>NC_133562.1:2522500-3772500 GCF_048773025.1 Camelus bactrianus
GCAGACACTCCTGACCCTGACATCTCCTTGGAACCATGCTGCCACTGATGAGTCCCTGCTCTTATGCTCATCACTGCAGCCATCATTACTCAAAGACGGAGCACAGAGGACGGAAACGGACATGAGCTACTGAGACTTGACAGAGGGAGGACCGGAGGGCACTCGGTACCACAGTTAGTCCCAACACAGCGGATAAACAAAGACATCACAAATCAAAGCAAGGCTTCTGCTGGCAATTCCATGATTAAAAATACTCATAGTCTTGTCCTGCAACGAAGCTGAAGTAGGTTTCCCACAAGCACTGCCGCCAGGAAGAGATCTTCCGGCAAGCTGAACTTCCAACCTGTTATAAATTCATGCCCAATATAATATAACATTTCTTTTCTGCAAAGGAGAATAAAATGATTCGGTCCATGAGTAAACAGAAAAGTGAAATGGAGTTCGGCTTCCCCGTGAAGTACAAATAAAGTCATAAAATTAACGTGTGGTGAGAGACTGGCCTTTACGACAGCATATAAGAAAATGCACCAATAATAAATTTGCTCAAAGGATAAACTATTTTTTTTCCTACTTAAAACCCATCTGGCTGTCACCTTGAAATGAATATTTATTAAGGGAATAAAATAGAAGCATTTTAAATCCACTAAAGAAATGTGTTTAAATATATATGATAACAACAGAATAATAATAGATGATGAGATGGACTGGATTTTTAAAATAACAGAATAAATCACATACTTTGGGAAGAACGTGTTGGGAATATGTCTTTGGCGTCTAATGCACAGTTCTTAAGTCAAGATACGAAGTCGGGGAGTAAGTGACTGGTTTTGGAAGTGGGATCTGCGTGGCTACTTCTGAAGGGCTACAGGCCTCTACCTGCAGGTGGAGGGGGCACAGACGACCTTTCCCAGCACAGGGAACTTTGGCTGACCTTGTCATTGGTCCCAGGTAGTACCCTGTTACTCACCACTGACCAGGTCCTTCATTTTTATCTTCCATTGTTACCTTCATCTTCAGTCGTCAAATGATGGTCCCTGTAATGGACACCTGTTTGCTGCCAGAACCCGTCCCCTCATCCCGACAAGAGTATCAGGTTTTTGCCTGCTTTGTTTGGGTGTTTGAAACCAGCCCTCCCTCTCTTCTCAGCTGTCTGGTTTGAGTGGGCCTGACCCCATCCTCAGGTCTAGGGACCAATTTGCATAACCCTGCCCCCAGCTCCAGTGCCTGGGATGTGGTTCAGGGAGGGGCCCAACAGGTCCCCCGCCACACTGACTCTCCCAAAGTCTCAGCTTGCCGGTTCACAGAGAGCCTCAGGGCCCCTTCCGGGAGTCCTGGCACCTACATGTCCTGTTCTTGGCTCAGCGGTGTGAGGATAGGAGGCTTGAAGCTTCTGAAGCCATAAAGGTGAGTGCCTGGAACTGTACTGGAGGTTCAC
Organism: Camelus bactrianus; assembly: GCF_048773025.1. NCBI lineage: Eukaryota > Metazoa > Chordata > Mammalia > Artiodactyla > Camelidae > Camelus > Camelus bactrianus. The sequence continues at coordinate 2,523,936 of NC_133562.1, forward strand.
TGAAACCCTGGGAAGGTGTCCAGCCAGGGGATGTGGAGCTCAGAGATGGCTCCTGCAGACAGTGAGTCCTAGATCAAGCTATGCCTGAAAGCAGTTTATCCTTGAACTTCTCAGTTATGTGAGCTGCAGACTGCCTTTGGCCAAAGCCAGTTAGACCAAAGGTCTTCCACCAGGTGCAACCAAAAGAATCCTGAGGTGTCCTTCTAACAGACACAGTCATTACAACTGCTCTCAGTCATCTTGCCTTCTGAGACAGGAGTCACCGACACTCAGCTGTTCTGCCTTCATTTCTCACTTCACCTGCTGCGCCCTCCAGCTGGGCTGCTCACATGTGCACTCCTCCTCTTTCCAAAGGTATTTCTCCCCAATCCAAAGAGCCTCTTGAATACTTCTTCCACTTGGAATCTTCATGGACAAAGGCATTTCCCAGTTTTACAAAACCATAAGGTTCACAGTCATTGCCACAAAAATCCTAACAAATGAGAAAAACTGGGAGAAAGATAGCACCACAAGGAATCCAGGCAGATACCCCTCCACAGCATGCAGCAGGCGTGCTCCTGTGTGTCTCTGTAGATTCACTGCATGAATCCTCTCTTTTAGAAAGTCCCCGCCCCTGAGTCCCAGCTGCAGGTGTGGGCTTGTGCACATGAGCCAGGCTAGCCAATCAGGGTTGTCGTCCCCCTGGCCACAGGGACTGGTTCAGAGCCGGACATGTGACTCAGAGAGGCTCTCTGGATTCCCTGGGATTTAATATTCTAATTAACCAGGATTGTACGCTGAGGTAATATATGTTACAGTGGCTCGTGACACTCCCTGAGAGGCATAAAGGAAGTTATACACAGTAAGAAGGGAAAAGGCCAGTGGGTAGAAGGAAGCCAAAAAGCAGAGCCAAGAAATTGAGAGAGAGAAAGGCAGAGAAAAAAGTTGACATATAGCCTCTGGGTTTAGATAAAACCACTATACTCTTCAACGTGAGCCAGTGAATTTTCTTTTTCTTTTTCTTTCTCTCTCTCTCTCTCTTTTTTTTTTTTTTTTTTTGCCAGTTCTGTTCATTTGCCTGGAAAGGAAAACTGGTTTAAAAATCTTTTTTCCCCTAATTAAACAATTTCACGTAACGGTAGCATGTCCTGTCGTAGAATACTAAGGAAATTAAGGGCTACTCATCAGACCTCCCCCAATAAAGGGAGAAAATTAATTTAAATGAATAAATACTTCAAAAAAAAAAAGACATCCATTTACTCATTACTCAGATTAGCACGTTAACATTTTGTCAAAGTCACTTCAGATTATTGTGTTTTTAAGACAAAACGTGACAGCTAACGTCCTTCTCCGCCTTCCCCAGAAGGAGTTTCTTCTGGTGAGTTCACCTTTCTGTCTAAGCTATTTTAGATTGGTTTTCTGTCACTTGCAACGGAAAGTTTTTACTAATAAACATGCCCCTCCTCCCTCTCAGGACAGACACTCCAGAGCTGACGGCTGCTTGAACCTGCTTCTCTGATTGTGTCTGATAAGCTGTTGGTGCAAAATGAATAGTAAGTAACAGCAAGAACCTTGTTTAGCCACATGCCAAGTCACGTGGTCAACACAATGAAATATTTGGGAGTTCTAAACTCAAAACCCCTCACTGTACCTAGAGGAAAGATAAGAATGCCCTTTATGACAGTGGGAGATTTATTGTTTGTTTGACTTCACAGGTAAGCTCTTCTTTTCCGTTTGAATTTTAAAGAGCTGAAAGCAGTGTTTCTTTCACCAGAATTACACGCAGCAAAAGGAAAGATACAGTGGACTTCATCAAAGTTAAAACCTTTGTGCATCAAAGGATCCTATCAAGAAAATAAAAAGGCAAACCTCAGAATGAGAGAAAACACTTGCAAATCATGTATCTAACAAGGGATTAAAATCCAGATTATATGAAGTCCTACAACTCAACGAGAAAAAAACAACCTGATTTAAAAATGGACAAAGGACTTGAACAGACATTTCTCCATAGAAGACACACAAGTGGCCAGTAAGTACATGAAAAGATGCTCAAATCACTGATCTCTAGGGAAACGCAAATCAAAACCACAGTCACCGACCACTTCACCCCCACTAGGATGGCTATTGTAAAAAGCAAAAACAAAAGCCCACACAGAAAACAGTAAGAGCTCTCAGGGAGGTGGAGAAATTGGAACCTTTGTGCCTTACTGGTGGGACTGTGAGATGGCGCAGCTGCTGTAGAAAACAGTATGGTGACTCCTCAAAAAGTCAGAAATAGAATTACCTGGCAATTCTACTTCTGGGTGTCTACTCAGAACAACTGACAGCAGGGACCTGAACAGATATGTACACATCAGTGTTCATATCAGCATTAGTCACAGCAGCTGAGAGTGAAAGCAACCCAAGAGTCCATCCACAGATGAATGATAAACAAAATGTGGTCTACACACACAATGGAATATTATTCAGCCTTAAAAAATCCAGACACCAGCTACAACGTGGATGAACCCTGAAGATATTACGCTAAGGAAGTAAGTAGGACACAGAAGGATGAGCATCGTATGATTTAGTTACATGAGGTAACTGGAGTAGCCAAATTCATACAGACGAGAATTCTGTGATGGTTACCAGGGGCTGGAGGAAAGGGGAAATGGGGCGTTACTGCTTGATGGGAACAAAATTTCTGTTCGGAATGATGGTGGAAAGTTCTAGAGTTGGATGGTGATGAAGCTGCACAACACTGTGACTGCACTTAATGCCACTGGACTGTTCCCTTTAAAATGGTAAACTTCATTGCGTGTGTTTTACCACGGTAAGAAAAAAGCCCTGGTTCTCAAGTGCAATCTGCGGACAGTAAATCAGTGGCTGCCTGGGGCCGGGGGGCTAGGAACAGGGGTGAACGGTCAATGGGCAGGAGGACTCCAGTGGGGGTGACAGAAACGCTCTAGAACTGATTTATGGGGGTGGCTGTACAACTTGGCAAACTTTCTAAACAGCATCAAATTGTCCACTTGAAACGGGTTGATTACGTGATACGTAAAATATGCTTCCTTAAGGTTGTAAAAAAGCAGCAACGTTTCTAGAAATATTTCTCAGAAGAATCCCATTTCTACAAAGTGTTAATAGGAGCTCTTCCAAAAAAAAAAGGAGTTCTACCGTCACCCGTGCTTGGGGAAGCGCGTCCCCCTGCGAGACCTGCAGGCACTCGGGAGCCTGAAGGCCGGGGAAGGGAGGTGACTAAGGAGCCCGCCCGGCCTCCGCCCCCCAGAACACCGCGCGTGCACAGACCGCACGCCATCCACCTCCCTCCACGGGGCTCCCACATCCTCCGACGGATGTTCTGTGGACACTCTTCAGCAGATGCTAACGGGAAGTTGATAAGAAATCACTTCAGTCGGCAGGCAGCTGCTTAAGACCACTCTAATTGTTCTGTCTGCATCCCTGAGGCTGTTCACCTGAGGATGCTGCCCACGTACACAGAGGGGATGATTCCTCCAAGCAGGTGTGGAGAACGAGCATCACCGAACGGCCCACCTGACTGTTCGTCTGCTGCGCCAAAGCCCTCAGTTTTGGGGCATCACCCACCACCCGCCCCGCAGGGAGGGGAAGGGAGGGGGTGGCACCAGCTCAGCCCAGGCTTGGGTCTCTTCCTGCTCCATCCCGGCTCTGTTATCAGGAGAATACACCCTGACTGATGAGTTGACGGAAATAATCAATAAACAATAGTAAGAATAGAGTTTTGTTTGAGCCAAACTGAGGACTGTGGCCTGGAAGTCCACTTCCCAGGTGATTCTGAAAAACTGCTCCAGAGAAGCAGGGTTTCAGCACAGTTTTATATCTTATCTGAACAAAGAATATTAAATAAGTCAGGGATACATTCAAGGTTTCAAAATATCAAATATAGTTCCCTGTGCTCTACAGTGGAAACTTGCTGTTTATCTATGTCATATACAGTAGTTAGTGCCTGCAAATCCTGAACTCCCATTCCTCCTCATCCCCTTTTCCCCGCTGGTCATCACAAGATTGTTTAATGTGTCTGTGAGTCTGTTTCTGTTTTGTAAATAAGTTCATTTGTGTGTGTGTGTGTGTTTTTAGATTCCACATATGAGTGATATCATGTGGTATTTTTCTTTCTCTTTCTGGCTTACTTAGAATGATGATCTCCGGGTGCATCCATGTTGCTGCAAATGGCATTATTTTATTCTTTTGGCTGAGTAGTATTCCATTGTAGATATATATATATATATATATATATATATATATATATATATATGTAAAAAATACCACAGCTTCTTTATCCGGTCATCTGTCGTTGGACATTCAGGTTGCTTCCATGTCTTGGCTGTTGTAAATAGTGCTGCTGTGAACACTGGGGTGCATGCGTCTTTTCGAATTAGAGCTCCCTCCAGATAAATGCTGAGGAGTGGGATTGCTGCATCATAGGGTAAGTCTATTTTCAGTTTTTTAATGAATCTCCATACTGTTTTCCATAATGTCTGCACCAGAGTAAAAAATCTCTATTTTTAAGTTTCATTTTTCCATTTTTCACAGTCACCAATGATTAGTGGAGACTCAGAGTAGGGGGATTTTCCCGAGCTGGAAGCTGCTGGCTTGTGTTTTTTAAGAAACATGTAATTTGAAAAAAGAAAATGATCTTGTTCATTTTAGTTTAGGTAGCAGTCTCAGAAATTAAACTGTTTAAGATGAAAGTGTGTGAGTAATCACTGTGTCTTCTCCTTAATCCTATTGTAGTTTCTAAATTTAGTTCTAATATACAAAGAAGCTGGAAATTAGCCTGATACCCAATGGGGCAGAAAACTCACTTATCTTGAGAAAAAGATGCTGGGGAAGCTGCCCAGTTTTACATTAAAAAATGACAGAATCACTTACTCTGCGAGTTACTCACCTCGGACCTGCACCCACTGCTGTCTGGGTTTGCTGCTTCCACCGCAGGCTGCAGACTCACCCCCAGCTCATGTTTGGTGCCTCTGGAAAAATAACTGAGGCACAAATAACCTTCGGTGATCCCCTCCTTCAGAAGCGATCGTGTGTTCTTTCATTAACTGTTTGCTCCCATGTCACTAGCACATTCCACCGTGGCATCAACTATCAGCCCATTATATATCATAGTTTCAGTTTCCAGCAGTTTTAATGGAAATGTCATTCCTAAAAATGCCAGGCATTGCATGCTCCAGTCACCACCGTGCTGCTCGCTGGTTCCAGGGACCCAGACACAACTCTGCACCCCTGCGCCTGCAGTGACGGGGGTGGGCGAACATTGCGATGGCTCCTTCCAGCTCTGTCCCACCACCCGGCTGGGATCCGGGCTGTGTCCTCCTGCGCTTCACACCCACACCGTTCTGGGAGCCGGAGCATTCCAGACTTGATGCCGTTTGCCTTTACTGAGGCCCTGGCTGGCCTAATGCATACTTTTGAAGTAACAGCTTTTCTTTTTCACTCCCTCACCTTTCTTGTCTCCCACGCTCTCCTCTCCTGGCAGCTGGAGAGAAGTAGGGAAATTATTCCAGAAGAGAGATGGACAGGACTCATCGCCAGATCTCTAGAGCCGGCGTATGGTGGGTGCATGCTTGGGAAAGGGAGCGGAGCATGGCCTGGGGGAGGATGGGGTGGAGACAGGAATAAAGATGGAGACTCTGTCTGTCTGCTTCTTCATGTGTGTCTGCGGGTGTGCGGTTGGGAGCAACCTGTTGTGAAGCGCCTGGGAAGTCAGGCTCAGGAGCAGATGTCAAACCCTGCAGACACCTGCCTGCACTGTTTGCCAGAAACACAAAAACACAGAGAAATCGGATGCATTCTACTGAAATTTCTTATTTTTTTCCCTTAATTTATTGTGTTTTTTTGTGGGGAGGGGATTAGGTTTTCAAAATTTATTTTAATGCAGATACTGGGGTCTGAACTCAGGACCTCACGTATGCTAGACACGCACCCTACCACTGAGCTATACCCTCCCCCCTGAAATTTCTTCCCCAAAGGTAGCCCAGCTTCTGACCTTGAGAATTGCTGAAAGTGTACATGTCTCCTATCTACTGTTACTCCTTTCTTGTCACATAGAAAAGGCTGAATGGATTTGTCTCCTGGCCTTGCCAGTGAGCTGGTGGTGTCAGACTGTGGACAGAACATCTTATTCCCAAAGCTTCAGAGATTCCCCTGGGCTCAAGTTCCTGGCAGTTCTTAAACCCACCCACTTCTTCACCTGCTCTTTCTGTGTTCTGTTCTGGCTTGGCAAACACACTGTGCTGTGCGGAAGGATGGATTTCACGGATTACAAACAGGGATTTGTCCCTAGCTGCATTTTTTTGTTTGTTTTTGGCTTTGGTTTGACTGTTTTTTAAATTGAAGTATAGTCAATTTACAATGCTGTGTTAATTTCTGGGGTACAGCATAGTGCTTCAGCTTTTTATATATACATATATACAATACATATATATACTATATATAATATATAACATATTATACACACACACACACAATGTATGTACAACACGCAGATACTATGTATTATATACACAGTGTACATAACATACATTCCTTTCCAGACTCTTTGTCCTCACAGGCCCTCACGAGGCTGGCAGCGCTGGCTCACCGGGAAGGGTGGGCGCAGTGCGCTCCTGGCACTAATACCTCACAGAACCACGAGATGGCTCTGTGGCTGCAGCAGAGGCTTTCCTAGGCTTCCCGCCACTCCGGTCACAGGCCCTCCAGCTGAGATGGTCAGCGTCTCCGTCCTGGTCCAGGTCTAGGGGAAGCAGTGCTTTTTTCTTTCTCTTTAATGGTTTCCTCATTTGTTACGAGGTGACTTATTGTGTTAACAAACAGGATACCAGTGCTGTGTAAAAGCCCACTTGGAAACAGGTATTTTGTCCACAGCTGTTCCCGGCACAGCGCTCCACTTTTTTTTTCTTACAAACTTTGTTTAAATGGAAAAAATAAGCTCTGCTTAAGATGAAAGATGTTTGTCCCATAAATCCCCGAGGAGACATTTCTCACTGCGGCTTTCAAAATGGGTTGGTTTCTGCCTTAACAGGCAAGAAGGACCTGGTTCCTCACAGCCTGATTTGACTGGAAAGCACTTATTCGAGGTCTCCAGGGCAAAGGCAGTGCAGGGGGGCTTGGGCAGCCCTCCGCTTTCAGGACAACGGTGTTCTCCTCAGCTGCCCCAGCGCGGCGCAGTGGTGGCCTAGGCAGTCACGCGTAGTGTGGGCTGTTCTCAGCAGAGACGCCTTCCTCCCGCCCCGGCCGTGACAGTGAGGTCCAACCAGCTTCACTGGGTCCAGGAGCCACACAGCGCGAAGCACAGACGCAGGGGCTTCCCCACTGAGGACCTGGGTGGTTGTCTCGCCAAGCGGGGTGACCTGAGAAGTCCTGAAAGGACCCAGCACACCCTCCCCACACCCTGCCCTGGCTCTGCCTTCCAGGAGATCCTCAGAGCTGCCTGACGGAGACGCAGCCTGGCAGCACATTAGAATCACATCAAGTGATTCTGACACGTGGGCTTACGGCCTTGCGCGGGGCAGACCATGATGTGCTGGAAGCTCTGGCAACACCCAGCCTCCATCTGCACTGCCTTAGAAGGAACTTGATCCTGGAGACCAGCGACCCCCACAAGCCCCACGCCCCACGCCCCTGGCCCTGCTGTCATCACCCTCATTTTACAGGTGAACTGCCTGGGGCTCAGAGGGGGTAAGTAACTCTCCCGGGCTGCACAGCAGATCAGCTGAGCCGGGATGTGACCCTCCCTGCAGGGCTCTCTGCTCCCACCTCCGAGGCTTCGGCTTGCCGTGCGGTCCCAGCACCCTAAACTTCCACCTGCTGCCCACAGACACTGGCCCCCCCAGAGGAGCACCCCCCAGAGAAGCACCTGTCACCTGGCCCCGGGACCACAGGGCCCGGAGCCAGGGTCAGAGTCTGCCCATTCCCCAAGATGTTCCTGAGTTCCATTTCTCTGTTTTTTTTAAGAAGCCCTTTTTTTTTTTTAATGGAGGTGCTGGGGACTGAACCTAGGACCTCGTGCATGCTCGGCGTGCACTCTGCCACTGAGCTGTATGCCCCCCCCAAGCTGTTTCTGAGGAATCACCTCCTCATTCAAAGCCCTCTGCTCACAGCAGTCTTCTTTCTCTCCTCCCTACACCCCTGGTGCACTGAGGCTCCGAACTCTGTGCCTACAGAAAGTCCCACAGGGACAGAGCCGCCCTCCGGCATCCCGGTGCCCTGAGGCTCCATTCCACGTCGTCATCCTGGACCTAATACCCGGGTGACCCCAGTGCATGAGATCCTAAACTCCACTGTTCTGCTCAGATCCATTAAGCCAATGGCTCTCAAGCTTCAGGGCACAGCAGAGTCTCGCAGAGGATGTGCTAACACACAGCTGGCAGGGCCCCACCCCAAACGTCTGGGATGGAGCCCGTGACTCTGCATTTCTGAGAAACAGGTAGGTGATGCCGATGTGCTGACGTGGACTGCACTGGAGAAGCGTGGCTCTGAGGGTCCCCAGCGCTGACTGCATCTTGGAGTCACCTGGGGAGCTTTAGAAGCCAGCTATGGCCAGGGCTCCATCCTAGGCTAATTAAACCAGGATCTCTGGAGACAGGCATTCCTAAGCTTTGAAAGCTCCCCAGGCGGTTCTGAAGTGGAGGCGGGATGGAGGTTTCCTGCTCTCTTGACCCACGTCTGTTTCATCAGCCCCTGCCATGCTGAGCAGAATCACAGTCCTAGATCAGTCTGACTTTCTGCTGTTTCCACTTCTAAGCGAGGGCTGCTGCCCACACAGCAAACCGCGGATTCGGACCATCACCAGCGCAGTTACCAGTCTCCGCTGGGTGCTCAGCTCTGCTCAGCTGTCCTGTGATGGGTCCCTCGTTGGCTCTCTCCCAGTTCCTGCAACAGAACTTCCTTCTCCAGGCTCCTCAAGACCTCTGCTCAAGGCCTCCCGATCCTCTGAGCCTCAGTGGTACTTTCTGTCACGGGCAGTGATCGCTGCCCAGCAGAGGATGGTCTAAGGATTAGAGACGATGGCGCGGTGCCAGGAGTCCGAGGAGCTCACCGACAGTCCCGCCACAGTCGGGTTATGGTGGTCGTGGCCCATTCGCAGAAGGTGGTCCCATCACCAACGGCATAAACAGTTGCTTCCACATTTTTATTATCTCCCTTTTTATCTCCTCCTGCCCAGATCTATTAAATGAAATCTTATCCTTCTGGACAAATTCAGACACTGGGAGGAGCGTCTCTGTTCTCTCTGCACCTCCTCACCCCCTCCCACAGCGAGAGAGTTAGGGGGAAGGAATGGACACAGGGCCTGCTTCTCTCTCGCCTCCTGGAGTGGCCGTCCCGGGGAAGCCAGACGTCTCCTTGGCCACACGCGGGAAGCTGCCTTCTCCGCACAGTAAGCTGTGAGGCCTCTTTCAGTGCTGGAGTTGGAGCGAATGCCGGGCTGGGGTTGGGTGGAGACAGAGGAAGGCCCTGCCCCGCGAGGAACCTGAGCGCTCTCAGCAGAATGAGTCAGGGGCTGAGTATCTGGTTCCTTCTTCCCAGTTGGTTACCAGTAGGGAAGGAAGGAACATGGGGTGGGATTAATCAGCTTCCCCAACCCCATCAGAAGCCACATTTCCCAGAGCTTTCCAAGGTTAACTTTTCCATCTGTGCCTGGGTCCTGCACCCTCGCACTTCCTCAGGGACAAAGTGCTAGCAGTCATCCCTGTCTCTGTAGGCTCCTTCCTTATGGTATTGATATACATTTATAAAGATATAAAAAAACTAAAACTTACACAAATGTATTTATATTTATGTATTTATAGAAGATACTTTATATATAACACCTTGTGTGTACACACACACACACACACACACACACAAGGTGTTATATATACGTACGTACATCTTTCCTCTCTTAGCAAAGCCCCAAGCCCACCTGCGCACCAGGCCGCCCCTCCAGGCTGGTACACGGTCTGTCTACACTTGTTCTCGCCGGTTCCTCACCTCCCGCCTCTTCCACCCGCATCCCGCCTGCAGCTCCAGCCCTCCAGCTGAAGGCCGCCACTGGTCTCCTTGAGGCAGAAGCCGGCGCTCATTTTTCGGTCCTCTTCTCACTGAGCCTGCAGCACTTGACACTGTTGGCCAAAGGCGCTTGCTTGAACCCGTCAACTCCATCACTTCCTTTTCGGATCTTCCTTTTGAGACCTGCTTGCCCTTGGGAAGCCTCTTTTTCCTCGTGTTGCCCCTTGGGTGCCGGCGCCCCTAGGGGGGCATCTGTCCCCTCCTCCTCCCACTCTCCCCCAAGTGCAGCCCCAATCTCTCACCACCAGAGGGCGCTCCCGGGCACCAGGACCACGAGCTGCTGTTGACCACCACGACTGTGTGTCCCAGAGGCACTGCGACCCAGCCCAAAACTGACCAGCCGCCCATCAGCCTTAGTGAGAGAGGAAGTGTGGGAGGGCCCGAGGCACCTCGCAGCCCCATCTGACCGGCTGTGCGGCCTCTACTCCTGTCGCCTCCACTGAAGCCCATGTGCTGGGGACAGCCTGCTGCGGTTCACCCGGAGGCCTGGTGCTCCCACACAGCCTGAGGGCTTGGCCAGCCAGCGTGTCCTCGTGAAGGACCCCCGGGCCCATCCTGGCTGGGGTGGGTGCCCCCAATGCTGGCCAGCATCTCCTCTCTGCCTCCCAGCCCACAGAGGCCCTGGGTCCCCGGAGCTCCTCACGCCTCTGCATCCCGGTGCCCAGAGCAGAGCGGAGGACCAGGCAGGTGCTCCAGTGTTTGGTCTCACAAATGACCAGGCTCTGCAACTCAACAGTGGGGCGACCTCGGTCTTCAGGTCTGTATCCATAAAATGGGCTGATGGTTTTCAATGAGTTAGAGCTCGCCAGGCGCTTGACTGGTGGCCGGCACTCAGTAGGCACTGTTACTGATGGGGTGTAATCTGGGCTCTATTTATCAGGCTGTGCAGAGGAGGGGGACTTGGCTCCATGGAGCCGGGAGGGGGAGGGAAAGGAAGGGGCAGTGAGAGGGCAGTGTAAGGTGAACTCTGGGGAAACGGGTGGATAACATATCTTGGTTTAACCAAGAATAACTCCCGTTTCTTTTCCCCAGGCTGTCCTGGGGCACATGTGTGCATGCCTGTGCGCACCTGTGTGTGCACACGTGTGCATGTGTAAATGGCATGGTCTGCACTCTGGGGTTTTTGACATCAGAAGTTTGGACACAAGTCTGTAAAAGGACATGGCTTATTATTTACCTCTTTTGGCTCCTAGTTCCTCATTTACAAATCAGGGCTTATAGGACTGCTTTTATAGAGACGCCACAAGAACTAAGCTATGGTTTGAAAGACTTTTCTCAGCCTCCTTTTGGAAGGTGTTAGGTAAGGACGGAGCATCGTAGGGATCCTACCACAAGCCAGACCTACAGCCTCAAACACGCATCTCACTGAAGTTTTGAAACAGTTAAAGCCTTTTTCCCACTGGTTATCAAAGATGGCAGGAGAACTCTAAAATATAATGAACCATGATAAAAATGAATGGAAACTGAGTCAAACATTGAGGCAAATGATAAACGTCATGACATACGGCTCTGTTATAAAATAGAGCAAAGGTCTGTGGCAGTTATTTCATTTCATATAATGATCACTTTGTGAATTATCTTCTCAGATTAGAAACACTCCCAGTCCGTGTAATTTAGCACACCCACTGTGGAGAACAGTATTGAGAGTTTTTAAAAACTACAAATAGAGTTACCATAGGATCCAGCAATCCTGCTCCTGGGCATATATTCAGAGAAAACTCTAATTTAAAAAGATATGTGCACCCCAGTGTTCATAGCAACACTATTTACAACAGCCAAGACACATCCTAAATGTCCATCGACAGGTGACTGGATAAAGAAGCTGTGGTATATTTATACAGTGAAATACTACTCAGATATAAAAAGAATGAAATAAAGCCATTTGCAGCAACATGGATGGACCTAGAGATTATCACACGAAGTGAAGTAAGTCAGATAAAGACAAATCATCTGATATCACTTATACGTGGAATCTAAAGAAAATGACACGAACTTATATATAAACCAGAAATAGACTCACAGACATAGAAAATAAACTTATGTTTACCAAAGGGGAAAAGGGAGGAGGGATAAATTAGGAGTTCGGGATTAGCAGATACAAACTACTATATATAAAATAGTTAAACAAGGTCCTCCTGTAGAGCACAGAGAACTAGATTCAAAAGCTTGTAACAGCCTCTAATGAAAAAGAGTATGACAAGGAATATATATATGTATAACTGAATCACTAAGCTGTACACCAGAAACTAACACAACATTGTAAATCAACCATACATCAGTTTAAAAAAATAGGGAAAAAACCACTCTCAGTCCAACAAAAACAAAGTTAAAAATTTTTTTCTATTAGATTTGCTAGACTATCTTTCGAGATACCTTGACTGAGAGTCGAGGTGGGTGGGATGGAAATTACTGCTGTCCTGGACTCACGCCCCTTTGCTGGACAGGACAACTACCTTGAGACATAGCCAAGTCCTACCACCTTGTGCACGACGCCAGACCACAGCATCCCACGAGGATGGCTTGTCTCATCGCACCTAGAGACAGGACTTAAGAAGCCAGATGGCTCACCACGGCCAGTGACCACCCCGAGGGATTCTGGGATGAGGCCCAGGCTTAAACTCTGTCGGTCCTCTTGTCAATCACCAACCCTCAATGGAAGAGTAACACACTGTTTCTGACTTCTTAGCCTTTGTGGGTTCATCGGGAGGACATGATGCTTATTTCAGTCTTCTGAGGTCACCGGCGCCATCCTTGTGGATGAGGAAAGGAAGACGGCAAGTGGGAGTGAGCACAGAAGGATGTAAGCACTGCCACATGGACGCAAGGAACAGGAGGCGCAGGGGAGTTTGGTGGGAAGCTGGAATGACAGCCCGGGTCAGCTGGTGTGGTTGACTGGAGCCGACCGCCCTACCTGGGACTTGGCTTCCATGAGGCATGTCCCATGGGGGACACTGGGACACATGGGGCTTTGCCATCATTAACATTTGTCAATGATGAGTTTACTGTCTAGGTTTGTGGGTCAGTCCAGAGAGGCAGTCACTATTAATCACTATTCATCTATTTACTCATTCATTCCATCAACATTCCTGGGTACCACCAGAACGCGAGGACAGGTGTTTGGTTTGCCACATTGAGTCCCATGTTGAGTCTTGTGGGAATTTGGCAAATAGAAAGGAGAAAGTGGTTTTGGGGGCTCTTCCTTAGGCAAGATTCAGAGCAGAGCACCTCCTTTCTCATGTTTGTTCAATGTAATGACGTCAGCCCACCCCAACTCCAGCAGAGAACCAGACTAGATAAGAGGTCATGTGAAATCCAGGATGAAGGAAAACACAGCAATTTCAACAGTTTATCATGGTTGTGACCTGCTACCAAGCTGGGTCTCCTGTCCCCTCAGTCAGGGAAGCAGGCTGGGTGTTTGGGACGGCCAGGTGGCCATCTGCTTCTGGAAGCTTCTGATGGTTTTGGGAGAACCCTGGGGGTGTCTAAGCTCTTGTCTCATCTTCCCTTTTGTCTGTGTTTGGATCTCCCAGAGAAACAAACCATCAGTGTCTCCATTCCAGTCGGTTTGACTCCCTCCCCTTCGGGCTGAAAAGAACAAGGTCGGTGATGGGCTCCCACCGCCTGGACTCCCCTTAATCATGTTAATGACAACGTGACCAGCGGCTGGGAGGCGCATCGTTCCTGAGAATAAATCATAACCGCTCCCTGACACCGGCTTCCGGGCCAGGGGTTTTGCTTCTGGTGCCCGCTGCCGCCCCGGCAGGTGACTGTCACCACCCCCATCCACCAACAGATTAACTGCCCTGTTACGGAGAAGGGGCTACTCCAGCGGGGTGCTGACTGCTCTGCGCTGGGAGGGACCGGTCGGCCGCCCCCCGCTGCTCTGTGTCACAGCCCGCTGCCATCCCACCGCTGTCCACAGCACATCCGCAGCTTCCACCGTGACGAGGCTCGTCGGCAGCCCAGGAGGCAGCTCCCGGAGGCCCCGCTCGGCGTGTTAGGCAGTGGGCCAGCAGGCCTGCCTCCGAGAAGCCGCTCCATCTCATTAGTTTCTCCCTGTCCCGCGAAGAGCGTGGTCATCTCATTTAGGCTACGGCAATCAGGGCAGAACTGCCTGCAATTGTGATTTTGGAGACTAGGGACAATGCTGCTCTGTGAACCGCAGAGTTTTACATCAAGGCTGATGCCAGGATGGGAAGAGGGGTTCATCCAGCCCAGAGGTTTGGGTTCTTGCTGTGCTGCTTGGCAGGGGAAGCGGACGGATCCTTCCAGGTGTCAGCGTTCGCGCTTCAACAACCTCCAGGAAGCTCTTCTCTTGGCTTCACAGCAAAACAGAATGCGTGCCGGGAAAAAGCAGGAAATGCATTTCGCTCCGCTCTGATCCTAGCAGGGGCTTTAAAGTCAAATAGGCTTTGAGAGCCAAGAAATCGTTTTATCTGTAAAGTTAACCAACTGGGTCTAAGACGAAGGCTGAAATGCCCGTGGTGTCTGGGCGTCTGTGGGTGGACCGGGAGACACTGCTTCGAAGTTTGTTACTGATCTGACTATTCATCTGATTTTCAGTGGTTCACTCGTTTTGTTACCTGAAAGGAAGCTGGGGAACCAAACCCACCTTTAAGGTGCTCACCTGGACCAGCCTCCCTGTGTGCCCTCCACACCTGGCTGGAGGAAGGCGCCAGCACCTGTACCGCCCTGCCCTCCCTTTTCTGCAGTCACCACTGTCCCCTGACCAGAGCGCCGGCTGTCCCTATCTGCCTGCCACCTCTAGCACCACCTCCCATGGCCGGCTTCCTTGCAGGAAGGCTCCAGATGAACACAGGCTGCACATTCCTCCACCGCTCCTCCTGGAATCCCCTCCCCGCTTTGGTGACCTGAGACTGCCGCCTGGACAAGGGACTGTCACCGCTACCACTGGGAAAGCCCCTGGCTAATGGGGCTGAGTTGACTGCCCACCTCTCTACCCCTTGGACTCCTTGCCACAAAGCGGACACAAATGTCCCCTCTTCCATGCAGCCCAGACAGCGGCTGACCGAGGACTGGAGCGCATGTCATTCTGATGCCCAAAGCCATGCTCCTTTGGCCCCACAGTTCCCACACCCCCGATAAGCAGATGGTCCTGCTGTATTAGCAGGACCACTGGTGTGGCCCCACGTGGTGCTGATGTGGGTGACTGACGTCTGGGATACAGGTCTATTGCAAAGTGCCTAAGCTCTTGGCCAAGCAAATATGGGAACATCAATCACATGCTGCTTTACATAGAAATTACATGTTAAAAATTTAGTAACCACACAACCTCCCTAACTTCTTCCACTCTGTTGTGAGAACATTCCTGCCTCCCAGCCAGCGGCTGCCTACCCTGGGAAGGCCTGGAGATTTGTTGTCTGGGTTCCTCAAAGTGATGTAAAAATAGTGAAGGCTGTCAATCGTGAGTGATTAATTTCAATAGCAAAAATAATGGCTGTAACTGCAATCGAAAGAGACATGCTTTCCTCTTTGATTACTCTGACCCTGTGGGCCACCGTCAGCACAAGGGCATTAGAATGTGAATCCGGAAATGCAGGCGGAGAAACAGAGGCTCCTCGCCGGGACCCTGGCTCTGCCGTCTGCCTGACGCTGTCCACTCCAACCCTCTTATCTTCCGCAATGTGACCCGAACGTCCCACTGTCCAACAGGAAGCACCTCACTTCGGCTTCAAAGCTGGCTCTCCTCCTTGAGCTGCTGCCAACGGAGACGCATCCTGCTTTGGACTTTTCAAACACTGCCCTGAGCGATTTTCAAGCTCTGCGTGACCATCAGCAGCTGGGCAAGCTGGCTAAGTGGCTGGATCATGATCCCCATTTTACAGATTGTGGGGTAGGGACACCGAGAGGGTGACATGCTGGAGCAGCCAGCAGGCAGGAGGAGCAGCAGAAGCGCACGTGTCCCTCTACACCCTCCATCCCAGCCCCGCTGCTCTGGTCACCTCCTGGAAGCCTCCAGGGCCACCTCCCCTGCTATTCCTCCTCCCAGGTCGTCCTCAGGGCTCCGGAGGCCGCTCACTGCCCCCTCTTACCCTCTCCACCCGTCATGGCCCAGCCTCAGAGCCACTGTACTGATCAGCCCTTTGGATCTCTGCAGGTTCCTTGTTCTCTGACAAGGGGTAGGTCCTAAGGTCTGGGACAGAGCCCCAGGGGCTGACCGAGGAGGCCAGCCAGTTTCCACTGCTTGTGGTCCTGCTCAGAAACACTGTCCCTCTGTCCCTGCTCCCTGGGAAAGCTGGGCCAAGGGGTGGAGTCATGACAGAGACGGGAAAGCAGGGGAACTGTGTGTGTCTACCTGCTCCCTGGGAGCCCCAGAATACCTCCGTGCTCCCAGCTCCTTCACGAACTCTGTGCTCCCAGCTCAGAGCTTTCTGTCCATGGAGGACAATGGGACTCTGACCCCAGTTGGCTGCAGTTTTAAAGAAGTCTTTTTTTGGGCAGCACTCAATAAATATAAACTTTTATTCATTTTTTAAATGGAGGTATAATTAACATATAACATTATATCACTTTTACGTGAAAAGGAGTCCAAGTTTTAAGCTAAAGGAATGCATCTCCCAGTGAGGACATTCTGGACCTCACAGGGGAGGGAGTCATGGAAAAGAGAGAGTCAGGGCTCTATTCTGAATGTGGAAGTGCAGACTGGCTGGCCGCTGTGGGTTGTTGGACAGGCAGGACTGGGGGGAATGCTCGGGGAGCCTCTGGCCTTCCTGGCACCCCAGAACCATACAGCTAAACAGACCCCAATCTTCCCTTTACCCAGACGGTTCTATTTACATCTCTTTAGCAGTGCCGTGTCAACGTCCAAGCACTGTTTATCAACACGTGGTCAGTAAAGACATCCTCTTCATGATTTGTTCAAAGTGTAGCAGCTTCTGTGTTCTGGCACCAAACAGTTTGCCACTGGAACAGATCCTTGCTGGATTACTGGGGTCTGAGAGAGCTTACTGGAGCTGCAACTGTTACGTGAAGTTATTCTGCACAAAGGTAGGAAAGGTCTGACCAGGAGACAGGTGACACATGGGGCCTGACGCCTGGTGAGAATCCTGTGTCGGTTTCAGTGATGGAAAGAGAAGACTCTAAACTTTCAGCCTGAATGAAACTAGTTTCTGGGGTTTTTTTTTTTAACCAGGAAATCCTGACATCCCCATTTCTCAGTTCTGCCTCTGCGTCTCTGCCTCCCGTTTGCTCCTTTTCTCTCTTGATTTCTCCCTCCCCTGACTGTCCTTTTCTTAACTGATTGTAACAGAGATACGAAATTCATGAAAACTCTTTGCTTTATTTATTTTTCATATTTTTCTCAGGTTACAAAAGATGAATGGGCTATCTTTCTTCTCCTTCTGTCTCACAAAACACACCCAACAACTCCATCAGGCAAGATCAGTGGTACACGTGGCCCCTGCCTGGAGCTTTGCCCACAGTGACCTGCAGCGTCCTCAGGTCAGTTTCTCCGCTTGATGGGGACACCTGTAAGTTTGTTCCAGAGGGAGTCCAAAGGCTTGAGACTTGCTCAGACATTATCTCCAAAAGGGGAATGGAGATGATGATACAGCCAAGAAAAGAGCAGTTTGTGAGAAGTCTGCTTGAGGGCCATTGGGAGGATTTGGGACCACTGTTCAAGGAGCAGGCACCTGTCATTGGAAATTCCCTGCTGACTGCTTCCGTTCCCACTAAGCCAGGTTCTGCAGACACTATCGGGAACTTACTTCTCAAGAACTGATCCTACCTGGCAAAGCTAGATAAAAGCCACCCTCCCCGCCACACTCACACACACTCATGCACTCCTCCGTGAAAGTCTCAAAATCTAAAGAGGCCCCTGTGTCCGTGCCTTCACATCCACGAGGCACAGAGACATCCCCAGAGCCTGGGCCCCACCGTGCACTTCTGCTCAGGTGCATGGATGAGGATCAAAACCCGCTATCTCATCACCTTTGGAGAATGACAGCTTACATGGTGACCCTGAAATGAGTAATTTGCATGGAAGAGTTTTCAAAGGCTAAAGTCACATTCAGAGATTTGTATTTAGTATTTCTATTGGTCAATGAGAATTTTAAAAAATATACATGGTTATTCAAACGAGTTCAACATAACAGAGGGGACAAGTGGATTCTTTCTAAAAGCAACACTGGAAAAAGAACACGAATTGGGTAATTCTGTATCTTTCATAACGAGGCAGAACTTGGAGGATGTCAGAATGTGCAGTTCACCTTAAAGTTCACGTCATTAGAAGTGATGTTCTTTCCAGAGGTGACAGCCTTGATTTGCCTTGTCCAATGGGCAAACCCTCATCATTTCCAGCAGTTAGCATTAATTTTTTCTGTTACAACAATGCAGAGAAAGTGCTGTATGGTTCTGCTGCACAGACTGAATTCCCACCAAACCATGGCGAAATGCCTGGAGCACTGACATGATTAATTTTTTTTTGGTTATCATCAAGCCCACAAAAGACAATTTTTCTAGATCACACTTATCTGTGCCTTAGATTTCATGTGTCAAATTGCAGTAATTTCTTAGCAGAGTGAAAAATATTCACTGCTCAAAAATAACACTGGATGTGTTTCTTTCTTTCTCCCCCAACCCCTTTCTGAGCAATCACTAAACTTCAAATAGCCACTGGTGAAGAGCCTCCCCCCTACCCCGCTGTCAGATGAAAAAACCCACCAAAAACAAAGTCTTCAACTAGCAGGAAAGATGACAGCATACACTGCATTTAAATTCAAGCAACAGAAACAACTAGACTGTGTATTTCATTCTGCCCAGAGCTAAGGAAAATACCTTAGCAAATAAATGTATCCTAGAAACAGGGTATTTTTTCTTTCTTTCCCACTAGTCTACCTTCTTGTGAAAGGGGACTTACCCCTAAAGTTGGGGTATATGAAAAAAATAGAGGGACAGGCTATTTTTCAAAGGGAGTCACTCCAATGAAATGACACAATTCTTCAGCATAGCACTGCTTCGAGGTTACCTAGAACACAAGGACCCCCTCCCTCACTCCCAGTCCTGAAGTCCTGCCACCAAGAATCTTAAGCAATTGATGGGCTGCGTTTCTAGGTGCTCCCAGAATTCCTTGTTGCAACCATGTCCCATTCCCCTACCCAGAAAACGTTTGCCATGGGTCGCCCCCATCGGTCTAGGCGAGGATTCGGATTTAAGGAACTGATGTAAGAACTCCATGGGACTGAGAGGTTGTTCTCCCGAGGGACATGGTCAGCAGCTGAGGGCAGAAGCTATCTGTGTGGGCAGGTCATCACGGTGTGACCATGTAGCGAGATCAGGAAGGGGCTCCACTGGTCCTGAGGGAAGGGTGCCTTGCTCCCCTGGGGAGTGAGGGTGGGAGGGGCAGCACCCCGGCTGGTCCTGCAGCTCTCTGGGAGTCTCTACATCAGACCCCAAGCCCTCACGTGCAGTTCTGGCAGGCTCCCAGGTGGAACTGGCGGTGCCAGAGGAGTGAGGGCTGCGGTGTGGGCCACAGAGGCAGCGGCACCTGGGGGGCCTGTCAGAAATGCAGATTCCTGAGCCCGGCCCAGGCCGAGAGGTGTGGCCCAGCGCTCCGTGTCCCACAGCCTGTGTCTCACAGCATGTGCGCTGGAGTCTGAGCAGCGCCACTCGGAAGGGGTCCGGGGGGGGGCAGCATCTCTGTCACCTGGAAGCTTCCTAGAAGTGCAGATGCTCAAGTTCTACCCCAGATGCTCCGAGTGAGGCTGCACTTTAACAAGATGCCCTGGTGACTGGTCTGCTCTTGAGAACTGCTTCAGAATAGCACTGACAACCCTGGGTTTAAGCTGGGGACTCCCTTAAACCTGAGGGGTGGCTGCAGGCCAGTGTATCTTGGCCTGTCTGCAGCCTTGACCCCGAAGGCAGCCGAGATGGCCTTCTGCCAGCATGCACACTGCTCAGACTGAGCCTCCCTGCCAGGTAAAACTTGGTCCAAGAGGGTCACCTGCATGCTTGGCTACATGTCTCACCAAGCACAGTCCCGTCAGCCCTGGCACCCAGCTAATCAGGCCAGCAGGCCACCAGGCCACCAAGCCACCAGACCAGCAGGCCAGCAGACCTCTAGGCCTCCAGGCCACCAGACAGACCTCCAGGCCTCCAGGACTTTCACTTGGTTTTTTCCTTTATTTAATTAGAAGAATAATACATGTATTGTGGGAAAAATAAAGTGAAAAGAATAAATAAACAAGTCCTCTAGAGTCTCATCACCCAGAGAGAACCATTATTTACATTTTAGTGTATTTTCTTCTGATCTTTTTTTCTATGCATTGTTAGAATTCATTTTTTTCTTCACTTAATATTGTTTTAGGCCTTAAAAGTGCCTTGAAAACAATTTTAATGCCCATACTCAACTGAAGTAACAAAGATTAATAACTTTTTCGTACTTATGTTAGACATTTGGGTCACTTAAATTTTTTTCCATTCACGCATAAAAGCAGTATATTCATTTATTTCCTTTGGACGGAGTCCTAGAAAGTGTAATTACAGTAATTGCTGAGTTACATGGTTTAAGTATCTGGGAGGCTTTGGTTATCTGCTGCCATTTGCTTTTCAGAAGGTTTTCAACAACTGAAACTCTCGTACCTCAGGGTGGCCCTCTCGCCGCGCCCTCACCAGCTTTGAATGCTGCTGTTGGTGGAATATTCGCTGACGGGATGAGATCGTCTGTCCCTGACCTTTCCCGCTCCCTGCGGGGGTGCACGAGCCCCTCGCTGCAGAGATAGGCTGGGTGCAGCCCTCCACGCCAGGGCAGCTTTACTTTCTACCCTCGCCCTGGGTGGCCAGTGGCCGGCCACATGCAGCCTTCTTCTCCGGGGTCTCCCCGCCCCCCAGAGCACACCGACTGCTTCCCCGCCGGCTTGGCCCCGAGGAGCTGACCTTCAGGACAACGTCAATGGTGCCCGCGGCAAATCAGAAGACGTGTGCTGGATTTCAGCCCCCATTCACCTGCCAACCGGATGTCAACCTGCACCACTCAAGGCGGCGCGGAGGGTTCCGCCCCCTCGGGGTTCTCCCCGAAAGCTCCTCACTGGACTTGAGAACGGACGGTAGCGCCCGTCTCCCTACGGGAATCCCCCGCCCTAACCTCACAGGGCACCACCTCGCGCCCTCGCAGGGGGCCGAGCCAGGCGCTGCAGGACCACAGACCCGCCCGCACCTCCTTCCGGAATGAGGGTTAGTGAAAGAGACACTCGTCCGAACGTCCCGCGACACACGGCTATTACCTTTTACTCCTCTCCTCCTAAAGCCGGACCTTCTGAGGGACGCCGTCTCCGAACGCCTGCCTGCCTTGCCTCCTCTCAGGCGCCTCCTGTGGCCGTTGGAACTGAACCTGCCCACATCTCGCGAGAAAGCAGGCGCTGTCATCGCGAGACGTGGGCAGGTCTCTCGGGTGGCCCAGGAGTCGCCACAAGGAGGGACCAGGAGGAGGCTTCGGGGCGCAGGCTCACGGAGGACAGCTGAAGAAGGGCTCTTACCTCCTGTCGACACATATAACCATCAATCAATCAATAAGAGGAGGAAGGAGTTTTATTTGAGCCAAACTGAGGACTGGCCTGGGAGCCCACTTCTCAGATGACTGAAGCGTTGCTCCGGAGAAGCAGGGTTTCCAGTAGTTTTGTATTTTGTCAGAACAAAGACTTATTATGAAGTCAGGGATACATTCCTTCAAGGTCTCAAAAAAAAAAAAAAAAAAAAAAAAAAAAAAAGACCAGCACGTACACGGTGAGCGAGCGTGGCCTCGGCACCCGGGGAGGGAGTCTCATCATCAAAGGAGGACCAGCACTGGCGTCCCGGGAAGGGCGGCATTTAATCTGTATTTTTAACATGGACTTTTACTTCCGGTCAGCGTGCTCTTTTCTCTAATAATTAAAGCAGATGTACAATGTATGTTTGATAGGCCACAAACAGGCTGCTTTAGTTAGCATCAAATTCAAGTCACCTTGTGTATAAGCAGGAATGACTTACCTGTATCTCAGAACACGAAAATTTGTTATCACTGTCCTGCAGTAACCACTGGAAAAATGGAGCAGCCGTGGGCCATCGGGTCGAAACGGCCATCACCTTGGAGAGGGACGCAGTAGAAGCTCTTTCCTGGCGGCAGAGATCATGAGAAATAAACAGAGGTGACAGCCAATGACCCAGACCCTGCTGAAGTGTCCCTAAGTGTGACAGGTGTGCTTCTAAGACCCTGGCAAGGGTCTAACAGGGGAGATATCTATTTTACTGCCCCAGTAGCTAAAAACGATACAGAATATTGTTAGGGATGTGTCTTTGTTCTGTAATTTTACTCCCCCGCTCTGAGCCACGTGGAGTGAATGCTCTGCTCCAGCCTCTCCCAGATGACATCAGGCTTTTATGCTGATGGTCATATCAGAGGACTATCGGGGGTGGTGGCAGCGGGGGAGGGGGGCAGGGATCTCTGTACAAACTTCCCTAACACCAGACATCACTGGCTCACTCAAACGTGAAATGTAAACCTGAGTCCACAGAAGATGCCCAGAGCCGTTTCCACTGATGGACAGAGTCTAAAAAACACACAACTAAGCAAAGAAACTCTTATGGGAAACAGGTACAGAGACTTGGTTGCTTGTTCTGGTTGCTGCATGTGAATTTCTTTCTTTATAGGAAGCAACCTTCAATCCAATTAAAAACATTTAAATAAACTAATTAAAAGAGAACGTCGAGCCCCTTCAGTGGCTGAGTCACACCTCGATGGGACCCTGAAACAATGTTCTGAGTGATCATTATTTTTTACCAAAAGGAGTTTTCCTTGTAGTTACGTCACTTTTTTTTTTTTCAAAATTCTCAAAACAGTCCAGGGAGGTGTGTCTGATTTACATTTTACATGGTATCAGGTTTATGCTTGACAATGATAATTCTTTTGAATCACTGTGTAATTCTCTCAGCAAAGAGTGATGATGAGTATAACACACATTGGAACGTAGCAACATGTTAAAGATTTGTAGATCACTAAGTCACAGAAGCCAGCATCACTGGAAGGTGTAGTTCTGCACAGAGGTGTTGGGGTGGCCTTTCATGAAATGCAGAAAATCGTGGTCAAAAGGTCGGGCTGACGACTAGCCCCATTCTGAAAGGTGAGCCCGAAGGCAACTGACCACATTAGAGACGATGTGAATCTCCATCTGGGCCACATTTCACCCCCAGTCCTTGCTTTGAATTGTTAGACTCTAAGAGAAGGTCTGACGCATCACGTCCCTCGGGACATGGACCCTGGAGCAGGGAAGGGTGCTGTTTTCACCCCCAGGACACATTCCCAAAGAGGGAGTCACTGACCTGGGGGTGTCACTTAGCCGCTGATGTAATGCCCTCTGTGGCCGACTGTTCTATTGTAAATCACTCTGGATGTCTTCACGTTATTTCTCTGACATAAATTTTGCTTTCTTGAAAGTTCTATTCCTTGGCCCTACTGACATCAACTCCAAATATGGGTCGACTTTGTCTTCTTTTCAACTATTTTCAAAATCTTTGAGGCCAGCCAGAATGGTGCAGTATTTTCATTTTCAAGCTTAACACATGGAATTTCCCCAAATTTTCTTCCCATGCCAGGGATCCTACACGTGCTTTGTAATCAGACAGTCCTGACTCAAGACCTTGGGCAAATGACCAGGCCTCTCTGAGCCCAGCTTTCTGTTTTGTAAAATGGGGTTAGTCTTGCTGGGTTGGCTGTTTACTGTTGCCAGCGTCACGGGTGGAAAGCATTTATTTTGGCTCACGCTCTGCTGGGTGGTTCTTCTGGTTTAGACTTCCCTTGGCCAGTCTCAGCTGGGCTTGTATGTGGGGGTGAGGTCAGCTGGCCGGCTGGCTGCCTACTGGCGAGTCCACGGTGGCCTCATTCGTGTCCAGCTGTCGGCCGTGACACGGTGACTGGGCTACAGGTGTCTAAAGCTGACCTGGGCTCGTTCACGTGGTGATAATGTTTCAAGAAGCTTCAGGGCACATGCCTTCTGAAGTCCCTGCGATGTCCCATTTGCTCACTTTCCAGTCACCAAAGACCACGGTCAGCTGGACCCCAGGGGCAGGGAACTAGACTGTGCATTTTTGGGGAGGCTGGAGAATTGTGAGCATCTGTCCCGAATGTCAACCACACAGTAATGGCACAAGGATTAAATGAGAGACAGAATGCAAAGGACAGAGGCTGGCGCACAGTAGGTGTGCAATACAGCCTGGTCTTCGTCATCCACGACCCTTCATTACTGCTCAGTGGGGGGGGGGGGCCCTGCCAACCCCGGCTCCACAGAACCCACCTGTCAGGAATGGTGATGGGATAAATTAGATGTAAAAATTGCCTGGTAAAACTCTACTAGTTCCTTAGAGACACACAGGATGTAAATTTAAGGTGTTGTAGCAGGATGACAGCTTTCCCCACCTGGCTGGGACTGAAGAATCAAAACTATCAGATGTTACAGACCGTCCATTTTACTTCTACTATTAGATACTGGACAATAAATTTAAACGCAGAGACAGAAAAGAAAAGGCAGGATGACCCCTTCTCTACCAACTGTGTCAGTTGAGGATTCAGGTCTAAATCTGGAGAATTTCATACCTTTTTCCAGGGGGGAGAAGTGACTTAATAGTTTAGATCCATGTATAAGGGTTTCTGCAAAGGTGGTAAAAATTGCCTATCCATGGAGCTCATCTGATCCCTCCTGGGTAAACTTTATTGAATGAAATGTAACAGCGATCAGTTTTAGCCGAACTAGAATTTTTTCCCCATCTCCTTCCATCGTGTCTATGAACATAGCTTTCATTTTCTCATCTATTTCAAAACATGATTTAAAAATATTGAAGTAATATTTCTCTTTCCCTTTAAAGATACTTGTTCCAAGCTGACAACCTCAGGGTTTTTAATACCCCCACCCCCCAGCATTTAATCTGTAATTTTGTAGGTTACACTCATTTGCAGATTTTAGAAAGTGCCTTTTATTCTTCTCTAAGTGTTAAAGCAATTTAGATTAATGGGCCTCGGACTCTTTGATACCCATTTTTAAAGCATTTCAAAAATGTGTGGAAGACGGTTTCCTTTCATATGTGATAAGTAAAAATCTTGGCAGATGAAAGACTTTTTTTTTTTTTTTTTTTGCACAAAAGAAATCTTTGGAGCTGCGGAAATACTGCAGAAAAACCGCAGAATTCCATATTGTGATTTTCATTTTTCCCTCTCCTGTTGGGAAGGCTGCCCTGTGCAGCTGCTCATAGGAGGTGGGAAAGGAGGCGGCGTGGGGCCAGGACCACAGAGAGAGGACCACAGAGCGGGGGGCGAGGCCGCTGCTCCCTCTGAGCCCCCTGCCCTCTGCACCAGAAATGAGATGTTCACAGAGCCTGACCCTCTCCTTTGCGCTCCCTCCACAACACACCACCACGTCCTGAGGACCAAGGTTCTCTGATGAAGGCAGAGACCCGGTCCCTCGAGGTAGGCTCGGCTGATGGAAGCTCCCAGAGGCAAGGCCTCCGTGCAGCCCCCTGAGCTGGGAGCAGGGCCACGCGGGGTGGAGCAGACGCCCACAGCTGCCTGCCCCTCCTCTGATTAAGGACTGTTGGATCCCAGGTCCCCACTGCGCTTGAAGGGGGCTCACGGGAGACCTGGCTGGACCGCGGACATAGGGCAGGCTTTGTGTCTGTCTGTGTTCGTGTGTCTGTGCGTGTATCTCTGGCGGGAAGGATGGCTTAGGGCGAAGAGAAAAAGCGGCAGAGATGTCACATGCTGTGTAACTGCGTTTGGTCAGAGACTCATCTTTTTCCTTCTCTTTGATTGAGACAAACACCAGGATACGGTGGATTGCAATTTGGTGCCAATGTGAGCAGAAACACTGCAGCCAGACATCAGAGTGGCTGTCACCAGCAGAGACTGAGGGGCTGCGTGCTGGGAGGGGAGGTCTTCTGAGGGACTTGTCCCCTCCCCATGGCTCAGCGCCTTGGGCGGCCTCCCTCCGTCCGTTGAACCGTGGTGTGAAGACTCACAGGGCTGCAGAGTCAGGCAAGGGCGCTGCAGAGGTTCCTGATGGCGACACCAGCAGGGACATGCCTCATTGTTTTCACCTCCAAGGATATCACGTTCTGGAAGATTTTATCACATGGCACTGAGTTAACGTTGAAATGCAAGACACTCTGGGAACCTCCAAAGAGTTGAAAATCATCACAAGGCATCTCATTTTTTAATCTTCAAGACCTCAGGTGCAATTTTTCCTTTGATGTCAATCAAGAAGATATCAAAAATTCTGGGTAGTCGAAGTCACAGCAGCTCCACACATCTGGACCCCCCCCTCCTCCCAAAACCGCTGCAGGACACCAGGGAGGGGCGAGGGAACACAGCTTCCACCCGCTCCAGGAGGAGGAGGACGTCCGGGTTGTAAGTGACCGTTAGTCGGAGAGGAAGCGCCCAGCCCCAGCGGACTCGGCCGTGCTCCCACCTCGGGACTCTGGGAAGCGGGGCGGCCTGGGAAACCGAGTGGAGGAGGGACGCGGGAGCCTCGGGGGGGTCCCCAGAGGGACCCCAAATCACTGAAGTGCAAAGACGCCCCGTGACTGAGTGCGACTGGAGGGGGCCATCTTCAAAGGGCGTTGCTTCCGGGGGAGAAGCTGTACAAGGAGGAGGATGGCCAGCGCGGAGGGGAGAGGCCACTGGAGGAGCCGCCGGGCTCGCGGGGCGCGCGCGCGGGGGGGGGGGGGGCAGCACGCGCAGGCAGCCCCGCCCCCGCGCGACCGAGGGCCCGCGCCGGCCGCTCCGCACAGCGGACAGGCAGCGCACTGCGTGCGGGCGAACCTGCCGTGGCACAGAGAACTGCGCGCCGGTAGCTGCCCCCCTCCCCGAGGTGAGCGGGAGTGAACGTCAGGTAACAGCCACGCCGAGTGAAACCCCAGCAAGCACTGCAGGGTCTCTAACCCCGCCCTGAATCCGAAATTCAAAGCTGACACCAGAAACAGGCAGAAACGGGAAGAAATGAAGAGCGAGTGCATGGATCTCAGGAAAGAAAAGGAAGAAAGACAAAATGATCTCAGACATGAAAAATGAGTCGTGAGGCGCACAAGAGAGAAAGCCGTACATGCACATTCAATGAGCACACTTAAGAAAGGTGGAAACGTCGCTGAAAGAGTGCCAATGATGTGCAGAACAAAAGCCAAAAGGCTCAGGGAGAAAGCGGCTGAAACACAAGAGAGGCCTGGGTAACCACACCGCACGGCTGGTCGGAGACCACGGCGAAGGGAGCGCACAGGGCGGCGGGACAGCGTGTGACACTGCGGCGCGGGCGGACCTGCGGGGGGAGAGGAAGCTGGAGCCGACAGCCAGGACCTGGGAACCTGGGCACGAACGCTCGGCTCCAAGACATATCTTTGAGAAATTATTAGAATTTAAAGATAAAGAAAAAATCCTCAAAGCTTCCAAGCAAAAAGACCCAATCATTTAAAAGGGTGAGAGAATTAGACCCGCCTCACAGTTCCTAAAACATGACACACGAGTAAGGCAACAACTTAGCAGTGTTTTTAGAAAAAGTCATGGAAAATATGGACCCAAGATTTTACATCAGGCCTAGCTATTCTTTATGTATAAAAGTTATAGAAAAAGTTTTAAACCGACAAGAACGTAGGAGACCCTCAGCCTGTAAGTCCTTGTTGTGGAATCTACCAGTGGAAGAGGGTGGATTACACGCGGACACTGGGGAGAGTGGCGCCCTTTCCCCAGACCTTGGCCCGTGCGTATCTTCCATCTGACTGGTCCCGAGTGAGATCCTTTCACAATAAACCAGCGATCTAATCCCTCTTCTGATCCAGCAAGTGGCCCAGCTTCCTTTGCCTCCGGTGAGGAGACTGCCAGGTGGAAATGTCAGCTCCAACAGAACGTCACAGGACTGCGACCAGCTCCCTTCCTCTCCGGTCACGAGCTCCAGGCACACCTCGTAAACCACAGCCCCACAGGACTCCGGTGCGCCCGGAATCTACCACAGGAACCCCACGACCAGAGGCAGCACTGGCAAATGGCGATGTGAAAATTGCAAAACTCTCGCAAAACTCACAGGAGAGGGTTATGCCTTTGAAGAAGTGGAGGGAGCCTTGGAGGCAGCCCAGGAGAAGGTCGAAGTGGCCTGCAGCATCCTCCAAGGATTTGCCTTCCCCACTCCAGGCTCCCCTCAGCTACGTCTACAACAGGCAGGACCCTGAACACCAAACCTAAAGCCACCCGTGAGTATCGCAGGCGTGCGTGAGGAGAGGAGAGAGGTGGAATTCAAGAGAGAAGGTGTCTCTTCCTCACTTGGCATCTTGAGAAGAGAGCGGCTGGGAGCTGCTGCTTCTCAGAACACAGCTGCTTGCCTGGGAGGTCGGTGGCCGCGGCTCCCTTATTTTTGCTACTCATGCCTTCAAATCAAGGTTAAACTGACAAAATAAATACATCTACTTCCCTTGCGCTTTGAAATCTGTGAAGTGCTTTTCCAAGTTGGAGAAGCTGCAGATTGTGTTTGGTTTTGCTGTTTTTTTTTTTTTTTTTTAACCCGTACTGTGTTCTTGATGACCCCTGGCCAAGCAGTCAGCTCTGCTGTGACGCCCCCACCACCTCCCTCGCCGCCCACATCAACACGAAGTCATGTGTCCACTCAGATCACTTCCAACACACCCCACCACTCCCACTTCCTGGGTCCAATTCCATTTCTCCCATTTACAAGATGCTTTAAAGATTCTCAGTTTCAAGAAAGTAAAGCAAACAACAACAACAAGAACGAAACAAAAAACACCACGTGTGGTTTTCGTAAAAAAAAAAAAAAAAAAAAAAAAAAACAAAACTAAAGGGAAAAGCTCAGTGAAAGGTCTTCTAGTGAGCACTTAACGTATGTCCTTGAAGGTCCGTGACTAAGTAAGTCAAACAAGGGCAGGAGAGTAAGCATTTGCCTGCTGCCTGCTAATGTCATGCGTTACATGTTAACACAAAGGAGAAATAATTCAGCCAGAAGTGGACGAGAAGGCGCAGACAAGAAGAAAGCAGAATGATCGCACTGACTGTTGCCCAGGCGATGAGCAGGAGACGCGGTCAAAGATGGAAGTAAAATAACTGGAGGCTCAGGGCAATTAAAAAGGTGTGAGTACAAGGAAACCTCTAGAACAAACTTCAAACCTTCCTAAACAGCAAAAGAAGATGAAAAACAAGAAGAACAAAGAAGACACATCACACAGGAGCAGCAGCACGGCGTCTTCAACATCACACGGTGATTTCAACACGGAAGAATGTGAAAGCGTGGAGACTCAGCGCCCACCTCCAGCTTCTAGAACAAACACGAAGGCACCCCTCGGTCTTGGCTAGGACAGCTCAGCAGGGGCAAGGGGCCAGCTCCCGGGGGGCACAGCTCAGAGGCGGAGCACGTGCCTAGCACGCATGAGGCCCGGAGTTCAACCCCTGGTACTTCCATTAAATAAACAAGAAAATAAACCTAATTACCTCCCTCCCCCCCAAAACCCAACGATGCCAGTTCCTTATTTTAATTTATAAATTTAACGTGATCCCAATAAAAATACCAAACAACTTTTAAGACCCAGACAAGCTGATACCAAAGCTTCATTCATTCATCCCCTCTTCCTTTATTTATTGACTTAGCGGCAGATTTACTGTGAAACGAATGATGCCAAAGCCTCCGGGTCCCTTGCTTGCATGGGCTCCTTCCAAGGCATGACTTTTTTGTGTCCCTAGGTTTCATTCTTTCTCTTCAAGTAGCCGCTGCCTCACCTCAGTAGCACGATGACTGTCCCCTTCTGCAGAGGAGGGTGTAGACCAAGTAGCGGGTAAAGGTCACTCACTAAGGGGCAGAGGCAAGTCCAGGCAGGCGCTGCACCCTCTCCCCACCCCCAGCTGCGGACACCCGACGCTTAAGGGAGCAACTCCCTTGGCTTTGTTTGTCGTTGCTGTTATTGTCAAATTGTGTCAGCAGGTCATGCCTCTTACCCCACAACAAACTGCTGCTACTCGATGAAACAGGAAACCGAATTCCTGTGCCTCTGCAGTTTGGGACGTTTACTGGTTTGACTGAGATTTAATGAGTGGAAATATAAAATATATTCCGTGTTTATACATTATCAGGTAATATGTATTCAAAACCGGATATTCAAAAATTGAACATCTGCTGAGATACATTAATTTGTGTGGGAACATTACTGCCTTATTCTGATACAAATTTACTAACAAAATCCATCACTCTGTAGTTACAAATCAGCTTAAGCTCTGGGTAGGCACCTTCCCAGGATGGGTGGAAACGCCCCGTGGCACCTGTGGGCAGAGGTGCCGCTCACCACGAGGAAGACAGGGACTGCAGCAGAGCCCTGGGCACGACGGCAACGGTACGAGCATGTTCTGTGCTTGCTGGAAGGATTTATACTGGCACCCATCCTGCACGACCGCTCCAGGGAGCTGCTGCCTCGCTCCCCCCACCCTGCGGAACTGGATTTCCAGTCACACCGGGGACGCCGCGACAGCCTGGTGACACGGAGCGTGCCGCTGTCACGACTACCAGAGCAGGCCATTTTACGACGGAGGCGGGGCACAGAGCCCTCCGACTCTGCGGCTGGGCTCAGTCTCCCCCAGGGAGCTCCAGCCAGGGGAGTGTGAACAGAGGATGCTGTGGGCGCTTCTGCCCATCCCAGGGAGCCCAGAAAGGAGGGAAGCAGGTCTCGAACCTCTTGCTTTCCGGAGACCACACTTCCCCAAGATTGACTTAATGCTATCTTTTCTGGAAGACAGAAGCCCAGGCTTCTGCTCAAAAAGCAAGGGCAAGGGGGGTCCCGTCCAGACCGCGATGGACCTGGAAGTCGGGAATAGGGCTCCTGCATCGGGGTGGCGTAGAAGCTCCCCAGGTGATGTGGATGTGCCCTAGGATTACGTGTTGGTTGGCGGTGAGGTTCCAAGGTTTCTGGGGTGCAAGGAGAGTGGCCCCACTCACTCAGGGCTGGCCCTGCTGCCCGGGTTCCCCAACAGCTGGCTGGTCCCTGCCCCAGTGCGGCCATTTCTACCTTGAAAGTTACACACAGCTGTGTCCCCTTGGGATGCCCTGGCCAAGAGAGAAGGCAGGTCGTCCCTGTCTCTCGCTCTGTGGGGCACCTGGCAGGAGTGTCCCAGGTGTCCCAGGACCAGAGGTCTTTAGATTTTGTTCTATAGCCCTGCCTTCTGGGGAACCAGACCTGAGACATTTGTGTGGGTCTTTCTGCTTCACCCCTCCACACACACACACACACACACACACACACACACACACACACACACACACATACTAATATAGACGTGGCACTGCCCCAAGTGTGCACACCAGAGGACTTGCTTCTCCCGTGCAACTCACCTCCCATCTTTATGCCTGGACATCGGGCATGAGTCCCTGAGCACCCCTGGGTGTCCAGCGTCAGCTCAGCCACAGCTCTGCGTGGAACCCAGTGGGATCTTGTTCAGATCTGCTGCTCAGACGTGGCCAATTTGTAGGAAACACTCCCCGCCGCAGCAGACGATCCTGATGCTGGCTGGTCTCGGCGCTCCTGCAGCCCTGCCGGGTAGTACCGTATCCTGTCCGGCTAAAGCCTCTCCTGGGAACACAACTTTACATGCAGTGAGATTGGAAACGAGGATCTCCAGCTCCAGAGCTGATTCCTGGGATCACGGGAAAGTGTTGGTGCTTCGGGGTGGGGCCTTGCAGCCAAGGTCTGTAGGCAAGAGGCCAGCGTGGGGAGACTCCTGCCTAGAACGAGGGAGGGGCTTCTGCCTCCTGCCTGGGCGCACGTCCCCTGCAAACTCCCTTCCCTCCGCACACTGCCGCTGACCTCTCTGCGTCTGGGACACGACCACGCACTCTGCCCCTGATCCCCAGGGCCCCCGAGACACTCTGTACCCTTCCTGCTGTTGCGCCCACAGCTGGGAAGTTCCAGACACAGCCACTCACTTTCTAAAACTGTCAAGCCAGAAGCGATGGTTTGCTTTACTCAGCATTTCAACCAGGTTCTGATTTGAAAACCGCTGATTTTCAGCTTCCGGGGAGACAGTGCTTATCCAGAGCAGAGATTAACCTGTGGTGCAAGGATGCAGTGCTTGTGTGCGTGCCATACTTAAGTTTTTCAATGGGAGAGGACCTAAATTGTTTGACATTCTTGAATGGGTTGGTGACCCCCTAAAACAGATAAGAACTCTTGGATTTTAGTGGCTGAGGAAGAGAAAGGAAAACACGAGGACTGGAACGTAAAACAAAACCAAGCCCCACCCCCAGCACCAATACTTTCTGCAACAGCCCAGAGGTGGAAACAACCCATGTCCGTTGACTGATGAACAGATTAAAAAAAAAAATGCGTTGTAAACACACGATGGAATATTGCTCGCACAGAAAAAAGAAGGAAATTCTGACACACACTACAACATGGCCAAACCTTGATGATGTTGAGTGAAATAAGCCGGACACAAAAGGACAAATACTGTATGAGCCACTTACTTGAGGGACCTAGAGTGGTCAAGTTCATGGAGACAGAAAGTAGAGGGGTTGCCAGGGGCTGGGGGTGGGGGGCTGGGGAGTTACTGCTTAATTGGTGCAGAATTTCAGCTGAGGATGCTGAGAAATTTCTGGCAATGGACGGTGGTGACGGCTGCACAACAATGTAAATGTTTCTGATTCCACAGAACTGGACGCTTTAAAAAAATGGTTAAAATGATACATCGGATGCTATGTATATTTTCCCACCAAAACAAACAAACAAACAAACAAACACCTCTTAAGGCTGATCAAAATACCAGTGTCCTATATGTGTGTTTCCAGGGGATGCAAATTTGGCTATAAGCTTGCAGCAGCCAAGTCTCAAGCATTTTTCCTTGGAGAGTGAGGGGCTTACCTGACTTATGAGGCAAAACACTTGGTTGTAATGGCCACTTAAGTGCTGACAATTAAAACCAATACCCATTACACGCTCATTTAAACGTGTGACAGTTTTCTAATGCTTTTATAAGCTAATGGGATCGGAAAGAGAAGGTGGATCATGTTTAAACCAATATATATAATTTAAAATGAGGGTAATGTCTGACAAATCAGTGTTTTGTGAAATGGATGGAGATCTAAGACAGCATGAAGAAAAGGAAGCCTGGGGCAGACGGACAGAGACCTCTCATTAAATCAGCAGGTGATGGGAAACGTCCGTTCTGCAGCAGGTGGAGGAGGGAGAGCCAGCTCCTGGGTCACACGCACCCCGAGCCCAACAGGTTTCCAGCACCAGGAAAGTCTCTCTTCAGCCCCGAGGAGGCTGCCACAGCTTCTCGGCTTTGCGAACCAGCTAGGCGCTATTCAGCCTGATGACCCCAGATCTGACGGTCCTGGGAGGGTGCAGAAGCCCTTATGAGCAGCCCCTGAATTGCAAACTCTCTTGCCAGGCTGGAGTAGACCCCCAGGGGAGCCCAGTGGTCCCAGCCGGCCTGGGCTGTGATGTGGGGCGGGGGTCATCTCCCCGGCTGCTCGTCCTGCAGTCCTGGTCGCCCGCTGGTGTCACCTCTCAGAGGGAGTTTTAGGCTGATGCGGCGTGTTTCCAGCCCACACTCCCTGGAGGTGGCACGTGGGCCCCAGATCCCACCCCAAGGAGCTGTCACCTGCTCTCCCAGGGAGGCAGGGGTGCTTCCTCATGCCAGCCACACTCTGGGTGTGAACTCTCAGCAAAGGACCCCTGCATCTCCACCTAGAGATGGCCCCCCAGCCCCCACCTCCAGGCTGGACCTGGCTGGACCCACTGCCCTGATTCAGTGCCATGTTGGAGGTAGGGAGGTGGAGAACCCCTCTGTCAAAAAAATGCATACTCAGGTCCCGTGACCAAGGCTAGGAGCTGCTTCTGTTGGCCTATGGGTAGCAGGGCCAACGTATCCCCACCTGTACCCCGACCCCAGGAGCAGCAGTGTACCCCCCCAATGCACAATTCAGCCAACAGAGGAGGGGAAGGGGGGTCGCCATCAGCCTACCCACCTGGGGGCCTCAGTCCCAGGACCCGCTGTGGGAGGGACCACCGATTCCGTCCTTCTCCGAGGTCAGCGGGGAGAGGAGCTGGGCCGGGCAAGGTGGCTGCAGGAGGAGGCCCCTGTGGCTGCAGGAGGAGGCCCCTGTGCCGCAGTGACCTGAGACGCAGGGCTGAGTGGCCGAGGGAAGCACCTCCTTTCCATGCTCCACCGGGCGTCCGGTTCAGAGACTCAGGAGCGTGTGTGCTGGGGTTTGAGCCCCGTGGGAAGCCCGGGGCAGACAACGACTCCACTCCGGCCATGGGTGCCCCAGTCTCTGGGTTCCCGGGCATCGTGCTCCACGCCGAGAACCCCAGTTGTGTCGAGCAGTTTTCAGTCTGGTCTGTTTCCTGAGGCCGCTCTGAGTGTCCCCGCTATGAGCCCTCCCCTGGCCTTCATTGCATGTCCACAGGCTCACCCATCACAGCTGCCTTCTGCTTCTTCCTGCGAATCGGCCGCCCATCTGTTGTGTCCCATGTGGGAGCAAGAAAGAGCCTCCTCTGTGGGAATGCCCTGGGGCAAGACTGCCAAGGCGGGACTCCTCACGAGGCAGCAGCTCATCTTCAATGAGGAGGAAAAATAGAAAGGAGAAAAGAACCCACGGATTTTTTGAAACATGCCGGTTGCCAAGAAGCACCTGGTTTTGTCCAGATGTGCAAATGAAGACACAGAGCTTAGATAAACTGCCCAAGATCAAACAGCCGAAGAGCCTGAACCCAGGAAGTTGGCTCCGGGCCTGGATCCTCTGGGGAGGCCCCAGGGGCACGTGGGTGCCAACCCCCAAGTTCAAGTCCTGCCATGGCCCCTGGGTGATGGGGCAGCCTAGGGGAGGCCCCCCTCCCCAAGATCAGTTCGGTGCCTGCAAAATGGGGCTGATGAAACTGGCTTCCTGGGGCAGCCAACGACGAGGTCCACCACAGGGCTGGCGAGGTCAGATGGCCCCAATGCAGTCTTTTCTACCCCAGGACTGAGGGGTAACCTTCAGAGGTGCTCTTAAATGAAGTCAGCAGTGGTAATCACATTTTCAGCCTGTTATTTGTATTAACACAGAGGGAGAAAGGAACCTCCACAGGCAGCCACGCACGGCATCCGTGGCCCAGTGCTGGTATTATCTCTGTTTACAGGCTCGGCCAGTTGCGAGCAGAGCTCGGGGGCTGGGGTGTCCATCTTGTTCAGGGAAACTGCTGGAAGAGCCTGGGGTCCAGGAGGCACTGCTACCCAGACGCAGCAGCAAGGAGCAACTTCCTCTATGCCGCCCATCGCTGGCAGCTGCGTTGCAACGTTTTACTTCCTACTTATTGATAGAGATGGTTGGTTTTACGTGTATTTTGCCACCAAAAAGAAACGACTGAGGAACAAGTGATGTGCACAAGGAACCCACCTTGATTTGGACCCAGAGAGGCAGCTGCACAAATGGAAAGAAAAACAGGAGCAGAGCTGCTGGGGGCCTGGGGTCCACGGTTCTGCCCAGGGGCCCAGGCTGCTCCTCGGACAAAACGAGGGAACCTCTGAAGCATCCCAGTCTCCCCATTTTTAGGAACCTTTCAGTAAGCAAGACCATCCTCCCTTCTTCCAAACTACCTCTCCACTATGAACTGAATTCTGCTCAATCAACCACCCTTCCGGTCGAGAGTCTGCAAAGCAGGTTTGAGGTCTGCTGGGTAGGCCTGGGCCCCGCATGGGAGCGCACGTCTCTATATTCCCAGCACCGCTGCCTCTGGCCTCTGCTCTCGGTCACCTCTAGTGAAAGGCCACGGCTGACAGGCCTGCTGTGGGCTGACCTGTGCCCCCCAAAGATATGTTCAAGTCCTAACCCCCAGGACCTGGGAATGCGACCTTATTTGGAGACAGGGCCATTGGCGGTGTCATTAGTTGAGATGAGGTTACACTGGAGCAGAGTAGGCCCTGAATGAGTGGTGTCCTTATCAGGAGAGACACGCAGACACAATGGAGAGGACGGCCACGTGGGGACAGACCCAGAGGCTGAAGTGCTGTAACTGTAAGTCAACGAGCCCCCAGGGTGGCTGGCCACCACCGGAAGTGGGAGGGAAGCGAGGAGAACCCCCCCCCCGCCAGGTCTCGGGGGAGCAGGACCCTGCTGACACTTTGCCGTCATATTTCTAGCTTCCAGAACTGAGACAATACATTTCTGTTGTTTGAAGCCCCCGGTCTGGGGTGCTTTGTTAGGGCAGGTCCAGCACAGTTGTTGGACAGACCGGTGGGCAAGTTCAAAGGGCCACACATTCACAGTCCACACATGGGGCGTTCGTCTCGGCCAGTGATATTCCTTACAGGCAATTCTTTTCTAACTGCCTCACTTTTTAATGTTAAATGTTTCATCACAGGGAGCTGTGTGTCCCTACTGTCCATCAGCCCTGGAGAGGAAGGTTTGGTGACTGATGGAACCGTGGCTTGTGAACACTCGCGCAGCCAAGATCTTGGCCACTAACGCTCTTCTCCAGTGAAACGACAATGACTAAATTGGGGACTGATGCATGTTTTGGAGCAAGAATTTAAAAAATGTCAGGATCAGTAACAAAATAATGAAGTTATTCAAAGAAAGGGTGAACTCAGAATATGCCTCATCCTTGTTACTTTCAATAATAGAAGTGTTTTATCTCTGCAGTCCGTGGATACAGTGATCCTCTGGTAAGCTCCTGACTATTAATCAGACATAGGAACGGACCAGCATAAGCAGGAGTGACTGAAATTGGCGAGTCAGCTACAGCACACCCAGCATAAAAAGGAATGCCGCCAAGAGCAAGAAATTTCTGTGGACGGTAAGTGGGAAGTGAAGACCTGGCCGTGAGCTTCACTGCTCTCACCTGTTAACGGCTATCCAAACATGTGTCCCTAGATAATAAATTAGCCAAATGTCCTGAACAGAAGATGTGAACCCCAGACTCACTCCTTCTTTTCTCAAGGAGTGAAACCCTTGGACAACACCACTGTTTCTAGGGAGACACTAATAGGACATATGTCCGTGAGCTTCCAATCCCGGTAACAGACCAGACCAGCACCTCTCAGCCATTGCTCAGTAAGCAGGGGCGGCGTGCGGATCTGAGGGGCCACTCCATCCCTGGAAAAGATTCCAAGTCTCAAAGGAAGCAACTAAAGGTCCCGATACTACAAGGGGAGCTTCCTTGCAAGAAAAAGAAACTCACCCCGATGACCAGTGGCTCAGGTTTGAATCGACTTGTCTGTTCAGTTGTATCCTGACCAAGAATCACTACGTCGCCAGCCCAAGGCCCACCATCTCCCAGGGGTGTATCAAGGCAGTATTCTCTTACTCTGGGGTCTGGTAAAGTTTCCAAAATTCTAGAAAGACGGAAAATATCAGTTACTGAACTGACAGAGGTACTGAAATCCCAGGACAGCGTAACAAAAGCATGTGATAATCGGGGGTTTGAGAAGAGTGATGATCCAAAAAGGAGTCTGGGGGCGGGCACAGCTCAGGGGGAGAGGGCTTAGTGTGCACGCGGTCCTGGGTTCAAGCCCCAGTGCCTCCATTAAAAAAAAAAGTTAAAAACAAAACAAACAGACAGAAAACCCAAAAAAGGAACACAGTGAAAGCCACTGTATCTATCACTGTAACCTCTTCTGGTGTAAGGACATTAATCAATTTTGTACGTTTTGTATTTCATGTGTGACTATTTTGCACATGAAGAGTCAGCTTATTGAAGGGAATGACTATGACTCAAGATTTTAATTAAATGCTTAAAAGGGCTGGCTGAAGTTTGTAATCTAGGTTTTTTTTTTATTGATTGGGAACATTTATTATGTTAAATCCGTAATTTTTTATTTATTAGTTGTAAGTAATTGTAAATATTTAGGGCAAAGTTGATTGTTTAATATCTAAGAAATGCTAATTGTCTAATAAATTCCTAAGATTAATAACAGGGTCTTTGCCTAAATTACAACTAGCAGTGACTGTTCCTCTCCACGCACAAACGCCCCCGACACTAAGAAATCCATCAGCACTGCAAATGGAAAACCAGCCCTTCTCTCACACACAGTGAAACAGACACATGATCCAAGCAAATGCTCATCTTTGCACCGACTATGATCATCTCGTGAACTACCTGTGGTCTGTGTCACGCTTCAGGAAATAACCGCTGAGCAGAAGGAACCTGGGGATAAGCAAGACATCCACACTTTTAAATTTCTAGGCTAGGAGTACCTCTTTACGGAAGCTCCTATTAGGTACCAGAGTTGGACCCTAAGTCAGAGACACAGCAATATCTTTAAAACCTACCATCTTAAAATAAATATCTATTATCTCACGTAGTTTCCGAGGGTCAGGAGTCTGGGAGAAGCTTAGGTGGGTGGTTCTGAAAAGCCCAGGTTTCCTGATCAAACCCTGCGGGAAATGGGTGGCAAGTACAGAGGCGGTGAGAAGGCTCTTCCCAAGAAGCAGAGAAGGCACGCTCACCCTCCATCCCCGGTACAATGCGGACCTGGGCCTGGGCCTTCAGAGATGGCTCCTGCCCAGGGGTCTGTCTCCTGAAGGCTTGTTTCTCTGAATTTGGCAAAAAGGAGGTGAGAATGGGTGTGGAGATAAATGTATTTATAGATATGAGGGTGGACCGCTTATTTTTCCTGTGGAGGAGGAAATAAAGCCATCGCGGCAGTGTACGCAGCTTGAGCGTAGACAGTCCTGGATTATTTGCATGGGGAGTCGGAAGGGAAGGATGGATACCATGAATTTACTACAGCAATGATATGCCCATTTGTGTTTTTTTTTCCTAGCAGTTCTCAGCAGCTTGGCTGTAATGAAGAAAGCAGATGGATAGGTTTCCTTCTTTGTTTATGTTTAAAGTGGGTTTCTTGTAAGCAGTCTTGCTTTTTTTAATCCCATCTGACAACCTCTGATTTCTAATTGGGGCAGTTAGCCCATTTACACTGTAATGTGATTACTGATGTAGCTGAGTTTAAATCTACCATCTTGCTCTGTTTTCTATTTGTCCCCTCTGCTCTTTGTGCTGTTTTTCTCTCTCTTCCTGTCTTCTGTTGGCTGGATGGAGTCTTTTTAATGATTCCCTTTTTAATCCCTTTGTTGTGTCACTCCGGTGGCTGCCACGGGGCTTATAGTTCACATCTTTGTCACTGTTTCTCTGCAAGTGAAACCCTCCCACTTTGACACCAGAGGACTCTCACAGCAGGAGGCTTCCATTTGTCCCCTCTTCCTTCATGCTGCTGTTGTCACACCTTTCCTTCCACCTCGGTTATAAATTACACACTACATTCTCATGTTTTTTAATTGAAGTATCGTTGATGAACAACGTGTAAGGTTCACGTGTATAGCAAAGCGATTCAGTTATATGTACATGTCTGTTCTTGTTCAGATTCTTTTCCACTAAAGGTTATTATAAGATATTGACTAGAGTTCCTTGTGCTCTACAGTAGGTCCCTGTTGTCTGTTTTACACATAGTAGTGTGTATATGTTAACCCCAAACTCCTCACCCTCTTCCCCTTTAGTAACTGTAAGTTCGTTTTCTGTCTGTGAGTCTATTTCCGGTTTATAAACAAGTTCATTTGTATCATTTTTTTCAGATTCCACATATAAGTGATATCATACGATATCTGTCTTTCTCTGTCTAATTTACTTCACTTTGTATGATAATCTCTGGGTCCATCCAGAGCTTCTTTATTCAGTCATCTGTTGATGAACATTTGGGTTGTTTCCATGCTATTGTAAATAGTGCTGCTATGAACACTAGGATGCATGTATCTTTTTGAATTAGAGTTTTCTCTGGATATATGCCCAGGAGTAGGACTGCTGGGTCATATGGTAACTCTATTTTTAGTTTTTTAAGGAAACTATACTATTGCCCATAGTGGCTGCACCAATTTACATTCCCACCAGCAGTGCAGCAGTCTCCACACTCTCAGCATTTATTATTTGTAGATGTTTTAATGATGGCCGTTCTGCTGGTGTGAGGCCAGTAGTTTCGATTTGCATTTCTCTAATAATTAGTGATACTGAGCATATTTTCATGTGTCAGTTGGCTAGCTGTATATTTTCTTTGGAGAAATAACTATTTATATCTTCTGCCCATTTTTTGACTGGGTTTTTTTTTATATTAAGTTGTATGAACTGTTTATATATTTTGGAAATTAACCCCTTGTCAGTTGCATTGTTTGCAAATATTTTCTCTCAATCTATAGGTTGTCTTGTTTTGTTTATGGTTTCCTTTGCTGTGCAAAAGCTTTTTAATTAGGTCCCACCTGTTATTTTTGCTTTTATTTCCACTGCTCAAGGAGACAGATCCAAAAAAAATACCATTGTGATTTATGTCAAAGAGTGTTCTGCCTCTGTTTTCCTCTAGAAGTTTTAGAGTATCCAGGCTTACGTTTGGGTCTCCAATCATGTTACTATGCTTTAACAGGCAATTTTCCCTTAAGGATGTTTAAATAATAAGAAAACAAATCTTGTATTTATCCATGTGGGACTGCCTATGTAGTCACTAATTCCAGTGCTTTTCATTCCTTTGTGCAGATATAGATTTCCACCTGAGACATGGCCTTCATTTCTTACATTCATGGGTCTTCTGGTGATGGTGTGTTCAACTTTTGTATGTCATATAAGCGTCTTTATTTTACCTTTGTTTTGGTAAACATTCTTGCTAAGTGGAGCACTCCAGGCTGACAGTTCGCACCGCATTCAGTACTCTACATCACTGCTCCACCGTCTTCTGGCTTGCATTGTGTTCAAAAAGAAGTCTGCTGTCCTTCCTGTTTTTCTCTGCACACAATGTTTTGTTCCCCGCCTCTGGCTGCTTTAAGAGTTTTCTCTCTGTAACTGGTTTTAAGCAATCTGACTATGATGTACGTTGGTGTAGTTTTCTTCATGTTTCTGGTGCTAGAAGTTGACTGGGCTTTTTGGATTTGTGGATTTATAATTTCCATCAAGTTTGGAAAATTCCTGCCATATTTCTTCACATTTCACATTTTTTCTTGATGTCCCCAACGCTGGGGGGACATCAAGTTCACCAATGCTTTGATCATTTTTGCCCAATCTTCTCTCTCTGTGTGTTTTATTTTGAATAATTTCTATTGCTATAAGTTGACTACTTTTTCCTTCTGCAGTCCAGTTTGCTGTTAACCTCATTACTATATTTAAAAAAACCCCTCAGGCTCTATAGTTTTCATCTCTTGAAGTCCTATTTGGATTTTTAAACTATCTTCCATGTTTTTGCTTAAATATACTAAATCTTTTCTCTGGCTTCCTGGTCATCTGGAATGATGTTATAAAATAACTGCTCTAATGTATTTGTCTACTAATTCGATCTTCCATATTATTTCTGGGTTAGTTTCAATGGATTGGTTTTTCTTCTCTTTTTTGTGTGTCATATTTTCCTGTGTCTTTGTATGCCTGGTAATTTTGGACTGGATGCCAGACACTGTCAATTTTTCTTTCTTGAGTGCTGGATGTTTTTGTATTCCTACAAATATTCTAAAGTTTTGTTCTGTGATGCAGTTACTCAGAAACAGTTTGATCCCTTCAGTTACTGCTTTGCTAGGCAGGACTACAGCTGTGTTTAGTCTGTAGATAATTTCCCCACTTACTGGGGCAAAACCTTTCTGGGTTCTCTGCCCAACAGGGACAGGGGCTATATAGCCCCACGTGAACTCTGAGCATTTTTCTCTCTAATCCTTTTGGGTGGTTCCTTCCTCAGCTTCAGGTCATTTCCTTGTATGCTTATCCTGTTCAGTACTTGGCTGAAGACTTGACTGGGACACTGCATGCGTTCAGAATTCCTTCTCTATGCAGCTCTCTCATCTCTGCTGCTCCACCCTGCAGACTCTATCCACCTTGGCATTTGGGAACTCTCAGCTCAAATAAGGGAGCTCTCCTTTCAATTAAGGGAGACCACCAGGCTACACCTGGATTCCCCCTCCCTGTACCCACTACCTGGACATTCTTTCAAGGCTGTAAGCTGGGAAACCTAGGGGTCACCTAATCTGTTTCCTGTTCCCTTCATTATTTGAAGGCCAGTGTCTTGAAAATCATCTTAAAATATATACATATATTTTCCCTAGTTTTTTAGTTGCTTCAATTAGGACAGCACATCTGTCTAGCCTGTCTGAGACTGGAAGTCCTGGATGGATTTCTCTAAAGTTGACCATTTGCAGGATAGATATGATGGAATAATGAGTCAAGGACACTGAGTGTGCTGATAAAACTGGATGAAGTGATGCATCAGAGGCTTCAGTTGTTCTGGGAAAGAGGGAAGCAGGAGAGTCACGCTCAGAGAAAGCACTGGAGGCTTCATACACTCAAAGAACAAGAGAACCCAGCAAAGAGGAAGCTAGCGATTGACAAGGCTGCGGTCAGAATTTGGCAAGTTTAAGATCTCAGTGGTGAGGGCACTTAAGGTGACAAGCTGCAGGGTGTGGCCTCCGTTAGCTCAAGTGGAGTCTGAAGGGCAGTGGCTGAAACTGAGGGAGCGTCTGGGATGTGGAAGAATGAGTCACCTGTGGGGAGAGTTCCAGAGAGGCCATTTCTGCAGGGTGCCGAGGGGGAGAGCCTCAGGTTAATCAAGGCTGTGGGATAAGCTTATTCACAACCGAATAAAGGTTCCTCTGGGCACAGTTAAAGGAACAAGAGGCCACGACAGCAGGAGAAGCTGGTGGGACAACAGTGCATCGCGGCACGGAGAGGTCAGCACACAGGAGGAGCGAGCTGGGCTGCCGGACTAGGCAACAGGTGCAGGACTGACCGCGCGCCAACCAGCCCGCCCGCCCGGCCAGGGGCGCCGGCCCAGGAGGCGGCCGGCCTCAGACGGTCTCGAGGAGCCTCACAGCCTGTGGGGTCTGTGCCTTCTCATCCCCGCCCGCACGGAACAGGGCTGACTCGTGTAACCAGCAGGATATCGTGGGAATGCCTTCCAAGGCCCGATCGTGAAAGACGTAGTCACAAGAGACCTCTGCCTTGCTCTCTGTCGCTGGGAGAAGCCAGCCACCACACTGCAAAGACACCTGGGCAGCCTGTGAAGGGGCCCATGAAGAGAGGACCGAGGCCTCCTACCCAGACCAGCACCGACTTGCCAGGTGAGCACGAGCCACCTTGGAAGTGGATCTCCTGCCTTCATCAAGCTCTCAGCTGACTGCAGCCCTGACCCAGCATTTTGACAGTCACGTCACGAATGACATGAGAGCCAGAACCATCCAGCAAAGCCACTCTAGGATTTCTCCCCTATAGAAACTGCATGAGATAATAAATACTTACTGGTGTTTTTAGCATTTAAGTTTTGGGTGATTGTTACTCAGCAGCAAAGGTCAGAGACTCAGGCTGTGTCCGGAGAGTGATGGGAATCTCAACCCTGCAGCAAGGCCCCAGAGATGAGGAAAAGCCACCAGATGTCCCTTCTCTTCTACCACTATTTCTGCCGAGAGCTGAAACCAAGTGAAAGAAAGGTAAAAATCTGAAATTCAAAAATCTAGAGGAAACTAACTGCTTCAATGTGAGTTGGGGTCTGATGATGCAAGGATGTACTGGGATGTGGGTGGCACCCTCAGACCCACGATCTCAGGTGGGTCCAGGCCCTACGGAAACCACTTCCCTTTTCACCGTGGGAGTGAAGACCCTCCACCTGCCACGACTGCGTACAAGGGCACTGAGGGCACCCCCTCCTGTCACCGTCCAGCCTGCACACCACAGGCGTCCATTCCCAGAGCTGTATCCCAGGGAAGTCACAGAGAGCGCTTTTGTTTGTCTGTTGTTTTAAATTTTGGGGGGGAGGAGGAAATTAGGTTAGTTTAATTTTTTTAATGGAGGAACTAGGGGTTGAACCCAGGACCTCATGCATGCTAGGCCCGCACCAGAGAGCACTTTTTAATCTTCTAGGAGCTCGTCAGAGAGAATGGGGTGGGGATGGTGAGAGGCCACGGTCCAGGGGGAGCCTGGGCGGTGAGGTGCTTAGTCCAGACTCACTCAGCTCTTTCCAGGCACGTATGGAGTCCCATTCCTCCTTTTTGGGGTTAAAAACCCCCGAAATGTATCTGTTTAACATATTCATCACAAGGGCTTAACCAGACACTTAAAGAACAGAAATAACACAAAAATGACACCACAGACAAGATACAAGATTCCTATACAGAAATCAACGGAAGGACAGACCATAGAAGGGAAAAAAATAAGACGACACAGGGAGCGAGCTGGACAGCGGGACAGGGCTCTTGGCTGGAGACCTGGCTGGAGTAGGTTTCTTCCAGGGACATCTTGGGCCATGGGGTTTTTTCTGAGCTCGGCGGCATGTGTGTTCAAAGGGTTATCAACATTATGTTCTCTGAGCAGGCTCTGGGGGCTGGGGATGACGTCCTCGGTGGAGTGAAGCAGTGCAGGCCTCGGATGCAGACGTCGCCTCGGTCGCCTGGCTGGTCCCCTGGGTGAGCTGGTCGTTCTTAGTCACTGGGATCCCCAGGCAGGCAGGAAGCCTTGCCACCCTCCAGTGTGGGCGACGGTCCCACCTCCTGTCTCAGCAGGAGAGGCACTTCCCGCCCAGAGTGTTGTGACAGGGCTGGGCACCCCTGGCACTAACCAGCTGGGGGGACTTCACCCATGTTATTTAATCTCTTCTAACCAAGTCTCTCCAGCTGGACGATGGCTCATCACTGTCC
The DNA here is from genome assembly GCF_048773025.1 of Camelus bactrianus. Taxonomy (NCBI): domain Eukaryota; kingdom Metazoa; phylum Chordata; class Mammalia; order Artiodactyla; family Camelidae; genus Camelus; species Camelus bactrianus. Next base: position 2,568,620 of record NC_133562.1, read on the forward strand.
CCGATCACACCATCGGGGGGGAGGGTCCACTGCCCCTCGGGAAAGTGGCCTGCAGTTTGCGGCACAGAACTGGTGTCTGGTGAAGGTCCATCCCCATCGTCCGTGGGTCATCACTTTGCAGAGCCTGGAACTCAGCTTAAACTCCGAGTTAAGTCCGCAGCCTACTCCTCCTTCTGGGTCAGGCACTGCCCTCGGGCCGCCATCCTTTCCTCCTGCAGGAATTGTCCTGTTCAGCTTTGAGTCCTGCTTAAACGCATCTCTGATCCTGGGACCCTCTAACGAGTGTTCTCAGAGCAAGTTTCAGGTTTACGTGAGCCCTGGAGAGAGAGAGATATGACCTCCATCCACTGACTTGAGGCAGAGAAAGGCAGAGGCCACTTCCGGTCAGGAAGTCACCGCCCTGGTGTCCAGTCCCGTGCCCCCTGTGAGAGCCTGCCTGCCGGCTCAGGGCTCACCGGCGGTGGGATGCTGTCTTGTGCACCACGGGAAGCTCTCAGGATGGGCCTAGGTTCCTCACGGACAGACGTTCTCTCTCAAAAATCCCAGCTCTACCTGCTCCAGGCCAACAGATCCCAGGTACGACCTTTCTGCCAAAGGTCCAGAGGGACCGAGCTGTCCCCACCAGGGTGTGGACACTAGGAAGACACCAGACTGGTCACGGGTCTTTATTTATTGAGAATTCACACAAGGGAACATTACACAGTAAATCATGTCCAGGGCTTAATAAAAATGATTGTCACTCACTGTGCTTCACAAAAATTTCTTTTAATGAATAAATAATTTGGATGAACTCAAAGATATTTACAATATACACAAAGGGAAAAGCCTCGGATCTCTGACTCTTGACAGCCGACTTCTGCGGTTCTGAACTGAACTCCCTCCCAAGCTTTTCCCTCGGAAACAATACAAATCTGATAGAAACCACAACTCAGACAACTTATCTCTGTTCATGACGCGTTTATCTGTTAGTCTCGGGAAGCTACAGAAACTTCTATGGTGCAACATGTTAAAGTACAAATATTAACTAAAATAATATATTACCGTAATGCTGGGCAGCATTCTCCACAGAACAAAAATGTACACTCAGCTGTAACAATAATGAAGGTTCACGGGCCACAAAATAATACCCCAAAGGTACAAATTCCTTCATAAGAATATAATTGTGCTCTTCAGTTCGCCAGCTTTCCACGCCGCTCCAGGGACCCGGCGCCCGGGACGCTGGAGCTTGGCGACGGGGAGATGCGGGGAGGCCTCTGGCGGCGGCAGCGCTGCTGGGGGCTGGGCAGCGCAAGCGCTTTTAGCAACGCTCGCTTGGGCTCTTCAAAGAGCCGAGGATGCAAAGCAAAGGAAGCGTATTGAGAAGCCTTCATCTCGTCCGCACCAACTCCGCGGGCCGTCCTGGCCCCGCGGGCTGAAAGGCGCGTCTGCAGGGCTCGGGGTGCCGTCAGCCCGAATTCAAGTATTCCAGGGCTACCTCGTAGCAGAACTTGTACTGGTCCTGGAACACAGAGAGGACAGAGCGTCAGCCTGGCGACGGCTCAGTGCTGTTCCTACCAAAGCAATGATGTCACATTAGGGTTTTCGTAGGAAGAAATCACACCGAGAAGGATGTTAACTGGCAACCAACCCGACAGTCGCGGTTCGGAACCGCAAGCGTGTCCGCCGTTTGTAGAAGTTTCCCACGAGGCCTGATGGAACAGGGACTGTGACATCGATGCTCGTGAGAGCTTCTGGGATGGACGTTCCAGACACGTGGAAGGACCGATAACCCTCCATGTGGAAGGAGGGGATGCCTCTGTGATCTGCTCAGCGAATAAACGTGGTCTCTCTCCTGGCCCAGCTCGCCCTGATTTTCATTCAGCGGGACTTCCTCCCTCTTACGTGACTTTACTCAGCATCTCTTAAGTACCAGGCACCTGGACCTGGTCCCTGACTTGGAGAAGGCCATGGTCCAACGGGGAGGAGGGGCAGGGACCTGATGACACTCACGGGCAGAGCTGAGTGGAGCCCACAGACAGTCCCCATGTGGATGCTGGAGGAGGGCGCAGAGCCTCTTAGGGAAGGTGTGCAGGGGTGGTAAGGAGTAGGAGACACTGAGGAGGGGGCTGGGGCAGGGGGCTGTGTGCCTTGGTTTGTCTGGGACAGTCCCGATTTCCGCCTGTTGTCTCGGCAGAATCCGTAGTCAGATCACTTCACTCTCAAAGCCTCCCAGCGTGAATGATAAAGTATGTGGTCATCCTGACTGGAGATGGAGCAGGCACTTCAGGTGGAGCGACAGGAAAAGGAAACGCACAGAGGGGGCCACACGGCAGTTCTTAATCGGGCCATGGACCCATTTCTCTTGGGGAAAGCCTCCTCCAGTCAGGGACTGCAGCCTGAGCACCCCAGCATGAGGTCCTGGCCCAGGTGGGGTCTCAGGTGGGAGAGGAGGGCATCCCACATTTGTGTTTATGCCGTGAGCTGCTGGACACTCGCCAGGGTGTGGCCTCTGAACCAGGTGGAGGGACCCAGGCTGGGGACGCCTCCATCTTTCACGAGGCAGCAGCCCAGCCCCTCAGCAACCAGAGGCCCCACCACCCCCCAGAGGAGAGGTCAGTTTTCACCAGCCATGCAGGTCACACCGCTGTCTCAACACCAACACAATGGCCACAACTGAAGGAATGGGTCTCTTATTTGGGAGTTCGCCAAATTAATTAAAAATAAATTGCCGTTTTTGGACATGTGCCTAATTAGTCATCGCAATTTTCTTTCTTCACCTACATTTTGTTCTCTAAATGCCCCACTAGGCCAGCCTACTTATTTGAAGCCATGGTCTGTCCCCTCGGTCTTTAGCAAAGAGCCCAGCATGCAGCTGGGGCTCAAATGTTGGTGGTGCAAGTAAATGATGACAAAACATGGGTATATTAGCGTCTGATTCCACCTGATAAATATTTAAGGCGAGAGACTGGGGATTTCCAGACAAAGCCTCAGCCCTCAGGTGGTACAATCCAGAGGTAAAGACAGAAAGGAGATGGGTGACTTCAATACACTGAAGTGCCACAAAATTAAACATCAGTGGTGGTACCTCCTGCCACGACGGCTAAAACACAAAGACCAGTGTCAGGGAGGCTGTGAGGCGCTGGAGCCCTCCCAGTGCTGCTGGGGCTGCAAGATGGCACAGCCCCTAGGAAAACCGCCTGGTGTTGGCCCACACCCCAGCGAAGCCACTCCCGGGCACAGACCCAGGAGAACTGGAAATAATGGCATGAAAACTTTCTGATTCACATCCCAGGATTCATTACTTCAGGCTTTGATACTTTTATTTTCAGAATATTTCAAAGAAGTCATTTGAATTTCAAAATTCTGACACTGTCAGGCCACGCTGGCTGCGGAGTGCTCCAGCCAGGTCTGTTTTGGGGGAATCACACTGACGTTTCACTTCCCCTCCCTAAGAGGTCCAACCCTTTATCGCAGAACCATGATTCTGTACAAACCTAACTGCAATTCATTCCAGTGCCGACTATGAACTAACTTTTTAGTGCATTAAAATGCACTTGGAGGGGGAGGGTGTAGCTCAAAGCTCAGGGTGGAGTGCGTGCTAAGCACACACAGGGTCCTGAGTTCAATTCCCAGCACCTCCATTAAAATAAATAAATAAACCTAATTAACTCCCCCCACCAAAATAAATATAAAAAAATAAATTAAAATGTACTTAGAGGGCCACATGGCTGCCAGCCTCAGGTCACAGGGCAGGCGAGGGCGTGGGAAGGGGTTTTGGGTTCCCTGCAAGGAGCGGCTGTGGTGGGAGTCAGGCAGGGAGCCCTGTCGCAGGCCGGACTACAGTTTTCAAAGTGAATTCTCGCTCACGTCTTATGCCTCCTAAGCAAGCTGCCAGTCCCCATAGGCTCTGTGATGACTGGTTTCTGAATCAGGAAAATAAGGGCACTGGGAAGAAAGACCAAGAATGGCCACACTCCCTGCCCCAAGCACCTCGGGAAATGCCTGAAACCCACTGGAACCTGATAAATTTGGTCGAGAGTCCAGGGCCGCCTTCTGCGGTTCCCCTCCCACTCACTGGCTTTTGAGCAGTGTAATTCGGCCGCAGGAGCCTTCTCTGTGCTTCAGGGGAAAAAGCCCGTTTACGCCCTGTCCCGGGTTCCCAGATCTGGGTGACGTGAGCTGGTGCCGGGAGCAGGGGCTCATCTTTGAGCTTGACAGTAACCAGGGCGACTCCTCTCCAAAACCCCTGACTCCAGCTTCACTCCAGACCCAACTTCTATTCCCACAAAGAGGGAGAAAGGGAAGTCGGAAGGGCACCAAGGCGAGGGCACGCTTTGAAAGCCCCTGCTTTCCCGGGGAGGCGTCATGAGGCCACAGCGCCAGCGGCGGCTGCGGGCGGCTTCCCTGAGGGTCTGGGCAGTGCCTGTATCAGTGAGGCGGCCTGAGCCTGCAGGTCAGGCCCTACTGTCAGTCTGTCACTTCAAACGCCCCTCGTCGCCTGCCTTGGAAGAGTCAAACAGAGCTGTCCGCACGGCTCACCTGGGGAAAGCTGCCCTCCCTGACGCACCGGCTGTCTGAAACTAAAGTTTCAGTTGCATCCTTGCTGACAAATCGGTCTGGAGAGAGTCCTTCTGACCAGTGCGCCTGCTAGGAGAGGGAACTGGTCCCCTTGTGCAAACAGCCTTGATTCAGCGTTCCTGGAGGTCACACCAGGTAACCAGCCACTGGGCCTAGGAGACCCCGGGCAGGCAGCTGCAGGTCTCTGATGACGGACACGTGGGTCCTTACTCTCTCTGTAGCCTTGGAAAGCTCTGAAGCACTTTCTCCCTCAAAGCCCCTGAATCGAACCGTCCGCACAGCTGGTTCCCTATTCAAACCCATCAGCCTGTAGTTGCCGCCTTTCTGGGTCCCAGGGAGCCTCTCAGGGTAACCCGGGTCCAGGTACAGAGAAGAAATGTCCCCTTGCTCAGCAGATATTTACGGGGCTCTCTGGAGCCAGGAGCTCAGTTGGGGCTGGGGTTGAGGGGGCAGCTGCAGGGAGATCAGAGTCTGGGGCAGTGTTGGGGGCTGGGGCCCGGACAGAGACTCCAGAGAAGCGGACGGCAGGGGCTGCTTCCCCAGGGATGGGCTCGGGGAAGCAGATGCCACTAGGGTCCCAGCGGCGGGCCGCACAGCTGGTGGGGGCACAGCTCGGGGACCTGAGGGAGTCTCTCTGACTCCCCACCTGAGGTCTCCACCCTCAGCTCCCACGCACACATGTGGAGCGGGAGGGATGGAGCAGGAGGCTGGGGGGTGGGCTCAGCCCCGCCCTGCAGCCCGCCTGGCAGGACAGGGAGGTCAGTTTACCTCCGGAACTGTGCTCCCTGCCCTGCAGCACAACACGTGGGCTCGGCCCGCCCCGCTCTTCTGGGGCCGGCCTGGGCATCCGTGTCTGGGAAGCGCCTAGGTGATTTCAGGTGCAGGTGAGCTTAGAGCCTTTATGGACCGGCTATGCATCAGAATCACGCGAGGGGCTTGTAACGCTTTGCGCTGAAGCCAGGTCGAGACCAACGGGATCAGGCTCTCTGGGGTGGGCCAGGGATCAGAATTTTTTAAAGCTCCCATTACAAAAAAAGTCCATTGCATAGAAATGGAGACTAGCGCTGCGGTTGTCGAGGGGAGGGCAAGGGGGGAGATGCTGGTTAAAGGGTAGACACTTTTGGTTGTAAGAAGAGTAGGTTCTGCGGATCTAACGTACAGCACAGTGGCCTGTAACGACACGGGGTCAGGTACCTGAGAGCTGCTGGGAGCAGGCAGTAAACATTCTGACCGCACGCACACAGTCACTATGCTGATGATGCGAGGGACGGGTGGGTTCACTACCCTCATCCTGGCAACCCTTCTACAACGTGTATGTGTCTCAAATCATCACACTGCCCAAAGCTCCCACCGCCTCCCAGGGAACAGCACGTTTCTCTAGGCAAGATCGATCACCTAAAGGCTGTTCCTCTGTTAAAACAGATCCCTGGAAACTTCAAAAGTCAAGTGCGGAGGCAAAGGTGAGAGGACTGTTTGCTGAAGCAGCTAGTTTTCCAGCAACTCCATCAGGTTCAAAGGGGCTCAGGGCGGGCGACTTGGTGTGCATCTGACCAGCCCAGTAGAGCCGACCTCAGGCTGTCCCACCCCGGCCTGCCCCCTGGGACCCGGTCCTTTGATGATGACTGGAGGCCTGCTGAAGAGGTAGATAACTGAGAGACTGGGCTGAGAGGGTCAGGAGAAAAACCCAGCTGCCCCCAGCATGAAAACATCCAGTCTTGTGTTAAAATAATTTTGATTCCTGGCCATCAACTGGCTTTTCCCTGGAGCCCCCCTAAAACGAAATGTTTGAATAAATAAATCTGCAGGGTCTTCTGGATCTCCCTTGAGAACGTCATGCTTCAGAACGGATGTGTGACTTTCTTAAGGGCCCCCAGCATGCAGATCCGGAGGGAGGTGCCTGGTCAGGGCTCCCCACCCCCGCCCCCCGGACAGCCTCCCGGCGGCCAGCATGGGAGTGCACCCCAGGACATCCTGGCTCGCACTTCACTCTGCGCAGGGGCACTGGCAGGACCCATCTCTTTTCAGCTGTTGGTACAACATTCTGTGCTTAGGTCTCAGATGGCCTTTTATGCCCAGTAAAACTGCACCAGATTTTACCACCCAGACCCGAATTCATTCCCTTAGCCAGCGTACACACATACAAGCACCAAGCTACAGAATGTACTTACAGGCAAAACCAACCAAATGAGAGCCCTGATCCAACTCTAGAAGCTTCAAACCCACTGGGAAGGGCACTGTGACATTCTCCCTCTGGCCACCAGACATTCTCTCTCCTCATGCCAGCAGTCGCGGTGACAAAGTCACCGGGCATCTTCCCCAGGAAATGTCAGAGCTTTCCGGCACTTCTCAGGCACAGAGCTCATCCTCAGGCTGGGGCTGACCCTCAGGTTCTGGGCACCCAGGGGTCCTATTTCTCTGTCAGAATTACACACGACTGCAGCGACGCCCAGGTTGTTACAGGAAAGTGGGCTGCGATCAGCAGCTTTGTGTAGTGTCACCTCATCCTGTAGTCTGCACTGCGGCTTTGGGAAAAGCCAAACTGTTTCTGCGCATAAAAACTGGTGGGTGATGGAAGCTACCGCGAGAGTTAATGGAGGAAAGACCTGGAAGGGTCTTTTTCTCACGATCTGCTTAATTCAGCCTGCAGTGGGAGGGAAACGGCCTTGTCTTTAAAAGAAAAATCAAGGTCAGCTTTGCTCAGGTGCCGATTAAGGTTTGGACGTTACACACATGTCCCTGAGTCAGGGCCTGAAATGCCGAAGTCCCAATCAGAATACTCTGATTTATGCATTTGTCTCCATCCTCTGCCAATCTGCTTATCTGTTCTAAACTCAGGCCACCTTTACCTGCCCGACTGTCCTTTTCTCAATTGCCCCCAGCCCAGACGACAGAGAATTCCAGGATGGGGGAACTCTTTCCAATTCAGGGTGGGTCTCGGGGTGTGAGACAATTCTCTGACTCTGGGAGGGGGTGGTCTAGAGAAGTCAGGGCACGGAACATGCCTCCCAGCTCACCCATGTGACATCCGGACTGTGCGAAGGCACTGCGTGTGGAAACACTGCTGCTACCTGGGTCTCCGCCCCTCACCCAGGGCTGGAACTCACCTGCCTCAGGAGGGCTGCTGGCTGCATGGGCCTGGCGACACCGGTGCTGTCAGAGACCGCCATCCTCACCTGCACAGCTTCCCAAACATGTTCACACGTATCGTCATGTGGGGTCCCCTCAGCAAATCAGTATCATCCCTAGTTCGCACAACCCAGGCTTGGGACAGTCGAGTGACGTGCGCAAGGAGACTTACATGGCCAAGCGCATTTGTTTGAAGTTGCTTCACCTGAATTAGCTAGCTGACTAGAATTAGGGTTTGCAGGGGCTTCCCCGGGGCAGGGCAGGGCAGGGCCGGGAGCAGCAGTTTGCGGGGGAGGTGGGGGCACGATCCTTGGGCACAGAAGCCAGCATGGTAACTGCTAACGGTTTTGAGTGTCTGCACCTGGCCCGTTTACCACACTCCCCAGGCAGCACTGGGCTTCTTGGAACCAGGACAGCTCATTAAGCATGAGGCTTGGATGCGGGGAACAGATGCCACAGGAGGGTGACCTGTGCTGAGTAGGGCTGGGACGTGTCCCAGGAGGCGGCCATCACGGGTCACTGTCTTTACCCAGCCTGGGCACTGCTGAAATAACCGGGGACCACTGCTGCCTCCTCATTTAGCTTGAATCTCGACTCTCTCTTTAGCCCCCTTTATTCTATTTAAAATTGTAACGCCACTGCGGCCGTGCACTGGACCCAGGACGCAGGCTTTCCAAGCTCATCATCGCACCCCTCCCCCTCCCCGGCTTCCTCTCCGACTGGGATTAGTCCTGTTCCCTTCAGATCCTTCCTCCACTAACAGAGAAACACAAAAACCTAATGGAAAAGCTCCCTCCTTTAAGCTACTCTGCTCTTTTCGAGTCACAGTGGTTGGCATTTCAACAGCTCCACACAAACAGGAGATTTCATGAAACACTCTAAGAAAATAATTTCACTTCCTCCTTTGTTTCTCCACCTCTTTAATCCTTTCCCCAGATACGGCCACCGTAATTAAACGCAATATTCTGGATGTCAAGCTCAAATTCCCGCCTTTGATAAATATTAGGTGATTAAGCTATTCATAAAATATATAATTTGAAACTCCGGCATTTCATGGGCTACGAGTATTTCTTCCCCAGGAGGACGAAGTGCTCAGCCGCATGGAAGGCACTGCCAAGACGGGAAATTAATAAGAACGTTCACTTTTGAGTTTCAGCGGTTTCCACATTTCAAATGTGTTGAGATGAAGTCTTTGCGAAACGGCAGAGAGAGAACGAGGTAGGAAAACCGGCAAAAAGACACGACTGCGCTGTTTCACCACGAACGCCAGCCGCCTCCCCCGGGGGTCAGCCTGGGCTCCCGCTACCCGGGAAGGGCCCCCTGGGCGGGACGGCGCGGGCCCTACCAGCAGGTCCACCATGTTGGGCTTGTTGTTCCTCAGCGTCTTCACCGCGTGGAAGACGTCCACCGTCCTCTGGTGCCGCAGCATCTCGCAGACGATGCTGATGGCGCAGAAGGTCCCGCTGCGGCCGCCGCCGTTCCTGGAGAGGGCAGAGGAGGCAGGTGGTTGCACGAGGTGACCTCACACCGCGCGCGGCCGAGACCCCTCCGCGCCGGGGAACTGCAGCGCCCGGGCCTCCGCTCCCGACTCTCCGCCTGGGCCGGTCCCGCCCCTCCGTGCGCGTGGGCGCCGCGGGCGGCCGGGCGCGGGCGGGGGATGGGAGACTGGTACAGGGCTTCCAGCTCCGCCCGCCGCGGCCAGACGACACCATCTGATGCGGAACCTTGTCTATTTTTATGGAAAGGGGCCCAGAGGGAAATTTTCGATGCAAACCACCTGGTGTAGTGTCTGCAGGAAAGCTGTAATGGTATGTGATGCTCAAAGGTGGATTTGGCCTTAAATAAGCCATTAATATTTCATTATTTATCTCTAAAACATAAAGGCTCATTTAATTTTTTAAATTTAAATTTAAAATATTTTATTACAAATTTTAAATTGTAGTTGATTTGTAATGTTCTGTTACTTTCAGATGTACTGAAAAGTGATTCAGTTGTACACATATATTCTTTTTATGATATATATTTAAAAAATTATGAGTTTGGGTTTAATGTATATGCACTACTATGTATAAAATAGACGAACAAGGCCCTGCTGTAGGGCACAGAGAACTACGTCCACTGCCTTGTAATAACCTGTGATGGAAGAGAATCTGAAAAGGGCTCTTTTTAAATACGACTTTTTCTTTTGAGTTAATTTTAGGCGTACAGAATCATTGCTAAAAGAGCAGAGTTCCCTGCACAGCCACCTTCCCCTGATGTGAATGTCTTACGGAACTACGGCACGTGACTGAAACCAGGAAGTCAACGCTGGTCCGATACTATCAACTGAACTACAGACCTTAGTCAAACGTCACTGGTTTTTCCGCGCGAGCCTTTTTTTCTGGTCCAGGATCCAGTCCAGGACCCACCTTGAGTTTAGCTGTCACATCTTGATCTCCTCCACATCACGAGGCCTCCTCTTCCCTCGTCTTTCTCGACCTCGACACTCTCAATGAGGACTGGTCAGTTATTGTGTAGAGTGTGAAATACAGAATGAGACGAGCAGCGATGGTCCCCACCCACCCTCTAAGTCATCACGAAGCACAAATCGTAGAAAGTCCCTTCCTCTGGGTCCGTCTGTTGCTTCCTCATCACTGGACGTGAGGTTACGCACTTTGGCCAGAAAACTGCAGAAGAGCTGACCTCCGTGGAGGTGTTCCTGTTGCGGAACTGTCTTCTCGCTCAAGATGTCAGCCTGGGTCACTCGTTAGGACGATGGGCATCTGGCCGACCTCTTCACTGTGTAGTTATGTTTCTCTTTGTGGTTAATGGATGTCTTGGGAAAGATACTTTGGGAATATGCAAATACCTTGTTTCTCCTCAAAGTTTCACCTGCTGATTTTGGTGTCTGTAGGTGGATCCTGTCTGCAACAGTGGTTTCCACTTTCCTCCCTCTTTCAGCATTCTAAAGACACAGCTGGCTCTTACCACCATTGAAAATTTATTTGCTTATTTATTTTTATTTGAAGCACTTCCTTACTTTCTAGAACCACAAGATGTTCCAGGCTCACCCTGTGTCTTCTTCCCTGCACCAGCTCTGGAATCAACCACTTTTCCAAGGAGCTAAAGGATCTTTTTTTATTTTAAACATAAAAGCATTATTATTACATCTAAAATAAACACTACAGTTTAATAGAATCACGTTTCTAGGCAATGTCCAAATCTCCCAGACTGTTTCAGACATTTTCTTATAGTTGACTTTTTCAAATCCTCATCCAAGCGAAGACCACACATTGCATTTGGTTGCTATGTCTTGCAAGTTCATTCTAATCTACAGGTTCCTCCCTGCTCTCTCTTTTTCACTCTTGGCAATGTATTTGTGGACGAAATGGGGTCATTTCCCCTGCAGAGAGCACACATTCTGGGTTGTTCTCATTCACTGCATCTCTGAGATGGATTTGACACACCCATCTCTAAACCTGTACTTCCTGTCAGTTGGGAGTTAGCTCTAGAGCTTCATAAAAATTCAGTTGCTTTTTTTTTTTTTAAGACAAGGATACCTTATAAATGAACGCTCATTAGCAAGCAGGCACAAGATATCAAGCTGTTCCTTGTTTTGTGATTTTAAGATTGATCCCGGTGTTCCAATGCCAGCCTGATCATTCCATGATTAAGTCGTAAAGCAATTTTTAAAATAAAATATAACAAACCTACAATTAAGTCCACAGATGGTAAGTATCTATCTCAGTTCACTTTTACAAATGCATATGCCATGTAACCACCACTCAGATCAAGATATGGACCATGACCAGTCCCCTGGATGCCCCCACCCCCGCCCCGTGCTCCTTCCTCAACAGTATCAATACCTCAAGATAATCTCTGTTCTCACGTCTAGCATCAGAAATTCCTTCTGTCTGTTTTTGAATTTTGTATACATGGAATCATACATATACACTCTTTAACTGAAGTACAGTTAATTCACAGTGTGTTAGTTTCTGGTGTACAGCCTAGTCATTCATTTTCACGTGTATTATATATATATATTCCTTTTCATATTTTTTCATAATAGGTCATTACAAAGTATTGAATAGAGTTCCCTGTGCTGTATAGTAGGACCTTGTTTACCTATTTTATATCTAGTAGTTAGAATCTGCAAATCCTAAACTCCTTATTTATCCCTCCCCACTTTCCCCCTGGTAACCATAAGTTTGTTTTCTATGTCTGTGAGTCTGTTTTGTAAGTAAGTTCATTTGTGTCCTTTTTTTTCATTTTATTACTTTATTTTTTTTTCATTTTTTTTGAGTCTGGCTTATTTCACTTACTATTATCTGTGTGAGAATCATCCATGTTGTGTCAGTAGTTTCTTCCCTTATATTGCTGAGAATAAGTCCACTGAATGGATATACCGCCGTAGAATCTCCTTATCTAAGAGCTGAAGAATGTTTGGGCTGTGTGCAGTTTTCCATATTATAAGCATGTCTGCATATACGGCTCATTCCTGCAGTCGCAGACCTCGGAGAAGAGCTCAGAAAACACCTTTACCTTTAGCTTTCGGAGATGCCATCAGCTCCAAAGTGGTCATACCTATGTTCTCCTGCCAGCAGTGTCTGGGGGTCCAGTTGCCCCACGGCTTCTCAACACTCAGAATCATTCTTTTGCTTGTCATTTAGATTTTAGCCACTCTGGCCAGCCAGCAGCGGCATCCAATTTTAATGTCTTTTAACATGTATTTTCCTGAAGACTAATGATGCTGTGTACCTTTTCAGTGCTTATTGGCATTGAAGTTCTTTTTTTTTAAATGAAGTTCTCATGAAGTGTTTTCCCCAAACGAGTGGATTGTCTATCTTTCTTCCTATTGACCTGCACTCTGGCCACAAATCCTTTGTCAGGTGTATGTAACACAAAACTCTTCATCCTGTCTTGTGTTTCACTCTCATTGGTGTCTTTTGATGAACAGAAGAGCTTGACTTGAATGAAACCCAATTTACCAATGTCTTCCTTTCTGGCTCATGTCTGTGGCCTGTGTAGCACATCTCTGGTTTCCCCAGCATTGCGAAGGCTTTCCCTAGAAGCTTCCTTCTTTTCCTTTTCCCACTCTGGTCTACTGTCCACCTGGAGATGGCTTCTGTTTGCAGGGTGGGAAGGGAGGCCAGGTGTGCAGGCAGGCTCTTCCTGCTGCCCTGAAGTCGGTGTGCTGCGGTGGGTCCTTGTAAACCAGGGTACCCCAGGGCGTGGCTCCGTTCCAGGATTTTCTTTGCATGGACACCATACTGCTCTTCCCCATCAGCATTTCACCTAATGATTTTAGCAGCTGTCAATGACCACTGCATACATCCATTATTTTCATCAAGGGTTGAAAAATGGTGATACCCTGCATCTATCCATTTCGTCTGGTTTTACTAGCTGGAAGACGTGCATAAAGAAAAAATTCCTAGGGGGAGGGTATAGCTCAGTGGTAGAGTGCCTGCCTTCAAACCCTCCACCAAAAGTAATAAATAAACAGATAAGCCTAATTACCTTAACTCCCCCAAATTAAAAAAAAAAAAAAAGATTTCCCTATTTGCTCACTATGAGATGTAACGTGCCTCAATTCACGGCCCCTGGAGGGCGTCTGGGCAGGGATGCTCCGCCAACGGCCAGTAGGTGGCGCTATGCTATGCGGAATGCGAAGTTCTCACCTCAGAGACGGACAGCAGGTTGATGTGTGGGTCAAAGCATCCTTTCCTGGCTGCACTGGAGGATACTAAATGAACCTAACTTGGTTCCACAACTAAAAATTCTTAGATTTAGATTTTTGAATCTAAACAGCAATCAGCATCTTCTCCAGGCCTGGGTCTCATGCCATGATGCAGAGAGGAGGAGGGGCCCCACAGGAACTTCCCGCAGGGGCTTCAGAGTGGGGAGGACGGTCCCCAGAGAAAAGTCCCAGTTCTCTCACCAGAAGGGCCGGGTGCTGGGCTGGCAGGAGGGCGGACACGGTGGACGCCCACCACGCCCACTGGAGTTAAAGGGCAGCCTGCCGTCTGAGGTAGGACGCCGGGGGCGGTGTGGCTGTTCAGTCCTAGGGTCACAGCCGTGCCCTGGGAGATTGCGGTCAGTGGCTACCAGGTGCAGTGATTTAAGGGGGTCTCTGTATCTCCCACCCAGGCCTGTCCTGGTGCCTCGGCTCCCCGACGGGGACTTCCTCCTGTGGGTCACAGCACTGGCCCTCGTTAGGAAGCCCTCATCAAAGAGCTACCATGCGCCATGTTCCGGCACTGGCAGACTCCAGAGGCAGAAATCAGTAACTGCACACTATTTTTATTTTATTTTAATTAATTTATTTTTTGGGGGGTAGGTAATTAGGTTTATGTATTTTTTAATGGAGGTACTGGGGACTGAATCCAGGACCTCATGCATACTAAGCACGTGCTCTACTATTGAGCTATACACTCCTCCTTGCAAACTATTTTTCGTATCTCCAAAAAACCTAACAGATCTAATGCAAACTGTAACCAAAATGTCCATTTTCCCCGCCAGGCTTGCATCAGCTCCACACAGGTGACCGTCTGAACTTACTCTGATCAGAAGTTCTATCTGGATGGGGAGAAGTAAAGCCGGGGATGTGGGCTATTAAGCGATCCTTTTGGACCCTGTCTCAGTACAGATGTTTTTAATGAACTGGGTCCGTGAGAAGGAAGGGGAAAGTGGTGGGGGGAGGGGTGACAGAGCGTCTTTCCCCGCGACAGAGACGGGGACCTCTGGTGGAGGGTAAGTGTGAGCAGTCTCCTAAGACCCTTCCAAGGGGAGAGCAGACCTGCCTGTCCCTTCTCCGCTGACGGCGACCGCGGCCGGGGTCAAGTACTCACAGGCAGTGCACGACCGTGCGGCCCTCCCCGCCGTTATACTCCTCCTGCCACTTGTCCACTTGGCGGATGAGCTTCAGGAAGGAGCGCTTGGACACCGGCGTGTCCCTGTACATGGGCCAGCCCAGGAACTGGAACTGCTGCACCATCCGATACCCGTCTTGGGGCTGCAGAGGGTTGGGCAGCGGGCGGGGAGTGGAGAGAGAGAAACCAGGCGTCATTCCCAGTGCCCACCTCCAGCGGGCTGGTCCCACCCACCTGGCCCTCATTCCAGCAGGGCCTTTGGGAGCTGGGGGCCTGCCTGCAAATAATGAAGGAATTGTCTACTGGCCTGAAGGGTTACAAGCTTTAATCTCCAGTGGTTGTAAAAAACCAGGTGTTTCCAATGACAGGCCAGCCTAGTGAATGCAAAGAAGGCTTAGGGTTTTGCAAAAGCCCAGTGAAAAATAGCACAAACTGAGCACGGACCACATCGGGCAGGAAGCAGTAAAAAGGCTTTGCCTTAATGGCAGGGAAATGAAGGGAAAAGGCTAACTTATCTGGAGATGTCTGTGAGCTCAAGGTGATGTAGACTACACCGTGTTTCCTCGGAGTTGGAGACGGTTCTGCTTATTGGTGTGACCCCTGATAAGGGATCACTAGTTCAGTACTCTTTCGTCACGATTAAGTGGAATTTGCAGTATCTAAGAAATCATGTGGCCACGGTAAGTCACTGGGACTAAGTCTTCCGTGACCTTCAGCTGCACCTGACACGGTGCACTCTCTCTCCTTCTCCTGGCTGTCCCTGTGTGCCCGGCCTCCATTTCTCCCAGACCTCTTGCTGATGGACGCCCCAGGCTCAGGCCTGCGTGCTGTCTCTTCTCTGCCTCTCACTTGATGATTTCATTCAGTCTCATGGCTTTTAATGTTCCAATAAGGCATCAATTTGGATCTCCAGTTCAGCCCTCTCTCCTGAACTTCCCCCTCACAGATTCAAAGGCCTGCTTGATATTCCCACTGAGGTGTCTAACTGTCATCTCGAATCTACTATGTCCCCAGCTGAACTCCTGACCCCCGTCCATGTGTGCCCCCGACCCTCTAACAATCCTGCTACCCCAAGGGCCTTTCCCAGCATGGCGAATGTCTGTTCCGTCTAGTTCTCAGGGCTGAAATCCTGAGAGCCACCCTGGCCTCCCTGGGATCCAGGCCATCAGCAAACCCCGCCAGCTGTGCCATCAGAATGAATCAGAACCTCTCCACCTCTCACCTCCTCCAACTGCTCCACTCCAGTCCGCCCTGTCCCTTCCTACATGGGATTATAGTAGCCTCGCCTACTCTCTGTTCTCAGCAGAGAAGCCAGAGTGCTCCTTTCAAAGGTAAATTGTATCATGTGACCCTTCTACTCAAAACCCTGTCATGGCTCCTTACTTCCTTCAAAGCAAAACCGCCAGCCCTGGCAGTGACCTGCAAGGCCCTGCGTGACCTAGGCCCCTGTCCCTCCAGGTGAACTGCTCCAGCAGCTACGCCCACCTTTGCTTACTGGGATGCAGCTACACAGCCTCTGGATGGTTCCTGACCTCAGGGCCTTTGCACTGACCATTGCTTCTGTCTGGAAAGCTGTCTCCACAAGAGCAGCGGCTGCTCCTTCACTTTGCTCCGGTCTTTGGTCACAGGGCACATCCGCCCTCCCTCCTGCTCGGACCTGAGCACCTTCTGCCTCCCCGCTCTTGTTCCCACAGCACCTGTCACTTTCTAACACATCTGGTACCATATCTGTTACATCCCTCATCCCTGGTCTGTCCTCTCCCAGTAGAATGGAAGCTCTATAAGGTCAGGAGCTTTGTTTTGCTCACAGTCTCCTAGAGTGTATTCCAAACACCTAGAACAGTGACCAGTACCAACCCTCTAAACAACCAACAAGTGACAAAACAACAAAAGCATAACGTGAGCCGCGGATCCTACCCGGGCTGCGTTATAAATGCGGAATATCCTGCTGATGATGTCTTCTTCTAAATCCGCGGAGACGAACTCCACCTGAATGGGGCCGTGTCTGTGTACGCCGTTCTCGGGCCAGTACTGTGGACACAACTGAGTTCAAAACACAGAGACACAAGGTGAGTGGGAAGAATACATTTACTCCTCGTGGTTGGGATCAGGTCACGGGAAGCTTTCAGTCGTTCTCAACACGCCCCCTAGTCATTTCATTTTCTCCCCTTTCTCTCTTTTCCTACCAGCAAGTCAGCTTGAGGACTTTCTTGCTGGCTGATTCCTTAAATCCACCTCCTCTCCTAATACTTTTGCCTTCACTTTCTCTGAAAGCATCTTTAAGCCGTGAGCACCTCTGTGTTCCAAGGAGGCCACGTGGATGCTGTGGACCTAGCCCTTGTCAGGTCCCTTCTGCGGCTGAAAGGAACTCTTCTCCAGCCCTGGGGAGAAGCCAAGCCTGCCCTTCCAGGCTCTGAGACGCCTGAGATGGAATGCATACCTGTCAACGCCCCAGATCTCCATCCTCCCGTCTGGGCTGGCACCGTAGTTTGTACTCACCTTGGGGAATAGGGCTATTTAGTGACAAGATACTGATAACAGGGTTGGCTTGCATTTTCATGCTCTGGTCCAAACCCTCCCAGCTCAGATCTAGGAAACTGGTGTAATAAGAGTAACTGTTGGCTCTTTTACCTGGAGGTGGCTTTAATTGAAAAACCACAATTCTCAGAGTCTCAAGCTCCAGGTACCGGTGATGCCGGGAAACCAGGACTTTTGCACGCACAGGATGCACGTGACGTCAGTGGTGGGGAGGGGCGCTGGGCAGGCGGCTGATGGGGGAGGCTTCGCTTGCTGCTGCCCCCCAGAAACTCTAAACTCGGAAACAACCTGTTCTCACAAACCTCTCCTAAAGCTCTGGGCCCCTAATGTAGGCATTTAAAGTCTGAAATTCAACTGCCCTGGGGACGTGGTACGCTGTGATGTTTTGGGGAGCAGTGTTTAACTTTCTTCTTTCTGACTGACCCGAGGGACAAATGGCTGGGGGAAGGCGAGAGGCAATGACCTCGTTATTTTATAGTGTTTTTCTTTTGGGCCAAGAGCAGACGAAAAACATATCATCTCATTTTAAGCAGAATAATGTACCACAAAAAGAGAGAGCTCAGTGGTTGAACTTCCTTTTCCTGATGCCTTTCATTTTCCAAAGGCTCTAAAACCTCATCATCAAAGGTTACAAAGGTTGATTTGTGTCCAAGACTACGAGACGGGTTTCAGCGGGTTGGCCAGAGCCAGCCCCCTCCCTCTGTTCCAAGGAAGTTGAAGGTCTGGACTTCCTGCTCAAGGATGAAAGCAGGGTAACTATGGGTCCTTTCTTTGTTGGCAAAATCTGTAGTATTTTAGGAATTACATTTATTTATTGTAAAATAATGCTTCCAGGAAATTTCTGCTTCCTCACCAGCGCTTCCTGGTGACAAGTGACAGAACTGCCTTGTCACTCAATAAGCCTGCTGATGTTGACTTTTTGACACCCAAGGGTACCCACTGTTGAAATTCACAGGCAGTACGATGGGACACGCCGGCGGTAACGAAGGTCCTAACAGGCACATCTGAGCTGTTCTGCCCATTCTCCTCCCGACTGAGTCAGCTTTCCTTTCTGTTCACTCTCTTGGTTCAGGCCCCAATCTAAAGCTTGTCACTGACACCAGAAAAACAGGATCGGCCTAGGCGGGCACCTGGCACTCCCCACACCGCATTCTGCACTCTGCCCAAGGAAACCGTGTGGAAAATGGCTTAAATAGCGCATCACACGTCCATGAACCAGAGATATAAATACTTAAAGTCGTTGAGTGCTATTCTTGTGCAATTGCAAAGACTTTCAGTTCAAATGCTCCATTTAGTGTTCTGTAAAAGACCGAATCCCAGGAGCCTCCTCTCTCTCTGAGCACCAGCTCTGTCTGCCGGGCGGAAGTGGGGCCTCCCTGTCCCTCCCACCGCCATCAGCCAGGGCCTGGTGTGAGTCCAGACACGGCCGGGTTAGAACGCAGCTTGAGAATTCAAACACTGTCGTCCAGAAAGAACACGTGAGAATCACTGACGTCTGGTTCACTAATACGAAGAAAACAGCGTATTGCTACACTTTGGGGTTCACATTTGGGGAAAAAGCATAAGCCTGAAGAGGGGGCAGCCACTTAGCCTGTAACTGTCTGTGAGTGAGGGTGCCTGCCTTAGTGAAACTTAACCAGCAGCATCGTGGGGTGGAAAACCAGGGTCCTGGGCCCTGCTTCCCGTGGTGTCTCTGAAGTTCCTCCAGCTGTGGCGTCTGCCTGTCCTTCCAAATGGTTGCAATCTACTCTTCAGAGAGGATAACAGGGAAGACTCCTAAAATATTTAAGCTTCTTAAGTAAAAAGGACTGGATGAGGACAAGGATTATCATTATTATTTCATTAACGAGCTTGCAGGCTGGAGCCATAACCGTGTCAGGTAGGGCCTCAAATGTAATTAAAAACAGTACAGAACCGAAGTGAATGCCCATTGGACTTACGGCAGGTGGGTGACAATACAGTGGATTCTGGGAAGGAAAAAGTCCAGTGTGGCAGCTGAAATACTTCAGAGTTTTTTTCTTTAAAGAATTTGTGTCTATGAGGTAGAAGATTAGTTCAGCTTCAGAACAAGTTTATTCTTAAAACACGCTGAGTTCAAACTTGCCATGTGCCCTCTGTCCCGGCAGGTCAGCCTAGGACTGGAGCAGCCGAGCCCAAAGGCAGGAAATCCCTCTCCCAGGGCTGCTGCGCTGCTGCTGGCCTCACTGGCCCTTTAGCGCTTCCAACCCCATTACTAAGACTGAGTCATCACTGCCCAGTGCCCTCTCTTTTTATGTTTAAGAAGAGGAGATATGAAAAAGCCCCACTTATCATTCTGAGCTTTTCTCACTGTCAAGTTCCAGTGGTATTTCTTTTTAATATCTTTACCAAAGAGTTGACACAAGTCATTGCTATCCCCTAGAATCACGTGCTGGTCTCCACTGTCACCTCACCGGGACGACGGGCACCTGCAGGCTCCCGGTGAGCTGAGCAGGAGGCAGCTGCACAGATGCTCCTGGACGGATGCGTGGAAGCTGGGTCAGAGGCTGGCAGCCCTTCCTCACGGCCCCCTGGTTTGCTGGCTCTGTCCTGGGCTCTGCCACCTTCAGGCTCCTGTTCTGCTCTGACTCTGCCCGTGACCTTGGATTGCCCTCCAGTCAGTACTTCCATTCTCCGGGAACAGCCCAATTTCTGACCCGCTCTTGCCCGTCACTCCCACTGTCTACAATTCCAGTCCGTCGTTTTGGTTTCAGACTATTTTCTGCCCCATCCCTAATTCCATCTGATTTTCAGCATTGGGGTGTCAGCTCCTCTGATTCTCAGCCCTCGCCTGGTGTTTGTGACTTGGCCTGGGGGGTGGGGAGGACCGCACTTCTCGATGTGCAAACAAAGCCAACAGGCATTGGACACCAGGCCCGGCTCTGACCGTAATTCCCGACTCTCACCTGGGCGGGATCCACATCATTCAGCATCACTACGGACGTGCAGTGGTAGTCCAGGACCAGCCTCCAGAAGTCTTTCACTGTGTTTGGCAAAGGGTGCTGGGTGACTATAAAAGCTGAAGGCTGCTTATAGCTCTGCAAACACAAACAAGAGAGACCCAGATACACGCGGGAAGTGTGCTGGGAGGTCAAGGCGTTTTGTGCACAGGGGAGCTTGGGACCTGAAGCACTGAAGGTGTTCAGCATTGTTGAATTCTTTCCCTGTGGTCAATGCCAAGTAGACCAAATATCGACTCATTTGCAGAAGAATAACCATAAAATATCCTCACTTTGAGACCAAGAGAACTTAGTATCTCATTTTTTTTTTTTTTTTGGTATTTCTGGCAGGAAGGCAATATTGGTTCTATACATAACCATTTTATTTAATGGGGAAAGTTTAACTTTACTTAAAAAATATGCATGATTAAAATAGTTCTGTTTCCCTGAAATCCACGTGCTTGTCACTTCTGTGTGTGACGGTGTTACTTACTCCTGCCATAAAAACACGCGTGCTTTTTACAGCTCTGCAGAGCTTCAGACAAGCTGAGATGCCTTTTTACTGATACCGCAGCAACAGAATGAAAATTTCCCTATTAGCACGGAAAATACCCATTCACTTTCTCCATCAATTGAATAGAAATGTTCATTCAGTTAGAAGTAAACGGACTGACAGGCAGTGATCAGTTGTGTCCTATCTGTGCCGACAGGCAATCCGCTCCCCCCTTGTTAATTACCGCCTAGATGACGAGGCCTGAGAACTAACACAACGCTGCAAACCACGTTATCCCACTTTACTGCCTTCGTTACTAACAGCTGTCTCCTGCTCTCCAGCCAGCAGGTTAAAAATTTAAGTGCTCAGAGAGTAGCAGCTGGGACACGCTTCATTTATCCATCCTCCTGGACCGGGGTCTCCGGGAGACCCAGAATGTCGGCCCCGGCACAAAAACAGATACAGGATCTGAAATGCACTCTGACAGTAGTTTATGTCTTAAAACACCAAACCCCAAGGGCGTCGCGGGCTGCCCCTGGAGAGATGCCCGGTTCCCCGCGGCGGGGGGCTGGGGGGGCACTCACGTCCATGAGGGCGGCGTTGATGTAGTTGCTGCTCTCGCCGTCGATGGTGATGAGGAAGGGCAGGCAGCGGTCAGGGGGCAGGACGTCCATGCAGCGGTTCTTCTCATGGTTCCGGGGCAGCAGCGCGATGCTGCAGTCTTCCACGCGCAGGGTCGGTGTCACCATGTTCAGGGTCTGCGGACGGAGGACACGCACTTGGGGAGAGAACCCAGACTCCTGTTCAGACCCCAGAAGGTCCCCAGTTCCTGCAGTAGGTGGCCCCTCCCCCACCGACACAGTTAGGTTTTGATTTCTCTGTTCTCTCGGATTTTGTCCCTGGACAGCGCCCATCAGGCCTGAGGGCTGCAGTGGGTGTGCAAGATTACACGCCCTCCACTCTAACTAGGGCTGGACATCTGGGCGCGTGGGAGTAAGAGGCTGGTAGAGTTTGGTCCAGAGCCGAGGACATTTAGACGAACGTGAGTGTGAGAAACGGCACGATCTCCTGGCCGCAAGTTCCCTGAAGGCACCCTGCTTGGTTTCGCTGCACCGTGTTACACTCGCTGTGGGACTGTCCGATGTCCACTTGCTATGGGGGCCTGGCTCTGCCAACCCAGTGCTTCCCAGCCAGGTAACCTGGAGCACTGCAAATGTCTGCACACGTTTTCGTTGTTGGAACCAGTGCGGTGAAGGTCTCCTGGCACCCAGTGGGTAAAGGCCAGGATGCTGCCAAACACCCCACAGGACGGGCCGGGGACACCGGTGCCGAGGCTGAGAAGCCCTGGTTGGCTTATGGGGTCGGGGGCTGACTCTGAGACGCTTCTTCGGGAGCAAGGTCCCAGCCAGTCGCCTCTCCCTTGCGCACGACTTACCCGGAACTCCTCTTTGATCTGGCTCGAGTTTGTCTGCGGATCCAGCTTGTTCATGTCATAATACAGAGACCTCACTTGGGAAGCAGGTACCGAGGTGTCTCCACAAAGACAGGCCTCCAGGATGGCATCGTGGATAAACACATACTGCTCCTGGTGACACGGGGTGGGGGCAGTTAGGGGGAGAGAAACCAAGGGGCCCCGTAGGAACTAGGGAAGGATGGAGGGCAGCCCTATGTGGTCAAGACGATGGTCCACCCATCACAGACCATGACTTCCCACCTGGCTGCTAGGAGGCGGGTACTCCAGGGCCAGTAAGCCTGTTCTCCACACGGGATGGCTGGCATGTTAGTGACTGGGCATGTGTGGGGTGTAACAGGAGGAAGAGATAAACGGGGGCTCAATGCAGAAGCGTTAAATGGATCGATTAAAACCACTCAGACACTGATAAATACCAGCACAAACACTGGAATGTGAAAGTAACCGTGGCTACACACTCTGTAATTCTGATCCCATGAGTCTGGAACTCAGCATTGCAGAGGAAGAAGTAAGCGGAATCTTATCCATACATAATGAAAAGAGGACTTTGCTAACCAAATCGATAGTGCAGAGAAGGTCCAGGGAAACGCGACATCACTATGAAAATAAACAGTTCCGAGCACTCAGAGATACTTATTTTGAAACACGAATTAATGCGATGATGACAAAAGTCTTTACGTGACCAGGGAAGAGCTCCTGTTTGTACATACAAATCTACAGTTTAAAAATCACCCTCTAATAATTCTGAACCGGCACTGATTTTCCCTACAGTTAATTAGTAAAGTTCTACCCTATTTACTATTGAGCTCTAATTATGTGAAAGCAGACGAGTCCCATTACTTTTTACCTTGGTTTCTATAAATAAGTAGCACACTTAGTTCTCAAAAACAGCCCGCCCTATTAAACCACACCCCAGAAATGGATCGAGTGAGACAGTGGACGTGACAATGTCTGGTCAACTGTCAAGCACATTAAAAAATACACCGTGATCATTTTCATCTTTAAAACAAAGAATCCCTCCTCTAAAAAAAAGGCCATGAAAGTAGCATTTACAGTTTCTGCTCTTTCTCTTCATTAGTTAGAAAATGAAACTAGGTTTCCCACTGGCTCTGGTTAACTTGAATACAAAATCTGAATGTAAAGGATTCTTGTTCATTCTACATCATGATTCATTTTCCAGGTGGTGAGTGCCATGCCTACTTAAAGTGATCAAATATTAGTAAATGCATGAATTTCCTGGAAGTAGGATGGAATGCTTTTTCTCAAAAACTTAAATTCCTGATACACCTTCAATTCTAATTTATATATAAATTATAGAGGAGAACTTCCAGAAAATGGGTGAATTCCCACGATGCCGGGCCACGGGGCTGACTTTCTTTCTAGGGACAGGAGGGGGAGAACAAAACACACAGAGACCACCCTTCAGCCACTTGCCAAATGCCTGGCTGTTCTCGGGAGTGGTCTCGCTCTGGTTACCAGCTAGTTTCAAAGACACAATAAAAAGAAACGGCACTGAATCCGAGTGCTTCATGGAGAGCCTCGCTGGACCCTGGACACGGAAGCAAGGGCAGAGTCGGGCTCACGGAGCAGAGCTGGAGACCTGGGAGACTCCTGGCCTTTTCTGCGCGTTTATGAAAGATAGAGAGAAGGAAGGGTGGATGGAAAGAGGGAGGGAGGGGAAGAGGATAGCCAGGAAGATGGCTTTTCTTCCGGGGAGTTTTGGAGACAGGACTGCTGGCCTGCTTTCCCCTCGGCCCGGGAGGCGGGGCGCAGGGCAGGTGCTGCGGGCGGCGCCGAGGGCGGAGGGGAGCGGCGGTACCTCGGTCTGCACCATGTTCACCCTCCGAGACCGCAGCTCGCGGACGCAGTTGTAGATGTCCACCACGCCTTCCCTTTCCGCCATGTCCAGCATGATGTCGATGACGATGAAACAGCCGGTCCTCCCGGCGCCAGCACTTTGGGAGAGAGGCTCCGTCAGCAGAGGGGAAAGGGCCCCGGCGCTGCCGCTTCCCTCTGTATTTCCATTACGGTGACATTCACGCAACGTGAAATGAACCCCCGCGAAGTGCACGATGCGGCGGCACCCGGCGCCTTCCCGACGTGGTGCAATCATCACCGCTAACGAGCTTGCACGCGCTTTCAGCGTGCAAGGAGACCCGTACCCACCGCGCGCGTGCTTCCTTCCAGGGCCTCTGGCCTCCGCTCACCTGCAGTGCACCACCAGCGGGCCTGCGCTGGGCGGACTCTTGGATTTGACCTGCCGGACGAAGCCCAGCAGCCCCGTGGCGTGGTAGGGGACGCCGTGGTCCGGCCAGCCGGTGAAGTGAAACTGTCTGATCTCGCGGATTTCGTGAACACCTCGCTGCCGTCCATCGGCACAGCCCGGGGGAGAGAACAAAGGAAAATACACGATGAGAAGCCAGGAGGGGGCCACGTACCCCGAAGCAGCGAGTAAGCCCAGGGCTGGGAAACTGAACTGCTGGGAAGAAGGTGTAACAGGGAGGAAGACGTTCGTGGCGTGAAGGGGAGGTGATGTTTGGGGGTGGGGTCCGCAGTAAACCGAAGAGGGAAGGCAGAGGGTTGTTTTGGAAAAAACGTATTCTTGTTTTGAGAATAATTAAGTTGCTTTCTTTTTCTTTTTTTCTTTTTTTTTAAATTAGGAGCCTGTGTATGAAGACTGTGTTTTAAAACAAAAGTTTATTTTGAAGACAACAGTTACTCTCAGAATTCTGGAGGGAATCCGAGCACAAACTGGACTTTCTCCCTTCTCTCACTCCATCACTGTTTCCTGAACACCATCTCTGCATCAGGCCCTGGGTTTGATTTTATTATCTTAACATTAAATTCCCAGTAACCTTGTCACAGCCCTCCCTCAGCCACTGTTCACACATACTTAGCCAGGGAGAAATTCAGGATTTTTATGCACTTTGAAAGACCAGAAGAGGCAAACAATGATAGGTTTTAAGATAAGACTTGTTTGCCATCAGCATGTTCGTTGGTCTTGGCTTAATAGCCCGCAAGTGCTGAGGTTTTATTTCTCTTTGAAAATCACTTTATTTTTAAGTGGAGTTTAAGCATTAACGAATTAAGCCATCAGGGATTCACAAAGGAAAGTCAACCCTGTCATCTGCTAAATATGCTCTGTGACCCCACAGTGAGATTACCAGGTAGTGAGGCGCCCATATTTCCAACACTAAAACCACGGCAACATTTGGCCAAAGCCTCCAGCAGAAGACAATGGCCGGGCCTGAGCTGCCCTCTAAACCCCTTGAGCTCCCCTGGGTCTCCTATGGTGATGGGGCAGCGGTGGTCCCATGGAGTGGGAAAGCCTTTAATAAATACGTATTTATTCCAGAGACAAACAAAGGGCATTTATTTCTCCTATACACTGTGATCTTTTTTTAAATTGAAGTCTAGTCGGTTTACAATGTCATGCTAATTTCTAGTGTGCAGCATAGTGATTCACTTGTACACACATATTCCCTTCCACCTGCTTTTTTGCTCTAGGCCATTACAAGGTATTGAATAGAGTTCCCTGTGTCGTACAGTGGGACCTTGCTGTTGACTTATTTTATATACAGTAGTTAGTATCTGCAAATCCTGAACTCCCAGTTTATCCCTCCACCCCCTCCCTTTCCCCCACTGGTAACCAAAGTTTTATTTTCTATGTCTGTGAGTCTGTTTCTGTTTTGTAAATAAGTTCACTTGTGTCATTTTTTTGGATTCTACATATAAGTGATATATGATATTTGTCTTTGTCTGGCTTATTTCACTTAGTATGACAATCTTCAGGTCCATCCATGTTCCTGCAAATGGCATTATTTCATTCTTTTTATGGCTGAGTAGTATTCCATTGTGTGTGTGTGTGTGTGTATAATTGTTGTGGTGTGTATATATATATATATACACACACACACACACACACGCACACTCAACTTCTTTATCCAGTTGTCTGTCAATGGACATTTAGGTTGCCTCCATGTCTTGGCTATTGTAAACAGTGCTGCTGTGAACACTGGGGTGCATGTATCTTTTTGAATTAGAGTTCCCTCTGGATATATGCCCAGGAGTGGGATTGCTGGATGATATGGTAAGTCTCTTTTCAGTTTTTAAAGGAATCTCCAAACTTTCTTCTATAATGGCTGCAGCAAACTACATTCCCACCAGCAGTATATGCTGTGATTTTTATTTTTAATTTTTGGGCACTTCCCTTTCTAGCTGTGCTAGATTTCAGACCCAGCATCCCCAGACCCCAAACTCCATCTGTCGTGAGGCGGGCCCCCAGCTGATCTAAGGCTCACTTTCTCAGCGAAGTCGATGTCAGTGTCTGGGGTGTAGGGAACCTTCTCCCCAGGTGGACCTCCACCCTCAGATACATTCACCACTGACAAGATTAGCAGGGAAACTGCCCGAGCCGCCTCTCACGCTTGCTCACGGACATGGCAGCTTTGCTTCCCGCTGTTCTGTAACCTACGTGGGGGAAAATCGCAGGTGGGACCAGTGCTCACAGCCCCAGGACCTCCCAACTTGCTATCAAGTGTATTTTTGTTTATTTTTCATTAGTAAGAATTAATGTTATAGAAATAATATGAGAATTACATTATATACAATATAAATATAATACTTAGTATTATTGCTATAAGAAAAAGTGGCATCCACTCATTTTCGCTGTGGTATAATGGGACGGCAGAACCCGAGACAAACAGCAGTGCCCACCCAGAGTGGGCGCCTGATAAAGACGGGGCAAAAATGAATCACTAGGTGCACGTCCTGTCTCACAGAGGAGCAGGGCCAGTTCCTGCCTGAGTTCCCGGCAGAGTGGATTCAGTGTCCACTGCTGGCTTCCTTCCTGCCCAGAGAGGTGGGGACAGAGTCACCAGATTGCCCAGATCCACAGAGACTTTTCAGCCGTCCTCCTCCTGACAGAACCGGCACTTTGTAATCTAAAATCTGTGTAGCTTTGAGTCATCAGCTCCCCCAGGAAAGGAAAGACAATCCCAGGTCAAACAGGAATTGATCAAAGTGCAACCCACCTGCTCGCTTTGCGGAAATGGAACCCAGACCCACTTATCGCCTTTAGGGCCCTGGATGCAAATACTCTCAAAATAGAATCAGAACTGCAGGACTGTCAAGGTCCACGCTCGGCTGTTGTTGTTTTTAATTTCCTTTCTAATGAGAAAGTTGAAAACCTACAAGCAGCGTTCCACAGAAGTACTAATGATTTATTTTCCTTAGAGATTCCAGCTGCCCGGTTAGAAAATCACTAACACGTCATTTTAATTTCCCCAAATGCCTGAACAAGCTCCTTGTCCTGCCTTCCTTCCACCACCTCTTGGCTGGTTGTCTGGTGACTAAAATAACTGGGCATTTCAGAACCATTTCTGTGTAGCTGGGGATGTGGGAGGGGACAGTAAGAGGTTAAAAAAGAGCAAAGAAACAAACAAACCCTTCCTTTAGCAACAGAGATGCACTTCAGCTTATTAGAGAGCTGACTATTGTTCAAAGGACTGCATGTTTAAGTGATGGCTTTTGGATTTTTTTTTTTAGAGAAAACAATATTCAGGGTCTTTTATCGCTGTTTTAATGCAGTTATTCATGAGTGCTCTTGCCAAGAGCCACAGAAAAATCCCCCATATTTTCCCCTCAATCCTGCCTAAGAAGGAAAAAAACTGACATCAAAGTGTGAGGTTCAGAACTCGAAGAACTGAGTCAACCAGAACTTCACATTCTTTGAAGTCTCCAAGCCTCCTGCCTGCTTGTTAAAAAAGACAGGCTGAGGGGGGAAAATGCTAAATAGTCTGAGAAACAGGTTAAAATAAGCGGAAGTCTTTTCAGCCTTGTGATTCTATGACAAATACGGATTTGAAAACCAGGAGAGGTGGTTCCAAACAGCAGGGTAAATTAGCCAACAAGCCAATGCTGCGGTTTCCTCACTTCCTAAAACTGGCCTTGTTCATCTGGAAAGTGCACTTTGATGTCATGAGAATGAGAGAGGAGGGCCGGGAGCCAAGTGCCCAGCAGTCCACCTCAGCCCGGGTCCTCCCAGGGGACCCGCCACTGGTAAGTCCGTGACGCATCACCACATCCAGTGCAGGGCTCCGTCACGGAGAATCAGGTCTGGACAGAAAAGTCTGTGGACCTCCCAGACAAAAGCGTGTGTCCCCTCCTGTGAAGGCAAGACGAGGACCGCAGGGCAGCAGGTTTCTCGGCCCCGTCACCTCCATTCCCCCGCAGCCTACCTGTGACGCTTCTCTGGACGGACTGCAGTGTGCGTCACTTCCGGCCCCTCCCTATGTCAGCAGAAAGCGGGGGAGCAGGGAGATTCCCTGTTACGCCCTCCAGCGCTTCCCGGCGAGGAGGCCCCGCCCACGCACATGGGACGAGGCAGAGAGCCACAGCGACCCCCACCCAGGGCCAGTGGGCACGGAGGGCTGGGACCAGCATGGCGGCGAGGAAGCACGGAGGCGCTGGTCCTGCAAGGGTGTCCCGCGTCTACTTGTGTTTCCAGGTGGAAGCTTCCACCTGGAAAACCCATTTGTCCTATGAAACCACAGGCTGGAAAAGCCCCTAGAAAGTAGGGGGGTTCCAGGAGGAGTTAAGGCCTGTGATGCTAACTCACGACCAGGAAACCCACGTGGACATATGGCACAAAGGGCACATATCAAACTGTCTGTGAACCAGACAGAGCGATGGGCAGGACAGCATCTACCAGCTTAAAAAGGAAGAGGCAGTAGACAGAGAGGTGGTATCTTTCGGGTCTGTTGCAACACAGAGTTTTGTGAAATGGGCATGATTTGTTTCAAAGATGGATCTGAGCTGCTACAGAATCAGAGGGCGAGATGCAATCTTGAGAAATGACTGGAAAGAGCCCACCTGCCTTCAGGTGTGACCACGTATGAATGATCCCAGGTAAGTTAATGAGGCTGCCAGCACTCACGGCTGACCATAGCTTTTCAAAGGAGCGTGAAAACGTACCTTTTCAACAGCAAACGTTCTTATCACGTATTCTGCCAGTAGCTCTGTTTCTATGAGCGTAACTTTAATGTCTTTATATATCTCTGTGTCATCTGGCCAGTATTTGCAGCATTTGACCTTTAGAAAAACGCAAAGGAAATGAGGGGTTAGGCTTTTCGTTTTTTTTTTTAAGTTCTCCAAATGATGGGTCACAGTATAATTTATAGGATACAATTTGTACACAAAAACAGAAGTTAAGCGGAACACTCAAAAGCAAGGTTTATTTTTCCAGATCACTTGTGCTTTTTTCTCTCTTCAGAAGAAAACAAAATTTGAGGTATGGCAGGAGTGAAACCGAGGAAAATGGTCTAAAGTTAACAAATTGTATTTATACCGCAAACATCTCTGTTAAGTAACGATTCATTTCCTGTCTGTTCCCACTCAGGAATGGCCTGGAAAAATAAACTGTAAGAGGTAGCTTG
This sequence comes from Camelus bactrianus, assembly GCF_048773025.1. NCBI lineage: Eukaryota > Metazoa > Chordata > Mammalia > Artiodactyla > Camelidae > Camelus > Camelus bactrianus. The sequence goes on from NC_133562.1 coordinate 2,598,046, forward strand.
CTATATCTTAGCTCCTTGGAATTTCAAATTCCTCCTAGTTTCAGAAATCGAGTGAACACATTTGAGTACAACAGAGCAGGACATCAGAGCCAACAGCAAAGACGAGAGACGTTTTTTTCTTCTGAAGAAGGAAGTAGCTGTGTGTTTTTCCCAAGTTGGTGTTACAGCTTCATTTTAATCTTAGTAAGTTCAATATTCAACATTCAACAAACCTTGCTGAGATAGGAACCCAGTCTCTCCCTATTCCTGAAGCCTTCAATCCAGGGATTTGGCAGGTGGAGGAACTGTCAGACTTGGCCCTCCCGGGGAATGGGTCTTCTGCCCCCAGCTCTCCCAGACAGCAGCAGCCTTGGGTGAGGGGGGCAGGAGGCCGGGTCTGCGGATCTGACCCGGGCTCCTGGTGCTACAGGCCCTCCCGCCGCCGCTTCCCCAAGGGTGAACTTCTGGACCTCTGGTCCTGTTTCTCCCAGTGCTGAATTCGGTTTCTGATTTCTTTCTGGGGCACCTCACAAGCATTTCGTCTAAACCAGAATTCTCTGTCCCACATCAACGGCTGGCTTTCTGACTCCCTATGTCAACGACACTAAGATGTCCTTGGGCACCCCAGCACAAAACCTGGGGATTCCTTCTCCAAAACCCAACCGACGGCCAGTCTGAGAAGCTCTGGAAATACCTCTCAAATACATTTCCCAACTCTTCGTCTCCTCTGTCACCGTCTTAGCTCAGGTTCTGGTAACTTCCTGCATGCAAGTTTTATACACAGCAGCATCACCAAAACCCTTCCAAAGTGTCACCCCAATGGCATTTTCTTGTTCTGTTCAATAAACTTCTATTTCCAACTACCGCCTGTGAAATTAATAGAAATCAGATTTGGCCTGGCACACGAAGATCTGTTTTCTATTTGGCCACAACGAGCATTTTCACCCTTTTCACTCTGCTCCTTTCTGTCCACATATAGTTTAAGTTCAAAGATGAGGAGTCTGCCGATCCCCAAAGCAGACCTCCTCATCCAGACTCCTCCTCATGCCATTCCTTCTGTTCAGAAAGTTCTCCGTCCACTCCACCTCCCTAGCTGAACATTTTATCCACTCTTCCAAGAACACCTCAAAGGCCACGCCCCTTCTAAGTCTTTCCTCCATGGTGTGAGCTCTCTCCTGATGTTCTGATGAGGTGAGCCCGTCCTGCACGTGTGATACCCTCTTCACACTGCGTGACGCCTGCTCACTGCCTGGCAGACGCCAAGGGTTTTGCATTGCTTATTTCTGCAAACCCAGTAAATCCGGCGCGTGTACCATACATGGTAAGTATGCAACAGGTACATGCAGAACTGAATTTCCCAAGGACGATCACAGGATCAGCACAGGAAGGACAACCCCTGCCGGGAAAATCTACAAAAGGAAATGTGGACGGAGGCGACTGTTTCCGGAACGCCAAATACCTTGGCCCACTAATGTGCCGGAGCAGCACCCCAGCGCCTCCTTATGAGGCTCTCTGGCAGCCAGTCCACGCGCTCCTAGACGGGCCTTGCCACCTTTACTCGGCAAGGTGAGAGCCGGGCACGTTGCGAGCGGGAGACGGTCCCGCCCTCATTACATATTTAGTCTCCTCTGGGAACCTTTTTTTTTCCCCTCGTGGGAAAATTATCCGTGACTTTTTACAGTAAAAATACTTACATGTACTATGACTTATCCACAATATTTTAAAGATATACATCATGGATACCTGTGCCATATCTGAAATAGTCCAGAATAAGAGAGACCTATCATCTCCCCAGTTCTGTTCCTGGATGGAGGGTGAGTCTGAGCAGATCATGCACGTCTGTGACGTCTAACTTGACAGCAACCCTGGTTTCACTCACAGAACGTCTAATTACTGTCACAGTGGCAATTAACCATGACACTTCTGCGGCCCACACCCAAGTCTCCTCTCTCTGGGGGGACTTGCTCCTATCCTCTTGTGACTTCACCCATGCGTGCAGACGGTAGTGGAGAGATACAAAACCACAGAGTAACATGTGAACTTTTAAAATTAAACAATTCTCCATGGAATCAATACATAATTCAAAAATCCACGTATTTCTCTGAAAATTACAAAGAACAAAGCACACACCTGCAACCTATGTCAATTAGGTATATCCAGTCTAATAAAATACGGTTGTTGTGGGACACACTGTTTGGTCACCTGTGCTTCTGTTTTAGCGTCTTTACCTGCCCCTCTACTCTCTGAATTTTCAGTAATTATGGGTGAGGGGGCTTCAAAGCCTTGGGGCCAGGGAAAAAGCCTCTGCAATGTACCAAATGCTTAGAGCTTCTCCTGGGGACTGTTCTTCCAAGTCCCTTGGGCGACCTGGGTTCCCTAGGAATCCAGACCCAGAGGGGTACCCCCTCCCCTCGAAAGCTGGATGGAGCCAGACGCCCCCTGGCGTCAGAAGCAGGAAGCGGCCACGGGGACCGGGAGTCACTCAGGGCCAGCCACGCTCTAAGCCCCATGAGCGAAACCAGGTAGAGAAGCATGGCCTGCCCCAAACTGCCACCCCGGGCTCCGGCGGAGCAGTCATTAGAAAGGAAGCCTCCTGCCAGAGCGTGTTTATGGGCAGACTTCTCCGAGCAGAGGCACCTGGCTGGGCGGGCCCAGAAGAGGCAGATGAGCCGCTTCACATCCTGCCCTCCCACCTCATCTCCCAGAATATCCCGAAATGGCCTGTCACATCTGTTTTCAGTCTACTAAAAGCCTTTCAACATTGGACTCCTTTTAGCATCTTTTTAACTGCTTGGACTTGTGTCAAATTATTATTTTGCTTTTCAAAAAAAGAAGCCAGAGGAAGATAGGCTTCTTTCTGGACGCACCTTCCCAGGCCTGCCAGGAACCACAGACCAGACGCTCCCTGCCTCTGACCGTGTGCCAGGCTTGGCCACCTCCTCCATCCCGGTGCTACGCACAGGTCCTCGCACAACCTCCTCACGGAAGGCAGTAGCCCTCAGCCCACATCAGGTTCGTCTAATTACCAGGTGTCTCCGCGGTTCTATCGGGCCATCAATCGGGCACCCCGCGGCTGAGGCTGCTGCCTGCCCGTCCCCATGCAGGGCGGCAGGGGTGCGCCATCGGTCTCTGCCACCAGTGGGCCATCCTCGCTGGCTTTGAAATTCACAAACATGAAACCGTACAGAAAGCGGAACAACTCCCGGATTTCTAACAGCCTGAAAAAAACTCTTCAGGTGGGTCACTTTCAGACAGCAGCCCAGACGACGTGACACACAACAGTCAGAGGCCCCCGGGGGCGCAGGCTCCCAGGTTGGCTGCAGCTACTGTGGCCTTCGGGGCCTCCTGGCGTCTCTAGAGCAGTGGTTCTCAAACTTCAGCCGGCATCAGGAGGCCCTGGCCCCATTCCCAGGTTTCTGACTCAGTAGCTCTGAACGTCCCAGAAGTTGCATATCAGACAAGCTCCCATGTGATGCTGCTGGGCTGTGGACCACACTTCGGGAAGCAAGGATTCTGACAACAGCCTGACTGCAGAGGCTGCCTCTCTCCTTTAGGATGCAGTGAGCTTGGGTAAGGCACTCGGTTTGCTAGAGCTCAGGTTCTTCATCCGTGGAGGGGGTGGTTTTTGTTCTACCTCAGATCAGAAGGTTTTCAGAGTAAGTCAGAGGTTTGCAAGTTTGCACATTAGAATCATTTGTGGGGGGAGGGCATTAATTTCCAAAGCCCAGGTCACATGCCAGGCCAATTAAACCATCATTTCTGGGTGAGACAGAGGCGTGTATTTCTCGCAGTTCCCAGGCAACTCAACCCCAAAGTGCAGCTGAGTTTGGGAGGCACTGGGCTGATTGATACGACACGGTGGAAACATCTGCCCTGGGGCTGGTTCGTCGTGAGTGCCCCCAAGTGGAAATTCTTACTTTAATTACGATGACAGTTTTGTGAGCTGGACTGGAGGTGACCACAGGGGTCAGAGGTCCTGGAGAGGCCTGGAGAGGTGAGCTGGGTTTCAGGAGAAGGAAGAGAGCGCAGAGGAGCCCGGAGGACCCTGCGAGCTCTCTGCTGGGGAAATGCAGGCTGAGACAAAGGGGAACTCCCGTGCTTTCACAGCCCCTCTGTCCTGCCCACCTGTCCCAGGCACTAAGGAGCCTGGAGAGCGGCCGGCAGGTCCACTCTCCCACTAGGCAGGTTTGGGTAACTCCCAACAGAAGTGAGTGCCATGCCTTCTGGGGAGGAGATTCATATCCCACAGAGCTGTGAGGAGCCGCAGAGACAGCTTCCAAACGCTCCTTTTCAAGATCATCATAACGGCCAGATGTAAGCCTTGTGTACTTGGATTCTGCTGCCTGGAATCACGGGGTTCTCACAAGCGTGGCCTCCCCAGTGAGCGGCCTGAGGGGCGAGCCTGCAGGGGCCAGGCTGGCCTCCCTCTCCTTCATCCCCCCACGTCTTGTGTCCTGAGAGGAAGAACCGAAAGGCAGACCCAGGGACCGAGAGGGAGTCGCTCCAGGGGATGAGTGAGGTGGCGGCGAGGGAGAGGCTGTGGACTGGCCCCCAGCGCAGGGCTCTTTGGAGGAGGGAACTCAAAGCGAATTACACTTCCTTTAGTCTCGCGGGTCTGATTTTGGGAACACATACCAAAGCCTTGAGATGACTTTAGCTATGCTGGAGGAGTGAGGGTGTGAGGGCTGGCCCCAGGCATGCAGCTGGCACGGGTGAGCCCGTGGCGGGAACTGCAGAACCCCCCTCCTGACCTCCTGCTGAGCTGCAGGGCTTCTAAAGGGGCTCATTCTAGAGTCAAGAAGTGGGATCATTTCACACTCAGACTTGGAATAATTTTAATAGCCACAAGGTCTGCTGTCCTCTTTTTCTGCACATAAGGATACCGAGGGCCAGAACGGGTCTGTGACTTGCACAAGGTCAGACAGCAAGAATCAGACTCAGCCCCAGGCCCTCCTGAGTGCCAGCCAGTCCCCTGCCCATTAATGCCATTGGGCTGTGTTATTAAATGTGAGTTTTTCAGAGAGGTTCAAAAACCTTCATCAGTGGTCCTTAAAAATAAAACGCTACCCCTCTGCCTAGAAGAAAGTGTGTGTGTGTGCGTGCGCATGTGCGCGCACGCCTGCACGTGCAGTGTTTTCAAGAACTTCTCCAGGTCTGTGATTAGGCCAGAGAGGTCACATGCTGGCAACGTGGGAGATGCAGAAGGCCTGGCCCCTGAGCTCACCCGCTCTAAGAAGCCACAGGGCTATCCATGACAGTGATCACCCCACCTTGCTTCTGAGGGCAGCCGGCCACTGCTCCTCAACAGCTGGTGGTAGAGGTGCCTGATGGTCGTAGCGGGTGATCAGCTGGTGATCCCAGCTCCCGGTGCCCCGCTTGCGTGCACACATGCGCATCCCAGCATCCAGTGTGTACTCCGCCCGGAGCACCCCGCGGGCAGGCAGCTGGCTCAGCGGCAGAGAGCCCCAGGTGGTTCCTGTGGTTCTATCGACTCAGACAAAGGAACTGTGCCCTTTAAAGATGCAGGTCCTGCAGAAATCCATTTCCCGCCTTCTCCTGTCTTCTCCAGCGCACACTTCCCACCAAAGGACTATTCCTCTTCTTTTAAAACATAGCACCAAGGAAGTTCAACCAGGACAGTGACAGAAGCAGCTGGAGATCCTGAAACAGGGACTGTTTCTTTGCTGTTGGGAGAACCCCATCCTCCAGCCCCTCCCCACCCGCTGGACAGGGACTTGGGGCCACTCAGGCTTCCAGAGCTGCCCTCCGCTAACCTCTTCCGTCCGGAGTGCCCTCCCCGTCCATCCACCCACGGAAGGTGCACTTGTTCTTGCTGGTCTCATCTGTGACGTAGTCCCTTGGTGAAGCTCTGACTTTCTTCCTTTAGAACTGAACTTCTTCCTTCTGACTTCCAGCGGCAGTTTTCATTTTGTTCATTTCCTGGTGCCAAGCATGTTCTAAGAGCTTGACAAACGAGAATTCAGTTAATCCTTCTAAAAACGTTATTATTATTCCCATTTACAACTGAAAAATGGAGCCACCAAGAGGTTCAGTAAGGTGCCTGAGGTCACACAGCAGATGAATGGGGCCAAGCTTTGAACCCAGACAGTGTGGCTCCAGGGAGAGAGCACATGGCTCAGCCTGCCTCTCACCCCACACCGAGTCAGGGGGGTTATTCACACATCCGCCTCCTCCTGGCGTTAGACTCTTAGCTCATTCCTCATTGCTCTTGGTACCCCGGCCATGCTGGGAGTGGGTTCTGCTCATCACAGCGTTCAGGGCCGTCCGAGTGACGGCAGGGCACCCTGGACACCGCCGTCCTGAGCCCAGAGGCCGCAGCCGTGATGGGGAGCCCTGAAGTCTCCCCGTCTGCCTCAGCCTTGCCAGCTTCAGATGATGGATTTTAAAAACGGGGGTTCTGTGTCCCCCACAAAATTAGTGGGAGGTAGCACACGATCAGATCATTCTGGGATTGGAGTGACTGTGGCCTCCGTATGGTCTGGCCTGAACGGTTGTGTGACTCACGGAAAGACAGTAGATGTAAACCCTTATAAACTCAAAAGTGCTGCCGAGCTAACTGGCTACCCTGCTGCGTGGGAGACTGCCCGTGGGAGAAAACGTGGGTCCTTCTTCTCCAAGATGAGACAGACAGCACTCTAAGAAACGTCCCCCTGCTGTGCCTCTGGAGATAGACGGATTGGTAGATTAGATAGCCAGATAGCCAGACAGGTAGCCAGATTGATGGATAGAGAGACAGAGAGAGAGAGAGAGAGAGAGAGAGATAGAGAGAGATCCCCTCAATGTACCCCAGGAGACAGACAGATAGGTAAACTGGATAGACAGACAGACAGACAGATTAGATCGATCAGTCGATAGCTATACACAGATATGGATATACACAGATGCTAGTAATGCTGCCATTGCTCAGGAGAGTTCTGAAAATCTTCCTTCAGAAGAATCCCCAGAGTACATGGCACACACTTTTTATTGTCCTCAACGGTGGTGGCAAACCTCCCTCCACTGGCAGGAGGACTTTAAATTTAGGGACTGGCTGAAAGTGTGGGCCGATCTGCTGAGTTGGGTGGGGCGAGCAGCCCGGGTGCCCGTGTGTCTCCGAAGTGCTGGTGCTGTGACCTAGCTGGGTGCGACCCTTGCCATCCTCATGAGGTCAGAGAGAGAACAAGCAACAAGACTCTTCTCGGGTGGGCTGCACGATGGCGCTCAGGCCACGTGTTTCTTTACAGCTGATGAAAACACAGAGGTGACCCTGTGCGGACGGTAAGTATCGTGTGCCCACTGACTAGCAGATGCTGTCGGAAGACCAGGTGGAAAACCTGGAGCCTTGTGAGGGGGACTTTGGGCAGGAGCCTGAGGGTGGGGAAGAGGGGTTTGTTCATGTGTGAAGTGACTGTCCCAAATTCACACTCTCCGGACCTCTGGAAGTTCCTGATTTAGTGTGGGTTTTGAAACAGGCTTCAAGGATGTGGCCCGAAGGAGGCCCAGGGCCAAAGGAGGTGGGTTTGGAAGGGTGGAGCCAGGCACTTATGCAAAGCTTTATACAGATTGTCTGACTTCATCTTCACAACCTCCCTGGAAAAAAAAAAAAAAAATCAGTGCTGTGATCCCACTTTACGTATGAGAACACTGAGGCCCAGCGGGCACAGTCTCAGGCCGCAGTGCCACGGGCCAGCCAGGAGAAAGGCCGGCGTGCACCCACCTCACCTCATCACCCTGGGATCAAAGCCACCGTATTTTCAGGACATTTAAAAGAGTGCACGTTTTCATTGCTCTGAGAGCTCTATTTAAAAAACACATTTGGCTGCCACAGATCTGTTCTCTTGGAAACCTCGCTGGCAGCTGCTCTCGGCTGGGGCCCTTCATGGTCACTGTGCTTCCCGGCAGCAGCTTCGCTCCTGCTACCGGGTCTCTCCATCAGAGCCGCGCTCTGCTGGCCCCCAGCACGGCTATCGGTGGAACTGTGGTCACTCTCTCTTCGGATGGCTCGTTCTAGAAAAACAAAGAGTCTGCCGAAAACCCCTTGACGAAGCAAGACTTGTACCGTGCCGTTTTCTTTTCCCTGCCTTCCACCCCTTTACGCTGTGTGAATTAGGTGGTGCTACGGGGCCCCCAGTTGAAGGGCTAACGTTCAGCTCCTTCATCCTCCTTAATCGTGAGTTTCTTAGCAGAAGGCGTCCTTGGGCCCAGTCAGAGCGCAGAAGCGGACCTGTGCGCTCTGCCTCAGGCCCCCGCCCGCCAAACGGCAGTCGGCCATGCGGGCGCATCTGCAGGAAGGGCGCCGTCTCTGATCAGGGACACGGATGAGTGATGCTTTCAGCGCGTGTGTCTGTCCTTCATACCCTCCTTGGTATCCTTATGTGCAGAAAAAGAGGATAGCAGACCTTGTGGCTATTAAAATTATTCCAAGTCTGAGTGTGAAATGATCCCACTTCATGGCTCTAGAACGAGCCCCTTTAGAAGCCCTGCAGCTCAGCAGGAGGTCGGGAGGGGGGTTCTGCAGTTCCCGCCACGGGCTCACCCGTGCCAGCTGCATGCCTGGGACCAGTTATTTAACCCCTGAAAGCTTCAGTGGATTATTTGGGAAACAACGATGCCTGCGTCACAGACAATGAATTCAAGACCCATGGCGTCAGCCCGCACAGGAGACGCCACTAACTGCAAGCGGCCACTGTCTTACCATCGCGTCAGCACCTCTGCTATTAAGGAGCGGCTCGCCCTCCGCAGAGAATGCCAGGCGCTGTGCTGCTTCGGGCGGCTCACATTTCACGGTCCCTACCAGACGTAGGACCGCGTCTGTCAGGAAGGCAATGAACTTGAATTCCAGGAGCACCCATCTGGGCTAAACCCCTCTAAGGCAGTCTGCGGCCCACACTTGTCCCACCTAATCTTTCGGGGGAGGTGAATGGCTCTGGGGCTACAGATCGAGAAAGAAACTTACAAAAGGTACCAGCCGCCCCGGGGTCCGAGCGTCTTCACCTGCTCCACGGTCCTCTCCCCGAAATCCCACAGGCACAGCTCAGCAGAGCAGACTCTGAAGGATACAGTGGCCTGAACATCACATAAATAGTCCTGAGTGTGGGATTCAACCAGGTGGTGGATTAAAACTCCCACAAGTTCACTCTCGATGTTGGATTCTCTACCCAACGTCAGAAAAGAGAGATTCTTCCCTGCTGATGAATGTACCATCCTTTTCTCGAGCAAAGACTTCTCTGTCTTCCAGAATTGTAAGGGGTAAGGGATCTGTTTCTATCTCAGAGCAGCCAGTCCGAAGCTAGAAGATGTGAACCTGATGTCGGGATTTGAAATATCCGTCTCCTCCCTCACTTCTCCTATTTACTCCCTTGTGCGGGCCGTGCTCTCCGCTCCGTGTCACGGGTCCCCTCCAGCCTTTCTCTCAGGCTCTGCCTCTTTTAACTTCCCAGCAGGCAATGCGGTGAGAGCCCGGCAGCGGCTCGTCTCCGCTTCCCACGCGCACCGTGTGACCAGCCCACATCCGACCTCCAGCAGCACCTCCGTGTTTTCAGATAACCTTACCCAAATCCATGTTCCCTGATCCTGAGGTCTACAGGACAAGGAAGAAATTTGCACCTTCTCGTCAGGTGTGGAGGGGGGTCTCCGGTCGGGCTTTACATCAGAGAAGAGTCCAAAGCTGTCCCATGTTCTCACTGCGGGAAACCTGGTCCCAGAGAAACGGGACAGCTGCTTAAACCCTAAACCGCTATCCTGCTCGGGTTGTAAACCTATGGCAAAGATTTTCAGAAGAAAAGTTCTGAGGCAGTGAATTCTGGTGGTCTGTTACCCCCTGGATTAAATTCTCCTCTAGTTAAATCCCTTAATTAAATCTCTAGTGTAGAGAAACGGACGTCTTGTCACTTGGTTATTGGGAAAGAAGCTGTATACAGACCACAGCCTGGCTCTCGGGGTTGTTCTGCCTCCTGGGCCCTCTTCTCCTCTGACACCCCCGGCATTTACTCTCCTGCTTCCTTAGTGCGAAACCGCACGCCTTCAGGGGAAGGCAGAGCAAGGCCTCAGGAGATGAACTTGGCAGATCTGGAAAGCAGAGAAGGGAAAAATAATCCTACATTCCAGGCAGGGCACCAGTTACAGTTTTCGACAAGTTATTCGAGGAGAGGATGGACCTGCAGTGCAAGGAGGGGGAGCTCAGTTTCCAGGTGCTCACGTGAGCAGAACACAGGAGGAGGGCTGTGGCGGCTTTGAGACCATCCCATATTGCGTCCAACTATGCTGCCAAGAAATTACAGATGTACGCTGCCCGGGCGGCTACGAGTGTGACTGGGCCTGTGAAGCACCTGCCCACTGCTCCCGTCAGCCCTGCCCTCTTAAGTGCCTCACGGCACTCAGGCAGGTGAGCGCCTACATGCACCCCAGAGACAGTGGCAGGGAAAGTCAGAGGCCGCAGGGAGAGACAGCAGAGAGCCCCGCCTGGGCCAGTAAAAGGGCGTACGTACAGGAAGCCCAGACACAGATGCACGTGAGGACGGTCCAGGGCCGGGCCATCACGGCAAAGCGCACGAGTGTCTGTTGGAGGCCAGCGACCGGGCTGGACGGCGGCGACCAGGGATGGGGGCACCCCCACAGACACAGGCGCCTCTGTGGGTGCGGCGAGAGGCTGCTGCGGGCCGATCCCGCAGGCCCTGCCACCCTGGTGACACTGGAGACGGCTGATCAGAGAGCACCAGATGACTCACCGCATGGGAAGAATGGCCTCGGAGCCCAGTTTACAATTCATCACTGATATTCGAGTAAAAGTGACTTTGCCCTTTCTAAAGGGACAGAATGGATGGGGCTGAAATGCCAACGTCACACAAAGGCGTTAATCAGGGAGGCGAAACACAGCCACATCCCTGTCATCTGAGAGCTGTGGTGACCCTCACTGGCATCCATCCGCAGGACCGTGTCACACACACAACTGTGACTTCGGGGCACTGTCCATGTTCCCAGGTCACCAAGTATCAGCCTTCTTTTTTTTAAACATTCATGAAATTTTTTATTCTTGCGTTTTATTTTTTTTGGATGGGAGGTAATATTTATTTATTATTGTTACTGTTTTTTCGTTAGCAGAGGTACTGGGGATTGAACCCATGACCTCGTGCATGCTAAGCATGCACCCTACCACTAAGCTACACCCTCCCCACTAACGTCAATCTTAAATATATAATTTATTAAAAAAAAAGACGGATGAAAGGTGACTGTGAGCGTTCAAGACAGAAACACCTCTGCAAGGTCCACAAAAAGAATTTGTCTCTTTTTGTTCATGTACGAATTTGATGTCTTGGAACAGCTGCAAAGATTTTTGTAATAAAGATTATTTTTTATACTGTTAGGCATTATTTGTTATTTTTACTATTAAACAGCATTTCCACATGTTATAAAGGGGAAATCTTGACTCTCTCCAGCCTCTTCGGTTGAGCCTGGATCTGGTGGCTTTTGTAGAAAAGCAGATGTTCTTTGCTGGCTGTGACAGGGGTGCTTGGAATCTTGATAAACCTTCCCTGCATGTGAATTAATCGCTACTTCTGACATCCAATGTGAGTCTTAAACTTTTCCCTTTTGTTACTCTGTTCGTGGCAGACGTTGTGAAAGGAACGGCAGGTCACCCTCTATGGGCAGACGACAGCCTTTAAAGCATCTCTTTCGGTGATTTCCTTTGCATCCTTTAGATCGACAGGGGTTATTAACATCTCTGGTCCCTACTTGTCTTAGCTCCAAAACCCTGCATCACCTGTTATCAGAGCTCTTCAGAGCAGTGCGACAATAATTCTCCTCTGTGACTATGAGACCTCATTTGAATTTTTAATGAACAGTCACATTCTAATGAGGTCTTCATAAAACTGACTAAATATGCTTAGAAATCATTAGCTGAGATTACCAGTGCAAAAATCTCCTCAGGGAGCCCCCGGATTTGGTCCTAAGACATTTGGCAGGTGGGTCAGTACAACAGCGCGCGGAGCTCTGAGTCTGCACGCAGACAGTGTGAATGGGAGCGTCTGGGAGACAGGTGACCAGAGGAAGAGCTCGGCACCCCTCGGGCGGGGTCGTGAAAGAGGGAAAACAGCCACAACACACCCCGGCCGCAGGTCACCTGCCAGGTGTGCAGCTGTCAGCAGGCGTCAGGAAAACTGACGAGGTCCCTTCCCACCACACACTGGCCGGGAGGGACGCACGGTGGCGACTTGGCATCTCAGATAATGACAGGCCCTGGCAGATGCAGCGCGGACCCCGCTGGAGGGAAGTGCGGCGGCTGAGTCTCCCGCACAGGTGCTGCGAACGCAAGGCCTCCCGGCGCCCTGAGCCCGGCAATTACACCGGCCTGATGCGGAGCGCTGCAGGGCAAAACCCGGGGAGGCTCTCCGCTCCGACTTAATGAATCAGCAGCAAGTCTGTGTCAACAAACAGCGTCCGCCGGGCTCATGCCTGATTCATGAAGGGCCCGCCGTGCACAGTCGACATGTTAAGTAGGCAGTTGCTGCCCCGAGAAACCACGTCGTTTTCATTTCTTTTGTGGTTTGTTGTCGCTGTTTCTAGGCATGGAAGACAGGGATGTCATCTCTCAGCAGATGTGCCGGATTAGCCACGGGAAATGGCCTGGAATAAGGTTAGACCGTTTCCCGGAAGGAATGCGCCCTGCTGTCAGCACCCTCAATAACACCAGACGTTTCAAGGACAGATGCCACTACGGGCACGACTAACTGAAGATGGTAACAGGGGACTCTCCAGAGCTGACAGCATGCCCACAAATGGGGCGAGGATTTGGAAGGATTTTTTTTTCTAAAATAAGCTTACCAGACCTAAAATTACTGAGTTTCTGGGAGCCTGTGGGCTTCTATCTACAGGGAAACCTGAACCTGGCCTCCCTCTCTCCTTCACTTCACACCGTTAGTGAACAGTCTGTGGCTATTTGCCCAAAAGAATAGTTCCCATCAAAAATGTCAATGGTGGCCACCCTGTAAGGGACAGGTCCCGGTGCCAGATGGAAGAAACAGACACCACCACGCCCTGGCCCTTCTATTTTGCTATTCCAAGGCAGGTAACTCGGAGTGAAATCTGGGTCCCAGAGGAAGGTACCATGTCCAACAGACAGTGGAAGTGCTTTCTTACCCGGATCCAAAGGGAAGACCCATCTGCTTCCGTGCTGTTTCCTGCTCTGGTGCCCGCTGGCTTCCCTCCCCCCCCGCCCCTCCCCTTTCACCCTTCCTCTGAGCGTCCACCCTTGGAGGGTTTGGGTCTTACCCGACAGTCTCAGTTCAGATTCTCAGCATTGCATCTCCCCGAGATGTTACCTCCCGCTCTTGGTGGGCTTTCAAACCCAAGATCCAAGATCACAAGCCTGACGCCCTCCCAGCCTCTCCCCAAGACTGACAGGCACAACGGCGCCCGGCCTCCAACGGGCAGCTGCTGGGCGCGCCCGCCTCTGGTCGTCTCTCCCCCTCACTTCTTTCTGGTCTCTCCTGGTTTACTTCCTTGAGAGCTAAGCTAAACTTTTCTTTTTTTTAATTGAAGTACAGTCAGTTACAATGTGTCAGCGTCTGGTGTACAGCATCATGTCCAGTCATGCATGTATACACATATATTCCAACATTTTAAACACATGTGTTTACATATACATGTACATTTTGTATGAAATGCATTAAAATACACATCTATATTTTACTGAAAATGTCTAGACGTTTGTAGGAGGATGGTCTTCAGGTAAGTTAGTTGGCCATTTTTGCTAGAATTGTGAGTAAAGTAGCTCCCACTTCTTAATGTCTTTCTTCTTCCCAGTTCGTGCTTTCTGATACCTTCAGAAAATCTGTTTCTAAAACAGCTTTACTGAAGCACAACTGACATACAAAGGACGGCACCTGCACAGTTTGATGGGTTTCAACACACGCATACCTCCTGGGCACCGACCGTCACTACCGCCAGGGAGGCAGACAACGCCCGACACCTGCCGCGGGTTCCTGCTTGCGTGTGCGTGTGCAAGCGTGTGCGTGTGCGCGTGCGCGCGTGGTAAGAGCACTTTACACGAGCTCTATCCTCGTAACAACTCGAGTGCACGGCGCCACATCGCTGGCCAGCGGCCCTACTTGCGCAGCAGGTCTAGAGAACCTGGCGTAGCTGAAACTTTACGCACGCTGAGCCCACTTCACACCCCCACCCACTCCTCCCCCCCGGCGACCACCCTTGAACCTCCCGCTTCTATGAACCCGACCGCTCCAGGCCTCTCCTGTGAGTGGGACTGCGCGTGCCTGTCCTCCTGCGACCGGCTTATTTCATGGGACGTGATGCCCTCCAGGTCTGCGTTGTGAACAGCAGGATTTCTTTCTCTTTTGAAGGCTAACAGAGACTCCTAGGAACATCTCCTTTATGGTTTCTGCCCCAATATTTCAATTCAAGGCTAATCTCTGGTAAACCTCCGAACATCGACTTCTCTAAGAAGCCACGGTTCTCAAGCAGAACCATGGAATTGGCTCCACTATTCAACCAAGCAGTTGCACCCTGTGTATCTTCTCATTTTAAAATTTCGTGTTGGAAATACGCCTGTCGCGTGCTAGGACTGAGATCTTAACTACGTGAGAGTTTCCTGGTTGAATAAAAGTAGCTTATTAACAGCACAGATGAAGGGATACGAGACCCGGGGGGCGGAGTGTGGTCTCCACTTTGCAAGTCAGGAGACGAGGAAAGTCAAGTCTGAGGAGAGGAGATGCTGGAGTTCTAAGCCGGGGCTGACTCCAGGGCTGCGGGCGGCTCCCACGGGGGACTTTCCCGCACCTCCCACGGCGTCCTGACCCCCAACTGCCAGCGCGCACTTTGCGGTGCTTCTGGTTTCCGCGTGCCCAGTGCAGCCAGCTGACAACCGCTGCTAAACCCTGAGTGCCTCTCCTGCCTGTTGCTGTTGCAACAAATGAAAGCAGTTCAGGCTGTGTTTACTGATAATCTATAAGCCAGTGTGGCAAGCGATGGAGGAACTGAGTGGTTAACGTTGTCTGGATGCACACGGTGCCTCCAGAACTTGCCCTCGCCTCACTCCGCACACCAGTGAAGCAGGGGCCGAACGCCCCGCGTGAGCGCTGACTCACCCTCCCCACCTCCACCAGGTTGGTCACCATGATGATGCTCGCCGTGCTCTCGTGCCACACCATCCTCCAGAAGTCGTAGATGGTCTCTTGCATCGGTCCTGCAGGCAAAACAGAGAAGAGACTTTTTTTTTCTTTGTAAGTTTGCAACTGGAAAATCTCTGGGGCTTGCAAATAAACCTCTGGACCGCCACATGCAGTCCCTCACTTTCACAGGCGGACAGGACTCGCCTTTCTAGTGTCGAGGCAAGAGGCTTCTCTTCCTAAAACAGCACCTGTAGGAATCCTGAGCTTTGCACTCGTGGGTGAATTTTCTCCTGTCATCCAGCCAATCTGCATGTGAGGTCATTCTGCCCCTCTTAAATGACTGCCGTGAAAGGAAGTCATTTCTTCATCATTTAGCTATTTATCTCCATAATACTCAAGAGTGAGATTTTAAGAAATGGATAACGTTACTCTTCCTGCTAACAACTGGCAGATATCCCAGCGAAATGGTACAGACAATGAAATGAGCCCTGATAGGAAAAAATGGCCTTTTCTAGTTTCTAATATTTTTCTTACTCTGTGCTGTCAAATTAATCTTTTTTTTTTTTTAACTTTTGCCTGACTTCCCAAAGTGAGAGAGGAGCTGAAGTTCCAAGCTGTCGTCCTTCCCACCACCAAACATGACTAGACTCTTCCTGCCTAGTGCTTGGGATCTGAGTATTAAAAAGCTCTTCACAGACTGGAAAGAAAAAGAGACGAAACAGGTATGACAAAACGCCAGCGCTCCAGGTACTGTAAAAGCCCCGGCAGGCACAGAAAGCTGGCATTTCAACTTTTTGTCCATGCAGATTTTTGAAAAAACCCAACTCTATGCCCAGGCATATTTGAGGTGTCATCGTGACAGCGTAAATCTTCTTCTGATCAGCAAAGGTGTGAGGAGGACATGAGTGGAAGATAACTTTGAAGGCGTGGACAGCCACGCACTGAGTGTGGGCTCAGATAAGCGCCCAGGGACATGCTGGGACGGCCTGGCTGTCCTACTGGACCCTGACAGGACAGATCACTCGGTTTAGAGCTCAAATACTTGAATCTGAGATCTCCTCTGGCTTTGAACCCTCTGTGTGATCTGGGGCACGTCGCCTGGCTACTGTGACCGTCAGTGTCTGACTCTTTATCTATGTACTGAGGTCACGAACACTTCTCAGGGTTATTTTGAGGATTTGTGGAGTTAAGGTGCACTCAGGCATTTCAGACACAGCCACACGTTAGAACAAAAACAAAGTGCATTTAAGGATATTCATCGACGGTCACTCCTAGGCTGAGGCTCAGATGCTGAGTGATGCGGGCACAGCCGGGGGCCCCTTCAGACACCTCTCATTCCTCTGGACCAGTGACCAGTGGGTTCCTGTGTGTTCTTCTTTCTCACTGTCAAGCCTCCACCCCTCTCCTCGGAACACAAATGCCTGCCTTTCCTCCTGCTGCTCTGGCCACACCGTTCCCCTCCTGGGGAGAACCTCGCCACTTCCCAGGCCTCTGGGTCCAGTCCCTTTGTGAGACCTCGTACGCCACCTCCCACGGAGCCACACCTGCCACCCAGGCCCGTCCCTTGGCATGTGCGTGCCATTCTCCTGATGCAGAGGCTGCAGATTTCGGTGACTTTGCTCAAGGTTACAGAGGAGACAAGTAAACATCGGGTCCCATCAATCACTAGGCTTTGAGCTCGCAGACAGAGCCATACCTCCATTGTGTACTTAACAGCTTGTTTCTTATTCACAAGGAAAAAATACCCTGAGTCCATCTTTGTGTAAACAGACAGCCATCCCAATGTGACCCTGAGACAAAGGGGTGGCGCTTTCGGCCTCCTTCACCAGATACACAGGTCTCTGTCACCTACTCAGAAACTTTCAGGACCAGATCGGAGAAGAATCAGGTGTCCCAGCATCCTGGACCGCAGGTGCCTGCAGGACGAAAAAGCGCCCTCTTCCCTGCTGCCCGACAGAGATGTTCCTGGTTGGGGGCAAGTTCCAAGGTGCAACTCGCCCGCCTTTTCTTAGCGCTAGACCCCTCCCGGTCACTGGTCTCAAGCTCCCCCCTGGAGGGGAATGTGGCTGTCGTGGTGACCTCTCTCCCCTTAGTGCCTGCGGAACACCCAGCACACAGCAGGGGCTCAGTGAATGAATGAATGAGTAAGTCTGTATGCATGTGCATACACCGTATTATTTGCTATGAAAATGTTGTATTAAATATAAAAACATTAATATGAGTATATAATATTTGTACGAGTCTGTTTCTTGACGTCTTTCGGAAAGTATCCGGAGGACCTCGAAAGTGCACTGCCTTTCCTCCTTCCCGGGTCACAGGAGTGGGGCACCTTTGTCAGAGGCTTCTTCAGAAGGAGCTTGCTGGTCCCCGAGGCCTCAGAGCGCCGCCTGGTGGTGCCGCCATGGAATTGCTCCCAACCACTAAGAGGCAGCTTCCCTGCATCTCCCTGCCCCAAGGCTTGGCCACCAAACTTAACCCATCACCCTGTAGCCAGAGTGTGATCCTGGCTGCTTCTGTCGAAGGCAGTGGTTCTCAACACTGGCGGCATATTACAACTACTGTGGTGCTTTAAAACAGTCTTGATGTCCTAACCCAAGAGACTCTAGATTTATTGGCCGGGGCCGGAGGTTGGGTCTCCTGGGGGGGTGGGGGTGGGGGCGGGGATCACAGAGCCCCAGCACCTGGGCGTTCGGCTGCCCCTCCGACTCCCGGGTAGTCTCACGTGGAGGAGTCACTGTGGGACACACAAGATTTGTAGGTTTTGAATCACTGATTAGTTTGACCTGTATACAAGCTCTTTGAATCAAGAAATCCCAATTCTTTTCGACTTAGAAAGAACTTCAGGCACATGGCTGCACCACTTCACCGAGGTGCACACTGGTATTTAAGATGACATGGCTTTTTGTTTACGTGACTAGATTTGGGTTATCTTGAAAATAAAGGGCATTTATAAGCATTAGTGGCTCACTTGGGTGATGACATATAGTTTAATCTTGACGAGGTTCTCACCCACTGACCTGGACTGAAAGAAAAGATCAGGAGAGAAGGATGCAGTAGGTGAGGGCAGGACGTGAGCGTGTCCCCGCCTGCACACCACGTGGTCCTCTCCCGCCCCTGGTCCCTGGGGCAGTTCAACAATAAAGCTGCTCAGGGCACACACTGCAGACTCTCGTCTTCTTGGCTGATGATTCAAGATATTTTCATGAATGTTCATTCAAATCTTGTGTGTGTATGTTTTTTGTTTTTTTTTTTGGAGGAGGGAAAATAGAAGAAGGCAGTCACCCAAACGTAAGGGTTTTAATGCAAAATTTGTCAATCCTGTTTTTCTTCTCTATTCAACATATTTCAAATTATTTCCTGAGACCCGAATACATTAAGACTTTCTCAGAGATACACTTCTCAAAACAAAATCAAAAATCATGTTGGAGGCCGGGTGGAGTAGATCTCACAGACACCACTGGGTCTGAGCAGCTCCTGGTGGGGTCGCAGTGACTGTGGCTGTCGTGCAGCCGACACCGTGAGTCCACAGAGGTGTGCCAGGTGCCCAGGGCGGTTGCTCTCAGGCCACGCCATAGCAGGGCTGAAACCGGGGGAGGAGCACGGGGCGGGGGCGGTCAGGAGGTAATCCTTCACCTTCCACATCCGTCTCCCTAGAGCGGGGGTGGGAAACGCCCTCAGCACAGGGAGAACAATCCAGAGAGAGGTCACGGGATCGCTCACAGGGCAGATGGACAGCAAAACTCCTCAGTCAAGGAATCCAAAACAGCAGGCAAGGATGCTGGAAACCCTCCTCCCCCGGTATGAACAGCTACGGTTGACAGCCCGGTCTTTGATTCCTGCAGTCGCTGGCTGGGTGGGAGCCCGGTTCGCTGTGCTGTGTGCTCACAGATGTCAGCACGATACATGGGAGGGTTATTCTCAGCAGTTGTCCCCCTGGGACCAAAGCCTTTGAAAGGCAGGGCCCCAAATTTCAATAGTATCAGGCCAGTGATACGTTCCATTTCCCTCCTGGTGGTCGGCTCGCACAGACCTCGCTCTGCTGAGAAGGAGACGTGCGGAGGGGCCATCCTGACACCCTTAGTGCCTGAAGGAGCAGCAACGAGAAAGGGCAGAAGGAACGAGAGCAGAGTAAAATCAAGTACAAGCCAGGGAGAGCGGGGTGAAGGACATTCATGGACGGCTGTTGTGCCCGACGAGCCCTCGCTCACCGCAGTGGGAGGTGCTGAAAATCAGGACTGCAAGCCTTGATGGATGAATGCTGCGCCCGGCACACTGCCATTTCTATGCAGCACGTCTTCTGCGTCAAACAGGACTGCTGAGAATTGAGGTCCTGAGCTCACAGCGGCGTCTGAGAGTTTGGAAGGGAAGACAGCACAGCTACGCGCTGGCATTCCACCGCAAGCAGAGGAACACCTCCCTTCTTCTGAGCTCTTACTATTCCCCAGGTGTGCTCTGAGTATTTTGCATGTGTTATGTCATCAATTTAAACATCACAATCCTATGTAATAGTTGCTACTGCTCCTCCATTTTAGGGAGAGGAGACGGAGGCGGAGAGAAGCCAGGAAAGTTGCGCAAGGTCACCCGGCCTTGGAGCGGTGGGGCTGAGTCTGAGGTCTGACCCCACGGTCAGAGGGACTCAGAGGAGCTCCCCCTGACAGCTGTGTGTGCACAAGTTACCACGATCCCAGCAAGAATAAGAGAAGGAACCCACGTCAACTGTCCGCAAACACCCTCTTTAGACTTGTTTTTCTATCAGATTAGTTCCCTCCTTTATTTTCATTTCCTCGTTTCTCTTTAAATGGAGGTACTGGGGATGGGAGCCAGGACCTCACGAAGGCTAAGCACATGATCTACCACTGAGCTACACGCCCCCGCCCCCTGGCCAGTTCCCTCCTTTAAACCTTCCACGGACCCACTGCCACAGAATGAAGTCCAGCTTCATGAGCACAGCCTCTCCCAAGTCCGCTTCTGGGCAGCTCCATCCTCTCCTGCACCCGGGTGCTTCCAGAACCCAGCACGTCCCGGCTGACTCCCCCCACTGGCACCCCCCACCCCTGCCACCAGCCCAAGCCACACACCCCTGAATGACCAGAGCAGCCTCACTCTCGGGCTCCCCCCGGCCTGTTCTCTCCATCTCAGCCACAGTAGTTTCTGCAAAACATCATTTTCCTGCTTAAGAAAAAGTCTTTCAAGGGGTTTCCATTGCATAAAACCCAGATCCTTTAATGAGGGGCCACCTCCCCAGGACCCCCCTCGAGGATCCCCTGCCAGGACCCCTCCTCCCCATGTGCTTCAGATCAAGCCCTCCAGTCCGCGGCTCTCAGCTCGGGAGATGGAAAGTCACATCTTCAGGCCAGTTTTCCAAGGCCCGAGGCGTGACTCCCCATCTCTGCACAGCAGGCAACGTTGCGGCACTAGTGTTTGGATGCAGGTCTCCCTCGGTGGTCTGGGGACGCGGTCTGCCCGTCCAGTGCACACAGTTGCTCATTGCCCTGCGGTCGCATCCCCAGCTGGCTTCACTAATCCACACCCCCTCCCTGGCCCCATAGGAATCTGAGTGTGGGGCCTGCACCCGCAGATGAGCACTTGGCCCACTCCGTGCCAGGCATCCTGCGAGGAATGGGAAGGGATGCAGAGCTGGGGACTAGAAACACGGCCTCTACTTTCGAGACGCTGGCCGTCGTATAAGACAGAGCTACGGCAAGAATACACCACGCTCGCATACAAAGCGCAGTCAGGTCGGTGTCCTCCTGAAGTTCACCTGAGACGTGCACACCACTGCAGACACACGGCGATGTTCCAAGGGGAAAACGAGTCACTCCGAAAGTAGTCATTTCCAGGTACTTAAGAGCTTTGTGGACTCCACCCAAACTGATCTCCCTGAGAAGGAGCTCCATGAACAGCGGTCCTTCTCGAGCCCAACCAAACCCTCCCCTGTCTCAACTGCTACCACGGACACACCCCCGTGAAAACCCTGCAGGTGGGAAACCAACGGGCGACTGAAAAGCTGACTCCGGAAACTCACAGCGCCTCCCGTCTTCCCTGTCTGAAACGTATTTTAGTTAAGGGCAAAATCTGATGTCAGAAACAGGGTATTTTGGTTCAAGTTGAGATGCTCTGAATTCATAACACCTGAAGCTGTAGAGGCTGCTAATGCTTATTCTTTGAAATGAAACTGGATTGTTCTGTAAGACCTGCCAAATTTTCCCAGATGAAACCCAGGGATGAACGTTCCATGTGTTTTCCTTCAGGTCTGGTGTCCTTTAATCGGTAAGGTGATTAAAACCTACTTATCACATATCATTAAGTATTTATTCTAATGACTTCGAACCTCATTTTATCTTAGAAAATATTTAATTTAATATTCTCTACCTCCTATTAACAAATAAACTTACATAAGTATATGATGCTGTGTAGCACAGGGAACTATATTCAACATCTTGTAACAATCTTTAATGAAAAAGAATATGAAAACAAATTTATGTATATGTATACGTATGATTGAGACATGATGTTGTACACCAGAATTCGACACATTGTAACTGACTATATTTCAATTAAAAAAAAAAAACAAAAAAATATGATACAATTTTATTTTGGGGGGTAGGAGGTAATTAAGTCTTTTAAATTATGTATTTATTCATTAAATTAATTTTTAGTGGAGGTGCTGGGGATTGAACCCAGGACCTTGTGCATGCTATGCGTGTGCTCTACCACTGAACTCTACCCTCCCCACTTTTTTGATGAAAAATTTAGATAGTAATTTAGTAGTTCAAAGGAAGTACATCATTTTCTCCAACTTCTTTTGGAGATCCACTAGCAGAACCAGTTTGAAGACCACTGTCTGCCAGTGATGTGTCTATGGTGGCTGAAGTCAGGAAGAGACTGTGTTTTCCCGGTGGAGAGACAGTAGGAGTGCTACTTCCCCTGCTGTGGAGGAGCGCACACTGGATATGACTTGGACGGGAAGGATGAGGGCAGCAGGTCCTCCAGGTGGAACGTTCAGGGGGCGACTCGATGCCACCTGAGGGGGGAAGGACACACAGGGAGCCAGCTTGGGAGAAAACGTGAAATTTTCATAAAAACTGGGGGTTCTGATTTTAAGAGTAGTAGGAGCAGACAGACGTTAAAGACACAATTCGGAAGGGATCTTGCAGACCGAAAGCCCGGGCGTGTCAGGGGAAGGAGCATCTGGTTGTTTGAGAGGAGGGTTAACAGGCACGGGCGCAGCCAGACGCACGACGAGGTGTCCACAGCCACGGGGAAGGAAGGACGGAAGGATGGAAGGGAGGGCGGGCCTGGAGGAGGGGGGCCCACGAGCCTAGGCATCAGAAGGCTGAGTCCAGACGGAGGCTCTGAGTCCCTGGAGGGCGCAGACATCAGTCTCCAGAGCGGAGGCAGCGAGGCTATTTTTTTGGACAAAAACTCCCAAGAGGCAGGAAAGCATCGCCCATGAACAGTAAAGAGCAGTAAGGAGCTCGTGCTCCACGTTGGTTAACGAGAGGGAAGGTCTTAGGGTACTTCCTCCAGATGGATTAAAGGCACTAACAAAGCACGTTTTCAGGATGGCTCCCTGGCGTCCCCACGGCCAGTAGAAACGAGGTCCAGGCGGCGACGTCTGGACTCCCAGACACAGCGGCGTGTGGCTCCTGGAGATGACTCCTCGGGGAGGAAGGAGTCACCTTTTTTTTCCTTTTGCAGTGTTAATAAAAATTTTATTACACAGCCGTGATATGATACTTCGCCAAATCCAAATCCAAACAACACTACCGATCTGCACGGCGGATCCAAATGACTCCGGCAAACTACTGCCCACAGTGCTGGGCAGGGGACGGTCCCCACCGGCACGGCCAGCCGCAAGCCCCGGGCTCCCCAGGGCAGAGCCAGGGCTCAGCTGGGCTTCCGGGCCTGGGCCGCACTGTCACGGACGGGTTGATGTTTGATCAGACTGGGGAAGACCGGGGCAGTTCTGGATGACACCGAGATGAATTCTAGGGCAAGACCATTGTTTTGCCCGCAAAGCAGCTGTGGGCTCTGGGCTGGGGAGTCGAGGGGACCCAGGAAGGGGCTGAGGAGGACGGCACGTGGATGAGCCCTCTAAACGCACCATCAGTCATTCAGCATCACAACTACTGCATTTCCAGTTCACGTGAGACCTGGGCTGAGGGGGCTGAGGGGGCAAAGTCACCAGACTCTGCAGTCGGGATTCCAACCTACGTCAACCCATCTGCACTTCTACAACTTCAGAATGACCCGCAAAGCCTGGGGGGCGTTGTTTGTGAACATCAGTCTCCGACCACATGACTGACTGGTCCAGGGAGCAGAGGGGTGACGGGTGGTGTGGGCGCAGCGCAGAGGGAGGGGTGGGGACCCTGAGGGCAGTCAGCTGCAGGTAACTCGGAGTCCCGGCTCAGGGCGCTGGCCGGGCTCCAGCTCTCTCCATTAGAACTGGGGACCCCTGACAGGGGACTCCCGACATGGAAAAGAGCGGCTTACGATTCGTGCGTTCATTTACAAGCTCTTGCTCATGGAATACAGGGGCCCTACATTCCTGCCCCATTGTTGTTACTGCTGCCGCGGGCAGTAAGCTAGAATAGGCATTCTGAGGTCAGTTACTCCGCATGCAGATCATCAGATGTCCCTTCAGTGGCTTCTGAGTAAGTTTTTATGACAAAACTTCACATGATTTTTCAATACGATGCTTCCAGAACACTTCCGTCTATAAGCTTACATTTAGTAGCCTTTCATTTCCGCAAGACTGCAACGTAAAAGGTGAAACCTGCCGCCGTGTTTACGGACTGAATCTGCCTGGTGTGTCACAAAAGCACTGACGGTGACACAGAAAACAGCTGGCATCTGCGTTAATAATTAATGATCCTTAACAACACTTACTTGATAGTGTTGCTCTCTCCTGAGGCTACTTCATTAAAATCATGGCATTCTTATAATTTTTGTTTTCAGTGGCCGAAAAAGAAAAAGGAAACGGAGGTAGCTGGGTGCATGGGATGTAATTCGCTTATTTTCCTGAATCGCTAAGAATAACCCCCCATTACTGCTTAAAAGAAACATCAGAAATCAAGGAAAGATTTAGAAGCAAACACTGAGAATTGCTGGATGATGGGGAAGACTTGGGCATATTTTATTCAACCTAAATTCAAAAATATAACTGGCAGCATTTCTAAGGATAGGTCTCAGGGGAAACACCGTTTATGTCCAAAATTACAGGGTCAGAATGTTCACTGGCCTAGTGGAAATTTAATTTAGTGACAAATCCAGTGGAATTTTAAGTTTAATTTAGCCAAACAGGAGAAAATAGACTCTGGAGCTATAATGAAGTACGCTTTTTTAGGAGTAGTGTCACAAGCGATGACTTAATGACATTAAATAGTGCTTTTGCCTTTTTTTGTCACTGAATTTCCACAGCTGTCACACCAGTGACAAATCTCTTTTTCCATGGGAGCGGATCCTTCCCCCACCTGAGTCTTCTCTGTCACCTGGAGAGGTCAGGTGAGCAGGAACTTGCTGATAAGCCTACTTCTCCCAAACTGACTCAAAAGACGTGCGCTCTTCTGATACCTGGAAGAACCGTCACTGCCTCCTGCACGCGTTTCCTTCCACGTGACAATGTTTCCATCACGCGTGCCATTCCCCAAAACCCTCCTCCCAGGCTGGAATAAGACAGTGTGGCAGCACTGACTGTGCAAGTAGCTGTGGTCTTGTCCAGGTCATTAGTTTCCCGTGATGTCAGTTTCCAGGCGCATTACTAGAACACGTGAAATCCTGACTGGACACCAGAAGGTCGTGCCAGATTTAATTAAGAGAAGATCGGTGTAAACCAGGCACTACTAATGGAGAGGCCACACACAAATCTAAGAGCCCAGGAACCTCGGTCTGCGGTGCTGGTCACAACCGTCAGCCCCCGGCTCTCTGATTAATAATCTGACTCTCATCCTGCTCACTTATTCAACTAAAAATAATTATGGAATATTTAAAAGCAATAAAGAATAACAGAGTAGGTATTATTTAATATGTCTTAATAAAGATACATTTAATCAATAGCCATCTTCTTCCTAAGAAATACGGGAACTTAGTATTTAATTCCAGTTGGCACCTTCTCAGTTTTCATATTTGTACTGTCTAGTATTTTAGTTCCAGTAAGAGTTCATCCTACCTTGAATGGCCATTATTACCATTTCTTTTCTTCTCTGTTGGAAATTTCTATAGCTTCCATAATTTTTATTGTGGTTTTCCTTAATTTAGCTCCACTAGGATAAACTGCAGGCGCTTCCACACCGCTCTTGACTATGCCTCACGTCACAGCAAAAGCAGATAAAGCAGTGCATTAAAAACTGAAACAAAATGCCCCAAGTATTCAAAATACCTTCTTCCCTTTCCTCACCCATTATTTTAAGACCTTAAAATAAGAAAATAAATGAAAATAGTGGCTTTGAAGCCTAAGTTTGCCATAATATTTTGAGAAGTCTTTTTTCTTAAACAAAAGCTACGTGTGTTAAAATTAATTTGAATGAAGCATTTCAAAGTAAAAATCCCGAGATCACCCACAGAAGCCTTAAATTAAATTACTTCTGATACACAAACACACACACAGTCGTAACCATGTAGACACACTTATCTGTTAATAAAATCCTAAATAAAGATTACAAAATAAGAAGTCATGTTAGAAATAACTGTGATCGCCCACAGCCCACACACGCCGTGACTGCGATCGCCCTCACACCACATACGCTGTGTGAGGATTTAAATCACAAGGACGGGTTTTGTTAAAAACACACATATTTTTATCTATAAAACATACTCAAAATTAAAAGATTCTTCAAAGTGGTACAAATGTTTTCAACATTAACAAAACATAAAAAAACTTTCGACTTGAAAATAGAAGCAGAATAAGATTCGTCTGACTGTGTTGCTAGAAAATTTGTTTTGGAAACTTGCCCATAAATTGTTGGGACAACTGTTACTGTCCCTTTCACATTCCCCTGGTGTGAGCAGTGAGGCTTCAGGTGTGGGTCAGGGTGGGGTCACCCTCGAGGACTCAAAGCCAAGGGCACGATTGCCCCCTAGTGCAATGTCTACGTTTCACTGCATGATGCAAATATTTCACTGGTATTTATATGTCCTTTTAAGAACATAATAACCATGAGAATGTTGTGTCACTTTAAAAGAACAGTAATTCCTTTTTTTTTCTTAAAGTAACATTACTCCTTTATTTCTTTTAACACAGTTTTTTTAAAAACTTTTTTAAGGTTTTCTTTTGGGGGGTAATTAATTTGGTTTATTTATTTACTTTTTAGAGGAGGTACTGGGGATTGAACCCAGAACCTCATGTAAGCTAAGCATGTGCTCTACCACTTGAGCTATACAACAATAATTCTTAAGATCATTGTACACCCATCAACTGGAAAAGTGACCCCACGGTCCTTTTCCCAAGCTGATACGCTGTGCCTGGGGGAACCCCGCGCTTCTTTGCGGTGACTCCACTATGTGAGGTTAATCTCAGTGGCCCGGAGGGTGAATCCCTTTCCCTTCAGTTCTGCTCTGTCTCCAGCCTCTGGAGCTCAGATCGGCGCTGGCCACTTTCAGGCATCTGCTCAGCCAAGCTGCCCCAGCCCCACCCAACAGAGACCAGCTGCAGAAACTGGGCCAGAGCACACGTGCTCCCCTCCATCTCCCTCTGAAGTCCTTCTGCGCCTTCCCAGATCACTTCTCAGCTCCATGTTACTTTCCAACGGTTCCTCAGCCTTCTCCATGCCTCTCTAACCTGCCCGTGTGCGGTTCCTGGATAGGAAACTGGTCTGGATGAAGCCTCTTGGGAAGGAACTGGTCTGGCCTTTGGAACTGAGCTGCTTTCACTCTCATGGAGTCTGACTCCAAGCAGCATGAGAGAAGCCTTCAGAACCCCACGCTGGTGTCCTCTGTTGCTATCCGAGACGGTCAACGTCTGCAAGACTTCAAAAACTGAAGGAAAATATGCTCTCTGCACTTTGTGAGGTAGCTGACCGTCTTTGCAAGCCATGTTTGTTTAAGTCAACAACAGTGATGGCAGTGTTTGTACTCTGGGGTGGGGGGGATGCAGGCTGCTGGGGAAAATGGAAGTGGTTCCCCGGAATGCCTCCCTCTGGGAGAAGCTTTAACAGGTATAGGATGTATCAGCTTTTATGAAAACTATGTATGTATACACTACACTCGCATTAAAGCCTGACTGCCTGTGTGCTTTGAGAGATGTGTCCTTGGAAATGACGGAGTAATGATCATGGTAAGAATTTTAGCTAATACTTACGGGAGATTGCCTGCAGAGCTGGTATCTGAGCCCAAACAGTGTAACTCTAGCATCTACACCCTAATTAACCACTCTGCTCTACTGCCTTCTGGAGGTGAAAAAGCCTTGTCCTAGTTACTGGCATAAAACGTGTTCGTACGTGGAAGGAATCTGAGGGCCACGCTTCAAATATTTGATTGTGGCCATGTTGCAAAAGCAAAGGAATATTCGGGAATAAGACCAGTAACAGGGTGAGTCCTGGCAGGACTCTGGCTTGGAACTGGAATGTTCCACAGCATTTCTGGAAACCCCATCTACCTAAGTGAACTGCTACCTGGATTTGGCTCTTTCTGGACGATCAGCCCTGTTCTAGAATCACGCCTTCCCAGCAGTTACACAAACACTGCCAGCTCGCAGCAGAACCACTGTGAACAGAAACGCAAAGGCTGTTTTCATTCTTGACACGGAAACAGAAGGATAAAGGCAGATAAATCAGCTGTGAGTGGCGGGGTAAAGATGCAGCCTCCCAAGAGAAACTCGCGTCTAGAAGAGAAGGGAGGGGTGGTCGGCGGAGAGTGGCAACAGTCTGCTCTTAGATGCAGAGAGAGAGACACACTCCCAGGGGCCCCGATCCCCGGGACAGGCTGGATGGAACCAGCGCACGGAGAGCTGAGAAGAGGCGGACGGGGAAGTGTCTGCAGCCCAGCGAGGGAGGAACATGACAGATGTTCACAGCACAAGAGCCTCCTGCTGGCGGAGTCACAGAGCATTCATCAGGCATGTCTCCAAAGAGAACCCTCATGAACTCATCCTGAGGACTTGTTCACATTGCAAAGGGGATGCACAGAGAAAAGGCAATCAAGGAGAAACAGAAGAATGACAGCCTTCAGAATGGAGGGGAGGGCGACCCCAAGGACCCGCCCGCCTTCTGTCAAGGAAAAGCAACGCAAGGAGAAAGCCTCCAGCCACCTGCTCGGGGACACTGCCAGAGGGACAAGAGCTTCCATTAGCCTCTCTCTTCTTTAATTAAGCTTTTTTTTTCTCACGATACAAGTGGGATCCACTTTGATTTAAGGAAAAAGAGAATGCATCTTAAAAAAGAATAAAACAGAGGTAAGCTAACTCCCTAGACATAGTTCAGTGCAGGCAGTCTCAGGTTTTCAACAGCAGTGAGAAATCTCCAGAAGCATCCTTTTGAGTGAGAAGGCAAGAAAAAGAGCTTGCCCTGGCCAACACTACTCAAGTTGGCTGCCTTGATAAACTTGTCCAAAACCATTGAGTCCATGGGGGTAAAGGACCTTGGTCCCGGGACTCAGGAAGAATGGTTTTGGGCTGAATCAGACCTCACTTCTTCACCTGCTCAGCAGTTTAGGGTTGGGAGAGAGAAACAGCCTGAGCATGGCCCACGTCTGACGTTGCAGCGAAATCACAGACTGGTACTAGCTGGCCCTTCATACACACGGCCCACTGCGTCATTCCTAAGTCACGCTGTGTTCCCGACCTTGTACTTTGCCGACAGTTGGTCGGTGCACAGAAATGTTTGTGCGATTTTTGATGAATGAGGCCTGAAAGGAATGAAACCCACGAAGTTCCTCCTAAGTTGAACACGGCACAGACCCCATTAAAACACACGCATTCGTCCGTACGGTTCACAAGTCCTTCTGCACACGGGGATCATCTGAATGGATGCGGATGAAAGTCACTTAAACCAACCTGCACTGTAAGTTTCAACTGTTTGAATTCTATCATGAGGGAGCTGGACTTGAAGACTTTTAAAGCTTCTCCCAGCTCCAAAAGATCCTACAATTTTTCGACTTCAAATGAGGAACACTTCTAAATTCCTCTTTTTTTAACTGAAGTACAGTCAGTTTACAATGTTGTGTCAATTTCTGGTGCACAGCATAGTGATTCAGTCATACATACATACATGTATTTGTTTTCATACTCTTTTTCCTTACAGGTTACTACAAGATATTGAATGTAGTTCCCTGTGCTGTGCAGAAGAGATCTGTTGTTCATCTATTTTATATACAGTAGTTAGTGTCGGCACATCGCGGGCTCCCAGTTTACCACTCCCACCCCCTTTTCCTCCTGGTCACCATAAGCTTGTTCTCTACGTCTGTGAGTCTGTTTCTCTTTTGTAAATAAGTTCATCTAAATTCTTCTTAAAGACTTAAAAAGCATTTGTGGCAGGGCACTCGAGGACCCAGCACCTGCTTAGCAGTGGGATATCATCTGTTTTCAAGTCATTCTGTATTCACTTAGGCTCTGTTACTCAGGGGATACGGTTCTGCCGTAGCATCTCTGACAACAGGGGTGGAGGCTACCTAACACGATTTAATTTTGGTTTCATCTTTTAATTTGCAAACTGTCTTTAAACGTTCTCAGGACTCATGAGCAAGTTTATTAAGGGCACAGGGATGAGCGATGTCTGTGATCTGACCTTTCAGCTAATTGGCCAGTAGCTTTTGAAATTAATCTGGGGAAGAAAAACTATTGTTTGAAAGGAAGTTTGTGGGTCAGCTGTTTATTGCAATTCTTCATTTTCCCTTGGAAAACTGCAGATGGAGAGTGAGATGCAGGCAGGCCCTGCATGGAGAGCGTGGCCCTGGGTGTTGGGAATACTTGGATGTCCTCAGAGGTCACCGTCTGCTTGGGCACAAATCGCTCTTCCTCAAAGCCTCCCTGTGGAAGTTTGGACACTAGAGAGTCCTCCACTCTACGGGGCAGTACTTTTAAATAAACCTCAAACAGGACAGGAGCAGTGAATCCAAACATAACCCACAACCCACTGACAACGTGGGAACAACTCAGCTGGCAAGAACAATGGCGAGTGATGCAGAATTTGAACTTGAGGTGCCCACCACCCTGGTGCTTGGAGGAATAAAAACAAAGGTTGTTTACTGAAAGCTTAGCTTGTGATTTAAAAAAATTTTTTTCTTTCAATTCTACTGAGAAAAAAATTCAAGTGTTTATCTCCATCTGGAGACCAGAACGCAGGAGACAAAAGCTCTCTGTAGAGCGTGCAGAACCTGCAGTGACCCTCTGGCAAGTCTCTGCCTCGAGAACGACTTGCCAGGGAGCAGTGTCCTGCTCTGAGCACCAGTATTTACCTCTTCAGAGGCCTGCTGTGGAATCTGACCTGGAAAAATACACACCGTATTTATCTTTCTGAAATCCTTACGAAAATATCCACACCATGCAGAGTATTGGACGAAACGCAGAAGAAAGACAGGTGAGCAGTGAACAGGAGGCAGGCAGTGCAGCCAAGTTTCCACTGTTTCCCAGCAGCTGAGGGCCTGGAGGTAATCCCACTGTTAGCCTTCAGGCCCCATACTTGTATCGCCTGCATGTAGAAGCTTGTTTGGGGGACTTTTCCTGGGCTCTCCTTTTTCAGATGCTTAGCAATTATAGTTACGGACAAATGAGGCTGATCACACGAGGTGGAGATGGGAGGGGGGCCGTATCTGCACGGGCAGAGTCAGAGAAACAAGGTGATTTTGACAAGATGGACTCTCCCCAAAACGGCACCTGGATTTACTGACACATCTGAAGAAGAAGTCACCACAAGAACAGGCGCTGACCAGCCCTCAGCTTGGAAAGGAAGCAGCCCCAGATGTTGGAGATAAAAATCCACTCAGGCCAGCAGACACCTGGTCAGGCCAACAGGAGGTGTCTTTTTGCCTGCATGGAGTATTTTGCTGCCCGGTTGGTGTCGGGTGCACGGCAACTCCCCATCCGTTCCTCTGTTCCCTCCTGCACTCCCTCCCTCGCACCTGCCTTCTCACGGGCGTCGCCTCCCGCCCGCGCTCCACCGGCCACCCCACCAGCAGGCAGGTCCTCGGGAATCAGTGCGTGAATTCTGAGGCTCTTCTTCAGATGTCAGGCCAAGAAGCAGACGTCTGCCGAAGAGACACAAGTTGTTCTTGCCAGGTGAGGGCAGTTCTGTCCCAGGGATGGTAAGTAACTAATCGGTATCTAGTTTTTCTGTCTTTCCTGTGTTTATGCCAGTGTGGCTTGGCATCCCAAAATATGACACTGAGCATCTGGAGACTCAAAGCATGAAAGATGTTATCATTTTAATTCTAGATCGTTAAAATCCACACAATTTACTCTTCTTGAGTATAGGTGCTCTGACACCCACTCTGTCATTGCTTTTTTCCTGAACTGTGCCAATTTCAGTGGGTTGACCCCCTCCCCTGCCATGGGGAGTTCTGAGCTTGGGCTTGATCACGCCACGTGGAGTCTCTTTGTTACCATCAGCGTTGGCTCCGCCGAGCAGCACCCTTGTGAAGCCCTGGACCAGTGGGTCTTCCAAACAGGTGCCCACACGGGAGCAGGATGACTCCAAATGCGCCATGTCATATTTCAGGGCATTTAAGACAATTTTAGTTAAGAAGTATTTTCAGATGTGAATGTATTTTAGAAAATTTGCTTTTTGAGAAGCATCGAAACTTAGAAGGAAGTGGCTGCATCCTACATTTGTTTTGTAAAAGATGAACCACGTGATTTGCAGGGGCGAGTTTCGTAAGGCCAGTGTACACGGCACAAAAGGTGCACGGCGGGGATCACACGTTACCCGGCCCCACCAGACACCAGAGAGGCGCCCGCAGCGTCCCGCCCACACACACTCAGCTACTTGTTAGTTACCCCTCTGTTCAACCCTGCTTCTCCCCGAGGGCCTCAAGTCTTCTATTTGTGAAACAAGACACGTAAGTATCTTAAATGGCCAGAGGATGGAAAATACACTAAACTAGCTACAGCACAAAGCCTAGTACATAAAAAGCACTTCATATTTACTGAACGGATGGACAAAGAAAAATGCTGAGTTTCAGAAAGTCTATCAACCCAAACTACCCATACAGAAAGAAAATGACTTATCCCTTTCATTAAATGAAGGGAAACACACTTATAAATCAACAGTTTTGAGACCAGAACATATTTAAAATTAGAAAACGTATTTCAGTCGTCTGCAACCCGGATTGTTGAATAAACCAAAGCTACAACGGCCTGGCTGTCATTACTGTTGTCTGAATGATTCACTTCTCTCCCAGATTTTCTGGTGGTTACTCCCTGCTAATCTTTGTTTCCAGTTTTTCCCTCCAGGATAATCCCATACTAATTAAACTTCTTAAAGCGTTGTTTTCCCTTTTCCCTCCCTGCTTTTCCGCCTTCCATTAAACAACACTCCTTATCTGAAGCCTTTCAATCAGCGTCCTCACGTTACTTGTCAGTTCTCTGTTCAGAGCCCCTCTCATTCAGGGGTTTTTATTTGGGGTGTATGGATTTTTCAGGCTGGATTTTAGTAAGTCGGAAGATGCCTGAACGTCTATGTAGAACAGTGTGTCTGTGTGACTCTTTCCTGAGAGATGATCCATTTCAACAAGCAACCAAGAAGACTCAAGACGCCAGAGCTGAAGACCGTCCCCCTCCATGGGGCGCCCCCGCGCCCTCTGCTGGGGGCCGCCCCCTGGGCGCAGAACTGCCTCCCGTCTACCCCGCTCCAGCTCCTCTGAAGCCCCGGCTAGGTGCCGGAGCCCCCACGTGGCTAGGACGGGACCTCCAGATCTCGGGATGCTCGTTCCCCTGGCAGGATCCTCCAGCCCGCAGATGAGCGTGGGAGTGAGGCAGAGGGATGGGACGCTGGGCAGGCTGCACCCATCATGGACTTACAGCCTCTTCTCCCACAACGACCTCGCACCGTCTTTCCTGAGTTCTCTGAAGCAGGACTCTCGACGTCAGTTTGAAAAATAAACCTAAACAGTAATAAACGGGACGCCTCCCAGGGCCCGAGTTCCTACACCACGTGATGGGCAGGTGCTCTCCCGAATCATCTTGCGGGAGCGCTTCCGATGGGTGGGCAGCTGCTCCAGCTCACGGCCCACGTGGTGGTCTCCATGGGGTATCTTCTGATTGATGATGATCAGCTCTGGGTGACTCTACCCACCTGTACACTGTCTCTCTCCGCAAGCCCAGCTTCTGGAATCCCATCTGTGCCCAGGCTCCGAGTATGGACGCGCATTTACAGATGGGACCTCCTCTCCTTGGATCCCTGGTGCACCCAGCTGTAAGTCCTGAATGTTACAGCTGTGCTCATGGCTGGCTGGGCCGATGTGATGAAGTGAACGCTGGGCCATCAGTCTATCAGCTGCCGGATGGAAAACAATGAAAGGCCAGGGAGACACGAAGAACACACTAAGAAACCCACAGGTCTGGCTTGAACGTGGTCCCTCCAATTCGCAGAAAAATTTCATTACCATCAAAGGTCAGAGTCAGTTACTGGTAAAAAAATCAATAAACTTGTGGGGGGTGGGGGGAGGCTGAAGAGCTAAATTCACAACACGTCCTCTGTATCGAAGGGACTTGGTAGAAATACATGTATTTCAAACTCTTGGGGATAAAGCTGGTTGTCAGGAAAATGGACCATTCGTGTAGTTTCAGGGGTTCCTGCTGTGAACAGATTTTTAAAGACTCACATCAGTGCAAAACAGAGAGGAAAAAAAAGACCACGGAGGGATTTCAAAATCGCGTCTGCCTGTTAGTCTTCATCACCCACTTTGTTGGACTTCGCGCATGAAGTTGTTCGTGCTTTTTTCCTTTTTTTTTTTTTTTAAATGAAAGCAATCCATGAGCAGGTTTGACCTGTCCCTGCCAATTACTTCAGAGAGATGGAAATTCTTATTGCTGGCAACCCGAGGCCATCCGTTCAATTATGCTGGTGGCATATACTAGAAGAGACATTCTGACTTTTTAATCTGAACATCACGGTCGGAATGTATTACTCATAACAAGACACGCACTGTCTAGACTGACTGTTCGATGAAAAATCTCACTTCTTCCTCCTCGTCCCGCACCAACAACAGTGATGTACGGACTGCCAGTTTCTGAAGTCCAATCTGTAGCTCACTCGGCCGTGAGGAAAGGGCCGCCCTCTGTGAACAGGCAGACACCCTTCTCCGTTAAGGGCACCTGGGTGTCCGCTACCAACTGATTACATCTGTCATTTCTCAGCTGCCGGCAAATGTATTTGCTCATTAACATTTGGTCAGTTGAAGGCTGTCAAACACGATCACTGGGCAGGTCAGTGTCATTCAAGTACTTCCAAAGGGGCCAGAAAGTGCCTTCCCCAGTGGTATTTTTCTTCGAAGAGTGCTCTCCCTCAGGAAGAGAGGGGCAGAGAGAACAGAAGGAGGGGAGCCGGAGAGAAAGCACACGCAGGGCGCCGGGGGCTTCAGCCTCTCCTTCCGCTCGCCGTGGGGTCACGTTAATCTGCAGGTCCTCAGCCGGCAAGATGGAAGTAAGATTTAACTTGATGTTCATACTTTTTCAGAAAATGTGGGCTACTAATTAAGAAATCGGTAGTGTTTTGTATATTTTGCAGTAAAAACTTCAATATATGTACTTTCAATAAAATCTGTAAAAACTGCAAATTTCAAATAATTGTCGAATGTAATAAATCAGATCAGATCCGTTATGGCCCTTACTTTGGGACACTCTGAAAGTCTGGTATGGATACGAAGCACTAACAACCGGCTCTTCTAAAGGCATCGGTTAGTTCGGTTTGGAAGCTCCCCTGGTTGGACTCAGAGGACTGGAAACACATCCTCATCCTGTCCCAGATGTAGGACAGGCACTGAGCAACTCCTCATGAAAGCCAGATTCATGCCAGTTTTATGCTGGGCGCAGTCCACGTGGCATTTCCTCTGACTGCAAAGCGACCTTGGAAGAGACCTTCCCGACATCATTCTGGAGAAGGAAGCACACCTGAACCCGGATGTAGAGCCCATAAGTGGCGACACAAGACCGTGGCGTGATGCCACCCAGGTTCTGGCTGGGGCAGTGGGGATTCGCAGGATACACTCCACTTCAGCTACACCTAGAGCCCTGCTGTCCAGCACCACCAGAGGGGAACAGCCAAACAGCTATTTAAATCAGTATTAAAACTTACAGTTCAGCTCGTCATTCGCGGTAGGCACATTCTGAGTATCAGTATATGACGAGCGGTACCAAAGTGCACCGCGCAGACGTAGAAGATTTCCACCAGTGCAGGAAGCTCTACGGGAGGGTGCTGCTCTAGGTGCTGGAATTCGGGTCTCTGGCCACGACCACCTCTTCTATCTTGTGACTCATTTACTGAACTTGGCCTCAATCCTTTAGTGCCTTCCCTGTCCTCATGGCCCACCGGACACGTCTGACCTCCCTGCCTCCAAGCCTAGACTTTCTAACCATGATTTTCTTGGACTCCTTGATTCCCTTGCTCCTTGACTTCTCTTGGGCATCCCCCTGTCCATCCCTAACTGTTGGCAGGTCGCACGCAGATGTCCCTGCTCCTGCTTCTAGGATATAGTGCACCGCTGGAAACAGTTCACCTCATATTGACTCACTAACTTGGCCCTGATGATGCCTCTTCCCAAAAACCTCAGAATCGCCCATGATCCTCACTCTCCATGGATGACTCGCCTTCTCGTTGGTGGGGAAGATGGTACAAAAATCACGCCGTGAACTTCCCTGACATGTTTCTCTGATTTTCGGCTTCCTTTAGCCAAAGTGACCCACTGACCACTTTCCACCCAGAAACACTGACTTCCTGCTTTCAGAGCTTTGCCCGTGACGTTTCCGTCAGTTAGGTGTTCTCCCAGCCTCACCCCGCCACAAAGCTGTTTTTAGATCATCCCTTCCGAAAGCAAACTCTTTCTTGTCCGAATTTCCCTAACATTTTGTCTGTACTGCTCACATCAGGGTCCCCTGCCAACACACACCAACAAAAATCAAACTGTATTTCTATATGCTAGTGATAAACACATGGGCATGAAAATTAAAAAGACAGTATCATATACAGTTTCTCAAAAAAAGAGAAATACTTAGATGCACATCAAACAAAACAGGTATAAGACTTACATGTTGAAAACCTCACAATGCTGATGAAGGAAATAAAAGATCAAAATAAATACAGAGACATACCATGTTCATGGCATAGAAGACTCAAAAGAGTAAAGACACCAATTCTTCCCCAACTGATTTCAAATTTAATGCAGTTCTTAGCAAAATTGTAGCAAGATATTTATAGATGTAGATAATTCTAAAATTTATGTGGAAAAACAAAGCAACTAGAATATCTAAATCAGTTTTGAAAAAGAAGATTACAGTGGGAGCAATCAGTCTACTCATTTTCTTTTCTTTTCCTTTCTTTTCAGTCACCACACAAGGCTTCAGTGATGTAAGAGGGGTCCTTGCTGGAGTCGCCGGCAACCCTGGCAGCAACCAGGTCTTTACACAGAGAGTAGTCAGTATTCAGCGAACTTCTATGTATCTATTTTTGCAAATGCCAGATTAATTGCTAAGGTAGACAGGGTTAATTCAGTAATTAATTGAATACATTTCTTCTAATGATCTCAACATAAAGTTCTCACTATACGATTACACTGCCAGGACTTGTGACGGGAAAACAAGGGCGCATGTGTTGACGCCTGGAACTGCAGTCAGCGCTGCTATGGCAACAAGCGACGGTGTTCGGAGGGAGGGCGAGCCGGGCTCCAAATGACGGGGAAGGGGAAGACCACCGAGAAAGGCTTCAGAGCTCGAATAAACTTACCTTGTGTCGCAATGTAATGATTGGGTCGATGATAACCCTAAAAATAAATGAGAAAGAATATTAGACAAACCTAAAAATCAGTAAGCAGCTCGCAAGTCCCACGCTAAGTTTGCCGAAATGAATGCGCGTACCCACACCAACAGCCGCGTCGCCTGAACGGTAAATGACCAGGCCCAGCACCACTGGTTCCTCCTAATAAGCAAGGGTGCGTCCGACAGAGCAGTTCTGAAGCCTGCACCGGGCGGGGCGGGGCAGTGAGTAACGGAACCACACACAGGCTATGAGATGACGGATAAGCACTAAACACGAGCAATTTACAGACTTCCTGAAATCACAGGACCACGACTTCTATTACAGTGCAAACCGCCTGGGAACGGGCAATAGAATTTCATTTGCGTTTGGGCTGTTACTGGCAATGTGAAAAAGCTCTAATGTGTATTCTGATATATTAGTCTAGGCAGTTATGTCAACAGTAATACTAAACATCATTCTTAAACACCACTAATACCACGACACGATGCTGTAGCAGGAGCCAGGGACTTAGAGAGGCAGAAGTTCTGCAAGACCCCTTCCGTTTATCTGATCCCACAAGAGGGGTAAGATGAAAACCGAGACCAAAGAAAAAGGGAACGAGGGACACTGCAGGATCAATATCTGGGAAAGATAAAGCCAATTCAGAGAAAATTACACACGAGTAACATACCTTATCACCACGGACCTGGATACCTTCCCTTGCTGTCCCCTGAGATTGCCCACCACACTGTGCCCACAGCCAGCTGGAAAACAGAGTAAACTCGGAAAGGCCGACTTCTCAGACCACTTAGATGCGTATCTGTTAGATTCTTTCTGCTCTTAAAAACAAGTCCACAACAGCGAACGACAAAAGCAAACACACTCTTTAATACAACTGGCCTGCTCTTGGTCTCAAGCACAGAATCACGACCAACATTGAAACTATCTAGATGGTTCCCATTTCTTGCCAGCTGATAAACGCCACAAGGTGAGACCCCGTCTGACTTATTCACTGTACATGACAGTCCTAGCGAGGGGCTGGGAGATGGGGGGCCCATCTGCTGAGCTGAAATAGTCCGCACCACCTGTGTTGCTAAACACGACGGCCACTTCCCAGGCCCCGTCTACTTGACCTGTGAGAGGCACGAACACAGCTGAGCCCCTGAAATGCTTTCTGCACTGTGGCTTCCGGATGGGACGCTCTCTGAGTTTCTTCCTGCCCGACCCCCGGCTCCTCCTCTCTCCTGAGCCTGCTCCTCCCGTTCGCCCAGATGCTGATGTTCAGATGCCGTGTTCCTGGGCTCTCCTTCGCCTACACTCACTCCCCGGGTGAGCTCATCCAGCCTCCCGGCCGTCAAGGCCCCCAGTGCACCGGGGAGCCCTGTGTTCTCACCTGCAGCTGCACCTTTTCCCTGAAACCCCGAGGCGACGTCACTGCCCGATTCACACCTCCACTTAGATGTCTAACACGCATCTGAAGCCTGACGCGCCTAAACCCGGCTCCTTGTGGCCTCTAGGCCGTTCCACGGAGCCTGCTCCCCCACAACCCTAAGAGAATGGTGATTCCACCTCCTGAAGGCACGGGGCCCCCTCCGTCCTCCACACCCCACTGCCAATCTGGCAGCGAAGCCGTTGCTTTGCACATCTCTCTCCCTCCAGGGCCCCCGCCTGGGCCAGGCCACCAGTGTCCCTCTCCGATGGCTGCCACGGCCGCCTCTCAGGTCCTCTTGCTCCGACCCCCGCTGACGTTCAGTGCATCCTCCGCTCAGCTTCCAGACCCTGTCACTCCTCTGCATCTGTGCATTTGTCACTCCTCTAACAACTGCCCGGCTCACAGTCAGAGCCAAACTCCTCAGCACTGTGGACGCTACCTGGCCCGTGACCTCTCTTGTCCCATCACCTGGGACTCCACCCCCTTCACATCACAGACACTCCTGGCTTGTCTTTCTCCACGTTCGCCATTTGTGGTCAACGGGCTGCTTCTCAGCCTGGATGCTCAGCACCCAGGTGTCAACCTGGCTCAGCCCCTCACCTTCTTGGCTCAAAGGTCACCTTCTCAGTGGAGCTGACGGCAGCCACTCTATTCCAAGCCGCAGTCCACCTCCAAGCCTGGGGCCCCTTCTCCTCCGCTGGGGCTTTCCTCGCTCCCCAGTCCCTCCGACCACCTAACATCCCAGACAGAGTTAACCGACGCACCTCACTCACTGTCTGTTTCTCCTGATTAGACCGTCAGATCCACTATGTCAGAGGTCTGTCTTTTGTTTTTGGTCTGAATTGTCCACAGTTATAACACCAGTACCTCGAACTGTTACTGCCCTAGAACAGGTGCTCAACAAAATCTCACTGACTAAGTGGAGAGGGAACTGAATGTGGACCCTCCTCCTGGTTAAAATGGAAACGAATGAACCCGGTATCGTCAGCACGTTCACGTCCTCCCTCCTCTGCATCTCCGCCCACTGATTCTTCACAGCTCAGTCCACATGGCCTCCACGACAAAGCCTGATCTGATCGCAACGAGCCTCAGTCAGTGACTCCGCAGACCCTCACTGAGCGCTCACAACAGCTGAGGCGTGTGTCAGGGCCAGGGAGACGGCAGCGAGGGGGGCACTGGCCCTCTGCTTGGGGACCCAGCAGGGGCTGTTGGAGCTGAGACCGCGGCGTGAACGGGGTTCCCTTGGAACCTCCCCAGGGAAGGGGTGTTACAGCGGAGATGTCTCCTTCAGCATTTAAGCTGTGAGGCCTTGGGGAGAAGGCAGCAGTCTCGGGCCCCTCTGAGTACTCCTGTGAGGCACTCACGAAACACTGCTGAACAAGGGAGTAAGTGCAATGTGTCTTAGGAAGAAACTCTGCTTTAATAGAAAAATTCTACCTTGGGTTGGGTGTTTTTGGTCGTTTTCAACTGTATGGTCTAGGGGTCTTCGTTTGAGGAACGAGATGCGAATTATTCTTTAAAGATTCCTTCCCAGACCCCACCCTCAAATCTATAACCCAAAACGCCAAACTTGCCAATGAGCGCTCAGCATAACATTCTTAGTTATCTTTAGATGACCCCTAGAGATCGTGACGCCGGTATTTCCAGTAGCATCTGAGCAATACTCAACCAAGACAAGAAAAGGATCCGTCTATCTGAGTAACACCTGCACGTGGAAGTACTGACGGATTAGGGAACAGTGTGATGTCCAAGCACAGAGGATGCCTCGGGGGCTGGGACCTGTTTAATGTAAACTTGGGCCTTGGAGGTAACAGCAACTTTCCCTTGATTTTCAGTCTACTTTTGATTTCATTCATTCTTTCAAGTGAAAACATGCTGTCTCCTAAAGAATTTATTCTGATGTAAGGCATTCAGTTAACATGATGCCGAATGAACAAAGAAGCAGGCTTCAATAATTAAGCAGCCTACATATTTAATGACACGTCTTGCGTGCATCAGAAGTCCTGGTTAACAGCTGCAGACGACTTTGAAGGCAACTTAAAAGTGTAGTGATGACAAGAGATGGCAAATCATTGAATTAGGAATTAGAGAGTTTTGTCCTATTAATAGGCAAACAGATTTTTTTAAGTGTCAAATAATCCAAGTTGTTGACAAAAAATGGAAATAAGAT
Source organism: Camelus bactrianus (assembly GCF_048773025.1). Lineage (NCBI taxonomy): Eukaryota > Metazoa > Chordata > Mammalia > Artiodactyla > Camelidae > Camelus > Camelus bactrianus. Next base: position 2,638,633 of record NC_133562.1, read on the forward strand.
TTTCTTAGTCCACAGAAAGAAGGCAGAGACTGTCTCAGGGAATTCACCAGCCTGCAGGCTGACAGGTGTTCACCGGAAAGTTCTGCGTGGACAGGACCAGGCTTGTGTGTTTGCTCCCGAGGTTGGACCAAGGTACGTCCGCCAGTCTTAGAGCGGACGCACGGGGGCGTGATATGTGTCAGAACAGATAGGTTTACTGACAGTTTCAAAATACATACGTCGATATAATTCCCATTGATGTAGTCCGAGTTGTTGTCTCCTTCTATGGTCTGCAGCCTCACGCGGGAATGGTCGTCTGTCAAGGGAAAGGACAAAAAAAAAAAAAAAAAAAAAAAATTTAACAAAAGCAATCTGTTGGGCTGCCCAGAGCCCCAGATTGTACGCACGTCACAGGGGAGCATCCATACGCATGCTGCTTTAGAGACAAAGGCTTAAATACTTCACCCCTCCCACCCTTTCACTCTTCAGACTGGGAAGGATTTATAGCTCTTTGCATTTTACAATAAATCTCATTAACTTATTCTTTGATCGTTTACAGACGCGAAGCATTGTCAGAGGTTGGAAACTTTTACCTGTGAATCACAACAGAACTATTTCTGGGATTGGAAGTTTAGCACCTTCACTAAATCATCTGGGAGCCCTGAGATCCTGAAGGTTGCCTATGACAGCCAGCTTGACAAATGAGTCATAAACCACAGCCCAGCCTCTGGGAGCTGTGCACACAGTTCCAACCTCAGTCACAGGCCCAGAGTCCCCAGAGCCCTCCCCTGCACAGAGGGCATCAGCGGGTAGAGCAAGGCTGTCCCCCACCAGCCATGTGGCTGCCGGCCACTCAGTGACGCCACCAAGCCTCAGCCACGCGTCTGGAGAAAGGATGACAGTGTCTGCTGCAAACTGGGCTGTTTTAAAGATTAAATGCAAACACAAATTGCCAAGCACACCACCAACACACAGCAAGCACCGTCCAGGGTTCATGATGGTGGCCCTAATTAGCTATATTAAACCATTTTTCTGAATGGAAAAATTTTCTCCATAAATGCTGCTGAGACATCTCAAGTATTTCTTTGAAAATCTGTATTTTAAAAAGGAAAGTGCTAAAAGCCCTAAAAGGGCACAGAGTTCCCCGTTTTGCTCACTGGTCTACCCTGACCCCTGTATTAGTTCTGTACCACAGTAGAACTCCCCCCAAATACCTTTAAATGAATAAAAAGTGAACCTTTCTTTTTTAAGTGAATCATTTAAACACTGTTTTCCTAAGTGAATGTACTTTCTAGAAGTGGAACGTGTCCCCCCAGTGGAAGCTCACAACCAAGCCCAGTATTTGGAGCGGGTAAAGGCCGGCTGCTCTGAGAGTGAGCGCTGAGGTCGCTGAGAGGGGACCTGAGGGGCACTTGGCAAATCCCACTTGCCACGATGCTGGGAAGTGGAAGGTCTTGCCTCTAAACTGTTGACTTTTCATCTGGGTCAGTGGTGAGAAATGACACCCCCAGTTTGAGGCAAGAGCCAGGAGGCCAGCAGGTGACAGACTGCTTTACCCCACCACTGGACCAAGTGTGGACTCCAACCTGCTCCTTGGCCTCATGTGCTCATGGGTGAAAGTCAACCTTTCGGGCCAGTCCCTCAAGTTCAACCCTCTGTGGATGAACTTCTGTATGTTCTCAACAGTGTGGGTAGAAGGAAATCTGGCTCAAGTTTTCCACCCTTCCTTCACTGATGGGACTTCTTGCTTCAGTTCGTGACAGGTGGTCATACGAGTTCACATCTGTGCCTCATAGTTAGCGGGGGCTCAGGACGTGTATCTGGAAGGTGGTGAGAAGGGGGGCCACAGGCAGCGGTCATGCCTGTGGGCTCGAGGGCCAGTGTGCCCACTGGACTCCCTCCCCGTTTGTAATTTTGGGCAAACTGCTTCATTCCTTTGTGCTTTCGTTGTTCCCTGATCTGTAAAACGGGGATTCACACTGCCCCCTACATGGGATTAAGGTGAGCATGAAAATAAAACACAGAAAGAGCTCAGCAGAAAGCCTGGTGTACAGTGAGTGACGCGTGCTGTCAGCTGTCGGGATTACCGCGTGCTGTGTAACAGACACGCCTGCTTTTCTTCGCACTATCTTTATAGATGCTGCCCAAACTGACGACAGCAAACCAGGAATGGACCCACAGGCAGTCAGAATTTTTCCCTGAGGTTACCTGCTCTTAGAGCCAGTTTCCTAGGATCCATTTTGCTTAAAACCAGAGGCTCCTGCCTGGAGTTTGCCCGTGTCGTCAGGGCACTGGGTTTTGCACATGGTGGGGGAATCAGTGCACACACAACCACTTGGGCATGGAACTCTGAGCAATTTCTGGGGTAAAGCCATCTGAGCTTCTTGGATGAAGGATGTTACCGCAGAACTGAATCACGGCTCTTCTGCACACACAGGGCTTTGACTCAGCTCCTCTGGAGGAGCTCAGGTATACTCTGTATGCTCCCTGACTTTCCCTGGGCAGTTCTGTAAAAGGCAGGCGCCGCATTCAAGCCTCCCAATGTTCAGAAGCAGGGCTATTCAGGATGGATTGTGCTCCTTGTCAGAATCCCTCCTCTTCCACACTTGAGGATGGCCTCAGGATGGCCCACTCCCCATGATTTACCACCCCTGGGTCTCTCAAGTTGTTCTGTAATGTTCTCGTTAGGGACTTCAATCTCTGACAAGACTGCACTCTTATCTCCCATAAACAGAGCCTTTGAAATAAAGAATGTCCCCATCATCTCCCACCGATCCATCAGGTAACTTCCACAAAGTTTTTTTGTTTTTTAACTTCACTGCTAGTTCTCCAAATTTAATTGTTCCACTCCCCTCAAGACAGAGGAACCCATAAAAAACATCTCTCTACTTGCTAGTGGGATGCCGCCCCATTCATGAATTGAATGTTGAATAAAGCCAATTAGTCTTCAAATTTATTTGGCTGAACTTTTTTTAAAAAAAGAAACTCGTAAGACACATGTACAGTGCATTTCCTATGCAGACTGGATTGTTTTTATTTCTCTTTATATATGTAGGCTCTTTATTTTAAAGTTTATTCTACCAGACTATGACCTCTTGTGGTCAGAGACCACGTGGGTCCACTCTGAACATCCCCACGAGCATCCTTCACCAGGGCCACAACGCCCACTGTGAGGACTCCCTTCGCAGCACAGCCCACACTGCCCCCTGCAGTGGTCCTGCCCAACACACGGCAACGAGCATCACGGATGAACTCTTCCCCATGCTAACAAATACGGCGGAAGAAGGGCAGGTTGTGTTCAGGTGAGGCTCACAGGGGCTTTTCTGGGTGCTGGCAATAGTCCTATTGTGGATGTGGTCAGTGGCCTTATTAGTGTCGCTTTATGATGATCTAGTAATATTTATTTTTATTTCTAAATAGAGTATTTAGAAATAAAAGAGTTTGCCTTGAGGACATTATGCTCAGTGAAATAACTCAAACACAAAAGGGCAAATACTGTATGATCCCACTTACATGAAGACTCTAGAGTGGTCAAATTCAGAGAGACGGAGCAGGATGCTGGCTGTCAAGGGCTGGGATGGTGGGAGTAGGCAGTGCTTGTTTAATGGGAGCAGAGTTTCAGTTCAGGAAGATGAGAGAGTTCTGGAGATGGATGGTGTGACGGTTGCACAACAATGTGAATAAACTTAACGCCACTGAACTGTGTACTTAAAAATGGTTACGATGGTAAGTTTTCTGCTGTGTGTAACCAAAATAAAAAAAAAACGAGTCCACTCTCCATCGCTCCTTGTAGGACACATCTTCGGTGTTCCACGCAAGCCCCAGATAGTCTAGAATAGAGCACTTTCAAGGCAGCAAGGCCACCTCGCGGACCTGCAGCCTGAGAGCCCCTGGGGTCTCCTCTGCTGGGCAGATCTCCTCAGATGGGCTGGTTCCCCGATGAGGTAAAGGCAGTGATTCTGTGGTCTGCTACTTAAGGACAACCACATACATCAGTAACGCAGGTGTGTTTAAGAGCGAGGTCTACGAGACAGCCTCTCCTTCGGTGATAACGTAAGCGCGAGCATTGCAGAGTCAGTGCATCCTGAGGCGGGGAGAGGGACGCTTTGGCAGTGGGATGCCTCCACCTCCAGGGGAAGGAGAACACAGGGCGTGAGCTGTGCCCGTGGAGGGGAGGCTGGTGGTGGCACGGCTGCCCCTCCTGAATGTAAGACAGCATTTGTCAAGTTAATGCCCTGCCCTCCGGCAGGCTGATGGGAAAACCACCCCTCCTACACAGCAGAACCATAAGTGGAAGCAGCACCCTCACCCACACTGAGTCAGTGGAAATAAAAACAAAAGAAGTGAGATAATCCGTCCACAAGAGTCTACTCTAAACTGCTGCTTGGATATCCGAGAATGACTCAGTGATGGAAACTGGGATTCTCAGCCGTCCTCTTTTAAATCAAGCCCTCAACGCACATGGCTATAAAAACAATAAATATGGACTTCTAGGGGTAAATAAAGCAGCACCTGGAGGCTCATTACCATATTTTCTTGAAATCCTATTTACCTTGAATTCAATGCCAATTCAGAAGACTAATGTGTACAGACACTCGTTCAGGAAAACTCAGTCCCTTCTCTTGGAGCACTCTTGAGGCTAAACATTAACAAATGACTACAAGGAGATCCCAGAGGACATCTCTGGCATGAAGCAAATATGGAGTCACTCAGGCAAAGGATCCGTAGAAATGCCAGCTGCCCCCTGGCTGAGCTCCGGTCCTCCCAGTTAGTTTTGGAGGCCAACAAGCTGGGAGGGGGCCTTTCTCAGCTCCAGAGTCTACCAACTGGGTTGAAAAGAGGAAGCAGTTCGGAGAATTTGACTGCTCAGGTACAAAAGCTGGGAAATCCAGGGGGATTTGTGGATAACGTGACATCCATTACTGACCACGAAAGCCAAGCGGTAAAGCCTGTAGGAACTGTAAGTCTGACAAGACCCGACTCGAGTTAGAAACTGTCCCCATTTCTCTCCTAGGGTGGGTGTGCTCCAAAGCCATTTCATGTTCACGTTGCGTAGTCCATGGAAATAACCGGGCTTTGGTGTCTGCGAGGCACTGATTTGGATGCAGGCTCTACCAGCCCCATGAAATGGGAGCTTAGACAAAAATCTGAGTCTGTCAACGGGGGTGATGATGAAACCTTCACAGACCAAGCGAGACACTGCATGTCAAATACCTGGAACACAGGACAGTCCCCATTAAAAAATATTTACTCTCTTCTACAAATAAAAGCAACATCTTTGCTGGAGTTTGGCAATTCAAAGCATGATGAGCCCAGGAGGCTTGTTTGGGGACCAGCAGAGCAGAGCAGAACCAGAAAGCCCAGGCAACCACTTTTTGGAGAGGAGGAGTCCAGCTAGTTGTAGAGAGGAGACAGGAAAAGTTTGGAAACAGGCTGAAAACTTCTCAACAACTCCTACGTCTTCACTCCCTGGTATCTACTCCACAGCTTTTCTTTTCCCACCCCTCTTTCTGTCCAGTGTGGCCCAGAGGGCAGGATCACAGGCTCGGGAGCAAAAACCTCTGGGTTTGATTCTGAGTTCCACCACTCAACAGTTGTGCGGCCTTGGACAAGTTAGTTAACCTCTGTGCCTCAGTTTCTCCCACTGTGAAGTGGAAATACAAATAGTGCCTCCCTTATTGGCTTTTGGTGAGGATGAAGGGAGTTAGTATCAGTCATGAGTTAGTGTCTGGTACGTAGTCAGACCTAAGTAAGAATGAGCCGTCACTCCTGTCGCTACTGCCCATGACGTCACGCCCTGATTGTTTTTCCCTGGAACTAAACTATTTTTGCCTCCAGACTCCTCCCTCTCCAGTGAATTCGTGAGGAGAGCTACTTTTCTGAAACACAAGTTATTCTGTCCCCACCTAGTTTCAACCATTCAATGATATCAGCAGAGGATTGATCAACAGTGATCTTAAAAGACAACGGGATCTGAAACAACCATTAAAAAGGGTTCCTGTACCTTTAATTCCTTTACTTGGGAAGTGCTCTGTGACATACTGTAGGGTGCCGTAGGGCAGGTCACAAAGCAGCAGGTGTGTTAAGAGTCTATTTATATGAAACAACAGAACACATTTGTCTACGTGGGAAGGCATGGTGGGCAATGTAAAGGATGTGGCTTCTGCTGGGTGGTAAAATTCGGAGGAATATTCATTTTCTTATTTGTGAGTTTATGTACTATTTCAATTGTCTACAGACTTTATATTGCTTTAGTAATCAGAAAGAAAACAATAGATCTATTTTTATTTTAAAAAATAAAGTCAACCACTTCAAGGCATAGAATACAGAGATTTCAAGGAAATAGAAGTAAAATGTTAGCAGGATTTGAATTTGGTTGGTGAGGTCCTGGGCAATTTCCCTATCTTTTCTTTACAGCAGAAATTTTCTTTAATGTGTATGAATTGCTTTTATAATTGGAAACAAAAAGAAACTCATTTAGCCACGGATGGCTGGAACATGATTAAAATCCCACTAACGTTTATATTGTTATCACAAGTCGGTGCTACCCCATCAAGAAAGGTAACAGACTGCCACTTTGAGAAACTCAGCCCACGTCAGAGGTCTGGTGCTATTCCTCTAATTTCTTTCAAGAAAGGCCTTACTACATGAAACAGGGCAAAAATTGTATTCTGGGTTAAGAAACAGGCACATAAAGACCTGGTCGTCACAAACCATTGCTTACTGCTGCACAGTTAGAATCTCCTGGCACTCTTCCGTATGTGTTTGCATGTGTGCATGTGTGTATTTATGGTGTGTGTGTGTGTATGCATGCATTTATGTGTGTTTATATGTATTGTGTTTATATGCATGTATGTGTATGTATACACGCACGCATTTATGTGTGTATATGCACATATGTGCATGTGTGTATATATGTATTTATGTGTTTCACAGGTGTGTGTATATGTATGTGTGTGTCCTATGTGTGTATATATGTGTATTTATGTGTTACATGCAAGTGTACACATGTGTACATATGTGTGCTCATATGTATACGGGTATATGTATGTGTGCATGTGGGTATATGCATGTCTACACTTGTGCGTTTATAAGTATGTGTGTTTGTATGTGTATGGTGTGTATGTATCTACGTGTGTGTGTGTGTGTGCCTGCACGTGGGCCTGAGATCACACAGTAGAGGTTTGGTAACTAGAGATTAAAAGCAGGTTCCTGTGTTCTACTCTCAGTCCTGAAAACATGTTATTTGTGCTCTTTTAATCAAGTAATACTAGAGCTGCAAATATTTTAAAACTTTCCTATTAAACACAGTGGGTCTGGGAAAGCGCCTGCAGCTGTGACTTGGACGTGGTTAGGTGTTACTGCAGCGGCAGGGATGGCGTCTGTCACTGGTCATCTTTCATCGCTAACCACTCCCCCCTTTCTGCTAAATACTGATGAGATATTTAAGGTAACTTGGAATCACTAAGTAGCACGTGCCCTCTGCCGGGAGCCCCCAAATCAATTTTAATTGCAGCTGACTGCTGCAGACCACGCCTCGCTATTCCTGCGGTTACATCGTGCCAAGGGCAGGTGCTGCGCTGGTTCAAGGCATTAGAGGCAGCAGGGTCGAGGTAGCCGGCAGGAAGTGCTGGCCACCGGCCCTCCCCGACCCCTGCTCCGGCCTGGCCGCCAACTGCTGCCCGCTGCGGGGCTCCGCCAGCCACGCGGGTTCAGGGCAAGGAGCGTAAGGGACCTGGAGCTGGGCTTCACGCTGATCTGCACTCCAGCTGTTGGCTTTGTGCGGCTAACTTGTCAGGCCGCCTGTTTCTGACTTTCTCACCTGGACCCTCTGTCGCAGACCCCTACTCTTTATTTTCAGACTCTTGGCAGATCCTTGGACTCTTATTTTATTTTGCCTGATTTTCCTAGACTTTACCCTTTTCTTCCCTAAACACGTTGTGCTGATGTGTTTCTGTCTTACTCTCGTCCGCCCGATCTGTAAGCAGAAAGCTCCCTCTGCCCATCCATTCTCACCCCCTAAATTCACCCCTACCCGGTCTCTCCCTTCGCCTGCCTTCATGATAAAGCAGTAAAGGAATCATGATGGTACTGGTCCCTCAAAAGCGACATGGTTACTGCTAGACTCGCACATTGCTTTCACACAAAAAGTCCTGGAAACGCGAAGCCCTCGGCACGGGCCGTGGAGACTGGGTTTTTGGCAAAAAGAACCGGGGGGTGGGAGGCAGCCTGGGTCAAAGGTTTCGCTCTCCTCTCAGTCACCTCACTAGCAGCTGGGAAGCGCAGTGGGAGGGCACAGGTGACCGAGTCCAGGTGAATGTCAGGACCCGCCCCCCTGCGTGTAAGAGCTGTGGGTCCTCATGCTCACCTCACCCCGAGCCAGGGTCCCTTCTGATTCATTTTCTACTGCAGTTAGATTAATTTTTCCAAATGTAAATTCGATGGCTCCTCCTGACCCTTGACTGAGGTTTCCCTTGTTCTTAGAATAAAGCCTGAAACACTTACTCGCCCTAGACGGCCCTGCAGGTCTGGCTCTCACCTCTCTCTCTGGTCACCTGGCCTTCCTTCTGCCCCTCAAACCCCCGGGGTTCCCGCCTGTGAAGGGAGTGCTCACCCCGAGTCGGCTGTCTTCACATCGTTTGGAGTGAGTCCACCCCCACATCTGCATTCTTGCAGTATCGTGTCTTCCCCTGGGACCCCTGACTTTTATTTTATTTACTTGTACAATCATCTAAGTCTCCCCACGGGCTCCAAAAGGAGATGCCAACCTCCCAGGCATAGGGCACCCCCTTCAGCAATGAGGGCACACTTTTTCCTTAGTTTGTATATTCATCTGGGGTGGCTGGGGAGATGAAGGATGGGGACGGAGGTGGAGAAAGTCTCCTCAAGCTGCCTCCTGTCACACTGGCCCAGGCAGATTATGATGCTAATGGCAAAAACTGCAGGCTCGTGAAGCCGGTGGAAACCAACCATCCAACATCCGCTGGCTGGTGGTTACGAGAGCTGCTCCTGGGGTGGCATCCTGCCCCCATCTAGTTAACGGTGCCACCCCTCCTCCCTCCTGAGGCCCCGGTTTCCTCTCCTGTAAATGGGTAACACTAGCTCCGTCACAGGCTGATGAAGGGCAGTGAGCTTGCAGGTGGGAAGTGTTTACAGGGGGTCAGTAATGGTGAGTCACCGCCCTGGCATCTGCCGGGCCACTCTGTCCGGGGGGGCAGGGACATCGTCTCCATCACCTTGAGATTCTCAGTAGGGGCCTAGTGTCCATGCTCACAGTGTTGACTGAATTCCCTGAGGGGCCATTATGCCTTTGATCTCAGGGGAACATCTCTTTAAAAAGGACTCTCTAAACATGAAGCCCTCAGTAAGCGAACAAACAAGACACTGGAAGCAGCACCTGTCACCTGCAAACCAGTGGTTCGGCTTTGGGAGAGGCAGAGGGAGAACAGGGCAGGGTCAGGCTCAGTTCATATTATATGTAAACCCCGATGCCCTGCTTTTCCTTTTCTTTCTTTCTTTCTTTTTTGTGGGGGGAGGTAATTAAGTTTATTTATTTATACATTCTTAGAGGAGGTACCTCATGGATGCTAAGCACGCACTCTACCACCGAGCTGTACCCTTTCCCCGCCCTGCTTTTTCTTAATAACACACACTGTGATCTGCACTGTCCAGTATGGGAGCCCCTAGTCTCATGTACGATTTAAATGAAAAATAATTAAAATTAAATACGGTATAAAACTCAGTTCCTCTGTCACACCAGCCACATTTCACGTGCTGCCCCGGACAGCCCAGACACAGGCTATTTCCACAATCCCTGAAAAATCGATGGGGCTGCTGTAGGGTCTCAACTGTCCTACCAAGAAACGTTAACACAGGCAAATAAAAGCCAACTGCACATTCACAATCAATGACACTGGCATATCGCTCCCCTGGGCTACCCAAACTGTCCAAGTTTGTCTTCTTGCAAGTAGTCAGACACAACGCGCTAGGAGCTAAGTCGACTGCACACAGTGGTGGTGGTTGCTTCTTTAACTGACGTGGCTTTGGACACAGCATCAATTCCGTGAGTGCCTTGTCAGTGCCTGGGTGCAGCCATGTGCGGCTGCGAGCCATTCAACGCGGGGGACGGGTGGCTTCCGCCCCGGGAGAAGGAGGCTCGCCCGTCTAGCGCACGGCCCGGACCGTTACGGAACGTTAATGAGGCCGGACTTGAGTTAAAACCGTCCGAGGCGTCATGGATTGGTAGCAGGCAGCTCCACTGGAGCTGGGGCTTTCCGAGACAGAACCCTAGCTCTTCTGCTAATGAGTGTTGTGAGACAGGACTACTATTTAACTTCCGAGTTTCAGTTTCCTGTCCTCAAAATGGGGCTCTAACTGACCTACCCACCCCAAGAGTCCCCAGGTTTAACGAGCTCACGTCTGCTGAGAACCCACTCCCGGCAGCAGGCGTGCTTCGCATCGTGGCTCCTGCTCCTGCTCCTGCAGCAGCTGGGAGACGTCAGGCCTGGCGTGCTAGCTCCTTCCCACATGCATCTTCTCTCTCAGCATTTCACCATTGCCTCCGTCACCCAAACCTTAAATCTAAAAGTAAAACGAGCCCCACAGCAAGACGCACGAACGCAGCAGGGCTACTTAGCTAGCTTTTCCTATTACGAGCAGAACACCAGCTCTCCCAGCCCAAGGAAGGCAGTAATTGCTCTGCACATTCTTGCTGCATGAGACTGCTGGTCAGTCTTAGCAGACATGAAAAGAAAGTTACGGCACAGCACCGCTACGCCGTCAACACTTACATGCGATAATATTTCCGTATCTGTTCTTCATTCTGTTCTCATCTTTCTTAGCAGAGTCCCACGGTGCAGACTGCCCTTCAAAGAAGCTCTGGAAGACAGAGAAAGTGACACTACGAATCACAACCTGGTGCAGTAAACACACACAGGGATCTTAATGGTGGAGGCTGTTCTTCAGAAATGCGCGAGGGAGGGCGGGCACAGCTCAGTGGTGGAGCATGTGCTTAGCATGCACGAGGTCCTGGGTGCAATTCCCGGTACCTCCATTAAAAAAAAATGTACGAGAGTCAAGGAAGAAAGAGAATGTTCACAGGAATGAGATGATGGGTTATTAAACTACTCTATGTGTTAAACATTTCATTTATTTCTGTTTTCCTTTAGTTAAGATGCTACGAACACGGATAGGGGCTGAAGAGTGAGCCCACGTTTTATCTGTACCATCTATTAAAAAAGGTTGAGTGTTCATTCCTACCCTACTTGAATATTTAACACAGAAAATTTAACGTTTCTCTCAGTATCTCAATTCTATCACCATCTTTCAATATTCTCCTAAGAGATATAAAGATCTAATTTTTCTTCCCAACTGCAAACTGAAAAAAGGTTATTTTTGGTTAAAACTGAGAGTAGGTAAGCTAAGTTTTCATGACTTGAAGCCTAAAATTCTCTAAGAACTTCTGCCAGAGTTTTCTCTTCATTTTTAATGGAGCTTAGATGTCCATTTACTTAAGGATTTGGCCTTATTATGCCCAGAGACTTTAATCTTCATGTTATAAGCCAGATATAAATTTTTTTCCTGTTCAATTTATAATGCAAATGTCCTCTGCTATCAGTTGACCAGTGAAAAAAACTGGAGATTTTTAATTTCCACTTTATTCCACATTCTGCCTTCACGGACTCAATAGTCTAAGGAGGCAGTGGCAGGAAGGGCTTAGTAACACTGACTTTTTTTTTTTTTTTTTTAAGATTTTTCCACTTTTGCTTTATTTTATTTAATAGGAGGATTTTAAACAAACCTCCCATTGGATTTCATTTCACGCCTATATCTCTATATACAGACATGTTCTTATCACACCACAATCCATTTTCACATGTAACTAAGTTAGTAATATTGTACTGGCATGGTTTGATCATCTGAGTAACGCTGACTTCTGGTCTTTGCCATGGCTACTCTCAGAGTTCCTGGCACCAACTGGAAAATAAGGGAAGAGCAGGAGGAAGATGTGAAGGTGGAGCAGATGTGGGGAAGTGGTTCTGAAACACCCTGGGGCCAGAGAACACAGTTCCAGGAACTCACATCCTCACACACCCCCAGGACGGCTTTCTAAGCTCCCCCCTTAGAGCTGAAGCTCCTTTTGACTCCCCTAATCTCCATCCTCCTAAAGCACTTGGCTGTTGGCCATCTCCAGCAATGGCCGATACTCTGCAATCGGTCTGTGGTTCAACAGAACCAGTTCATTCCTTTTTATGGGTGTGGTTGTGACTTATTAGCCTGGCTGCCCCCTCAGCACAGCCGCAGTGAGTGGACACAGTTGCGCCTGCCTGCAGGTGGCTCAGACCTGACCACAGATGGATGGCACGGTCCAATGCTCTACCCCAGGCTGTGGATGCCCAGACACATGGGCTGTGTTGTCATCATTTTTGTGGGTGCAGAGTCCATGCCTTGTGGTAAGAGTCCCATAATTCATCATTGAATGATTCACAACTGCAGTGTTTGGGGACAGTCTTTTGGGCTTTGATCCTAAATAAAGCTCAACCTCTGCAACCAGAGTGTGCGGAGCTGGACAGAGTTGGACGGACAGAGCTGGGGCACCTGGAGACAGGCACAGGCGTGTGTGGAGCTGGACAGAGCTGGACAGACAGAGCTGGGGCACCTGGAGACAGGCACAGGCACCATCTGCAGGGTTCATCCTGCCAGTCTGTAGAGTCCACGTCTGCTCCATGGCCTGCCGTGTGTTCAAACTGCTGCTACTCTACAGCTCAGCCCTCATCAGGGACTGGCTGGAAAAGAGCCTTGTCCTGACTCTGCCCCACCTCCCACTAATACACCCAAGCAACAAAACAACAGGACACATCATTTTATAACATCCAAGAGGGAAATGATAACACTACGGGCGTAAGAGCTAAGAGTTTAAAGTTGCCCATTTTAAACGAAGGGACCTTGCTCATGGTCATTGTTGATACCTCATTATCATACTAGCTTTACACCGCACTTGCCATTTTGAAAGAAAAACATGGGGCAGACCAAGACCGGATGCACTACACACCGAGAGCTGCGTTAACAGATACACAATGTACGTACTCATCCAAGAGTGAGCTACTGGGCGATGCGGCACAAACACAAGTAGAAACATTTTCAGGTTATTAATAAATCAAGCCAATAAAAATGCAGTAAAAAAATCACTAGTTAATTCCATCTAGGACAAGACTGTTATGTGATAAAAGATTTATTCAGACATGTAACTTCTATTCCTGTATAAAATATGCATTTAAAATAGCTTCAGGGATTTTAAAGTCACCCCCTTTTTCTGAATAGTGTCTTTGTTACTCGATGAATGACAACTACTTTACAGTTGAGTAATAACTATTATTTGACTTTCCTTATAACAATTTAATTCTGCTTTGAGTTTGTCGTGATGTAATTACCAATTTAATTTCCCCTCTGCCTTCTCCACCCATGTGAAAGTTTTCAGACTTGTTTTTTTGTGGGAAGATGAAGAAGGGAATGGACTCTGAGGAAGACCTTGATGTCTTCCAGTAGATCCACAGCTATTGGTTAACTCACCGCAGGATGACAGACAGACAGACAGGCTGACCAGAGGAGGTCAACAATGGATCGGGAAAGCAGCACGTGCTCCACTAATCAGAGAAAATGCTCCTGGCCACCGAGGCAGAGCCACACTGCGCCACACCAGTTTCTTTCCACTCTGGACACACAGACGCTCTGCTGGCTGGGGCGGGGGGAGGGTGGGAGGGACGGTGCTCACATCACAGCTGTGTTTCTTTAGCATCTGTGGTAGTCACAGGAATCCCCATAGGCCTTGCTTTTAAAAGGCTTGCAGTTATTTTAATTTGATTGTTTTCACTTAACTGGTGACCAGGAAACAGACCAAGTCAAGGACGAAAGGATAAGCGTCTCCTTGCACTTGAGCTCTGCATGCACTCAGCACGTTCCCATGAGGGTGGGGCCCGTGCTCTCCATCTCCGACTACGGGGGCGGGGGGTGTAAACAGCGAGAAGAATGAGGAGTCCATCGTCTGGACTAATGTTCAAGGGTACCACCGGCCTACTGCACTGACGGGAGATGCAGAAAGACCGACCCCGGCGCACAGCAGACCAGCCTGGGTCTGACCTCATGGAGTCTGCTCTTCATCTGTGCCCTTCCGGTACTGCCCCGGCCCCGACAAGGACTTGGCAGGGGAAATGGTTAGTCCACACATGGCCAACAACTGCTTTCCAACCCACGTCCTATCTCCTTGTCTCTAAATGAAGGTTTACAACAAGAGAATATAAATGGTGCCAGGTAAATTTAACTGTTGATTGTGTTTGCAAAATAGGACACTTTCTGATCTCACAGGATAATGTGGTCGCTGCAGGGAAGCAATAGCATGAAAGTAGCAGCAGTCCCCCCAGCCCCTGCCGCCCCAACTTCCTAAGCGAGAATTACGTGAACCACTTTAAGGGGCGAAATGTACTTTTCCTTATTAAGCAAAAGCAAAAGTAAACCAGAACAAAACAAAAAGCTGCTTCAAGAAAAAGATCTGATGACTACAGCCATCCACCGGGTCCTGACTACCTGTGGATATGGTACCCGGTCCTGCATCTTCTGGAACAGTTTTGCTACTAACTACATCAGCTAGCTCCCCATGAGTAAGTCTGCATTATGAAGACCATGTGTTCTGATCCTTGCCTTGGAAAGTAAGTCATATGCCTATGGGGAACCCAGAGAGAGGAAGAAAGGGCTTTCCAGATCGATAACCTGGCTTTGTTTTCTTTTGTGATGGAGATGATCATTTTAAAAAATTGCCTAAAATGACCCAGTTTTTAATGTTATGGCTTTTCATTAGCCCACATTTTCAAAAGAGCTGAGAAAATGTTTACCTTTCAGACTCCCTCTTAGGCCTGAAGGAGGACAAAAGTCAACTATTTAAATTTCTAGTTAGAAAATAAAACTTTATTTATAGCTCTAGAGCCATTGGGCACTCAGAGAAGCTGTGACATGATGACTTCTTTTACATTGTGAGTCCCTGGTTGCTTTTGGAATAGGGAAGAACAAACCTGACTCCATACTGGATCTGTTCTTTTAGCTCTAACCCCCTTCTCTGTTTCCTGGGCTTAGTCACGCTGGTTCTGCACCTTTTGTAAAAGAATGTTGCCTAGAGCCTGAGATACACAGGAGAGCCCATTTTCAAGGCTCTGACCTTTAAGGGTGTAACACAGCCATTCATACAGAGATAAAAAGTTGCAGAACAGAGAATAACATTTGTCGTGTTGGAGGTTTACAGGAATATCATGACCTGACCCACATGGACAGCTGCAAGAACAGAGGATTTTGACACCAAGAAATTGGCAACTATCAATGCCCCCTCCTCCTTTTAGTATAAAAGGAGCCTGAAGTCTGACTTGGGGAAGATGGTTCTCCAGAACATTAGTCTGCCATCTTCTCGGCCTGCTGGCTTTCTGAATAAAGTCATTTTTCCTTGCCCCAGCACCTCGTCTCCCAATTTACTGGTCTGTTGTGCGGTGAGTAGAACAACTTTGGACTCAGTGACACTTTCTGGTTTGGGAATTCTAAGCAAGAATAGCAATCAGGGCAGAAACGCAGGCCATCGGTGCTGTAGGGCATACACTTCCCGTCTGGTCCACGGCGAGGCCTGGCACAGACGTGCGACCCCAGGACAGCGGTGACACCTGTCCACACCTTGTTCTCCCCAGAACTTCTCTGACCACCCTATGATCTGCCACTTTTCTTTTTTTGCAGACCATCAGATGGACAGATAGTTACTAATAAACCCACCAGTGCAATGCGCTTGAGGAAAATTAAGTACTTCTGCTTTGCAATCTTTCTACTATGTCCTGTTTCACACGCCTCTTGGTTTTCAAATATCTTTTAAGAAATTAAGGCAATCAACACACATTTTAGATGATTTTCTCCTGTGCATTTTCCTCTGGGCAAGAACAAAAGGTTCTTTAGCTATCTTTTTTATCTTCACGAAGGTCAAAAGTTATACGTGTTCCAATAAAACTATAAAAATCGAATCACTGAAGGCTTTGAGAAGAATCCCATTCTGAACTGGTATTCCTGGGAAGTGAGCAATCAGCACATAATTAATGTGGTTCTAGAGAAGGGTTGTTCGGTCGCATTTACTGGAGGGACAGCCAGTTGGGTTTGAATCCTGCAGTGGCTAAGAAAGAAAGAGCCTGGTTCCTGGGAGGATCGGAGGATTTCTAAGGCTGTGGCTTCTGGCCACTTGGGGGATACTCTGCTGCGGGGGTGCTCCTTGCATCTTCCTAGGCCCAAGACAAATCCTTAAAATTCATGTTTAAGTACAGCCTCCAACTCCTCCTTAATCTCGTCAGTTTTTGCTTGACAAAACTCACCAGCAGGTTATGGTTAAAATCAGATTCAACCAAAACACAGGCATGACTTTGAAAATGAGGCCTAAAGAGAGAGAGAGCAGAGGCGATGGCTGAGAGCTTCATCCTGGGGCAGCCGAGGAAGGCCCAGCCTGGGAGGCCGTCGGTGGCCCACGCTCCCAGGACTCTTTTCCTAGGAGGGATTTTAAATACGATATGCACATTTAGGTGATATTTAGTGTTCAGGGTGGATTTTTAAAATGCAGATGCGATTTAATGCACCAACTATGGACTTTTCATGATGAAGAAAACACTTCATGTATTTTTGGGATTTAAGTTAATGGTCTCACTGCACCGTCTGTTAGAATTTTCATAAATACACTTAGGCTTTGACTCTACTTAAAATGTAATTAAAGTGTTTCCTCTGACTACCGTAGCTCATATATACTGAGAAAACGCAGCAAGCCAGGCAACCACTCTGAAAGAGTAGTAAGTCTCTGAAACAATAAAAATGAAAGCAGGTGGGCTCCAGTGAATACCAATGACTCCTCCCCTTGGAGGCGCCCAGCTCTCCGTGGGCACAGAGCAAGAGATGGAACATCCTGCACACAGTCATTTTTCTCTGAGTAGGAAACATGTGTTTGTGATTCAAGAGCCTCCACCCCACCTGTCACCCCACCATCATTTCCACGGGACATAATTATACATCTCTGTTGCCCACCTCAAGAAACTGTTACTCCAAAATGCTGCAGTCTGTTAAAAATGCCATGGCTCCCAGATATTAAAAAAGGACGGAAAAAAGCCCTATTCAATTGAAAAGCTGCCAGGAAGGATGGGGTGCCAGTCAGGACTGTACATAAAGCACAGGGTGTTCTCAGGTGGTGCAGGGTCAAGTTTTCTGAGAAGCTTCTGAGATGGAATTTCCCTCCTTTTCTTGTATGAATAAAACTGTGCACGTAAAATGACCAAAATCATCATTCTGAAAGAAGGAAGATAAACCCACGGGGGCACGTGGAGCCTCTGAACTTTCTTTGTTTTCTGCCAGTACTCCTCTTTGGGTTCTTCTAAGTGCTGTGTTTTATTAGGGCCATACAGACTATTTATTGCTGTTGCAGCAAAGAAAGTGAAGACACCTATGGTTGCCTGAAAGGCTGCAGACTGGAGGGTCACTGGGAAGGTGGCCCCAGAAGCTCGGGGCCAGAGACAACAGTGGCCACCAGTCACTGCCATCATCAACGTCCTGGACAGAGACAGCCAAAGCGTGTGATGCTTCAAGGGCAAGAGACACGGGGACTGGGTGTAAACCGTCTTGACACACGAAATATTATTTCTAAACAGACTGAAATCTAAATGTCAACGCTCTGGGAATTCTAAAGAAGCTGCTAATTAATCTCAGGACTTCAAATGGCCATGGTTTACTGCAACTTAATCCAATTCCAAATTTTGCAGGATTTTTCTATTTTGCAGGATTCAGTGGGTGATGGTCTGGCAATGGTTTCCACACAGCCTTCCTTTACCTGACATCTCTTGCTCCTTTGAAAATGGAATTGAGGTTTGCAGCCTAAAAAAAATTATATGATGTTTTAGCGCTCAGAAACAGTACCCCTGACATTTGACTGAGCTTTAAAATGTTTTTTCATTCTCTCGAATATTACTCTGAATGAGTGACTTTTCACAGCAATGTCATATATGAATAATATATGCTTATGGGATCTTTGAAGCTCTACCAGGTAAGTCTTTTTATTTCAGCTGCATAGACAAGGGAATTTAGGATCAAAAGGCATGAAGTGCTGCCTGAGATCACGCAGCCAGGAAGCAGAAGAGCTGGGGCCTGGCCCCGGGGCTGCCAGGCTCTGAGCCCCGTGCTCCTTGCTCTGGGCCACGAGCTGGCCCACAACACGTGCATCGTGCTTGCGGCATCGCACCATGCACACAGCCTTCTGAGGTCTCCCTGGCTGTGGGTTGTGAGCCACCAAGCAATTCTGGTTTCCATTTTTGATAGACTAAGCCTGACGGATTATGCACAGCACTGTGGCCCTCTGCACAGTGACTTCCCTGAGATGTGAAGCAGGGCGCACCCTGGAGGGGCTCTCAGTCGACCTGCTTTTCTCTAAATTTGCCCAATCTCAAAACCCCATCTCCACCTTCAGAATCACTGCACTAGTAAGCGCCCGCTAACGATGCGACCCATCCATTAAGAGAAATGAAGCAGGAAAAAGCCTGAAAACCACCGATCAGGTGGCCAGAGAGAAAAAAAATACTCTTCAGGTGAGTAACGGAGGAAAAAGCAGTGAAAACTGTAAACGCTGAGCCTGGGCTATTGCTGAATGTTCCACGGATGAGGCCAACATTCCATGGAATTACAGAGACTGAGGCACAGTAAGGCAGCTTTAAAAAGGGCCTATTTTGTCTAAATGAATTAAAGACCTAAATGGAAGACTGGAAACCATAAAATTTCTAAAAGAAAACATAGGCAGAACGTTCTTTGACATAAATCATAGCAATATTTCTTTGGATCTGTCTCCTAAAGCAAAGGGAATAAAAGCAAAAACAAACAAATGGGACCTAACTAAACGTACAAGCTTTTGCACAGCAAAGGAAACCATCAACAAAATGAAAAGACGACCTACTGAATGGGAGAAAATATTAGTAAATGATATGACTGATAAAGGGTTTATAAACAAAATATATAAGCAGCTCATACAACTGAAAACCAAACCAAACCAAACCAAAACAAAACCCAAACAACCTGATTGAAAAATGGGCAGAAGACCTGAATAGATATTTTTCCAAAGAAGACCTACAGATGGCCAACAGGCACATGAAAAGATGCTCGACATTGTTAATCATCAGAGAAATGCAGATAAAAGCACAGTATTATCTCACACCTGTCTGGATGGTCATCATTGAAAAGATCACAAATAACAAATGTCGGTGAGGATGTGGAGAAAAGGGGACTCTCGTACACTGTCGGTGGGAATGTAAACTGGTGCAGCCACTACAGAGAACAGTATGGAGGTTTCTCAAAAAACAAATAGAACTCCCATATGACACCCAAATTCTACTCCTGGGTATATATCTGAAAAAACCCCAAAACACCGATTTGAAAAGGTATATGCACCCCAGTGTTAATAGAGCATTATTTACAATTGCAAAGACATGGAAGCAACCTAAGTGTCCATCAAGAGATGAATTAATAGAGAAGACGTGGTGTGTATATATGATGGAATACTACTTAGCCATAAAAAAAGAATGAAATTTTGCCATTTGCAGCAACATGGATGGACTTGGAGGGCATTATGCTAAGTGAAGTTAGTCAGTAAGAGAAAGACAATACTGTATGATATCACTTATATGTGGATTCTAAAAAATACAACAAATTAGTGAATATAACAAAAAAGAAGCGGATTCACAGATGTAGAGAACAAACTAGTGGTTACCAGTGGGGAGAGGGAAGTGGGGAAGGGCAAGAGAAAGGTAAAGGACTAAAGGGTACAAATTATTACATAAAATAAGTTGCAAGGATCTATTGTACGGCACAAGGAATATAGCCAATATTTTCTAATAACTGTAAATGGATTTTAATCTTTAAAATTTGTGACTATGTTGTATACCGGAAACTTATATAATATTGTACATCAACTATACCTCAATTTAAAAAATAAATAAAACATCCATATAAATAGGGGGTTATTTTGATAGATGGGGTGAGTTTCAGTTAAGCGTTTATTTTAAGAGGCAGAGAGTAGCTGTTTGGGGACACTCAACCCTCTCCTGGCATTCCTGCCTCTCCCCTTTGCTCCCTGGAAAGGAGCTTAGTGACAAAGGTCCCTGCCTCATCTGGGCTGCCTTCTTGGGGCCCCTGTCCCACATGTGCAACGAAGTTCTCACCCACTGACAATGCAGAGGCAGCTTGGAGTTCTGGGGAGTCTCTGGTCCACTGGCATTTGCCCTTGAAGGTGGCTTCTGGGGGTCCATCACGGGGAAGATACTCCTCAGTTTGGGAGCGAAAGGCTGCATTTGCAGGCTCATTCTTCTAGAAGGCCTTGATAGGGTCTTGACCGATGAGGACTGGCGTAGTGGAGGGGCTGCACTGCCCGGGACTTGCAGCAGTGTTTATACTCATTCTGTAAAATCCAGCCAGTTTTTGGATTTGGGCACTGCCTATCTCTGATCACGGTGGACAGACATCATGAGATAAGCAATCTTGCAAAGCTTCTGGAACGTGGACCTGGCCTGTCCTCACTATATTCCCTGCATGTTGGAGGAGGCTCCAGTAATCGGATGGGGTGTCAGAATCGTGGTGTCAGTCAGTGGCTTGTCACGGGTGGCACCAAGAAGGGAACTGCTCCACTTTAAGGGCAGATGAATTGCTTTGTAGACTCTCTACATCACTCCGGGCTTGAGCCCTTCCTCCAGGTTGCCACCACATTTCAGAGCGAGAGCGAGTCTCACTTCCCCTCAGATGCAGACCCCGTCAGGGTCTGAGATGTTAATACAACCTGAGAGCTGTCAGTTCCTCCACCCCGGCACCTGTCTTGGAAGACTGATTTGTCGGGGAGCCTGTGCACACACTCCCCCGCCCTCTGGTTTATACACTTCTCCCACGGTGAGCTCTTAAAAAAAGCACACAGGCACCTGCCACGTGCCTCCTTCAAAACCTAGCAGGTCTCCCTACTGATGACAGGGTGGACACAGGAACCCAGGGACTCAACATGTGCACATGAAGCGGTCCAGCCGTGAGAACAATCATTGCTCTCGTTCCAACATTAGAGCTTCCGACGTCAATGACAAGAATCCTTCCCATTGTTTTCTTCTAGTGGTTCTATTTTCCCACCACTGATTCTATACAGCCTGCAGAAGTGGGGCGATTACTGTTTCGTTCTTTCTGCTACATTAACAAACATCTTCTCCATGGCATTTCTTGGAGAGCTGTGAGCTTTAAAATGCTCTCACCTCACGAATCACAGCACATGAGCTCCATCAAGTGTGACTGAAAGTCTAAGGATACTTTTTTAGACATGACAGGCTTGGAAATGAACAAGTATAGCAGAAAAAGGAGTTTTAATGAGAGGTTTGTGACTCTCTCTTTGACATCTACTCATTTATGAAACCTAGCAGCACAGTTCCCAAGCTCTTCCTACTGTACCCAAGACACGGAGATGAATGATGAAAGATTAGAAGGCAGAATCATTTTCAAAATTTGGAAATCAAGGTTAGAAAAACCGTTTCTAAAAGTTTAGTGAAGAATGATTACATCTCAATGTGTTCCATGAGAAAGTTCAGCTTCTTTTCTTAAAAGCAAACACTTTTATTGAAAATTGTAACCCATTATGAAATTGGAGTCATAGCTACTCTCCTTCAGCGACAGATGTTCAGCCAAATGTCGTGGGGCAGGAACCTTGGCGGAAGTTTCTACGTGCTGATCACACCTCCAGAGGGAGGGAATCTTGAAAGAACCAACCCCTCTCTCAAAGCAGATCACACATTCTTGGTGAGATCACCTTTACCATCGACCTTGGGTGGGATGCTTTAGTCATCTGAATGGGCTTCCTACAACCTGCTGTCATCTTATTACGAGGCTTTTGGTTTGGGAAGTTGCAGGCAGGTGAAGGGGAAGACGAAACAAGATTCCCAAAGTCAAGTGAGGGTGACGGAGGAGCCTGCAGTGACCCATGAGCTGTCCCCAAGTCTTAGTCGCTGTCACCTTTACCATGTCCCTTGTCTCCTTGCCTCTTCCCTCTAATTTACTCACAGGTTTAAATTTAACTACTGTTTATTTAAAGGCATTTATCTGGAAATGAAATTTCATATCACTTCTGTAAGTGGAAAACCAAAACACACACCACAGATAGAGACGATAGAGAAAGTAAAGGCAGTGAAATCGCAGCAGCGGCACCGACCCCGCCTGGCAGTGCGGCGTGGCCGCGTTCTCCGCCCGAGGCCTCCTCCTCGAGGGAGGATGCTCCAGCCCCACACCAAGGCTCACTGATGAATCAAAAGCGCTGAAAGAACCCACTGGACAGGCAGTCACTTTCTCGCCCTGTAAATCAGCGCTGGTTATTCCTCGTGAGGGGACCTCCTGCAAATCACTCGGTACATCACCTGTCGTTTGCGTCTCACACTTGGGGGGAACCTCTGAACTCACTGTCAATGCTCGCTCACAACACTGGGTGCAGAAGAGTAAACAGCATGGGATTTAAGACCAGAAGACGTGTTTCAATCCCAGGTCCAACTGACTCCTAAGCGTGTGGCCACTGGCCAGTTACTGAACTCATTTTTTAAATTTATCCAATAGGAATACGATAATAATTTAAATTACTTAACAGAATTGCTTTCAGTAGTGAAACCAATGAATGTCAGTGAAGAGGACACGTAAGGAGCTTGTACACATAAAGCTCCATTCAACTGCCAGGTTCATCAGTATAATGAACCTAGCTCGTGGCACTTCGGCGGCAACGCACAGGGGACCCGAGAAGCGAGGCCAGTCTCCTTCCCCACCAGGAGCCCCGCAGGGCGGAGCTGAGCCTCTGCGCATCCTCAGCCCCCAGCATCCACCTGGCACGTAGGAGGAGCTCTCTAAGCATCAGTGAACGAATAGTGACAATTATAAAATTATAAGCCAGAAGATTCCTACATTTATTATAAGTGTGCATGAAATTAGTATTTTTGAGGCTTGGTTCTAAAAGGGTTTTAAAAAATTATACGCTTTTATTTAGTTTTGAATAAATTATCATCATGATTATTAAGAGAGTATTACGGAAAAGGCACGTTTTTTACATGGAGGGCATTGTACTCAGAATTTTTAAAATTCCACTAATGTTCTACAGTAATTTCTGTTGTTTCTTAGAATCACAGTCTACTCAAAGGATAACAATTAGTTTAAGTAAATCAAGGTCAGATGCTAAAAGGAAGTAGTCAAAAGTGTACTTAGAATCTGCTGATGCTTTAAAAAACGAAGAGTTGGCCCTAATTCAAGGAACCTGATATTAGATTAAAACCTTGGGGGCACATGGGTCAAATTTTTTATTTAGAACTACAAGGTTTAGGATTAAACTAAAACTGAGCTCTTCATGCTGTTACAAGTACTGCCTTAAAACATTTTAGAGAAGGCAAGAGAGTTTAAAGTAAACACAAGGGTCAATTTTGAAATGCAAACAACAGAGACCTAATGCCCTTGGAGGACCTGTGTTACCATTTCCATCATAAACACAATGAACTTTCACACCACAGTCAGACACTGTTGTTTCAGCAAAGATTTCTGAGAGGGGATGTGAATTCTTGCCAAGAAGAAGTGTAGTCAGGAAAAAACTTTGGCTCAAAATGTTTTGATTATATAACAATTCTTTTAGTGAAATCACAGTAAGCTATCAATTTGGTAGTATTAATAAGGATGATAAATAAATAATATTAATTAATAGACAGTATTAATAATAATATAAGTGCAGTGTATCTGTTAAGTTCTAAATACTATTCCAGGTGCTTTATCCATGCTGTCTCATAGGTACTACCATCCGTAATAATAATGTCTTCTTTTGATTATTATCTATAATAATACGTATGTTATTTACCTGAAACATTTCATAGAAGTCTCTTCTCTATAGACAGTTCCTTTTGTTACAGCCTTAACTTATGCTCATGGAAAGCGATTCCAGCATACCGATAAAAGCCAGCCTTATTACTACTATTCTCACAGATGAGCTGAGGAATAATTAGGTTAGTAACCAATAACTTTGAAGTGAATTTTAAAATATATCAAAAAATAACTTTTAAAAATAATTACAGGTTCACGGGAAGCTGCAGAAATAGTTCAGAGAGGGCCTGTGCACGCCTCGGCTTCCCCAGGGGTTACCGCGGGTTACCACAGAACGGTAGTGTTGTATCCAAGCCAGAACACCGAAGTTGGAACAATGAAGATGCCACTTTATGGGGAGAGTTTAAGTTTCCGTTTCTGTGGAATAAATGCCCGGGAGTGAGACTGCTGGGCTGAATGGTAAGTGCATGCTTAATTTTTTTAAGAAACTGCCAAAATATTTTCTGGCGTGGCTGTATCATTTTACATCCTCTGGCAATTTATGAGAAATCCAGCATCTCCGTGTTCTAACCAGCATCTGGTATTGTCCCTATGTTTCACTTCAGCTGTTCTAAAATGTATGTCCTAATACCTCTTCGTGATCTTAATTTGTGTTTTACTAACGGCTAATCCTGGGATCTTATCACGTGTTTACTTTCCCTCCGTAAGTCCTCTTTGGTGAAGTGTCTTCCACATCTTCACCCATGTTCTAATTGCATTGTTTGCTTTTTTACTGTTGGGTTTTGAAGAGTCTTTTATATTTTCCAGATACAAGTCCTTTGGCAGATAGGTGGGTTGCAAATATTTTCCCTCTGTCTAGAGCTTGTCTTTTCCTCCTCTTAATATCATCTTCCATAGAGCAGAAGTTTAAAATTTTGATGAAGTCCATTTTCTTGATTTTTCTCCTAGGTTTTGGTGTGATGTCTAAAAACTCATCACCAAACCTCAAGTTCCCCCAGAATACTTTTATTTGATTTAAAACACTGCAAAAATCTGTCACGTCTGACAATGAAATCATTAAATTGAACAGTAATGAACACTGCATCAGTGACTGCAGCGTTAGTGCCAGCACTTAAGTTGGGAGAATGCATCTGTGGACCCCACACAGGCTCTCTAGACGATCTCAGGTGAACTTCCTTCCCAGTGTCCTCTCTGCCTCTCAATGAACTGGGAGGTGGCCCCCACTTCCCAGGGTTACTCTCTGCATCCTCTCTAGAGAGAGAGGAGGATGTGGCTGATGGGGCTGGGACAAAAGGAACTGCTGACTGCCAGCCCATGGTTCAGTTCAGCTCCCTAAACAATGCAGCATGGGTCCATCCCTGCTGCTCAGTCCCTGGGGGGCTCCAGCCGCATGGAAGTGTCCACAGCACAAGCGGCTGTGGCCACCGCGCTGGACAGTGCGGCTTTCTGTCCTCCAAGGAGGGCCACGCTCAGCTGATGTGGGAGCCACGCAGATGCTCCCCGCAACATGCATCCCACTGTAGGCTGAGGAGGAGAGAGCAGGACAGATGGTTCCAGGGGAAGACAGTAGAAGCAAGGAAACACTGGTGGGCCTGCCAGCAGGCACCTGAGCCCAGGCTGTACTAAGGAACGAGCGGGAAAGGCCGAGAAAGGGACAAGGAAGCTGAGAGGTAAGAAGGAGAGAAGGAAAGCCACGCTGACACACGTCCAGGGCGAGGGCGCGACGACAGCGGTCTCTGCCTTCTTAATTCCGGGTCTGCGGGGCAGGACGCAGCTCCGGCCGGGGCCTCGCTTGCCTTGAAAAGCTGATCTCTTACGACCCGGCTCCAGCCCACCTCTTCCATGTATTTTCTTCTCTGGTTTCCAATGATCTTTTTTTCTCTCCAAAATCCTATTGTAACTCTTAGTAGGTGCCCTTCAGTTTCCTTTATAGATGTGATATGTAGCATTTTATGTTATTTTCATCACCAGGGTGAGATTATGGTCGCCGAAGGAGAGGGCCCACGTCCTCACTTTTAACTTGGGTACAAAGCAGGTGGCCGTCAGACGCTTGTTATGGAGCTACCTTAATGACCATCAAAGCCATTGAGCCCGGCCCTTCTACAGTGACCGGAAGGTTCCACGTCCCTGTGACCCCTCGACGGCCACCAGCCACCGTGGCAGTGAGCGCTTGCAACGAGGCTAGGGTAACTGAGGGAGAGAATTCTGAATGGAACTGAACTGAAATTAACCTAGATTTAAGTGGCTACGTGTGGCTTGTAGCCAGCGTGTTGGAGGGCTCAGGTTACCACCTAGAGGCATGAGGAGGGCGGCTGCCTGGAAGCCCAGGGAAGCCCAGGAAACCAGCCCTTCTGGCGCCTCGGCCTTGGACTTCCAGCCTCCAGAGCTGCGGGAAGATCAGCTGTTGAAGACACCCAGCCCGTGGTGCTCTGTGGCAGAATCCCTGGCATGCTGACGCCCCAGCACACTTAGACACCAGTCATTTCCAGTCACGGACGCACACATGTTAAACTGCAGTGACTGATGTGTGACCCAGAATGCCGGTGCACCCACTTAAGATGGGGATGTCGTCTCTCCGCGTGTCTGTGACGCTGGTGGTGCCACGTGCGCTGGCGCCAACTGGAGAGCCGAGCTGTCACTCCAAGGCTGGCCGGTGAACGCGGGGCTGGAATGTGGAGGGTGGAATGTTTGCAGGAAATAAGTCACCATGTGCAGGAGCCTCTGGCAGACACGTTCTCCTCTGCAGGCGACATGCAGCACCGGATACACACAGGCAATTTCTGCTTCTCGGAACATCTCTTCCATAGTGAGCGTTCATCATCTTAATTTTGGGGGAGGGTCACTGTCACCAATTTCGTAGTCAAGCCATAGCTCATGCAGTCAAGCAGGGAGACGTTCTGTCTCAATACTACAGTCCTGGGATGTGTTGATTAAAACGGACCCACTCACAGAGGCAGTCACACCCCACTGTCGCACCCTGCCAGATACAGCGTCAAGTGAAAGCAAATGCGGTCCCCGGGCTCGCCGCGGCTGCTCACCCACGCCTCAGGTAGGGCTCGTTTGGTAGTGATATGCTGTGGCAACTCCGGCGGCCAGAGTTAGTTAAGAGCTGTACGGGGTGCTGGAGAACCAGCAGCAATCGGCTGAGTCCTGGCAGTTAGTTAAGGGTCAGAAGAGGGTCTTCCTGCTTTCTCCAGCTCTGTGAGCTCCGCGGGGCCTCCAAGCTGTGGTCTTGACCATATGCCAGTGTTTCCATTTCATTCTCCTAGCAGTCAACGGTGACCTCAAGAGGGGTCATTATTGCATGACCATCCTTAAAAATACTCACGTTTCAATCCTCTCTGACAGATGAGAACATTCTCCAGGATATATGAGCCTGGAAAAGGGGATTTCGTAAACTTCCTACAGAGTTTGTCTAAGTAGACATATTTTCAAAGGAGGCAGTTACAAAACCACTTTGGAAAAGAAGATGGACCTAGAGGTTATCACACTGAGTGAAGTAAGTCAGAGAGAGAAAGACAAATATCATTTGATCTCACTTATATGTGGAATCTAAAAAAAATAATGATACAAAAGAACTTATTTACAAAACAGAAACAGACTCATAGACACAGAAAACAAACTTATGGTTACCAAAGGGGAATGGGGGAGGGATAAATTAGGAGCTTGGGATTAGCAGATACACACTAGTATACATAAAAGAGATAAACAACAAGGTCCTACTGTATAGCACAGGAAACTATATTTAATAACCTGTAATAACCTATAACAGCAAAGAATCTGAAAAAGAATGTATATATGTATAACTGAATCACTTTGCTGTACACCTGAAACTAACACAACATTGTAAATTGACTATACTTCAAACTAAAAAAAGAAGTAAACAGGGCATGTTATTAAAATAAATACATTTCTGGGTGGAAAACCAGGCAAGAAGAAGACTGAACATTTCAGTAGTAGGAGCGTTTGGGGCCACTCAGGATGCGCGGACCCCAGCATTCCTGGTGAGCCCACTTCTAGCCCCCAGCACCCATCACGTCTGAGGGCTACATTCAGAACATTCAGGGTGCCCTGTGGCACGTCCCCTTTCTGATTTTCAGCAGCTCCATGCAGTTTTGCACATACTCAAGAACTCCAAATGAACTTACAAGCAATTACATTCCCACCGAAATGAATAACCTGATCAGGTCTTTCATTTATTTATTTTTTCATTTTGCCTCTGCTCTCACTGACTCCCGCAGCGATCCCTCAATCAGAAGTGAAGGTGGAGGCTTAATGACTTTATGTATAATTCAGTTTTCTGCAATCGGCCTCCTCACTTTGTGTTCTGCAGGAGCTTAGAGGAACACGGCAGTTTATCAGATCTACAAGGACACTGAAGATATAAATTTCAGCACTACCTTTCTATCCTATGACTTCTTTCATTAAA
The DNA here is from genome assembly GCF_048773025.1 of Camelus bactrianus. Classification (NCBI taxonomy): domain Eukaryota; kingdom Metazoa; phylum Chordata; class Mammalia; order Artiodactyla; family Camelidae; genus Camelus; species Camelus bactrianus. The sequence continues at coordinate 2,666,936 of NC_133562.1, forward strand.
ACTATGCAGGCAAGTTAAATTAGCTGCTGTAAAATATTACAAAAGTTCAGTATAGGAGACAGCAGATGTTTCTGCTTTTTTTTTTTTTTTTTGCATTGCTCTCTAAATAAGAACTTTTAGAAAACTCTGAATGCTATAGAAATATTATCTTTACAAAGATTCCAGATCTTTCTTTCTCATTAGATTGATCTGACTTGTTGTTTGGATTATTTATGGGTCATGAACTGAGAAGCAGGTATAGGAGGTTGGCCGAAAAAGGAGCTCAAGAAATAGTGTGCGCCAGCCATTCAGAATGCCAAAGTGAAATATGACATATCGAGAAACCAAAATCCTGCTGTGCAGACGTGCTCATGTGTTTTCCAGAGTTCCTCCCCATCCCACTTTCCTCCCTACTCACGTGAAGTCACAGGCGCACAAACTATGCTGGCTTTTCCATTTAAATGATTGTCATCCGAAGACTTTAAAAGCACTTACTGTGCGGAAAGCAGAAACTGTTTAAGAAGCTGTAGCACTTTCAGAAACATGCCTACGGTACTCAGCGGGACACCCACAGCTCACCACAACAAGAGAACTCTGAACACGCAACGCCACAGAACACACCCATGTGCACCCACACAACACAACATGCTTTAAAAATTCCTGATCACTTTAAGCTCTGCCTTTACCCTAGAGGATTTTAATTAGTGAGATTCTAAAAGGTGTATAATTGGAAGACTGACTTTTGAAATACGTTTATTCTACACGTCGAACATCGACAAATAATTTCAATGTCTCTTCTCCACTGTTCCTTTCCTTGATCACGCCTACTGTCCTTGCTGGTGCAGTATCACAATGTGTTACGCGCACAGCAGCATCCCGCTGGTGGCCAGCACCAAAGGACAGGTCCACCTGACTCTCTTGAACCCACTTCACTGGTAACTGGAGCAAACCTACACTTAACGTCTGATTCTCGGCGCTTTCAAATAAAGTGAAAATGAACACACGGAGCGAATAACACAAGGTCAATTTACAAGATGAAAGTTCTCACGTCAACACCGTTTGGTCAAACCGTCAGTAAACTTGATTTTCAACATCGACCACGTCTTTATATTTTAGGAAATTGTGACCTGCCATTCATCCCAATTTGTAGAAAGCTGTCAAGCCTTCTGGGCACCTGATGTGCACAGGACCCCTGTTTCAACCGTCTGGTCTTCTCTGCTTCTTCACATCTTCATGGTTACAGGATAGAGGACGGGGGCATGGGGAGGTCCCATTTCCTTTGTACCCAGAAGGTGCAGCTGTCCTGGGTTCAAGTCCAGCACCCCTCATGAGCTCTGGAACATGGGTGAGAGATGCTCTGCTCTAAGCCTCACTTCCCTGCTGTCTGGAGTGGAGCATGTGGTGAGCTTTAAGTGAGAGAATACACGGGAGGGCTTGGCCCGGCATGGTCCACAGCTGATACTCCACCAGCACTAGTTGTTATCATGATAAAAATGTTCATCTCTCTTACCACCACCATGAAGTTATAACAATTGGTGGTTAAACTGTGGCATCTCTGGTCTGTGCTGACACATCAGAAGGCAGTCCTGGAAAGAGTCCCTTGCCCCGAACTGTCAACCACTCTGCCCACCAGGTGCTAAGCACGGTGCGGAGACCACATCAAAGAGCAGAAGACCTTGAACGTGGAGAAGATGCAATCCGGTGGTCGGTCAGCGAAGCGCGCAGCACGGACCCTCGTGCTGGAGAAGGAAATCAGGGAGGGCTTGATGGAGGCAGAGCTGGGCTCCAACAAAGACAGAGGTGTGGAGACGAGGGGGACTGAGGGGACGGCCTGGCCCGAGTGGAAGATTTTTATCACAGAGCAAAAGGCTTCAAGGAGAGGTGGGCTGGAGCCTGCTGATGGGGAGGCTGTAACCACCCAAGGGCTTTAGACAAGGGGGTTTCTAAGCACAGGGGAGCGAACGATATTTCAGCATGACCCAGGAAAGTGAAGCCTGGTGGTGGTCTACCAACTGATTCGAGATGGAGATGGTGGTTCGAAGGCTCTGGCAGTGAACCAAAAAATGAGGGCCACGACCCAGTTCCAGAACACAGAGGAAAGATCTATTTATGTACTTGTGCACATGCATGGACAGATACACAGAAAATCATCCCCACAGCAGTCCTGTGAGGGAGATGCCCAACCCTCCTTCTCAGGGGGGAATCAGAGGTGTTGAGAGTCATGCCAGAAGGAGCACCCACAGCAGAGCATCCAAGGAGGATGCCAGGGGATCTCGCTGTTTAAATGGGTGTGTCTTGTATTTAGCAACCAGCCAAGTTGGCACAGAGAGAGGATGACAGGAGGCCTGAACAGAAGTAGCAGGGGCCTCCATCTTGCAACATATCACCTAAACAGCCAATAATTCCTTTGCTTACCTGCCCTTACATTTGCTTTCCTGCAAAGGTCTGAACCCAAGAGAGTCTCTTAGAAGCATTAAAGTCTTTCCTCCTCGTAAATCAAATGGACAGACCTGAAAGAGGATGCTTTGATTTTTATTATCCATTTAATTGCAATTTAAAAACTCTGGTACTAATTTTTTATGCAGTCACTTTCTTACAGAACACACCAGTTGTGGGTCGCAGGAGAAACGTTTTCCATAATGACTTTGGACTGAAGGACAATCACGTATGTCCCATAGATTAAGGGGAGACCCCACTAGTGGTCCTTCAATGCACGATGCTGGAATGGGGTCTGATGTCAATTGAAATCCCAATGAGCTCTGCTCGGATTAATTATGTATCCAAGTTCCTGACAGTGACACCGCAGGGATGTTTCCTGCGGACAGAGAACTGTGCCTCCTGCCCTCCCTGGCTCAGCGTTCTAACTCTGCCCAGCAGGGTGTCCGGGCAGTTAGTGGTGGCTGGGCTCTCTTCTGGAGGCTCTGAATGTCTAACAGGACTTCCGAGGGTCCTTGTGGGAAAAGTGTTTCTAGGTCTAATTATTTAACAAATGCTCAGAGGGATGTCACGCTGAAAAATGGTCTTCCAAGAGCAATGCCAGCACAGCTCCAGCTCTGATGAAATTATCTGACATAATTACCAGTTCACAAGAGTCACGAGGGCCACTCCTCCAACAGTTTTGGGGGGAGTCATGTGGGCAAAGCATTGGAAAAGCAGTTATGAAGAATCATGTACTTATTTTATGGGAATCCTGATGTGAAACAATGGCATTTTTTAAAAACAAACAAAAAAAGCATTAAAGTTACCTGACCAATGCAGTAATCGGGGCTAGAACTCAAACACATAAATTTCAACATTTTACTTAGTGCAAGGGAGAGCAAATGCCACATTCTGCAACCCGCACTACACACTTAAAAATGGATGAGACGTCAATAATGTCAATGAGACCTGTGCCAAGTTATAAACAGAAAGCTGGACAAGAAAACCGGACATCAAGGGCCTGAACAAAGCGTAAACCACCGAGGATGCCAAGAGCTACACCTCCTGACCAGCGAGGCCGGGAGCAGCAGGCCGGCCAGCGCCATCCACCCGCGCTGCGCGATGCTCTGGGCACACGACGGTCCGCGCACAGTGGGGGCGGTCAGCCGCCCACTGACAGTCAGAAGTCAGAACCACCTGCAGGAGTTTCCAAAGGGCAGAGGGAAATGGCAAACTACGCAGGGCTTTTCAGCAGCAAAGTGGGTTTGCAGTTGTTTATCCGGCTCCACTTCTCCTCCTCTCTGCTCAGCACACTCACAGTACTGGCTGGATTGTTTCCAAACACAGGCAGCCTTGAATTGCACAACTTAGGACAGACCCACCCACTACCAGACCTGAGGACGCCCCGCAACCTCTGACAACTGAGAGGATTTTGCACGGGACAGTCGTGTGTAAAGGGCGCCGCAGCGGCAGGGAGGGGCGGGACAGAGCCGGGAAGGGCGATGTGCGGGCCTGGCTGCGGCAGTGACGCGAGGGGGAGGGAGGGGGGTGAGTGACGAGCGGGGAAGCAGGAGGGAAGAGGGAGCAGAGCAAGGGGAGGGGAACATATAATCCCGCTGTTCAGAGACATTGCAGTTCAGGGGAACGTCGGGCTCGCAAGCGCTCATGGCGAGGGTCGAGGCCAGAGAGGGACACGCGATGAAGGGAGACAGAGAGGGCTGCTCAGTCCCTCTCACGAGCGCGTCCTTCGCGGAAAGGCGAGGGGCAGACATGGGGGCGAAGACAGAGGTACGGGTCTGCAGTCAGAGGAGAGGCACAGTGGCCACAGCAGAAAGCATCTCCGGTAATGGGAAGATGGTGGGCAAGGGTGGCCTCTGCCGTCAGTGACCAGCCGCAAAGGGAAGCAGAGTCCCCACTGCACGGGAGGCACTGCCATCCTGGTGACAACCCCGCAACCACTGGCACCACGAGACGACCAGGTGAAAACATGGTTTGAGGACGTAAGACAGATACGCGGTCTTTGGCAGGTGCCTAGTTACTCCTGGAGGAGAAAACAAACAGGGATGGCCTTAAGGATAGAAACCAAGATTTATTCATCTTTTTAATCCTAGGGTCTAGCTTTGAGGGCACTCGGTAAACACCTGCTGAATCCATCAACGAGCAAGTCAGAGACATACTACCTTACAGACGCTACAAATCCCCGGGGGTCTTGGCGCTCAGGGAGTCTCAAGGAAGATCTCAGAGGAGGAGGTCAAGCAATTAATTTAATTCAATCCAAATGTATCAGTAATCACGACAAATTAAAAATGTACTCAGGGGTAAATTAGCAGAGTTTAAAAGTAAAAGCTGAAATAATGAAGTCCAGCAATATGCTATTTACAAGAGACACAATTAAAATAGATTGAAAATCTATCCAGGAAAATATTAATGAGAAAAAACTGGCATAGGTATACTGCAATTAAACAAAATAAATTAACGACAATGATATGACTGTCTAATGATGAAATGTTCCATTCTCTTGGAAGAGACAATTCTAAACTTACATTTACCTAATAACTTAGATTCAAAATGTATGAGTTCTTTTAACCTATCTCTTTCAATAACAGATTAAACAGACAAAAAGCTAGTAAGTACTCAGAAAATTTGAACTCCAAGTTTTTTTTTTTAAAAAGCTGATCTAAAGAACATATATAGAGAACACATAAAGAACATATCTCGGCACTCAACACTGTTGTTAATAATACATAAAATATTTAGGAAAATTGACCATGTGTCAGGCTCTAAAGACAAATTCCAGTGAATTTTCTCTGGTCATTATACATTTAAATTAGAAACCATTAATAAGCCAACCAAAAATTTTCTCATGCATGAGAAATAGAATACACACACTCCTGCACTCACATGCTCTAAACAATGCATGGGTCAAAGGAGTAATTGTAATGAAAACTTAAAAATTCTTAATACTCAACGATGACAGTCCTCAACTGTTACTTGAGAGAAAATTAATAGTTTTAACTAAATGCTTGTATTAGAAAAAAGAAAGACTGGAAACTTACATGTTTAGCACCTCGTTTAAGAATAAGAACAGAATAAACTCAAAGAAAGTAGAAGGAGGTTTATAAGGATCTGGGACAGCAGAAATTTAAAAAAATGCAAAACGAAAGAGCAACAAGGTGGAAAGTTATCTCTTCGACACCACTAATAAAATCAGCAAAATGCTGGCGAGACCAGTCAAGAAAGAAGAGACAGAGAAGGCGCAAATAGACACTATTAATGATGTTGGAAAAAAGAAACACGAGTACAGACAAGCTTACACAATAATAAGGAAATATTAACAAATGTATGTCCCCGAGTAAAAAAAAATAGCAAAATGCATAAATTTTATGAAATATTCACTATAAAATTAACTCAAGAAAAACTAGAAATCCAGAATAGTCTTTTAACTATTGAAAACATAAGTAACTAAAATTTTTACCCCTAGGAAAATGCCAGGCCTAGCTGGTTTTGTAGGTGAGTTCTAAAGATAACTTCAATCTCACGTGAACTCTTTCAAGAGACTAGAAAGAATACACAAGGCTATCTAATTCATTTTAAAAAGCAGAAATCTTTTTCATTTTAAAATGAGACAATGGAAATATAATAGGATCATTAAGAGACTAGCCACTCGTGGACACTAGCCGTTAGTGAACAGTCTTCAGCAATGTTTAGTGCGTACCATGAGCAATTTACACTTATCCCAGGAATGAAGGGCTGGTTCGATATTGGAGTATTAATTCTATTAATTAACCCACCACACTAACATAGAAATAAAATAATTATTTTGTATAGCAATAAGTGCTGAAAAGGTGTTTTATCAAATTCCGTATTTATGCATGGTAAATAAAACTAGTAAAGCAGAAATAAAAGGGGATATCCTTACACTAATTGTAACAAACTGTTCATCATTAAAAGCCTTTTCCCTGAAAATGAGGCCTAGACAATTATGCTTGCAAACCAAAGTTTTAGTCAGCATTGTACTGGAGGCTCTATAGTCAGCTTTATAAGCAAGAAAAAATAAATAAAATGTATTAGGATTAACGAGAAACAAAACTATCACTAATGAGAGTTGACATGATTTCTCCGTGGAAAAGTCCAGAATAATCTACAGACAAATGACAGAAATAAAGGCAGCAGACCAACGTTTCTGGACAAAAGAGCAATATACAAAGTGTGTGTGTGTGTGTGTGTGTGTGTGTGTGTGTGTGTGTGAATGTATATACATACACATATACTGATACATCCATACCTCCCTATGTTTACACATATACTCTATCTTCTTGCAATAAAAAGAAAATGTAACTTTAGAAGATAATATTATCATAACAAAAAGTACACATAACTAGAAGATGTACAAGATTTCATGGAGAACATCTTGAAACCCTGCTGAAAAATAGAAAAGAAGATCCAAATAAATAGAGGCATAAACCATATAAAGATGTGAAGATCCAGTATTGCCAAGAAGTCAATTCTCCCAAGCTTTTATAATGGATCCCATGCAATCACAACCAAAATTACAGAGAGCAGGAGGGTGTAGCTCAGTGTGTAGAGCATGTGCTTAGCACGCACGAGGTCCTGGGTTCAGTCCGAAGCACCTCCGATAAAAAAGTAAATAAACTTAATTACTGCCCCAGCCCCTCCCCAAACCCCAAATTATACAGAGTTTTTCATGAAAAAAAAATGATTGCATAAAACATCCACGTTTTTCAAGGACAAGGTGATTCTAAAATGATGGAAGCACAAAGCTCAAGGGTGGTCAGTGCATTTCCGAAGAGGAACCAGGTGAGCACAGAAGAGGGCGTACAAGTCAGTAGGAGATGTTAACACTCTAGTGAAAAAAAGAGGCAAACTCTATGGGCAGTTCACAAAAGGGAATTTTCATGTGGCCAGTGAACACATAAAGACCATATAAGGCATATTTAGTTTCAAACGGAACAATAATGAGATATTCTTTTTTTACCTATCAAACTGGCAAGGACTCAAACAAAAAGAAGAATGCTTGTTTTAGTGCCGGTGTGTGGGGATGAAGCCTTCTCACGGCAAGGGCTGATGGTGAGAGTGAACTGGTTCAGGTTTTCTAGAAAGCGAGTTGTCAATATGCATGAAGAACCTCAGCATTTTACACACTTCGAGCCAATCATTCCACCTCCTGAAATCTGTCTATAGGACATAATGGAGGTAGATCCAAAGAATTATTCACAGCAGTGTTCACGGCAAAGATCCCGGAACATTTGTGACATAATATGGAGTGGGAGGACAAGATACGAAATTACTTACAGAAAGATTCTAATGCATTAAAATATTGCTGGAAATTAGTAAATTTATGAGTGATTTTTATTGTCTTTGTTTTCTTTACACTGTTTATAAAATTTCCAAATTTCTTTCAAAAATTATGTGCTGTTTTTAAAGGAAAACAGCAATAAAATTGGGACGTGGAAACCTTTAAAAATATACTTTGTTGCTCTGCATCCTTACAACTGTTTTTCATCATTAAAATACAGAAAAAATAAAAGCAAACCTTCTCTTTGGGCAGATTAATTATGTTAATTGGACTTACACTATATTCTCTTCATGTTTCAAGAAGTAAGCTTAAAATACACTTAGTAATCAGCCAAGTAAAATATTTTGGCCATAGAACTGGCAAGAAACTCAAATGCATAATTACCGAAACCACATAAATACAATACATATAAAAACATAAGCTGTGCATTTATAATGAACACTGACTACATTATAATTATTCAGTATCTCTTGCATAATTTCCCTGAAGTAAACAGATGAGAGGCTTTCCACGTGTCCCTAAAGGGCAACAACAGAAGATACAGGGAGAGAAGCGGTTTCTAAGCATTTCTAAGATACTGAACAATAGGTGAATTCCATCGTGGACACAAAACGTCTTGTATGTCAGAAGATGCATCAGAAGTTGGAAGAGTCAGCATGTTCTCTTCCTTTTCAGAGACAGGATGGGTCAAAAAGACTATGGGCTCTGATTCAATGTTATTTTGGTCTGAATAATACATGTAAAAATGTGAATGTATACAATATACAATGTGAAGTAAATTAATTCAAAACATTTAATCCATATATTTCCTTATTATTCATGATCCTTACAACGGGTCAGTGGGGATTAGAGACGTAATGGTATGTTGATCATAGACACCTTCTAGACATGATGAGGACTTGATACAAAACTGTACTAATATCATACTGTATCCTCTCAACTTGGAGTTTCCAGTGTTTTGGAGGTGGGGTGGGGGTTAGAAGTGAGGTTGGGAAGAGGTTGAAATGGGGAAGAGAGAGGAAGACGAACGAAGAGGGATAGAAATCTCCTTGTTCAGAAATGCTGAATAAACTCAAAACTGGTGAGACAGGGCCAGAGAACTGCCTGTGGGCCCCCAGTGATGGCCCTCAACACACCAGTGACCACCAGGCTGCAGTTCTCAGGCAGCTGCTCAGGGTCTCCCACTGGAGAATATCCCATCCGTGGAGATACGTCAACCAACAACCATCCCATCCGTGGAGATACGTCAACCAACAAACATCCTATCTGTGGAGATACGTCATCCAAAAAAACACCCCATCTATGGAGATATGTCAACCAAAAAATGTCCCATCCATGGAGATACATCAACCAAACCAAGGTGACAGCATGACTTATAAAATCAGAGGCGTCTAGGAAGCACCTGTCTTCACAACTGATTCAGTTGCTTCAGGGAAGGTGAGTGACTCATTCAAGGGTCCAGGGTTAGGGTCTCAGTGAGACTCTTCAATGATGTGACTGGTCAAACCCTTGGACCCAAGTCTTCTGATTGGCAGTCCACAGTCCTTTCTACTTCCTAGCACTATTCTTTGGGGAAAAAATAATCGCCTTTTCAACTGGCGATTTTTCTGCATCATTTAGTCAAAGCTTAAGGGTGTTATTTTGGTTCTGCCCAGAGGTCAGAGATTCAGTCCGCAAGCCTGTCACTGCTCTGTTGTATCATCTCACTGAAGAAAGATTCACCCTCTTCCGGAGAAGATCTCTGTGGAAACCGTGTGCTTTCACACACAACTCACATCTGTGCTGCATTTCCTCCCTCCCTCTACTGGGCTGGTCAGCAGTGATGTAACAATGCAGGGAGAGAGGCAGCTGATGGGATCTGTGACTTTCAAGAGTGGCAGCTTGATTTTAGCTTATTGGTCCTGGTGGGTTTCCCACGAGCCAGGCTGGCCAATAGATACCTGCCGAATCATCTTCCCGCACTTCTTGACAATGAAAAACCAGAGCATGTAAGAGTGGCCTCCTTGCGGAGCTGGGACACTTAGCGAGGTTAACCGGTAGAATCTGCTGCTGCTAAAATACTGAAACGAACCAGAGTTGGCCCCGTCAGCAGGGCCCCCCGGGTTGGATGGGTCTTCTGCCAAAGGACTGAACACTTCAAAGCAAATAAAACTGCATGGAGGAAAATCACACTCCTGCCATGAAACTACAAGTCAAATCAATAAAACACAAGGTTAACTTCTGTATGTCTGTATTTCTGGTGGTGTTGCAGGGGGAAGTCACTTGGTGTCGTGGAAAGAACACAGAAAACCAACTATGGTTACCAAAGGGGAAGGGGAAGGAGTTGGGGATTAACAGACACATGTTATTATATATAAAATAGATAAACAATGAGGACCTACGGTATAGTATGAGGAACTGTAGTCAATTTCTTATAACTATAATGGAGAAGAATCCGAAAAGAAAAAAAAACGGAATCAACTTTGCTGCTGTATAACTGAAACTAACATTGTAAATCAACTACACTTCAATAAAAGTATTTTTTAAAAAAGAAAGAACATGGACTTTGGAGTCAAGAGATTCTGGAATAAGTCCTACCACTCCAAAGTGGGATGACCTTCAGCAAGTTACTTAGATTCAAGCCATTCCCTCATCTGTAAAATGGGTATGATTCTAATGTGGTAACACCGTGGTTGGAAATCTCTGTATCTCCCTCGATCTATTTATCTGTGTGCGTATCTTTGCAGAGGGCTAGCAATTAGGAATTAGACCAAGGTAGGGACCACCAACATCATCACCAAGATTCTAGGAGCCAAGCAAGATTCTGAGAAAAGCCCACCCCTCAAACCTTGTTCCCTGCTAACATACATCTTTGATGACACAGATTCCTTTCAAGAGCTTTGAATCTGTTTGATGACATACAGTTTCTCTCTTGGAACAGCCTTGTTATGAAGTGCACTGACATCTCTAGGTGATTCTACATGTTTTCTATTAAGGGATTAAAAAAGAAATTAAATCAAACATGGGATAAAAATATTGACGCTAAAATTTTAAACACATGGTTGGCATTCCGCGAGTAAAGTGATCAGATGAAGCCACGCCATTTTTCCCGTTTGTAAGTGATCAGGATTGTAAGGTTCGGGTTGGTCAGCGCAGTTTTTCCTGGCTGGGTGCCACTAACCCACTCGATCCTACGTGATAATCTGTACCATTCTGAATAAGTATTTTTAAATAGGTCTATTCATCTTTAATTTCATCTCCCTTCTAGGGGTATAAGTGTTGAAATACACAAAAATCAATTCAACAAATGTAAAGTAACTCATATTTAGTAGTATATCTCAACTATCTATTGAACAACCTAACATATAGTTTACAACATTATCAGTTAACATATTGCCCACTGCATTATCAATTAATATATCACCTACCATGTCACTCAAACGCCAAGCTATGAGACCATGGGTGGACTGGTGTTTCTGACTGGGAGACTGGGGAAGACTTCAGAGGAGGCAGCCTGTGAGTGGGGTCTGGAGGGATCTGGCAGCTGACTAGGAAGCCGGAAGTCCCTCCAGGCAGAAACCAGACATGAAGGGTGGCCCAGAGCCAGCAAGGTGCTTAGCGTGTGAGAGTCGGCGACTAATTCAGAGGCACTGGACCCTGCAGCACGTGGTGGAGAGCAGCTGTAGTTAAAGGTAAAGCCTGGAACACAGGCTGACATCATGGCATGGAGGGCTGAGTATGTTCTGCTAAGGAGTTTCCAGTTTTTGCAAGAAATCAGATGTGATGCGTGTACGTTTCACAAAGAAAACCGGCTGCAGAGTGGAGGATGGATTTTAAGGAGACCAGCTGTCAAGAGATAAGATGGGGGGCCATCCCTAGGGTGTAGGCAAGACAGGAGGGCCAGCCAGTGGGCTCGGAGAGGCAGGGATGGGGTGGAAATGGTGGGAGGGGAGGGAGGTGGGACTTGTGAGCTGCTGGGGTGGAGGTGAGGGAGAGGGAGGGCCATGTGACTGTGCCCAGGGCAGCTGGACCACATCAGCGGGAGGTGACAGCATCCAACTGGTACCAGATGCACATGAGGTCGGCAGGTGCTGGGACACAGCGGCCCTTACAGTCCCCTCTGGGCCGGGCCGGTGACTAATGGCATCTGACACTAGAAGCATGTTAACAAGTGGAAAAAGTGCTTCACTCCTCCCAGGGGAGATCAAGAAAGTTCTACTAAGTAACTTCAAAAGGGAAACCAGACAGTTGACTCAAAGTGCTTCAAACTGGAACGCGTCTGCCACCACGAGCTATCCTCAGAGGGAGGATGGAGAGTCGTAAGAAATAACCATTTTAAACTAAATTTGCTGAAGCTTTCTGAGTACATGATATTATCAGGGGCGTGGGCAAAAGGGAACTGGATTAAAAGCTCAGCTAACACATCAGAGGTCCTGGAAGCAAGCGTGACAAAATGGATCGCGTGACAAAGAAAACAAACGCTTTTATATTCGTAGTTTGGAGAAAAAAATCTACCAAGTATTCATAGTAACATCAACCCTCTCTGCGGCGCTATTTGAAAATACACAGAAATTCTGATCTACGGAGAAAGTATTCATAAACACATACACCTGCTTGGCCCCAAACAGCTTGAAGCAGCCTCAAAATTCCAGACAGAAGTTTTTGCCATTTTCTTATGGAACCGGCTCAACATAACCATAACAATCAAAGGATAGAAACACGACAGAGCTCACTTGGCTGCTGCAGCCACTGTCGGAGCAGCTGTTGTGATTCCTAATGTATCTGCCGTGCCCGCCAAGGCTCCCCCAACACCCCAACCTTGGCTTTCGATGGTTTTGTTTTGTTTGTTTTGTGTCCTGTGGGACAGAAAATAACCTGCAACTGATTGTGGCGGCTGACTGACGCAGCTGGTGCCCCAGCGTGTGACACGGGGACTGGAAGCACATCTGAAGAGTGGGGGCCAGAGGTGAGTGGGAGGAGGCCCCCGCCGTGGCCCACCGTGGCCCACACACAGCAGCAGGGACCAGCTCTGCTGGCAATGCTTCTGCCAGGTACTTAACACGAAGCATCTCTCGTCCCACATGCCCCGGCCTCTGTGTCCAGAACCCCACAAAGGGTTCTTAGAACTTGTCTAGAAGAGGCTGCAGTTCTCTCTCTGCTCAGCAGCCTCCCACGGGGAGAGACAGCACCACCAGGGCGCCCTCCTCCCCGGGGCTGCTGCCTGCCCGCCCGCCCGCCCGAGGATCCTGCCCGTCTTCCCTGGGGGTGGGGGGAGGGGGGAGGGGGCCCTCCCCGCCTAAGGGCATCTCAGCAGGAAACAGACTTCAGCCTCTGCGGGGAGGAGGGGGTTTTCAGGGAGTGGTTTTCTTCTTTCAGTTTTCCCTGGCTTCCCTGAGGTGGGAGGCAAGAGTATCATTTTACATTTTATTTTATCTTATTTTATTTTTGAAGAACATTTTAAATAAAACTGGATCTTGGAGGTCAAGTGAGATGTTTTAACGACAATTCCTTCCGAGCTTGCCACGACTCTGTCCAGCAGATGAAGCATCAAACACAGCATCGTGCTTCCATGGAACAGAATCATTAGTTTTACTTAGAAAACAGGGGGAAGAGGGGGGGGGAACATACAATCCATACATGTTAAAAATATCTCCAAGGAGCTAGCTACAAGATGCTAGACATGCTCAAAAAAAAAAAAAAAAAAAAAAATCCAGGTTCCTTGGGAAAAGGCAGAAGTTGTACTTAAGCCTGAAGGTTTTGGCATAATGTCTCTGACCCGCCGGTTTACACTGAGCAAAAAAACAATCCCCACGTTCAATTATAAAATTCATCCTCAGTGTTTGGCCCCTGGAGAAATAACAGGAGAAAAGCAGGCAGGATAGTGCTTTTTAAATATATTTGGACACAGACGTACACGCGCACATACTTTCTGCAGAGTGGCTGCAAGAGTGACTCAGGTTGATGCGTCTCAGCTCTAGTAACTGGTACATTTTTGGGCCCCGGAGGGATACTGATGACTAGCTAAGGAACCAGTGCCAGCCGTGATTTTTCAGGAGGCCTGCTGTGGGCAGTTTTACCTTTATCTTCATTTTACAATGATAGCAACATGGATTCTTTTAGAATTACAGGACTACCTTCCTACTTAAGGTTAATGCTTTTTTTTTCCCCCCTGCTTAGACCCTGGAAGACAGAATCAGTTCAAAAATCAAGGACCCAAGAAGGGCTTTTGGGGGTGACAGAGGGGCAGGAATTCTAACGCTGAAGGGTCCCCACTGAGCGGGGGACCCCCTCCCGTGTCCCAGGACCTAAGGCAGCAGGGAGCGACTTCCGGCTCTGCCCTGCCCCGTGGAGGGTGAGGCCGCGGTTCCGGGCAGACGGAGAGTCCGGAATCTCCCTGTTCACTCTGGTGACAGAGGCCCGGGTCTGCAGGGCAGGACGGCTCAGCCTCCGCTGCTCCCTGGAGTGCAGCCTCTTCTTTCTACATTTCCGGTGAAACCACGGTGTTCCCCGAGGGCTCAGCAGAGACCGGGCTGTGCCTTTGGGGAGAAAGGACCAGCTCCTCTTCTGCACCAGCGTCACGAACTCGCTCCTCTCACTGGGTCTTTCTCCTGAGATCCCCGACCTAGTCTCCGCTGACAACGTGCCATTTTCTGTTCATTTCAGCCTGGTTTACTTGTTCTGTTGTGATTCATGTCTGAGGTTCCTTTGAATCAAATTATTGCATTTCCCTGGTGAGAGATGCCACATGCCGATCTCGTTAGAACAGAATCGGATAAAAAACTCGGCACTTCGTGCTGCTCTGCCTCACCCCCCACCATGTTTTCCCTCTTGTTTAGACGGACCCTTTCTTCCAGGGTGTCGGTCAGTGTTTGGACATTTCTGTCTGGGGAAAGATCAAGACGCATTAGTTGAAACGGTGTCAACAGAGAGAGAGTCACTATTTCAGAAGGAGTTTATCATCTAAGTGGCTGGTGCCTCCAGATGTCCATGGATTGAAGAAAACCAGAAAGGCTGACTGGGCGATTACACTGAGCCAGGGGGGCAACCGGAGGCGCTCCTGCCATTTTACCCCCCGGGATGCCTCAGGATGGAAGTAACTCATGGCTTCAACAAGTCTCAAGGCCAAGCATCGCACCACATTCTTTGAATGGGGACACAGCGATGTGGTTCATCTTACACTTTTTCAGTAAATACACATTCCTTCTCCCTTTACTTTCTGGGTGTTGATTGTTATCTTTCAAACAGTTCCTGTACGCCTCATATAGTGGCATTAAAAAACCGAGCTGTTTGTATTAACAGATCTTGAGCCAAGTACAGGAGCGAGACTCACGTTACCCGAGTCCCCCTCCTCTTCCCGTGGCAGTCAGGGTGATGTCCGAGCTTCTCAGTGGGCCACACGGGGCCCTTCACGACGGAGCCCTGACTGCCCTCCATCTCCTGCTTTCCTGTCGGCCTGGAACCCCACTTTCTCGCCTCCTCCTGGCCAACTTCAACTCTTCCTTTGAGGAAAGAGTCATCTTTGCCCAGATTTGCACCCCAGGGCTTCAAAGCACTGCTGATTAAGATCTCTCTTATGGGGTTTCACCAGGCGTGCTGAAGCCACCCCTTGGCTGTTCTCTCCTGCAGCCGGCGCCTCCTCTGTGTCCCCAGCCCCGGGAGTGTCAGGTCCACCCCACGTGCTTGCTATTCTCTGCTGAACCGATGAGCGCAGCTTGTTAAGTTCAACCTCCCCTCAGGTCTGACCTTGCAAAGACACTAGTGGAACCACTGTTTCAAAAAAGTGCATTCTGTGGTCTGTAGTTCTACCCTCCCTTAGGACTTTTCTAACTTAGATATGAAAATATTATTTCAACAATAAAAGATGACAGCATAAATATAGCAAAAATTGTTTTACTTTAATTTTTAATTTTTTTGGGGGTAATTAGGTTATATTTATTTATTACTTATTTGTTTGTTTATATGGATTGACCCCAAGACCTTGTGCATGCTAATATGCACGTGCTCTCCCACTGAGCTATACCTTCCCCCAACAGCATGTATTTTAAAGTATTAACTGAGTGTTATATACACAATGACTACTTTTTAGTGTAAGTATGTCCCATGCACTATTTGGGACATACTTATACTAAAAAGTTCTTCACTGTTCATCTGAGGTTCAGGTTTAACCTAGCAAACTGTATTTTACCTGGTAAACTGTAAAAAAAAAAAAAAAAAAAGAGTAAGTCCCAGGGATAGAATGTTCACCACTAGGAATACAGTTAACACTGTTACAATAACTTTGGTGTGAAATCCATAAGAATACCAAATCACCACGTTGTACACCTGAAACTAATATAATATTGTAAGTCAACTACACTTTAATTTAAACAAAAAAGGAAAAATACTTAACTTTTTGCCTCAGTTCTCAAACTCTTTCTCCACAGAATCAAACCCACCTACTTATTTAAGTTACTTTTCCATGGGAAGTTTTGATGAAATATGACACGTGGTAAAGGAATGATCTGGCCCTACAGATGAAGCAAACAGGCACTGAGCCCTTCCCATGAAAGGCTGGGCTCAGTCCACCCAGAGCACGGAACACAGGAGAGGTACTGAAGTTGTAATGGACACAGCTTCCCTGTAAAGAACACCGAGTGAACTCTCTCCCGGATCCGATTATAAATTAGGACTTTCCTCTTATACTAGTTAATGCTTCAACTGAATGCCAGATTCAATTCCAGCACTTACGATGCACTCAAGGAGTTAAGCCTCAAAATAGCATTATGAGGTTGAGGACCTAGTTACTCCATTTTACAGATGAGGAAACAGGCCAAGAGTTTAGACAGCTCGATCCAGGCTGAGTTGGAATCCTGGCAGTTTGGCATCAGAGCCTCGTCCCAGTCTATAGCCTCTTGGTATCTGACCCACGAGATTCACAGAACACTAGACAGTCACACATGCCTGACTTTCAGTGTGGTTACTTCACATCGAGAGTCAAAGAGATGCATTTGGTTAGTGTTCTGAAAGCCAAATGAGCTTTAAAACATTCCACTTAAGGATATTCCAGATTCACACTGGAATAAAAATTCCCTGGGGTTAGAGAAAGTGGACCGGGGTAAATGCAGCTGGGACCTGCTGCCACCCCGTTAACACATGCAAGTCTGGCTGCGCCTCAAGGGGAGGTCTGGGCACCTAACTCGTGGTGCGTGCAGGCCGGGGTGGTGAGGGTAGGACTCCGGGCTGCAGGTGAGACCCGTAGCAGGTGCCCCCCGTGCCCGCATCCTCTCTAGGGGTTTACCCACGGACCAGCACCACTTCTCACGTCCCGCTTGCTCTGTCCTGCCCTGATTCTCCCGCCCACATCTGCACCCTGCCCTGCAGGAGGAGGAGGGTGACACCCAAGAACCTGAGAATCACTGAACGCTAAGATTATTCCCGCCACAACTTCCACCTCAGGTTTCTCCCAATAGCACCTTCCTATTTGTTCCTGATTTCCCCTCTAGTATATGTTCTTTCTTCATTTTTTTTCCTTCCTTCTTAAAAAAAGAAAAAACTGATAATGGTTTTGGCATTAAAAAGTTTTTACTTTCTCTTCCTAGCTTTGTTTAGATATAACTGACATAGAACATGATGTAACTTCAAGGTGTGTAATGTGGTGACTGGATTACCGGTATATATCACTGTTAAATAGTCCTCTCTGATCTACTGAGAAAAAGTTTTTTGAAATGTAATTAATACATTTATTTCACAGTATAACAACTCTTAATGAATCATCAATTATAACATATTGCTTAAGATGAGTACGAACTGTTTCGGTTGCACTTACAAATCAGGTTCCTTCAGGAGATGTGAATAGGAGCTAACTTTCTGCATACTGTCAAATAGGCACCATCTGTGGCGCGTCACTGGAAGTCCTAAGGTCGGTATTTTAAAATGGTCCATGAAAAACTGGACTCGGGTTATTTTATGAATTGTTATTTGAGCCTATAACTAATCTCTTTGACGTTAACATCTTTAATAAACATTAGAGCCATATCTGCATTCTGAATGCTGGATAGACCTAAAGACTTCATCTCTATTCATTAGGCTTGTATTTTCTCAATAACCTAATTTTGTCTTTCATAAGATATTAATGCTTTTGGAAGTCTTGCTCTTAATCCTATTAATTCCTAAGCCAGCCTTTGAAAGTGCATGAGGAAATATGCAAAGGCAGTCAATTTCACTGAATTATAAAATTAAATGGGTAAAGGTAAACCTAAGAACTTCAGGATGGCTAAAATGCAGAACTTCACCTGGAAATACTTCCTGGACTTAAATCAAAGCCTTGGGGCCTGGCTTGTGTGAGTTTCCTTGGCTCTGCAGTCTTCTGAACTGAGGTCACTGGCAACCCACGCGGACACAGGTGTCAGCAGAGCAAGGTGCGTCTGGGTGTTCGCCTGAGCTGGACAGAGACCTGCGTTGCAGTGGTGCCGCTCTTACTGCTGTAACGAGTCTTTGTGACTATGCTCAGTAATGCAGCTAAGCCCAAGACAACAGAGCATGTGGGGCATAAAATGAAGTATCGTGAATGTCCCCACAAAGGAGAAAGAAGCAGAGTTTTCAAACTGGAACTGATTTTGAAAAAGACTCTAATTCCAGACAAGACGTTCCCCAGTCGTGAGTGAGTCAGGTAGACATGGTACCAGAAATCCATTCTTAGGTATAAAAAGCCACAAAGCTACATGATCCTACACTTCCTGTAAGCACGCTGCTGCTCCTTTATCTTCACCAATGACTGTGAACTAATTTTATTTAATAAAGTAACAGAGATCCAAGCCCTTTCCTGTGCTCCTCTTACTCCCCACTCACACACAGTCTCTCTCTCTCATACACACACCTCCCCCCCCACACACACTCAGTGATGGCGTGCTCTTTTGAACCAGACTTCTCCAAATCAGTGAATTCTCTTCACTCTATGAATGACTTTCCAACAGAACTAGCTACAGACAGAGGCTGTGGAAGGGGTGGGGTACATTTTGCATATGGTGCCAGAGTCTACATCGCTGTTCCTGGAACCCATCCCTCCCCACCCGCCCAGGGGTGTCTGCCCCAGATCCCAGGACGGCGACCGGCTCCCTGGGCTGGTGGCAGTGACAGCTGTCACAGCCTGACACCAGCCGGCCCCTCTACTCCACCCCGTCTCCCCTGCAAGGCGTCGCTGGCTGGTCTGCAGTTGTCTTAGGGGGGCAGCTTCTTTCTGAGATAACACTACAAAGTGATTGGGATTCAACACCAGACTTAATTTCAGGAAAAGCCAAGAAAGGTGATCAGGAATGGGGAAGGAGCCTAGCAGGCCTCTGTTTTCACTGTAAATTTATGCGGAACAAAGAAAAAGGTGGCCTATCCCCCCTTTTCCCACTGAGCGCAAGATAGCTTCCCAGTGGGAAGTCTCACCACCGGTGGAACTGGACGATGAGACACTGGTCTTGTCCTGGCCGGCCTCGTGGGCGCCACCGGCTGGCTGGACATGCTGTGCGCAGGACACCTGGCGCCAAGTCCTGGGCGGCGGCGAAGGAGCCCCAAGGGATGCGGGGCCCGTGCTCACCTCGTACTCCTCCTTGAAGCCATAGCCTTCGGCGCACTTCATCTGCGTGATGTGCTGAAGCAGGTCTGCCACCCGGATGGCGGGGTGCAGCTGCCCGGTCTGGTAGGGCACGTCGGCCGGCTCGCGCTTCTTGTAGGTGTGGGACTGCACCAAGCTGCTGGTGTCGCTGGCCATCGTGTGCGACTCGTCTGGGGAAAGAAGGCCGTGGAGAAAGTGAGGGAGGACCAGGAGCTACGCCGGGGTCGCCGAGAATCTAAGGAGTGCTGCGGACATCCCTCCACCTACAGCCGCGCCGGTCCCCATGATGGCTCAGCAAGAAAGGAAAGTTAAACGTTTAGAACCTTAAACGGGGTTGGCAGTATCGACAGGGAT
Organism: Camelus bactrianus; assembly: GCF_048773025.1. Lineage (NCBI taxonomy): Eukaryota > Metazoa > Chordata > Mammalia > Artiodactyla > Camelidae > Camelus > Camelus bactrianus. The sequence goes on from NC_133562.1 coordinate 2,686,564, forward strand.
GAGGCAGGACTCTTTGGTGGTTTTTGTTTGTTTGTTTGTTTTTTAACAAAGCAGTCCAAACGATATGTTGCTTTCACAAAGCTAGTTGGTAAGAATCCTTCAGCCTTCGGGTGCTAAAGTTCATCGAAGTTTCTGTCTGAAACTTCACCAAGGCCTGGTGTGAAGCCAGTCTTGTAACCCTACGGAGATTAGTTAACTGGTTTGGATGATGACGTGAATAAACTCTGTACGAATGTTCTGTGAGCAAAATAAAAGTGCACAAGATGGGTTGGCTTACAAAGCTAGCAATGAAAATGTGGACTTGATACGGGGAGAGGGGAGGGAAGTTGGTTGGATGAGTCACTTCACATGCGCCAGGATCAGAAAGCTGGACAGAACAGGATGGACCAACACAGCACTCATGGGATGTTCTACGGGAGCCAACATGCAGGCCAGCACACAGCAGAACCAGCTGGCTTCGTCCGAATCTACAGGTAAGACCCCCCACCCCAGCCCTCCACACCTTCTCCAAGGGGCGGGCGCGTGGGGGAACTTACCATTTATAGGCACTTTTAAGAAGATACATATCAGGAGAAAAGAGGAGGAGAAAAAGGAAACAGGGCATAAGCAATAGTACTGCGTGAATAATTACAGGTAGTTTTTATTTTGTGCTTTAATCTGACAGTTAAGTTTTCTATTCAAAGGTGGTCAGAGGGCAAAGCCTCAGTTCTCCCATCTCGTTAGGATGGAGGTGTTTAATTTAAGCACTCAATAACAAAAAAGGAGGTTAAAATAGTATCATAATTGCTCTTCATCCCCCATGAACCAAGTAATGACTAAATAAGTCGTATTTGCATTCGACACATTTTTCTCTTTTAAATTTCTTAAACAAGTCAACCAAATTGTACTGCAAAATTAATGTCAAAATTTGGTCAAATAAGCCTAAAGAGGCCATATTTTAATGGAAGACTCCTAGTAAATTAGATTAATGAACTGCAGAAATTGTAGCTATTAAAAAATGTCTTACGCAGGACAGTGCTATTAGATTAAAAGAGTTCCACATTCTACAGGTTAACTCATTATAATGCTGAATCCCTTTTGCTGTTTTACGACTGAGGATGTGTCTCATCAAACAATAATGTGAAAGGCACTTAAAAGGAGAACGTTAAATCAAAATTGATTTCAGGGATAAAGTATGAAAACATGTAAGAAAAGGTATGTTCAATTAAAAAAATGACCAGATAGTTTATCAGTAGGGAATTCAGCTACGGGTTTTGGTTTGTTTGTTTGTTTAAGCTGAGAAGTTTGGCTCCGAAGGAAATTTAGTTTAAGGGCGCTTGACGAACTGGGCCTGGCTTTGAAATCTCACTTCTATCTGCATTGCAAAGCACCTGGGATGCATGGTATGAGGGTGGTGCACAAGTGTGTAGCCATGTGCTGCTGCTGGAATGGTACCTGGATCACTACGAGGTGGCCAAAGACACAAAGACAAAATAAAAAAGGTGGTAGTTGATTTCATGACTTTTTTCTTTTTTCATTTGGATTTGCTTTGAAATTCCTACGTTCCCATCTATTAGAACAGCTGCAGATAAACTGGGAAATGCTCAGCAGCAGATCTGTTCCTTGGCAACTGCCAAGCTCAGAGCGGGGCAGGGCTCCCTGCTGAAGCGCTGAGCCCCTGGAGCGTTTACCTGGGGGTTCTGCTCTTTATACTAAAATAAATGGGACACGCATGAGTTCCTCCCCCTGCCTCTCTCTCATTCTTTCAGACCGGTAGCTTTTGGGATGAATGGAACTAAATACCCTCCACCGTGGACTGATCTTCTCAACTCCCCCTAGGTGAATCATGTGGCCTTTCACGTGGATCCACTGCATGCAGCCCTGCGGTCCTCTGACCCCAGGCTGAGGCATCCTTGGGCGTTTCAAGACCACAGAGCAGCCACCACCGTATCATCCCCCACGGCACTGACATCTTGACCTCGTTACTGTGCGGACACATTTGAAAGCACTTAAACGCTGCCGAGGCCACGTAAGGAAGGAGCGCTGCTCCCTGGCACGGAGACACCGCAGGCAAAACGGGCTTCTCGTGTGGCGCCTGCTCTGCAACTGGGCCACTCACACTGGCAGAAGATCTTGATTCCATCAGAACTGGTGATTAATCAGTTTCCTCTGACTTCTTAAGAAAGAATTAGTACTGATAAAATACGTCATTTGTCACTAACTTCCTATATCTGCTAAAAATTACCCACCAATAATTTTTTAATTAAAAAAATTATGCCTGAGAGGAAACCAGAAATAGAGCTCCTCACTAAACGTTCTGATGGTTTTCTAAGACCTGAGAATTCATTCTACTGACATTCGTCAATAAATTATCTTGAATTTTCAACAAACCAGTTGAAAAATCTTGAATTGGAATGAATCTTGTCTTGAGGGTGGAGAAGGGCCTACCTAGCTATCCATTTATCCATCCATCTAATTTTTTTTTTGCAAGAAAATGATATAACTTGTACTAAAGCTTTATACATTAGGGCTGGGCACCTTAGCCCCTGACGATAAAAGGCACTGGTGGATTTAATTGTGCTAAGCTCCGAGTCCCCACAAAACATTTCTTCTCATCCTGGTGTCAATTAGAATAGCACTATGCCCCCAAAATGCCAGAGGAGACATACGGCTTATCTTCTCTGCATGGTTTCAAGTGATAATCTATGTGATATACAGGTTCCCTCTGCACCCAATAACGTGGTTCCCAAGCAGCGCCATTTCTGAACATTGGAATGCTGGTACCAACTCAACACAGTAACAGTTATTTGTTGAGCTGGTTGACTTGCTTTTCACAATGCGCTTCATTTTTGCTACCTGAATTGTCTATTTGAGCGATTCTCTCTCTGAAAAGAAGCCTAACCAACTTTAAAAGATGTCATTAGCGTTCGGAATAACAAAGCCTCGATTTTAAAAGATGGTATTGGTTTAATAAGCTTATCTAAATCCTGCTGTGAAATCTGAACATTTTCTTCCCTCTGACAATGCACAGCACAGCTCCCCCCACTCCCAGCTCCCCCAAGGTCAGCACATCTACTAGAGGAATCACAGAATGAATGCCAGGCACACAAAGAAATATCAAATCCTCACCTATCAAGAGATTCTGCAAACGTCATCTGCATGTAGACTTCATTGTTCGGGTGCCTAAGATTAGCCCGAGCCCCTCACTTATGAAAAGGAGAAAAATGCAGCTTTCTTTCCCTTACAGTTGGTATTAAAAGGCGGGGACTTTGGAGGGTTTTGTTAGTCTTCAAAATAATGCCAATTTAACTAATCCAGTTTATGTCCATTCTTAAAACTTCTGTCTGAGTTCATTTTTTCCCTCAGGCAACAAACTGACTTCATTAAGCCCAGGCAACGCCATAAGGGGAAAAAAGATCGCTCTCTATACAAAAAATGTAACAACTTAGAGAATAGAGAAGCACAGAGATGTAAACCCTTGTAGCGAGAGGCAGGACGCAGGTGTCGCACAGCTGAGGGTGGAGTCTGGCCGCGGCAGCGTCTTAGGCTCCTTGGAGCCATTTGCGTTGTGCTCCTTTTTGGCAAGGTTAGCGGCAGAAAGAAGACACAGCCGGGATACACTTGGGTCACGGTGTGTCTCAGAGGCCACGGCAGCTCCCACTTGTTTAATTCGACCACATCCAGGTGATGGCACGCCTCCTCATGCTTCTTGTACTTGGACAAACGGGATTTTTTTCTTTAACCCCCCCACTGGGAATATTTCCTACTCGCCATGCATTCTGCCCCAGTGGGCTAACATTTCATTTCATTTCCAGTGACATCTGACACAAGATAAACCATGTGATTAGAGTGTCACCATTCACTGTGCTGTCAACAACATCAGCTCCTTTGAGATGCCACGGAGTGACAGACACTGGATGCTGGGGCAACCTGAGTGGCCCCGAGGAGAGGTCGGGGGCCAAAACTCTACTGCGATCATTTTTCTGCCTAACATGTGGCATAATCAGAAAAATGCTGCTTTGGAAATTGCAGTTTTTAGTGCTTAGCAATAAGTGAAGATAATAAGAAGCTATTTTCACTTTCATGGCTGTCACATTGGACAGAATCACTCTTACAAGTGCACAGCTGAGTGATGACATAGTGTATTTTTCCTTGGGATCAAACTTGACTTTAAATTCTGAACACTGGAGCCGGGATAGCTCATTTGAACCTTTTGGTGTCATTCCCAACAGACAGGCGGCAAACCCTTCTTATCAATGGAGACTGTCTGGAGAAAGTTATTTTATATGCCCACCTCCCACCCCTCCAGACCACCTACCACTCCCCTTGTCCCGGTTACAATCCCCACATCAGGCAAAATTAAAACTCCCGTCTCCTACACAGTGGCCGCGGACTTTCTAAATTACTCCTGTAATAAACTGTGATAAAGGGAAATGTTCTCACCTAAAATTGCAGTTGGCACAAATGGGTCTGTCAAACATCATAAGCGGGTCAAGGCAGAGAAAGTAAAAAGAGAAAGAACAGTAAATGACGATGAAAGGCCCCCCCAGTCTCCCCGCAGAAAACCGCAGCAAGCGTTGGGCTACAGCACATCAAACACGAAGCCCCTCCATCAGCCTGGACAGCAAAGTGGGCGCTGGCCGCTTCCGACTGCTACGGGGTCTCGGGGCGACGGAGAGATGGAACGTGGAAAAACCCGTTACCTGGGTAATAGGAGTTAGGCACCGATGTGCTCAGTGTGTTCGTTTTCATCGTAAAGGACGACGGTGAAGACACGGCTGTAAATAAGACAAAGGCCAGTCAGTGGGGGGCAGACGCAACACCTGGAAACACCGCCCTGCGCTCACTCGTGGGCACCGTGCCGGGCGCACTGCTGACCCAAGACCCGTCGGAGACGCACCCACGTCTGTGTGGTCAGCGCCGTCACTTTCTGCAGTCTCGGGGAGCTATGTGTGCTTTAGAGGACATGCCACCTTCTATCGCACACCTGGCCCCACAGCGGAAGGAAAAACCCCACAACCACGGCCACCGTTTTGGACGGAGAAATTCATTAGACTTCCTTTTTGACTTCCAGCCTTTGCTTTTGGGATTCTGCAATCATGCTGAGCTGATTTTTTTTTTAAACAACTAAGAGTATGAGAATTATCTACACATGGCTTGTGGAGAATATTCTGAATTTTTTTTAATTTGCTAAACCCTCGCCTTCCTCTTACTTGGGATTTTCAGAGAGCTTTTCACGATGCTGTGATCTGTTTCATGAAGAATAAAGGAGACGTTCCATGCACATTATTTTTAAGGTGAAACTGCATGCCTACGTTCTGTTCTGTTAGTCATTTAAATGCTTTTAAAAAATGCCTATTTTTCTTCCAAATCTTCCTCTGAAACACTCAAGATTTAACGATTACAACTTCTCTTCCTCCCATTATTAAGAGGTAAAGTCAATCTCATCCAATTTGTCTGATTCCATTGAAAGTGGATACTTCTTATTTTAAAATATTTTTAAACTCTCGTCAACATCTTAATTGATTAGTGCTTTTAAAAACACTTTAATTTCATTAAAGTGTAAAGATAACTGATTTGAATGTGCTCAAGTGCTCAAGCTGGATGTAAGTGTACGTTTTAATTCCTCTGATGAGTTAATGGTAGTTATATGATTAATTTGACGCTGAGTTCCTGATCAGGACACTAATGCCCACCGACATCGCTGCTTCACGGGAAGCACCACCACATCCCTGTGGTTCCTGAGCGTCATCTCTATTCTGACATGTTAATATACTTTCCCTCTCGTGGAGCCGGTCCCTTCAGATAACGTTTTCACCTGTGTTCATATTTTCAAACTGTATAATTAGTTAATGGCAGAACCAGAAACAGAGCACAAGCTGCCTGTCATTTATAAGTTCTTCTAAAATAGAGACGTATTACATTTAGAATGTATATTTGTGGTAAGCTGCCAGGTAAAAAGAGAGCAACTGATGAAGATAAGGACAAAACACCTGAGTATCTGTAAAACACACCAGGGTCAGTGAGCATGATGCCTGTTACCCACTGACATGTTAGTTTGTCCTGTAAAAATGTGCAAAGCAGATACAAAATAACTATGCTTATTTTCACCTTTAAAATGTATTTATATATATTTTTATAAATATTTATTTTATATATATTTAAAAATATGAAAATAAATTCATAGATTAGGAGCTTGGGATTAACAGATACACATTACTATATATAAGGCAGATAAACCACAAGGACCTACTGTACAGCTCAGGGAACTATATTCAACTTCTTGTAATGAGCTGCAATGGAAAAGAATCTGAAAATGTATATATACGTATGTATGTGTGTAACTGAATCACTTTGCTGTACACCTGAAACTAACATTATGGATCAATTACACTTCAATAAAAAAATAAGAATTAAAATTAAAAAAATATATCTTAAATACTTCTTTTTGGATAAAAATTAAACCCATTCCCACTATACATGTCTACTTTTCCCCCTTTTAAGTAAAACTCCTGTTTGTTTTGGCAGAGATTACTCTCCACTCTCATAATGCTCGGGCTTAGTTTGAAATTCTCCACCTTCACTCTTTGCACTGTTTCATTCCTAAAAGCTGCTTGCCTCCCAACCCTGAAAGATCTCAAACGTATCCAGACTTGTAATAGGTTTGGGGATGGAAGCCTAGTTGTCTAATGAACACCTTTTAATTAATTAATTAATTAATTATTGAAGTTCAGTCATTTACAATGTGCCAATTTCTGGTGTACAGCACAAGGTCCCAGTCATGCATACACATACATATGTTCGTTTTCATACACTTTTTCATTAAAGTTATTATAAGATACTGAATATAGTTCGCTGTGCTATACAGAAGAAACTTGTTTTTTAAAATCTATTTTTATATATAGTAGCTAACATTTGCAAATCTCAAACTCCCAAATTTATTCCTTCCCACCCTCTTCCCCCAGTAACCATAAGATTATTTACTATGTCTGCGAGTCTGTTTTGTAAATGAGTTCATAATGTCCTTTTTTTCCCTTTTTTTTTTTTTCAGATTCCACATGTGAGTGATAATCATACGGTATCTGTCTTTCTCCTTCTGGCTTACTTCACTTAGAATGACGATCTCTTGGGCCATCCGTATTGCTGCAAACGGCATTATTTTATTCTTCTTTATGGTGAAGAACACCTTTTCTGAAAGCTTCCTTTCCCAGTAACTACGCTCCTACCCTAAAGGCATCAAGAGGGTATCGGGACAAAGTTTACCCTTAGGGTCACTCCCCACGGATGGGATTCAAGGAGAGTGGGAAGAGAATGGAACTCCTCCTGCTGTGTTTCCTCTACCAGCGGTATTGATGGGAGGCATCAAATAACGCCTCAGGGCAGGTGAGCCCTGGATGCTGATCCCAGCCTCCGCAGCAGCCCTCCCTGCGTGGGCATTTTAGGATTTCCACAGAAACATACATTTTTAAAAAAGTAAATGTCAAATTAAATTTCCTGTCCAGAGGCAAATATTCCCTGTTGCTCAAACGTCAAACGCCTAGAAACTGCTAATGTAGATTTCTGCTCTTTGGGCAGGTAATTCCAAGTAAATTTATTTGTGAGGAATTTCACCAGGAAGCAGAAGGTTTGGAGCATTAATGGACTATCCTGGAAGGCAAGAACATGTGTCAGTGTGGTCCCCTTTCATACTGATGTTCAAGAAATAACTGCTAGGACAAAAAGTCTTTTTTCCTTTTCTTTCTTTTTTTAAAACAAAAACCAAGATTTATTCCACTTGTTGCATTGACAGAAATTTGTTATAAGATTTTGGCTGTATTTTTCCTCCAGTCCATCTTATTTCTAACAGCAGATAATAAAGGTCATGCTTATATGCAGTTTTATCATAATCCCCAGTTAACTAATGTTTCAATGTTAAAGTCATCGATATTGAAATGGCCTAATAACTTTAATTTCAGACTTAAAGGTTTTAGGATATATTTGTTGTTATTGAGATTTCTTTGCTCTCCCAAGATAATGAAACCTTAAATGAGGACTATTACTATTTCTTGGGGACCAACAGATAAAATGAGAATAATTTCAGATGTAAATACATGTAAAACATAATCTTGGGAGATTTATCTCATCCGTATAGCTTACAGTAGGACATTATGACCTTTCAATAATCACAAACTTGGCTTAAATTCCACCCTCATCCCCCAAAGAACTGGAACAGTCCTAAAAATCCTCCTTTTTAATAAATACCTATGGGACATTTGTCACTGATTCCATGGAAAGGTGGCTTTCATAGCGCTAAATAGAGCTGTGACAAAAATTCTTATCTTGTCTGTTGTGGGAAGGACTTCTCCCACCCAGCCCACACAAATGCATTCTAAGTTGCTTTATTTGGGCCATTAAACACATTACATATTTTTTTTAATGAAAAATATATTTGCTACAAAAAAGCAGAGAAAATTTTATAAAAAAAGGGAGGCAGTTCATGGTTAAACCAAGTGCCCCGGATTCTGCCAGCTGCACTGAGGATGCCATGAAAGGGCAGAGGACACTGGTCATCATGAGGAATGTGCCCTGCCAGTGTCTGGTGGAACTCCACACCAGCGGCCGGGTGTGCACACAGATGAATGAACACAGGGCCTCTGACCAGGGGCCACTGTGGACAGAAAGAAACAAGCTTTCTAGAAGCCTTGCTGAGTGTTGGGAAAGGCAGGCGCGGGAAGAGCGCTGACTACAGCGTGTGCGATGGGAGAGGACGCCGGACCGGAGATGCGGCATCAGAACATGCCAAGTGGGTAGTCAGGTTGGCGCACGCACGGTCTGCGCGGAGTTCAGCCTCTCTCGCCAGAGACCATGGTTCTGTGCTTCTCTCCATCCCCGGCCTTATTTTTATTAGAAACCGAGATGCCTGCAAGTCCTTCCCCACGTGGTCCAACAGCCTGTGCACACGGATGTCCCACGGTAAGGAAACCTCTGACCCTGAACCCAGCTGAGCTGCGCCATGGGATTTAGTTTTTAGAGAAGATCACTGGGGCCCCAGAACCTGCTCTTTTTGTATTTCACACAATCCGAGTAATTGTCAGCTTCCTAAAATAATGCCTTGGACCTGGATCGCAGGTGGCAGCGTAGGAAGGTATTAGCTGAGCTCGGCTGCCTCACCTGGCGTGAAATGTAAGCCTTCTTAAGTGGAAATACAGTTTAATGTATTACCTGCCACAAACAGCCCTATAATAAAGGCAGACCTTGTCAGCTAAACAAATAAACAATTAGCTTGTTACTGCCATTTAGCAAACTGTTTTCCAACAGGCTTCCCCTGTGTTAATTCCACACCTGGCACACACACAAACAGGAGCTAAACACCACAAGGGAGGGTGACAAGCAAGTGCCCTCCTCTTGGGGAGGAGGGCAGCCTTGGTGCCACGGCTCCAGGTCACTACAGAAATGGCCCGTGGCTCCCTGTGCTCCCTGACCTGGCCCACGGCCTCCGACGGAGCCGCGGCACATAGGGACATCTCCAGGGTCATCTAGGAAGGGGCATAAGAATGCTGTCGGGGGGTTCTGCTTCCTAACCACCCCACCCCCTCACCCCAGCACTACGGGGAGCCCTGGGGAGCCGGGAGCTGCCCGGGAGCCGGGGAAGCGCGTGCACTCACATCTCCCGTTCAGGTTGTGCGTGTCCATGAAGGAGAAAGCCTCGTCGCAGCTGGTGCCCTGCTCCGCGTAGCTCTTGTCCATGGAGCTCACCATCACCGTCATCTCCTGCCGTGTGCTGCTCATCGTCTCCTTCCGCTTCTTGGCCAGTTTCCTTCGGACAAAGAGCTCATTATGTAGACGTGCACGTGGGTACAAAGTGTGAACCGACCGATGATTGGGAATCACTTCTACCGAGTGAGTGGTATTCTTCCGTCACACGGAGCGTCAGGTTCTCTGACAAGTGCAGAGACGCAAGGAGAAAATACATTCATTGTCCTCGACAAAACCCTCAGTGACATTAGGAACACGCCTTTATGCTTCTCCTGCTAGGAGCTGAATTAAAACGGCGCAGGACCCAGGTACCACACGGTCATAATGTATCTACTAAATTATTTTCCACATTGCCATACTCAGGGGTCAAGAGTCAATCCCCCTTAGTAAGTATTTGCCAAGCCAAACTGAATCCAAGGAGTGAGTCTAAAAGGGACAGCTGCAGAACCAAAGAACAAACCTGGCGAGGGGTGATGCCAGCATAAACGGAGCGCAGCGCGAAGGGAGGCGCTGTAACACTGCCTGCGGGGGACAGAGACCGCTGATGGGCATATCCATCAGGTGGCTGTGACACTGGGCCAGACCCCAAATGAACCCAAAGCAGTTCCCCATCAAGGCTGGTCAACAGGGCAGAAGGTAAAAAAAGTCAAATTACTGGCTTCCCTGCAAAGTTTCATAGAGGACTGCGTCCCCAGGCCCCCTCCCTCGGTGAAACAGACGCAGAAAGGACTTGGAAGGCGGCGAGATTTGTAATTCCTTTGGAGACAGTTTAACCCTGGCCTCTCCATCATGCTCACGAACCACCAAAAGCTCATAATCTTAAGTCACAGAGACCCGAACAAAAGGCATTAAACCTAAGGGAAACTGACTTTCAAATACACAGATAAAACACACTTTTCCAGGTCTTTATCACCGGAGGTTGTCTGACGCATCCAGGACAGACAAGAATAGAATTAGAGACGCTTATGAAGAAGTTATAAAGTGAGAGGATTAAAGAAGACCATGGCACCGTAATACCCAAGACACAATATCCTAAATATTCTAATTCTGCTTAAGCACTTAGCAGCGCTTACACAGGAAAACAGCAGCTATTTCTAGTAAATCATCTCAACGCTGACTGACCTAGGACACAGCAGAACTTAAAATGAGCCACGTAATCAGAACCACCCCCCCATTAGGAGATCACTAATGCAATGGGAGGCACTGACAACATTGGACCATATGGATAACCTTTATTATCATTTTCAAAAGCCACATAATCCAAATGCTTTCTCGCCTGTAGTTATAATAATCTTTTAATTTCATCCTTGGAAGGCAGAAGGGTTTCATTAATAAGTTGCCCTTTTTATTGCTAAAAGTTGTTGGGAAAAAGATACATTTTTAAACAGAGAAATGAAAATGAGCTATGACGTCTATGCCAGTGTTAAAGCTGTAAAGGTTTTGAGCAGTAAGCGGGAATGGCTCTTCGGGGCACCAGAGTGCAGACTCCGATCGTCCTCTCCAGAGCTGCGTTTCCTCCAGCCAATCATGCTAGTCTGAGAGGAGCGTCTGGGCTTGGATGTTCTCAACAGGTGTTTTGGACAGAGGCAGTCCCGGCCTGAGAGAAACAGCTACAGTTACAATACGTTTGCTCTGCACTTCTGAGTCCGCCAGCTCCCTGGAGAAGCATTCTCAAGCCGGGTCTCCCCAGGAGCTCTGAAGTGAAGGATTGAGATAATGAGTGCCATCATTCAGGCAAAACATCCCTTTTTTGCTGGAATTTCTTGGATTTGCTTTGGACTGATTTATGCAGATGACTGCCTCCAAGTTCTCTTTTGTTTTGCCTACAAAGAGAGATGCAGTCAAGTTCGCCAGACTTCTCTCTTTGTCTTCTCTTGCTTGTGTTCCTCTAATCCTTATAGGTTAGGAAATGACAGTCAAAGTGTCACAAAAAGCTAAGCCTGTACTGGACAGATCTTTCTCCTTTCTAATCCCCACGCGTGTGCACTAGCTTCAGTGATGTCATGCTACACATTTCACTGCTGATCTTTAAGCACACAAGAAGCCACGAAGGACCTGGGAGAGTGTGCTCAGACCAAGCAGAGGTCCAGTCAGAGCCCTCCAGCTTTAAGCGCACGTCCATTAAACACATACTCTATGTCTGTGAGCCTTCAAAACGCAGCTCACAAGCCCTAAGCAAGCCTTCCTGCAACAACCTCAGCTTTTAACCACATTTTTCCTCTCCTTAGATTCCACAAACACAGGTGTCTCACGAGGGGCCAGGCAGGTCCCGGACATGAGTGAAGGAGATGTAAGACAGTAAGCAGTGGTGGAGACTGGACGGAGGAGCACAGGGAGGGGACGGCCGCTCCGCTCCAGAGGACTGATGCCTCAGGGAGGTCCCAGGCATCATTAACTTCAGGAGAAACCAGAAATCCAGATTTTATGGGAACTATTTGAATTCTAAGTATTGTCAAATCATTCAAAGCAAAAAGTTTAAAAAGACGATGTGGCCGAAACTAAGTATTCTCTGCTCTCCACTAATACAGCACTTAGAAACTTAACTGTGTTGGAAGGGTCAGGAGTGGAAGATGACACGCAATGCACACCTGCGTGCTGTACGACTCCAGCGCTATGATATTCTGGGAAGACGGACCTACAGAGACAGTAAGAAGGTAAGAGTTTGCCAGGTGGGGCAGGAGGGGTGACTACACAGAGCACAGAGGATTTTTAGGGCAGGGAAGCTATTCTGTATGATATTAAATGGTGGGTACGTGTTATTATTCAGTTGTTAAAAACTACGGCATGTACACCACCAAGAGTGGACCCTAATGTAAACTATGAACTTTGGGTGATAACGATGTGTCTTCCGTTGTAACAAATGTACACTTCTGGTGCAGGATGCTGACAGAGGGGCAAGCTGTGTGTGTGGGGGTGGGGCAGAAGGTGTACACACACTCTCTGCTCTCCTGTTGGACCTTTGGCCTGATTTTTGCTGTAAACCTAAAACTGCTCTAAGAAGTAAAGTCTACTGAAAAAACTGCAATACTGCCTGGGACAAAAAATAGGAGGGAGAAAAAAATGAGTTATAGCGCCAAACTTCCCACTAGCACAGAAGTGGAGAAGGAAAGAAATGTGGAATGAATTCAAATTAGAAGGACGGTCCTTCACGCTTATTATATTCTAATAGTTCTCTTTTTTTCCTTTCCTGGCATGAAAATACAACACGAGGAATGAGGGTGAGGGGAATGGAAGGGAACTTCCTGGCAAGTTATTAACTGTGTGACAGGAATGAATTAGCACCAGTAAAATGAACATGAAGCACGATCTCTCCATGGGTGTGTCCCATGGAAGGAGGAGATGTGGGACACACGGCGGCCAGCTAGGGGACTACGTGCAGCACGGCTGGAAGGAAGGCAGAGGTAACTCCTCCTCTTCTTTCCCTCCCTGAATCTGAACTGAGTGCCGCCTGTGAGAGGATGGGGGTGGAAGGGCATGTTTGCCATGGGTACCAAGCAGATTTAAGGGGAGGAATCCAAAGGTCAACCTCAATGCGGACCCTAGTCACACTCCTGGTTTATTCCGACTCGGGATTATGGGACATGGCTCACCAGCGAGCACGACCGGCCCCTCCGCCCCACTACAGGTCCTGCCATGTTGGATGATGCTGACAAAGATGGCAACCGAGGAAGGACTTGGTAACACTGACCTGAAGATAAGTTGTTGGCTATACAAAAAGTGTCCTCATTTTTAAACTATCTGTCATTTAAAATTCTACAGGGATGGTAAAACTTGAGGCATTGCAAATTTCAATGAAAAGGCAAATGACTTTCTGGTTCTGGCTTCCACCATTAATTGTGTGCTTTGGTTAATTAAGGACCAGGGCAGAGGCTGGACTGAAGAAGAGGTATTTAATTTTTCTCCCAGTAGGGGTGAAATAATTACTGGTTGAGTCAAAGAAGTTATTTGGCACACGTTACACCAAATTGCCAAGATCCAGCTGAAAAAACCAAAATGAAGAGGGGGCTGTCCTCTTGAAGATGGATCTGTGAGAACTACCAGATAATGTTGTTTTTAAAGGTAAAATTTTAAGGGAAAGAAAAAAAATGTCCCAACATTAGAGCAAAAGATGAAGCACTACAGCAGCAAATGGAAAAACAATGAAAGTAATGACCACAGAAACTTCCGTAGGACCGCGGAGGCACCAGGCGCGTCACAGTCACTAACTCTCCATTCTCATAACAGCCCAGTGAGGAACCTGTGGTTGCGAGCCCAGTCTTAGAGAGAGGGAAACCGGGGCGCGGTAGTGCTAAGTTGCCCAAGGCCACGTGGCTAGAGAACTCTAGACCTTTGGTATTATTTCCAGTGTTGAGAGAAAACATCTTCATGAGACTGTGATGGGCATCGCTAAGCAAACTTTATTGGTTGCTTAAATCCGGACACAGAAAACAAAGGCTAGTTTACTTTGTCAGTTGGGACTTTGTGGCTGTTGACCAAAATGAGAACGTTCTAACATTGCTGTTCACGGAATCACCACCTAAGAAACCACTCCACCCGTGTCTTGCAGACATAGAACTATGGGGCGCATTCATTACCCACCCCACTGCCTCCTGCTTTTCACTGACTAGTAAACATGGCGATTGCTAATCACAAACAATAGTTCACGTCGAGACAAACCAGGGCTTTGATCTTTGTTGGGTCTCTGTTTCAGAGTTCACTTCTTGACCCTGTGATGACCTGAAACGACAGGCCGGTGTGGCTGAAGACAGGCTGGGAGGAGGCCTTAGACACCGGCCTTCCCCTCCTGCGGCTGAGAAGTGGGGGCAGATTTTATTAACGTATCACTCAAGGCTTCAGCTTTATTTCAGGTGACCTTATACCAAAGATGCCCTAGAATGTTCCACGGACCAGTCAGGGTGTCTGCAAGGAACACGCACCAGACAAGGGATGCAAAGAACCCTGTGGATCTCTTAGACAAGTAGCTGCCAGGATCTCTGTACACACGTACACACACACACACACACACACACACACACACACCCGTATTTCATGTTGAAGAGGCTCAAATAACAGTCATGTTAAATAATTAAAAATTATTAAAATAATTAAATAATTAAAAAATTAGTCTTTCTCCAACTTGAAAGGTTGAACAAATATCTGGAAAAGGTTGACCTTCTTTTAAAAAAAGCTGCAACTGCATGTATCACAACCCGGGATCACCTCCAAACCATGATGTCCATCTGCTGCACGACTCCCTGACGGTGACAGTCGTCTCGAATTACAGCAAAGAAAGGGCTTGGGATTATATTATTTACAGCAAGAAGACGAATGGACTCACAAGTTAAATTCACATGTGGGAACAAACATAACTTCAATATCCTATGCTTCATTTTGGGAACCAGCAGCATTAAGAACAGAACCTGCTGTTTTCTGGAGGGGCCCAAGCACCTGCAGCTCTGACGGTCGCGGGCTAGACTGATGCGAACTTCCTAGCCCTGACTTCCGAAGGAACCCCTCCCTGACGGCACGCGTTTCCCGGGGGCAGCTGAGAGCCACTGCTTTGACCTCAGCCAATAGGCGTTGTGCTGTGCTTCTGGCCAGTGTTAGTGTCGCTGAGTGAGGGCGGGGCTTTGCCTCTTTTCTGTGTTGGATGTCCCTGTCCTAGAGCCGGACTGGCAGGTGACGATACAGACATCTATTTGTTCCCATTATTTCAACTATCTGGTTAACCATAATACATTATTTCCTGATTATAAAAAATATAGGAATAACGTAGCTGTGTATATGCGTGTGTGTGTGTGTGAGAAAAAGAGAGACAGAGAGACAGTGACTGATGGACATTTGGAGACTCAAAGGCTCCTAGGTCACTACTTGGATATGACGTGCCCTCTTCATGGCTAAATCCTGTAGCTTTTCAGCTTGTGGAAAGAATGAAAAGGACCCTGGGATTGAAAACATAATAGGGATACAGATGTTTTCTTTGAATTTTTCTAAGTGATACAGAGGCGTTTAAAAAAAAACAACTTTTTTTTTCTAACTTGAATTTAACATTATTTCCTTGGAGGAGAGGCCATTGGGTCAATCATGAAATGCATTTAATTATCACTCTCCCTCACTTTCCTACCTGCTCAGGCATCTTCCCCATCTCCCTAGGTTATCTTTCCTACCAACCAGGAATTCCTTACGAGTCCAGCTTTCCCGCATTCCCTCCCCTCCGACCTTTGTCTGGCCCGGAGGGTGAGAGCTCCTGTTTGGTAACTGTTGGATGAAGGTTCAAGCTGGCCTCCTCTGAAAACAGAGACTGTGGCAAGTACCCACCCACACACATGCTGCTCGCCAAGAGCCACCCGCAGACACAGCCCTCCCGACAGACGCGTCTACCACTCGGGACTAACTCACAGCTCCTGTGAGCACCTACATACTGTCCCAGGCCAGCCGAAGGTTTTTAAACATTAGAAGAGAAAAGGCAGCAGTGAAAGTAATAGACACAGTATCTGTCATCCTTAGTCATATTTTGTTTAATTTTACTTCTCCCATCGGGGTGGTATGAATGCAGAGGGACTGAACCAGCGATGGCACAGGAAAGACGAGGTGAGGACCATCCACAACAGAGCAGAATGGAAGCAGAGTGACATTTGTGACAGCGAGTCCCTGCTCCTCGGCGGCTTATTCTGAATTCTGCTGTGTGCACATTACCTTGAAGTTTAATGGTTTCAAAACTGTCACTCTGCTCAAGACTAAACTGGTATATTGTTGATCCTCCATCAGACTATAAATACAAGTGAGAAAGAGGAATTTTTAATGCATGTCACATTGGAATCGTACCTCCAGTTTTCTCTTGACAGAGTTTGTGAAGCTCCCTAAAAAGTTGGAATGCCAGCTTAACAGAAACAGAGCAAGCCGGTGGAGTCCAATAAACAAGAACATTGTGTGTTCTGCATCCAAATTTAAGCAGTGACTTGATCTTAAAATCCAGACGACCCCTTGGGTATGCAGAACTACATACTTCAGAAGCTCATAAACATATAGGATGGACATTTTTAACAAACTCACTCTATTCCAAGTTTAAAATACAGCTGCGGATTGATTTATTCAGGAGCAAATACAACCTGTTTCTTTAGGGGCTCTAGCAACCTGCCCAAACACAGTCACTGAAAGAGACGGCACGGGAAACACCAGCTTTAACCCAGAAAGAGATGTCCCTCTGTGCTTGGATCCAGGGTCCATTCATAGACAGAATGGCCCCTCAGGGACGCCCACCTCTTAACCTTGGAACCTGTGAGCATACATGATGTCCCAGAGCAAAAGAGAGCTAAGGCATCGCTGACTTTAAGATAAGGAGATTGTCCTCAGTTATCTGGGGACCAGATGGAACTACAGCGCATCTTAAGTGGCGGAACAATAGGTCAGAGAGAGGTGGTGGGGGGAGGGCTGAACTCATCCTTGCTGGCTTTGAAGATGGGAGTGGTCTCCAGGAGCTGGAAGAGGCAAGGACACAAGTTCTCCCCTGGGGTCTCCGGAAGGGGGTGCAGTTGTGCTAACACCTAGGTTGGAGCCCAGGGCGACATGCCGGACCTCTAACTGACACAACTGTAAGTGAGTCACTTGTGCTGTGTTTTAGCTACCAAGCTTGTAGCAGTTTGTTACAGCTGCCACAGAAGACCAACACAGCTAGTGTAACCAGTGCATTTAACCAGCACCCAGGACTGTAATGTTTCATCACCTACAGGCGCTCCCACGGTCATCGCTGACTGACTGGCCTTTCTACAACACATATTTACCTACCAACCACTCTCCCAACCCAGGCCTTCATTTGCTTATTAACCTATTCTAAACTATGGTCACTTTATTGTCAACAACACCTTTTTCCCTGTGGAAAAATATAAAAATCACACTTAAAAATTTTAGCACTGATTCTGAATTTGTAAGTTTCTCTTTTTTACAGATGAAGCAAAGCAAACTGGATTTATCTTAGTAATCTGGAACAGTGGTAGCGAAAGGTTTTTTACTCATTATTGGAAACGTGAAAAGCAAATCATCTGGCCTTCACATGCTGTTTATTCCTTATGTATGTGGGGGGGGGGGGACTGATGGGAAACAGAGGAATTTTTCTCAAAATTAAAATGCAATCTCAAAAGTAACCCCAAAGTTTTACTTAATCGTCATGTTTAACAACTTGTGTTTTCCCATATACTCACCAACACTTGATATCGGTTAGGAACGTTTGCCAGTCTGATGGGTGAAACAATACACTCATACTGTGTAGATCTGCACATATCTGATTATGTGTGAGGCTGAATAGATTTCAAACGCTACCCAGCCCTACACTGCTGTTCTGTAAGCTGCCCATGTATATTTTACATCCATTTTTTTCTACTTGGGTTTGTCTCTTCTTATTGATGTCTAGGTATTTTTTTATAATTAGGCTACTAGTGCCTGACATATCAATATTTCTTCTAATCTAGAGCTTGCTTAAAAATTCTGTTGATGGTGTCTTTTGGTAAGCAGAAGCACACGACTCTGTCCACGAAGGCTGAGGGCACTGCCTACCCTGAGGTTATAAAGCTATCCTCCTACACTTCATTGTACCCAGCGGTCTTTCTCTTCCTAGTGACAGAGACAAAGGGATGAGTTAGAAGCCGGTGCATCAGGTCCGGCAGACAGAGCAGCAGACAGAGGGGTTCAGGGTGGTGGTGAGCACAGTGGGTGTCGGGCTGGAAGCAACCAGGTCCAGTGGGCACCCCTGCACCCGGACAGTGTTCTCTACATGCCACTGTCTGCTCAAAAGCCCTCAAGGTTTCCTGGAGAAAGGGCCGGCTCCAGTCTGGGGGTGAGCTGAGAATACCCTGTTGTACAGGGGCGCTCCCAAAGATTTCCAGAGTCATGTCCAAGGAACACAAGAGACAACCTGAACGGGCTCCTACTGGCCAAAGATGAGATGCCCTGAACACACAGATACTCATTACTGCAAAGCATTCACACATACTAAATACGCAAAAATCCCTAGGTCCATAATGGTACTACTGGTTACTGGATCAGGGCATTACGGAACCAGTCCATTCTGAAACTGGAACACAAGGGGAATGAATCAAACTTTGATCTCAAGTTTCCTATAGGAACTCTATTTCAGGGTAACCAAACAGTTGAGCAGAGAGGACACTTAATACATGTGGATGGAGTGACAGAGTTAGGATGTCACCATCTTGAAACCCCTAATAAAATAACAGATCGAGGCAATCATCATCAGTAGCTTAAAAAGCCATTAAGGGAAAGGCTGAGGCAGAGCTTTGTAACGGATGGATCAGGTTGGCAGCACGAACCCCTGTTAATCAATCTGAGCCTCCCGACACCGTGACACAAAGTGCAAAGTGCTGCCGGGACGGTTCTCACCGACACTCGGAGCCTGGACCCGTTTCGGCGCCACGTCACAGGAACCTTAAATGACACACCCCGCGTGCATCGGCCCCGCTCAGAACGCGGGATGTTCCACAAGATGGATAGCTTATTCCACAATAAATGAGGAAGGGTAGAATGCCTGAGTCTGGGTTGTGAACGAAGACGCACACCTGAAAGTCAGGAGACCAGAACAAAATCCAGGTCTCCATTCCTTTAGTTCATTTTTTCCAATACATTTCGACCAAGCCCTCCCGTCTGACAAGCTCAGAGTCAGAACTAACTTTCATTGGGACAACTGGGTTTTCCATGTTTTGATGGAAACTCATAGAAAAATTGAATTGAGATGCACTTGCCATCCAAAGCCACCAGAGTGACAGTTCTGAATAGAGTTCAAAAGGAACAAGAGGGCTGATTTCTGAAAACAGAAAAATAGCTTGCCTTTTAATTGCACATTTCATCCTGAAAGGGGGTTTTTCCTTCCCCCTCATTAACTGTCTGTCCCCTTTTCTGATAACTGAAGAGTCACATGATTTAAATAAAAAGGGAGAAACTGAGCCAACTCAGGTGATAGTGTGTGATTTGTAGGAGCAAATAATGCAGACATGAAAGACACTTCCTGCAATGTACGACAGACTTTCAAATTATCTTTCTCTACTAATTAGCATTTTAGAAAAATTGGGTTTAATCATTGAAGAAGCCATCTGCTTATCTGGGCGCTGTCTGCCGAATGGCGCCGGCAACCTCCAGGGGATACGCACCCAGCAGGTACTGCACTTTCTTTTGATTTCTGAAGAAAGAGAAGGACCGCCCTCCCCCTCCCCACCCCTCAACTAATTCAAACACAACAAATCCGTGCCACGTTCTGGGGTTCCTCACGTCCGAGAGCTAAGGGGGGTCAGACACACGCAGGAGGGATTCGAAAGCTCCCCTGCATGTACTACACATACAGAAGAGATGTGTGGCTTTGTGTCATTTATAAATCACCCACCCTCCTCCTCATTAAATGGCACGGCAGCAGACACACAGTGACACGTGACATAAGTCGCAGTTTGCAGACTGTGCAAGGCGTTGTCCTGAGCAGTGTGAGCTCAAGCAGTCTTGAGTTAAGACCCCTGGGGGTGGAGGGAACAGCAAAAACGGCCCAAGCCATCCTCAGTCACAGGCAGGCTTCCTTCTCACCCCTGGAACTTTGGGTTGCTCTGGTGGCTGTGTGCGGGGAGGTGCTACTGTGAAGGGTCTGCTCCCTGAGTCACAAGGAGAACATTCAGCCTTTCATTCCCCTATTGATGGAGAGATCTACGAAAATCCCATGAAAAAGTCTGTACTATTTAAGACTTAAATTAAGATGGATAGAGTTGAAAACGACTCGCTACAATGTCCACTGGAAAGACGGGTTGAATTTTGACCCAGCAATTCAAGGCCACTGAGTTGAAGCTCTCTTAACATTTCATCCTGACAAAACAGAATAATTAATTCTCACAATTACTATCACATGGCTGTGCATTTCAGCGTTTATAACTTGTCAGCCAACTTTTAGCAAAACACATGGGGTCTGAGCTGCCTATAGTGAAGGCCTGGAGTCATTCTGTGGAAGGCTTTGGAGGGGAAGCTGAGAGGTTGAGATAGAATACTTGGATAAGAAACATCATGCCAAGCAGGGAATAATAAAACAGTGAGCACATTTTAGGAAAACGGATTTTCCATTTTCTCTTATCTCCGTCACCTCCGTCGGTCCCTCCCTCTCCTCTGTCAGAGGAGTACTTGTTAGTTCACGGGGTAAACAGCAACAACCAGAGGAGACCGCCCACCGCCTCCCCTGCACAAACTCCGCCAGTTCTGGCTTTGCGGAGCAAAGACACAGAAACTGTAAGCCTTGCCTTCCCCACTGCTTGCTGGGTTTTTTCCTGACTCTCCCCCGACAATTGCTCCCAATGGGACATTTCCACTTGGGGAGTGCCCCAATGTGGCCAGTGAGAGCGCTGAGCATAAATTTCTTAACTTTTTCAAAATAGCAAAAGAAAAATGAATCCCTGTGTGTGTGTGTACAACGAAAAACAAGAGTATTTTATGACGAGCTGTGCTATTTACAAGGATTCTGATAAATAAATGGCTTGCATTACATAATGTCTGCATGCCCCCAAAAGCAAGTTGACATGCATATTGAAAAAGAATGACACAGCACTGAGGATATGATATAAACCGATTAGAACCAATTGGGCCCAAGATGGTGGAAGATTCGACTTCCAGTAGACCTTGAACCTCATTATATGCTCATTGTAATATATTAGCAGCTAAATGACACACCCACAGGCGCCATGACAGCTCTGAGGCTGGCCATAAAAGGCCAACAGTGGGTGGTGGCCCAAATGCAGGAAACCCCTGCCCCTTCCCCAAAATAGTTGGAACAGTCCTCCTACTTGTTAGCACATGAAATTACCCAGCCCATAAAAACTAACCACCCCCGCACCCCGGCCTGCATTCTGTCTTTAGAATGTGTATCTCTCTAAATAACCTTGCTTTCACTTTACTATGGCTCAGTCTTGAATTCTTTCTTTCACAAAGCCAAGGACCCTTATTTGTGGGGCGCATCCCAAGGGCTCACCCAAGACCTGGGACAAGACCATCCTTGAGCCCCATTTTCCTGCAACAACTGCATATCAAGACGTGCATTTCTTCTTGGGAGTAACCTAAGGAGCACACCATGTGATGCCTCCTCCAGGTGGCACAGAGCAAGCATGGGATGAGAACCTGCACAAACCCGAGCTGAGGAAAGACACACTCTCGGGAGGCAAGGCTGCCATCACCGCCCCGAGAGGCTACATCCAGCTGCCTGTGAGGAGAGGACTCCCTGGCTCAGCGCCCCTTCCACACCCTGAGCAAGCCAGAGGAAATCCTGGCTTTGGTCATTTTTGGAAAGTTTTCCTCTTCTTGAATGCTAAGAACGGAGGGACAGTGCTCTTTTCCCAAGGATGGGTTCCCAGTGACCTGGATCCTGCTCATTGTTTGCAGAGCATCGCAGATCACGCTGTGATTCCAGACAAAAACCGCCAAGAGAAACACCAGGGTGGGACCATTCCTCAGTGCTTTTCCTCTAAACCCACAGAAAACTCTGGTGGCCTCTCCTGACACTTCCGTGTAAAACGGCAAAAGTCCAAGACAGGGAATAACGAGAGCCGGGAAATTTCCTTCCCACAGAGCACCCCACTGCCCCACGCGCTGGCTCCCCAAATCCCTCCAAAGTGCAACAGCTAATCGGCTGTTTATTCAAAACCACCTACAGAAGTTAATCGACAGTTATCAACTAATTGAGTGTGGCTGCGGTGCCGTCACCTCATTCATCTTCCTGATTCAATTTAACCCGCTTAGTCCTCCACACGGTGCAGTGTCCCCGCTGCTCCCAGTCGCCGGCTGCAAGAAAGACCCCGGAACAACAGGAAGCTAATAGTTTAACTGCTCCTCTAAATTTGTTTGACAAAACTGACATTTACTGCGTTCGGTCATGTTGTGGGTAATCTGCAGTTTACCCCTGGGCGGGTCTTAGATGCCCATTTTATTTACCTCTCGTAGTTAAAAGCGTAATTAATATTCCATTCTGTAACAAAGATTAGAGATTTGACAAACATTGTAATTTAAATTCTCCATTATGGCAAACATTAAAATCAACCATCTTCCCCATGCCCCATTGCGTAAAGGACACGTGTAGCTGTAATTTAACTTTTTAGTTTTTAATACCGCAAACTAATTTCTGCTGTCAGTTTAATGAGCTGGAAAACACAAATCTTGCTGCTCTCCGTGTGGGCACAGGCTCTGAGAGATGAATCGAAGAGGGGGAGTGTAGCGGTTTCTTTCAGACCACATTTCTAAAGGCACCAAGCAAACTGTATGCGTGTAATCTAGCCGGTGCAACAGGATGCTTGTGCTGTGGGTTCCAGAAACCATTTTTAAGCTTAAATAAAGCCTTTCAAGAGAGAAATAAAGGAATTGCTCTGGAACTTTCTGAAGTAAAGGTGTGTCTGTGTAAGGGACTTATGGAAATACATGCAGATACTGACCACAAGCAAAAACAAAACAACAATGAAGCCACAGTCCTGCGGACTGAGGCTCTGAAGCGAGCAAGGTGGTCATCTTGCTGGTCAGCCACCAGCGACACAGAGCCCTTTCCAGAACACTAACGGTGGAACGAGGTGGCCAGAGGCTGGAGTCCTCCGAGAAACTCTGTTCTAATTCATGCTAATTTTCACTGAGATCTCAGCTTCATAAATTTTATGTGACTGATTAAAATTATGGTATGTGCAATACCTTCAGGCAGCTGAAATGGCTCATTAAACAAGGAAGCTAGCTGGGAATTATCAGTCATGTAACACATTTGTATACTCTGAATTTGATGTCTTTAGAAAGCAAGTAGGAGGAATATTTAAGTCCCCTCCCCCCTTCCAAGCTGGGCTCAGGAGGGAACGGGAGAAACGCCTTGATCTCAAAGAGGCTGCGGGATGCATGCGCGGAAGCCCCGACGTGCCGACTTCTGCAGAGGCGTCATTAGTCACTGCCAACCTCGATTTGCTTCCCCTATTTTACACTCCAATCCCAGGAGGAAACGTACTCGCTGCTGCAATTTCGGGCTAAACCAAAGATAAAGTGATGCACTTTAGAAAACGGCAAGCCTGCACGTCCCAGCGTGGACGAGCGCCTCACGGCACAGAGAAAAGCATGTGTAAATATGATTAACCGCGCCACAGCATGAAAGGGAAGAGACGGATACTGCCACGGCAGAAGGTTTCCAAGCGGCCCGAGAGCCAGACAGTCCACACAAAGCTGTGTCCCTAAGCAACACCGGTGGTTTGAGACAGAAGCCGGCCAGCCCCTTCCGCGGGGGCGCGCACGAGCCTCGTCGCCCGCTCTCCAGCGCGAAGCCGCCCGTCCTCCCGAGCACGCCGCCTCCACTGCCGGGGAGGAGTTAGTTCCCTGGGAGCTCCTGACGGACACCAGCAGCCTATTAGTTTACCGTATTTCAAATGAAAATCTTTGCCAGCTCTTTATAAAAAAGAACATCCCCTTCTACGAAAAGCCCGTAATTTGCCTCAGAATGCTTAGGCCTGCCCATGGAAACAACATGTCACCATCTGACTCAGAGACGGTCTGTAAGCCAGATGGGCAAAAAAACCCAGAATCAAAACAGACCTGGTATTTAAAAAACAACATTTTGGAAAAGAGTAACTGAATGAGAGATTTAACCTTTCAGAAAACAAAACAAAACAAACCATCCTGCCTCCAAACAAGAAAAATGATTGAAAACAAACTAAATCAAGTATATTATCAACAGGATTACACTGATTCAGAGAAAAAGTATCAGAAGGAAATAAGTCAGCAGAATGCGCTTCTTTACCTGACAGGGTATCAGGAGAGTATGAATAGCAGGTTTCACGTATCTGAGCTGCTGCTCTGTTCTCTGTACACATGACTGTCTGTGGCTCTAGAAATGAAGTGCTGTTTATTTATTGAAGTTAATTAAAATGGGCTACCATGATTTCTTTTCAACCACAAATTCTCTTTGTTCAAAATGGGAGGGCACCTACGTTTCTAGTGCCAAAACTCTGACGTCACTGGGAGAATTTCAGACACAGAGGACTGGAAAGGCCAGACAAACCTATCAGGAATGAGCACAGAGAGAGAGATCTGGGGTCAGAAATAGAAAACCAAGGTCAAGTGAAATATGGAGCAGAAATAGGGGTTTTTGCAATAAAACTAGTCAACGTGAAGGAAAATGAGGACAAAAGCCAGGAGACGGGGCGCTCTCCTGTGAGGAGGAGCCAGCCTGTGGCATGGGCTTCAGCCGAGGCGAAGTCACCATGGTTCCTGGGAGAAGGGAGAGGTCACCTGAAGCATGCTGTGCGGGTTACATAAAGGTTCCTCCCAGCCTTTCTCATTCAGAGCAGCCAAGTTACTCTGCAGCCCAGTGAACCAAGTAAGTAGCACAAGGTAGGACTTGGGCGAGGAATTAGAATAAAGAGAGAAAAATCGAGCCTTAAAATCAGACAGGCTTTGAACAGTCGTCTACACAGCCAGACACGTGGGACAACGGCTCTTAACAGGCCTAATTCCTGGAACAGGGGAAATGCATCAATAAGCATCTTCTCAAAATTTTGGGAATGGAAGATCTCGAAAAGCTTCTATCAAGCAAGAGGTGGTAAATGACAGTTACTATGTAATACTGGTTATTACTGTGTTAAAATATGATTATGCAGTTGATGGCCCATTTATGGGGCACTTCATTGTTACAGTTTTCAGACTGGAGACACACTCTTTTAGGGATGTCACAGGTCACCTCTCCCCACTGCTTTCCATCTTGTTCCTCAACCATGGATTTTCCTAACACGTGATTTTTCAGAAGCCTAGTTCTGGTGGCAGGGCAGGTATACTTCTAGAGCATAACTCTCAAATTTCAGTCTATTTACTGGGATTAATGAGTTGGTCAAAATGGTGCTAGTCACAGAAAATCAAACTTGGTCCTGTGAAGAAATGTATTTAAATCATTAACAAGGATGTTCTGAATTTCATACGAAAAAATACAATCCAACTAGTGAAAACTCAATTAAAGGCAGCATTTAAAAGTTCAAAGAGACAGAGTCACTGCAGAGAAGAAGAAAATTCAACTGATAAAGAAAGCACAGAATGCTAAAATACACAAAATTATCACTTAATGCAATCTGCTTTTCTTTTGCCATCCTGGATAATAACCAAGTCTCTTGACAACAAGTTAATAATGAAACTGGAAACAACCGTCGCTCACACTTCCAGAGCTGTGGTCCAGAAACTGGTACCCAATGTTACTGTAGGTTAATGGTGTCACTGGCTCACTACAAATGCACCACCAGACAGAAGCAGACCCTTTACGAGACCTTTTCTTACAGGAAACCAGGGATCATAATGTCACCCAGTGACCACAGTCAGACCTGCCGTCTGCATGACTAAGAGCCTGCGCACACCCTTCGTGAGGGGCTGTGCTCTCAGGACCCGGGTTCCTGACGAACCGGCTGCCGCCACCCACAGCCCCTCTGGGCGGGGAGGGGCCTGGCACGTCGCTGTGGGGGGATCCGAGTGGCTCTGGACTGAATTTACAGTGTGATAGGACTAATGCCCATTGCAGCTGAACCCCATCCACAGTAGCATGAACTAGGGTGACAGCAACCTGAATCCCAGAACTCTTCTGTGACCGAGCTCGGTCATTTGTGAAGAATCGAAAGAATGGCGACCAGGAGTCCAACGACGACATCTCCAGTCAGAGGCCGGCCGGACAGGGTGTGCTGTCTCCGCCCAAGAAGAGAAATTTTGTTGCTCTGCTCTCCAGAACTTGGAACAAGGCTCAGGGCTGCTCGTTTGGCGTTTGTTAAATGAATGAAGAGACACACGTTCAGCATGTACATAAGTACCAGCCCATGTGAGCGTGAGTTCCGGAGGATTAAAATAACTCACCTGCACCATAAGAGGGTTACACTGAATGAGGGGGGCACAGGTGAGTCTAGACCAGGAGGAGTGTGAACAGACCGCGTCCTGGTGTCCTGACTCTATCCCCATGAGCTTGGCTCTTCCTGTTCTTCCTCTCAGACGTAACGCTTGAGGATTTTAGACGTAATTCAGAATTCTGAGTACCTGTTGATCAGATACCCAAATGCCTCTCTAAATTGCCAAATGCTTTCTGAAGGTTATATTCTTTACTACGAATTTTACTGTGTGTTGTGAAAGACAGAAACCCAAATAAGGGTACAATTACTAGAATTCATCTTATTTGGCTATTCATTATCGATTTACCATTTATACACATTCTCTAGAAGCAAAAATTGTGTTTTATACTGAGATTTTCACTTCCCTTTAGTTTTTATCTATTTGAACATTTTAAATTGTATTTAATTTGGCAACATGCACAGTAATCATTAGTTGGGTTCTTTCTTTTACCCCTTTGTAGTAAACACACAGGTAAATGGTAGACTTTCGATGAAAAGGAACATCTTCACTCATCTGTGTAGAGGATTTTGCTGATGTTTGATGGTGATTATTCAGGAGCCACGGATGTCTCTGAAATGCAGGCGAGAATCACTTCCCAGTCCCTGATGCTGCCACACTCCTGAGATGTGACCATGCCAGCTGACTGCTGGCAGGTCAGGCCAAGTGTGGGGAGCCCAGAAATGACCCCGAAAAGGGCACCTGAATTCTTACAACTTACAAAGTCATTTGAATGCGTTTTGTGCAAAAACACATGGCAAGAGGTTTCTTAGAATAACCCCTGCTCTTCCTCTGCAAGATGGGTGCCACTGCAATTCTTTCTAGTCTCTGCTATGTTTTAGTTTTTCAAACACCACTGGTTCCTGCCAACCCTGTACATCAATTCCCACCCTATTCCAACTCCCACTAATTTTTGTCCTTTCAGTGTCTCTGGAGCCCCCAGACTGCAAACAAGACCCAGACTTCCCTCAGCACCATCTCCAACAAAATATTTCCTTACGATACACTAACGCGTGTGCACGCATGTGCACACACGTGCACCCGCGCACAGCACCCCCCCCCCCTTATTCAACAACTTCATTTCATTAGCTGGTCAAAGATTAACCCTGGTACTTTCTGATTTATAAAATCCTCTCTTTGCGACTTTACCCTATCTTAGTAAATTGTTAAGATAAGTGAAAGTTTCATATATTTTTCCTTAAAATAATTCATTTTCATTGAACAAAAAATACGAGGTTAAAGAAAATACAACCACTCATAATTTTACCACTCAGAATAATAACTGCTAACAGCTCAGGATATTTCAATCCAGTGTTTTTTTCACACATATTAATTTTGAATGAAATTCTGGTTTTTCTCTACCCTTTATTTCTATGACCTCCAAATGCTATTAATTATTTTTAAACACAGGTTTTAATGACTAAACAACACTTAATCAAAATGACATTTATTTAATTATGTCTATTGGAAATGTAGCCAGCTTCCAAATGTTCCACTGTCATGGGTAATAGTGTAATGACTATCCTCGTGTATAAACGTGAAAATCCCCTTAGAAAACATTCTAAGTGGCAGTGGACTAACTGGCATGTCCATTTGAAACAGCAGTGTTACAAACTATAAACTGCTTTAAAAAATCTGTACCCACTTCTAGTCTCCCCAGAAAATGCATGGGGACACCCTTCTTACAATACCCTAGTGGGTTTTAAACTAGTTGTCAATTTGGAGTGAAACACAAAGAGTACTTTGCTTTCTAGATTTGCATTTCATTGCTTACTGATAAAGCTGCACAGCGTTTAACACACATATTGATCATTTGCATTTCCCCTTCTATGAATTGACTATTCATAACCTTTGCTCATTTTTCTATTGAAATCTTAGTGCATCGTTCATGGATCTGAATGGGTTACAATAAGAGCATCAGCCATTTGTTACGAAATGTTCAGCCCTGATGGAAGCCTTTTGTTGCCTCCACTGATACCTCATGGTGCACTTGCTCCCGACCTCCCTGACAGCCATTCTTTCCCATTCTTCAAGGCTGGGTTCTTTGATGCATCTAATCTTTTGGTCCATGATGAGGTCACTTATCTCTGAACTCCAAAGCAGTCACTATCCTGATCTCATCCTGTCTCATTTAATTATCTTTCAATATGTATAATGTCTTATGAGAGCCGTGAGGCAAAAAACCATTTCTCACACTCCACAGGCTTAGCACATTGCCACTAAACAATGACCCTAATCGTTGGGCACTCCAAACCTACCACAACGCAAATACAAATCAACATGAAAAAGCACTGATTTAAAAAAAAAAATTTGCCATTTTCCTCTTCCTGAAATCTATTTTCCAAAAGAAGGAAAATGTCATCAAATATAAATAACTCTTAGATAATAGAAATTCATTGTGCATCCAGATGAGATTATTTGATGTTAGTTACATAGTACACGCTGACACTATGTCCCGAGATGAACAAGTAAGTGATTACGTGTGAAAGCCAGCCATGTGCAAGTGGAAATATTTTTTGGCAGACGTGATACCCACTGAACACAGTGGGTGTGTCAAATTATCTTTACAACTCAAGCATAACGGATCGTTCCAGATATAACTGTATAGATCATCCTGACTTACAGTGGAGCTGCATCCCGATAAACCCATCTTAAGTGAAAATACTGTCTGTCGATGCGTTTAACACCCTGAACCTACCGAACTCCATAGCTCAGCCTGACCTAAATTCAACATCTAAGTTACCATATAATGTAACACTTACATTACCCTGCAGTTGGGCAAAATCATCTAACACAGAGCCTATCTTACAATAAGGTGTTGAATATCATGTAATACATGAATACCGTGCCCAAAGTGAAAAACAGAATGTCTGCCTGGGTTCAGAATGGCTCTAACTATGTGGGTTACCTGTCCTTGGGACCGTGTGGCCAGCAGGGGACCGCGGCTCGCTGCTACCGCCCAGCATCATGAGAAAGTAACCTACCATGTACCGCTAGCCCAGGAAACGATCAAAATTCAAGATTCAAAGTATGGTTTCTACCCATTGCTTTCACACTATTGTAAAGTCGAACAATTTTAAGTCGAACTGCCCTAAGTCGGAGACTGTCCGTATGTGTATATTGCTGTGCGTATTTTAAAATGCCGAAATATTGAAAATTACAAAGCACATAACTGGTTGAATATATAACAAAAGAATAAAGAAAGCAGATCCAAAGAACTTAGTGTAGCCTACTCTTGGTAATGGAAACCATCTGCTATGCATGTTTGGTAAACAGTTCTCAAAATGAAATCATATAGACACACCCTAAGGTCACACATGCATGTAGGAGAGTAACAGGGACGTCAGTCTGGAGAACCCCCACTCCCGCAAGGTGGTTCAACGCAGTTTCCTTTCTTGTGTGTATCAAATGGTTAAACTTGACATATCTTCCTTTTATGGTCAGAAACAGAATTTGCAGCAGTGAGAAATCACGGTTTCTTTGCATACTGAGTGCATAGTTCTGAAAGCTTTCTGCTAACTATGGTTTAGTGTTTTAGCTTTGAACATCAGATCACATTCTTAGTTTTTTTTATGATGAACATATTTTGTTCCCAAGGCTACAAATGGCTGTCTAAATGTCAAAGAAATTAGATAAACTAAAATCACTTAGCCACACAGCATTCTGGCTGATAACAATGTAAGAACAACCCGATAAACACAACAACAACAAAACTAAGCACCAACAGCAACTTAAACTGTAAAGTATCATTTTCTGTTTGCAAACGCATGTGAAACAAATAGCATACAGCAATGCTGATAACCCAAACTCTTTCCACACTCTCAAGATCCTCCAGAACAATCTAAAATCTTAATACACTGGACGGAAAACAAGAGCACACAAACTCTCAAAATTTTCTGGTGTCATGTAATGGGAACTATTAGGTTTAAATTTTTTTTTTAAGTTACCATATAAAGATTACTTATAAAGGCTGCTCTCAATCCAGTCATTTTCCATATCAAGTCCAAATGCAGCTTTGGACAACTCTTAAGTGAAGCAAAGTACAGGCAAAATGGTCCCTCGTCACCCTGCGCACTGATGCTGCCCCGCGTGGAGGCGGCCTCACTTCCGCCCCCAAACTGTAACTGACATCAGGCAGACGCTTCATTGTTTTTTCTTTCCCTTTTTTGTATTTTCGAAGATGGCATTGTGCTTTCAAAACTAATCTGCCTTCTATTTATATATCCATTAAAAAACCTACTGGACTATTTCACTAAACAACTAGATGGATTTATAAAGGAAAGTCTAATTTATTTCAAAATGTTAAGACTCAATTTACCTTCCCACAAATCTAAAATAATGATACAAATGAGCTTATCGACAAAACAGAAATAGACTCACAGACACAGAAAACAAATTTCTGGCTACCAAAGGGGAAAGGAGAGGAGGGATAAATCAGGAGTTTGGGATTAGCAAATATATATGCCTGTATGTAAAACAGATACACAACAAGGTCCTACTGTACACACAGGGAACTACATTTAATAGCTTGTAATAACCTCTAATAGAAAAGAATCTGAAAAAGAATATATATATATATAGAGAGAGAGAGAGAGAGAGAGAGCGCGCTATCACTTCATTGCACACCTGAAACATTGTAAATCAACTGTAGTTCAATAAAATTTTTTTTAAAAATTTAAAGAGAAAAGCACAAATGAACCTCAGATTTAGTTTCTTAAAAAAATAATTTACCTTGCCACACATTTTGATACACCCATGAAGAAAAGGGTAAAATACATCCCAAAGTACGGCAGGTGATGACAGATAAGTGTCATTTAGGGGATGAAAGCTGAAACCCCAAGAAAGTACAAGCTAACGACCACAGTTCCCCTCCCCATTACATTCCTCTTTCGAGCAAGAGACTAACACTGCAAAAGCTGGAAATCCTTTTCAGATCATTCAACATCAAATGATTTAAATTTCTTGGGTTCATTTTTTTCATGAAACAGCAGAGAAAAACCTCTCGCAGTTGGCATGTGGTGTGGCTGAATTCTGCACGTATGGAAGGGGCGACTCCGTGGAGGATGTGGGAGACCACAGGATGTCTGCAACCCCTCACTGTGGCTTCCCCTTAGTTTGCCTCACAGGGTATAAGAAAAATCTCTTCTTTTTCAGTAGGAAAGTTAATTTAGAAAAGTATCTTTCATGCCTTCACAAGAAAGAAGCAATGACAAGAATGAATCTTTGCAAGTTACATGAGCCTGCTACACACGTAATATGTACACTTATTTTTCAGAATCATCTGAAAGTCGGTTGAAGATATTATGACAATTTACCTCTAATACTTAGCATGTATCACCTAAGAATGAGAGATTCTACATAACCGCAGTGTTATTACTACACTCAAGAAATCTAACAATGATACCAAAATATTACCTAATACATATGCACATTCAAAACTTCCATATCATTCCAGTAATGTCCTTTATGGTTTTTTCGTTTGTTTTTTTGTTTTGCTCGAGAATCAATCAAAGAGCGTGCGCTGCACTTACCCGCCATGTTTCTTTAGTCTCAAGTCTAGAACAATCTCTGAATTTTCTCCTTTCAGGACACTGGCCTTTTTGAAGAATACAAACCAGTTGTTTTATAAAAACTTCCTGAAACCTGTGTATTTCTTTTTCTCATCTGACATATAAGGAGGAAACCTTTCCACAGCAGCTTGTACCTGCTGCTCTGAGTTCCCCTTACCTTTAGGAACAAAGGACCTTTGTGGATGTTGATATGCAATAGAGCTCACTTCATGCTACCTCCAGAACCTAAGGATGGTGCTGTATGGGGAGCGGCAGCAAACAGCTGCCCCCGACGCGAGTCCCTCCCTGCGTTTCCCGAGAATAACCCACACTGGCAGCAATTACACAGATACGCATTCAGTTTAAATCACTGTGAACAAATACCTAGATTTTATATTTGCAAATTGAAATGCAACCTCATCTTAGGGGGTGGTGAATGGGAAAGAAATCAGAGTTGTGGGCTATCTGAGCCGACGTGAGTGGGTCCCTCGCTGGGAAGGAAGAGCAGGGACAGACGGGTGCAGAGGAAGGGAGGACGCGGGCAGGAGAGACTGGGAGGTGTCTCAGGCACAGAGGAAGGCCTCCTGGGATTCTGGGTGGCTTTAATTACGTCTGAGGGAGATGAGGAGGTTGCCCGGAAGACGGGGAAGAGCAGGACGACTGAGAGTGTCAAGGAAGAAACCCTTAGAGTAATGGGATGACGGTCTTGAACTGCAATGAAGAAACAAAAGCTGCTCTGAGACAAATCCCTGCTAACTGCTGGGATTCCAGGGACAGGTCTGCCAACTTCTCATCATCTCCCAAGACGTAAGAGGAATGGAAGGAGGAATTAGAAATCTGACTGAAACCATACGTGAACATCTTAAAGGGAGTGCTTATTCTAGATATATACAAATTTGTAGTTTTTCCTTTTGCATCTAGATAAATTTCTGGATATGAGCTAAAAAGTAGGTAAGAAAGTAGAGGTGCTATTAGTGAATTATTACAATGATGTAATTATTATATGTTACTAAGTAATTATTATTAGTGAATTAGGGAATGTATGGTCTTTAGCCCTCTTTGGGCCCAAATTAAACACAGAATGAACAGAATACAATACGTGTAAAATAAGGCAGAGAGGCATCTCTTCCTGGTAACATCACTTCAAAATATAACTATTTATTGAAAAACAAGTTTATAGAATATGTGAAAATGTGACCACTAGGTGGTGTATGGGAGGGTTGGGAAAATGAGATGATGATGATGATGATGATTATATAGAAAAAGCTCAAGAGCATATGCACCTGGGGCAGGAGAAGACGAGGTGTTGGGGCCGGGGCAGGCCTGCCGTGCTCTCTTCACCTCGACGCACCAGATGTCTGAAGGCAGGTGGACAGCATCCTGTTCCTCCACGTGGGCTGGGGAGCACATCCTCCCCTGATGTCCTTGCTCCACAACCCAACAGTAACTGGTAAATCTGGAGAGGTCAGTCCAGCCAGTCCAGTTAAATACATCCTCTGATTAACTAACTGATTCAGTTAGAGTTGATTCTAGAATCTGGCATTTTTAGAAGCTGTCCATATTCTGGCCCACCTAAGTGGGCGATTTTCTGTTCAACAGAGACTTGGAGGAAACAGGCACCTGAGTGGGTGTGGCCACAGGGCCAGGCGGACAGCACTGAGTCACTCTTCCAAAGACAGGCGTAACCCTTTGGACAGCCTCCCGCTTGGACCGTTCCTTCCTCCACTGCAGCACCAGCACGGAGCCGGTGTCCGCACAGGCAGGTGCTGGGGAAACATCTGTTCAGTGCTTAGTCATGGCAGTTGATATATTTTGTTGAGTACCTGGGGCCATGTCTTTAATTAAGAAGACACACTTCAGTTTAGAATCCTGATTCCATTCCTTCCCATCAGCAGCCACATTAGACTTTAGTGAAAGGCATGCACGTATTTTCCTAGTTGGCAGTCCAGCCAAAGGAAGTGGTCTTCCAACAGACATCCGGTTACTAAAAATTTCAGAAGCAGAGTGTACACACGGGCAAATGGGACCAAAGAGCAGGGGTGACCCGTTTCCACCCATTAGACTTGGCGCCTTCCCCATGATCCCTGAGAGGCTGGAATTATTCCTGGGATGAGCTTCGAGCAGTTGGAGAAGTCCCGCGTGACGTTTCAGCGAGGATGGGCTTGGCAGCCACATGCCCTGACTTCCTCCACTTTCCTGTCACACAGTTAAGGAACATTATCTCACTCACCAACCCCAGCAGAAAAGCTAAACTTCATCTTTAATTATGTCTGAACATTTGCCTGTTAGGACTGCTTACACACTGCTCTGTAAGGCATTTTGTGTGCGGAGTTCAAGAGAAAATGCTGATGTAACTGAGAACTACATCAGAGAAACCACAGGACAGCGTGTGGCCTGATGAATCTTCTGAACTCAGCATTAACATACTGCTGGAGCATAATGCAGATTATAAATATATGAGTATACAACACCAGCTCCCAATAAACAGAAAAGCTTACTCCTAAGCAACTTCTTAATTCTATTTCCTTTAACCTTAACCTTGTCCTGCGAACAGAAATTAAAGTGCGGAAGCAGTGACTCACGAAATTCTATAAAGTGACAGAAAGTAGTATCTTTGGTTTTCCTATCCTCTCATTACAAATGTCTTTCCAACAATTTAATGTTGATGACCACGTTGTAATTTACAGATAATAATCAACTGACTATCCGTGATACTTCATAGAGGCTTAGTTTAGTGACAGAACATCTGTACAACACATTATTTTCCATGAAACCATAAAATGCATGAATAGGGACATTACTACCTAAAATAATACACGGTAAGACCCTGGAAGAATCTTCCCTTATAACACAGAACATCACTTAGAAAGAATGAAGAAGACTGTGACTGCAACACGAATGCCTTGACGTTCACCCAAACACCCAACAGATATTTCTGAGTGCCTACTATGTGCAGAAACTACTCCAATCTCTCAAAACAAACCACAATCGAACAAGGCCCTCCCCTCAAAGCGCTTGAAATGCACACTTACTTAGCTTTCTGTATGCCACGCTCCCAACTAGCCCCTTGGAGGCCATTGACACAGAGGTTTTCTTTTGAAGTTGCAGCTTTGCTAGTAACTGGCTTTTATTCAAAAAATTAATTTTTTAAACTGAAATATAGTTGATTGACGATGTTGGGTTAGTTTCTGGCGTACAACATAATGTTTCAGTTATATATATGTATATACGTGATATACACACACACATATCTATATTCTTTTTCATGTTCTTTTTCATTATAGGTTGCAGGGGGAAGATGTGCAGTATCTGACCTGAGAACATAGAAACAGGCAAACTGAGGGGCTATTCATAACTCTGTGTTGAGAAAACAAACTCATAGTTACCAAAGGGGAAAGGTGAGGGGAAGGATAAATTAGGAGTTTGGGATTAGCAGATACAAACTTCTGTACATAAAATAGGTAAACAACAAGGTTCTACTGCAGAGCACAGGGAACTATATTCAATATCTTGTAGTAGCCAGTAATGAAAAAGAATATGAAAAGGAATATATATGTGTGTATGTATGACTGAAAACATTATACTCTAACCAGAAATTGACACAACACTGTAAACTGACTATACTTCAAGAAATAAATTTAAAAAAATTAAATAATGAGATGGTATTTTTCAAAAAAAAAAAAGCAGTCATCACTTAAAAACCTCATGCCCTTCATGTGTGATGGAACCACAAAGCAGACACAGACTTGAATCAGAGACCAGAATTTGCTATTGGAGCCCAGGTGAAAAGCCTTTGCTTTTGGATTTCCTGGCACACATACAAAAAACAAAATTCTAAGAATTGAAAATTTCGGCTCATTTCCACCCTGGCTGTGTCCCCAGTGCCCCTGGCCGGAGTGTGGATAAAAACACTGCAGCTCCTGAGAGGTTTCAGTGCAGAGATGTCAGAGTCAGGACAAACTGGTCCAGGCGGAGCCCTGCCCTCGGGATGGCCGGGATCTCAGGTTCCTGGAAAGCAGGGTCCCAGGAGATCTTTGACTCCGAGAGGGAGGATTTGGATGCCTGATCCTCCCAGTAATCAAAAGGGCTCTTGCAGCTCAGATTTGACAAAACAGAAAACAACCCACGTCTTGGGCTGACACTAGTTCACTGTGAGTCCGCAGCATTCCCAAACAGGAGGACGCAGAACAACACAGTATTTCAAAAGCAAGAAAAATGAAAACGCAGCAAGAACTGTCTTTGGGAAGTGGGTTTCTGCATGGACTTGGGAGGGACAGGAGGTGCGGGTGAACGAGCTGTGTCTGCGCGCTTTCCTGCTCACATCATGTCCAAGGCCTGCGTCCTAAGTCACTGTGACGCTGCGACCACGACAAGAAATACAGCCCAGGACGGAATACTGATGCTACCACGGGCAGTCCAGAGAGTTCCCACCGGGGAAGGGTGGTCTGTGTGAGGCTAGAGTCCAGGTGCTCTGCTGTTGCTCGCGTGGGCCCTGAGCACGGGGAGAACCTCCCACAGACGGAATCTTCTAGAGACACAACCTTGAGACTTCAGTTTCTCTGGTTTTCCATGTGTCACCTCTCTGTCCTGAACACCTTTCTCACACTTCTTCCCTCACCATTCTCAAAACCCTGCTGCCTTAAACACCCCGCACACTGACTAGGCCGCCGTGATCCAGCTTTTAAAGCAGAGAAGCCGTCAGAGATTATGGGGACAAGGACAGAGGACGGGGTGGGGTGACAGCCCAGCAGTGTTAGTCCCGAGTCTCGTATTCTAAACGTACTTGGAACCATGGTGTTGGACTCGCACAGTAAGGGGGAGAAGCTGGACGGAGAAATGGCTGGAAGTAAAAGTTGCTGCTTGGTTTGGAAAACGGCCTTGCATAAGGAGGAGGAGTTCCGTAGGCACATGACATCACAGAGCATCACTGAGAGAAAATACACCACATCAGCGCGAGCCAGCCAGGCCAGATCAACACGACCTGGTGCTTTTCTTAACACGGCCTCCACGAGAAGGCAAAATCTAAGTCCTGGTGTGGGCGAAACAGCTGAAAACCCCGCAGTGTGCCCATAAGACAAGACGAGGTGCAGACCGTGGGCCCTGGGCCCAGGGCCTGGCCCGCAGCCCCTGAGTCTGCGCCAGAGACAGGAGCGGCCGTGGTCTCTGCCCCAGCAGCCCTGGGGCCCTCCC
The DNA here is from genome assembly GCF_048773025.1 of Camelus bactrianus. Taxonomy (NCBI): domain Eukaryota; kingdom Metazoa; phylum Chordata; class Mammalia; order Artiodactyla; family Camelidae; genus Camelus; species Camelus bactrianus. Next base: position 2,723,889 of record NC_133562.1, read on the forward strand.
TGCGCTCCTCATCTTCATCGAGGCTGAAGGCTGCCAGCTGTGCCCTCGCAGCTACTCTCTGCCCCCTCCCTCCCTCCACACTGAGTCCTACTGCCCGGGCACAGGGGTCCCGCGGGGGGATGCCCGCAGACGGCATCTGGCCACGGCTGCAGGACCGCCGACCTCAGCTCGCCGGGGAAGCACACCAGTAGGCCGTCATTTAATCATATTTTTTAAAGGGCTTTGGATGCAACACACATTTTGTTGACTTAACTTTTATACCAGAAAGAAAACAAAAAGAACACAGAATCAATCTATAAGCATCTGGGAGAGAAAATGTGGTTGTACAAAAAACACTGACTTTTTGAAGAGTCCGGGGCTACTTTTACTGCAGAATGTCTCACAGAGACAGACGCTCTGGTTGTTCCTGATTAAACATTAATGTCACAGCTGCTGCACAGGTGACTGTGCCCTCTAATTGCATCCCATCAGGTGAAACTGCGCCCTTACTGGCTTGGCTGGATTTGACGAGGAAGGCGTTCACCAGCGGATGTTCCCATTGCAAAGGCTCAGCTTTCCCTCATCGGATCATCCGTAGGGTGGCCGTTTTAGATTGTGCGACTCTTCTGATGACCACACTGCCCTCACCCAGTTGTTTCAGCAAACACAGACTCTTGTCTGAATGTATTATCATACTGGGCTTTGCAAAATGGTGATTTTCCAGTCCTCCCATTTCTATATTTACTCACTGGTATTGCCCTGTAAAGAAAACCTCCCTTTGTCCCCTTCTCTTGGTTTCTTTTTAATTTTTGTTTTTTTTTGTTTTTTTGTTTTTAAATGTTTACCTGAGATGGATGGATTTCTTAAAGCGCAGTGCTTCATAATCAACTACAGACAGTACTCCTTTGGATGATCCAGTGGTCCGGCATCTGGTGGGGGCAGCCCTTTCAGCCGGCTCCTCTGTCCCTCTGACATCATTCTGTTAGTCACTGAGCACAGCCTTGCTTTCTGGCATAAGACGCTACAGGCTCACCTGGTTTTCCCCTGACCTAGACCTGAGATGAGTCATTTCTCCAAGAAGCCCAACTGTGTTTATTGGGGAACAGCATTTACAAATTAAGGTCTTGATCGATGGTGCGTGCACTCACTGCAGCCAGAGTTTCATTGTCTCTAGCTCTTTCGAGTGCCCAGGGCCTAGGAAATTTTATATGCATTCTATCTCATATATATTTAAATCATGACTTCACACTGATATTTCCAATTCAGATTTAACACTACAGAGATTTTCTTTTTTTAAAAAGAGTATTTTTGTCTCTTCTCTTACAGTAAACCTTGGGGTTTATGTACTTATCCTACTATAGAAAAATAATTTTAGAAGAACAATATGAACATAATTATGAAAAGTAAATCTACGAAAAATGTTTAAGATTTTATTTTAGTTCTTTTTGTCCTTTGAATATATCCCACTGTAACTGAGCAGGACTCTGTGGGGCCTTCCCAGGACAGACCCCACCATGTCCTCTGACTGCGTCTTGTTTGTAGAAAGGCTGTGGTCTCCCAGGCCTCCTCTGAGTCACAAAAGTCTGGCTCAAGAACTAATGATTGAAAGGATGTGAACATGTAGTGACAAAATTAGCAGCTGGGCTAGAAGAACTGGTAACAATTTAAACAGCAAACCAGCCACAGAATATTTAGTTCCTCCCTGAAGTACATAGGATGACCATGAGCACACAGCCCCCTCAGCTGGCTGGAGCCTGCGGCTTGATGATGCTAACCCCTGTGACATCACCCTGTTACCTCACCATCAACCAATCAGGAACTGTGCACGAGCTGATCACACACCCTGCAACTCTCCCCTCTTCACTTTGCCTTTAAAAAGGCACCAGCTGGTGCTCAGGAAACCCAACCTCCCTGATGAGTCCAGGGAAACATTTTTAAAGGCGAGGTGACTGACTTTACTGTGCATGGGTGAGTGGACCCAAGTTTGGTCTGGGGACATCACTAAGGTTATATAGTCAAGAGACTTGTGTTCAAAAGTTACCCAAATTTTTTCCCTCTGGGCAGTAATATTACTACTTCGTGTTTCTATCTATATTCAACCCCAGGGTCAGCTTGTTTAGTATTTTCAGTTTAACTTAATTTTATGAATTTGCAAAACATTTACATGCTTCGAAAGTCAAAACTATATAAAAATTATACTCAGAGAAGTCTCTTGCTCATTTCCTTTTATTCCCTCTACCCCGTTCCCACTTACCTATCGCCATAGTAAACATTTTCAGGCATTTTGGGATTACCTTTCTTGAGTTCTCTTTGTAAAAATAATGTGTGTGTTTATAGACAAACACACACATATATTTACTTATTTCTTTCTTACTCAAAATGTATCACACCATATATAATCATTTGCACATATATTTCACTGGCCTTTTCAAAATGCTGACATTCTAACCCTGCCGACCCTTCCGCATTTATTAGCTGGCATTCTTTTGTAAAGAAGAGGTTTTGTTCTGCTGTCTCCTTCCCTGGAAATCACTTTACTTTTGTCTAGAGAAGTCTTTTTCCATCTCCTGTACAGCCGTGTAGTAGTCCAATATGTGTCCCATAGTTTCCCACGGTTTATCAATAGATGGGTCACTTTCCATCATTTAGAAGTCTACAAATAATAAGTGCTAGAGAGGGTGTGGAGAAAAGGGAGCCCTCCTACACTGTTGGTGGGAGTGCAAATTGGTGCAGCCACTATGGAGGACAGCACAGAGGTTCCTTAAAAAACTAAAAGTAGACTTACCCTGTGATCCAGCAATCCCACTCCTAGGCATATATTTGGAGAAAAATGTAATTCAAAAAGATACATGCACCCCAATGTTCACAGCCACACCCTTTACTATAGCCAAGATATGGAAGCATCCTAAATGTCCATCAACAGGTGAACAGATAAAATAGCTGTGGTATATATACACGATGGAATACTACCCAGCCATAAAAAAGAATAACAATGCCATTTGCAGCAACATGGATGGACCTAGAGATTGTCATTCTAAGTGAAGTAAGCCAGAAAGAGAAAGAAAAATACCATATGATACCACTTGTATGTGGAATCTAAAAAAACCAGACAAATGAACTTATTTACAAACAGAAACAGACTCACAGACATAAGGAACAAACTTATGGTTACCAAGGGGAAACAAAGTGGGAAGGGATAAACTGGGAGTTGGAGATTTGCAGATACTAGACTACTATGTATAAAACAGATAAACAACAAATTTCTACTGTACAGCACAGGGAATTATATTCACTATCTTGTAATAGTTTATAATGGAAAAGAATATGAAAGTGAACACATGTGTATATGACTGAAACATTACGCTGTGCACCAGAAATGGACACAACATTGTAAACTGACTATACTTCAATAAAAAAGAAAACAAGTGAAAAAAAATAAGATGGGCCACGTGGACGCAGCTCCTATGTTCTGCCGACCTCTACCCTCAGCTCAGCCTCCAGGCACCCTGGTTAGGTACCAAGTGACCCAGCCACACTGAGACCTACGGCCCCGATGAGCGCCCTCTCAGAGCCCAGGCTGCCTGCGCTACCCTGGCCACCCGGCAGAGCTGTACACGGCCGGGGCGACCTGCAGCCTCTCTCGCCAGTCCTGCCCCTTCCCCGGCAGTTCCTTCCGCGGCAAACACAGCAGACTCCTCCCGAGGCCCGCTCGGTTTCCTAATTACGCCCTTAGCAGGCGTCCACTTAGTAACACACCAATTACCCTTTTTTATGTCAGCCTGTAGCTGTTAAGGTCTGACCTATCCCACACGACATTCCCACCCTCCACACACAGCTCTTTTTTTCATTAAGAGGAAATTCAGTCTAGTTACAGTGTCAGCTGCCACGACTGAGTAGTTTTCTACATTTTCCCACATACAATCTCTGAATTACAACCATCTGCACTCAGTAAAGCCATCATCTTGTCTACTCTTTTTAACACCATTGTATTTAAAAATTGAAGGTATCTGCACATTGCTATATATAAAATAGATAAATAACAAGGATCTACTATAGAGCACAGGGAACTATATTCAATGTCTTGTAATGAGCTCTAATGGAAAAGAATCTGAAAGTAAGTATGTGTATGTATATGTGTAACTGAATTGCTTTGTTGTACACCTGAAACTAACATTGTAAATCGACTACATTTCAATAAAATATAAGAATAAAAAAATCCAATGTATCTGTTACATTAGCTGTATTTTATATGCAATTACTATATATAAATGACAAGAATTACTATATGTAATTTTCAAAGAGGGGGAAATAAAATATAAGATATTCAAATAAAATTTATTTAGTTGCTGATTCTCAAGCACATTGTATTATCTTTGTCTTCGGAAAGCCAGAGAAGCCGAGAACAACCAGTAGAAAAAGCACATTAGCAGCTGTCACTTTGCCATCATTTCAGAAAACTGAGATAAAGTAAGCCCAACCTTGCAGGGTTGGTATTGAGTATGTGTCTAAAATCTGGTATTGTTAATTTTAATTTCTAAGTAAACAATTAAAAGTAAAAAAGCTACTGCAAAATAAAAGTGACACATTCCTACCAATTTACAATACAACCAGTTTGTGTGCCAATAAAATAAATTTACTAACAACATCTTGTTGCATCTTAAAAGACGATTCTTGAAAGTCTCAAGGTGAAGTGCAACCCTGCGGTCACCCTGAGGTCAGGTCTCCCAGATGAGAACTTCCCCTGGATGTGCCTGGCCTGCTGAGGAGGTGACCTGCAGGCAGTGACAACCTCCAAACCCCACCTCCAGGTGGGCTGCCTCCCGCTCCGCTCCACCCCGGGGAACAAATGAAGACCTGACCTACTGGCTCTGAAGGACGCCGGGCTCAGGCACAGATGAGCAGGCCTCCAGCCTTCCGGGTCATCACCTCCCTGTGGGCGGAGGCTTACTAAGCGGCAGGAATGCTGCAGCTCTTTCACGAAGCACTGGGCTGGCAAGACGCTGCCCGCGGTGATGTGCCCTGGCCTGGCCCACTCACTCGAGACCAACAGCACCCACCCCTGAGCTAGTCTCTCCAAGAACAGGGGCTGTTTTCTCCACTTATCCTTCAACTCCGAGATCTCTGAATAATGAAAACAAAGATAACTTAGAACCGGCAATCTTCAGGAGGGCATTCTCGGAAAAATTGGTGAAATGTAGCCACTACTCTTTATTTTATTAATCCAAAGGCTTTTAACTGGAAGTAGGGTAATTTTTTAAATGTTATGAATTTTTAAAGTATATGTGTTCATATATCATCCGTGGAGGTTCTGGGTAGGTCTGTGGGTCTGTCTGAATGTTAGTACTCAGGGGAAAAAAAACCGTCCAGGGGCTTCTGATGCACAAGCCTTCATTTTAAGAAAATTCTACTTTGTCCATTTAACCGGCTATAATGAAACTAAGAAAAATTTCACAGTAAAGACCTTCAGCTTCGTGGTCTTCACTGTCATTTGCCACTTGCCCAAGTCAAACACAGAGTATTACTTGGTCACTGTCTTTCAAAGACTAGACCTAAACGAACAGGCAAACCACGAGGGCTTGAGACTCGTCCTCAGGAGGGATGTTTCCTTGAGCAGGACAGTGACGCGCTGCCCGTGACTTCCAGAAGCATCCGGCATTTGCTTCATCACAGAACAGCATCACCCACTTAAATACTCCAGCTGTCCACCTCCTTCGTACAAAGCACAGGAGGACCCTTCCCTCTGACACCATGGTATTCGGAGCTTGTGCACAAGACCGGCTGCTTTGTGCTGAACTGCATGCCTCTGGACTTTCTGGGTTTCATTTTACCTTTTAAAAATGAGACTCTCGGCTGAACGTTTCCTTCCTGTCTCTCTATCAATATTTCAGAAATTATTAAGGTGAGAAAAATTAACTTATTATTTTGGACTTAGAAACTGACACTTTCTGACACAGATTCTCCTGTTTGTGACATGAAATAAATTTTTAGCTCCCAGGATAAAAAAAAAAAGTTTGGATGCTTTTAAGAATGGCTGCAAAGAAACAGGAAAAATACAATGTTAAATGTGAGCATCTAAAATTGCCATTGGCACACACATCTCCAAAAGGCCAGCGGAATAAAGCATGACAGAGTGCTCAGTACACACCGGAGGCTGCTCTTCAAAGGCAAAGCAGCTCATGCAGGAGGGTGTGCGAATCTCCTGACAGCTGAGCTGAATGAAGTCCATACGCTCTCCAGGTGGGCGCGGGTCCCACACCTGGGGTCTCCTTCACTGCTGGGTTCTGGCCAACGCGGTGAACATCACCACCCCTCCTGCTGCACGACTGCTGAACCTCCACCCCTGGGTTCCATGTCCCGTTAACTCACCTCTGAAATCTGTCCCCTTCTCTCAATCTCCACATTGCCACGTGGTCTACAGTTCCATCATCTCTTGCAATTGCCTTCCTGCAGGTCTCTGGAAGCTGGACTGGCCCCACTCCAATCCACCCCGAGCACTCACTGGAGAGAGCTTTGAAGACATGCATCTGATCACTTCATGGTCTTCCTTAAACCCAGCAGTGACTTCTACCCTCTGCAGATGAGATCAACACTCTTCCCTGGACCTGGAAGGCACCCTGAGGTCCGGCTCCAGCCTGCATCTGCAGCCTCCTTGCCCACCAGGCTCTACCTGACCCAACACTGAGGAGCTCCCCCCATCTCCCTGGCCTGTTCCAGCCACTCACTTGCCATGTCCCTCCTGCCAGGGGACCTCTGCAGATGTTGGTTCCACTGTCTGGGATGCTCTGCCTGCAACTTCATCTCAGTGACCCCTCCCACCTGTCAATCTCATTTGAGCCTCCTCCCTGGGAAAGCCCTCCTGGACCATGCCAAGTCTCTCCTGCTACCATGGACTTACTAGATAGACTACTGTGTGCCCTGCCCCTGTCACACCTGTCACAGAGCATTTGCACGTTCGTTTTGTGATTACTAGTACTTGTCTTCTCAACTAGCAAAAGGCCCATGAGGGCAGGCTCCTGGTCACCGTATTGCACCAGCACTGGGCCTGCCCGTGGAGGGTATTACGGTAGCTAACCAGATCTTCTGGAGTGGGCTGGCCCCCGGTCAAATCTGAGCACCACTGCTTGTTAACTGTGTGACTTCGGAAAGTCACTTAAGCTCATGACCAAAGTTTCTCCAGCTGTAAAATGGAATAAAAACAGAGCTGTTGTGACGCTGAAATTAGCTGGCTGCCCGGCACGTCCTAGGTGATGGCTTCCCATTCCTGTCAGTACGGCTACTTCCACGACGGCTGCGCTGATTGTCAAAGGCATCAAAAACACTGAATGAGTGAATGACTGAACGATTTTCTAGGGATTCTAAGAGACCACAGTGTATACTTTGGCCCACGTTGCTGTGGAGGTGGACGAACGCCACTAATGTGGAAAGAGAGGTCAGAGAGGCTTTGAGGGCCCCCATGAGGGTAGGCAGGGCCGCTCTTGCTGTGAAAGAAAAACGAAGCAAAAAAAAAGGCCTGGAAATCATTTGCATTTCCATCAATTAAGGAATGTGAAAACACTCAGAGTTAAGAGGACAATGTAGATCAACATGCCCTGGTTGACAGGAGAGAGCCCTAAGACGTATCAAGCTAAATAAAAAGTCACAGACTGTGAGTATGGAATGAGTCAATATACAAAAACACACAAAACACAAAATATTTTATATTTTTGTATAAATATGTGGATAAATTCATAGAAAGCCTAGAATAAACATCAAACTCTTACCAGCTCTGAGTTCTTTTTCTTTTCTTTTTTCTTTTTCCTTCTGGGGGGAGGTAATCAGGTGTTTATTGATTTATCATTTTAATGGAGGTACTGGGGACAGAACCCAAGACCTCGTGTGTGCTAGGCACATCCTCTACCGCTGACCTAAACCCTTCCCCAATTTTTCTTTTTATAAGTTACTATATTTTTTTTCAGATTTAGGAGTCAGATTTCCTCTCTGGGGAAAGGACTGGGTATGGAGAGGCCAGGGAGCAGCTTGGGGAGATACTTTTTTTTTTTTCTCCTTTATTTATGCTTGTACATTGATTAAATTCTACTATTATCATTTTTACAAAGCACTATATTCATATATTGGCTACAACTGTCAGGTATTTTTACTGTTAGTATGATCCCCTCAAATTCTCTGCCTCACTTTCCTTGGCCGAGGAAACCAAAAAAGCAGCTAATAATCATTCAATTTATACATGAACACAGTCTCAAAGTATTTCATTTTATTTTTTCTGTTCTGTGCCACCCAAGAATCGTCTCTTCAGATGAGGGCCCTGGGCCCCAGGTGGTCAAGCCACCTAGAGAAACATTTCCAAAAGGGCCTGGGACAGGTCACCTCTGCGGACGAGGAGGCAAACACGACAGAAGGTGGTGTCTGTGGGTCCTGACACCCTTGTTTGTTTGTTTATTTTCGGTCACCTCCTAAAACCTTAAGCTACATGAGGACGGGACCATGTCTATCATTCCTCTCAGGACACCTGGGCCTCGTAGGCCTTCCTGTGACTGGATGAAGGGGCCGTGGGGAGGTTTCAAGGGATCCAGGGGGGCAAGGGGGCAGAGAAGGAAGCACAAAGCAGCCCAGAAACCTTCATTACAGAAACAGACTCACAGACATAGAAGACACACTCGTGGTTATCTGGGGAGGGGGTGGGAAGGGGAGAGGGCTAAATTGGGAGTTCAGGATTCAGAGACACTAACTACTATATATAAAATAGATGAACAACAAGGTCCTACTGTACAGCACAGGGAACTACATTCAATACTTTAAATAGCCTATAAAGAAAAAGAATATGAAAAGGAATGTCTACATATATGTATAACTGAATCACTTTGCTGTACACCCAAAACTAACACAGCATGGTAAAGCACCTATACCTCAACAAAAAAAAATTAAAAACTATCAACCAGCATGGAAGAACAAAGCAAATGGGACAGCCCTGTCCTAGGACAAATGACTCAGCCACTGTCTTTAAGGAATCACAGCTTATCAATTTCCCTCCCTCTTTTCCTGTCTCAAGATTATATTAAGGATGATGATGGGGACTCTGATAAGAAAGCCACCAAGTCACATCTTCTAGAAATAATATTAAAAGTTTGCGTTTGACCCACAGCAGAATTTAGTCATATTTAAAGAAATTGTTGAGGGCTTTCTTTTTAAATCAAGAAGAAAAACTACTCACTTTTAGAATGCTTTGAACACTAATAACCATGTAGAAGCCACGGTTGATTTTGTTTGGGTTTCAGAAATAAGAAAGCTGCTGACTTGCATTTAGAACAAAGAGAGTTCAGGTCCACATGAGGAGCTTTTTCCAAGTGTTTTCAGGGAGCTACAGGGGTCGTTTCAACTATGATAAAAACAAATTTTGGGAAAGAAATGTAAATTTATCCAATCGTCGGGACTGCATGGCCATCAAAGCCAACTGCCTGGTAAAGCAGGATGTTTGGAGACCATGACTGCTGTTGAACTGTTAAATATAATTCTTGGTGGGACAAGACATCTGCTGTGTGGTGCTACAGAACCACACGGGCACATCGGTCTCGTGCATACCCGTGTGCACACACACGGCGCAGCCTGGGAAAAGATGGCCACCGGAAGGACCACAGAGCTGAGGGCAGGCAAAGATATTAGATGATTTTCCTTCTCTCTCGGCACTTTTCTGCTATGATTGAATATTTAATAATGAACGTGTGTTAGCTTTCCAACGACAGGAAAACTATCAAAGCTATCACTTCACCAGTTATTTTACAGCTGGAACATACCATTTTGAGCAGAGTCATTCGCAAACAGGATCGCCTGTGTGATTTGTAAAGAGACAGCTCTCTGGTTATTCCCTCTGTGGAGCAGTGCAGGGTGGGGACTAGATGTCTGTGTATCTATAAAGTCCCTTAGATTTTTCTGATTTGAAAGTAGGTTTAGCTAGAAAGTTCAAGGAAGTTCAAGAAAAAGGGGTATTACAACTGGTATGACAATCATAATAGGTCACTTTAATTTAAAAATATGTAAAATGCACTGAAGTGTAACTAAAACAGCACCTTAGAGTCTTGGCCCTGCCTTGGAGGTGAGACTTCTTTAAAATCAATGAGGTAAGAGAGATTCTTCAATAGTCTTAGACTCCCACTCCTGTGCAATTCTGCCTTACAGTGCACAGTCTGGGGGTTCCTTCAGTGATGTAATCACGGTACAGGGAAAACAAGTCAATCAGCATCAGAACTGAAAATACCAAAGGCAGCTCAGAAGGAGACCCAGGATAATTAAAGCCCCCAACGAACGCCTCTCATCTCCGTCCTAAAACTGAACCAAAACATTTAGAAGAACAAGCTCCCTTTGCTGTGCAGCTTTTCTTTTTTAAGGGGTATTAGAAGGCTGAACGGCTCTGAGGCTGCCTGACAACAGAGAACAATCTTGGCTGTGCTGCTGGCACCGATGGAAGGAACGGGCTCTAGACTGTTAGCCTGGGAGAGCCTGGTGCAGGTCCACGTCCTCTCAGAAGTCTTCTGTTTGTCTGCTGCACCTGACTGTCAGGAGAAGTAGCCCACGGAGAGGTTCCACGATACAATTTCACTCTCCCAAGATGCACAAGCAGGACCTTACTCATTGATTCTGCATGGGTTTGAGTCCTGAGACATGGTAGCAGCCTTTATTTATTACAAAAGTTGACTCCCTTTCAGAAGGTTCCTGGCCTTGGTCTTTTTTTCCCTGACTGGCCTTTGGTGTTTGATTAATCAGAGCAAAATCCTTTTTGAGTAACAACTGGGTATGACTGGGGCTAAACTCGGTGTGACCTTTCTCTCAGCCCTTCCCGCAATGGTCACCTGGACGCTTCAAAAACATCACAAATTACCATCCTGTTGGCGACATTTACCACGGTTCCCTTTATTAATGGAGACAGCTCTTTGGAGTTAAGCTGAATAATCGACAGCAACGTTCTCTAATGGCAGTGCTGAATTCTAGTTCTTTTTTTCCCCACACAATGAAAACTGGAATAAAGAAAACCACGTTATCTGTATTTATATCTGTGCGAGGAATCATGGGAATTATGAAAGTGGAAGAGACTTCATAAGTCACCAGGTCCAACTCCCTGCCTGCCTCCAGGCACGTCGCTCTGAAATCTCTGAAGATGGATAGTTACCCGGCCTATTTTTAGAGATTGCAACGGACAGAGATTACACAGGCTCCATTGTTAGCCTGTTTCCAAAAACAACTTCTGGATGCCGTCTGACTGTACCCTTCCTCCTGACTACACTGCCCCACAACAAGCCATTCATGAAGAGCTCAAAATACTGGATGGATTTGCCCTCAGGAAACTATGAACAATGTAAGCCCATAAATTTTTAAATTTCCCAATTTGACCCTGGATGGACTAAATCTTGAATTTTTAATACGCTGTGAATATAGCGTCTCTTAATTAATATGCAAAGCCCTTACTCTTAAAAATGCTGCCTTTGCCCCTTTCCAGTCAGAAGAATGCACGCCGGGGGCTTTCATCTTCAGCCTCACGGAAACGAGAACAAGTAAGAAACCACGTAGCAGGGAGGGGCGGACAGCTCCCCGATACATCTGCTTCCCAGCGAGAAAACGTCATCTCCGCCCGAGAAACAATCCTGATCCTAAGACAGGGAATGTTTCAAAGCAGAAATCTTCGCCGTTCTCATTCTAAACTACATGCAACCAACAAAATCACCTTGAAGAGGCCTGTCTGACTCGTGGGCTAAGCCCAGCCACCTTGCCCCAGGCGCTTTCCTTCCTAGAGGCTGAGTGAAAGAAGTCATGGTTTACTGGCTTGAAACACTTGGCCTGAGGTATTAATAGGTGAAGATTTTAAAACAGGAGAATTATATACTGTCTGACGGAGCTCCCAGGTGCAAGTGCTGAAAGTTGGTAGGGGAAGTGGGTATTTACAGATTGCTATAAATTACACAGTAAGACTGGCACCTTCTAGAAACAAACCCCAAATAAAAGCAAAGTAAGTCTACGTTCAAGCTTTTGAAGCATAGGAATTTTGGGACCCTTTTTTTTTTTCCAGATGAAATTTCAAAATATCGGTTTTATCTCTAATTTCCTCCTTTGGTGAATATTTATTAACTCCAGTGGTAGAAGTCTTTCCTGAGCACAAAACACCACGTCCTCATTTTGGACTTTTGCAGGTTACTGAAAAAGTCAAATGATAATCTTACAAATTAATTTTTATGGATGGCGGTATAACTACCAGAATTAGCAGCAAGTCCTTTCGCCCTATTTGCATGCGCTGAATTTTCCTTAATTACGCCGCAGTCTAATTACGAACTGCAGTTGAGAGAAGACCTCACGAAGCCAGCTCTGCAGAGAGCAGAAGGCCGCTTATTCTATCCCACGTATTTACTGCTCGGGAATCTGATGGGAAACCAGTTGGAACGGACTTGGTCTGTAACGGCATTAACGTGTAAACAGTGTCAGAGGAAAGATGCATGGTGCGGACTGGCCATGCTAATGGAAAGTGATACTGAGTTTACTAATTCAGAGAAGGGCACACAGATTGCCTTTCCTCCCGAGCACAGGGACTGTCAGAGAAACAAATGCATGGGCCATGTTGCAATTAATTTGCTTCTTGTTCTTTTAAGGCTCTACTTGTAGATTTAATTAAAGCTTTCACACCCTGGGCACATTCGGGAAGTATGTGAGTTTAAATGGCTGCTTCTGAATGAAAGCCGCAGTGGAAGTTATGATTCAAACAGTAACAGGCAATCATCAGACAAAGATATTTTTCATAAGAAGATATTCTCATTCTTACTCGAGCAGCAATTCATTTTTTATTTTTATAAGAGATGGCAAATTGCATTCTCCCCGTAGGCCCTTTTTTGCCCCCTCTTCTTACTGCTTGACTACTCCTGAGCTAAATACTTCTCCACACTCCATTAGCATTACACTTCTTACCATTAGGTGGGTAACTTCTTTCATCGAATTAACCATAATGTATCACTGATTCTTATGTGGTGAAACCCCCCCAACCCATCTGTCTTTGCTTTGATCTTTAGGTTTACTTCCAAAGTCACACTTCTTTGCTTTTGTAAATGGACCTTTGCTGGGAAGCAGTACTTTTCTGACCTGACCTCTTTCTACCACTCAGCACATGCACTGACCTGAAATGAGCAAGCCAGGTGCTCTGTGACAGCAAATGCTATGAAACATTATGAAAACAATAATTCATTCATTCCTGTTTCCCCTTCAAGCCGATGGAGTGAGGTGTGTGTGGCTGGGGCAAGTCAGTTCTCATTACTCTAAAGGGAGTGACTGAGGGCAAGATCAGGGACGTGGGAGGATGCAGTGAATAAATGTCAAGCTTTATCTGTAACCACCACAAAGTAAAAATATAACAGGAAACAGGTTTCCCTGTTCATTTAAGGCTATGGATCTGCCAGACCAGAGTGAGTGTCATAGAAATGGACAAAGCAAATAATTGGGATAGAGTTGTCCTAGAGGCTCCCTGAGTTTGAGTTTATCTGATTATTTCTTTGTTGGAAAGATGAGAACTGGTACTGCTAGAATCAGACACCAGTAGTGCTAAGAAACCTTGAGGATTAGCCAGAAGTTCTTAAACTGATCAAACAGGAGAGACCCAGAGGGGTCCCAGAACTTGCCAAAGGTCACAGGTACCCTTGGGGCTCTGCTGGGGTCATGACTCAGGCCCTGGATGTGGCCCAAAGGCCTCATCTTCCAAACCAGGATGCTCTTAATCTCTTTCAGAAGAACTGTAACATTTTTACTCTGCTAGGACTCCCTTGAATGATCTGCAGGAAATAACTACGATATCATACTATAAAATGGGTACAAATAAATATGAACAGAGCAGGCACCGTGGTTTTTATGGGGAACTTGCCAAGGGGAGGTATCTTCTTTCTTTCAGCTTCCTGCCTCTTTTCTAGGATCAGCTACTAAGGATTGGCTCAGGACCAAGTGGAATTTGACAAGCAAGTTCCCCAACTATGTTGATTCAAAAGTATTTGGACAAAACTGATGACTTTCAGTTTCGCATTAAAAGGGCAATCCAGTTCACACCAGACATTTAATCATCGAGACAGAGAACCTCCCCAGAGACATGAACCCTTATGGTCTTGACTATTCATCTTTAAACCCACAATGTTTGCTTTATTTGGCAAGCACCTTTTCACGTGTAACCCAGAACTGTGCCAGACCTTTTTCACTGCACGCAGCCCTGTGCAGAGGGCTTCAGGCCCTGGTTAGGACGGGCCATGCAGAGTCAAGCAGGCTCTTTAAAGTTAAGAGGCACATTTTAAATCTTAAGTCAAATAAACAGGATAATGCTCAAAAAGTGTGTTACACTGGAATGAGAGAGAAGAGGAGGGGAGAGTATAGTTCAAATGGCGGAGCGCAGGCTTAGTTTAGCATGCATGAGATCCTGGGATCAATCCCCAGTGCCTCCTCTAGACATAAGTAATTCATTAGTTAAACTAGACTAATTACCTCCCCCCAAAGGGGGGGGGGACTAGAGAGAAGAGGAACTATCTAACAATACTTGCTTTTCCTAAAGAGCAGAAGATCAGAATTTGAACTCATGAGTCGAGTAGTTTTTTTTTTCTTTAAAAATGACCTCTTGTCTTGACCATGGTCATCAGAAAAAAGGAACAGTCCTAAAACGTTAGGGACAGACTCTAATGGTCAAGGCTGTCAAAATGACATGCAGGAATTTCATTCTGAAGACGCTGTTTTCTTTGCAAAAATCTCCTTGCTCAATCTTTTTTGTTTTTAAATAGCACACAATTTTAATAATAATAGTATCCAACCAGGGTTCCCATTTTAAAGTGTAAAAGAGCCGTTTTTTTCATTGTAGACGATAAGATACTGAACATCATTCCCTGCGCTATGCAGTAGGCCCCTGTTGTTTATCTCTTTTGTATCAGTTAAATATTGATGCCAGTTATCTGATATTATTGAAAATAGGAATATAGCAAAAGCCTATCCGTTGGAATTATAAGATTAATTCGCAGATACACAGATAACAATAATGACAGAAAAATCTCAGCCCCTATTGCCCACCTCCAGATCTGGACCATTTTTTCTAGGTAATCAAAAGGGCCCTGGCTAGTGCAGCCCCCTGTTCTAAAGGAGCACAGGACAGAGATGCAAACACGGTGACACAAAACCTGTCCTGTTTCCTCTGGGCCGTGATTCTCTCTCACTAAGGCCCCAACCTGCCTCCGCTGCACAGAGGTCCGAGCTGTTTACAAAGCAGCATTTCCTCATTTCTCACAGTCCCGCATCCGTGGCAGACTCTGGCATCTGGTTCAATATTTCATTAAATCCTCCTGAAAACTAACAGTTCAATCTATCAGAAAACTGCGGTCCCTAAGCAACATAAATTACCCCGCGGGCTGTGGCGGCAGCCCCCGCGCGGCCCGCTTGCCGCAGAGACCTTTACAGCCGTGGACCTTCTGCTCATTCTGGGTGTGAGAACTACCACCTCCCTCAGACAGTAAACACCGGAACTTGAAAAAATAGTTCTTAGTAAGAGAAGTTTACTCTGGTCTACAATGAGTGATTTGTGTGTTTTGCGTTAATTATCCAAGGAACTTCATGGAGAATCCTTTCTTGGGAATATGAGGTGCTTTTGGCCACTCATGTAGCCCGAGGACCTCCCGAACCTCTCTCTGCCCTCCACGCAACGGCTGGAGAACTTTCACATGATGTCCCGTCAGAAGGCTCTGCTCCATAGAAAATTTAGAGCTAATTTAGTTCTGCTGCAGGGGGATCAGCAAGTTACGTGACTCGGAAGTACAAACGGATGGACTGTTTCATTCTGGACTGTTTTGGCAGTCGGTGGTCATCAACTTTTTTTTTAACAGTTGGATTATGTTTTTTTGTTTTTTATTTTTTTACTTTTATTTATTTATTTATTTTATTTGGGAGGAGGAGAGATAATTAGGTTCATTCACTGACTAACTTAATGGAGGGACTGGGGATAGAACCCAGGACCTCGTGCATGCTATGCACGCGCTCTACCGCTGAGCTACACCCTCCCCCGATACCACCTTTAAATGTAGTTATCACTGCACAAGAAGGAGAAGCCGAGATCTCTCTGGTGGTGATCAGGGGGTAGACCTCCTCCAGTTACAGGGAGGACGCCAGGACTGGCTCAGAAATGGATTCCCCAGAAACCTTCCCGTCTGTGGCTCCTTGAATGAGTTTCTCCTTCCTCCCACCCCAGGCCATGAGCCTGAACTTTTATTTGCTGTAATTAAAAAAAAAAAAAAAAACCAAAAAACTCGTAAGAATAACCAGAAAGGCAGTCAAACCTTTGAATATCACTGTTAAAGGCCCCAAATAAACTAGCTTCAGGCCTAAGACTGCCTACACATAATTTTGAGAGCTGCCTTTTTCTTTTTTTTTTCCTTGAGTCTAACATTAAATGTTGGTTGCACAGAGAAAACAGTAACATGAAGTTTTAACAACAACAAACGCTCAGCCCAGAGCAAATTTTCTGCTGGGTCGCCTGAGGGAGCAAAGATGGTGATGGCTGTGACTGCGCGTCTGCCATGGCGATCGATCATCACCGGGCCTTTCTGGGCTGAGTGCTTTCTCCCTGCCTTTGGGACCTGTCGCCAATTGAGACTTCTGGCTTTGGTAGTGCTCACCTGGCTGCACTAGGAAAATAGAGACATCCTCAGATTAATCATGCAGCTCTTGCACTGTCAGCGACAGGGCCCAAAATCAGCATAGCGGACATCACTCAGCTAAGCAGTCACCAGAAAAGTTACATTACAGCAATCTGTGCAGAAACTGGGATTCGCAGCTGTGGGGGTCCCCCTCCCCTCACGAAAGCATTTAACTTATCTGGGCTTCTGTTTTTTCATCTATAAAATGAGTGGTTAGGAACAGATGAATTACGAAGCTCCTTGCAGCTCTTGAAATTCTATGCATCATTTAGTTTGAACAGTTTTGTGCATTAAATGCATTCCAAAGTATAAAGGTAGAAAGTGAATTCTTGCATACTCGATCATGGGTTTAAATTACTTACACTTTTGTGTCAGGAGCGAGGACTTACGGAAAACAAAAATGTACCCAGCATTAAAAAATAAAATCACATTTCAGGGAATCAGCAAACATTCAGCCAATATGAATATACAGCTTTGCAGAAAAAAAAAAACAACCCACGCACACACACATTCATAATCAACCTCTGTGATTCCTCAAGACTGAATCAAAGCACACACACACCCCTCACTGAATTCCTGCCTTGGGGGATTCTTACCAGTCCTGTGAATTGTATAGACTCTCAGGATGACTACACAAGAGGCAGCTAAGATTTTTTCCTTCTTTGCTGTTGAGAACGTTGTTTCTATGTCTAATTCGCTGCTCTCTGGAAAAGCTGCCTGGAAATACACTTCACAAGGCATCTGGAGAATGCATTCAGCTGGGGGCAGTATTTTTACAGAAATCTATGACTTTTACCCTCCCTCATCCCCTGAAAAAACAACACGTTTTTGTCTTATTAATTTGATAAGCAGTATGTGTCTTAGTTAACACGACCTTTTAGGAGGTGTGACTTTGGGGGCAGCCACTGTGACATGTGCTTGTCCTCCACTGCAACAGGACTTTCTAAATTAACTTTTCTGGGGGACGGAAAAGACACTAACGAACCCAGAGAGGAGGGAGAGAATAGGACTCTGCCCGTTGTCTTGTGTTCCTCTCTCTGATATGTTGGTGACATTCAGCCTTTTCAGTCTTCATTTTTGCCCCCATGCACTCATAATATTTCTTTAAGGAAGCTATTGCTAAGGGTGTTGACATGATATTTACAGAGAAATTTAATTCCAAAGTCAAACAGGAAGGCCACATACTTTACTTAACTTCTTCCTCTGAGTCCAGCAGAGCCTCCACGTGTGGTACTAGAGGATGCTGGCTCACTGTTTATAAACTAGCTGCGGTGACGGGGGTCTGTGCTTTAGGGAGGCTGGACACACAACTGGGAGGCCACCATGAAGGGGAATCCAATGCGGTGATATTTGTCATTATGGCGATTTGCACGGGTTAAACCCCGCTCCGCGCCAGTTAGTAAGAGAAGGGTAAGTGGCCCATGGATCAGCTTTGTTCACAGAGTTCAGCACTTTTACCCTAAGTAAACAATTTGTGATTATCCATTGTTGTATCTGAATCTTCTCTCTCCTCCATTAACACAAATAATTGAGTGTTGATTCTACTGATAAAGGGAACTTTAGAAAACAGTTATTTTAAGAAAAATGAATATGGCACTGGCTTATTTTTCTCCCTAATGCAGAAGAAACAGTCTGCAAATTACCAAATTTAGCAAATCTGCTAGTGAGAGGGAGGGGAAAAAAATGAAAACCGAGAACATGGCAGGCACTAAATGTGGGTTATGCATTTATTTTTGCTGAGTTTAATTTAAAATATTTATGATGACCCTTCAAAGCCTATTTTGTAAGAATCACAAACGATGTTGTAAAGACCTTACCATAAGTTTCCTATTACTCACGTTTGGCTATAAAGCGGCTCGGGGTTGCCAGGTTTAATGTGAAAACCAAGCAGTCTGGCATCAAATGGAGATGAGATAGGGTCAAAAATGAAAATATGTCCTCATCAGATTCATTTGAAATCTGTAACAGCTGTTAGGAAAGGCCTTTCAGACTAAGATAACACTGTGAAATCATGCTGAAATAGATACAGATGCCAGGAAAGCTTTTAGCTGAGCGCTAGAAGCATCCTCAGTGTGGACGGCTCCCTGTCCAGCAGAAGGGAATAGAAAAAGGCAGACCCTTACAGCGGGCAGTCAGCATGCGCAAGCGGGAAGCTGGAGGAAAGTCATCTTCGAGCCTCCAAGCCAGCCAGAGTGGGGAGGGGCAAAGCACTTGAAAGGCTTACCTTCCCATTTCCCTGCGTCACTGGAAGGTAGTATCTCTCAGTATCAGGCGCCGCACTCTGTCCGCAGAGACCAACAACTAAGAGCCGTCCTATCACACCCATCCACATCAGGACCGCCGGCCAGCCTCGCCTGCTGCTGACTGGAGGGCTGGCCGGCCCACTCTGAGAGCCTGTGCCTGGCGGGCTACGGTTCAGACCTCACGCTGGATGGAATCTTTCCACTGAGGGCACTAGACTGCTCGCCTTTGAACCGCGGCTGCCTCTACCAGCACCAGCGAGCGACTGGGCCCCACGGCCTCATGGCCTCACCTCTCCTCTGAGATCTAACAAGTGAGAACACAGCTGGAGCTTCAAGTTCTAGTCTTTTCAGTGGGTTGGGAACAGATGTAAATTGTGGACTTCTGTATTGTAAAGGTGAGCCCAGCTGACGGGGGCAGTGCCGAGAAGCGGGAGCCGGGCCCTCTGGGGTGACGCAGTGCACACATGACAACCACAGGCTTTGTGGGTGGACTCACAAGCCGAATGCCATATGTGCTAGAAGTGGCGGCAGATGTCAGGATTTCCAAGCCAAGGATTCACTGCATTTGGGTGACGGAGGCTGCAGAACCCACTTGGATATTTACCATATGTGGACCGCAAGGCTTGAAAATTACTCAGGCCTGGAAGTGGTCACTCACTGGTGGCCTATTTCAAGTCCACTGAGATGATGCTTGGTTTGTCAAAGGCTTCCCAAGGACCCGAGTCACCCTGGTCCCCTCTCTGCTTCCTGAGCTGAAGTGACAGCTGGTTTCCGGGGGCAGCTCCAAGACGCCCGCCTGGCCCTGCAGGGCTCCTCTCTCATGCAGGGCACAATGTTCTTCTGTCACCAAACGCCTGGGGTGAGAAATACGGGAATGCTGCTGACAGTACAGCTCAGGGGTTTTCCTGCAGCTTCCTTCTAGCCCAGTGGGTAGACACCGTGTCCATCTTTTTCTATTTCTGTTTCATTTCAGCTAAAGAGCCAGAACGGCTCAGAATGGAGCTCGGAGACAGGTGGGCTGGCTTCACCTCTGCTTCTGTCACTCATGGACTATAAACAACTTACTTTTCTCTGTCTCAGCTTCCCTGACTGTAAGAACAGGGTTATGTATGGTACGTATGCTACAGAGTTGCTACAAGGCCTCACTGTGATAACACTCATCAAAACTTGTAACACTGCTTAGTATGAAACATATGCTTAATCCTTCTTTGCTGTCCTCCTCCCCCCATAATCATCACCATCACCACCATCATCACCATCATCACCATCGTCATCACCTCATCACCATCATATCAACATCATCACCACTGCTATTAAATAAGCAACAACTAATACAAATGGAATGACAATTTAGAGGCGTCAGCTCATGTTCACTCATGGATGTGTTATCTGTAATTTAGATTACTCAAGGTAAATCTGGCTTTTATCTTTTTGGCGGTCGTCATCATCTCTGCTGGTCAATAAACTTGTTTGGAGGAAGGATGGGCTGTGTAAGAGGTTTCCTGCAGGTGGCACACATAACATATATAAACATATGGTGCCTTATCTTGGGCTATCAAGTGAAATTCCAGTCAGGGGTGCTGCTATCTTCACGGTGACTCCGGTTACAAAAGGGAGGCTGTAGTTCGGAAGAAGCGAGTGAGGAGCAAGAGGACTGCTTCCTTGCCTGTACGGGCTCGAAGTAAGGAGCCTGGAGTCAGCTGAGCTCCTCTGAGGGGCTGGGGGCTGGGCTGCGCGGTGGGAGGAGCAACCAGGCTCTCCCGTTGGCCAGAGCCAACAGCTGCCTCATCCGGGTGAGGAACGGGAGGGAAAGAGGGGACTAAGCCATGGCTCCTGCCCTCAAAGGGCTTCCAGTCACCTGGGGGCCACCAGGTCTGCTCTACTTAAAAACAGGCACGCCAGAGACTAACTCAGGACCTGCCGACTGAAGCTTCATTCAGCTTAGAGGAACGCCAGCCCCTACATTTTAGGCAGTGCATACAGAATTTATTTTGTTTGTTTTCCTGTTTCTCAACCAAACTCACGACACTGAGGCTGCACAATCTCTGAGGCCTGCCTGGGGGAGCGACGTGGATTGTACTTGGAGCACACGAGCTTCTAGATCCCCAGACATGTTCATGTTCTGTTTGGAGGTGATCTGGGCAGAGTCCCTGTTACTAGGAAAGATAATACAAAAATCGACAGCTGTGGGGGCCATCGCCCAGCGCTGCCCACATTCCGCTCTCTGGTGTCTGAAAATAAGGCACAGGGCATGCTGTTTTCTCCCTTTATGACCGAAATAACCAGTGCATTCCCAGGGGTCTGAGCACATGTGTTTCCGCTGGTTCCAGCTTGTCGGCCGTCCTATCCGGCTTTAGGGGTATTATGGTGACAATTCGGGAGGTGCTTTTTGGAAGCAATTTGGATTTCTTGATGTCACCGCTGTCAGTAACGATGCAGGAACACTTCAGGCTGTGTGCTCTAACTGTGGCTGGATGTGCTTCTGCGGCCGCCTGGCCCCAGGTAAACATGCACATTCACATCAGTATCCTCCTGCTCGGAGCTGGACAAAGTAACCCTCCCAGCTGTCCAGGCTGAATGGTCCACAAGGCAGATGCTGCGTTACGTGCCCAGATTCCAGGGCCACGGGCTGGTCTAAGGCTTCGAGGCTGGCCGTTGGTTAGACCTGGGAGGGCAGTGCGTCAAAACCTGTCTAAACTTCTTTCCTCTGCCAACGTTAGGACATTTTTTAAAAAACTGGTTAAAATATACATGATACAAAATTTATTAACAGCCATTTTTACGTGTACAGTTTGGTGGCGTTAAGGACATTCACACTGCTGTACGACCATCAGCACCACCCATCTCCAGGGCTTTTTCCTCTTTCCAAGCGGAAACCCTGCACCCACTAAGCAATAATCCCCCAAAGCCCCCAGCCCCTGGCACCTCCAGTCTCCTTTCTGCCTCCGTCCATCTGACTACACTAGGAACCTCACAGAAGTGCAAACATATAATATTTGTTATTTTTGTGACTGGCTTATTTCACTTAGCACAATGATCTCAAGGTTTATCCATGTTGCAGCCTGTGTCTGAATGCCCTTCCTTTTTAAGGATGAATACTATTCCACTGTTGGAGACACCAGATTTTGTTTGTCTGTTCATCCGGTGATGGACATTTGGGCTATTTCCACCTTTTGGTTACTGGGAATAACCCTGCTATGAACATGGGTGTACCAGTATCTGTTTTAGTCCCTGCTTCCATTTCTTTAGGGTGTATAGGTAGAAAGACATTTTTGTCAATAAAAACAGCAGGGCTGCATCTCTGGGTGCCAGTTCAGTCAGTCTTTCATTTCATGCACACTTAGAAAAGGGTCTGCAGGTGGCCAGAGAAATAAGTTTAACAGGTTGTGTTTGCCAAATCACAAAATTAACTCAGGGAGAGATGTCTCGGCTAATTCCCTCCCTCCCAGCGGCCCCTCCAGCTACCACAGGCAACATCATTCCAGAATCCAGACTCGAGTCTGCTTCTCTATATCCTGCTTAGCTTCCCTCTTCGCGGATGGGTCTCTTGTTACAGCTATTTCTTTCGCCTCAGTTTCACTGGGTTTGTTATTTGTTTGGAACTCCCGTTTAATTACTTGTAGGTTCTTTGCACATTACCACTAAAATGAGCAGTGTCACATCTGACAGAGAAATGATTGCGGAGTGCCCTCAGTTTAAGCTAAAAGATGCTGACGCTAATGCACTGGTCAGGATAGTAATTAAAAGATATTTTGAGAACTCAAAATTTTGTAAGTCATGGAACACATGGCATTAAAATAATCGCTGGCGATGCCCTTTCATGCTCTGTGTTAGGAAGAGAGCCTGCACACCAGTGGGGAGAGCCACGGGGCACAGCATCAGATCTACAATTCTGACCTTTGAAACTGGGAACTTGTTAATGAAGCTCATTAATCAAGCACATTCTTCCTAGAGTTGGTTTCTCCGTTCACATAATGAATCATCATTTTACTTCGTGACTTTTAACTTCAGTTACATTTTGTAGCCGTTGTTGTTCTTTGTATCAGTGTAGATCATAAAAGTAAAAAGGTAGCAGAATAAGAAACATTTATTTCTTTACGTTGCACGACTTTGCTAATATATTGTCCCGGGCTCTGTGCTTGGAAGGCTTCTGCTGGGAGGAACCACCACCAACCTGGGTACCAGCTGTGGATGGTGGGTGGCCACGCAGAGGTGACACAGAGCCTAGACCGCACCACGGCAACACTGATGGGCATGTCACCATGTGAGGGGACGTTCGATAAGCTAGACTTAATCTAGACCTAGGCAAGGTTTACAGAATCAGGCTTGTGCCTCAAAGTTCCAGGTTAAAAAAAAAAAATCACCATTTTAGAATTTAGGGAGGAGCTTGAAGATGAGTCAGGGTCTGTTTGGAGATCCAAATGGATGGGTCGTTTAAGTCCAGGCACCAGCGCGGCAATTAAGACAGGAGGAAATTAAACCGCTCTGGAAGGGAAGGCTGGGGACCCAAGGCACCTGGGCAATTTCCTGCCAAGGAACGAAAGTGGGTCGCACCGGCCCCGGAGGGAGTGTGGCAGGTGTGGCCGCGGAGAGGCTCAAGGCTTTCGGGGGTCCCTCAGAAGATGCTGGAGGCCGGCCGAGCAGCGGGCGGCCGGGCTGCGGGGTCAGGTCTGCTGATGTGCCCGGGGAGCTCCAGTATTTGCTGCAGCCAGAAGCAGCAGAACATTTCATAACCGCAGCCCGATGTCAAGCCCAAGTGGGGTCTTGGATTGGACACTGGGACCGCTGGAAAACAGTGACATGGCAGCACACCCGCTGGAACCTGAACAGGCCACGCCTTTTCCAGACACACTCTCCACCAGAGCCCCCCCCTTGCCACCTTGGTCACGTAGGCCGTTCTGACTGTGACCGTTACCCTGTGACCTCTAAGACCAGAACTCTGAGTCAGTCAGTCCTACCTTGAAAAATTACACAAGAAAAACCCTGGCTGTTGTAACTGCAAATTACATGGTCAACAGATGCAATTACAATCAAACAATTCTCCCTGAAGACACCCTCATTCATGTCCCAGGGTCCCCGCAGGGGACAGGGCAACTCCCAGGTGACAGTCACCGAGTGAACAATTTCAGTTGATGCAATGTCACCACTTTGTTTTCAAGATCTTAATATATTCTGAGACTCCCTCCTTCCCTTTTAGTCAAGGTGAGGGTCACACTTAGGCATTAGGCACCAGTCCTCCATGAAGAGCAGCCAGTTTCTTCAACCACTGACTTCTGACTCCAAACCCACAACCCAGGCTTTTAGAGAATCTGGTAAGAGGATGAAGGACACTCTGATAGCTCCTGGCAACAGCACACATACGTGACGCTGCTCAGTACATGGCTTCTTCCTGATTTTGTTTCTACTCATGTTTTCTTCTGACGTAAGGACGGGGGCCAGTGTTTGTCATGACTGCTCATCACACACACTCGCAGGAAGGATGCTGAAGGCTGGCGACGGGAGGACCACGTGGGGGCCCTGGTAGAAGGACCACGAAGCGCATCTGAATGTTTCCACTGTAAACCCAATGAATGGAAGGCCCGGAAAACCGGGTATTTTCATTTACGTAGGGCCAATGCTCGCTATATAGAGAAAAATTCACCCTGAGGCTTCTATGCACTTTTTGAAGACAATAATTTTTATCTCCATTGATGTTACTTGTGAGAAATATGCAAGGAGGTACACTATTTATAAAAAAAAGTTTCAGAAGTGGTTTTAAAAAGAGCAATAATTTAAGTAAACGATAGTTACGGACCCATTTTTCCTTTTATTAGGCTGCACCTGAATTTAAATAGATTCCTATTCATTTAAACTATTTTGTTTAATTTTTAAAATGTTTTAATTGTCTTTTTTATTTAAAAAAATTTTTGTCAGGGGAGGGAGGCAATTAGGTTTACTTTTATCTAATTATTTCTTTAACAGAGGTGCTGGGGATTGAACCCAGGACTTTGTGTATGCTAAGCATGCACTCCACCACTGAGCTGTACCCTCTCCCCTCATTTAAACTATTTTAATACATCAATAAAAAACCTAAATAATTGTTATTCAGATCTTAAAAAATCATAATATTCTAAATAGGGAATCAGTTCACCAGAAAACCTAAGGTATGGAAACATTAATAAAGCATCTTATAAAACTTAAATATCCCTAATAATAAAAAGCCAAAGAATTCAAAGTCCAAGGCTGCACTGAAGGGCCTGCACTAAAGGAGTGCTTTGTGTCTTTAATTACTGAACATACTATGTGTCCACTAGGAGCAAAGACTGTGCTAGGTGTGAGAGGGGGTGTCCGAGAGGATTACCCGGGATCACATCATGGCCCTTAACGCGCTAGAATCTAACAGAAGTGGCAGGTGGTAATTCAGGAGGCTGAATGTGCGGGGAGGGCGCCCTGCGCGCTGCAATGAGGCGGGTGAGAAGACCAGTGGCCGCAGGTCCGTGCTGGAATCCCGGCGCCAGGCTGCTGCTCCACACCATCTCAAGAATATCGTCAGCTTTACAAAGTTGTGTTCACGCCTGCGGGTGCGGGAGAGATGCAGGGGGCCTTTCCTAGACAGGATAACCTTGACTACATGTTTGCCAATTTTTGTTTTGTGCTGTTTTTACACAACAATTGAAATAGGTTGAATTTAATAAACGAGTCCATTTCACTTGTTGCAGTAAAACCCCTAAAAAATAGCTTCACCGTAGTCCCACCACAGCAGGGCCAAGAGGTTGAAAATAACAGCAAAAACGACTTCCCAGCTGACCGGTGAGGCCCTATGCACTTTAAAAGGCACATTCTATGAGGACACTGGGCAAAACCATGCCTCTCCTGTTAGTTCAGTATATTACTTAACAGGGCATCGCATCTTGTAATGCCGAGATACACCAAAAATCAGAAACCAGCATTCCTTTATTAATTAGCAAGTAGATCCTCTTTATCTTCTTTAAAATTTAATTTTATGTAATGTTCTATAAAGGAACCTAAATTAAAGATTCCAGATATAATTCCTTTCCTTGTTAAAAAGAAATTTCAATTTATGTGAGAAGAGGGATCACGAATTTTGTCCAAAGAAGTCAGGTTAGACGTTGGCCTACCTTTTTTTTTTAATGTCTGTAAGTATTTCCTATACTCTATTTTTCATTACTGTCTTACTCGTTTATACAAAACTAGAACGAACTGAAGAAGTGATCACATTAAGTTTGAACTTGTGGATTCACTGACCAAGATGACAGGTTCAAAAAAAAAAATCATCCAAAGTAAAACATGCTCAGTTTTCATGGGTACTTCTTATTCTATGAGCCAGAAAGCAAGGTCACATCCCAGAAAGTGAGGTCACGTCAACTTGAACAGATACAAGCCTGCTACAGAATTCGAAGAGCCTGGGTGGGACTAAGCTAGGGACGTCAACACACACATCTGGGGACACCAGCCGTGGAGAACGGTCAGTGTTAGTGGTGAACGTGCAACCCCCTGCAGGTACGGTTAGACTTGAACTTCACAGGTAAGAGCCACTGAAAGAACAAGTTTTAGTAAGCAATGCTGCTGGATACTGGACAAAAATAGGCGGCAATGGGAGGTTACAGGACATTCAGTGAGGCATCACTGGGACAGCTGTGCCTCAGATGGCTGGAGAGAGCCCGCTCAACGTGTGCAGGCTCAGCGCTGTGCCTGGTCACATGGCAGGAGGCGCCACACTCCAGACACCCCCAGGATTATCCCAACCTGCTTGTAGAGGTCGAGGGCTGAGAGGATCTAAAACAGGCTTGGGGAGTCACAGTAGACGCTGCTAGCACATTGGAGAGAGTGAAGCCGCCCTCTGTTCTGACCCCAGGAGGCAGACCGCTGGCCCCAAACTGGGTCTCAGTATGACAGGTTCTGACACCCAAAGAATCTGCACTCAGTGCCAAGGCCACGCCCACTCAGAAGGCGCCGGGGCTCAGCGGGAAGTCCCCGAGAGAGGCAGTACTCATGCCCCAGGATGTGGCTTCCTTCTCTGTGGAGAGTATTTTCCCACATCACAAGTCTTCCCAGGACAGCGGGAGCCCCTGTGTAGGAAACCCAGATTTGTGAGATTCCAAAGCCCAAGTGGCTGCCCCTTATTCTCTGACACTTTCCTCCTATAAAATAAAAGGAATGGTGCCTACATTCCCTACCCTCCTTTTTAAAATAAAATCTTCTTTATAGAGAGCTCTCAGAGAACCCTTAAGAGAACACAGTTAAATAAACCATTAGCTGGAGTCCAGAAATAGTGCTAATATGGGAGCTATTAGAGTAACTGTAGGAAGTCCAGGTTAGAAGACTCCTTTCGGAGGTCAATTTAATTTACCTCCGCACCAGGAGCCATTCAGCTACCATCCAGAAAGCTAAGAGACACCAGCCAGTTGGTCTATTAGGATGGCATTTCCACAGCTACCCGTGTACCCATGCAGCCTGGTTCACTCATGCCAGACGGGGCTGGAGTAGGGAATCCCACCCTCTGATTATTGTTTACATACCTCCGACCAAGCACACATATCCTAAACAATCACCCAAAAAGTCCACCCGTGACTTTCTCAATGCATTCTCAGAAGGCATGATTTTGAAACAGGACTTCAAATACTGCAACCAGACTTAAGACATTTTCCACACACAACTCTCACTTAACCACGGTGGGAAAAATGTTCCCATCGCAGTGCAAACACGTCCAGTGGGAGAGTTACAGTTAATGTCAGCTTACCCCCAGTCCAGCCTGCAGGCATCTCTGTGAAAGCTTATCTTTCTGTTTCACGGTGTCTTCAGAAATACCTCCTATTTTGTGGAGGTTTTTTCCAGTACTATTTAAAGCGAACAGAATAATGCTGAACATTTAACGACATAAGCTGCATTTGCAAAATGCACATCTGTCAAAACATGCTATGGACAGGAGACAGACGGACAGTGCTTCAGGGTTTAGTCATCTTTGCCTGTAACAGGTGTTCCTGGAGTAGAATGGCCAACATTTGCTATTTTGACCAAGAATGTATACTTCTCTAAATATTTCCGTTTAGCCACCATTTCCATAATTTCTATTTACTGCAATGACCGAGATAGAAATATTACTGTAATTGATACAAATGTTCTCAAATTTCTAAAATATGTCTAGCAGTTTTAGAAACAATAGTAAATACAATTAATCAGGGTAAAAAAAAAAGTCGATGGTGCTTGTATACCAAGTTCTGGCAAACATGTTATTGAGATAAATGATTCCTTATGAAAAATGTGGAAAATGCAGGTCTTTTCAGTTACACAAATTTATGGAAGTGTACAGGGATGAAACATGCTGAAAACTAAGTGTCTCTTATTTTATGTTAATTTTGAGAGCATGCTGTCATGGGGCTCTGTATGAAATTTCATTTCATAGATACTTATCTCGACACCCTTTCTTAACATTTGTTGCATGAAAACACTGCACCCTTCAAAGAACACGTACTTCTGGGAAGGGGAAGATAGTAAGAAATTGTTTTGCTTAAAGAATAAAATAAGAATAAATGTAAAGTCAAGGTTTTGTAAATGTTTTTAAGGAAGAGGTTTCACATTTCTGTTAGTCCAGGCAAGGCTCGAATGGATTAATATTCATAATCAGGCAGCAACTAGTCCAGTCTGTGTTCTGTGTGTAAAACGTTAGAGCCAAACAAAACTGACGGTCACGTCAGGCTTTAGCCATCGTGGCCTGGATGTGGGAGGATTCCACGTTAGCAGGAGCTGAGCAGACTTCACATGTTCTGTTCGAGGCCTCCCTTCAGGAACTAATTTTTAGGGAAGGCCTGGCCTTCAGAAGGCAACACCTCCTAATGAAATTTGCTGTTCCTTCTCCTAGACGCTCAGGCCCAGGGGGCCAGGCACGCTGACCCACACAGATGGTCACTGCTGGCTTTTCCCCGGCAGGACAGACTTTCAGTTGTATTTCCAGAAATATTGGTGCATTTGTTTCACCCACTTTCCCCAGGGCCCAGTCTGTCTTTACAATCAATAGCACACGTTCATGCTGGCGTCTCAGAGTCATGTGGGCACAGGAGACACAGGCTAACGAGCCCACGTGGGAGTGGATCCCCAAGTCTGACTTGCAGAGGTTCGAACCTGCAGACGTGACTAATTCTCTCCTGAAGTCCAGTTCTCTCCGGCCCACTCTCTCCTCCCCTCATTTCATTTCCGTCGCTCCCTTGTTAGCTGAGCGCCTCCTGCTGGCAGTGGGAGACGTGGGGTTGAAAGATGAACCCCTCACCAACCCCTCCCCTAGACTGGAATCCACTGAACCAAGAGAGCCTTTGGAGGAGCTACTGGGCATGTTTCCAGCATGTGATAGAGGAAGGAGCCCCCACTGCGCTCCTAGGACAGCAATCGCGTAGTAGGGTCGCCACTGAAATCCTAGGACAGCAACCGCATAGTAGGGTCGCCACCGGCTGCTACAAAATAGAAGACCCGAGAGTCTGGGGTTGGGCGGAACTTCAGAGATCACCTAGTTCAATTTGCTCAATTTAAAGAGCAAATTTAAACTAAGGCCCTGAGAAGTTCAGAATCACAAAGTTCGCTAAAACGCAGATGTAGGAATTCCAAGCCTAAACTCAGCCCTGTTCTAACCAGTGCGGCTTGTGCCAGTAACTCTCCACAACTTATCTGTGATTACAATCACGTTTTCACTGTTCTGTTTAAAAACACATTGCAAATCGTAGACTTAAGTTTGGGTGGAAAACCCTCAACAACGAGTTTACAGAATTTCTGTGAAAGATGACAGTGTGTACCACATGACTGTTCACATCAAAATCTCACAAGCTTTGTATTTGTGGGCATGGAATACTGGAAGATTTGCCTTACAAGAGAGTGGATTCTGTATTTCAGAAAAAGCACATACAAAGGTGGCACATGCTGTGAGAACAACCCTTTTCAGGTTATTATCTAGAGAATAATCATGTAAATTTGATATGAGTTATTGGTAGTTAGTCTAAAGTTGTATCAAGGCCGTATGTTACCACAGGCAATTTCTTCAAATGCATTATTTATAATGTAACCTCCATGACTGCCTGAGAGTCCAAGGTAGAGTCATGAACTAATCCAGCAGAAACAGACCCTAGAAGATGAACCAGCATTTAGCTGAGGTCACAAGGACAGCTCGATTAGTAGTTTCAGGCTGTTCCTCAGAGAGCGTGCCAGATGACACCAAACTCCAACATGTTCCCGCCACTTCACATCAACTCCCCGAAATGTTCAGGTTGCATATCCAGGCGTGGAAGAGCCTACGGCTGCTTAGCAATTATACTGCATCATATTGAGAGAAACTACAATCCCCTGGCACCAAAGATAAGCTTTCCACTTAAACATCGAGGTGAGGAGAGTTGAGGAACATTTAGGGGGAAATGTATGGGAGGCGACAGAGAAATAGAAGAGGAAGAAAAAAGGACAGAGACGTGGAGGAAGACAGGGACAAAGACACTGCCAGCCGGACACGCAGAGAAGAAGGGTGAAGGAAAGGAAACTACAGAGCAGTGAAATGAAAAGGAAAAAAGAATGAAAAACGGGCAGACGCCCAGGGGTAAAACACAGACATCCTGCGGATGAAATGGAAGGCATGGTGACTACAGCTAATAACACTGCGCTGTGTATTTGAAAGGTGCTCAGATCTTAAAAGTTCTCATTGCCAGAAGAAAGATTTTTTAAAAAATGTGGAGAGAAACTAAACTATGTGTGAGCAAAGAGAAAGGAAGAGGGGTGGATGGCCAGTGGGGAGGGAGGGTGGAACGACGGAGGCCGCCCGTGACCCACGCGGCTGGGACACCGCGGTCTGACCCGAGGCGCAACTGCAGCAGTGAGCGTCAAGTGGAGGAAGAGGCGAGGAGAGACGCGTGCGGACGTCCGTCTGCTTGGATATTAACTCACCCCTTCAATACTGCTGTGACCCAAGGCTCTACCTTCGCCATCCATCCCTTCCTCTGATGCTACCGTAGCCTTGAGTGACCTTGTCCAAGCCCCTGGCTTCAGCGGACACAGGTGGATGACTTTGATGGTGGAAAGCGTTATTCCTGGTCCACACCAGCCTATCCGACCGCCCAGCAGACACGCGCATCTGACGTTGCGGGAGGAGTGGCCTCGAGGAGTGCAAAGCCGGACTCCCTGCCTTCGCTCCCCGTGCGTGTTCCACCTCCCGCACACCCCACATTCTGAGGACCGGCGATACCTCCACTCACTGCCCCAGGAGCACCCAGGGCCTTTCTAAACTGTTTCCTCACCCTCAGATTCCGTCTCCAAAGGGCTACAAAAAACAAAGCATACCTCCCAATGTTTCTCGAGCTGCCTAACCTTCACTCAGCAGGTCTTCCCAGCTCGAGTCTTCTTCTCTCCTCGCTGCACTCAGCCCTAACACCAGAGTGATTCTTCTAAGATAAAAAGTACATCGCCTGACCACCCGCTTAAAGGCCATCAGTGGATTCTGTGAGCAGGCCGGCTCCTTAGATGACCAGACAAGACTTTCAAGACCTGGCTTTGCCAACACCTCCTGCCACCTGTGACCTCACTCACGCTCCATGACAGCTTTTAAACTACAGAAAAAAGAGGAACATTTATCTTCTCGCTTCTTGCCGTCTACACTTTTATACTGACCATTCTTACAGAACTTGAACACTATTATTAAGCAAGTGTCCATTCATTTCCACGAGACAAAAGACACTGCATATTTCTCAAGTACTGGAGGTGAGGACTGCTTATTATGGTCGTATTATCTGTTTTTCTCCGCTCTCGACCACGCTTGGCTGGACAGGGCAACCGTACAACATCCAAAATGCCTGTCCTTCTTGTCCGGGTGCCCTGGGCCTCTGTCAGGCTGTCTTTTGAGTGGCCCTTTCTGCCGGGATGTTGGGCTGATTAACCTGAGCACGGAGCCCTCACAAAGCATCGGCCAAATGAATTCTGTCCCCATCACCACCTCCACTATCAGGACAAGGGAAGGTCTTCTTTCGTGTGTCCTCAGGACCCAGTGTGTTGGTAGTGAGCACCAAGTGTCTCCTGGGAAGCAAATGATTCTACCCCTTTACGTATCGACCTGCGGGAAGACTCATGCCTGTAGGCTGAGCTGACCGGATAAGCCCTGCATGTTCATGCGCAAGCCCAGCCGTGTACTGTGAACTTTCTCCTGGGTAGCATCCGATGCAGAATGCGAACACTGTCACAGGTGTGACTTGGTCAGCAAGGCCGAACAAACGACGGGGTAACTCCACACACGAGGAGCCCCCTGGCGGCAGGGGGACAGAAGCACATGTGTGACAACGGTCAGGGTCTCACCTTTTCTTCATCACCAGCACGACCCCCAGAAATATGATCACGAACAGCAAGATGCCAGCGATGACTCCGGCGATCTTCACCGTGTGGTCCGTCTGTTTCTCGGGCTCTGGGACCGGTTTGGGAGTGGCGGCTCCTGAAGGGGAGAGGAAACGGGAAAGCGCAGACGGTGGGTAAGAGAGAATAAACATGCTACCTTTTCAAAGTCGCCGCACTGAACAGAGTAATGAGACTTATCAGAGCCAGCAGACAGACGGGCTTTGATTTCTTTCCAACAGCTTTCCTAGGCGCCGAAAGGGGTGTAATTGGTCGCATTGTTCTCTCGTATTTCACTCAACCGCAGCGCAAGTCAGAGAGCCCACCCACGCCTGACCCTTTTATAAGAGACTCTTCAAACACCGTTTTTTAAATACTTTTATTATCTCTATTGGCTCCCTGCTCTTTCTGCCTTTTAAAAACTTGCTAACACCACACTAGCTCGCCGAAGGCTTTATCCAAATTTGATTTGCTGGAACATTTTCCCCAATTATTTTTCAAAAATGAAGCGGTAATTCCAGAACATATTAGCCCCAACACCTGGAGGAGGGAGATAAGCTCATGCACCAGGCATTTCACCAGCAATTGTTTTTTAACACAATAGAGATTGTTCCCTACCCCGCCTTTGAAAACCTAAATCTAGGTCACATCTGGTAGGCAAAAGACTCCTTCTAAGCAATTTATTCACAAAGTGGGAAGCGGCTGCTGGTCACACTGCTGGCGCCCACACTTCATATCTGTTTAAATGAGGTAACCAGTGGCTACTGTCTTAGCTCCCTGGCCTCCCCATTTCCCAGCACCGCCTGTCCCTGTTTACGGTATAATGTGATGGAATGTCAACTCTACTTCTGATGAAATATCCATTTCCTCTGCTAAATGAGTTCAGGATGAAAAATAGGAGGGATGCAATGTTCAGTTCGCTAAACAGGATCCATTTTTCTCAGGGCTTCTGCCTTTTTTAATCAGAACATGACAGTCCTCGGCATCTAAGCCAGCAGGTCCCCTCACCAGGGAGACAGGTAAGGAGGGATTTTAGGTTCACATTTCTCACGTTAGAATTTTCTTCTCTTTTTTGTTGGTGAAACATGCAGCTAACATTGACGATCGGTAACTGCCCTTTCTGCCCTCCACTAGGTTTCCCATTCATGCTTCATGTGATTCTGGAAAAACTTACACCATCGCTGCGCCCCATGCACACCAGACAGGTTTACCCTACGATGAGTCATCACAGAGAGATAGGGGTGTCAGCGACAGCTTCCCATCTGTTTCCACTCGGAAACTAAACACAAGGTTTCTTGTAAAAGCTGCTCATATGATGATTTTATAGGAGACTCTGCATCCTAACAGAACCGTGGCCGTCAGACGGATGGAGCTGGTAAGGACCAGGTTGCAACACAAGGCAGAAGACTGACGGCCACTATCACCTGAGCTTCCACCCTATGTGCACTTTCAGAGTGACAAGTCGTAATGATGGCTGTTGTGATGTGAAAGTCACACCTGACTAAATGCAAAGCCTTCTGGATACAGTGACCCTTTACCGGCATTTTTATTTCTGACTTCAAGAGGATGTCCTGCTATTCTGTTTGAATGATATCCTTCAAACATTTGTCCAGATAAATCTTGAAAATATAAACGTTTATTGTTTTCTTTTTAATTGTAATTGCATCTTTTTTTGCTTTAATTTTATTTTTTCTTTAAGTGTAATTGATTTACAGTGTTAGTTTTAGGTATACCACAAAGCAATTCAGTTGTTATACACATACATACAGATATATTTTCTTTTCAGATTCTTTCACATTATATCTCATTACAAGAAATTGAACATAGTTTCCTGTGCTGTATAGTAAGTCCCTGTTGTTTATGTATTTTATAAACAATAGTGCATACCTGTTAATTGTAATTATATCTTAAGTGTACCACTCCAATATGCCACCGGACTGTAACAGCCCAGTGGTAGATTTAAAGGATATTGTTACTTTAAATAAAATGCTAAGAAAAATTTAGAGATAAAATGTGTATGTTTTAAACGATGAATAAGAGGTAAAAATAACATATTTCAAATTCACGAAACTGAAAAAAAGGCCAATGGTTTCCAATTTTGATTTTTTTAAATCCAATTTAAAAAACTTAAAAAATAAAACCAAATTGGTTTTATTCTTCCAAATGTTAGCACATTGGGAACCATTCCGTTTATCTCACTGGGTGTAGACTGCAAGTTTGCCAAATATATATGTATTTTGTGTGTGGGGGTGGGGGGAGGTAATATTATTGTATTTATTTATTTTTAGAGGAGGTACTAGGAATTGAACACAGGATCTTGTGCCTGCTAAGCACACGCTCTACCAAGGAGCTCTACCCTTCCCTACCTTCGCCAAACATATTTTCTAAATAAATGATTCTCTAAGTATTTTTTGTAACAAAATTACGCCAGTAAATACAACACTTGGGAAGGAAATTATTTAGAAAAACTTGATTTAGCTTGATTTAAATATAAAAAAGTCACATGGATGCAACACATACATCGCAAACACTGAGAGAAGAGCCTGTCCTGTGAACAGCCACACGTGTGCTTCTGCTCGCTGAACGGCAGGAGGCTGCAGCCTGGGCCGGGGGAGGGCCGCCCCTGCAGCCCTTCGCCCCCAGAGGGGCGCTGTGCAGCCCGCGTGCGCTCAGGAGTCTCACCCTGCAGCACTTACTTTTAACACATTTCACATTGTCAAGGAAACGAGGTGTCCTCTCACTGCGGGACACAAGTGCAATGTGATGAGGGCAGCAATCACGCAAAGTTGGAGAGCAACTCCAAAAAGGCACGTCTGTGAGCCACCCTCCCTGTGCAGATCGCTGCGGCATGCCTGGGTGACGCGGCTGGTGCTGGTGTCTGGGTTTAGGACGCCACTGGGGAGGCAGGGACACAATCACAAGCTGGGATGAAGTCAGTCAGGCCTTGGGGATGATCTCACGGAGGCGCACCATTAGTCACAGGCTCACTCTGGGTGCACACTTTCCTGCCCCTCCCCGGGTGCTCGCCCCAAGTCCTGCCCGTGAAGGACTCCCTTCCGTCCTCCTGCCACAGAACCTCTTCTCTCCACTTCTGTTTCTTTGGAAATATGTGGCTGTGAGCTGTCAGTTGGCCTCGGCCTCAGACAGAGGATGCTTTGTGACAGAATGTGGTTGCAACCAATAGCTAGCTTTTTTTCCCTTCCTTACCACATCTATGAACTTAACGTTATAATTTACAAACTGCTTGGCCAAAGAGTTGTTTTTATAATATTTCCCCCTTTGTCTTGTTATTTTCTTGCCAGGCTTCTAATGTTACAAATTTTTATTCTTTTTTCTCTTTTGGTATAAATTTCAGTTCTTCATGGAAAAGCATTTTTTTTCTCTTCTACTGCGCATTTTGCTTAGAGTTGACCACATATTTAGCTCCGTTTAAAGAGGATAAATTCAAATGTATGCATTTAACAGGGGGCATCATCTAGACTTGAAGACATTCATTACAGTGATGAATAAGCTAAATACTTCAGGGGATGGAGGACGAGAGGCTGCTGGAATACAGAGCAGAATCTGCAGATATCCTGCTGCTGATGCTCAGTGACAGCTCCGGGTGTTCTGTATTGTTTTAATGACCAAGAAAAACAACTTGTTTTAAAGGGTGGTATTCCAGTGAACCTGCATTATTTAAGGTTCCAGATATACCATCTAATGTGAAAAATCCCACAAGAAAGAGAAGGATGACCCTATGTAGTGTTTGGTTGGTTTTTAACAGTCCATCTTGGCCCCATGTTGGATGTAAAACAAAATAACCTACTAGCCAGGCTGTGCACTGGGTGGACTCAGTCACTGGCTCGAGGGCCTGGCCCAGCTCTGCCCACTGAGCTGGCTGGACAGACTCCCCAAAGACACAAGGATGCCAGCCCAGGGGGACGTGGAGACCGTCAGCCCTGCCTGGAGCGGCTGAGCCCACAGCACCAGGGTAGTGTCTCCTGAGAAACACGGGAAGCAGGTTTAGAGGGAAGGGCAGGGGCGTGGCTGCCCAGGACCTCTGCATGATGGACAGGCCAGGCTGTCCCTTCATGGGGGGGAAATCGGGAGCATTCATCAAGTATTTATCGAGCATCCAGCTACGTGTGCAGTTCCAGGAACGCAGCAGTGAGCATCTGGGTCACACAAAAGCCTCTGTCCTCGTGGAAGTTAGATTCCTGGGGGAGACAGACTCAGAGCAGAGGGTTCCGTGTGCAGGATGTCAGTCAGAGTTCATGTTGCAGAGAAAGACATGGATGGGGATGGGGGGTGGCAGGGCAGCTGCCGCTGAGATCTGAGATCGGGGATCGGAGGAGAATGATTGAGACATAGCCCATGAGCAGAGACCAGAAAAAGGAAGAGGAGCGAGATACACTGACACCCAGGAAGAGCAGTGGGAAGAAACGGTTTGAAGGTACAAGCTCCTGGAAGGACTCTGCTTTTTCCCTGCATGAGCCAGGAGCTCCGGGGGGATTCAGAGTGGAGGAGCGATGTGACCTGGCTCAGGTTTCACCAGGATCATGCTGGCAGCAGTGTTTAGAACAGGTACATCAGTTATGAGGCCTTTGCAGGATACTGGGCTGTCGGCAGTCAGACGGCAGCAGTGGAGGTGGTGAGATGTGGTGAAGCTCAACTACACCTTGACAGTGGAGCCATCAGGTTGGCCCATAAGCTGGGTGCACAGGTGCTGATACAACACCTGGGCTTCTGCACGAGTGACTGGAAAATGGGGTTACCATGTCTGGGAATGGAGAGGACTCCGAGGGGCATGTTTGAGGGGCATGTTTGAGGGGCAGGTGGGGAAACAGGGAGTCTGGTTTGGGATACGCTAGTTCTGAGATATTACACAGACACCAAGTAGGCTGTCAAACATAAAGGGGAGAGGTCTGGTCTCGGGGCATCTATTTGGGGGTCATCAGCAAAAAGAAGGCATTTAAAGCCACAAGACGGCCTGAGGGCCCTTGGGAGAAGGTGCATCACCAGGAGGGACCAGAAATGGAGCTGAAAAGGAGCAGCTGACTGAGGGAGTCTGAGGGAGGAGGGACACCAGCGAGGAAGGGGACATCGTGTGAACACAAACAGAGGAGCACCACCTCCACGGAGGAGCCAGAGAGGTGCGCAGGGCTCAAGGGAAGATTTTTTTTTTAAGGCATGAGAAATGACGGCATTTGTAATGCTGAAGTGTATGACTCTATAGAGAGGGCAACGTTGACACAGGAGGGAAAGGAGATGACTGCTGGAGCAGTGACCTTGAGAAAGAGGAAGGGATGGGTCTGGAGAGGGTCGGACAGAGAGGTGAGGGGGTCAAGGTCTAGGGGAAGGAGGAAGAGCTGGATAAGGGGCTTCTGGAGAAAAAGGGCCTCGTGGGACGAACCCTGATGCTCTCAAGGCAGGTGGTGATGGAGAGGTGTGAGGGCTGGGTGGAGGGGCTGCGAGTTTCTCCAGGAGCACAGGGCGGGCCATCCCCTCCCTCCCCACACTAGATGAAGGAGAGAAGAGGAGGAGCCCCGGTGGAGGGCGACACTACCCAGAGTTCCATCCCAAGGGGTCCGGGATCCCATCAGTGGTGGAAGCACCCCTGCAATGGATTCAGAGAAAGGACCCTTGCTCGAGAGACCCTATGTCCACTCCTATGTTCTCGGTTTTCAGTCTCCAAATAGACCACTTCTTGTGCGCTCCAGGCACTGTAACGAGGCTCTGCAGGGGAATTCAAGATGCGTAAGAAGACTGTCACCTATTGCTTCAAGGCACAACACAAGAAGCCACGTGAGGGGCCACGGGTGAGCTCCAGGACACAACTAGAGAGCACAGGCCGCAGGCTGCCAATGTCCAGTCCAAGGGGCTGACTGGAGCTGAAGGGACACGGGGGATGCACGGGAAGCAGCCCACCGGCCGCACACACGTCCCTCAGGCTCAGAGCGCCAGGCGCTGGGTGGAAGGACACGCGTGTTTGGGTCCCACGTTTGAACTGAACTCAAGCAACAAAACACTTCCTTCTCGCAACGTGCCACACCAAAGGCCAAAACCCCACTCCTGATACCTGAGGGGAAAGGACAGAAAAACTTGGGGCCAGCAACCGTGGGAAGCGCTCAGGAGAGAAGCAGCAGGTGGAAAACCTCACGAGAGAAAAGTCAAAGCAGAAAATCATACGGAGACTGCAGAAACGAGTAAGGATGTTGTTCCTCCGAGTGTGTTTCAAGAGTGCTGGTCCCAAAAGAGATTCTAAAATGTCCACTGAGGCTGTGCAGCCACCTGGGACCAGCCTTTGCAAGACTCTGTGAACTAGAGAATCTATTTAATCTTCAGAGTTTCGTTTTCACCTTTTGCAGGGGTCTTTTCTTGTCCTTAAAAATAGCAATACCCGGGTTTTACAGATTATTGTCTGACGGTTCATTCACATCTTGCTGCTCAGAGGCTGAGCATTCCTCACAGTCTGCATTTGCTTTTTCCAGCCACGCCTTAACATTCTGTACAACCGTGAAACATCTCCAAGATTTTTCATTTAAATTTCACGTCATTGTTTTTCTTTCTGGAAATGCAAAGTCAATCAGGACCCCTGGAATAAGCTACACTCACACTTTCTGTATTATTGGTAACCTGATTATGCTTTTGAATTTATAACGCTTCCTTTGTACCTAATTTCCACCCTAGGGCATGCGGAGCATGTAAGCCGCACAAGTAATAATCAGAAACATAATTTTTCACATAAAACTGAGAGGCTGGTTTGTTTGATATATACCGTCTCTAAAAAATTAATCTACTTTTTTACTTTTGTTCTAATTTCATGACGGTTACTGCTCTCACTTATTGATGGAGCCAACACCCCAGGGGTAAGACAATCTATCAGACGCTCATCACTTACACCCTGGGCACTAAAAGTTTCCAGAGAATTATTAGTGCTGTTACTGATCTGATGAAATGGCTTTATTTTTTCCGTTTGCATTTCTCAAATCACAGTCAAGTAATAAAATGAGTGAACAGCTTGTCAATAAGAAGTTATCAAGTGTGTTCACTTTTCATACAAAGTGAATAATCAATAAAAGGAATGTGAGTGGGAGATTTCGAGGGTGTATCAGTGAAGAGCAGACACGTCCAACAGTCAGTTTGAAACCTAACTTTGAAGGTATTAAAACAAACATCAACTGTCTCTGATTTTTCTCCCCAGACTTACGTTCAGCTCTTAAATGTCATTTTTGTGGGAGGAAGGACCACAGCATTCTGCATGAAGCTGACACTGTTTGCAAAAGATTCTTGTAGCTTTTCCTGCTGCTTGAAAATGGTCATTCACTATTTCATCAAAAAGTAAATGTACCTAATAAATTCTCTGTGCTTTCTAGACGAATCCCTATTTCGCAGGTTCACAAAGAAGCACAGAGTCTAGCAAGGGATGCAGGCAGTGGGATGTCCTTTCACAGGCCAGTGAGCCTCAGGCATCAGAGGTGACCCTTAGAAAACAGGTGGAGATTCCTGGGGTCTTAGGGGAGAGTCAGGTCATGTCATCCCCTGACTTTAATTTATTAAACATACAATTTTCCCTCAGTGAAGTCATTTAATAAGTAAGGCTTACATTAACCTTGCCATTCTGTTCAATATATTCTAGAATAGGGCTTCTCTAATTATAGAGAGTTCAAGGGTCATATGAGAGCTTCTGGCACATGCAGGTGGCTGGGTGCCCCAGGGACTCTGGATCGGAAGTCTGAGGTGGGACCCAGGAAACTGTGTGTCCCTCCTTTGGTGGTAAACCTTCCCTGCCCCCAACAGTAGGAAAAGCCCAGCTGGAGAACCACTGGTCCTAAACATCCATGAGGGAGGTTTTCAGAGACTATGGCAAACTGGGAAAAGTATTTAATTGGGTTGTCGTTTTTAGAACCTCCTGATATACTCACATCTTTAGCAGTTGGCCAGTGTCCTTCTTGGCACTATTTTAAAAGATCCTTTGACACAGTGACGAGGCAAACCTGGTGGAGTCAAACCCTGGTTTTATGATTATCCAGAGTTAGTCAAAACTGGAAAGTATTCTTAATTGTAGATTAAAAGTTGGCTGATCAATTGCCCAGATGCCACTAAATTAGACAGAAAGGAAGGGGCTGATCTTTCTGAAGACCTACTTCATGTTCCAGGTATCTTATGTAACTTTATTTAATGTTGCACCGTGAGGTATAACTAACATCATTTCACAAATGAGGAAACCAGGTAACTGAAGCGGTCGGGGTAAGGAGCTTGTCTTAAGTCGGTGAGAAGGGAAGTGGAGAGGGGGCTACACCCTGGATCCAAGTGTGACCCTGAAGCCCACTCTTGTTTCATGGCATCACAACTTTCCCCAACAACCCAGAAAACTCGGGTGATCCTCACCCACATTCTGGAAGGCAAAGACTCGAGCTTAAATCACCTTGATCAGTTGGAGAGAGGAGAACCCAACAAAAGAATGAAAACAAACCCAAGCGCAGCTCAGTGCAAGAAGGAAACTAAAATCCTGAAAGAAAAACGTGCTCAACAGATGAAGACTCAGGACATCCCAGGCCCCAGTGCAGGAAAGAAAGACCCGCTCAACGTGGTTCCGAATTGTACGGGGGTGGTGACATGCACGTGGTCCTTCCAGAGTACAGTGTGCAGGTCAAAGGTGAAGGCACAAATGACTGATGGGGTAGAAAAGCGGGGCTAGCGACAGATGACAAAGGGCTTTTATCCAACCAAGGAAAGACCAGCAGGTGCCCTGAAGCTTTCCAAGAGTAAGAACTTTTTCTCATCCATTTTTGACTTGCAGGCATCACCCCACTATCTCTAACACACTGGTCATCTGAGAAGTCTTTCCTGAACGAATGTCTTAAAACACAGAGGAGACGTTTATAGGGAGAACCGTGACCCTGCGTGGTCTGCGTATGTGTGGGGATGTTCCTGAACACCTAGGCTTAAACAAAAGCAGGGACTGGTGTTCTTGCAGAGAAAAGCTGCGTCCTTTCCCTCTCTGTATGCTCAGGGCCTGGGATGTACCACCACAGGGTTAACAAAATTCAGAGCAAGTAAATGAATTTGGTGCTACATAAGTGACATTTTGACCCTCAGCACCTGAAAATGAAATAGACTACAAAGGCGGTTTATTCACTCCACTGTTGGGTTGAAGAACAGTCACCTGACATGAGGAAGGTCAGTTTCCCTCTGTGCCCAATCTCTAAAAATTCACAGAGTGCTACACTGCATCTTTTCTCCCACTGCCACTGACCTGGTTCATTTCTCTTCCGGACTTTCGTACTTGACTCCCAAGGAAACGCCCCCTCCAGTCTCTTGTACACACTGAAGCCATACTCATCTTCTTAAAGAAGAGCCCTGATCTGTTCTCTCTTTCATTTACAAAACAAACAAAAAACCCAAGAGCTTTCAAATGCTTATTTCAAAAAGGCAGTCGGGCCTCCCAGGAGCCGGCTCCAACCCTCTTTCCTAGCTTTATGCCTCTTTCTACTTCCCCACATCCACCTGTGTTCCAACCCCACGGAGATGCTCGGCTTCCCCCGACCTGACACTCCCCTCCTCAGGGCCTTTTGTCATGCCGCTTCTTCTCCAGGGACCCTCCCCCAACTCACACTTCGTAAGTTCACATTCTTCCCGCCCTCCAAGGCCACCTCGCCCAGCACTGTTCCAGGGGCTTTGTTAAAGTCTTCTTTCTCCTACTGGACTGCCATAGCTCTGCCTTTCACCCCTCTTCACTATTTTTGACCTTGAATTCAATTAATTTGGTAAATCCTTTATTGTACACCCTGACATATGGGGACAAAGCTGGTTGTACTTTTTGGCTCCTCACAGGACCCAACCCTGTATCTTCTCAAGTGTCCGCAGTTCATGCTGGATCAAAGATCTCTCACATTAAACCTCACCTATTCTTTTTCCATTTATATTAAAGTTCTCAGACCCAGGGTGATGGGCAGAAAAGGAAAGAAAAGGGAGGAAAAAGTAGAAGCGTGAAGGCAACCACGTGTGTCCTACTTTGTGGTCTTTCCTCCACCGATCCCCAGCACTTAGGGTGGGGTTATTGTGAAGAGTGGCTGCAGCTACCTTTTGATGACCTCATGACCATCAAGACAACGCGCTGAGAAAGAAGGGCCATCTGAGCTCTGGCTCCACGGAGCGTGCGGGGAGACTGCCGGGCACAGAAGGGTTTTCTCGTATGTGGGGGACAGATGAAAGACTTTACCAGTAAATTTACTGACCAAACTTTCATCACTGATAAAGTGAGATTACTAGAAAGAAAGAGCATGGAAATAAATACTTGTGGCAAAATGTTGTATTTCCAGCATGAAGGCACTGAAATATATACATCCATCAATGACAAGGAAGTTAACTGGGAACGTATCAGAGAGACAGGAAATGAATCTCTGTCAAGAATAAAGTGTTATGAACTCAATACTTGTAATGAGTAAGTAGCTATGGACCATTTTTCATGTTCACATGTGGAATTTGTTTTAGAAGTCTCTAAACTGGCCAAAATTTCTGCTGGAGAGTAATTACAATGGTCCAGGGCTTTTGAGAAAGCAAAACAAGGAGGAACATCTAAGATAATGCTAGCATGATTAAAGTTATTATGAATAATTTTATTTAATAACATGCTTATATTCCTATTTCTACAACCCTATTTTAAAAGCATTTTCTAATTTCCTTGTTACTCATAGAAGAAAGAAGGTGGAAATCTGAAAATTCCCTTTAGTAAGCCTCTAAACTGGCTAAAAAAACCATGTAACTCACTCTGATGTGTGTGATGTGTGTGTGTGTGCATATTTGTACATAAATATACACCAATATCTAAAGAAGTTATTCAGAGACATACAAGAAGAACCCACCGAAGTGGTAACAGCACACAACGCTTCTTATTACATTCACTGTGAAGTTAGATATGACCTTGAGTCAAAGAGCAAAATTAAAGCACCGCAAGGACAGCGCCCAGGCAAGATCCCAGACAAACACTGGCAGGCCAGGGTGCGCTCTGACCAAGGCCTCTAACTTGAGTAAACTGTTACAATTAATAATAAGCCGTAATTAGTAACTGCACCATTAGCAATGCCAGTAAGTAAATTGCACATATTCAGCTGAACACCCATGACATTGCTAACGTGATGTATTGCTCGGATACCGACTGGGGTAAATGGGAAAACTCATCAGAGATACTGAGAGACGTACTGAGCTATTTATTAAACACCAAGGCAGGCACCAGGCTGATTTTCAAAGACTGTGTCTCAGAGACAGCTGCTGACTCTTCCAAATGAAAACAACATGTTGACGGAAATCTGCGATGCTCCTCACTCCCTTACATCCTGTGTTTCCCCAATTTCGCCCCCGGAGTCTGAAAAAGCTGTTCAGTGAGATCACCTCCAACCCTCCCTTAGCAGAGCTCTGTTAAAGGGCACCCTCTCGTGTTCTCTGGAGAACTGACGTCACTGAAGGACAAACACACGGGGGCGTCCACATTAAATGAAGGGCAGCGAGGAACGAAGGAACTCCAATGGCGGGACGGCAAAGGGAGCCTGGCGTTTAGTTCTGTGCGCTGGGCCACAGGCAGGCACAGAACAGGTTATACGCTGCTTTGGGCGACCACAGCTTCCAAGAAAGCAGTTGTCTGTGAAAACGCAGCAGCTTTTCTCATCAGTATCATCATCACCCTCGTTGCC
Organism: Camelus bactrianus; assembly: GCF_048773025.1. Taxonomy (NCBI): domain Eukaryota; kingdom Metazoa; phylum Chordata; class Mammalia; order Artiodactyla; family Camelidae; genus Camelus; species Camelus bactrianus. Next base: position 2,767,806 of record NC_133562.1, read on the forward strand.
AGTAGCGAGATAACGGCCTGGGTCGGGCCGATGCTGTTTACACCCCGAAGGCAGGTGGATGGGGAAACTTCGCCCGTGGGGGACTCATCACAGGTCGTGACATATAACACAACAAGCACGTTCCCCTCACTCTTTGGTGCTCCGGGAGACCGCTGCGGCCACGTGACATTCACGTAAATGCACCCTGAGTAGCATCAAGAAAGCCGTTCATTTTCCAGGAAGTTCAATTTTGAACCTCTCTGAAGGGCAGCAGCACGCAAACTCGGGAGGGGCAGTGGTCTGGATTCATTACCTTGTTCTCTGAAGAGCCCTAAGAGCCATACACAGCCGGAAAAGAAGGTACCAGCAACTGCCGATCCCTCTGCTTTGACCCTGAGCCGGCTTTGTGAGAGGTCTTTAGATCTGTGATTGTATTAATTCCCTCACTGCCCACTATGAGGTTAAGAAATAGTCTTTGCCCTGTTTCACAGATCTGCAAGCTGAGATTAGCATGTAAGAGATTTGCCCAAGCAGCCTGGACTTGACCTCACGACCTTTTATCTAAAGCACATGCTTTCTAAATGATGTGTGCTGGGACTCAGAGCTCCCCTGTGGACTCCCTATTAAATCCAGCGCAGAGTCCCAGGCCCAGAGTCCTGTCTGACGTGGCTGAGAATGGCCCTACGAGGCGGGCCATGTGGCTTTGAAGGTGACCTGGAGTCTAAGCCCAAGGGTCCTCACTGTTCTCCCTGAGCTGGTCAAAGAGAGGCCGCAACTTTCACCGTTTTCCATCCTTGGTCCCCGTAAAGGCAGACAAGAGAGGACACGCATGAGCTGGAACCTGAGGCTTAGCCTGAGTGCTCTACCACTGGCTTCAGATTTCTTTAAAGTCTGCTGCTTGATCTTTTTGAATAAAGCATGCAAATGTTGCCATTTGCTCCATGATATATTGATTTTCAATACAAATAATGGTTTTAATAATTTAGCATCAAAAAAAGTGATACTCCCTCTTGAAGCCCTGGCTTCCAGTCTGATAAGCATCATGAGATGGGAAAGAGATTAGACAAGGGCTGTAGTCCCACAGAGGAGAGCGACCCCACCCCACCCCTTTAGGGCAGAGTTTCCAGATAGAGAGGGAGACGTATTTGATAAGAATCTATGGGCCTTAAGCTGGAAACGCCAGGGCTTGAGAACAAATCAGACATTAAAAGCCTAACCCAAGATCCCCTCACAGACGTAGAAAACAGACTTATGGTTACCAGCAGGGGGAGAGGGGTGGGAAGGGATAAACTGGGAGTTCGAGATTTGCCAATACTAACCACTATATATAAAACAGATAAACAACAAGGTCCTACTGTAAAGCACAAGGAACTATGCTCAATATCTTGTAGTAAACTATAATGAAAAGGAATGTGAAAAGGGATGTATGTATGTACGTGCGTGACTGGACTATTACGTTGTACACTGGAAACTGACACGACATTGTAAACTGACTATACACCAATAAAAAAAAATTTAAAAATTTCAAAACAAAAAAAAACCCCAATGACAATTGTAGAAGTAGTGCCTATGTGCATGTGTTTACTTGTGTGTGTGTGGTGGGGGGAGCATTTTAACACGCTAGAACTTTATGTCTTTTTTCTACTGAAGTATATAAACAGTTTACACTGTTGTGACATTTTCTGTAGAATTTTCGTTGATCTTTCTAAAGGCTTTGAGTCTCCCTGTCACCTTCCAGTGACACTAATGAACAAGTCTGGACACTTACATTGTCAAAAAGGCAAGTAAGCTGAGGCACTTGTGTTGACAAGCTATGCTTTCTCACCTCTGTCTGGGTCCTGGGCCACGATTCTTGATTCTTTTACAAGGACAGTCAAATATTTAAAGTAAGAATCCTTTCTCCGAGAAAGAGTTGCATATTCTAGACCTATCCTGTAAGTTGTCTTCTCAACACCCTGCTGTGTTAACATAACTATGAAAATTCTTCCATTCTGATTCAATATACTGGATGACACCCAAAAATACTTAAAAAAAAACCACGCCTACAAATACTAAGCATTTTACAGTATTCTAAAAATACTTATTTACAAAAGAGACTAGTTCAAAGTCAACCAAGAAGTTAACTGCACGGCAGTAAGACATGGCCCTCTGCCTACAAATTCTCGATGGAATTCACTGGCTTCTTAGACACCAGGTGTTGGAATTAATCTTGACGGTTCATGTTCTAAAGTGTAGTAACAATCTTCTAAAGCAAGAGCAGGGATGAAAATCAAAGTAGAACAATGGGCACCCATCAACAGTAGCCAATGAGTAGCTACAATGTGTCTAGTTCTACACTAGCCATTGGGGTAAAAAGAAAGACCAGGCCTTTTCCATGTCTACTAATATCAAATGTGAATTAATTTAATTTTACTACGAAATTGATACAGTATCTTCCTTCTAGAAAAGGCAAGGATAATTTAACTCATTAACATAAAATATTTCCTGCAAAATCTGTTTTTTTAAACTTTATGCATTATCTTTCCCCTAGCATTTCATATCTTTCGTCAAAATCTTGATTTATTTTAAGCTCAAAACTTCACTTTCAGCTTTCCTTTTAGACATGTACAATGCACTGAATTAATAACAAAATTAAAAGGTAGATTTCCTAAAATATAGAACTTCAAGTTATGCTTTTCAAGCCAGGAAGGCCTATGCCTTAAGCATAAAAGAAAGTTAAATACATTGTCTTGTCTTCCTTTATCGCACTGCTGATGGAAAGACGAAACACAGAAGAATATTGAAAAATTAAACTGCTCTTCTATATTGAAAATCTTTTTTCATAGAAATCCTAAAGTTTATGCAGTAAAAATGGAAAACAATACTCTCTCAGTACAGTATACATCTTTTAAAGTATGTTATTTCTGAAACCAAATGCTTGACATTTGACTCAGTATTTCCTTCCAAAAATGACAGGGAACAAGGAACAGCATCTCCCATGGCAGTCCTGTATCCTCTCACCATTTTCCTGTAACTCTACCATTTTATAGATGAAACTGCCATAGCAAAGTAACAAATACATCACATAAAAGAACAAAAAAGGGCAATAAGTCACCAGTGACACAACAGCCCATTAAAATGCATTCAGCTGGTGTTGCAGAAAGAATAAAAATTCCTCCTTACTTTACATTCTTCTAGCTGAAAAGGACATTTTAGAATCCTTAAGTAACCCTTATGGGAGGCTGAAATTCCAAATTCTCCTCACATTAACTTCTACACTGAGCTGCACGGCCAAAATGCACAGCACTGACACCCCTGCTTGCTGTTCACTAAGAAATACCCAAGACGAGCGTGTGAATTGCTCATCCTCCATATTGATATGGTGTTGCATTTGGGGAGAAAAACAGAACAAGCTGGAAAATGGTAGTTCTTATTCAGCCATTATTTCCAATAAATTGATTTATCAGTTTTAATGAAGAGGCTGGTATTTTTGTTTATAAGGAAGCTAGCCTAAAGGAGGCATTGTCTTTGCTTAATTTTCACCCAAAATTCTCTCCTAAGAGAGAATCAAATCCAATCAAAGCTCCTGAGACTGAAGATGACCCTGGTATCATACAGACAATGTGTTCTAGAACATACGGTAACTTACTTCATTACGCACTTATCATATTACAAAGAGTTCTATAAGATCCCGGCAAATCTGATGAGGTGGAATGTTTATTGAGCTGTTTATGGTGGTCTTAATAAAGTTGGTAAATCTAAGTAAGGAGCACATGATACATACAGTCCCTTGAATTCTCTTAACACAGAGCTAATTACACATCAGGCTCTCCAAGGAGAGAGAAGGTCTTCAAAGTGAACGATGAACAGGGCAACTTCCCTCCTGAAGTAGGGACAGGGGACGCCCGTGCAGCAGCGCAGCTTGGCCCCTGCAGCCGAGGACATCGGGGACTGCTGTGCTGTGACTTATTTCCATCAGAACTGAACTGTACGCCCTTCCCAAAGTGCCCGCTGCAAGGCTGGCCATCAGAGGCCCACGTGACACTTGGTTCTGCTACATCTCCCGGGGTCCCACTCCTGATGGCAGTCACAGTCAGAAGCTCCTCTGTGGTGGGGACGTTATTTTTTAAAAAGTGGTGCTGGGGGTGGGGTAGAGCTCAGGGACACAGCATGTGCTTAACATGCCCGAGGTCCTGGGTTCAATTCCCAGTACCTCCATTAAAACTTTTTTTTTTTTTAATTTTAAAAAGTGGTGTGGAAATTAGTTCACACCTTTAAGAAAATTTTTTATTATCTTTTGCAAATGAATTCATTCCACTGGAAAACGATAGCTGATCTCTGAGAGCCTTTCAAGTGCCCAGCTTTGAGCAGCAGGTTGCGGACAGTATTGAGATATATCAAACACAGCTCCTGGGGTAGTAGGTAAAAATATTTCCACACGTATTTCATAGGGGACACAGTGCAGCATTTTGAGTCTAATGACTGAACTCTTAAAAGGGCAAAATACAACTGTCTGGAGCTAAAGGTGGTGAGGTTTTTACCTCAGTGACCATAGATTCAAACAACACTGCTGCATTTTATTATGCTTTATGTCCTTGGCCAGTTTTGATTCATACACATACCTGCGTAAACAGCGTTCAAAATAAATGAAGTGGATATCTTGGGCAAGAGGGTGAATGAAACCATTCCAACTGGAAGGTACTCAAGGTGTTCCTACGATGTGTTTGAACCTGTCCCTTAAATTTCTTATCACGTTCTCTTTCACGCTGATTGTAGATAATAACCCAGGGCAGGTACTTACACTGTGTTAATTTCCTACCACTTGGCTCTTCCATTCATATCCTCTCATTTTGATCCTTTTCTCTGGGCTGGCAGACAATCTTCCATTTCTTAGAGTTTTATTTCAGTCTATTGGCCTCGTTCATCTCTTGCCCAGTGTTTCTAGTGTGGCTGGAGTGTCGAGTGGGAACTTGAACCTGTCCGCCCCTCCTGAACACCCCTCAGTGCTTCCCACTGTTCCTGAACAAAGTCCTGGCTGAAACTGACAAGGTCACAGTCGGCCTCCTTCCGCCTGTGCAGCCAGACTGCTGCCCACACGTCCTTCTAGCCCTGGTGGCCTTTTCCTAGCTCTCCGTTCCTGGTAAAGCTACTTTCCACCATGGGGCCTTTGCACATGCTGTTCCTGTCACTGACTGAGCTATAGATCAGTGAACAGTCCTACCACCTTCACTGTCTCCAGGCACTGGAGCTACTCAGTATGGCTAAGATCCGTTTTCAGTCATGTCTTCATCATACAAATAGAGAACCTTGGGTCCACAGACGGACAGACACTGCTTCTCTGCATTTAGCCCTGACCCAGATTCTTGCTCATCAAGAGTCCCAAGGACCCACTGGCTGGGACTGATGGGTGGAGGCAGAGAAGTACGTGTAGTCTGGGTGTGGGAGTCAAACAGATAATATTGGTGGGTGGGCCACTTTCCAAAACAACTAAATTAAAATTAAATCTTTCTATGGTTCTTGCCAAGAGAAAAGGCTGATTAAAGCTGTGCTTTTGTAAACGGGCTGAAAAACCATGGATCTGTTTTATTAGCAATGGAAAGGTCAACTAAATTAAAAATATATACTGCAGAGAAGAGACATATTTTGCAATTAACATAAAATCAGTCAAAAGCAGACAAACTAAACCCATTTCACAAGAGTCTTGTCCTCATTCAAAATTTGTTCAAAATTTACCTGTACTAGTGAGGAAAGCTATATAGCACCTAGGAGCAAATGCAACAACTAAGACAACCCACTAAGCAGCCACACAGTAAATAATTCTGAACCCCCCACTGGGTAGAATAAGGCAGACAAAGCTGGCTCCCACCACATTCTAGGAGGGAGACACAGATTCCTCAGGGGACTCTGAAAAGACACAGAGTGATGGGCTAGGCGGTGACTGGGGACCGACAGGGCCACAGATCTCAGGGACCATGGTCTAGGGAGGTCTTCCTGAGGCATCAACACTTGTGCTGAAGCCTGACTGCTGAGGAGCTGCTGGTAACCAGAAGGCTGCGGGCAGGAGCAAGTGCAAAGGCACAGGGTGAGCTGGGCGTTTCGGAGAAACAGAGAGAAACCAGCACTGAGAGGGAGGGAGACGGGCTGACGACTCAGGGCGAGGTGGGGTCGGATGGGGCAGCCCCTCTGTGCCGTGATGCCGGGCTTGGAATTTAGTCTGAGTGTGGTGGGAAGCTATTTGAGGGCACTAAGGAGAGGAGGGATGGGACCAGACTTCAGTTTCACAAGTCTGTCTGTCTGCCATGTGGGAAATGAAGGAGAATAGGGAGCCATGGAAGCGAGTCGGGGATTAGGCAAGGTCTCATGCAGTGGTCTCAGCCAGGGTGGTGGCCATGGGAAGGTGAGGTGTCACTGAACTTGGGATATATTTTGGAGGGAGACCAGACAAAACTGGCTGATAATAAAAAAAAAAAAATACACATTTGTGTGAACAGTCTCATGACAAGATCTGAATAAATGGAGAAACTCATTACATGTCCCACAGTCATGATGATGCATCAGTTTAACAGGAGTCCAACAGACTCTCAGTGGCATTCCGGGACACCTTCTCGGCACCTAGGACTTAGCAGAACACGGAGACCAAGATCCCCGCCCTCAGGGAGCTTCTGTTCTAGGAGGGAGAGAAAAGGAAACAAAGGGAAGGGGACAGACTGCACTGGCGGGGTTGGGGAGAGGGCCCGCAGCAGGCAGCCCTGTCCCAGGGGCGAGTGTTCAAGGCAGACCTCCTTGAGAAGGTGGAGTTGGAGCAAGGGCTGCAGGCTGAGCAGCTCAGCCAAGCAGGTATCTGGGCAGGAGTGTTCCCGAGGAAGGGGAAAGCTGGGGCAGGCGTTCCGAGGCAGGAGTGGGGCTTAAGTGTCTGAAGAACAGCAGGGAAATCAGGGTGATGGGCGTGGAGGGAGGTGGGGGAAGGGCTACACAGGGGAGAGGGGTTGTCCATTCAAAGGCTTCTAGGCTGTTGTAAGGGCTGGTGTGGTGATGTGGACGGGGAGGTGCTGAGGGGTTTCTGACGGGGAAAAAGGGGAGAGTTCTAGTTTTACCATCAAATATCATAAAAGCCAGTAGACTCAAAAGATGATAGGGGAGGGTAGAGCTCAGTGGTAGAGTGTGTGCTTAGCAGGCACAGGGGCCTGGGTTCCATCCCCCAGCACCTCCATTAAATAAATAATAAACAAACCTAATTACCTCCCTTCAAACACAAAATAAAAAAAAAAAATTGAAAAACATTAAAAACTAAAAAAAGATAATGATAATATCATAGAAAGAGACTGAGAGGACCTTAAGGGAATCACAGTGAGAACTTGACACAGAACAACATGGCCTTTCTGTTCTGTGAGAAAAACAAGTGTGGGCTTAGCAATGAGAGCCGTCTAACTGGTGTGTGTCTGGAGAAAAGCTGGACCTTTCCCCTGAGGACACCAGACCCATCTCAGTGCTGTCTTCCAGATGGAATCAAAAGCCCAAGAGAAAATACCAGAAATTCAGCGTCGCGGCTGGACAACCTCAGCGCTGTGGAGACCTTCTGGGGCAGAACAACCCCCCGGAGGAGCTGGCATGGTGGGGCCAGCCTGGACCACCGACCACACAGGCAGAGACACTAGGGGGATGGGGGGGCGGGGGCAAGGAATAAACCACTGGCCTGAATCCGCCTGTCTTTGCCATTTCTCCAGAAACACTTGGAGGGATGGGAACCAGCGGCCAGAACGCAGGCCACGGGGTTTCCTCAGGGCTGAGGGTCAGCCCAGAGTGGGCGGGGGTTCTTAGTGAGACCCCAGCTGCAGGGCGGGTGGGAAACAAGGAGGGCCTGCAGGGGTGGGGAGTGGGGAGGGGACCCCAGAGGAAAGGGTGACGTCCAGGCAGATGCTCCGGCCCCAGGGCCCCAGGGCTCCAGGCACAAAGCCTATATCAAACGTGTGTCCCTGACTTTACTGACTCTCAGCCCTCAGTGAGTCTCAGGCCTGTGAGTCTCCTTTCCTCAACTGAGAGCTGTCAGGGTGTTTCTCAGGCGGCTGTTGGTGGTGAGCAGTTAGTGGAGGAAGGCGGTGGGGTCTCTGGCACGCAGTCTAGGTCACAGAAGGTTCTCGGTAAACACTGCAAACGCTGTTCTTCCTTGGCAGAGGCCTAGTTCAGTGACTTCCACGGATTCTATTTTACATTAAAAAAAAAAACCTCTCTGTTCGCTTGAAGAGCCACATCAAGGAGAAAAAGGAATTCCCTGGGATTCGGTTCACGGGAGCTTTGCCGATATGCTGACAGAGACTCTCTCTGTGACTCAACTTTGGCCTGGTGCTTCCGAGCCCCTTGGACACAAGCGGACATTTGTGCCCTGGGGACGGTGCCCAGAAGGAGCTAATCACATACCCTCACTTCCTTTTTCAAATGTCATCATCCAGTGGGTCACTGCTCTTCCCACAGGAAGGAGGGAGAGGGGACAAAAGATTCCTCTGAGACCAAACTCCAGTCAGGGTCCTCCGAGGCCCCCTCCGCAGGAGGCCCGAGGCCTCCACCTAGGCCCCCAAAGACTTGAACAGAAACTAATGCAGTTTCTTACAGCTCAAGGCTCCATCTCTGGGTGACCCCTGCTTCCCTCAAAGTGCCTGCCTGAGAAAACCCAAGGCAGCGCAAGGAGCTGACCTGGTTCCAGCAACACCTGAGGACAAGGCCCCATCTCCCGGCCTCTGTGGAGGGGGCAGCTTGACTACCACAGGGACCAGTCAGCAAACCAGATGGGGTCACATGGCCCAATGTCTCACCTCCCCAGCTCTACTGAGTCCCCATCACCTCCTCCCTGCTCCCGTCTCTTCCCTCTAAAGGCCCAGCCACCTCTGAGCCAGCTGAACCGAAGCTCAGTTCAATCTCCTACAAGGCAGCAGACACTGAAGAAAACCTGGTTTTGCCACTTTAGCTAATGTCAGGCTGTGTTTATCCTCCGCAACACCGAGATAGGCTACATTCCTCGTTTTCAAACCTTCAGACTTTATGTGGGAATAATTGTTGGTTAGTTCTCCCTCTCTTTTCTTTTTTCGTACTAATTATATCTAGCAAGTAATTCTACATGCTCTGATATATGTAACTTGTACTTGAATCTCAGAAGTCACTTTGTTTCTAAATACTCTGGGACACAGATCTTATCATTTTAGACGTATGGGTTAACCAAAATGGGATGACAAAAAATATCTGTTTAAGGGAATTATTCTCCACAGCATCTCAGAGCTGGCTGGGTTTTTAAATCAAATAGAAATATCTTAATATAAAACAAACAGCCTAGAGATATTTATAAAATCAAGGGAAAAAATCTTAAAGAGGAATTTCTAGCGTGTACAGCTTTTCATTATCTTCCCAAAGTAGTTCTATATTATAGACAATTGCAAAATAAAGGGAATAGAGTTTCTAAGAAAGTCCAGTTTCTAGAACTTTCTCTGGGTGCACTCTTTAGAGTAGGAATTTTGAGGTAAGACAGGAGCTTGGCTCCAATGAGATATTCTGTTTCCTTTCATAATCTCCCAGCTACAGTGGTTTAGTAATGTGTTTTTTAAAACTGTGGGTTACAACCCATTAGTGGGAAATGAAATTGATTTAGTAGGTAGCAACTAAATTTTTTAAAAAATGAAATAGAATAAGATACGACAGAACGGAACAGATCAGAGAGCAGCTTATTCAGGGAGCAGCTCTGGTCATGCTGTCTCTAAATCTTTTGCTTCAGTTAAACATGTGGGTGTGTGTACTGGGGGGTGATGCATTCTGACTGTTGACTGAGGACAACAAAGTTTAAGAACACCCCTAGGCAACGACAGGCTTGCTTATCAAACACACCAGCATTCTGAGCATTCTGCATCTGAGCTCCATGCATTCAGTGAATTAAATCAGCCAGTATTTACGGGCACTTGTGTTGGGTCTGACATGGTCCGTGTGCAGGGGGTCAGGTACCAGGCACTTGTCTTCTCTGTGTTAGGCAAGGAAGGGAGGACCTGTCTACACCCAGGAGAATAGCACTGGCATGTAATGCGATCTGGGACAACAGGACTAAGTCACAGAGGACCCACTATCTTATCAACGTGTCCTGGTGTCAGCGCACCCTCCAGGAGCATTTGAAAGGGCAAGATGTCAGCACAATTAAAACAAAGCAGACCAGAATACCGCCCAAGGTGCTTCAGAATGTCTCCCTCATGATCTCCGGCTGGCTTCCAGAAGGAACTGTGTTGATCTAGCAGACAACGGGTCACAGACGTGAAATGCTCAGAACTGCCCCACTGGCCATTCCCTAAGCCGCTCAACATGATGGGGAAGGTTTTGAAACTCGCTGTCTTTTTCCCACGTTAGTTACAAAACTGCTGTCTCATCTTCACCGCTAAATGACAAGCGTATCATTTTTTCATTCATAAGAGCTAGTGTGTATGTTGGTTCTGACGTCACAAATGCAAAAATATCTGATGCCAAGAGCCTGGGCAACCGCACAAAGCAAACCTGTTCATGAGAGTTAGCACATCTTTACCTGCAACACAGAAGGTGCTGGATAAATGTCAGTCAGTGATTGAATGAATGAGGTCTCAAGCCTGCAGTACGACTCATGAACACATCTATTAAACAAGACAGCGTTACTGTGCTCAAAGTGGATGGCTGATGCAGATGGAAAATACAAAAGAAATGTTACTGGAGCTTGGATTTATCTGGGTGAGGTTAACCATCATTAGCAGCAGCAGTGAAAACTGAAAAAAAAAAAAGGATGAGTAGTTTTTTTTTTTTTAACTGGTTTTTAAGGCTTATTCTCACACTCCATCATTTTAATCCCTATAAAAACAAAGTAATGATCACCATCACCTGCCGCCCATAAAAGAATGGCAGCATAGGTACTGTGCTAGGTACGTGCAGGGCACCTGCAGCTAGGTATGTGTCTTTCTCAGACTAGCTGCAAAATAACAAGGAAGCATGGATCTGAAAGCCTTGTGAAGGAGGCTACTTAGGAGGTATCTTCTCAATTTTTAGTTTTGAAAATTTGAAAGACTTTAGTTTTAAAAGTTTATAATTTAAAATTTTAAAAATAATTAAAAAATTCAAATTAAAAAATCTAGTTTAAAAGATTAAAAAATGTTTAAAAAGTTTGAGAGAGAACGCTATATTCAGAAGCTGCATTTACTTTATTCCTAGTAAACTACGTGCTGAATTTGAAGGTAGTGGATTATAGGGAAAGTCTCAAAGGGGCAATTTATATTTCCCACCAGCACTCATTCTATGATGGTGGGCAACCTATTTTTAATGTTTGCTGCCAAGACTGGTACCAGCTCAGATGTGATGGGGGCGGGGTGGGGGGTCAGACCTGCTGAGGATCCCAGATTACCTTCTAGGTGGACACATAACCCTACAGGAGCCGTGGACCAGGCCTGAGCTGCGGAGTTTTCTGAGGGGAGGACTTCTGTGAGAGGGACACTGTCTGTTTTCCAAGTACTTCTACTGCTGGGAGGGACTCTTTGGAAGTTTGGGATAAGAGAGCGTCTGCAGCAAGCAGAAGCTCAGCCAGTAAAGCAAATATGCTTAAAAGAAGCTTAGAAGCAAGGGAAACAGACCTGGTAATGATATGTTTATAGCTTTTAGGCCCTGAAACAGAGGACTGAACATATGTATGGAATTGCAGCAGAGAAAAAGTAAAATTCCTGTGTTTCTTTACCTTATAAAAAGTGGCCTATAATTTTCCTGAGTCTCAGTGGCTTTATTTTCCAAAATAATAAGCTCGCAGAAAAACTTAAACATTCATGAATTCTTCCTAGGAGCTGAACTTTGCTTTTCCTCTTAAATGTTAGGGTATGTTAATTTCATGCACACAGAACGACTGCTGAAAACCTGTGGGAAGCAGGCGTGTGTTTCTTCCTTGGCTTTCATCATCCCGTCACTCCTGTGACCAACTACCACGTTGCTGACGTCCCTGAAAGCAGACTCTGAGCCCTGCCCAGGTAACTGTGCTAGAAATCTGGACGGTGGCAGCACCAAACTTGGTCCCCTGGCTTCCCTCCACCCACTCATCTTGGATCTGGAGTGATGGGACTGGATGTTGTTCTGTGTGAGTCTATACGCTTGTCCATACACACCTTTAGTGGTGCCACCGACGGACAAGCTAATTGCTTAGTGTAAAGGAGCACACAGCTCAATTCCATGACTCTAAGCCATTCAGTTTTTTTTAAAACTTCCCTAAATTATGCAGCGCATTTGACTTGCAGATGTGCCTCTGCTTTTTATAAACAGTTTGCTTTGAAACAAGGATCTATAAGGAATGCAATCAGCTCGATTCCAGCTGTATGTTCAAGAAAAGCTGTTTGTACACCAGCTTTGGGTGGCTTCACTTAGGAACACTGGTGATGAGGCTGTGTATTGCTAAATGTGGGTGCAAGCTGGACCCTATGAGGTGGAAAGAAACCTCTCTCACCCTCTAATCGCAATGCCTTTCTAGCTTCATCTGGATAACTGGGAAGACAGCTTTACGTGTGGAGACTGACATCCTGTCCGATGGCACTGCTGGGGCAAGCCCGGCGTATTTCACTCCATACAACATTCGGCGAGAAAGGAACATACCAACAGACAAACATACAATGAGGTCATGCAGTGGGTCTGTGCTCGATGCATGGATGTAAATGTGCACACGGAAGAGGCCAAGCACACCACTTAACGCGGGCACAGGTCTGGACCAAGAGTTGGAGACACTGTCAACAAGCCTTAAGCGAAGGAGGAGATGCAGAGGGGAAACGAAGCTGAGAAAAATGAGCGGGAGATGGGCAAGATGACTCGTCTGTACTTGAACGTCTGACCTGTCCGCTGGTCGTCGCCTGCAGCAGGGGCGATGCCAACATGAGGAGTCGTAAGCTGAGTCACGATTATCGCAGCTACGGCAAAGGAAGGTTCCCAGGTCAGCACGCATGAGGGAAGAGAAAGCCAGACTGAAGCCAGGCTAGCAAGGAGGATCTCCATCAGCATATCCCATTGTCTCCATTTTCTTCCAACAACAACAAAAAGAGAAGGAAAAAGAAAAAAAGAAAGAAAGAAAAAAAAAACCCCACAGCAAGCTGTTGAACTTTGTGAATTTGTTTCCCTAAAGAGGCAGGCAGTTAGATTTCTAACTATGACACCGTTGCAAGTTTTGGCTGAGATTTTGGATAGACTGACTAACATTAAAAAAAAAAAAAAAAAAGAAAGAAAGAAAGAAAAGAAAAGAAAAAAAAGGAAAAACAAAAAACATTAGTTCTCAGTAAAGATCTAAACTGAACAGTGTTTCCAACTGCTGTTGAGTGGAGCATAGATTCATTGCTAATTATGATGATCCAAACTTGAGGCTTTCAAAACGCATCAGGTTATTTAAAATTCTGCTAAATCACAATCTTTTTCTCTTCTTGCTAAAATCAACTTTGTAAAAAAATGTTATCTTCTCTCACTAAAAACATTTTTACATAGAGAAAGTTCTCTGATAACTAAATTTCATGCAGAGCATTTCCATTTAGGGACTTTATTTTGTCACATTCAGGGAATGAAAAAAAAAAAAAACGCATCTCAAAACATCCGTTAAAAAAAATGAAGGCTGATCATTGCCTTGGCTACAGTTGTCATGGTTAACATGTGACCAAAGAAATGATTAAGATTCTTGAAGCGGACCAGGCGAGCTTCTTGGTTTGCCTACACAGCTCAGCAGTTGTGTTTAAATGGTTAACATTTATGACACACAAATATTGAAAAAAAAGAGAGAAAATTAAAACGTCAGTTCTAACGTGATGCAGCTGGAAAATGATGCAAAGAAAAAATATTGGAAAATTAAGAACAGGCTTACATGAAAGATTACTAATTTAAATGGAACAGCCTGGGTGCTATTAGAAATGTGGCAACGAGTAAGGAAAATAGATCATCTACCATCTGCAGACAATTAAACCCAAAACTGCTGCTGCATAATATTTTGAAATATCCCTCTGCTCCGTTCAAACAGTGCTGTTCCTCGGAACCAGACAGCAGAAGCAACTGGGTTTCAAAGTGGTATAATCGTCTTTCACACGTTATTAATGAAAACTTCCCAGTCTTGCTCAGTGAGATGAACAAACTAACAGTTTGGTTGGAGAATGGAGAACTCCCGAGGTATTGCAAAGATAATTTTCTTGGTATGACACAGTATGCAATTTTGCATACTGATGTAATAAATTGTAAACAGTAAAATGCTATTTCTAAGACTTGTGACAAAGTTGGTACCAATTTCAAGTTGACGCACAGAACACTTTCTTGGTCACAGACGACTATTGTTCAACCAACATTCGTGCACTGTTTTCCATTATTTACAGGAAAATCTGACCTATTCTACTTCTGAGAAAAATTATATCATCTTTTATCAAAACAGAGCATCTATCCAATATTGTAAAAGGTGAACGATCTGAACAAAAAGTCCCTTGGGAAGAGCTGTGTCAGGGAGCCAGGCACTCACAGCTGAAAGGCTCAGAACTCAAGTGGAAAAGCACACTTACAGACATCAGGGAGGGTTCCTACGGGGTCTTTCTGTTCTGCCTTGTAAACTGTCCCTTTGTGACTGTTACTCTTTGTTACGAGGAAAAAAATGTAATTTCATTACAAATCACCTTAGAAGAGGGGTCAGCCAACCCACTGCTTGCTTTTGCAAATAGTTTTTTTTTAACGTTTACAAAATATTGGATTTATTTGGGTAGAATGTCCATTTTTTCTTCTTAGAGCGCCTAAATTTTATGTAAGTATGTATGTATGTATGTACTTAAACACCTTTACTGTGGTAATGGTTCTTGCACAGTAAACTACATGTCTTTCAGATGTATGTTTTGATGAATTTTGACAAATGTACACACCAATGAAACCACCACCACAATCAAGACAGCTAACGTTCCCATTACTCCCCAATAGTGCAAATAAAGTTTTATTGGCACGTGGACATGTTTGTTTGTTCACATGTGGCTGATGGTTGCTCTTGTTTATTAAGGGCAGGGCTGAGGGGCCATCCTGACGGCTCAGGAAGCCTAAAGTATCTCCTGTCTGCCCTTAACAGAAAAACCTGCTGCCCTCTGTCTGCAAGTATCAGTAGGAATAAACTCAGGGTCTCCTTTAGCACAAAGGTGCGCTCGGGAGACTGACACACAGCAGTGTGTCCAGCCCCCAAGTGTCACTTCAGTTACACATGGTGGGGTTCCTGGACTCTGTGAACCAGTGCTTACCAAACGGGGTTTCAGAGGACTCGAGCCTTCCTTGAAAAATGAGTTTGGGTCAAATAATTTAGAAAACGCCAGGCTGGACAAAGTTGACCAGGTTTCTTTCCCCAGGAGCTTCTCAGGGAACTTCATGCCCTCATGACATATGCTAGGAAGACTTCAGATCAAGAAAAGGAAATCTTTTCTCTACAAAACGCAGAGCGGCAAATGCATATCGTATTTGTGTTTCTATTTCTAAATCCACAGCTAAATGATGGCAGATTAGCATATAGGAGTGGTCTTACTATGTAATTTGTTTTCTCGGGTACTGAATATGAGTAATTGAAAGGAATCTTAATTAGCTTGACATCTCCACAGACATTCTTCTCAGCTCTTTTATCAGTGTACTTTCATTCTGTAGCACTGTGGCTTAGAAAGGATGGCACTGCTTTGAACAAAACAGTGAACAGAAAAACAGTCTAGAAAAACCTCTCAAAGAGCCTAGTGATTAAAAAAAGAAACATTCCCATTTCTGAATATAGTTAGAAACTGTATTGAAACAATAGAAATCCTTCAAAGTTTCCTGAAGGTCTTCCAGCAAAGCACACTGCAATACAAATGTAAGTTAAACAAAAGACTACACTTAAAACAGGGGAGCGTCTGTGCACAGAAAATTCACCTTAAAATATGACATTAGAATAATGGTTTCGTTTTTTTGTTGTTGTTGTTTACACTTTAGCATCTGACTAGTATAATACTTTGGGGAAGAATTTAGCATGTGCTTTCATGTAGTTTTTGTTTTGATTTCTAGCTAGATTGCTGTCAGCCAAATCATATCAAAGACAAGTGAATTCATATGACGTCCTGCCCCAACACACTAAACACAGAGACAAACAAAAAACTCCCAAACTTTTACAAACTCAGAATCCTCAAAACTTAAAAGGTGATGTGTTTACGCATCTACACCTAAAAGTCTCCCAGATTACGCTACGCCTCACACAGGCGGCACTCAAATAATTTTTAAAATAAATGTATTTCACAAAAGAGCTCCCAAATGTTTATACTGTCAAGGAGAAACATAGCTGGCATCACGTGATGGAAAAATTATTTTATGAGAGATTAATGCAAAGTATACAGTTTAAACTGGTTGTATTAATTTTGAACCTCATTTAATACAAGAAACCTAATTTGCTAATAAGACCGCTTTCTCCTTTTCAGTATCTCCTGTCAGTTTAGAACTGATCAACAAAGTCTTCCAAAGCTAGCACAAAAGAGGTTCAACCCTACTAGTCACCGACAAGCAGTCACGGGGGATGTAAAAGCCAGAGAAAACACATACACTGATTGCTAAGACCCAGGTGGATCAAGGGGTCTTAAAAAGAATTCAAGTATCAAAATCTGAATGCGATTCAGAATCAAAATCGAAATTAGGAGAATCTAAGAAAAACTAAGAGCTATTCTATGCACTCCACCATAAAGGTGAAAAAGAACCCTATGAATTGGGAGGGTGACCCCAAACATCATGCATATTCTGTCACCATATGGTGTGTTTTTAACTCGAGAGAGAATATTCTATGATGAATTTGCCTTTAGCTAACCATCAAAATACAGTCAGAGATACGTACGAGGAATCTAGACATGTAAACTAAAGGAGGAAACATGAAAACACAGGCAGTCCCTCGACATATGAAGATACGTCATAACACACCTTAGATTTTTTTCCGGTGTTTAACTTTATATGAGGCTTTATATTTGAGATGATTCGTGTGAAAATGTACACTTGTAATATTACTAAAATAATCACAACAGTAAGTTCATAACTAGCATGAACTATATCTTCAAGAGACGTATCTGTGTTTGAAATTACAAATTAGATCCTTCTGAAAAAAAAAAAAAAACCCCTTCATGCTTTCTCTAAAAGACATTTGTCAACAGTTGTTTCAGGAACACAGTGAAATCTTTGTAAATTCAGAATGCTGCTTAGGAATGTGGTTTAGTAGCTGAAAATTCAATCAAGCCACCATGCTGTCAGCAAGACACGCATGGCAAAAAAGTCAGGATGTTTTAACTCTTGTAAATTTCAAACATCTTTCCTGTATGGTGCCAGTCAAGTTATCAGACCTGCCTGTTTCTCTGTTTTGACTATGGAGTCAGGATGGAAGGGCTTCCTGCATGGCAAAATAATTTTCAGTATGAACTGTAAAATTACCTGATTATAAAGAGGGTAAAACATTAGACAGTGCTATAAAGGGAGGTTGCTGAGTCCGTATTTGTAGAAATTGATGAAATAAAATAGTACTAACTAGTGTCATTTCACCTGGAAAGAGACTATCTCCCTCCCAAGGCTATGATTTTATGAACAGAAACGATGACGGGATGCAATGAATATTAAAATTTGTTTCTCTCTTTCCCCTGCAAAAAGGCTATTTGGTTGGATAGCGTTTGTGGCTGTGTAAATGTCTGCAAATGACTCAGAAAATATAAGCAGGAATAGTTCGTCAATCAGGTCATCTGATTGCCTAATCAGCCTTTGGTGAATTGGAAAACAAATCACAATATTGATTAAATCAGGCTGATGGAAGAAAATGATCCAAATCACCATCTAATTCAATCTATTGTGAAAACAGCCAACGTCAGGTTTCCATATTTACTAGTGTGTTATTTATGTAATTATTTAACTATGCAAATGAGTAGGATGACAGTTCGTTGTTTTCAGAGCAAACTGGGCAGTGACTCAGCTCTAGTAAAAAGGAGGCTAGACACTTATCCAGTGCAATATACAACTGGTTCTGCTGGGTGAAGAGACGTGAGATAGAGTGAAACACTTTGACCCACTGGTTATTATCTGAGTGACCTTGGCAAGTCAATTCATCTTCCCGGTATGCATTTTCTTCATCTTAAAAATAAAAATAGCAATGCCTGTCTCCTTTCTGACAGCACTGTTGAAGAAATAAATGAGAACATGCACATGAAAGTGATTTTAACTTTCAGCTGTGGTGTTCAACACGAGGCATTATAAATTAGGCACACTGGAACTGGCTTCTTGAGACCTCAAAGGTAAGCAGAATTCAGTAAAGCAATCTGAGTGTGGGCGATGATCTGGAGGTCTTAAGTTACGTCGATACCTCATTCAAAGGCCTTAGAATACTGTAATCGTTAATAGTTAATAGCGAATTACAGTTTAGAAAACACATCAGTATCTGAAATTTCATTTTTTACTAATTTATTTTTTACAAACTAAAGGCTCATAATCAGGTACAATATGACATCAAGAACTGAGTGTTTTAAAATCAATGTCCAGAGATTCTTGGAACCAGAGCTATGAGCCCGTAAGGACAAACAAAATACAAATGAGGCGCGTCCCTTCCACGAGCCCTGGCATACAACAGGAAACCAAGAGATGTTTGTCAAGTTAACTGAATAAAAAGGTCAGGTGTCTTCAGGAAATAAGAATTCAGTGAGAATTTGGAAAATGCAGATGGGCACGTGCAATAAATTCAAACTATGTTGCCTGAACGTTAAGCAGCAAAAACAAGATATTTTCATCCAACAGAACTCATCAAGGGACTACCCTGACCTGATTAAATCTGGTGCTCTACGCATGTTTCCCATCTTTTCTGAATTAAATCTCACGGCACTTTCTCCTAGTGCTCAGGGTTACTCTAATGGTCTGAAAAAAAACGTAGTTAGCGGCAAGTGTTAATTTATAATGCCTTGTTTTAATGCAGCATTGTACGTTTCTCACACACTTCCACAAGTGATGGTTAAAACCACACTGGAAGGCAGATAGATCCATTACAGTTTGTACACACACATACACACACACACACACACACACACACACACACGCGCGTGCGTGGCTGCTCTCTTCCTTAGAAGGCCCTGTGTGGTGAGCTGACGGTGGTTCACCCTCCATCTCGGCCTCAGTCACATTTTCTCAGGATTTTATCCAGGCCTGGGAAACAGAAGTTCTGCAATAACATCACCTGGCTCCTGGGTTCAGAGACTCACCTCACCAGTGAAAACAAGCCCACGCAACGCCACTGTATAGAGCTTTCCTAACTAGACAACTGCATTGAAACAGCAGGATGTATTTTACTATTTTGCTTATGAAGACTCACTGGACACAGTATCGGAACGTATGGTATCACGGTTTAAAACTCGCATATGAGGTCATAGAAAAATTAATTTTAATAGAATTTTAAAAGAGATAACCACTGAAAACTGCTCTGAAACCCAGCATGATGACCTCTTATCTGGAAAAAAGATCTACGTGAAACACAGTTTCACTGCCACATGACCCCAGCACATCGCCATGAGCACGCACGCAGCCACACGCTTGCTTCAATGATGCTAATGTTTCAAGAAGTTTTGAAACGCCATCTAAAATCTTAAAGGACATAAACTAGGAGAGCATCCCACAATTTCAACCTACCTTTTGTGGCCACTCGAACACAGTCTATTTTGGTTTCCTGTGTTAAATAAAGAGGGGAAAAAAATCACTATTCATGTTTTAAATGTTAGACAAACAAAATCTCTGTAGTTCTCTTTAGATACGAAGAGGTCTCATTGTTCCAGGAGTGGCATTAACCACACAATGCTCACTCCTTGAACCTCGTTCTGATACATTTTCTGGCTCCAGTGCCAGTGGTGGTAGTGGTGGTGGTGATGGTGGTGATGGTGATAAGGGTGGTAATGGTGGTGCTGGTGGTGGTGGTGGTGGTGGTGGTTGTGATGGTGGTGGTAGTGATGGTGGTGGTGATGGTGGTGATGGTGATAAGGGTGGTAATGGTGGTGATGGTGGTAATGGTGGTGGCGGTGGCGGTGATGGTAGTAGTGATGGTGGTGGTGATGGTGGTGGTGGCGATGGCGGTGGTTGTGATTGTGGTGGCAGTGGTGATGGTGGTGATGGTGGTAATGGCGGTGGTGGTGACAGTTGTGATGGTGGTGGTGGTGGTAATGGTGGGGGTGGCAGTTGTGATGGTGGTGGTAATGGTTGTGATGGTGGTGGTAGTGATGGTGGTGATGATGGTGGTGGCGGTGGTGATGGTGATGGTGGGTACCTGGGGAGCAGATGGTGAGGTTAGAGCTCTACATGAAATGTCTCTGCCCAGTGGCCTCTGCCTTCCCTCTGCAGACCCTTACTCTCTCCTTGTGCAAACACTCCTGGGGAAGAATCATGTCCCTAGTTTCCCCCTTCTCACTGGCAAAAGTCAGTGATGGTGCCCAGACCTGCACTGTGAAGGAGGGAAACCACTGCAGTATCTGGAAACCTTGCCCTTCTTTCTAAGGAGACTTCCATATCTCATCAGGGTTCTGGTTTGGTCTGAACAGGAAAGGGGAAAAAATTCAAAAACAACTTGATAGTTATTATTTTGTTCCCATTTAATCTTTCTAAAGCTGTTTTCTTTTAGGGAAAAAAACAGATAACTAATTTAGCCCCTGCTATAGGAAGCATGAACTCTAGTGGAATCAAAAGAAATGGGACAGAATATGCTGAAAAGACAGAAGTTGTGAATCTCACAAAACTTTAAATGAGCTGAACGTATGTGTGGTAGCTATGCTAGTTTCCTGTAAAATAGAAAGCTAAGCAGAATTACTGGCCAACCTTCAGTAACAAGTAAAAACGGAAAATAAAAACCATCATGTTGACAATACAGTCTTTCTACCAAAACAAATACAAATAGATCCATTTCTTCCCATAAATTTCTCCAGGTGAGAATAATTTTAAAAAGAGAGAATGAAACACATTTATTCCAAGGAAAAATACACAAAAGCGTGACCACCTTATGTAATCTGACTGTGTTCACATTCATAACCCTGAACTTGGCCTTAATAAACAACCTGTTTGTAAAACTTACCCCGTTGGCTCTACTGGCAGCTTGGAAATAAATTCTGTAGCTTTTATGGGGTAGGAGTGGAGTGTTCCAGTATCCATTGTATGTCTTATTATCACCAATGGTGAAAGGCTGAGCAGCCTGGAGGCTGTTGGCCGGGAATTCTGCAGCGAAATAGTACTGGGAATTCAGGATGGAAGCATTCTGGAAGTGGATTGGCACTGGGTAGCATTTTAAGATTTCTGTCGTCTTTTTTGTTCTTCGAGGGCGTTCCTCCTCAACAACTATTTGGTAGACACTAGAAAAAAGAGAGTATTATCAGTGATACTTCACGATGATGGAGCTGATCCCCTTTGGGATCCACAGGAAACCCCAAGTAAAGAAGATACTGGATATCGTCCATAATGTTAACCATTTACAGTAGCCAAGACATGGAAGCAACCCAAATGCCTATTGACAGACAACTGGATAAAGAAGATGTGGTGTATTTATACAATGGAATACTACTCAGCCATAAAAAAGAATAAAATAATGCCATTTACAGCAACATGGATGGATCTAGAGATTGTCATTCTAAGTGAAGTATGCCAGAAAGAGAAAAAAAAATACCATATGATATCATTTATATGTGGAATCTAAAAAAAAAAAAGATTAAATGAACTTATTTATAAAACAGAAACAGACTCACAGACATACAGAATAAACTTATGGTTTCCAAGGAGGAAAGGGGGTGGGAAGGGATAACTTGGGAGTTTGAGATTTGCAGATACTAACTACCACATATAAAATAGATAAACAAGTTTCTACTATACAGCACAGGGAACTATTTCAATATCGTATAGTAACCTATAACGAAAAGGAATATATGTATGTATATGTGTGACTGAAACATGATGCTGTACACCAGAAATTGACACAACATTGTAAACTGATTTTACTTCAGTAGAAAAAGAATGCAAAAATAAAAAAACAAGTAACAAGTACATATGGATGAGGCCACTTGCTCAATGGAAGAGAGGGAAAGCGCTTCAGCTAAAAAAAAACCTTTTTCTGTAACACTCTCTGCTGTTTATGTGAGCAGGACACCAAGACAGTGTTCTTCCTCCACGTCACTGAAAAGGAATTTGTCAATGATTAACTCAGCTTACCTAATAAATGAAGTTAGGTTAACTGCAAGTTTATAAAAAAGGCAATGTAATACTTTCTTCAGGGACATCTGTTATGAACCCACATGAAGTCTTATCAAGTCACGAGACACAGTGTGTGATGATTCGGATTAATCAAGGCTTAACTTCCCATACTTTCTTGTATTCCTTTGTCTTTTACCATATTCGGTCAGTGGAAAGAGATGATGTTAAAAAAAAAAGCAGAGAAAAAGGACTGGAATGTCAAATCCAAGGCCCTGGAGTTACAAGTAGTTTCTAAGACTTAGTCATGAACAGGTTGTCTGAATTGCACACAAATATACAATGGGAATGAGTAACCTCTGAAGATGTCTGCAAGGACAGATGTCCCCGCGGAGGGGTGGATTTCCTGGTGCTGACCCATCTTTCCCTCCCAACCCCTTCCAGCATCTGAGATTTTTGAGTTAGGAGAATGGGAGAAACCTTGAAGGGACGGACTTTTTAAGTGAGATATATACATTTACCAGAATGATGAACTTTTGTGCAGTTTTGTTGGAAAAAAGGTTTCTAATACTGAGAAAAACTCAACCTTAAAAACAGCTTTCAGAAACTGAACCCAGGTTAGATTGCGGGTCCTTCTGGTGAGGAGACAGGTCTTTTCCTTACCATATCAGAAAAGCACTGAGCAGGAGCAGTGCCGACTGCTTGACCGCTCAGTACGGGCACTCATTCATTCCAGGAAAACAGAGTAGAAGGGAGGTGTCTCCCATCCCCACCTGCTGGGGAAAGCGAGAGGTCCCTCTTTGCGCTCCTGTCCCTGTGAATTCTGAACGTGCACCAGTGAATCTCCCGTTTCCGGGAGTACAACGTTGCACACTCTGTTACGCCTGTGCAGTGCAGCTGTCATTCAGTTTGTAATTCTGTCTGAGTAACAGTCAGCTGTTGTAGGTCATCAGAATGACTGCTCAGAAGACAGGCAGTCCAGCAGGTTTACCGTGTAATGGTAAAGGGACTTCTGAGTCGTGATGTAAAACTTAAAACAAAAAAAAAGAACAGGAATTTGACTCTTACTCCCTAACATCAGAGACTCTCTATTGGTTGTGGAAGATGCTCCAAGTCTGGCAGAATTCTTCCTGCACAGCGGATCTGACATAGAAGGAAGAGTTTAGGAAGAATCTTCCTATAATGGGGGGGGGGGGGGGGCCAGGGACCCAGACAGAGACAGAGGGGACTTTGATTTCGTGCCCCCTTCTCCCTGACTCTTTACATCTAGAGTCAGGCATGGTGATTAAAATATAGCTGCCAAGTTCTTTGACATCTCTCCCACCAAGAATGGGGTTGGCTAACCTTAATGACTGCAGGTAACCAATAGAAGGTAACAGAGGAACAATGGGCAACTCAAGACTTCGGTCAGAGAGAGTGGTGCATCTCCAGCCTGGTTCCCTCCAGCTCTGCAAAAAGCCGGCCACTGTGGTCCCACCAACCTGCACTGGCCTGAACTCAGTCCTGAAGAGCTTCCAGCTGACACTCTGTAACCCTGACAGCCATGTCTGGGGCCGTCCTGGAAGGTCACGCAGCCGAGCCTTCGGGTGACGGCAGCCCTTAGAGACCCCACACAGGAGCCCCAGTGGCCCACCAAGACACGGTCAAACAGAAAGTGAAACTCTGCTAAGTTTTGGAGTGGTTGGGTAGGCAGCAAATATTAACCAGAATACCAGGTCATGGAATAGCAAGAACAAAGGGTCAAAGTCAAAGTCAAAGACTGGCACAACTGCCGAGGACAGGTAACCCACGGAGAAGGCTGTCCCGCCACGCCAAGAATTATCAACAGCCTCAAGAAAGTGTAACCGTTCCCATGCAATGCCTTCTCGGGGGAGGGGGATACCACGGGGGAGGGGGGCCTCCTTCTAAGCTCGACTCCCAACTCCTAAAACGGGGGTTTTAAGTCAATGTCTTTCGGTCTTTTTTTTTTTTTTTTCCTATGAAATGAGAGAATTAGATGGTTCTCTAAGGGACATTTTATATTTCTTTTATTCAGAATTTTTATCCAGTAGACAAGAACCACTCTCACAAAACAGATAAGTCAAAGAATAATTCACTGCTTTGCAAAGAGAATCCCCATTAAATAAAATTATTGTTAACACTAGCTGTCTTTGATCAGCAAGCTCTTCTAATTTATTTGCTATACGACATGATTTTCCAAATCTCACTTTAAAAACAATGTCTGGAAAACTCATTCTACAAGACAAAGTAGAAACATTAAGATTTACGTGAAGAAAAAAAAATTTTCAGAAATTACTCCACACAGGAAGTGTGAGGCCAGCTGCCTTGCACGTGTAGGTTTCATTTCTCATTTTACTGATGAGAAAGCTGAAGTTCAGAGGTGAAGTGCCCATTCTTTTCAGGGCACGCAGTAATTAGACAGCACACGGGGTCTCCTGACCATCAGTTGACACCGTCCAAGCAGCACCTGTTGCAAAGTCCTGGTTAAGGCACTCCTGCGAAACTACCCCCCGGGCATCTTCACTTGCTCAGGTTGACATAACCCACACACACACCAGATCCCGTGATCAATATATCTTGAGTGTCGTGTAGCAACTCTTTCTCACTTATCCCATCAAGGGAGCTATAGACTGTAACCATGCCTCTGACCTCAATTCCTTCTCTGTCTATGTCGTGGCTGATTTCCAGGGAGCACACTCTCCTGGATTCTGCAGCGACACCAGCATCTGGCTGGTGTCCTCTGCAGCTCTGGTTCCTCCCAGGGACTTCATCACACACAGCCCTGGACACAGTGATCACCTGCTTCTCAACTCGATTCTCACTCCACTAGATGAAAGATCAGCACAGCCACTCAGACAGCTTGAATTCTCCTGCCACAAATACCCTCTCCTCTATGCCTTCACCCTGGTCTGGTCCTGAGGTTGTTACCTAAATGCATCTTCCCAACACCTGAAATCTTCTGTCACTCTCAGCAGGTGACCCTACCTTGTAAAAAGACTGGGACCCTCTCATGAACCCTCTCTTGGGGGCTTACCATCTGTCCCCCCATTTGACATTCTCTCACTCTGCTCCAAACTCACAAAAACACGTTTGCTGTGAAGACTTAGAGTCATCTGTGCCCTCTGATTGCTAATTTTAAGTCTTGTATGGTCCTGGAGAAGGATGAGCGTGATTTAGTCATTTCTGCATCTTATGTCACCTAGAACGAAGTGGACCATGAAGTCCTATTTCTGGAAGCGCAGCATCGTCCTGAAGTAATTTCTAGTTTAGATACTTTATACGTAGTAGTGGGGAGGAAATACACTGATACTCATTAACATGCTTTGCTTTACTAAAATGCCATCCTAAGTTTACTCTGTATTCATTTCCTGACCACCCAAGAGTTAACAGAGGAGGAAACGACCAAGAAAAAGGTCCTGTGACGAGAGTGCTGGTGAGATGGCAAGTCTGCCCAGAATAACCCACAAGTAAGCATGAACTGGAGGGACTCAGAAGCCGCATCCTACCCCGCTTCTCTCATCTCCATCTCTCACACTTTCCATCCATCTTCCCCTCCCCCCCCCAACTTTGCTAATTTTTCCCAACTATACTCAGTTATTAACTCAGTAAGTCTTTTTTCAGTGCCTAGTCCGTGCCAGGGGCTGTCCTGCTTTACCTTGAAAAGTATGATATTTGAACATTTGATATTCGATATTCGGAGGAAGAAAATTTCGCTTTGTAATTTAAATGCCATCTAAGTGAATATGGAGGAAAACAATTAATTTTTCCCAAGCACCAATTTTATGAGGATCAGCTGAAAATTGGAGAACGAAATGATTATTTAATGGGCCCCCCTTTCAGCCAGCTGGTATGTCCTACCATATACTCTGCTCCAGATACATTACTTTTTAAATGGCTACCATCGACTCATCTTCAGATGCATTAAGGGAAGAACTAAGTTGACCAGAGCAATTTCAAACCCAAAATGTCTTTTCATCCTTGCTCCACAAGACAAATTAGATTTGCAAGCATCCAGACCTCAAATCTATTTGCTCTTTAATAATTTAAGCACAGAAAGGTCAAGCAGCTCTTTTCTATTCCTTTTTATCAAAGTCCAAGTGCTAATGAAAAATGGCTGAATCCTATCTGCTGCCCAGTTGCCAAAGGGTACTGCCTCCCTGATGGAAATGAGCACATTACTGGCATCCAGGTCAACAGTACCGTGACAGAACTTTATGACTAATGTGTTTCTCATTTGTACGAATAACGTCATTTCACTGATGAGTTTCGTAAGATCTTTCCAACCACAACTGTAATCTCAAAAGCAGCCTTGAAAACCTCACTATCTGAATGTTTTTCCTTAAAGGATGATTTTAAAAAAGCAAATTCTCAAGGATGGAAACTGAGAAGTTTCTAGCTTTGTGAGCTGAATTAAAATTCTCTTCTCCTTTCAACGTACTGCTCATGTTCCCTTTGTTTATTAAAGTCGCTCCATTCCTAGCCTTCCTCCACCACTGTTCTGGAATTTAAAGTAACATAAAACCTTCCTGCAGCATTTGCAGTACGAAGGCACCATCCATCGTGGAGATGAATCTGCCAAAAAATGTGACATCACCACATCCAAACTTCCTTATGGAATGAAATTTAATTTAAAGTTTAATTTATGCCAGGCCTTTCTACAACAAAACTCTACGGCTTTTAGAAAGAGACTGAGAAATCTGCATTTATGCGGAAGAGCACACGAAGTACAAACTGGAAAAGAACACCTGAACATCTTTCACGTACTCTCTTAAACCCGGAAGTTCGAACGTGATGAAATGTTCTAACTTCGAAGACTTGGAGGGGATGCCTGCTGCAGATTTCAAATTGACTTTAAAATCTGTGCCCTAATTCATTTCAAGATTAAACCCTTAGTTGTAAGTCCATTTTTCGTATCCACTTATTCTGTTTATGCTGATAACAGCATAAAATATTGAAGGGTGATCCAGCCGCATAGCAGAACGGAAGGCAAGCAGGAGAGGAGAGAGGTGGGGACATACCGATCCATTTCACTGTTGCTTTTGCTGGTCCTTTAAAGTTGGCACCCCTGATCATTTCAAGGACTTAGAATGATGTTCATTTCATGGTATCTAATAGTGACTTTTAGCTCGATTTTCAATTTTTGTTAAAAACCATCTATTCCCTAGGTATAAAAAAAAGAATAGAGTCTACTATGAATATTTTCTTAAAGATTAACTTTTCCAGGGGTGAGGGAAAATGAAAGTATCAATTATATGCAAAGCATGTAAAATACACGTATTAATTCAGAATTTATTTCCTTCTTGTTCTTTTTTCAGTCACACCTGTTCTTTAAACGTGTCAGCATTTATTGAAATGACACCCTCATGATCCAAATGACCTGGTACAACCAAACTACATCATAAAAATATTGTCACTGGGTTAAAATTAGGGAAAGAAAGGTCATGATGCAAACCCCAAGCTTCTGGTCCACGTGAGTATTTTCTTTTAATTAATTAACTAATAATCAATTTTTAGCCTTCATTACATTTTTATTTGCTTTTGATGAGAATTCAGTGCTTTTTTGGAGTCATTTGTCAGCGGGACTAGGATTCACGTGACACTCGTGCTGGAAGCAGCCGTCCGCGCACATCCTGCTCATGTGCTCACAGACGCAGACTGAGAACTAGTTTTACACAGACAATGGGCACTGGGTAGCACGCCGCACAGCAGAAACTGACTTGCGGGGCTGAACAGTCTATACTGGCAACTTTAATGTCTCTTTGTCCGGCTCTGGTCTAGGTAAGGTTGCTGTGGATGACTTTCAGGGTGCCACAAGTACAATTTATGTCTTCTTGGCTGTAATTCATCGTAAGGTGCTTGCCTGGCATCCCTGAGTTACTAGTGTTCTGCACGTGTGTGCACACGTGTGAGCTAGGCCTGGGCACGTGGCCCTGTACCCCTGAAGCTCTGCTAGTTATAAAATCTGATATAATAAAATATTAATTACAGCTGAAAGGCTGGGCAAGAAATACGCACTCAATTACAGCACTGTATTGTGAACAGAGGGCAGGAAGAAAGAAAATCCTTCAGTTATGGAAGTTTGGGACAATAAAAGGACACCCAGAACGTCAGACTCGGCTGAGGAGCCATGTAAGAGGCCACGTGTTGTTCTTCTTCACAACAGGCACCAAATTTCGAGTAAATCAGCCTGAGATGGAACATCTTCCAAGAGTGACTTCTCCCCCTTTTAAGAAGCCAAGACATTTTCCTTTGCACGTTCTCCTTTCCACTGATGTTTATCGTAATTGAATCATCGCAATTTCGTAACAAACATATGACTCTAAAAATTAGAATTCAAAGTCAGCTACCATTTTTAAAGCTTGTTTTTCTTAAATAGCACCGGTGACTTGAATAAAACTAAAGAAACCAAATACTATCAAAGCCACACTAAATAGCTTCATTATTGTATGTTTGTATACTATTCAATTCAGAATCTTTCAGCCCCTAAAAGCAGCAAGAGTGCTGGCCAGGTGACCTGGAATATAAACTCCACTGGGCAGACGGCAGGTGCACTGAAGGGGGCGCTGCTCAGAGCACAAACCGAGGCAGTAGAAGGAAGAAACAAATGAGCGAGGCACGGACTGTCCCCACCCTTGGGAAGCGCAGCCTCAGGGTGTTAGAAGTACGTCCCTCCAACAAAGAACTGGGACAAGGAGCTGCCCCAGGTTTGTACAAAGTGCAAGCGGTGCAGGGGAGGAGGGTGAGGGTCCCCATCAACCCCCCTGAGGACACCTGGCCCCGGGACCGCGTGCCCAAACGCTCCGACTGCCACTGCCACCTGAAGACTGTCCTGTGCTGCCTCTGGCCACCCACTTTCTCCCTAAATTAAAGATAAAGCAACAACAACAAACAGAAAAGAAAATGTCCTTGGCTTCCCAATCTCCATTCCCTACAGCCACCTGTGCGGACGAAACCCCACCGACGTCCCAACACGTCTTCCCATCAGACTCACCAGAGACTGCTGGAAACACCCCCGGTGCCCAGGACGGCCCTTCATCAACAGGACAGAGGAAGCAGGGTAGCAGACTAGGCTCTGGCTCAGACACTGCAAGGTCCCAGCAGACCTGCCCCAAGAGCCCCCGAGTTCCCCCAGAGGAACCCCAGGAGTGGCAGGGCCCCCCTCACAGCTTCCACACCGCCCAGCTCCTGGAAGAACGCTCTGCGGGCATGGCAGCCGGGCTGGCTGTTCTGGCCACATCCCCCTGTGATGCCAGGGCGAGGAACAAGAACGGAGGTGCCCTGCTTTCTGGGCGGACAGTGGACAGGCGCCTGCGCCCTCCACCTCTCCCAAGATCACCCTCAGGCAAACTGGGAACTACTTTCCCTAGCTTCTGTCATCACTCAGCAGGTTATAAGGTCCATAATTTCTCAATTCTAGTACTTCTTTCGCTATCCATTGTAATCATTATGGTTGGGTCCACAATGATGTATTGTGTTGTTTCTGAGGTGGTGCTAGGTTTGGCACTGGGGGCTCCTGCTGGCCTCCCTGGTCCCCAGGCAGCCTCACTGCTCTGCCTTCTCCATGGAAGGCCCAGCGATGCCCCCCGGTGAGGGGGCCTGTGCACCTGCCTGGGAGGCCTGGACCACCAGACTGGAGCTCCCATCTAATATCCGGACTCCTTCAGACGGGAGTATGTTGGAAAAAAAGAAAATGTGAGAAACAGGGGAAGGGAAGCTGGGCCCTTTACTTTCACGCCCCAAAGCACGTTTGAAATGGAGTTCGAGGGAAAGTCAAATTAAGTTTCACTGTATAAACGCTCCAATACCTCTGTCCTTAATAGCTTCCCCTGCCATTCTTGGAGCTTCTTTTCAAGGGTTCTCGAAGAACAAACTCAGTTTCCAAAATGAATTTTCCAAGAGCTGCCTGACGTTGTTATCCTCAAAGCAACTTTCATAAAAATGATCCCTGATCCCTGGCAGTAAAGGAATCCAGAGTATTTTGCAAGACGATGAAACTCACCTAAAGTCAGGTGAGTAAAGGCTGGTGGTCGTGGTAATCAGGGATTTAGCCCCTTTTGTGAACACGCACTGTAGCAGTTCAGCTATAATAAGTCTTAAAAAAAAACCAAACCAACGTCGTAATATAAAACTGAGGTTTTACCATCAAATGACATTTGGGTCTCTGTGATTACATGTACCCCAGTGAAAAAAGGAAACATTTTTGGTTGGAAGTCAGGTATTTAGAGTTCCTTTCATTCAACAATTTTAGCAACAGACAGAAGATTCAAAAACTGTGACAAAACCACCTGTAGCCCAGAGGGTTTAAGGTGCCCTTACAGTTCACATTTCTTCAGTAAATAAGAGGGAACAATTAAGAAACTATTAATAAGCATTTTGAAAGAACTGGCATTTTCTTTCTTTATTCACGGGGGACTATTAGAAACAGCGAAATGAAAAAGAGCCTGCATATCAACAAAGACAGACTGATGAATTTGATTCAAACAATTCAATACATGAAAATAAATCTGTTCGATCCAAGTCCTTCAAGCACTCGACATTTTGCTGGTTTACAGCCAGCCGGTTCTGATGGAGTTAGGCTTGACCAGGAAAATGAAAAAAGTCTTAGCTTACAGACCATCATGAAGAAAACAACAACTGTAAAAAAACTCTGCTTTTAACTTCCAAGAACTAAGTATTAGAGATCGACCCCAAAGATTTCAATGACCGTAACCTAGAAACAGAGGTGTAATGTTATCTTCTCAACACCTTCTCAACAAAGGACGTTAAGTTTGCAGAAAAGCCCACATCTGCAAAGGAAAATGTAACCGTGTTGGCTCCAAAGAGATTCTGCAGGGACGATGTTTGTGGTGGGGATGCCTCCCAGGAGGCACAGTGTGCCTCCCATGGGTCACACAGTGTCGCACAGAGAGGGCAAGGCTGTTAACCACCCCAGACCTCAGTTCCCCTATCTGCGCACGGAGCATAGGCATCTGACTAGTCTTCTCTGGGCGACTGGAAACCACTCCACAAAGGACCGAGCCCGGGCCTGTCACATTATAGCTCCTCAATCCAAGTAACAACAACTCCTCGCTCTTTATTCTCCTAATTATTATTCCTGTTCAGATCGTAACTGAGGTTCAGGAATATTTTATTAGGACCCAGAAAATTTCCTAAGACGCAGGTATAATAAAAGGGGTTCCTGTGTTATCTACAAGTGACTGTCATCATTACAGACCAGAAGAGCATCAACAGGAAGTAAGAAAAGCCTTCCCACATCGAGCAGAGGACGTCTGCGTGTCAGAGGCTGTCCTGAGGGCTTTGCTCACTGTCATTAACCTCCTGGCCACCCTCTGAGGTAGACATTATCACTCAAGTCTAATCGAGGAGGAGAATGAGACAGAACAGTTCCCCACTTGCCCAGGAGCACAGGGCAGATCAGCACCAGGATGTAAACCCAGGATCTCTGAACTCCACGCCGTGGGTGGCTGCGTACTGTATGATGCTGAACCCCTCCGCACCTTCCTTCCCAAGAAAGGGCCATTATTTGTAACTCCTCCAACCAACGATGCGTTCTCACCACTGTGATGTCTGGATGGAACAACAGGTCCTCTAAAACTCTGATGATCTTACAGAATGAACCCACAATATTCATGCAAACACACATTTCTTACGACTACCATAAAATTGTTGTCAAAGTATGGGTTTCCATTATAACATAGATCCTATTTAAGTGATAACTGAAGTATGTTGGCATAAAAGTTAAAGGGTTGTAATGATTAGAAATTTTAAGCAATTACCAAAAGCACAGAATACAGGGAGTAAAAACTGAACAGCAATCTTATCCACCTGTTTGGTGAAGCCAGACCCGGTTATTATAGTTTTACCCTTTTCTTAGCACTTCAGTTGACCAAGAACTCTCTTTCCACCTACACTTCCTCTCATGACAGCGCTGCTGAAATGGCTGGGGAGTGCACTGGACTTCAATTTCAGAACCAAAGAAAGACTCAGAGCCCACAGGGTGGCGCAAGGTCCCACAGTAGTGACCAGCACGGCCCAGATGCAAGCCCCAGGTTCCTGGCCCATGCGAGCATTTTTCTTCTAATCAATTAGCTAGTAATTAATTTTTCAGCCTTCGTTACATTTTTATTTGATTTTGATGAGAATTCTTTGTTTTTAGAGAATTCTTTGTAATAATTCTTCAAGGTTCCCAGCTTTTTCAAAAATGTAAATTTCAGGTGTCTAGGATTGTAATTCGACATCTGTGCACACTGCAGAGTGACAGTCTAGGTAACCATCCATCCCCCTGCTCATCTGGCCCACTACCCAGCCCCTTTCCCATCTACCGGGGATGGAAGGTAAAGGCGGAAAGGGGGGTGTCAGTGACCCTGAGAGGTGAGAGCAGGACAAGTTTTAAAGGAGTCGGTACAGACACGCCAGATTATAGTGACCTTCCAGCTGAAGTCTGAGTTCACAGCAACGGCTTATTTGCAGTCATCTTTCTGAATTTCTCTTCTCACTAAAAAAATAAGATTGATCCAAGGGTAAAGGTAGGGTATTTTTTTACGCTTCTGCACTAGACGGGGTCATGGTATTGAAATTTTATTTAGAGATGAGAATATACACTTAGGCCCGGCTTCTTCCTTATATATCCAACTAGTTAAAAGGAGATTTCAGACCTTCAGCTTCTTACCTATAAAGGTTTCAGTGATAATGACTTCTGCTCACAAGAAAAAGATGAGGTTCAATTCAACAGTTATTGCACACTTAATTAGGTCTGAGGTACTGAATGATATTCAGAAGCGGAATTATGAGAATCATTGTGTGATCATTTTGCGTTTCCTGTTACATTTACATACATTTTACACAACGATTAGCCTAGGACAATGCTCACTTTCAGCATCGAATTCATAATCTAACGAATACTCCTGAGTACCAGTCGAACGTCACTCCCTGTGTGTGGTTTTACCTGCATTTACTCCGAGGACCTCCGAGGGGGCGCCTCTCCTTGGGAGACCGACCCACCAACCGACGGACACCTGCCTTCCAGCCCTTGACTGGCCACCTCAGCTGAAACCTGAGGATGTCAGGTCACATCCTGACCCACCGCTGAGACCCCACCCTCCTGTCACATTGCTCAGTGCACTCCAGACTCTCCCATACAGCTCACCACCATCCTAGCATGGTGACTTGAACGTAAAACTGCTCAACAGATATTTGGTGAACAAATGAAGCCTCAGTGAATAATAGCCAAGGGTCAACCCTAAAGTTTCCTATAACACTTTGCAATGCTACAAAGGGCAAGGATTTTAACTAGATACTAATAACCTCACAGGCGTCTTACCACTTCTCACTGAGCAGAAAAAAGTACTGATGCTGACAGAAAAACACGATTAGGTAAATGTGGAGAAGTGAAAAAAAATGGGACGCAGTTAGAGAAATACTCCAAAGGGTACGATAATACGGGGGGAAAAACTAACACTGCTCCCCAGTCGTTCTGCTACCTAACAGACTAAAGCACTGAGTATTAATCAAATCAAGAGGCTGAAAACCAAATACTGGTAACCAACACAAGCGTAAGATAATAATACACTTAATAAAATAATTTTTTATGAAACCAAAGGCACATCAGCACTTTTGGGTGCTTAAAGTTCTTGTCATAAGCACTCGCATTGTATCTATTTCTAAGTGCCTGCTGATAAAATGATCTGCTGAAGGGAATGACATGAAACAGTGTTCGTAACACGGCTGCGCCTGCTCCCCCAACAGGATCACAAGGTCCTGCGACCTGAGGAAGACGCCGGGTCCTCTCTGAGCAGCTTCTTGGCTCTGAAAGCCCACAGCTCTAAGCAGCATCCTGGATGTGGTTTTAATACTTTAAGTGCTTTTAAAAAGTGAAAAGGAGGCACATCTAAGTCGAACCAGTCAGTCTTTGTCGAGATTTCCCAGCCCCTCTCTCCCGAAGGCCGTCAGTCTCGGCCTGGAGCACCTCTACAAACGCATCCCTTGAACTCCCCAGAATCGACAGCCGTGACAAGGACGCCCCAGCGGTTCCCAAGAGCAAACGACACAGCACCACTGAGATTCATTGCTTAGGTGCTATGTTGTTGGATTCAAGGCATTTGCAACCTATTGGCACTCAGGGTTTGCAATTGAGACTGCATTTGAGACTGAAATTATTTTTTTGAGACTGAAATTATTCCACTGTTAACGCTTATGAGAGGTCCAGATAGGGCGTGGGGACAGATACAGAACTTTCTCTCGTCAAAGGGCACTGAGTTCAGGGAGCCTGCTCCCTCCCCCGACGACGGCTTCTGGGCTTCTGGGCAGTGCGGTGGGGGTGCTCACACCTCTAGGGAGACAGCCACGCACAACATATGGCACTTCCGCCAAACAGGACACCCACGTCACCTGTAGTTCCCACCTCAGGCAGGGACCTCAGCAGGGACAAGCATGGGTGCCTTAGCGGGCAGCAGGCAAGAGAAAGGGAGAAACGGTGCAAGCAACTCAGGCCCTCCCTGGCCCAGCCAAGAGTGAGCCACACTCGTCCGCTGAGCTCCCGGGGCATCTGTTCCTGTTCCTTCTGGAGCCGGGAGGAGCACGAGCCCTCTGGCTCCCGTGAGCAAAGGCCCCACCACATCAGCCAGTAGGCGCTGCAAACGCATCCCGATGCATGTAATCATCTCACGGGCTCGGGGCAACGGGGTCAGGGCGGCACAGCAAAGGGAGGCAGAGATAAGCAAGAGACACAGATCCAGAAGCTTCCTTGGAGCAAGAGGGACGAACCTGCCACCTGTTGACTGCGTATGAAAACTGGGATTTTCTATGTTCAGTATCTTGTAATGAGCTGTAATGGAAAAGAAACTGAAAAAAAATACATGCACCTGTCTACATGTATAACTGAATCGCTTTGCTGTACACCTGAAACTAATGTTGTAAATCGACCACACTTCAATAAAAATGAAAAAAAAAGTTAAATATATAAATAAAGAATAAACAAAAAGAAAGAAAAAGAACAACAAGGACTTACTGTAGAGCACAGGGAAGTATATTCAATTCTTATAATAACCTATAATGGAAAATAATCTATATATATATATGTACATGTATAACTGAATTGCTTTGCTGTACACTTAAAACTAACACTGTAAATTGACTACACTTCAATAAAAAATAAGAATTAAAAGAAAAAAGTAAAAGGCTTGTATCTCTTAAGCAACTATAAAACACAAACATATTTGGAAGTTACATATAAGGAATGTCACACAGTCAGCAATGTTGAAATGAACAGCATTAACTTAATATGACAGACGATGTTGTTTTGTGAAACTAAATAGCTGTTAGTAATGTGAATGTGGAACTGACAAAAAATACAGAAATAAAAATATTCACACACTAAGTAATTTCTAGTAAATGCTCAGAGAGTCTTTGCTAAGCTAGTTTGTCAATTTCTGGTGTCCCAGTCTTTACTTTAATAATACTTGAAACAGTTAATGTCACCAATCACTCTGATTAGGTGATACAGTCTCTTCTAATAAAACTAAGTGTTTTCGGTTCCTCTAGGCCCTATTTCTCATAAAAATTAGCACCTGGCATTTACAAGACTCCTTCCCCAAGAGAGAGCGGTACCTTCACGGGGCCCAAGAAAAGGAGCACTGGCAGGGCTGGCATGCTCTCTGGGCTGTGCCTCATCCGTGGCCCTCTCCCACGCCCCACCGGCTAACCCACCCTCCCCGCTGCAGCTGATCTTCCTGACATTTCCCCCTACCTGAGTCCCTGGAACGGCTGCTCACTGCCTACCGGACACACCTCCACTCCGTGGTGTGGATATAACATCGTCCAACCGAGCCCCAAGCTCCCTCCCGCTCCATCCACCCCACCCCTCTGTGATCATAACACACTTCTCATCCTCAGGTCAGGAAAACTTAGTCCTCCTAGCCCTCCTGGAACTTATCCTTCTTGTTCAGTGTTTAGTCCCTGCCACATACTTAACCTCCCCTGCATCACAGCTCCATGGCACTTACATCTCTTGGACAACGTCCATCTGCTGAGATTCAGCTACCTGGCTCGAGAGTCAGCTCCTCCCTGAAGTCTTACCTGATCCTCCCACGCACAGCCCCTGCCCTGAGGCTCCCTGGCACCCGTCCTCACCCCTGCCATAGGGGACACATTCCGTGCTGTTTTCTTGCGTCTAGAGTGCCAACCCCACGAGAGAAGAGAGCCCACGGCAGGTCCCTTGGTATCCCCAGGTATTAGGACTGTGCTTGTGACTAGTCAATGGAATCCCAACAACAACTCCGAGAGCTAAGGTGGTACCATCCTTGCTCTGGAAAGGTGTGCAACCTGAGGATCAGAGATGGTAAGAAATTGGTTGTTGAGAGAGCTAGGATTTGGAACTAGGCTCATTTAACTCCAGAGAGTATGTTCTTTCCTTATATCCTAGAACTCATCTTAGAAAGTGAGGTTTGCAACTTAAGTAATGCATAATCAGAGTATTTATTTGAGTATTAGAACAGTTATGCCAAAGGAGCATGCCAAAGGGGCAAAGAGTGATTCCATGTGTCCAAAAGGTTGTGTATGACACCTGATACTATCCTGTATTTTAGGCCGTAATTGATTATTAATTATTGATAGATTTAGTAGTTTCTAATTAATTTAGAGCAAAGCATTGCTTAGATCTGAAATTATATGTTGACTTATAATAGGTTAATTTAAAATGAACCTACTTTTAAGTTACAGAATCTCTGGCTCTTAAGGTAAACTTTGCATTGCAAGATTCTACACTATAGTTTTTTTCTTTCACAAAATAACACTGTCATTCTGGCAAGAAAGTAACATAAAAAGACAAACTTTTTTATGAACAAATAAAAAAAATACATTTGCAAATCACTATTTACCTCTAAGCCAAGATCAAACTATTGGACAAAACTATTCTGATTAGAAAGATAATTTTCAGAATCTGGAAAATAAATTCGAACGTAATCATAATGACTGAATGATGATAAAATGGTTCTTGAATCACAAATATCTCTCTTTTAAGAAAGGGGAAGAGGCATCAGATGCTTCAAGGGTGAAGAGAACTTCGGCCTCCACTGAGCCAAGCAGGCGACTTGTCTCGACATTGCAAACTGCACTTTCAGGGTGGCTCTAAACAGAAGATCGCTTCCTTTTTGTTTTAGGGTCAGCTGTATTCAGTAGAGCTGATAAAAACCACTATGAGCTAATAAGGACTCAGGGTCAACGGGAAACACCTCACTTTTTTAAAGAGCTGTTGTACAGAATTGGGGCTGGAGTAGCGTTCATTACCTATTATAATACCAATCCCCCCAAACTGGCAAACATATAAAACAGGTAGCCAGAGGCGGTCAAATTTTTAAATGCAGTAGAGATACCAGAGTTCACAGGAATTCTGTTTCGGATTTTATTGATACAGACCATTGTTAAACTCTTAAGTTATTTTCCACATCATATTAGATTTTTTGCAATACTGGATTCGAATAGAATGAGACAAAGGAAAAGTTAGAGGACTAGAGCTGGTCAGATGAAAAGAAACAACACAAACCTCCCATGGGTACAGTCTGAAGAGTGTCAGAGCGAGAAAAAACACTTACGTAGCTTTTAGCGTGTGCAAAGTATGGTCTGAAGTGTTTTAGAAACATTACCTCATTTAATCCTCTCAAGAACCCTGTAATGTTGAAGTGTTTAGACTCCCTGCATGAAGGGGGCATCCCCGAAGTGGGTGCCAACAGAGTAAGGCCTTGGACTTACAGATGGCAGACAATTCCATGGATTGCCGCTGCCTGAAAAAAATTTTTTAAAAACAACCTCGACCATACTTTATAACATCAAACTTCTAAACCATGGCCAATCAGATGTCAACAACTGTAATTCCTAAAACAAGAAACTTCTTAGGACAAAAATGCAGGATTATCTCCCACCTTACAGCAGGAATAATGGTTGCTTTCTCTCTGTTTACTGCCAAAGGGTTAGTTCCACGGTGGCCTCTGAGGTGGTGGGTACCACAGACTCCCTGACACTCGCGTGCTCAGTCCCTTCAACAGAAACTGTCGTGTGACATCCCACTGGGGGCGTGGGAGCAGGCTGACGACCCACAGAAGAGTGCAGCTCGTTTCCCATACAGCCCCAGGATCAAGTCCAACACGTCTGGGACGAATGACGCACTTTCTTAAAATCAGCGCAACTGCTTTAGTGCCTATTTATCCTCAATGGAATGAACACTTGGCCTTCTCCTTCTATGATTACAGCGCGGATTTTTCAAAGGACAAAGAGCTCACTAATGATAAAAACAACATCCTGTGATGCATTTTTAATTTTCTGTCTAATTTGTTACAAAAGCATATTTGATTAGTAATTTGAGTTAAGCAGGAAATATTAGAAGTTAACAAGGAGGCTTTAATATCAGTACATATTTCCTACTTCACTACGTAAGACAAAGCAGCATCGGGGAAAAAATGACAGGAGGAAATGAAAATAACACACATTCTACTGTGATAATGAACTCAAGGCCCACTCAGTTTAATAGAAATCTGGACACATTATATAAAAATAAACAAATTTTTGACTCATATATGAAACTGCAGTTGTTATATGACACAAGTCTTTCTGTTTTTAAATCAGAGGTGTTTTGGATGAACAAAGGAGTTATGCTTACCTTTTACTAACAAGAAATATTTCCTATTCCATTTGAAATTTCACTTACCTAGGACACATTGTTTTAAAAAGTACAGCAAAATACATCTTCCTTTCCTGATACCCTCTTCTCTGACCTGTTCATTCATAATACAGTGAAGCACCTATTAGTTTTAAGATTTTGGCCTTGATTCTCAGCAACAGAAACGATTCACAAATTGCTTTTTAAACACGACTGTCCGAGGTCAAGGGTGGGGGTGGGTGGTGGCGAGGGTACAGCTGCGTGGTAGAGCGTGTGCTTAGCGTGCACGCAGTGATGCGTTCCATCCACAGCATCTCCATTAAACCAACC
The DNA here is from genome assembly GCF_048773025.1 of Camelus bactrianus. Lineage (NCBI taxonomy): Eukaryota > Metazoa > Chordata > Mammalia > Artiodactyla > Camelidae > Camelus > Camelus bactrianus. The sequence goes on from NC_133562.1 coordinate 2,806,930, forward strand.
AATCAAATTATCTCTCCCCACAAAATTAAAAAATAAATAAAAATTTAAAAATAAATAAAAATTTAAAAGAATCAGGAAATAGGGAAAGGGTCTTCTTAAAATAATAAAGATAAACGTAAAATAAAATAAATGTAACGGTCCAGGGCACAATCAACTGAGAAGACAACCGCTGAGTAAGCTCCCCCACAACAGCATTAAAATAACTGGGGCCACCGCTCCATTAGGAGAGCAAAGTGGGTGGCGTGAATTAGAACTGCATTCACAGGCTCAAGCACCGGTTTCAACGTCTTGGTTGTTGATGTGATTATCGCCCTCCTCCCGTCCCTGTGGACACACAACTGTAATAGATGTTTTCCCCACCCAACAGTTTCTCCTGAATGAATGAATCAAAGAACGATTGGGTAATCATTGAACGTTTCACTGAAATGAATATGAAAATGTTTAATTAGTTGACATATTCAAGCACTGAGTTTTAATTAAGAAGACATAGGGCTCCAGAACATTTACAAGCACATCGGAGCAGCAATGCCTAAAGAGGAAAATGACAAAAGGGTGACTGAGTCTCAAGCTACAGGTCATCGGAAGATATAAAACATCACTACCCAGGGGTGTTGCACACAGCAGACTATATACAAATCCATACACCACAAAGGGAGAATCAGAGAGAATGCTTGCTAGTGGAAGAAAAGCACAAGTGTTTGTGTTAAATTCACTCCTTATTCAGAACGGCTCTTCCACTGCCACGTACAAGCGGCTTCTCTGTGCGACTATGTCGGCAGGTAATGAACAGCAGGGAGGGGAAGAGAGAGAAAGGAGATGATTCTAAATGAGTAAAAGAAAATTAAGCTTTTATTAAGGAAAAAAAAATTGAATCCAAGAACAAACATTAAAATTCTGTCCTAGGTGCTAGTTCGCTGGCTGGAATGATGGAATTTGTGTTCTTCCTGGCCATCTCAGGATTTAAATACTTTTATGTGACAGAGCTGATCTGCTGATCAATAAAAAGACAACAATCATTTACACTGAGAGTTTAGTGCAATTTCCAGAATCTACATTAACCAAGCTGAGTGTTTCTAGTGGAATCAATATACCACCACCTTCCTTAGTGAAGTGTGACTAAATTCTCAACAACAATGACTATGGATTAAAGAAAAATCAAATCAGTGGAAAGAACGGGTTTTGGAAATCACACGATGACAGTCTTTTTTGAACACATAATACTGCGCAAAACCCAGGAAAGCAAACAGATGTTCACTTCCATTTCCTCTTCTGCTATTTATCTTATCACTTGGGAAAAGCTTTCTTGTATTGCAGTTTGATTACATGTGCATTTTGCAAATTTCCAGATGTGTTCAAATGTTTCAATCTACATTATGGCTTTATATTTTAGGTCCCTATGATTCCCTAATCAGAGTTCTTATTTCTCTAAACATTAAATGAAATTGAAAATTTTCATATACCCCATTTAGATTGAGAGTATTATGGACCTTTTTTTTTTTTTTCCAAACTCGTCTTTTTAGATATATCGGTCTTCCATCTACTCAATGGATAATCAGTCCCATTATGCTGTACTATGATAATGAATCTCTTGAAAAGAATATTCACTTTTCTGCAAAAAGTATTTTTGACAGGTGAGTTTGAGATAATTTCCTCTCTCAAATTTGTGCCAAAAAAATTCAGCCAGTTAAGTAAGACAAGCATCCTTCCAGTAATGGTGGTGCCTGCAGTGGACTTCCCTGTGACGCTTACTGAATTGTGTGCCCTGAGAACTGACCATGACTCCAGCACCTGAGATTTCGATGATGGACACAGACAGTAAACTTGTTCATCTCAAGATGCTAACATTGTGGAAGGAGGCATAACAGAGGCAGGATGCAAAACGACCCTGGAAAATGCCAGGAGCACTTACTTAATAGCAAGATGAGGCTGAATAAAAGCAAGGCAGTGCTGGACTTGGAAAACTGGGCACATGACAAGTATGAGAGAGGGTGCGACAAGATAAACAGAAATCCTCGCAGAGTCAGAGAGCGGGCTGGTGACACTCTGATGTGAGACCTGTGTTTGGACACTCTGACCAGCATCTGAATCTGTACTTTCATAGATGCAAGAATCAAAAGCCTGAGGATGTCTGCAACTAACTAAGCAGTAAGGCTGCAAAGTCTCCAAAAATGACTAGAAAAGCATAAAAGAAGACAACAAAATAGTGTCTTAGCAAAGCAGATGATGGGAAGTGTGAATGGCAGTTGGGGACTCAAGTGACAGTATAAGAGGCTCGGGAAAGGGGAGCGGGGGGAGGGCTAACGCGCACTGCCCAAAGAAACACTACTCGGAAACTGAGACTTGGAAAGATCTAGACAAAAATGTGGATGGAAATGCGACTCAAAGGGTTTGAAGCAAAGAAGCAACAAGAATAGTAACCGTGAAAAGGAGGTTTTGTAAGAATAGAGAAGAACACTGGAGCAATGGTTAGGGTTCCTGCTTCCTTCAGTTTGGAAGCACTGAATGTGAGCAACCTCTAGCCCCTCACTTTATCGTGACGTTTCTGCAGTAGAACACTGACTCTTGTTCTAATGGTCGGCTACTGCTGAGTCTGGACAACTGTTAAATTGATCTGAAAAAAAAAAAAAAGATGCTCTCAAGGCCATGGTCAGAGTGTCAATTTTCATTCAATAATGGTTCAGCTTTCTGGAGTGAAAAAAGTCTGACCCACAGCTGTAGGTGCACTCGGGTCTTGGACGCCCATCTAAGGAGGGTGTGCCTGGCATCATTCAGCTAGCACAACCCCTCAGAACCACACAGACCATCCTGAAGGGCCTGGGCAGTGTCAGAGGCATCACTTTTCTCGAAGAAATAGTATCTGACACTTGGAACAGAGCTTTTACATATGTCAGAGTCTTCTTACGGGCTGCACCTCCGACTGGCAACCCTAAATCCTGACATGGGCTGGTCTGCTGACCTGCAGAACAGGGTGAGCTAAAACTGTTTCATGACCTTTTGTAGGTTTTCAAATAAAATTTTTCGTGATACCACCTTAATTTGAATTCTTTATTAACTAAGGCTTGTCTGTTTTTAATCTGGAGCCTGTGACCTGAAATATGTGTATATCTTCTCAGGCAGAACAAAGTCCAAGTGGTCACCCTTTGATACAGCAATGAAAACGTGATCAAACAGAACCAGGTTTCAAAAGGTTAATGAAATAAAATTCTACAAAAGGAACAGGGAAACAAACCCCAGACAGCCTTAAACGTGAATGTAAATGTTTCCTTGGAGAGCACTATTTGAAGTAATAGATTATTTTGAAGGGAATCTGTTCTGATAGTACAAAGGATCCAAATCCCTCTGCAATAAGCAGAAATTTCACTTATGTAGATTAATGAGCTTATGCCAAGTTCATCGTCAGGAGTCGTTCAGGCAAACCTTTGCTTCTTCTTGGGAAGAATACATTTATTTTATTCATTTGCTGTGAAAGTTACACTTTGTAGTTTCTTAGCTATATAAATCATCATGGACTGAGGAGTGGGCCCTACAAGGTGGTAATAAACTGAAATCTGTTCAAATAAAGACTTCACAGTGGTCTCTCCAATCACCTGTTTCTTTTTAAAAAGACAGCTACATATTCAAGTGAGAAATTAGCCACTTTACTGAAGGTTAAGGGCTTAAAACTCCATGTGGACAAAACAAACAAAAACACCTCACAAAGGTCCATTTAAAAGACAGGCCTCAGGATGCCAATGCCATTTGCACATGGGTAACTAAATTCCAGCAAACATTTACCTTTTAGGAGTAAAGTCACCTCCAAACAGACTGGGGTTCCTGTTCATTATCTTCAAGGAACAACACTTTGCATCAGAATCCAACTCCTCACACAATACTTGATTACTACACATCAAAGCCCTCTCTCCTTGTCCTCAGTCCCTTCTTTCAAAGAGAGCTAATATGTATATGGGTTTACGTGCTGACCAAGGTTTATGGCAAATCCCTAGAAAGCACATGCTTTGAGAAGTTAACCAGGTTGATTTCAGTTTTCACCTAAAACCACCTCTCCTCGGCTGGTTACCTGACAGGTGCGCCTCGGCTGTGGGCAGGCTTCAGCAGGACCGTGACTGTGTTCTCGGTTTGATTCAGAGGGGTCTCCAGTTCGTACGCCGGCATGGAGGGCGCTGGGGATGGTGCAGAGATGGGACACTCGTTATTTCCGGTTTACCTTTCCGTTTTCTTTCTACTTCCATTTACAAAGAGCATCGAGAACACAGTGCACTTAGTTTCAACTGCAGATACGAACCGACCAGGCACAGCTTCCCGGTGTCTACCAGACCCAGAACATGGAGGCCAGCTGCTGAAGCCAGCAGCGGCCACCTTCATGATGCTGAGTGCAAGCTGGCAGGGAGCATGCAGGGGTCTTAGGAGGTGTTAGTGATCCTGCTGCTCAGTTCAGATTCTCGTTCAATGGATGTAACCAGCTTGTGAAAACTCACCCAGCTGTATGTTTATAAATTGTGTGTTTTTCTTTCCATATGCTTTTCTTAAAAAAAATTGATGGTAAATTTAAGAAATAATTACTAGGATCATAAAACTGAACATCACAGTTCTCTCATCTAAGCCAAGGTTTCTGGTGTACCAGAGATCCATCCAAAGATTTGAAGAGGACGTTAGGAGCCAGAGAGGCTGGCTGGAATTACTGACCACTTGCGGGCTCCCTGGGAAGGCATGGCCATGGAAAAGATTCTGAGTTGAATTAAGAAAGGCTTCGGTTTGACTTTCTGCTGTTTTGTTTCAACTAGCATGAGAGCTTAGGCACATTATCTCTGAAGCTTCAGTTTATTCACCTTTCAAAACAGGAGAAATTACCCTCCAGGATACTTATGGGAATTCAAAGAGGTAACAGAAAAAGAAAGCCAGGCAAATACAATTCTATAAATATCAGTCCTCTTTCCAGGGTGAACTCTACTTCCAAGGCCGTTTCCTGGCATTCTCTGTTTTCTGGGTTGTTAGGTCTCATTACGAGAAGACAGAGAGTTCTTCAGTAATTTTGTCATCACGGTGGACAAGAGCCCTCATTTCCTGAAGGCTGTGAAGAGTGTGTGGGAGGGGGGACCTCGTCTCTTTCAGACCCTCGCGTATAGATAGGTACCCGATGAGAACGCTAGGGATCTTTTTTCCCAAATACGGTGTTTTAAATCTCCTACATATAAAAGGTTTTTATGTAAAGGACATGGGTTCTATCTTAGGTCCATTTATTAGAATTTCTCAGCATTGAAAATTAACTCTAATTCTATTAAGAATTAACTTCAATTCGTAATACAGAATTACATTCTGTACAGAGAGTAGTTCTCTGAGGTCCATGAAAGTAGGAAATAGGGGACCATAAACTGTAATTTTCTTGAACGATCAAAATCAGATAGTGATTCTGGATGAGCCTGGGTGGGCCATTTAAAATGTCCACCATCTTTGCTTCTGGAGAGAACTGCTGAACTTGGTGGGCTAAGTGGCCAGACGGGTATCAGCCAGAATTTTCATCAAATACAAATGGAAAAAATATGAACTACTTTTTTCCTAAATGAACAGCTTCTTAGAGTTAATAATCTTTGAAACGTGGTTTCCATAGGAAGAAATTACCAAAAAACGGGGGCTTGGAGGTATCGGTGACTGCCACACGGTTCCTCTTTAAATCTCAGGATAAAGCCATACATCAGATAATATTATCTTAATTTACATCCAGGCGTAAATTCACTGGATCAAGATAAGAAGGGAAGTATCTGGAAAAATGGTACCTAAACCCCATGTTTTCCCGACTCTGGGCCCAGAGGTTTCCTGTTCGCTGTCTGTGCGACCTGAGCCACCCTGACCTCCCAGGTGCGCCTTCCTCATCTCCCACTCCCCAGATTGCTTTTCTAAGTTAATGCTTTGATCAAACACTGAGTGTATAGTACATTTCAAGGTAAGTTTGTGCTCATAAATAAAACCTTACACAACGAAAAGCAAAACTCCAAACCTCCCTTCCTCAAACCCCAGCAGACGGCTTACAGCACTCTAGCCGTGCTTCCCTTCCTTCAATTCTAAAGAAGACTTTCACTAAACTAGGGAAGAGGGACAACAGACATAAAAATCCGGCTGAATATTACTTAGCTCACCCTGAAGCAAAAAAAGACCTCCCTCCCTCACCCGCCTCCTGTTCACCCACCCCCAACCGAAACAGTCGAAGCCCCAGCTCAACGACTTCCCTGCTCGGAGCCAGAGGTGGGGGAAATGGAACAGGAAAATGTCGGTGGAATTGTGTTTATTGCTGGGGCACATCCCACGCCAGATGGCAACTCCATTTCCTCTAGTCTGAAGCAAAAGGCATTTTCTGCACAGTTGCACAGGCCCAGAAATATTTCCCAAATTATGTCTTTTGTTGGACGACATAATGGTGTCTCTATGAGAAAGAAGCTGGAGGACTCAAGGGCCTGGTGGCAGCTCCCTCTGCAGTGGCCTCTCTCTCCTGGACGTGAAACCTCTAACGGTGAAGGTCCCATGGAAGGCCGAGCCTTCCAGAAGGGACTTCACAGCTGGCCGTCTCTCTGCTCAGCGAGCACTCCATCGTTCGTGGCTCGTTACAGAGACTTTTCCAACACTGCTGTGCTGGGAACTTGGGGCTGCCAGGGGTAAGAGTCTCAGCACAGAATCGTCCACTTACGTCCAAGTCCTCCCATGCACACTGTTGCAACAGTGCCTACTTCCCAACACTGGACGATGATCTTAAGCTCCCACATTACAAATCTTTGTAGTATTTCACTGAATTCCATGAGCCTGATTATCATCTACCCCAAAATATTAACTGATGTGTACGCTGGGGTGAGCTCTGCATACTTGACCATGGGAATGAAAAAGTACCAAAATGCTACTTCTGGTGAAAGGCATAGCCCGTGAGTGTGTAATACCTGATATTTTGGTGGTGAACTGACTCGTTGCTGGAGGCCCAAAGCCTTTAGCTGTGCTGGCTCGGATGGTGAAGGAGTACGTGGTTCCCGGGTACAGTCCAAAAAAGAGAAAGTGGGTTTCATTCCCCAGTTTTGAAACTCTTCCGCTTTGACTGGATAAATCTATTTCTGGGTCAAAGGAACTGACGGCTTTGTAGGTGACCTGTAAGAGAGGAAGACTGTGACAAAACAGCTGGAGCAGATGGACCACAACCGCATCTTTATCCAATGAAGCCTCTGACGTACGCACTGTCAGGCACCTTCAGATGGACTCCCCAGCCCACTTAGACGCTTCAAACCCTGGATCCAGTGAAGGCGCACAGGAACTCGGCCAAAACTGCTATGAGTTATTACTTTTATAGACAGAGGACCTGAAAGCCAGCAGATTAGAACATAAAGAATGAGTTCAGGTTTAGGCTAACACCTCAGAGTTGTTTGCTTTCAAAATGTCATGTTGGAAAACTACTTTACAGCCGGCTTAAAACAAAATAACACAACACACAAGCAGCTCCAACAGATAAGGACCTGGTGATGGGGGGGCCTTGTCTCTCACCCAGGGGCCAGGGCCTGATTCTGCACTGAACAGATTATTGTCCACTGGGAACAAGGGCACTTTTAAGTGTTGTCATCAATGAGGGCAAAGACATCTGCTCCAAAAATAAATCTGAGACGCGCGTCAGCGGCTCCTGGCGCTGTGACGTGTCCTGTCTGCTCTTCTCTTTAGAGCGACGCTGCCCGGCAGAACTTGTCGTCACGATGGGGATGTCCTACTCTGCGCTGTTCAGTGTGGAAGCCACCAGCCACAAGTGGCTGCAGAGCGCTCGAAATGTGGCTGGTGAGACTGAGGAATGGAACGTTTTATTTCACTTTCATTATTATTTTAATTGAAGTATGGTCAATTTATACTGCTGTGTACTTTTCAGGTGTACAGCAAAGTGATTCGGTTATACATACATATATATATTCTTTCGCAGATTCTTTTCCGTGGTAGGCTATTACAAGGCATTGATTATAGTCCCCTGTGCTGCACAGAAGGACCTTGCTGTTTATCCATTTCATACACAGTAGGGGGTATTGTCTCATCCCAAACTCCTAATTTATCCCTACCCACCCGCCACCTTTGGTAGCCGTAAGTTTGTTTTCTATGTCTGTGAGTCACTTTAACTCACTAAAATTTAAGTTTAAGTTGCCCTGTGTCACTAGGAGCTGCCATTTCAGACAGTGCAGCTCTGGAAGCTTCCGTGATGTTTGCCACATAAAGGGTGTTCAAAGCATGCTGGGTGAGTCTGGACTGTGTGAAAATAAATGTAACAGAGGTGTCTTTAAATGTTGCCCTTTCAAATGATTTTGTGGAGAATTTCGCTCTAAGTAGTTCATCAACTACTCGAGAACATGCATTTTAGTGGTGATTACTAACTTCTACTGGTTGTAATGACATAATTTTTAAACGTGGCATATTCAAAAGTTTTAAATTGCAAAACTGAGCACTTTCCTTGCTTTTAAGTAGGTTAAAGTTACTTATAATTTATGTGCATGAACACTAACACTGTTATTATACGAAGTGATAACTGACATTCTTTCTTCTTATACTTATACCATGTCATTATAATTAAGGAGCCCTCTCAGAAGGAGTATTTAGATTGAATCAACTAAGCTTTGGCAAGAAACTGTTTGCTGTGTATATTAATCACCGCCGTGCATGACACCACCAGAGGCAGCGTCTCTGCTGTTAACCCTCTAGCAGGAATCCCCCCGAGTCGAGAGACAAGACCATGTCCAGCCCCGGCTGCCGTCGAGGGGACTTCAGCCACGTCACTGCTGCGCACTTAGCTGCTTTCTTTGATCTCCCCCCCGATAGCCCCAGAGGACAGTGTGGCTCAGAGAAAGCAGATCTCAGCTGTGACAACTGTTGATTAATTCACTCATTCACAGCATTTCCGTTGCACATCTCTTGTGCGCCAAGCCCTGTGCCTGGGGCTGAGGTCTCAAGTGGTGACTCAGACACGGTACCTGCCCGGGAGGAGGCACGAGCCTGGCGAGGAAGGAGAGACACGGCCTAGCAGTCATCATGCAGGATGATCAGAACGAGGGCTGCTACCTCCCGCCAGGGCTGGGCTAACCCTGCTCATCTTACTGCCTTACTCAACACTTCACTGGGACACGAATATTTGCTACGGGACACAGTTTAAATTTCTGAGCTTCATGCTTAAGACCTGTCTACACTTCCTTCTCCAAACTTACTTCTGAATCCTTGACACAGGGCACTCTCTTTTCTTCTGTCCTGGTCAGGGGATAAAGATTTACTGCCCCCAAACACTGGGCTTTTCTGACGCTGCTTTTGCTCATGAACCTCCCACTTGCCTGGAACGTAATGGGTTAATTCTGTTCCGTTTCCTGCATGAATTCAGAGTCATTCAAGCCATTCAAACACTGATGCACTTTGACTCTGCAAGCACTGTGGTCAGCAGGCAGACAGAGCCCTGCCCTCAAGGAGCTAAGAATCTGGACTGGGGTGGGGAGGAGCTGGGGTGATATCCAGTAAGTTAATAATTTTTAAACACTAAGTTCCATGTAAGAAACAAACAGGGTGCTAAGGTAGAGTATTGTGAGGGAGAGGGGTACACACATAGTCATTTAGAATGGCTGGGGAAGGGTTCCCCCCAACCCCCGCCCCAAGAGAAGACAGTGAAATTGAGGAATCAGCCATGCCAAGAGTTTGAGGGAAGAACAACATAAACTAAGGCCATGAGGCAGGAGTGTCCTAGGCACGGCTGATGGACAGAAAGGAGGCCTGGGTGGGGCAGCCCGGGAACGAGGTGGGCGTGGTCCCTGGAGGCTGGAGACATGGGCAGGGCCACACCACGCAGCAATCCCTACCCCAAGGTAGAAAATGGGGAGACACAACGGGAAGCCTTGAACATTTTAAGTATGAAAATAAAATGATCTGATTTGCCTTATAAAAATATCACCTTGGCTGCCAGGCGGAGGGCTGATTTGCTAGCAGGGGCCACTGCAGGTGGGAGGGAGACCACTAGGAGCTGCGGCAGAGGCCGTGGGTAAGGCTGCGGCATAGGCAGAGAAGGCAGCGCCCTGGACTCAGGTTAGGCCCTGACGGGAGAAATGCACGAAGAGAATTGGCATATTTCAGAGCCAGAATGGACAGAACTCAGAGACAGACTGGGTGTGGGGAAAGATGGGAGAATCAAGGATAAGGGCCATGATTTGAGCTTGAGCAAAAGATGACTCTATTCACGGAAATGGGACGGAATAAATGGGGGGGAATTAACTGTTGGGTGGTGGGCATATCACGTATGAGATGCGTGTGACAGTCACACGGATGCACCATGTACGACACCGCATAGGACAGGGCTGGGTGGAAGCCGAGACTTGGGGGTGGGCAGCTTTGGGATATTACGGTTCAGGAAGGGATGACGTCACTGGGGAAATACTGATATTTAATACAGGGCAGAGAAGAAGAGAATGAAAAGAACCGGAGTGCAGGAAGAAAGCCGGAAGACAGCTGTCAGAAATCAAAGGAAAAAAGGGTTTCAAGAAGGAAATGCTTTCAAAGGTGCTGCTGGGAGTTCACGACAGGAACCCCAAAAGTGCCCATCTCAGTCTCAGGCCGGAGCCCCAGTCTGCTTGTCCATAAAGCCTTCCAAAGCCTGTCCCGACAACCACTGGCCCCGCTAAATGCCAGTGGCTGTTGCCTGTGTTCCTACCATCCAGCTGGCAATAAATCACGGAGTGCTGTGAGAGCTCTTCGCAGCCTTCAATCATGATTTAAATATACCAAAGGAATGGGAACTCTTCATATAATTGCATCTGCTTTCTGATGAGTGACTGATACCTTCCTCTTTCAGATCCCGCTGTGACCAGTAAATATTTGGCACTCAGTGTGTATTTTCCCAAAGACTCCCGGGGAGAGCAGGTGGGCACAGGCACTGGCGTAAACGCTCACCGCGCGGCGAGGAGGATGCCTACGCCACCAGCACAGCCCGCAGAGCAGAAAGCAAATGCTCTGTCAAGGGCTTGCTCTTTCACTGGGACTGATGGGCTTGGCCGCACCTGCAGCCTCAGACTTGCGGGGTTTGCGGGGTTCTCAACCGTCTCTCGGCCACAGCCCTTGACAATTCATTAAAAAGCATAGAGCCTCTCTCCCCAGCCCGTTAACAATGCACATATACACTACGCCCTCTTAAAAATAATGCATCCACTCCCTCACCTCTAACAAACATTAACAAGCACACAGGTTGTGTCTAGGTGGACATAAAACGTCAGAAATTCATGGATTCCCCCAGAGACCTGGGAGTCTGAATTCCAAGGATAAAAAAGTCCCTTAGGAACAGGTGACCTCGACTCTAGACTTCCACCACCCGTGCAGAGCTGATGTGCAGCGAGCACCCGTCACCTGAGCCGTACTTCTGAGGGGCACCGGGCTCCACGCTCATACCCACATGCCACGTGTCCTTTTGGTGTTTAGTTTTTCATTCCTTCATTGAGCACGTGTTTACTAAGTGCCTCCTAAGTGCCAGGCTGTGGAAGAGCAGCGGGAAGGTCCCAGAAGGCACATCTAGAACTGAGCTCACACTTGGACCTTTTTGCTGCCTGAGGGCCAAGGCGATTTTAATGACGCCGCCACTGAGAACACTGCTGCTCCGGGGTGGACCCAGGGAATTCATGGGATGCCCAAATAGAAAGCAAACCGACACGCCAACACCATACGTGGGGTTAGCTTAGGCGAGATGCAGTCAGCTGCCTCTTACGTTGGATGATTCCTGATTTGTAGGTAGGTGCCTGAAATGCTCCAAAATCATCTTCCCTTCCTCTACCTAAGTCTTAAATTGTGATCGGAGACATTCATGGAGAACCAAAATAGCACAGCACACAGACCCTGACCAGGAGGGGAACCAGTCTTCTAGGGAGTGTGAGTTGGCTGAACACCGGCGTTAAACACAGTCCTCCAACGGCGGTCCACACCATCAAAGGCATGAACAAGTATGTCTGATTGCAGGGGAGGAGAGGACCTAAAATACTTCAGGGACAAGTACAGAATTTGACGAAAACACTGCAAGAGGAGCAGAAGCACCGGGGGGAGGGCGTCAGGAGGAACGGAGGAGCTGGGCAGAAGCAGGTGTGCCAGAGCAGAAGGTTCCTGGAGAGAAGAAAACTCCACATACACGGGTCGCTAACGCCAGGCGACAATCACGGGAGCTGCAGTAATCAACATAAACTGGGGTTATGCCACGGAAGGCCTTCAATACTGACACCAAGCGGGGCCCCTGAGTTCTACTTCCTTCTACCTGATAACCTGCCTCAGCTGATGGGGGTTCACTGAGCCCCTTCTCCACGGTGGGCATCTCGGGGTGTCTGCAACTGTCCATCCATCAGTGCCCTAGCCAACGATCCAGGCCTTTCTACTTTACTACGTGCCTGACAACACCACACACATGGCATTGAGGGCTGAGATTTGGTCCTAGTTTCACTCTTCTCTATAATTAGTTGCTGGTAGGAGTGCTTACTTCTAGTAGAGAAGGGAGAGAATCTTTTATGTTTGGTCTTCTTCCAATACCTTGTGCATATAAAACGTTTTTTTGTTCTTTTGTTTTTCTTTTTTGGAAAGCTTGTTGGCGTGTGACTCTTGTGACCAGGAGTCTGGAGCTTACTCACTAAGCAATCAAGAGCTAGTAAAACTAGTGAGGTGCAAGGAAAATACCTGAACACATATCCCTGTGTATTTGGGCATATTCATGACAGATAAACTTCCTTCAACAGGCTTGAGAAGCTGTGTCTGCGTTTTGATACATACTCCCAAATCGTCTACATAAGGGGCTGCAAGACGAATGCTCCCATCAGCACTTGGTGCGTACACACATTTCTCCGCATCCCTGCTTAACACCGGATATGCTACTAACTTCAACTTTCCGTAGCATTTGTCTTATTTCATTTCTTAATCCTTTTCATACGCTTACATGCCATTTGGATTTTTTCGATGAACTGACTCCTCTTAGTCTTCATCCAGTTTTCCTAATTGAGCGTTTTGTCTACTTCATATGCGTATCAAGTGCATCGTAACGACAGCCAGCAGCCCGCTGACTGCTACTAATGTCGGAAATGGTTTCCCCAAGTCTTCTCTTTGTATTTAGACTTTCTTTATGGTCTCTTCTATCATTCAGAAGGTTAAATTCTTCTACAAACACATCTATCAATCCTTTTTAAATGACTTCTGGGTTTTATGTCAGGATATATTACAAAAGCGTCTTTATTATTTTTCTTATCATGTTCCTATAGTTTAATTTTCGTGTTTAGACCATGAATCTATTTGGCATTTACTTCTGTATGATGTGGAGGGGGTCTTATATGGCATATTATTCTTGTAATAAAATGCTGGGTTTGCCAGCATTTATTAGATTTTATCCATCTATATTCACAAGTGATTTGCACTATAAATTTCTGCCTTATAAAATTTTGGAAGCACAGGCATCGAGTTTTGACAGGAGTTACCTTTGAAAAGTAAATTTGGGAAGCAAGGATATTTTATCTTGAATACTTCTGTATTTAAAATAGTCTTTCAGAAAACAACACAGCATTTATAATTTGATAGAGTAAACCTTTTGATGGCTACTGAGGAAAAGTGTAGTTATCAGTCCCAAGTGTTAGGAAGATGACTCAGATAGAATTAAACAGCTGATCAGGAGGCAAGGCCTGAGAAGGACCAGAGCTAGACCCCAGGTGGAGAGAAGAGACAGGAAAGGCTAGTTCGAGAACACTGAGGATGGACATCAGGAGAGGAAAAAGGGGAGGACAAAGAATAAGCCCACGAGATGCTTCAGTGCCGTCAGTTACCATGACTCCTGGCAAAAGGCGCGTCAGCACTTCCCAACCGTTACTGCTTTGGCGTCTCTTTCATAAGAGTGTAAAGAGGAGACCTGAGAATGAGGAGGCTCACAGCAGTCCACTTAAAGCATCTACAGTATTCTGCCTGTTCATCCTTCTCTCCTCTACTGTCCAAATGTGCCCCTCAAGAAACAGCCACATCATTTATTACTAAGCTTTATTTCAACCATGATAATTCACCCTGCCTTCCAGTCAAATGTGTTTCCATGATACCCTGTTCCTAAGATCTCTGCTCCCCTTTGGGCAGCTCTTACTTCCTCAGCATGTCTGTCCCAGAAGGCTGTGGTCTTCCATGGAGGGGACTGGGCCAGGTTCACCATCAGCCCTGCCCCAGGAGGAAGCCAGCTCTCCCGCAGACTCTGGTACAGGCTGGGAGTCCCAGTGTCCTAGCTATTGGGGAGCTCCTCACACACACCCCATCGAAGGGCCACCTTGAGGAATCTGGAACTCCCTCCTCCCTACTTCCAGAAAACATGAGGAAGAGAGGGGAAAAGATTCGGCAGTCAGAAATTTGTATTTAATCACCTAAGCCTGATTCACACATTTGACATTTTCTCTTTGGTGTCTAGAAAAAGGAAAAAAAAAAACCCAACCTACTTTTTTTTACCTGTATCTAATTTCTAAAATCCTGATTTATGACATAGTCACACTTCTCCTTTGTAGTAGCACTTCGATCAGTGTTCACCTGGGGGTCCTGGCTGCCGAAGTCACAGAGATGAATGGGTTCTTCTTCTGAATTATCCTTTCTATTGTTTTCAAGGCAAAGTTACTTATTACACGAAGATCATACTAGTGGGATGAGGAGGAAAGAACCTGGCCTTTATTTTCTGTCTGTCCAGATGTAAGCATGTGGCTCTTAGGACGGGGGACTTACTTCCTGGAACTTCGTGCTGATTTCAGAGACTGACTCTTGTCTAGTAAAGTGCTCTGTTATCCTTAGGTAAGAATCCACAAAACTGAGAACTAAAAATGGTCCTGGGGTCAAAAATATTCTCTTAAAGAGTCTGATCGCTGAGGAAAAAAATATGAACTTGTCTGATTTGATTATAAAACTTAGGTCTATAAAAGCACAGCCATGCATTTTCATAACACTCGACTCTGACGAGGCAGCCAATGGGCTGCAGCGATAACTTAAGATGAAAATCAACTTTTTTCCATTCTCTTTGTCTAGCTTTCAATTAACAATAATTTTTTTTTTTTTTGCATTTCAATACCAGTTTTCAAAAGGTATAAGGAAACATAGCTGTGAGGCCAACTGGGTCAGGGAAAGGGCTTGCCAGTGATGACTGTCTGACAGCTAAGCTTCTCAGGCTTTGTCAGTAGCTCTGAAAGGTATTCAGAGTTTCCACAGGAAGAACGGCTGCGAATTTTAGAAACCTAACAACATATAATTTGGTTGAATTTGCATTCAAATAAATGCTAGCTTTTGGGGGAAAATGCACCTGCCTGTTTCTATGACAATAGGCAGAGAAATCAGGCTCACACAGATGTGATGACGACTGTCACCGCGGCTGCTGTACTTTTTCCTTGAACAATTCATCAGACTCTTCTCTGCGATCCATCATTCCACCACTTGATATGCCTCAATAGACAGAAGCGTGTCACAGAAGTCTAAAGGTTGTTCTGCTAATGCGCAGAAACCAGAAGATGTTACTCTGTTGTCACCCCCGAGACAACGTCTATTGACTCTGCTAATTGGATCATCAGCGTTCTTCTGTAATTCAGGAGTCAAATATTTTACAGCTGGTAAGAACAGGCTTCTGTGGTTGCCTTCTGAATAATGTACACTATGGAACACGTTGTTTTTGATAAAGGTGACTTTAAAAATATATGTTGCATCTTTACATACAAGAGCACCTACTCTGGAAACATCTAAATCATTATGAATATTCAGCCTGAAAATTACAGCATTCAAAAACTCATTTTTAATTTTTTTTGCTTCTGTACAGTAACCATTGTAACTACCGAAAGCCTTAAACTTCTTAAAAGGCATGCTATGCTATTTTAAATACTAGACAGTCTAGCTATCATAGGAATTATAATAAAAGTTAAATTACTAACAAATGTATACACTACCTCATATAAAGTGATGACACCATACGTTTGAATTGGTTCTCGCCACTGAAGAAATATCTTCTCTTCAAAGGTACTTCCTTGGATGGATTCAGTAGGAACAGCCCCTGGTACTGGAAGGGGGGAAAATCGATACATATTTAAGTAAACCAAAAAATTTTTTTCTAAACTTGATAGGTTTTTAACTCTATTGAGGCATAAGGTTTTAATACATGTACTTGATTTTCCTTCCAAAACTGGAATTTAAAACCATTTTGGCCATTCTGTCCTTATAAAGAAAAGAATTTCATCACTGTTTTTCCTCTAAAAAGTTGCAATCAATTAGACAAAGTTCAGTAATCATCTTGGAAGTAAACTTTGTTATTCTTCAGAAATACATGAAGAAGGATATAGAGAAATGAGAATTCCTACACTGCTTGTGAGACTATAAACTGGTACAGCCACTTTGGAAAATAACTTGGTAGTATTTAGTAAAGTTACAGAGACACGTATCACACAACCCAGTAACCCCACCTCAGGTATATACCCTAGTAATACTCCTGCACATATGGAGATACATACCGGGGGTCAGCAGAGCAGCATTTTAAAATAAAACTAATACACTGGAGACAAAAAGGTAGTTTAGTAAATTATTTTATATTCACACAATAAAATACAAGGAAGACTGAAAATGGATGACAGCTACATACATCATCACGGATGAATTTTATAACCTTAGCACTGAGTGACAAAAGCATGCCGGAGAAAAATACACATGAGCTACTGCACTTCTACTGAATGTGCCTAGGAAAAATACACACAAAAACAGACGCTTTACAAAAACGTGATGCAGATGAAGTAATATACTTAAAAATGCTTTATTCATTCACACTACAACAGATTTGGGAAAGTTTGTTGCCATTTTTTAAAATCTATAATATGTAACGCCTTTTGATTAGTTGGCAGGAAAATCTACTTGACATCAGGGAAGATGGAAATTTACTTGCCAATTTTCTACGAAATAAGGTATAGTATTTTAGAAACACTGTTTATCTCATATTCGTCTAACTTCAGTTTGTAAGTGCACTTTGTATTATACACAGTTTAGTGTATTCATGTGCCTATCCTATTTATCAACTAGTATATCTGTACTACTTATAAATTTGCATAAGTTTGGTAATGGGTTACCGAATCTTTTGGTGATGGTGTGAGTAATCAAACAGTGGTTGGAGGGGGGAGGGTAGAGCTCAGTGGTAGAGCGCGTGCTTAGCATGCATGAGGTCCTGGGTTCAATTCCCCAGGGCCCTCCACTAAAAATTAAATAAATAAATAATTTAAATAATTTAAATAAATAAATAAATAAATAAAAACCGAATTGCCTTCCCCCCAATTTTTTTTTTTAAATTAAAAGAAAAAAATTGTTTAAAAAGTGGTTGGAGATGACTGTCACTTCTCAATCTAAAGGCTGCAGTATCAAGACATCATGGTATTGGCGAAAGGACAGACGTATGGATCTGTGCGATCAAACTGAGTCCAGAAAGAAAGCCCCACATTTACAGTCAACTGATTTTCAGCAAAAGTGCCAGGAAAATTCAATGGCGGTGACAACAATCTTTCCAATAAGTGGTGCTGGGACAAGTGAACACCCACATTGAAAGGGTGGAGTTGGTTTTCTATCTCATACCAAATATAAAAATTATATCCAAATAGATTAAGGAGCTAAATATAAGAGCTAAAACTACAAAACTCTTCGAAGAAAACATAGGTGTACATATTCATGACACTGGATTAGGCAATGGCTTCACAGATATGATACCAAAAGCAAAAACAGCAGAAGAAAATACAGACAAACTGTACAAAACATTAAAGTGAAAAGCTTCTGTGCTTTAAACGGCATTATCGAGAGACCAAAAAGACAACATGCAAAATGGCAGAACGTTTCTGCAAATCACATATATGTCAAGAGACTTCTATCTAAAATACATAAAGAACTGTTAAAACCCAGTAAGAAAATAAGTAATCCAAGTAAAAGTGGGCAAAGGATCTGTACAAACAGGTCTCCTAAGAAGATACACATAGGCCCATAAGCACATGAAAAGATGTCCAACAGCTTAGCCAGCAGGAAAAGGCAAACTGAAACCACGGTAAGATACCACTTCGCACCGACTAGAATGGTTACAATTCAAAGGCAGATAATAACAAGCACTGGCAAGAATACGGGGACACGGGAACCCTCACACACGACCGGTGGGAATGTAAAAATCACACAGCTACTCTGAGGAGTCTGGCAAGTCTATGGTTAAACACAGATAAATTTATCATACGACCTAGCAATTTCACTCCTAGGTATTTACCCGAGAGAACTCAAAATACGTCACTCAGAAGCTTGTACACAAATATTAAGAGCATCATTATTCATAATAACCGAAAAATAGAACAACATAAATGTTCATCAACTCATGGCTGGATAAACACCTCTCAATAAAGGTCAGATGAGGGGGGCTGGAGAAACGCTTTATGAGCTTGTGGAGGGTATGAATAGCCCTTTAGGGGCTGGTGAGATCTCCCCAGGTTGGAAAGACTGCTTAGAATTTCAAAAGAACTCCTAGGGAGCACACATTTGTTTCCCTGAGGGGCTACCAACAGGCAGACGAAGGACATTTATAGCTACTCTAAGTAGAGCTAAGAATAGTTTCGCAGAAAAAAAATTACTGATTCCTATGGGGGCCTGGGTTCTGATTTAAGACTCTCTAGTAGTTAAACCGCACTTGGGGCAATTCACTGACCCCTTAGGTCTCAGTTGACTCACGTCTAAAATGAGGAAGTTGGAGTAAGTTGATCTCTAATGTCCAGACTCTAAAAAATATATAAATACGAAAATAATTGTTTGTCAGAGGTTGAAGGAACTGATGTCAAATTCCCTCAAAGCAAAGAAAAACAAGGTGTTCTTAAAAGTTACGATCCTAAGAGAATTTGGATTCGCGGCCCTGAGACTAAAATGCTCATCACAGTCAGAAGCTGCACTAACACGGGCCTCCTCAGGCTCCTCCTCTTTGCCCCGAAAATGTTTCCTGTGATGCCACCATCAGGCTCCTCGCAGTAGCAAGATCATTATGATGCGTGGTCCTGTTATTTTGTGATGATACTTCTTAATTGAAAACACTCATTAATCTCTGTACAGATGAAAAGAAGGCAAAAACAGGAAAAACCAAGCCTTTGGTTTCGTTCAAGTAGTATAAATGAGAATAAAATTTAAAAAAAAGAGAGATTGTCAAAATTATGTGGAACAGAGGTTATCTTACAAGAATAAACTCAGTAAAATATACTGGAGGCCTTGTAATGGACGGCGTCATGGCAATGTTAACAGAAAAACCTAAATGAAATTCATATAACTTTTTTAAAAAGTCAGGAACAAATAAAATGAACGAAAACAAAATACAAGAGTTAGGTAAATAGGGAAGACAGTACCTCACAGGAACTCAGGTCTGGTGCCTGTTCTTAGAAGTTCTAGGAATTCATAATTTGGGATATAGAGCATATCTAAGTTTGAGGAATTGTGCCCTATACTATCTGGTGACACTATTAACGGTAATAAAAAAGATACATTTTCCCCCCACATATTTTCTAATGAAATAAAAACTGTATTTCAATAAAAATATTATACAACAATAAAACTCAGTGTTCAAAGAATTACAGCCTTTGTTAAGGGCAGGTAAATGAAGTGACCTTCTATTCTTTTCTCTTCAAACTCAGTATTAACAATTATTCTACTTCTGTCCTTCCTGTCTTTTTTTTTGGGGGGGGGTAATTTTATTCATTCATTCATTCATTTATATATTTAACGGACGTACTGGGGATTGAACCCCCGACCATGTGCATGCTAAGCTATACCCTCTGAGCTACACCCCTCCCTGCTTTTCTGTCTTTTTTTGAAGCATTTTTTTTAACTTTGGTTGTTGTTAGGAAATACAATTTGAAATAAAAATTTTTCTAATTACCTGGATGCCAATGTACTATGACAATAGGTTTTTATTTGGAGGTAATGCTTGCCCCAACTCCAGGGACTAGCAAGATCATGTCAATACAAAAATGAAAAAGTAACTTATTCTGACCTGATGTTTTGACAGACCCTAACAGAATTCCCAGTTCATGTCAATCTGAAACTCAAAAATGTTGATGGGGCTCATGCTTCAGCAAAACATCCGCTCATGTCTAGACATGACTGCATTTGATGTTCTTTTCTCATTGATGGAAACATCCCTGTTGATTTAAGCCTGAATTAAATGATCATCAGCAAACGTTATTATTTTATTTAGAGACTAATAAAATATTTTGAGTGTTTGTTACCTAGTCAATGTCATGCGTATTGCTATAGAAGAAAAATACATGGCTTTACCGCTAAGAAAAAAAAATTCTATATAATATAATGAGAGAACAAGAAAGGGTCACAAGAAGTTGCTTTGAATTGTTACAACAGTAATAAAGCTCACCTTTCAAAGGCTCCTCTCTGCAGCTATAAATAGCTCTCTATGTAAATGTTTTCTCACCCTAATATACCTGAGATTTGTATTATCCTTGCTTCTCAGATGAGCAAACTCAGGCCCAAAGATTTAAAGATCTAACAGGTGCAAATTAGGTCAGAAGGATGAGAAGCAATGAGGGCTGGAAGAACTGGAGACAGCTTCACAAAAGACCTGGAACTTGAGGAGCATTCTGGAGGGTAGCAGAGGAGAATGAAATGGGGAACACCCAAGTGGGAAGGCAGGTAGCAGAGGAGAAAAGACAACAGGGGTGGGGCGCACTCAGGATGCAAGGAGAGCTCAGGATACAGGACCAATGCCAAGGAGATGTCTGTGCAGGATGAACAGCCGTGGAGGAAAGGCTACCAGTCTTAGGGTATGAGCCAGGAATGCCGAAGACCTTGGAAGTACAGATTTGGAGAGAGTCATCGAAGGCTCTTGTGGAGAGAGTGACATGATGCAAACATATTTGAATGATTAGTTTAGTGAGTGACTAGGGGTGCACTAAAATGGAAAAAGCTGGAACTACAATGAAAGGTTAGAAACTACTGCAGAAGTTTGAGCATAGAATGAGAATCTGGGTACAGGTCATGGAATTTGAGAGATAAAAACAATCTAATATTTTGGAAGCAGCAACAACACGAGTTAGGACCTAATTAAGTACTGAAATGCAGGGGACTAAGGGCCCAGAAATGATCTGCTGACGATGCTGAAACTTTCTTCCATTTTTCCTGGGAGATGAGGAACACGAGGAAGAAATCGAGACAGGGCTTCCAATCTCAGCCTTGACTGAGTGACTTGTATCAAACTGATACTCCTCAGAAAAATAATTGTACTAAACCAGCTATTTGAGAGCAACCAAGGCAGGCAGGACTTGAGGGGCTACATGAAAGAACGGAGAAGATGTGGGGTGAGCTTCTCATTTTCTCTGGCCGTTTCCATGTTTTTCTTTCATAGCAACAAGCATAGTGTTCCATGGGTAACGGACGCGCAAAGATACTTTGTCAGCTCTTTACATGAAAAAATAAAGTCCCATTATAAACATTTATTTCACGTTATAGTCGACAATCAAAGATCATACTTACCTGCTTGAGAAGAAAAAAGTGAAACATTTATTTTTCCCAGGAATAAATGAGTGTATTCATTTAATGGGCTTCCCGAATTGTTTGCCACTTATTCTGATGCCTGGCAAATGAATTTCAAGTCAAATATATGATACAGCACCACTGTAGTTTATGTGCTACATGAACACATTATTGTACGTGAGAGTCCCTCGTACAGTCAATGTCAAAGCACATTTATAGCCATGCTATGGGATTTAAGATGTAGTTTTACTATTTTAAATAATTTTAGAGGTTTATCGCAATTGTGTATTTGCTTTTTTTTTGATGAGTTGCTGGTGACATGCATGGTCTGTGTATTAAATCCTCAGATACTGAGGTAATATCCAATTATAACACTGCTCCTATGGGAAAGTCTGATCTGTTACATGACTACCAACCTAATGAGGTAATTTCTCAGCACTGTGCTGAACAGCTAAGGCAGCCTCCATTTGGGGCTGAATTGTCATCTGAACTATGAAAAATGTTTCAGAATGCCATATAAATAAGCATTTCCTATACATAAGCCCATGCATGCCCAAAACAACTCTTCAGTCCAACATGATGATAAAACTTGAAAGAAGAACTACTTAGAGCCACACAGAATTATGACATGTAGAAAAGTAACTGCATGGCTCATAAAAATTAAAATAGGCTTCGGCCTCTTTGCTCCCTTTCTCCTTTTTATCAGAGCTGAAGCAGACAGCAGAGTGGATCACACTCGTGTTACTCAGGAAGTGGCTCTTTCTTCCACTGCCATCGTAAAGATCTCAATTAGAAAGAAACACAAGCTGCCTTTTGGAAAGGCTGGTCATTTCACATAAACACATCATTTCAAAGTACTTACGATCTTCGTCGGTCTGCACCACGAGTTCCTGACTTTCCTTCCGCCCCTCGGGGTTCATAAGGATGAGCTTCACGCTGACATTGGTGTAGGGCGAGAGGTTCGTGATGGTGTGCTGAGGGTGGGCGTTGTCCGTGTCCCAGCTGACCTCTTCCCGCACTTGTTCCTGCCCTCCGACCTGGTAACAGTAGTGGACTGTGAGATTGTAACTATGGCAACGAGTGACATTATATCCAAATGGCTCCCAACGGATTGTGATCTGTCGAGATTTGACTTCGACGACTTCCAGTTTTCTGGGGCCACGCATGGGATCTAAGATAGAAGAGAAGGAAAAAGAAAACATAATTAAGAGAATGATGAAAGTTCTGGTGAAGCCCAGATGTCACAGATAATCTTACTGTCCCCAATACCTTGTCTCCTCTTCTTCCATATTAATAAAACTCCTAAACCTTGGCTGGGCATAAGACTGCCCAGAATAAAGACTAGAATTTCCAGCCTCTTCTGCAGGGAGGTCTGTCCTTGCACTGAGTCCTGGTGGGTGGTATTCAAGATGAGATGTCAAGGACAGTTTCTGGGGGGTATCCTTGAAAGGAAGGGGCTCACCATCTTTGTTCCTTCTTCCTTCCTATTAGCTTGATTGAGGATGTGATGTTTTGCGCTCATGCAGCCAGGAGGCATCATGGTGCACTTAAACGTTAGGAATTCAGGGCAATGATGAAGAACCCAGTGTTCCTGATCATCACTGCACAACCCCACTATCTCTGAAAGATCTACTTCTAAAATTTTCATTAGAGAGAAATACAATGCTTTTATTTCAGGCTCTTTTCCTCTGGGGCTCTGATAGACAAAACCAATCTTAATGCTAATGGAGACACATATTTTATCTTTTTAAATTAATTCATAATTATGTAATTGGAAAATGTAAGAGTAAAAGCTTGAGAATTCAGCATGAAATAATACCATGATTAAAGAGCATAAACTTCTGAGCAGAATCCCAGGCCTTTCTGGGGTTTAATGTGCATGGAATTCACACAGTCAGTGCTGAAGCAGTTCTGCTCCATCAGGTCTTAGCGTTATTCCTCAGTCCAAGCCCCAGGGACAGAGTTTCGAGCTTTGAGATCTAAATGACATGCAGGGAACAGAAGCATTTCAACTGGCTTAAAAGAAAGAATATATACAGAGAAAGCTTAAACTTGTTTAGGAAGTGATGCTAACTACATGACATTTAATGAGCACTTGTTACGTGCTGTACACTTTTCTAAGAAATTCACCTCTCATGGGTTTGGGCAGAATCTAATCTAAAATTCTCTATTAGTATATCCATAAATATAACTGATCCATATATTTTGATTTTTGTTCTCCTGAATGTGGTCATCAGGGATAAAAATGCAAAGAGAGCTGTAATTGGAAAGGGGAGATAAGCATGAAATGGAGAAGTAACAGCTACCGTTTACCGTGTGCGCACTTACTATGTGTAAGTTGTTTTATCTGTCGTGTCTATTCCTCAAAACAACCGTGCAACTTAAGTAATACTCTTCCCAACATACAGATGAGAACACTGACTTGTCTGGGCCAAGGTTTGACTGTGGCTCTGAATTCACATCTGTCTGACAATGAAATCTGTGCTGCTTTCACTCTACTGCAGGGTCTCTACCAAAACAAAGAAAACCAGAAAGAAGGAACCTGAGATGTAAAGATACCTAATCCCCCACCTGAAACATGGCCGAAGAATGTAAAATATAATAAAGATCCCATGTATTACATCTTGGGACGAGAGTGCTGGGAAGAACCCTTCCCCCTTCCCCTTCTGGTTCTACAGGAGAGGGTCCAGGCCACCTTCCCCAGGCCAGCTTTTCCAGACAACCCTACCTATGCTTTGCAGCTACTGGAAATTTGTCTGGACTACCACTGAAGTTCGTATCTTGACTTTCATTTGTGTAAAAATTCCTTCTTTTCTCCACCAGTTAGGACCTGGAGAGCACTGAGAGCCACCCTCTTTCTCTGTGACCTCCAACAAATGAAAACGTTTCAAGTGAAATAATGCTCTGGATTTCCATTCGCAAGATGGGATTTATTTGCCAGATATCAGTTCACACCATAACACGAGGTTAATAATGACCATTTATGCTACTCTGTCCTGTAATAACTCTAGAAACCAAGGACAAGTGAGAAGAAGAGTGCCCTGGAGAATCTGCAGTGGAAGGTTCTTACGGAGTGTTCCTTTTTACTAAATCATTTTTTTTAACATTTAAGTTACAAGTTTTAGGGAAGATATCATACTTAAGTTACTTAGAGACAACACTGAAGGCTTTTTCCAGTCTAGTGCCTTTTTATCATTTAAAGGCAATGTCTAATTTTATATAATGCTTCATTAGTTTGAATGTTTACAAAAACTTTTCAAAAGCCCCAGATCCCTTATATGTAAACAGATTAACATGCCAGAAATGTGTAACTTCAGTCAGCCAATTGCAACTCACAAGGCATTTCTGGAAGCAAAATGCAAACACTGCCCCGCAAATCTGTCACCTTTCCAAGCGCACAAAATGAGTCTCTTAGAGTTAAGATGACAGGGTAGTGAATTACATCCACTAGCTGGAGGGTATCTGCTTCTCTTTTCTCACGATCCTAAAGATGCTTCAGAGGATATGAGTCAATTCCAAGGCCATTCCTCTCCACACTCGCCCACTCAGCCTGCAGTGGGATGGGTACCTGAAGGCCCTGCTGGCACGCACGAGTCGTGAGGCCGGTGGGTCCAGCCTGGGCCCACTGGCTCATGACCAGAGACCAGACTGGTGTCCCTAAGGAGTGCAGTGGCTGTCAGGCCTGGAGCCCCATCAGGGAGTTCTTGTCGATGCTGGTAGCATTCTTCCTCCTGTTCTCTGCCAGTTGGAGCCAGGTTTCAAGCAGAGATGTCTGACACTTGCAATCCTGACCCAAGAGACCAGCGAGCCCCGGTTCCAGCCTCCGGCACTTTAGCATCCCATGCAATCGGCGACCCTGCCTCCTCCTACACTCAGTCCTGTTTTTCTACGGATAAGGGCAGAAACTGACTGATAGGGTCAATTTCCATTGCAGGTTCAATTCACAGCTCATTTCTCTGGAACTCTGCTCTAAACCTTCCATTACTACCATGGTGCTTTTTCAGAAACTCAATTTCAGAACCTGTGAGAGACATCTGGGGGTAATTTTAGAATCCTGTCATTGATAATCAAAGACACAGATTACAAACCGGTGCTCCTGCTAACAGGTTCCTCTTTTCTGCCTCCTCATGGACTATCCCAAGGTCTATTACAATAAAAGGAGTAGCAACTGGAATGGCACAAGGAGTCCCTTTCAGCATCTTCAGCTACTGAATTTCTGCCTCACTGGTCACACAAAAGAAGGTGATGAAATAGTATAGGAACAGCTTTATTTACGTTACTATTCGGTTGAATCAGAGCAAAGACCTCATTAACTAATACTATCTTGACCTCCCCAGTTATCCAATGTTCCTCAGCGGCAAAGATGCCAGGTACACAGCACAGCTATGGTTTTTGAATTAGTCATTGTTTTCCACGGTTCAAAAAGTACCCTTTGTCAGTGAGGTTGAAAATTCAGAAATACATCAGTCTTCAATTTATGCCTCCCAACATGCTGCTGGGAAATGCACTATCCACCTATCAGTTCTGTATCATTTTCATTTTGGTCGCAGTAGGAAGCTGGAATTCCTATTCAAGTTTTATCGGAGATACAAAAGATGATATTACATAACAAATGAGTAAGACAGACTACGATCGGAGAACGCAGACCCTCCCAGGCAAGGGGGTGAGTCTGCAGGCACGCTGAATCTGAGCTGCCGCTGACAGCGTAGGGGGAGCACTCCCTGGAGGGACTGGGTGACCCTAAAAGAGCAATGTGTGCAAATGCTCTGCTTAGTCCTTGGTCTGGTTTGTACATAAAAAAGGGAAAGTAAAAGAATATATCCTGGGCCTCAGATTAGTCACCCTTGGTGTCTGGTTTCAGGCTAACGTCACTAAGTCTTTTAGGAAAACATACTGAAAAATACAAAATCAAACAAACACCTGTGTACCTACTAACATCAAGTGTTACCATCCGTGTTTTGCTTCAGATGGCTTTTTATGAAAAAAATATAACAGTGCTGATATAAAGCTTCTCCACATTTCTGCATGCTCTCTCAAGGTTTTGTGTCTCATTCCAGACGTGGTTTTGTATTTTTATTACCTGTATTTGGGATGATTAAAATTTCACATAAAATTTTAATGCCGTTCTCTGCAGCTAGACTCATTCAACATCAGTCAAGTTGCAAGACGCATATCTGGTTTAGATCTGTAGAGAGACACTTAGAGATCATTTTACCTGGTGCATAGAATTCCACTGAATAAATAAACCACAGTTTCCTTACACATTCCCTGATGAAGGAACAGAGACGTCGAGCCTGCCTCTTCTCTACTACAAGTGATGTACAGTGAGCACCCCCTACATATGTCCCCGTGGCCACCTTCCCTCCAGTGAACATAAAAAGTGGGACTGTTGGCTTGTTGAATCTGCACATTTTTAAGTGTACTAGATAATGTGAAATTGCTTCCCCAAAAGGAAATAAGGTTCAGTTGTTCCTCTTCCCCCAAAGAGAGACAATTGTTGTTATGCTGTACAATTTATGTCACTTACATACATTTTTCTGTTAATATCAAATATTACATAGTCACTTAATAGATTTTTATAGGGGAGGCACGAATATCCCAGAAACCTTGCTGGCTCTTTGAAATCTCCTTCCTGGAGAACAGCCCACCTTTGGTTCTTATGTAAAAAGGACTATGGTTACTGCCAGCCAGGCTGAAGGGAAGCAAGATAACATCTCATTGAAGATGTATCTGTTCTGAGAACACACCCATGGGTGGGGCCTCTCACCTGAAAGCTGTACAAAGCCCTCTCCTCACTCAGTGAAAGTGGCATCACACCAGGGATGCTCTCATCCCTGGAACCAGACCTTTGGATCCCGAAGGCTGAGTCTCAGTCCTGGCTCTCCCACGACGGGTACAGTTACTGCTTCCATGGACCCCGCCCAGACATCTGAACCTCAGTCTCTTTCATTCTCAGATACCCACAGAGGCGCCCCAAACAGAACTTAGGAAGAGACAGAGGAAGGCAACTGTCCAAGGCCACGGCCAGCCCATCTGGTACCCTTTGTGTACAACAGAAAAGCACCCCTTCCTCAAGGCACTTAATGGTATCTGCTGGAAAACTGCACCAGAAATATACAAATCTCTGGGGTGTACGCTCTGAACGGGCACTGCGCGTCTGTGCCGTGCACAACCTGCACGACCATATGCCGTGTGCAGTGGAGGTCCTGTGGAGTGAGAGCATGTGTATGTGTGTGTGTGTGTGTCTATGTGTATATGTTTGTGTGCTGTTCAAAATGTGCAAGTTCCACAACCAGAAAGATAAATATACACACACACACACACACACATCATATATATATGCTGCACACGCTAAGAGTTCTGAGCGGAGACATTTTTAATGGGCAATTTCAAAACATCTGATAAGCCAGGTTTGCAGCAGTGGGTGTGCTGCAAGGCGTGCCTGCCGACAGAAGGACGTGGACCTTCTCCCTAGCAGACCAAGACCACGCGCTCACCTACCCAGACTTCGATGTTCACAGACACACGTGAAGTGCTTAGACCGTATTTTCGGGAAGGTGCCAATTCTCGCTCCTCCTCCGTAATCTTATCTGTCCCTCAGGCCGCAGCCAGATGCCTTTCCTACTTGACAACTCATCGGAATCAATCCAAGGACTTCTAATTGATGCCCCCTTATCATCTGAACCAAATAAAAATGTGTCTGTCGTAAGTCACAGCTGTCAGACAGATCACAGAACCATTCTTACTTTCTGCACCAGGCAGGCGAACGTGTCTGCTGCACCCCAAGTACAGTTCTTCCAGAATTAACACCTCTGCTCTCACTGATCCGTAGACATGCAATAATAGTCACCTTTTTTATCTGCCGAAAAGGAGCCTTCATTTCCTTTCAACCTTGGTTCAAAATCAACCTCGATTCATGACTGTTTCTTCTTAGTTAAAAGAAAAACTCAGAGACCTTAATATATCTATGTTGTCAAATTGTAGTGTTGGTATGTTATTGTGTTTCTCTATGTTTTATTGTTTTCTGCAACAATCAAGTTCATTGCCTGCTCATCTCATGTTTACCAGGAAGGCTCTACCCTAGAAGATGCCTGTATTGACTAATTGATGCATTTGACAGAAGAGTGACAACACAGAATAATAAACACTGAGCGTCTAGCTCAGTCCTTTTGTTTTCATAAGTCAGTTCGGGAAACGTTTCCTTTTCCCCAGTATTTATTAGTTTTCCATGAAAAGCCTTTCCAAGGTCTGTGCTGTGACTTGCATCTCTGTTTTACTTGCTGCTTTGAAGAAGTCACATAGGCACCGTAAACATGGCTCCCCCAGCAACCGGAATAGCCCATTTTTGCCCGAGTTCCTTGGTGACATTTCCAAAGTGCAAAGTTCATCACTGCAGAAGGAACACCACTGCTATACAGTAAAACTAGAATCTTCAATTGTGTCGACGCACTGGAATGAACAAACTGCAGTTCATCCTATAGATGAACTTTACAAGAAACTGTTGTATGAAATAAAAATGAGTCTCCAGTAAAAGACTTCCTTGGTATTTATTTCAGGCTATATAAAAGGAGGAGGCAAAATGATTTCCACAGAGTTTTCCAGAACTGTCAAAAATTGGTTTGAAATGTGTTTTGACCTTCTCTGACCCTCATAAAGCTGTGATGCCCACAAAAAGCCTTGGAAGTTTGGGCCTGATATTTTACCCGGAGCAAAAGTGTACCCAAACCAGTCACTGTCTGTTACAGGGGTAAGGTGACAAGTGTTGAAAAGACCCAATCCAGCACAATTTTAGTTTTACCTCTAAGAACTACCCTCTCTAGTTGATACTCGGCAGATCAACGTTATTTAAAACATTTTTACCTGTTTAGAACCTCCAACTTCGGTGTTTACAACCTTTTGATGATCACAGTTTTCTTTTTGAAGCTGCCTATGAATCGAGGAAAATGGCTTCACAAAAGACCACACTCAACTACGCTAGACTTGCTATTCTGGTCACCAGCCCCTCTTATCCGTGAGAGGTGCCTTCCAAGGCCCCCAGTGGACGGCTGAAATCTGGGACAGTACTGAACCCTGCATGTTTTGCCCTATACAAACATACCTATGATAAAGTTTAATTTATAAACTAGGCACATTTAAGAGACTAACAACAATAACTAATAATAATACAGAACAATTATAACAATATACTGTAACAAAAGTTACGTGAACACAGTTTCTTTCTGTCTCAAAATATCTGATTGTACAAATTTAATGCCTCTTCCATCTTAACCAAGCACTTCTCACACTCTGTGGTCATAACTTATGCAATCTGAGGTGTGACAGCAAAACTAGCACTAATTTTTTTTTCCTTCTTCACAATCTTATGGACCGGAGATTCATTCTTACTGTAGATCTTAGCAACCTCAGCATAAGATTTTTTTCCTTTCCTTATTAAGTCAAGGACTTTCACCTCTTCACTTAGAGGCAGCACCTTGAGGCTTCTCTTTGGCATGACCAGATTGCCAGTGTCCCTCCTTGTGCACTGTGGGACCACTATTAAGTAAAATACGGGCCACCTGAACACAGGCACTGCAACACCTGGACAGTCAATCTGGTAACTGCTACTAAGTGACTATGTGACTAATGGGCAGGACAGGCTGGAAGGTTCACGTTGCAGGTAGGAGGGAGCGCGGTGGTGCGAGATTTCATCCTTACTCAGAATGGTGCCCGATTTAAAACATGAATTGTTAATTTCGGGAACTTTCCATTGAATATTTTTGGACCAGGGTTGACCTCAGATAACTGAAACCGCGGATGGGGTAGGGGTGGGGGGGACCACTGTATAATTATTCTTCTGCATTTTCATCAACAACTTGTTTTAAGAAGAGCTTTCTTCAATTTAAAATTGCATATGATGGACAAGTTTGTATTTAATGACCCAAGTTTTCCATCTTTCAAATCTTCTACAGATGCCTGGAGAATGGAAGGGTAAAAACTCAGTTCTAGAAGGACAGCAGGCTGCCAGCGGCCCCTGAGGAGCTTAATATTCGGACAGAAAGAAGGATTAGCATGGGAAGAAAGGAACCAGTTTATTTTATTTTAAAAAGGTAAAAAGAAAGAAAACAAAGTTCTAGCTTGAAATTATTTCTGTTTCCCCAAACAACAAACAACTTAGGGGAAAAAAACTTGCTCTTTTTGTAAAGGGTAGTTTCCATCTCTGCTGAATTATCCCCATACTTTGCTATCAAATTAGCACATGTTGGCATCAATTTTACCCTCAGAGTAGTTCCTGTGTAGAATTACCTCCATTTCCCATCTTCCTGACCTTGCAGTGTTGCTTTTCCAGTTAAGCCTAAGGTAATATATGAAAAAGCCCAATTTTCTCATTTACAAAATGAAAAACCCATGTGGACTTTGCGTGTGTCCCTGGAAGCCAGAACATCAACTGATTATTGACTGATGATGCACTGACTCACAGCATTTATCCCAACACTCCTGCGGCCCATCATCTGCTCTGTAGGCCTCCAAGAGTAGCCTAGGACTTACGAAGACCACCCCAAACTCTTTCAAGTGAACTCCTGTCTCCTGATTGCACAGCACCCCAGTGGAAAAAGCTCTAGATGTCTTCATCGCCACAGTCCACGAAGGTGAGGAGAGGTGGGATCACAAGTCCCCTGAGAACCCCATGTATTGACCTCGTTAGTCTCACCTCCCTAGATTCTAACGCTCAGTTATCTGGGGGAGGGCAGACGGGATCAGAAATCAGGGTAATGTGTAGTTTTATAAAGCTTCCCGGGGGAGCTGGCGCCCACCCTCTTCTGACCTAGTAAGGAATCCCTGAATTATGAACCTGCACAACTATTTTTTTTAATTGAAGTGCAGTCAGTTTACAATGTTGCATCAGTTTCTGGTGCACAGCATCACGTCTCAGGCATACATACACGTACATATGTTTGTTTTCAGATTCTTTTTCATTACAGGTTACTACAAGTTAGAATATAGTTCTCTGCTATACGGTAGAAACTTGCTGCTCATCCATTTTATATACAGTAGTGTGTATCTGCAAATCTTGAACCCCCCAATTTATTCCTTCCCACCTCCTGCCCCCTCTGGTGACTGTAAGTACAAACATATAGTATTAATTTTTAACACCTGGAGAAGGTGTGCTGTGTTGTTCGGTGCTGTCTTTTCTTTTTTTTCCTTTTTTTTTTTAACTTGCCATGTTTTCTACCTTTAATAAAAGAACTTTGTTTTAATAAAAGAACAAGGGAACTATCACAAATAAGGATTTTTATTACAGCTAATTCCTCCCTCACCTTTCGAAAATAAATCACAGCTCATTGATCCATGTTTCTTTCATTTTTAATTCTGTTTACTTGCCACAGAAATGTGTTTTTTTAAAGTTACTAACAATACCATTTACCATCACACCAAAAAGAATAAAATACCTAGGAATAAACCTACTCAAGGAGGCAAAAGACCTGTACTCCAAAAACTGTAAGACACTGATGAAAGAAATTGAAGATGACATAAATAAATGAAAAGATATACCGTGTTCTTGGATTGGAAGAATCAGTATTGTTAAAAGTAGCCATATTACCTAAGGCAATATACAGATTCCATGCAATCCCTACCAAATTACCAATGACATTTTTCACAGAGCTGGAACAAAAAATGTTAAAATTTGTATGGAAACACAAAAGACTCCTGAATAGCCAAAACAAAAAGAAGAACAGAGCTGGGGGAACCATATTCCCTGACTTCATACTATAGTACAAAGCTACAATAAGCAGATCGGTATGACACTGGCACAAAAACAGACATATAGATGAATGGAACAGGATAGAAAGTCCAGAAAGAAACCCACAAATTTACGGTCAATTAATCTGTGACAAAAGAGGCAAGAATATACAATGGAGAAAAGACAGTCTCTTCAGTAAGTGGTGCTGGGAAAACTGGACAGCTACCTGTAAAAGACTGAAATTAGAACATTCTCTAACACCATGTACAAAAATAAACTCAAAATGGATTAAAGACCTAAATGTAAGACCAGATACTATGAAACTCCTGGAGGAAAACACAGGCAGGACACTCTTAGACATAAATCACAGCAATGTATTTTTTGAACCAGCTCCTGGAGTAACGGACATAAAAGCAAAAATGAAGAAATGGGATCTAATTAAACTTAAAAGTTTTTGCAGAACTAAGGATACCATCAACAAAATGAAAAGACAACCTATGGAATGGGGGAAAATATTCGCAAATAATGCGACCAACAAGGGACTCATTTCTAAAATATACAAACAACCCATACACCTAAACATAGAAAAAAGCAACCCAATCAAAAAGTGGGCAGAAGACCTAAGCAGACGTCTCTCCAAAGAAGACACACAAATGGCCGATAAGCACATGAAAAGATGCTCAGCATCACTAATTATCAGAGTAATGCAAATCAAAACTACAATGATGTATCACCTCACAGCAGCCAGAATGGCCATCATTAAAAAGGCTACAAATGATAAATGCTGGAGAGGGTGTGGAGAAAAGGGAGCCCTCCTGTACTGCTGGTGGGAATGCAAACTGGTGCAGCCACTATGGAGGAGAGTATGAAGTTTCCTTTAAAAACTGAACACAGACTTACCATGTGATCCAGTAATCCCACTACTGGGTATATACTTGGAGAAAAATATAATTCAAAAAGACACATGCACTCCAATCTTCACAGCAGCACTATTCACAATAGCCAAGACATGGAAACAACCCAAATGTCCATCAACAGATGAATGGATAAAGAATTTGTGGTATATTTATACAATAGAATACTACTCAGCCATAAAAAAGAATAAACTAATGCCATTTGCAGCAACATGGATGGACCTGGAGATTGTCATTCTAAGTGAAATAAGCCAGAAAGAGAAAGAAAAATGCCATATGATATCATTTATATGTGGAATCTAAAAAAAAAAGGACACAAATGAACTACTGATTATTTATAATTTAGGTGACTGATTTCTTGAATATGTGTAAGCATGTATGACTGTCCTTTATGATTGGATTACTGCATTCTGTCAATTCGTATTTTGTGGTTGGCTTTATTCCTTTGATAACTATGTCAGTTTAAAAAGCTATAGCTCTAAACTGTTCTTAGAAACAATGAACAGTACACATATGTAAATTTAAATAAATGTTTTTTTAAAAATTGCTAACAAGTAGGCTTCGTTGAACATTTCCCAGAACTGGCTTAAAAACTATGGAATATATTATATAATCTTAATAAGGCAGACCATTCATTGGCCATTTAGGGTTCAGTTTTGTTAAAAATACTCAGGATTCTTACATGTTGAAAACTAATCAGACATTTTCATGAGGATCCACAAATAATAATTCTAATAAGTTACTGATGTGATAAATAGTAAAACATAACTTAGCTTTTTTTCATCCTTTTTGAAGTTGAATTTCGGTTATCGCTGGGGTAAAAACAAGGCGACAAGCCCACCACAGCAAAGTGACCAGGTGACGAGCTGCATGCTCCCTTCAAACCTCCCTGCAGGGGTCGGCGAGGGGCCTGGAGACAGTAAAGGCTAGGTTTACCCAGGGAGGAGGCCCGGTGACCTGTGGGGCAGACGCGGGGGACCAGCCTGCGGGCAGCAGGATGAACTGGAGAGGGGAGGGCCTGGTGGGAAGGGAGCAAGACTGGGCTCTCCCAGGAGGACAGCCAGTCCAGCGCTACCAGGAAACGCCTTGGAAACACAAACCTCGAAATGTGGTCTCTTAGGTGGTCAGGGGCTGGGGCGCAGGGTGGGACCAGGGACCGGAAGAAGTCAGTCTGGCCAAGACCAGAAACAGGGGAGAAGAGCTCGGGCTGTGATGTACCTGGCTGTCTGCTGTCCGCGCTGCCCACAGGAGGGGAGCCAGCGTGGCCCTGAGGGCACACTGAAGCTCACGGTTGGGGGAAGGATTTGGAGGCGATGTGACTTTCAAGCCACTAACAGATGGTGGTTCCAGGCAAGAGCATTTAAAAAGAGAGGAAGAAAGGAAAAGACCGTATTAGCGGAACATCATTTTACTTTTATTTTACATTTTCCTTTTACGCTTCTTGGAGGCATCTCCCCTCCCGTGTGAAGGTGACAGAAATAAGATACTAAAGGTTACAATTTGTAAGCCATTCATCCTTTGATATGTGCCATTTCCAACATATTACTTTACGACAGGTTTTACCTGAATTTTAAAAGAAGGTAAGTTTTCAGTTAAGTGAAGAATTTTCAACTCTGAACTAGAGCCAACTGGTATCTGGATTTTTATATTTGGTACCTACTTAATAGTTATACATTTCAGAAAATGCCACATTTAAATTCTAATGTATTTTAATAAGGAATGAAAGAAAGTATCACCCAGTATGTTTTTTTTCCCTTAAATTACCCCTAGTGCTTGATTACTCCTCCACAATCAAACTCACGTCTTAAATATGAATGACAGAAAACAAGACTACAGCCTGAATGTCTAACAGAGATTTTCGCTGCTTGTTTAAAATGACATGCCTAGCTATTCAGTA
Source organism: Camelus bactrianus (assembly GCF_048773025.1). Taxonomy (NCBI): domain Eukaryota; kingdom Metazoa; phylum Chordata; class Mammalia; order Artiodactyla; family Camelidae; genus Camelus; species Camelus bactrianus. Next base: position 2,841,974 of record NC_133562.1, read on the forward strand.
ATCACTTTATAATAACCCCTTTCATTTCCAAATCTACTTAGCCATCAAGCAGCAGCGAGGAAAAAGCCGGCAGCAGTTTTTACAACTGCACATTAGTTTCACATTTCATGACAAGCTAATTCTAGAGAGTTCTAACAGGAGACAGGCCTGGGTCCTTGTGATTTTCTTCCCTTGGCGTGAAGGAAACGTGTGTCTAGCTGCTAAGTGAAAGATAAAAGACCACAGACACACATTTTTCATGTCAGTGACAATTTGCCCCAAGTGCACGCTAGGTGCCATGGCCTCATTCACATCAACAGAGGGTAACTAGGTTGACAACTGCTCTTAACCCAAGCCGAAGAGTTGCAGGGGTTCAAAATCCCAGCCCCAACTGGACTTAATCGTAGTGTGATGCTGGGGTCTTCCTAGGAGGTCCTGGGTTTAAAATTTGTCCAAACCACGCAGAACGTCAGCTTGTACACTTCATAAGGCAGAAAATATAACCACCCTATTCTCGGCATGACAAATATGCTTGACCATGTCACATTCGGTCACACGAGAGGCATTTCGATGCAGACTAAATCCAGGCCACACCTTACGATGCCTCCAATTAAATTCAAAACCTCACCAAGTGTCTGACCAAACAGCTGAAAGAGGAAACTGATTTTCAAGACATTACTGAAGTCAAACCACAATCCGCAACGGAGCAATACTCTAAGCTCTAGGTTCAAGCTCTGAAGGTTGCCATGAAAATCACCTGGTAAGATGATACACCACGGTACAAATCTCACATTTCAGCAGCTCCATCCTTGCCAGGAGACCGGAGGCACAGATGTTGTTTATAATGTTGAACGAGAATAAGCGGGCCGCGCTATTTCATACATCAGCCTGCAGGAGACGAGCGGGACGCGCCCGCACTCACGGAAGTCTACTGCTGCTGGCAGAGTGCATTAACTCACAGTCATTACGCCCCGAAATGTCAGCTAAATGGACAGTCGAAGACAAGGCTTTCCTGAGCCAGAGCCCAGACTGCAGGGCCGTATAAATCTATGCTAAAGACACGTGACCAATGAACGCTACGTGGCTGAACAGCAGAGAGAATTTTTTTCCTAAACAGATACATTCTGATATGTGTAATCAGCCTGGGCTGGGGCATGCAGGATGTAATCAGCTTCGGCAAATTAACTCCCAAGCACATGAACTGATAAATGAACAATATTCTCCACATCAGCTGGTGAAATGAACTTTGAACTGTTCCGTGCCTTAAAATCCAGAACGAACAGAAATAGCTCTCTTACAAAGCAATCATGCAGTGACTGTTTTAAACATCTGGCAACAAGACAGAATAGAGCGCAGAGGTGAAAACTGAAAAATTTGAAATTAAAAGATGACGAAAAACAGTATGTAAAAGAATATGTATATGTATAACTGAATCACCATGCTGCACACCAGAAGTTAACACAACACTGCAAACCAACTATATTTCAGTAAAAATTAATTTAAAAAGGTTAATGAATTAAAAGAACTTTACTTTTACTTTTTGGCTGAATCTTATTCTTTCTCTATTTTCCCATGAAAAACGACTCATATTACTGTACTCAAAAAGCCTGTGTTAGCATTTCTCCAATAAAGACAGATGAATGGCCAACAGGCACATGAAAAAATGCTTAATATCGCTAATTATCAGAGAATCAAAACTACTATGAGGTATCACCTCACACTTGTCCGACTGGCCGTCATTAAAAAGTCCACAAATAAATGCTGGAGAGGGTATGGAGAAAAGGGAACCCTCTGACACTGCTGGTGGGAATGTAGTTTGGTGCAGCGACTGTGGAAAACAGTATGGAGAGTCCGCAAAAGACTAAAAACAGACTAACCATATGATCCAGCAATCCCACTCCTGGACATATACCCAGAGGGAACTCTAATTCAAAAAGATACATGCACCCCAGTGTTCACAGCAGCATATTTACATTAGCCAAGACACGGAAGCAACCTAAATGTCCATCGACAGACGACTGGATAAAGAAGTTGTGGTATATTTACACAATGGACTACTACTCATCCCTAAAAAAGAATAAAATAATGCCATTTGCAGCAACATGGATAGACCTGGAGATTGTCATTCTAAATGAAGTAAGCCAGAAAGAGAAAGAAAAATACACCATATGATATTACTTATATGTGAAATCTGAAAGAAAGACAACTGAACTTATTTACAACATAGAAACAAACTCATAGACATAGAAAACAAACTTACGGTTACCAAGGAGGAAACAGGATGGAAGAGAGAAATTGGGAGTTTGAGATTTGCAGATGCTAACTAATATATATAAAGTAGACAACAAGTTTCTTCTGCACAGCACAGGGAACTATATTTAGTATCTTGTAGTAACCTATAATGAAAAAGACTATGAAAAAGACTGTGCATGTATATGTATGATTGAACTATTATGCTGTACACCAGAAATTGACACAACGCTGTAAACTGACTATATTTCAATGGAAAAAAAAAGCCTGTGATTCTTGTCCTTTCAGTCCTACCACTACCAATGGCCTTGAACTATGTCTTATCCCTTGAAATCCAAGCCAGCTTTTGGTTGACTTGCTACATAATTTTAAGAGTAGCACACACACGGCCCTCCCAATGAAACCTTGCACTTAATTGTGTCCAAACACAACACAGGAAGCTGGAGTAGCTGGCTCCGGACCTGGGGAGTCATCCAAGTACAAAAATAATTTTGAATGGGAACATTCTTTGGGTGGGGAGGAGAGTAAGAGTTATGCTTGGCTGCCATTCACCCAAACACTGGGCACACATTCAGAGAAAGCACGCTGCCCAGGACCTGTCCTCTCTTCACGAGCTCAGACGCACTGCCCTGGGTTACCGCTGAAATCTAGAGGCTTGGGGTGGGTTACCCATGAGGTTGAAACAAAGAAGTGATTTCAGTGGGTAGCAAAGATGCTGCATCATGACTCACTAGGGCTCTAAGGGCAACAGGAAGCTGCATGGAGTCGGGGAGACAGGAGAGGCATCGGGGCCTGGGGGAGCAGCTCAGGGTACACGAGCTGCTGTCTGGTAGGGAAGAGGTACCCTCCACCCTGTGTGCATCCAACCATCAGCTTAGGCGGAAGTCATCCACCAAAGCTACCATTTTCTCTATCTCATAAAAAGTATTACTTCTTTGGAAAAGCTATGAATGAAAAAGATTTAAATTACTAACCCTAATGTTATATTAGCTTGTCATACATCCAGTCTGGAATACATCCAAGAATTCTTTTCCTCCTAATAGAAGCCTTCAGTTATCATTCCTAACCAGAGTCCAGGGACCCACAATGAAGGAAAGGCCTTTTCAATAGTCTCTCAGAGTCTCAAGAACTTCTCTGGCATTATCTCCATTGCCCATGACCTCTGAAAATCTTCTGTCCTGGGAAGGAATACATATGGAGCCAGCTATGGATCAGAATATCACATTTTAAATACAACATTAAAGATAATGGCTACCATTTTTGAATAGTTATCTTCTAAGCAGTATGCTAAGTGCATATAACTTTTTTTTTGCAAAATTATTAATTAAATATAGAAGGGATTATTTAAAAATTACACTTAAAACTTTGTGGAAATGTAAGATTGAGATCACAACTCTTTTACTTCAAATAAGGAAGCAGAACTGAGCAAGCATCAAACTGCTGAGGAGAGAAATACAGTAATCTGAAAAGTTCCCAGAACTTTCTATGAGGTTTCATTTCCTCATGGCTGGCTTGTACGCACACAGAATAATGTACAAGATTTAACAAGTATTTGCAACACTGACAACTGCGTTTTATTAACTTCCAAGGCTGGATTCCAGGCAATAAATCTGGTATGTTCTAATAACGGAGGTATTAAAAGTCTGCGACTTGCAGAATTATGAATTCGGTAATTACCTCTGAGTCACACGAAATCGTAAAATGTATCATGTTTTCTGTAACATAATCCTGGTAGAAAATAACTAAAAAAAAGGAGTTCCAGTTATTTATTACTATTAAGACCTTTTCAAGATGTGATAACGACATGGTTTACCGTGGATTATGTTTCTAAAACTACCTCCAGTAAATATCCCAATTCTGGCTAGGTATGTGACTTTAATCACTTAGGGAGGAAGACTTGCCTGATAAAAATCAGGAGGCTGACTAAGTGGCTACTGGAAATAGTACTAAATATCATGACAACATTATGATTAGAAATACGGCTACCTGCTAAAAACTGAAGAAGCCAACTGCAGAGGGGAAAGAAGAAACAGAAAGCTAGTGTATATTAAAAACAAACAAAAAAATTGTGCTGGCTCCCTCCCCACTCCTATCCACGCAGCTATTTCTTTTTCTGCTAAAACCAATGAAAATTTGATTAACATGGCAATTAAGCTTACTGCAAATTGCAGTGGTGTTTCCAGAGTCTGATGGCAGATACAGGGAGACACCCCTTCCTTTCTGTCCCACAGATTCACAAGAGCTCCTGGAGGGGAAAGCTTCAGCCATTCGAGGGACAGGGACTGAGCATGCGTCATGAATTGTAAGAGTCTCAACATATACGAAGATCCAGAGAGCTCGGAGCCTATTACATCAGCACCAGTCCTACATAAATTGTTTCAGGACAGAGTTAGAACTTCAAAAGTGGAACCATGTTCTTGCAATGATGACATACAAGAGGGAGAAAAGAAACTTCAAAGTATTAACAGATAAATGTCAGTGACCTCCAGCTAATACAAAACAATGCCACTCTGGCCTCAGGACCACTGCAGATACTTTTAGAATGTGTAGGCTTCTCCACGTGGCCCCATCACTCTTCCAAACCTCCTTGTCCTCAGGTTAGAAGGGCCCCAGTACCCAATTCACACTCAGCTTTGAAAAAGCATGCCAGAATTATCTGAAGAAAATACAACCTACCGAAAGTCAGTTTTACAAGTTTGCACTGGACTGAGAAAAAAAGGGTTCGGAGAATTAGAACCTAAAAAAAGATTTGTGAAGCTATTCTATTAAAGGTGTACTTACAGGGGTAGAGAATTCAGGCTGTTTTAGTCACATGTACATTTAGCTCATTTCTCAAAATGAGACATTCAATACCTCAAGGGAAATGAGTATTTTTCAAGAACTGCAGTTAACTAAATAGGCTTCTCACACTTAGGATTTTAACCAGCAATAGAAAAATGGACAGTATGTTGCCTCAGTAATTAAACAGTAAAATCCTATCTGAAAAGGAAAGAGGAAATTTTCCAATACCTCAAGAAGCTATTATCTGAAGCACAGAATATTTTTTCTTGTAAACAAGTACATTCTGAGAGCCCGATTAGTAAATTAATAACCATGTTAAGGAATTCACTTTCTGTTAAGTAGGTGAGATAGTGATGTGGTGATTCTAACTAATGGAGATAAAAAGTGGGGGAGGGGGTACAAAGCGACTACGTGCAAAAACACAAACTCTCAAAAAGCCTTTACCTATGCCGAGAAGACGGCTCTAAAAATAGGACTTCCCTCCTTATTCTAGGTGTTTTATTCAACTTCATCTTTCACTTGTCCAGATCACTTAGCTGGCTGAGAGACTTGCTTCACAGAAGGTACGATTTTTTTTCATAGAATAAAGGAGTTCAGAATGCCGGTTCTGAGAAAGTTCCTTAAGCACAAACCCCAGGATTGATAAACACACAGTAAAGGGCAACCTTCCTCTGCACTGTCAAAGGACTTCATAGCAGACAGCAGGAGAGCTCTATTTACATTATCAGTTGCAAATGTAACAATCCTTGAAATGGGACAGCACACATTCCATTTAGATATAAATGTATAATGTGTATAAATCACATTAAATATGCACTCACGTGAGTCACCACAATGACTCCTGGGTTTTGCTGGAGCTCGGGGGACAGTGGAAGAAAGAAGCGAAGTCAGAGAACACCTAAGAGACACGCCTCGTTCTTCATCATGAACTGTCTTAAATCTAACCACAGTTAACAGTACATCTGAGAACTCATCTTTTCATTTGTGCATCTTTTCAGAGTGACCACACATGACATTCTGTCCACAGAAATTACTTGTGAGATGCACGCAGAATAAGAAAGTCCCTCAGGAACGGAACATTTTCCACCAACGATTTTAGCATCTTACGTGGTTCCTCCCGCCTTGAGGAATGTACATAACTAGAGACCCTGCATACAAAAGGAAGTCTTCCACTTACAGCCTAGTCCCAAGGAGTCAGCGTTAAAAAGGACTTCGGCACAATTTAATACAACTCCCCACCCAACAGAGAAATCCCCCTTAAAAATCTCTAGAAGGTAACAACACTAGTTTTTCCAACCATCAGCAGGATATGGACATTCAACCTCAACTATCTTTTTTTTTTTTTTTTTTTTGCTTTATTTCAATAGTATCTGAATGATTTATTCAGTTTGGGCAGCATCTCACTGCCACTGAGACATGGATGCTTTTCAGAGATACCCATCAAGATACACATTGAGGTGTAAGAAATGCATCACGTCAAGAATCTAAAATCATTTAAAGTGGCTTGTTAATCATTTTCTCACCCACCTTGAATCTCAATTTCCTTCTGATGAGGTACTTTCTCCACGTCACTATTTGCAGATTATTTTCTTGATACAGAAAATGTACCTGAGAGTTGAACTTTTTGTTCTCTTTTAGCTCAAATTTTATATCATTTATACCAAACAGATATGCATCTCATTTTTTCCCTTTTCTTATATAAACTTTCAAAAGTCCACTGTGCACTTTTCCTTTCCAAGTCTCCTCTCTCCGCCTTCCTTCCTTTCACTTACCAGGCTAGGATGTAGCCCAGGACAACACGTGAGAGGACAGGGGTTGGAACCAGAAAATCTTGCTCTGAAGCCAGGCATCCCTGGTTTCCGGCTGGAGGAAGCCGGGCTTCAGGCAATTTCTCTGAACTCCAGTTTCCTTATTTCCAAATCGAGCTAATAATTCCTATGGGAGGGTTATTTTAAGGATTAAATGAGCTAAAGCAGTTACTACTCCCAGTGCAGTGGCCAGCATATAGAAAGCTATTTCTAGATATCTACAAGTGGGTTTTTCCCTGTAAGATTTTTTATGTTGTTATAACAATAGAAAGTCATCGTGCAAAATTCTGAAATAAAGATTACGGTCAAAGAAAAGAAGAAGGGACTATAAGCCATCTAAAATCTTACTGCTCCCAGACAATGAACTTAACATTTAGGGGTATATTATCTATTCTTGTTCTATGTGTGTTTGTGTCTATAGAGGTAAAAAACTTGAATAATTCTAACTCATCTATTTATAGCCTACTTTTCTATACTAACAAATGAAGATTTTCTGTGTTACCGAATACTTAAAAGACTATCCTTTCAAACAACTGCTCCGGGTTCTCCTGAATATGCATCCACATTTCCTTCAATTGACTCCCTGTCATTGGGCGTCGAGAGTATTTACAACTTTTAAAACACAAACTTTATTACAGTAAATATTCTTGAAGCCTTCTTTGCCACTATGCATGAATCTTTCTCCACTTAGCTTGTATTTCTAGGAATAGACATGTTAGGGTTAAGAATAGCAAATACCCAAGAATTTTACTGAGAATTGCCAAACTGCCCTCCAGAAAACTGTTCCTTTTATACTCCCATTAACAATGTATCTTTTCTGTAATATTAGTTACTGGAGTGGATTGAATGTTGTCCCCTCTCCCCTACCCCCAAATCCGTCCATGTCTGAGAATCTATGAATGTGACCTAATTTGGAAACGAGTCTTGGTGGATGTAATTAAGGATGTTGGATAAAATGATCATCCTGGGTTATGTGGGGAGGTCCCAAATCTAATGATCAATGTCCTTAGAGAAGACACAGGGGAGATGTGACAGACAGAAGGTCAATCTTTAACGAATTTTTTTGGATTAACATAATCTTGGGGTTAATTTCACATGCCTAGAGTCCTCCCAATAAACTTTAAAAATACTTTCCAAGTATCTGCACATCCCTGAAAGTCACTGGAATCTGAGATGAAATTATATTAAATTTATAAGTTACTTTTGGGAGGACTGACATCTTTAAAAGATGACTTCCTCCACTTACTAGAATATTTCTCGCTGGGTTTTGTCGTAGACATTTTACATTTTTCAGCCGTACTGTAAGTAGCATCTTCTTACTGACATTTTGTATAAAGGTATTAGGACAGCTAGAGATAGAATGAAAACAGCAAAAGTACTAGCAAGCCCTTATCTGGTACCAATGATGCAGCAGGCACTGTTTCAAGGCTTTATATGTAGTAACTTATTTACAGGTGAGGACATGGAGGCATGAACATTAAGTGACCTACCCAAGGTTACATGACCAACTGGTGGGAGAGCCAGAATCTGAATTCGGCAGTGTGGCTGCAGAGTTACTGGTTTTTGTATATTTCACTCTGTAACTGTGTTTTACCAGACTCTCATAATACTTTCAGTTGGTTTCCAGGGGCTTCTTCTCCATTTTCCATGAAAAAAACACTTTACATTTTTTAAAAAGTAACTGACAATTTTATTCTCTTTTTTCAGTATTATATATACTTCATTTTCTCCCCGCTCATTTATCGAACTGGTAAACAATCCCTAATATTGAATAACTGTGGATCGTTTTTCGCTTTAGGACATGGATAGTTAAATTTAAGTGGTGAGTGTTCTGCATGTTAGAAAATGAGCCACTGGTCATTTCTCTTGTTCCTTGTCTCCTCTCGGCTCTCTCAGGCCTTAGTCACCCCTCACCAACTCCAGAACGAGGCCCAGCTTGACTCACCTCGAAAAGACTGCTGATTTGCAACTTCCAAATCCAACCACTTCACTAGGTTACAACACTCCCCACTGGGCTGCTGGACACTTGCCATCGTCCCTCTGACTTGCGGCAAGGCCACCCATGACCCCTTCATCTCCCTTTCTCTTCACGGTGTCTCTCTTTGAGACCACAGCTCCACGAACGCGCCTCCATCTGAACTCTCTCCCCCATTGTCTTTCCAGGATGCGCCCACTTCAGATGAAACAGGAAGACGCATTGTTTTGCCCTGACTTTTTGCAGAACTGGCTGGCTGTCCAGACCACTTTGTTTCTGGCATTTTCATTAATTCCACACATATTGCATCTGACAGAATTACCACTGTGTTGGTTGACAGGACCCTGTGGCCTCCAAACAGCAGACGCATGATGTTCCTATCAAACTTGACACCTGTTTTTCATTCGCTGGCATTGATTTTCCACCCGCTGGCCAACATATTTCATAGAGAAAACCGTTAGCACTATCTGCAAAGTATTGATTGCAGTAACATGGAAAATCCTACCTTAAAATTTACAGCCTTAATTTCCAGTAGGTTACATCACTTATCTTCAAGTGGGTGAAGGTTTAAGAGTGTGATCAACGTGCACTAACTAGAATGTTTACTACTGAACAGCCTCCACAACTCACCAATTAGGACGGACCTGGGAAGACGGAACTAAAAACTTAGTAACTGCTTGATTAAGTTTCTCAAAGATCAGATGAAAAGCCCACCGTTTTCCAAGAAAAGAATCAAAGTACATACAAAGCACACAGTCTTGAAGAAAAAAAAAAAAGAAAAGAAAACAGATCCAAACTGGAAAATGCAAGTATTCAATATTGTAATTTAGGGACGAAAGGGCAGTTTGCAGGTAATTTATTCTAACGTTAAGAGTAAAAAGTCTTGTCTTTTGCGAAGTGTTATGACAGAATTTATCCTTTTATATATAAACATATGGAGTCTTACTAGATTTAATTCTCATTCATCATTCAACAATTATACACTGAGGAACTACTATGTGCCAGTGACTGCACTGAGATCTTGAGAGCTTCATCTGAATCATCTCACGTTGTCTTCACATTATTCCATACTTTTTAAAAACTGTATTCTTTATTGAGTGTAACTGATTTACAATGTTAGTTTCAGGTGTACAGCAAAGCAATTCTGTTATACATATACATACATATATATTTTCTGATTCTTTTCCATTATATGTTATTATATTGAATATAGTTCCCTGTGTTAGTGGTGGTACTTGGGGATTGAACCCAGGACCTCGTGCACACTAAGCACTCACTCTACCACTGAGCTACACCCCACCCCCACAATTCCTTTTTTTTTTAATTTGCGATTTTTTAAAAATACAGGGATTTGTCCTTGGATCTAGTCAATTGTTCTCTTAAAACTGTAGTAAACCTGTCACTTTGCACATGGTCCTACTTCGCAGAGTCTTCCATACTAATTCAGAAATTATCTTTCTCATTTAAAATCAAACTTTCACAGGTTAAGGTCCTTTCTGTTTTATGTTGCTTTACTTTTTAAAAAAAATTTTTTTTGCTATGTGGGAAGTCTCTAATGTATAATAAACAAACGTGTTTATATATGTATATATTTGGCTTCGAAATATGTTAGCAGAAATGTGCTGGATCTGAATAAACAGAATTTCAAAACGACTTACGAAGGTTATCACCTCACGAGTGTGCACATCTCCATACAAGACATATTCCGGAGGCGTGTGAAGTCCTAAGAACTCTCATGTGCCAGACCTGCCGGGCTTCCGTCTTCTGAAGGGATACATTTCTCATTCCAGAATATCAGAAACTAGTTACCAGGCTAGCTCTCTAAGCAAAAACTGAATGTAACTAGAAACATGAAGTAACTGTCCATCTAACTTACTTATATTAAGATAATAAAAATACTGAACTATATGTCACTCAAATTCTGAAAGACAAATCCTTAACAGCATAGATCAAGAGTTAATCAAATTTAATGATATTTTATGGTGTTCTGCTAGACGTAGATTTTGGTTTTTGATGAAGAATTGGGTATTATCAAAGTCAGGCAAAGGCTATTTGTTTCACAGACATAACACAGAATATAAGTCAGTACCAGTGAGTATCTATTTGTGCACTAATAAGTGTCAATAATTGGGGGCATTTGGTATCTATTTTTCAAAAAGATTCTCTGACAGGGTAAATAGTTTGTTTATATCACCAGCCTCAGTGGCTTATAACACCAGACACTCAGCCAAGACCATGTAAGTCATGTTTTTAAATGACACACTTTGATTTTCAGTATACCACAATTTAGAACTATGACAACTGAAATACCGGTTAAAGAATACTGCAAGCATTAGGAAGTTAGCACGGAATTAAGTAAACATAACTACCATTACTGCTCCCTTTACTTCTCTTGAGATTCTCAAAACTGTGCATGATGTGGGATCCTCATTTTTTTGTACTTGGTATATTCTTTTATCTATCACAATACAATACTCACCAGTATTACTCCAATTCTTACATACTATCCAACTTGGAGTTCGGCCACACATCAGGAGAGGATTCCAGGCCTGGGTGTGTCTAAGAGGCAGGGAAGATGTTGGTGTCTGATACCGTCTGCTTTCCCGTCTCTAAGTCTTTCTCCCCATTCCCAGACTGCATCAACCATCCAGGAGGCAAAAATGTCTCATGAACTGGTACCCAGGGGTGAGCTGAGATACCTAGCCTCTGTCACGCCAAAGAAATTGTTTTCACCCTGAACTTTACCCCAAGGCACCTGCCTCTGTCTCTAGCAATTTCTCTAAGGATTTCTGAGTAGGTGGGAATAGATTTTCTCTTTCTTTTGGCTCTGAGCTCTGGGTCAGTTTCTCCTGCTGATGAATCCTGGGACAGTTTCCATGTGCACAAGGGCTTGGAAACATTCCTACAGATCATCATTAGTTAAGTGCTGAGGGAGTCATTCTTTGCATTAAAGTAAGACAGAGGCTCACTCTCAATTTTAAATAGTTGTGCCAATGCTTTTGAAGATAAGGAGACGATAGTTCATTAAAATCCTGAAGTATCTTCATAAAGCAACAGAAGTCATAAATATCAGTTGACATGGCTGAAATAAAGACATCGTCATGGATACTCAAAAAAGCATCAGTTACTCCCTCCCTAAAACTAATGTACAGCCACATTTACCAGATAATTAGCCTCTGTTTCGTCAACCATAGAAATCACAACTCTCAGATGATTACAGAAGAAGAACAAGAGGCTTCTGAATTCTCGTCATCTGTGTTTTGATCTAGGATCGTACAGTGAATTGTGAAAGGCTTTATTTAGACGATTTCTCAACCAAATGTATGTCAGTTAATAAAACTGAATGGTTTTTAACTTTAAGAAAAAAAAAAAGCTTTCGCTGATCTAGAACTTTCCTCTTGGGCACCTTCTTGAGACTGTCCAGGCGTGGACACGGGGAGCGAACAGGAAGGACTTTATACAGACCCATGTGCTAGATAACTAAGTATGAAAAAGAGATCCTGTGGCCTTTTTTCACCCTGAAGCTCACCCCTGTCTCCCGTCTCTCCTCCCATCCTCAGACTCCTGTTTGATTTGGGATGGGTGACCTACCTTGTTTCCTTGACACCTGAAAGCCCACGGCCTTAAGTTCTGTGTCACACCAAGGCATGAAAATGAACACAGTCCCTTCCCTAAAGCTGGTGCCAGCCACTGAAATAACTCATTTCTTACGTTTATGGGACTGTAAAATAATACTCCATGTTGTATGGATTCCACACATAGCAAAGGAACACACAAACACATTTGTTAAGTGGATGGATTGGAGTGTATTTACCTTTTACAGAAGCTTACAGGAGATAGCAATGATTAACACAAAACAAGTAACCTCTTGTGGTACCAAATCAGACAGATTTTCAAGAGAGACACAGGGAAGGTGGTCCTCCCATTCCTCCAGTCATAACCTTTACGCCTGTTACAGGCTACAGGAGCTACAAGACTGCCCAGAAGTTTGCAGAACAGAGTTGACCAGTTTTTTTCATCTTCCAAATTCACTTCAAAGGTCACTTAAGTCAGTTCTCTTCAAACATTTAGACAGAAGTACCACTGACAGTGGAGGAGAGAGAATAGAGAGGTCTGGGTATGCTGTAGTAGGCAACTTACTGCAAAAATGGTATTTCTTTGAAGACTCAAAAATTTTACCTTAAAATATGCAGACTCTGGATCCTATTTCATGCAAACATACTTTAATGTAAAAGAGTAGCAGTCACACTTCCCATTGACCAGAACTGCTGTTAGGAAGGTGCCACTTCCACCACATCGTTTTGTACGTGAACTAGGTTACGGGTTCCCTGGTTTGAGAAATGCTGTCTTAAGAAAGTGATTTGCTGAAATGTGGACAATTGAAGACTTTGAACAGAAAACTGGTTTCCTGTAAGCAGAGGACCTATGTCGCAGGTTGCAGTGGACGGTCCCAGGATTAAGCCTGTTCTGGCATAATTATTATTAGCCAAATGTATCTCGGTTTGGATGACAAAACAGACGGTTACCTGGTCTACCAGCCACAAAACTGCCACCATATTGTAGATCACCGTAGCCTTTGGCAGAAACAGCCACAAGCCAAGGGACGATAAGAATGACAGCCAGAACTATGACCCCCTCAGAGTGGGTCACAGCAGAGCCCTGGACGGAGATCCACCACATGGTGTGGCTGTCAGAATTCTGACATCTAAATATGGAATTGAAATCTTTAACCAAAATGGAAGGAAAAGTCAATTAATGATGTTTAAACCAATGAATGAGACAGAGCCTCAAACCTAAAAGAAGGCAGAAGTTATAAACAAAGAAATCAGCAAAAAAAAAAAATGGAGTTCATCTACCAGATCTGAAAAATCATTTCTGTCTTCATAAAATACAAATCAATACAAGATTTCCTAAGGGCAAGTATAGTATCTTCCACCTTTTTTAAAATTTTAATATGAACACATCTTGCCAACACAAAGGCATGTACGTAGCCCACTGACCAATAAGTACATGATATGGTAAAGCAGAGAAGTCATGTTATTCCCCACTGAGCTCTCATTCTGTTGATTAAAACATGTATTAGAATAATGCCTTCACTAAAAACAGGAAAAGCCCAAAGTCAGAAAACGGTTCACTTGTAGGAGATGTGTACATAGGTGTGTGTATTCTAATAATGTATCATTATCAATTAGCAAATCATTAATTATCAATGATTCACTTTGTATACTATCCGTAATTTTTAGATGTTCAATTCCAGCTCATATTATTATATTTAAAATATTTTCCTTTCCTTGAAAATAACTACCGTCTCAAAAATGGTTGCAGCCTAGCCCCTCTCTCCCTGTCTGCCTGACCCCAGCGGTCCAGCTCCAGAGTTCCCCAGCCATCCTCACCATCCTCGCTCAAGTTTTCCATTTAATTTTCTAAGACTACCCTCATATCGCTTAGTTCAATTCTGAGAAAAGCACCAGAAAGTGCTAAAACGACTCAATTATACACAGATTTACTGCGATGAACTAAAAGAAACAAAATTAGTAGGTTCTTAGAATAAAAACTCTTTGTGTCAAATTAGGAATGCGTACTTACTTCTGCCAGCTTTACTTATAATAAAAACTATACCTACTATTCTCTTAAGTTAAACACAGATCTTAAGATATGTGTGGTCTGTTTCTAAACCAGTCAGAAGATCCTGCAGGTCTCTCACGTTATTAGCACATGATTTCGGCGGCTGTGCTCCTGAGAACGTGCAAGTCTTTGCTATCACCTGGAACTCATGTCCCCTCCGAACTCAAACTTGATAAGATCTTTGGTGTCTTCAGTTTATCATTTCTCCCAGACCATCCAGCCCGTTCCCTCCTTGCTTTTCTGGCTCTTCCTCCCCAGCTGGGGTGGCCTGGCTCGTCCCATCAGTGACTCTCACTGTCACTTATGACCCTGTGATCCCTGCGCTCCCCTCATCTCACACAGCAAACCCCACATTCCTGGGTGGGACGTCCGTGGTCTGACTTCTAATTCTTATGTCAAGGACTTTGTCAACGGCGGGTAACTGAACAAGAGGGTGGCTACGTGGGATGGAGGCTACCCGGTCTCCCTGGGGCTGAAACACCATGAGAAAGCTCTGCTTCTCCCGTGTCCTGGCCCATCCCCTCAGAAGCTGGTCCAGTTTCTGTTCCAAATGTTTGCCAAATATTTTACCTCCATAGCATTTACACAACACTCAGTAAACTTAACCACTTAGGTACCTTTAAGTGAATGACACTGACTTCTTACATATTAAGCAATTTGAAGGTCACTCAAAAGGCTGAAGGACACTACGTATCTCGTATCGTCCGAGGGAAAGAACGGGCCTTGGGAGGAGCCCCCAGAGAGAAGGGCTTCAGATCAGTGGGAGTGCGCTGCAGTCTGTCTACGTCTTAGTAACCACATGAGGTGTGTGCTTCCTCCCCACCCGTGCACTTCAGCAGTGCTGCCTGGACACCTTTTAGGTTTTCGGTACAGGCGACTGTGGCTGAGGTGAAATGGTGATCTTTAAAGGTCCCTTAAAGAGTCAGATTCAACAGCAACAGGGATGGACCTAATGACTGTTATACTAAGTGAAGTGAGTCAGACAGAGAAAGACAGACACCATATGCTATCACTTACATGTGGAATTGAAAAAAATGACACAAATGAACTTGTTTACAAACCAGAAACAGGTTCACAGACAGAGGAAACAAACTTACGGGTACCAAGGGGGAAAGGCTGGGAGGAGGGATAAATTAGGAGTTCGGGATTAGCAGATACAAACTACTATATATGAAATAGATAAATAACAAGGTCCTACTGTCTAGCACAGGGAACTATATTCAATAGCTTATAATAACCTATAATGGAAAAGAACATCTATTACATATGACTGAATCACTACGCTGTACACCAGAAATCAACACAACATCGTATGTCGACTGTACTTTTTTTTCAATAGTTCCCTGTGCTATACAATAGGACCCTATTGTTTATCTATTTTATGTATAGTAGTGTGTATCTGCAAATTCTGAACTCCCAATTTATCCCTGTCCACCCCTTTTCCCCTCGGGTAACCGTCACTGAATCTTTTTCTTTTTTAGATTCCACATATGCTATCTTCCCAGGCACAGTTTACAGTCATCCTGGAAAGACGCTGCCCCAGTTCTCTCCTTCTTCCTGCCCTATAGACACGTGAACCCCTAGTGAGAATCGCCCTAGTATGACTTAAATTAAACGAATGGTGACCTGTGCAGGGGATTGGGATGACTCTGCCACATGCACCAAAAAAAAAAAAAAAAAAAAAAAAAAAAAGACGGGGTGAGGTGTGGCTTTATTAAGTGGAGAGTAATGAATACAGATGCTTCAGATACTCCGTGCCACCGAGACGTCAAGAAGAAGAGCTAATGAGAATGAGTGTCCATGGTTAATTAAAATGATCCATTATAATATTAAAACTCGCCCTCAAGGGCTTCTCCTTGTTAAGATTTTTTCAAGCATTATTTCTTGTTATCCCAGATTATTAGTAAAAAAGTGATAGTGCCCCCCTTATTAAATAATAATCAGGTTTCTTGGGAGGATCTTTTCTCATCCACCCTGAGTGGCAGGGATTTAACTCACGAGAACAGTCTCACCGGCTTCATGTTAAATACATAAGGAACTTCAAAGCCCGTTTTTCAAAGATAAGGCACGATCTCTAATCTTCCTTGTTTAACTCCATGATAATCAACAACGGCCGAGAAAGAGAAGGGGGATAAAGGTGTTTTCTTTCTCAGTGCTGTGCCGCATGGCTTAACGGTGTGGAATGAGGACCAGAGAGCCGGGGAAATTACTAGACACATGACCAAAGCACCCTGCATCCACCACACCATTTTGTCAGCTCAACAGGATGATGACGCTTGTAAAGTATTCTTCTACACGGGCCAAAACTCAAGAGGGAACTCGAGGTAGGGTTTTCTGTACGTGCCACTGAACATCACGATGAATTGACTCAGCTCATTCCATTCTTACACGCCTGAGTTACGTGTGTTATCTCTCACTGAGAAGGATGAAACAGACAAATCAGGGCACCTGTCCAAAGTCACAAGGACAGAGAGTGACACACTCACTCCCAGGTCAACCCACACTGCCTTGCACTGCATTTCCCCCCACCCCCAGTCCTCTGAGAAGCAGGGTTAGACCACAGGGGCGCGCTTACAGATGCTCCTCCCGTGATGCGCGGAGAGGGCAGCAGGGACACTCTCCAGGAGGCTTTTCTGCTGCGTTTCCATCCAGCACTTTTTCTAAGAAGCCTAAAGCCTGCAGTAGACCTTACTTGTTCATGGTCACCGTTTATCTGGGCGCCTGGCTGTGATGTTATTACTGCTGTTATTATGGGCAGGAAAATTAAAGTGAGCATCGGTGAGCGGGGACGTCAATGAGTGAGTGGCAGTTTGGACTAGAAGTCTTGCCACCTCAATACATAACCCACAGCCCCAGCCACTAAATCTTGCTTTTTGTGATCTGGCAAAACATACGAGGCTGGGCAACTATTCATCTTTAATGAAACCAAACGTCAACTGTACCATTCCGAATCATCATTCAGTTTCTAGCGTAATATTCAGTATATGTTCAATCTTAAGACCACACATCCATATATAAAGCTTGAAAGAAAATCCAATTTCCTTCTCTAATTACATAAATTATTTTCACATGCCACCACAATTGTACATGAGACAGGAAAATGAATGTATCCATCAATTTACACTCAAAGATTGTTTTTCCCTCTCCTTAAGGAGTCAATCCCCTAATATGGTAGATTAATTATTTTTCCTTTCCTTAAAGAATTCTAAAAAAGAATGAAGTCATCCTGATGAATGTTTCCTTCCCTCTTCATCAGAGGCAGGTGTCTACTTCTCCCTAGAGGATGAGTCTAGCACCCTGTGGCAGGAGCGAGCAGAAAAAACAGGCATAAACAACTCGTGTCTGCTCAGCCGGGTTCAAGATACTGTTTCTTCCTTTTACAAACATTCAACAAACGCACAAATCGCAATTACAAAAAAATTCTCTAGGTATCCCACTAATCCCTAAGGTTACTAACAAGGTTACTATTTTTGTTGGATCTGGACCAAAAAGCTATCTTCTACGTGGCTGCTTATCAAAAATAAAAATGATTCCAGGAAAACACACATGGCAAGGTGAGCTCTCAACAGACGACACAGCCATTTCACCAAACGGATTCCCTTGGAGGGTTCAAAATTAAAATAAAAATCCCAAGGATGTGAACCCCTCTGGGTCTCCAGGAATGCTGGTTCTCAGCCTGGGATTTGTTCCTTTAAGGATCGACAGGCCACCTCCTCAGGGCCGCCTGGGCTGCACACGATCTGCTAGAACACAGCCTCCTCCTGGTCCTAGAGCATCTGAGTGGAGCTCTAGGAAGCAAGCATTTCCCATTTGCTACCTAATAACTGACTGGCCCTTCCTTGCTCGGGTGGTGCGCCCTTCGACAGCTGGGATATGTTCACGCTGTACGTCACTTAGGATGTCTCCCTCCTTGTTTCTCAGATAGGTGAGCCGTGGCCGTTTGGCACATGTAGCAGAGAACCCTTGAGCTTTAAAATCCTTGGGTGCAGTCAGAGCCCCAGTGACCCCGGACCACTGACACCACTCCCTCCAGCTACCTTGCTGTAAAAGGGACCAACGGCACCTGCTGCTGGCAAGCTGCTTTCCTGACCCCAAAGCATAACTGAACATTTGTACCTCGTGTTTTGCTGCATGAGTATCGGGTAGCATGCCTCCGTGTGTGTCATTTTTAAGGGGTAAAGTGTTGCATACCTTGAAATAGTGACTATGTGGTCTCTGTAATAATACATCTGATCCATTTCAACTAAAAACATGCTTAATGAGAAGACTCGCAGAAATCAGCAGGACGTAGAACTTCCCAACTGGTGTCTAATTTATAGATGAACGCAGTTAGAACATTCCTTACAGATGAATGTATCAGTGTGTATAATGGACACCCCGACACTTCAGTGTAACTACCACGGTGACCCTGGGGGCCACAGAAGCAACCGCATCTACCCACGCATGAGCCGCAGCACAGAGGGCAGGGAATGAGGGCTCATCACCTGAACCCTCACTCACGCTCTGTGTGTGTACGGTCGCCTTCAGGTCATCTGCAGGGACAGAAATGTTCTTTTAAAGCTGAGTGCGCCTTTCATGAAACTAACATTGTAAATTGACAATATATTGATAAAAAATAAGAATTAAATTTTTAAAAATTGAAAAAAAAAGAGTGCGCATTTCTAACGGTCCAGTGGTATCATCAGCTGCATGAATCATAGGCCGTTGGTCTCAGTGACCTTGCTGTCAACTCTCTCCTTGTCCTCTGGTTTCTGTACCCACACGTTTAGTTTCTGTTCTGTCCTGTACCCAAGAAATGCAGAAATCGGAATCTGTGGATGCACCAGAAAGAAGGTTCTTGTGGAAGAAACTGACAATCCTCGGATATTTTTCTTAAGATTTTTTTTAAAGTGAGACCAATTAGGGTGTTTACATCCAGCACTCAAGGCAACCCCTAACGGTCTGCCTTCCCCTCTGATCAGCCATCAGAGTCCCAGTTCTCATTCCCTGTCTACCCATCCACCCCTCCATCAATTACTTCTTCTCCTGCTAACAACATTTCAGCACCATCCCAAGTTTACTCCCAGATTTCACTGCAGCATTTGCACACACACACACACTCTCACACACACACACACACACACACACACACACACAATGGCACCCAGCTAACAGCCCATGCTTCTCAGGAGATGTTTTGGGCACTATCTTTCGTTACTGGATTAAACCTTGAGGACTCATCCACCTCAGAAGGTTTTCCAACTAACTCCAGTATTCATTCCAGGGTTCACTCTGATAAATTCTGATTTTCCTATCTCTAGGCACCTAAAAATGGTGTGGTTTTTTTGGGGTGTGTGTGGCATTTTCTATTATAATTCCAATTTAAAACTCTTTCAAATGATAAATGCTCAATTCTACACTTATCTCAAAGATAATTAGTAGTGACCCTCCTTCAAAACTTGGGGGCACCTGTATAGAGATCATTTCCTTCTCTGACACTGAAGTATTTAAACATTTTTGTTGCAGATCCCACAGAAAGGGTTCGCTCTAAATTAACTGGAGGACGATCACACCAAGCCAAGTTAACTACCCAAGTATGGGAGGTTGTCCATTACAGCTGTTAGAAGGCCAGGGACTCAGTCCCTGTGTGTGATTGAAAGGGCCAGGGACATTTCTTTGTTGAATTTGAGGCTGTGTTTCATATTCTGAATTGAGGATAAACAGCTTTACGTAAGAAGATGCCTTCACTGAATACCAAAAATCCACCCAGAAGTTTGAGAAGCATATTTATTCTCTGTCCTCTTTAAAATAATAATAGTAATAACAACCCTACCTGCAGAACTACTCTGAGCCGCCACTGTTCGTTTTGTCCTAAGCCTGTTCCTCAGCGAGGGCTACGTGCGTGCCGGGCAGAGCCAGAGCCCTGGATCTGTCGTGTAGAAATGTGCCCTTTCCTGCTACAACTGAGTCAGTGGTAGGCAGCTTCCGAAGCTACAAGCACAAATGCGGATGCGTTGAAAGGGACTGTTTCTGAAATTCGGTGAGGCACCCAAGGATAAGTTCTGCTGATGAGCTCAAACAACACTCCCAGACGTGGAAAGTGAGGGGCAGGGATGAGAGAAGCCCTTTTCTCGGCGGCACCAGGTCACCACTGGACCGAGAACAACAGTTCCATAATTGACAAACTCCTCTGGATTCTCAGCAACACATCGTTGGAACGCAGCAGAAAGGATCCACTGTTACAGGGGATAAATCCCATTTGTTTTTCACGAGGAATTTCTGACATTGGGGGCAGACTTGTTTCAGTGTCCTTGGTGTGTGTGTGTGAGATCACTCACACAGGTATGTACGTACATACATATGTGTGTAGACACAGCTTCTTCATGTATTCTTAATTTAGACCTATCTACACATTTCCAAACAAAACACAATTTCCCTTGTGTTGAGATCTACTTTGTGCATTATTCTTTAGTCTAATATATACTTTTACATTTCATTTAGCAGGAAACAACTGAAGCATTATGCACCCATAAAAGGCAATTATCCTACAGTTCTAATTATCTTGTAACACTTGCTCTTTTTTCCTTAAGTGTGTGGGTATACAAATGTTTGCCTTCTTCCAGAAAGAAAAAGAAATGTAGGCAGAAAAGATGTTTTTACTTTTTTAAATAATTCACTAATCCAGGAAAACATCGCTTCTTTAAAAACAAAAAATCTTTGAAATGACAAAATACGAAAAATAAAACTTCTAGTCAAAAGGTTGCCTACTTATCATTAATAGCTGAATCCTTGGCTTAACACAGGTTTTCTAAATAAAAAATACACACATCTATGCATGTAAAGTTACAAGTCTGATTAGCTAAAATCCTGGTGATAGGTAGTTTTTCAAAAATTGACCCAATCTTAATTTCTTGTATTCTAACAGGAAAAGAATTTCTGAATTTCCTCAGAATCCAATTAATCTACATAAAAATAAAACCTCATTCTTCTTACATTGCCTACATTAAAGAAGAAAACTAGAATGATGCGAAACTTGAGGGTTTTTTTTTCATTTTTAACTTGAATTTGTTGTTTAAGATGAAGTCTTGAATATCGAGATGGTATGTTTAGATATAATTTCCACTAATGGATGGAAAAGAACTCTGCACGTAAAACACATATTCGTACTTTTCTCTCGAAAGGCCTAAGCTTTTAACGCTAAGAGGTATGATCTCTATAAATAGAGAGTCATAACTCCTACAGTTTGGTGATTTTGAAACTGCAGAGAACCTTCCAGAAGCACAAATGGATTTCTTCCCCCAAATGAGTGTGTGGCCATTTCCACTGGTCCCTGTTGTCCGTGAACGAGCAGCATTCCCCCATCAGAGGTGGAGGAACTGAGGGAGGGGAGTCGGGTGACTGCATTTCCTAACCTAAAAGAGACGGAAGTCTACACAAGGTAAGTATCCGGCCACTTAACTAGCACTTTCACAGTGCTTTCTGAACGTTCTCGTGGTCTTAGAAGCAGCCAGTCCCCATACACCTGAATACCCCGAGCACACTGTTTACATCGACATCCACGTTTACCCACAGGGCCTGGCTTCCCTCCTTCTGGACAGAGACGTGTGCCCCACGGGGAAGGGCCGTGGCTGATGGGTGGACTTTGGCTCCCACCCGTCCTCCTGGACCCCCGTCCCAGGGAGCAGCTGCAGGCATCCACCAAGCCCAGGTGAGTGGCTCACTCTTTTGTGTGTTTTCTACTTCTCAAAGAGAAAACTTGATTCGAGAGACACACCATTCGATGAATTGTGACACCCTTTGTTAATAGAGAGTATTTCCAGATATGACAGAGGTGACCACACTGTGGGATACCAGACGGATGTTCCAATAGAAGCAAAGTGACCATCTTAGAGAATTTCTCTACAATAATCTATCAGAGAAATGGATATCCTTTAGAGTTTCAGGAACCCCTCTCTGCCAAAAACAACAACAACAACAAAGCATTTCTAAATAACCCTTAAGTTTGAAATAAAAGTGGATGTACTATCCCCAGAGTTGTATGGAATCAATAAAAAAAACTTTATAGCTAAAAAAATAAACTACCAGAGGTCAAATTACTACTTTGAAAGAGGCGGGAATTCACAATTGAGCTGTGAGTCACACAGATTAACGTGACCTCCCATCACCCCTCCTCACCCAGGGCGACAGTGAGCCTGGGGACCAGTCTCCTTGAGTCATCAGAAGCACAGAAAAGGAAACCACGGAAACAACGAACCCCGACTTTATCCTCTAAGAGAGGGAGGCTGGACTACGAGAGAAAAAAACATTTCACTTTATATCTAGTCCTACAATTTAGGCATTTTACTATAAGCGATGTTAAGATACATGTGAATAACTGTGTTTCTTCTTTCAGTGCTGAAGGGGTTCAGGTGTCACAAACATGGGGCGTGGTCCTCGATGTTCGTGCCGAGTTCCTGAGCCTCCCCCAACCCTGCTCATCACCCATCACAATACCCACAAATAGCTCAAGTCTCCCTTTGCATTTGAAAATTAAGGTGGAAGGACCATAGTAGGAAACTGTCAAGACAAGTTTCCACATTTCTGCAAAAGTCCCCTCCAGGTTACAATGGTTTGCGTTTGGCAAAGAGTGACTCAGAGCAAAGATTTAAGAGCAGAACTCACTGGAAATGATCAAATCTTTAAAGGAGTCCAAAAATGGGTTAAAAGAAACTTACTGGAATGAGTAAAACCATGGCAGAGGTTTTTGTTGCTGTTTTTTTTGTTTGTTTGCTTTTTACTGGTACTAAAGGCTACAGCTGGTTGGCAATGAAGAGCTGAACATCAGCAAATGTCCCAGTGAGTCTCTCCCTCACAGAGAAAGAGTGCTGGCTTTCCATCATGGGCCCAGCAGGCAGCCCAGGTCAGGAGGTTTGGGGCATCAACACATCAGCTGTCGTTTTCCATTTCCCACCACCAACATCTGCGTCCAGTCTACCCTCCAGCCTGAACCGCCCACGATCTGTCCTCCTCTACCTCTCCCTGTACAAGTTCAACCCAAACCAGCCTCACCCTGCTCCACCAAGCCCCCGTATCCCCCCGGCCCTCCTGGAAAACCAGTTTTCTCTTGGAAGACACTGCCTTTCCTTCAGTCTGGATTTTCCTAAATCAAAATCTTTCCCTTTTCCTAAATACCCTGGATTACGGGAAAGGATCTTGGGTTGGGCTCTTCTCTGACCCTCTGCTGCTTCTGGACTTTTGTCTTTTGGACACCATTCACTTCACATTCAATACACTGTTGTATATGCATGACTGGGACATGGTGATGCACACCGGAAACTGACACATTATAACTGACTGTACTTCAGTTAAAAAAAGATACTGTTGCCAAATTACTTCCAAGGCATCCAAACATCTTGCTGAATCCCACCCCTGGCGTCCAGCTCTCTCCTTCCTTCATCTCCTATGGTCCATAACCTTTGTATCTACACAAACTACATTTAAGTCCATTTGGCTCAAAGAACACCGAGCCCCTCCCTGCCTCTGACCCGCATTTCCAGACACATCTTCAGCCTCAAAATATGCGATGTCCCACATCCCCAGTTTAGATCTCACCCCCTATCTCCACCTCTCTCCGTCTCCAGTGAGTCTGTGGATTCTCTGACCCTCTGTATCCGTCTGCCCTGCCGCAGGCTGCCACCCAGCCTGGGGAGAATCCTCATACTAACATTTAAATATTTCCTTCTCGACTCCAGAGCTTTTCAACATGGAGAACCCTCTTTCTTGAGCTGAGTCTTTTGTAACAGAGAGTCTGGCTAGACTGTGAGACTGCAGACACCAACACCAGGATGACACGAGAACATGGGATATGTTTGAGTTAATTACACCCACAGGAACAGAAAGGTCCTGGGGAAAACTGTCAGAGAGGATAGTGAAATGAAGGTGAACCCAGACAAGGAAGATGAATACTTCTGTACTTAACCTGTAAGACAAGAGTCACTGAAGGCTTCTGTGCAGGGAAATGACTTGACCAAAGAGATTTTAGGAAAATTAATTTGGTCAGGACCCCAGGAGAAAGGAGGACAAAAGACAGCATCTTACAAACCACAAACGGCCCTTGGAGAGTCGTTCGGTCTAGAATGTCCTCCTGCGTCTGCATCACCTGCTTTTACAGGCCTCATGGCTGTAGTGACACATTTCAAAGAATTTCCTACTTTGTTCATGTCAGGATGGAACAGACACTTCCATATAAGAAATACCAGCCAATCCTAATCTGCATACCTGTTCTTTTAAATTTAATTCCCAAATAATTTAGTCTTTTGCTACGAGTAGGAATATAAAGTAAGTTTCCATTCCAATAGGTGATACTTTTTCTTTGAAAAATACACATCAGGAAAAGAAATCCACAGACTCCTTTAACTCTGTTGTCTCCAGTCCGTTTCTCTCATTTATTATAACAAAGCAAATCACTCTATTCCAAAGTGGAAGGTACCACAGACATCAAGTAGTCCCACTGACACGTTTCCCATGGCAGAAAAGTGAGGCTTAAAGGAAAAGGTGATATTATTTAGTTTATTAGCTACCTGGTGGCAGAGTAGGGTTCCAACTAGAGTGGGTGACGGACTCTTCCAGGCTTCAGGTTATTAAAAAAAAAATTGTAGAAGCCAAGGAAATACAACTGCTTTATTCACTGCCTCATGACACCTCATCTTTTAACCATAATTCTTCAAAATGACAGCTAATATTTATGAAGCACCTTAAGGACCAGGCATCAAGCCCCATACTTTCCATACTTCACCGCTAGGTCTTGCCCAGCACACAGGACAGACTGACAAGGGAGGAAGGATACCGGACACGCTCCCTCGTTTGGAATGTCCTTGCTCCCCTCCCTTCATCTTGCTGATACGTCTTCAAGAACTGCCTGTCTTTCAAGGCTCCATCTAAGCCCCAAGCCTCCTCGGAAGGCTTTTCCTGGGGCCACGGCTAACCCGCTTCGGGGCAGGTCCTCGGCCTCCTTACAGTCTTTTTTGGGGGAGGGTGGAGGTAAATAAGGTTTATTTGTTATGAGTTTTAACAGAGGTACTGGGGATTGAACCCAGGACATCGTGCATGCTAAGCACACACTCTACCACTGAGCTACACCGTCCTCACTTAAATTCGTATTAAGCATTTAATTTTTATTCTCTGCTTTCCCTCCTAGACTCTAAACTCTGAGCAGGCAGGATTTCTCTCTTGTGTCCTTTCATACTCGCGGTGCCTGTGGAGGTGGAAGGGATGACGTCTGGGTGGGTCGCGAGCACGTGCTCGTTTCCATGGAGACCAGCACCCGGAGCCAGTTTCCAGCACCAACGCCGCTCTGCCAGCCAACCTCGAAAACTTCAGAGAAAAGGAGCCACATGCATCCAAAGCTACGTGAAGTCAGAGGACAATCCATTATGTTTTCCTCTGTCAACCAACCACATTATTAAACCCTAAGTCACCCGGAACACCAAGAAATAGCATCAGTGCTTATTTAAGTGGTGAACCAAGGCACTCAAGCGCCAGGAAAGGGAACATTTTCTTCTCTCCTTCCTTAATTACCTCTTCCTAAAAACACTAAGTCAAGGCCTTTTATTTAAATGTGCAAAATGGAAAAGGGGGTTTTCTTTTCAGATTTTTAAGCGGAACGATCTAACCTTTTGCCAACCGTCACCATCGTCCTTAATTTTCCCATAGTTACGCTGTTCATTGATTTGTCAGAAACAGCCTGTACAGAGCTGAACAGCCCACCCCTCACTGTTGATACAGGATACTCTGCAGCGTCTGGGGAGGAGGAGCGAGTGGGCTCTGATTGGCTGGTAGCCTGGCAGCGGCATCCACCTGTGATTAACCAGGTTAATGCCACTGCACAGAGTTCCCTTCCTTCAAAGACGAGCCACCCTGCAGCTCCTTCAGATGTAGCCCAGGGACAGTTCCCACAGAAGTATTTCCTAGATATTACATGCGCCCTAAAGAATAGGCAAGATGTGCTGCCCCTTTAAAGGTGAGGACAGCCACACGTGGGGAGGCACGTTCAGAAGGCAGTTACTGAGGGGAATCCAAATTAATCAGAAGGGTCAGGATGGGTTCCTCTCTTAACATCTTTAACTGTCAGGTAACAAGCCAGAAAAAAATCACAGTGTGTGACACAATGTAACAGAGTTTTCCATTCAATGTCATCATTTCCATTTTCAGAATGAAGCCTCGGTCGTCAACGGCAGGTGGACTACAGACTCTCAAACACGGGGTCCCACCCCACTGTTAACTCCTTTATCTTCCACAAGAGCAGACCGTCCGACCCCTTGGCAGTGTTTCTGCCTCCGGGGAGGGCTTCGTAAATCTAAATACAGCTTGAATGCACGTGGACACATGACCTACCTGCAATTTTCCTATTATCTCATCCCACGGGGTCCACTGACGGCCAAAATCATCAGGAGCAGTTCTCAACATTCAACGGTAACTCTTAAAATTCTGAACCTTCACGGCATTAGGTGAAGCAGAACTGCTTAAGGAACCAAAGAAAAACATCAATTTTAATGCTCAGCAGGTGCTGACAGTGAACTCTGGTGCCGAGAGCCATAAATGTGTTAACACTGGTAGAATACTGCTCGTGCAGTGAGGCCAGTCTTCAAGCCTTCTGCCGGCAGGTTTTCCTGCCAGAGCTACCTGACATCAGTCAGCCTCATCGGGCCAACCTGCTGCTAGAACTCAGCAAAGGAAGGCCATCAGCAGGGACACTGCTGGCCCCGAGAGGAGACTGGTGCAGAAAATGAGATGGAAGATTCACAGGCAGTGCAGATCTGATTCCGGGATCCTTGAAATCACTTCATCATTGGTCCTAATTTTGGAGTATGTATCTGAAGACAGCCCTCTGAAGTTAGTAAAGTTGGTGTGTATGAAGGTTGATAGCGGGAAGAATAAAAAAAAGTACTTTTCACGCAGCCTCCTGGGACCAGAAAACCTGCCTGAGTGGTGGTGCCTCTCTCAGCAGCTTTTGTTCATTTCTATGGCACTTCCAATAAAACTTTCAGGCCACACACACACACACACACACACACACGCACACACACAAATTATCACTGTGGGTTTTGGCCGATGATTCGTGCCGTTCAAAACTGGGAGGTGGAAGGAATGATCCCAGCAGTTTTGGCAGCAAAGACTCCGACACCCAGGCACACGCAGAGCTCCATCCTGGAGTCTCCGAGGTTGGGGGGACAACTTCCAGCAGTACCCCATCAGGGGACACAGGAACGGGAAGGGCTGGCCCTGCTCAGCAGAGTTCGGATGATGCCTTCCCGCATCCACATCGTCAAGGATGGAAAGTGACGGAGGCAGCTTCTGGCCGATGGTCTCAGGCCCAGGCTGCCTGGAGCTCGCTCCTCCACTCTCTCTCAAAGCTTCCGTGCTCAGTCTTCTCCCTCAAGTCAGACATCTGCAGTTGGCTCTAAGATGCCATTTTTCCACTAAACATTTTGGAAATGGCATTCTCTTTCCTGAAGCCCGCAATGTCTCACCAGTTCATCCCAACCACCTTTCTTCCTCTGTCTTAAAGCCACGTGCTGCGTTCCAACTTGAAAAGTTTATTCTAGTGCCCACTGCCCCCAGAGACGGTGAATAAGTCTTTGGAAAAGTAGAAAGAAATCTGAGCCTGCTGACATCCTGCTCGGGGACAGCTGGGGACACTGCCATCCAGAACTGGAGATCTTGGTTCCTTCACAACGTGTGGTTTACAGTGGGCGAGGCAGCCTTTGTAAGGTGCACCTCTGTGCGTCTATCAAACCTGGTCTAAGATCTCACTTTAGACTAATGTCCATAAACACAAGTATTTACTCCCCAGGGTCTTACCTCCAGCTCATAGAGGGTGATTATTTCTTTGCTTAACTTGGACTCAGTACTGTATCAGTAATTATTTTTGCGTAAAAATAAATGCGTGAATTGAGGCAAGGCTCTCACAAGACATGAGAATTCTGTTAAACACACGTGTAAAAATCCAAACATACCATTTCTTACTGACACACAGTAAAAGCATATTAAATCAAATAGACTAGCATAAACAAATGGATTTGATTAATTAGATGCATGTGTCACTTTAATAAATGTATTTCCTAATAGTTTCTCTCATACAAACTTTTGTCTAAGTTCAGCACCACATTCAGCTGTCTACAAATTAAACGTAAATTTCTGGCATTCATGATTGTGATGGTTAATTTGATGTGTCAACTTGCCTGGGCCACAGGATGCCCAGTTGTGGGGACCAACATCACATTTCTAAAGAGTCTGTCCGTCCTGAGACCCTGACCCACCACCCACATAGCTCAGTATAGGTTCTTTCCCGCATAATCCCCACAAGTTATGGGCTTCCTATGTGTGCCCCGTAAGTTACGAGCCCTGACAATGTTCACTGCCCATGTTTTCCTGGGAATCAGGAGCCACATGGACCACAAGCAAAAAGCCTTAGTGTCAAACGCATGGAAACAAGTTCTCCTGAATCGGGCATCTAATGTCTTACAAGTTTAAAATGGAAACAAATCAAAGATGTTCTGCGTAAAGCTGTCAGGGGACATTCTCCTTTTTTTATTTTATAGTTCATTTCTGCTATCAATTATTCAAAATGATATCCTTTTCCGAGCATAAACTGCTGAAACAAAGATGAGTAATGCAGATATATTGTGGCCTCCACACTCTCTTTGGAAAAAGAAGTTAAACGTCATTTTTAAACATTTTTCATCTGGACTAATAAATACGTCATGTGACATGTTAACTCTCCGTGTCAAATGAAATACTTCAGATTCATAATCTGTCCAGAAGAGAAGCTTAGGTCTACTTTTCTCAACCTATTATTAAAATGTTCCCAAGGATGCCCAGGTGACAAACTTAGGAGGAAGAATTATAGTTGGCGGCTGTTGGAGTCTGTCTTCCCAGACCCCCGATAATCTTATATACTGAGTAACTGATATTGCCGATTTCTTTAGAGGTCATCTCAGGAATTGCAGGCTTCCTGGGACATTTGTGTGTTTTATATACTTAGAGAGAGTCACACAAGGGTGGCCAGAGGAGGAACCTACAACTGGGGGGGGGGGGGGTGTCAAGGATTTCCTCTGTGGGCTGGTCTTTCCAGACCATCTGCAGAAGCCCTCTCTCTGGCCTCACTTTTATTTTCACTTTGGCTACAGCAAGAGCTTATGGCCACAGGGGAATTAACACCCAGCTTACAGACAGGTCACCCAGGTAGCATTCAGTGTTCTTGGTCACTGGCCTATAGCGCAGCGGCAACACAGGTGGAGAACACAGAGCCATGTTCTGCCAGCTTCCCAGGTGAAGCTTTGTTTTTAAAAGTCACTCTAGGCAGTTCTGAGGGTGGAGCGATGTGTCTTTGTTTGTAAAAAAAAAAAAAAAAAATGATGAAACCGTATTGGAATTTATAGGAAAGAATACCCTTTCATCTGCTCACAGACCTTCGTAACAGTCCATATCCAAACCTGACTATTATGATATAAACTTTGTAAGATCTGAGGCTGAGATGTGACCAGTACACTGTCAGGGTCAGGGATACTATTGATAAAATATAGATGAGTTACGATTTCACAGCACTGCAGAGAAATTCTTTCAAAAGGGAAAAAGATACGTGCTACCGTGTAAAACCAAAACAGCCATGCTAATGACACCCGCCCAGTAAGGGAGAGAGATGGTCTCGCGAACATGCCGGAGCTTCACGGAGGGCAAAACATGTAACGTGATCACCTGGCTACGTCTGCACATCCTATCGGCTGCGAGGCATACTTAATACCTGTGGTCAAACAGAGCTCTGCTCTGTAATAGAAAGTACACTGGCATCCGGCCCCAGGACGGCGGTAACCAGCAAACACACCAATGGAGGGAAAACAGAGGCGGACAACTACTCCCACTTGGCAGTTCTCAGCAGAGGCACAGTCCAATGACCGCGGGCGGTAACGCTCTTTCATTCGTCCAAGTACCTCTTGGTGTTGAATCACCTGTCAGCTTACGGCGCTGTGCTGTCTACAGCTGACCACCCCACTCGGTTGTGTCCGCTCTGATTCTCTGTTGACATGAGAAGTGCTTGCCGCGGACTCGCCGCGCACTTGTGTACACAGACTCGCTGTGCACTTGAGCAAGCTGTTTTACTTGTCCAGGTCTGATCTCCTACTTATCAAAATGCCGGCGTCAGATGAAGTTATAAAGAACTAATTTTTTTTCTTCTAAGTATTTATTGTCAAGAACTCTCGAGAGTCTCAGATTTTACTCAACTTTCAAATGAACAAGTTAGCTGCCTGACTTTCTTGGATGTGAGCAGAAGACATGAGATTCCTGGGTCAGAAACGAAGGGCTTGATTACTACCAACATGAGTAGCATTGGCTCCAAGCTCTCTGGTCCTCTTGGCCCCGAAGTCCCATGAGGCAACAGTGAGGGTCCAAGCCACACTGCACAAGCAATAGTTTGTGTTCCCCTGAGGAGCCCTGAGGGCAGGGAATCCACATCTCTTATTTGCAGGTAAGCGCATCTGTCTGCCCTTTGCTCCAGAGAGAGGTATTGTCTTCATTACACTGAACAGGAAGACAGCCTGCCCTCTGCTCCAGCAGGAGGCATCGCCGCTGTCCCTCAAGGCTGCTCACTCTCCCAGCATCCCTGAGAAGACAGCCCAGAACAAAGGCCATCAGCGCCTCTGCTGGCGATATGCGCAGAAGCGTGAGAGGCCCCAGAGAGCTGTACCCCAACATCCCCTAAACAGTTCAGGTATTATAAATGTCTCCTGTTACAAGTGGACTCGAGGTTAAATCCACACTAAGTAAGAAGAACAGATCTCCAACTGATCCCTAAAGCCAATACTTTCAGTATCCTGCTCAAATCAAGCTTTTTTTTTTAAAGCAAGTTTCTTTGCAGATCCCAATTCTTACTCATAGACAGTACTTACAACCTGGAACACATTTACTCAAGATCAGAAATAAACCTTACCCAATTTCTCAATCGTTATTTGACTAAAATACTGCATCCCGTTCATAGCGACTGTCTAATGGACACTCTGTTGCTCGCTCGCATTAAACTGCTTCCCTTCCCGGTAGGTCCCCAAACCCCTGATTTCACTCAGCTACTTACTTCTTTACACCTCGTGGCCCAGGGATGGCTCATCCCATCCCCCAACCCAAAGATACATCTTTCTTTTCTTTTCTTTTAGAGCAGTTTTAGATTCACAGCAAAATTTAGGCAGGAGTACAGATTTCCCACATATCCCTTGCCCTATGCAAGCACAGCCTCCCCCTTTACCAGCTCACACCACCAGATGGTACGTCTGCCACCACTGATGAACCTACACCGACACGTCATCATCACCCAGAGTCCACAGCTTACGTTAACAGTTCATTCTTGGCGTCCTCCATCCCGTGGGTTTGGACAAATGTACAATGGCATGTATCCACCACTGCAGTATCATACAGAGTATTCTCATTACCCTAAAAGTCCTGTGTTCTGTCTGTTCACCCCTCCCTCCAACTCCTGGCAACCACTGATCTTTTTACTGTCTCTTTAGTTTTGCCTTTTCCAGAATGTCAAAGAGTTGGAATCATACATACATAGCCTTTCCAGATTGGCTTCCTTCACTTGGTAGTATGCATTTAAATCTCCTTCCTATCTTTTCATGTCTTGATAGCTCATTTCTTTTTAGCACTGAATAATACTCATTTGTCTGTATGTACCCCAGTTTGTTTATCCATTCACCTACACAAGGACATCTTGGTTCTGTCAATTAGGAATAAAGCTGCTGTAATACCTTTGTGCAGGTTTTTGTGGGGACATAAGGTTTTGACTCCTTTGGGTGAATACCAAGAAGCTCTACAGCTGAATGGTGTGGTAATGTACGTCTAGCTTTCTAAGAAAGTGCAGAGCTGTCTTCCAAAGTGGCTGCACCGTCCTGCATTCCCATCAGCCACGAACGAGAGCTCCAGTTGCTCCACACCCAGCAGGTGGTGGTGTCCATTTCCTAGATTTTGGCCACAGTAATAAGTGTACAGTGCAAGACTGTATCTTTATTTCTCCAAACCAGTCTCAACCAGTAGTTCAGCATCACTGGGGAATTTGTTAGGAATATAAATTCTGGAGCCAGACCCCAAAATCTGGAGTGGGGCCCAGTGATCTATCTTTTAAAAGCCTTCCAGGTGATTCTGATGTGTACCAATATCACTAAAGCACATTAAAGTTTGAGAATAAAAACACCAAGTCAATCAACTCATAAAAATTTCCCGGTTGTTTTCACTGGTCTCTAATTGGTCTAACAAACTGAAAGAAGAGTTAAGACTCTAGTTTAGGAAAATGCTTCTCTCTTTCCTCAGCCAGATTTGAACAAAGCATGTTTTCCTAGATGCTTCTAAAAGCCACCTTACAGCTCCGGGCTGAAGCCAGTGCAGGAGAGATCTGGAAGGGACTCACGTTCCTGGTAATAAACTGCAAAGTGTGACTTGTCCACAGGCTTCCTGTTACTCCACTTTGATGCATTTCCTTTGTGGTTAGTCTGTATGAGATGCCTTTTTGTTCTTGCAGCCCAAAATATCCCAATTAAAACAATTTATATGTAAAGCTCCTGTGTGCCCTGATGTCTGTGTTTCCTTTTAGAACCTCCTCCCTACAACAGTTCTGGGAATCTCTGCAAGCTTTGCTCCAAGCAAATAGGTACATGTGCTGCAAACCAGTGGGGGACTTTGTAACTCAGAACCTGTGCCCGTGAGGGCTGGGGGGCTGGTGTTTTACCACTGTGTCCCCCCACACCCAGGAGAGTACCTATCAAATAAGAGGGGCTCCATAACTACTTGTTGAATAAAGAAAGGAGGAAGGGAGGGGGTGGGGAAGGAAGGAGGGGAGGAGAGAGGAAGGAAGAAAGAGAAAGCAAGCAAACCAAAATAAAGTGTGGAGGGTATTGTGATTCAGTACATCTACTCAGCTTTCACAGTGCCTGTCCTTCTCCCAGTTCCCCTGTGGTCACCCGACGCCCGCTGCATTCCTGGATGCCACATCACATAACATCCAAAGGTGAGAAAGGACCCTTTCTCTTTTACATCACTGAAGGAACCTTTCCCAGAAGCCTCTCTAGCCCGTAGTCTTCTTTGTAAGTCCTGACCAGAATTTCAGTGGTTGAAGACTGAAGTGTGAAAATGAACTATTTTTAAAAAATTCAAAGAAAATGTGGAAAATACCTTCTGAAACAATACTGGAAAACAAGCCACTAGGAAAAATGATAATTAGTAAAAGTTACTGCATAGCTGACCATCTACCTAGAATAAATTAATGTATGTTTGGATTCATTTAAATTCTAGTGACACTCTAATTACATATTAACACTATATGGGTAGTCCTAAAGGCTATGATTGATAGATGTAACCAAACATTCCTCTCTAAGAAAATCTACCATGAATAAAGTCAAGAGACAAATGGTAGAATAAGGAATAATACTTAGAAAACATGTAACAGACAAATGGTTAATAACCCTGCTATATAAAACACTCCTACAAACTGAAAAAGGAAAGACTGGACTAACATCCTTAGAATAGAAATAGATAATTTGATGATTAAAAAATACAGTCAATACATACACAAAAAAATAGTAAAATGCAAATATAGTAACACACCATTTCTAAACTGATAACTGGTAACACACAGTAAAGGATCATTAACAGTCCATGCTCAAAAGCAAATACAGAAGCTAACATTCCCACACCTTGCTGATGGAGTTTAACTTGCTAGCACCTTCTGGAAAGTAACCTGACAAAATCAACTAAAATCTTAAATGTACACATCTTTGGCCCACCAATTCTACCTTAAAAGTGTAACCTACAGAAACAAAGGGTATTTTAATAAAAGGGGATATATTGATAGATATTTATTGAAATATTCCTTTTAACAGAAAAAAACAACGACCATCCAACAAAACAGGAAGGACTAAATAGTTGGGGTATCTGTATTCCAGAATAATGCACAGCTACTACTAAGAATGAGTTAAATACAAAAATATTGCAGTAGACTCTGGCAACTAGAGAGATGCTGAGAGAAGACTGACAGATGTCAAGTCAAACTGCAGAATCCCAGGTACAGTACAATCTCGTGTTGTCAGAATTCCTAAGTAACAGGCCTGGAGCACAGACTGATGTTTGTACATCCAAATGCGCACAGAGAGAGATGTGGAGAGATAAACACCAGAGAGCACTGTCCCCAGGGAAGGAACAGAAAGCAAGACAAGATCTATGAATTTCTACATTCTCTATGTCTGTGCTTTTGCCTTCTTAATTGGTACCTCTGACTTCAGTAATTAAAATAAATCATTAATAAAATATAAACATTAACAAACAAAATATTATTTATGATGAATTCATGAGCCATCTAAAAAGCAATACAATATAGGTAAAGAATCGTGAATAACAATATATAATACCTAAAAATGTATTTTAATATCTGTATCTTGCCTATCGGTAATATATTGTACAAAGAGTTTTCGACGCCAACTATAAATGCATGTCAACAGTCGCTTGTCTAGATCTGTAAGAAGAAATATTGCTTTTTGGTCAATAGAAATATTTTACCTGAATAGTTATATTACTTACATTATTCACTCTACAGAAGTAATAACATGGATGAGAGATCAGCAATTTTGATCTCAAACAGTTCTATTATCTTCCTTATTTTAATAATAGATATAACCGTACTTCCTAATAAAATTTCCGGCATTTGTAGTTTTAATTTCATTTATATGCATTATTCATTTTTAAAGCTTTCTATTCACTCGCAATTTATTCTAATAGGTAATTACCAGTTCTTTATATTCTTAAAATTAATTTTTAAGAATATTACACAAACAAAGGAACATGTTTAACCCTCATAAACTAAAATTTTGACATATCACGCTTTCATAATCTGTTGCTATTACTCTGCAAGTTTTAGCTCTCATTTATTTTACTTCTTGTTAATTTAATTTTTAACAACATGAGTGGTATTATCCTTACAGATGGAGCAGACAAATTCTAATTGGAGGCCAAATGCATTTGAATGTGTTCCGATGAGTTACCTTCCACATGAGTGGGGACACGTAAGCAGAGAGCTGGTTTGACAGAAGGAGGATGAGTCTGAGCTTGCCAAGGCAAGAACGGATGGAAGCCCTCGGGACGTACAAGGTCGCAGAGAAAATCCATCCATTTCCCAATTCACTAAATTGGTT
The DNA here is from genome assembly GCF_048773025.1 of Camelus bactrianus. NCBI lineage: Eukaryota > Metazoa > Chordata > Mammalia > Artiodactyla > Camelidae > Camelus > Camelus bactrianus. The sequence goes on from NC_133562.1 coordinate 2,877,577, forward strand.
TTGGCCGTGCTGAGTCTGAGGCCCAGACACAGAGCATACTTGGTGAGCAAAGGGTGCAGGAACTTTTCCTGAAACGTCCTCAATACCAAGTTCTTCCTGCTCTTGGGTCAGGGCAGAGAATCCAGGTAAGCCCGTCTCAGAAGCAGCCCCGAGGGGAGGAATTTGCCTGCGTACTTCAGTCCCTTAGGTCCACAGTATCCGGATTCTCATCCCTGTCTCCTTCAGTGAGTGTCCTCTACTTTCTGACATCTGCAGGTAAGTGAGCAAGGACGCCTCGGTCGTACTGCAGACGCTGCCCCACTGCTCTAATCAAACCGTGGCTGTCCAGCTCTGTGTGTTCCGAGAAAACTCAGAGGGGTCAGGGTCTGGGGCAGGACGCTTCAAATGGCCAAAGTGTCAAAAGGGCTCACCAAGTCACTAATAATGGCACTACGCCCACGTCTGCAGGCTAACAGCTCATATATGAATAAAGCGTTCATAGTTATCCTATGTCCTTTGCAACCCTTTCAGGGACTTTGGGTCATTGTGATTTTTCCTATCCTGACAACACTGGCAAGAGTCAGAATATGGTTCCCCAGGTTCCAGTGAACTTTCCATCAGTTTTTTGGTTTGTCTTTTTTTTGACATATAGTTGATTTTTTGACATTAGCTTAAGGACATATACCTATTTTTTGTTTTACTTAAAGCAACGTGCAACTTGATGAGTGTGTCCAACAAAACCCGACTGACCTGCTTAGAAGTCCTATTGGAGGATTTCGCCATAGTAGTCTGTGTCTACAGTTGTAATAAGTGTATTAATTTGATCAGAATTTGCAAGCAGGTCTACTTAGAACTCAGCGTGCATCAGGTAAGCAAAGTTCTCGGCTAACTGTTTTTCATGCATTTAGCACATTTAATTCTCCCAACAGTGCTGTGAAGAAAGGTGCTAACTGAGAAGAAAAAAGACTAGAGTTATTAGAAATGTAGGTTCTTAGGTTAAGTAGTTTGTTGAGATATTTTTTAGCTATTAGTGACAGAAGCCTCACTCAACCCAAGTCAGTCAGTCTTCAAAGTGGAAGAAGTTAACCAACAATGGACACTGTCTTCTCTGAGTGTGTCTAAAACACTGACAAAGGCAGTGACAACTGACCAACCTCTGTGATAATCCAGAGTGGTCAGCGACGTTCTAAGTCCTGACAAAAAACATGCAGTGCACAGTGATTATGAGGTGTTATCTTAAGCACCTACACAGAGGCCACAACACAGAACTCTGCATCATGAGTCTGATAAGGAACTAAGGCTTTTCCTCTAATAAAAATTAGTAATTTCATTATCAGCACATTTCTTTTTACTAAATATATGAGATTTGTGGGAAGATTTAGATGACCTAGGGTCTCTTTAAAACTGTCCAAATAAGATTTAGTAGGTATCATCCTTTTTCTAGAAGATGCCTCCGTGGGAAGTGGAGGCATCACCTTAGGACCACACTCAACAGGCTGCAGTCAGCGCTTGGTAAGGGACCATCACTGGCCACAGGAATGTTTCTCTATGACAGCAAAGGGCCTGACAGGGACTGATGGAATCAGAGCCCTAGAACCAGGAACCTGGGCAATTCCCTCATTGATAAGATGTACGAAGTGTGGCTTAGATGGGTTCTGTGATTTTTTTTCAGTGTTAAATGGCCCATCAGAGGCACTGCCAGGGGAGGCCATAGGCTCTTCCTGATAATCCCCAAATCTCCCTCTTAAACGTCTCTGCCTCCTCCGTTTATTCAAAGCCACGAGGGGAGCTGCCCGCCAAGACTTCAATATCACGCCTAGAAGTGCTGTTAGTATCACTCTTCACAGACGAGGGGCCTGCTCGACAGCTTCTGGAGAACTATCCCCGCACTTAAGAGTCATGAAGTCGGGGCCACGATGACTCTGAAAGCCGCCACCTCCACTTGTCTGGTCTTTTTAGAGGCACCTCCAACCTCTCATCCAGGACTGCTCCAGTAGCTCGACTGTATCCCCTCCCGCCTGCCGCTGCCATGGCCTTGGGCTCAGACCAGGGAAAGTGCTGACCCCGAGTTTAAAGCAGGACTTGAGGTTTGTATGCAGAGCCTCTGGGGCACGAGGCCTGTAAGGAAGGGACTGAAAATGTTATAATAAAAATGGTGCCGCATTGCTTCTGCGTTCCTGTCCTCTGGCAGAGAGGGACCCCGCCCGATGCTGTGTATTTGCATCTGCAGTCTAATAGGGGAGATCCTTCTTAAGCCCTTTTAATGTTTATAATTAACAAAGGTTCTTAATGATTTACTGTGTGAGAAATGCATTAAAAACTTGTTGCCCTCTGGCAGAGCTGTTTTAGAATTAGAATGAGCGCACTTTAGTTTCTTCCCTAGTAAATAAACCTAAATTAAAAATAAATTCTGTTCCATCCAGTGAGGTCTTTGGCCTGTATTCATTCTGAATATCAGCCTTTGTCACAGCTTAGAGGAGCTCCCTCCTGCCCCCAAGTGCCCGTGGTCACCCGTGTGAGTCCAAATACATACTGCAATGCTAGTAACAGTTGTGTGCTGTCCTGGCTAGCCTTGATTTAGGAAGAAAACAAATTAAGTGTTTGGCAGGGTTTAATTTCAGATCAGCCCCCTTCCAACCAGAACGTCTCTTCTGCTCCCATGAGAGGAACCAAGAATGATAAATAAAAAGACACAGAGAGGTCCGCCTTCAGTGGAATGCAGCAATTTGGGCCACATGAGAGGCCCTTTGGCCAAGAAACCATCACTATTCATCTCCCATGTGACTCACATTCAAGTGTATTTAAAATGAATCACTCCAGTGTCACATTCAGCAAACACAGTGAATCAATACTTCAAAACCAATACGAGCCCTAGTCTCGCAAGATTTAGACCGGGCCTGGTGGGACCCAGCGTGCTCCTACATAAAGCATGCTGGGGATGCTCTCAGGGAGTATGATGAAAGGCAACGCAGAACATTAACCCTGCAGTTAGTAGAACATTCCCACCGCCAGGGAAGCAGGCCTCTGCGTGGAGGATGCCCTGAGGGCCCCCTTGTTCCTGTGCTAAGTATGTCGTCATCCGAGAGCACGCGGCCAGGGCGTGGGAGAGCCACACAGACGCACCTGATCCAGTCGCCATCAAAAAGGACAGGAGACACACAAAAACACACATCACACGAAGCCCAGCACAGACCCACTCTCCCCAGGCCAAAGGGCCCTGGACGGTGAAATGACTTGAAGCAGATAAACAGTATGGCCCGTATCTCGTGTCACTGAGAGCCATTCAGATAAGGTAGATGGGCCTGCAGGCTATCGAACCACCGGAGTAGAATGGAAATGAATTTTAACGTAACACATATTTGAAGTTCTTACTACGGTTACAGAAGAGGTTCTAACGAGGCATATATAAAACCGCTATATACCTCTATGCAACTAGGTATAAAATGTACCCTCCCTGACTAGTTGAAAGTTCATTATTTTTAAAAACTCTCTGCTTTCTTCTCACTCGTTACTCCTAACAAACAGAAGGCTGACTGTTGATGGGATGGCGGTACCCCTCTGACTTAGCACGTTTGTGTACTTCAACCCTCTTCTAGGAGGCAAGATTTCCACAAGTCAGAAGGATGAAGCATTCTTAAACACTGAGAATTTTTTTCAGGAAGCCTTGATTTTATTTTTCTTATTGTCATAACTATTCTTTGCCTGTAATCTTTTTTATTTTTCTTTTTCTTATTGAAGTATAGTTGGTTTACCATGTTGTGTTAATTTCTGGTGTACAGCATAGTGATTCAGTTGTATTTTCAGATATATATATATATATATATAGATAGATAGATAGATAGATAGATAATTTACATATTCTTTTTCATAGACTACTACAAAATACTGAATATAGTTCCCTGTGCTATACAGTAGGACCTTGTTGTTTTAAACATTGAGAATTATTCATGGAAAACCAGTATCATTGCTTAAGGTCTCAAAGTGGTTTACAAAGAATCACACAATGTAAGTACACACCGTGCAACATTATCAGAGTAATTAAAAAGGTGCAATCACATACGCTATAATACGAATGAACCTTGAAGACATTGCCAGTCACTAGAGGGCAAATTCTGTGTGATTCCACTCACATGAGGGACCTCGAGGAGTCAAACTCATACAGACAGAAAGTAGAATGGTGGTGGCCGGGGGCTGGGCAGTGGGAAGAACAGGGAGTGAGTGCTGAGTTTCAGTTTGGCAGGATGAAGAAGTCCTGGGCATTAGTTGAATGTACTTAACACTATTGAACTGCACCCTCAGAAATGGTTAAAGTGATAAATTTTATCACGATTAAAAATTAAAACCTAATTTAAAAATATCCTACCTTTCCATTCTCCATCTCTTTCTCTGTTTCTCTTCATAGCATTTATCATATTACACATGCAGCTATGTGTATATACATACATACACACGTTTATTTATCGTCTGTACACTTCATCCCTCCCTCCCTCCCTCTGAAAGCTGGATCTTGTCTTATTGTTCTGCCTTCAGGGCCTGGAACAGAGCCTTGCAAATGTGGGTGCTTAGTGAATATCTTACGAATAAATGTTTTAAACAGCGCAAGCATTCTTCTTGCAAATATTTTTCAGTTATATTAACTCTAAAGAACACATTTCAGTTAAGCTTTTTTCCACTCTCACCGTTCTTAATCGGTAAGTCATTAGTTTACCATCATCCTTCTTTAACTCCTGAGGCCAGTTATTAGCAAGCCACTTAACCACAGTTAAACAATAACCAGGATACATAAAAAGCAATATCCCAAAATAAAACACACAAGAAGTCCACTGTGAAAATCAATCTAACAGCATCACTCATTTCTCTTTTTCAAGTAGCTACCAGTTAATGACTTGTGATATACACACGGCACATAATTAGAAGAATGTAAGATATGATAGAAAACACAAACTAAATTGCATTTTGCTTCACTGGATACTAAAATAATTTCAACTCTCTGAGGTTTCCCAACTATAGCTGCACTGCAAAGTTGGAAAATAACTAGATACGTGTATAGGTCTTGAAACTAACTCCTGACTATAATCATTTTTTAATGCCCATAGAGGCAGAGCATTTTCTCATTTGTAAAATACCTTTACAGGAAATGTCTCACCTCATCTTCAGAAACACCTCTGATATTGTCAGGGCTGGTGTCATGGCTGCTGTTTAGAGAATCAGAGAAGCTAACTGACTCGATCAGGTCCCACGTGCAGAGCCTGTGCAGATACCCGAAAATAATTTTCAGAAGCACAAGAGGCAAGAGGTCTGGCAGTGTGCTACTGTGCAACTCTTGAAAGAAATCTGACCCGGTGATGAGATCACGTCGACAAGCCGCACACGAAATCAATTCCAGTGCTCAGAGACAGGCAATGAACAGTGATCCTTCCATTTCAGCACAAGAAGCAAACTACGATTTCATGGGTGTCACCAAGACATGATGGGACGGGTCTCAGTGGTGCAGCCCAGGCATGAGAACAGAGTTGTCCAAACGGAACAGATTAAACAGGAAAAATGAGAGACTGGAGTCCATCTTGGATGCCACCCAACTGCAGCCCAAATGTGCTCAAATGTGAGCCCAAATATGAAACAGCGTCCCTCTGATTTTCCATTTACCACGTAAGTAATGTAAGGCAATGGAATCAGGTTGCCAACATCGCATTCTTTTGAATGAGCATGTTAAAAGATAAATTTTTTTCCACTGGCAGTTAACTTTTATTGACTACTTGCTATTAAGTCTCTGTTCTAGGCACCTTACATGAATTAGCATCTCAGCATCTTAAGGCTTCATGGCCACACTAGGAGATACAGGATACACACTGTTACCACCACGCCTGGTCCACAGATAATGCAACAGCAACGCAGAGAAGTGCACAGTCTTCCCATGGTCACTTGTCTAGAAATAGACAGAGCCCAAACTCAAACCCCAGCAGCCCGGTCCCAGAGCCTGATCTCTCACTGCCTACTCTGGCTCTAGTCCAAAGGCGCTGCCATTTAAGGACAGTGGTATTTTAGCATAAAAATCAGGCAGGAAGCTCAGCATTAGGGTCACTCTTTCAAATTTAAATCTATTTAGTCATATGAAAAATTAACTGTTTCCCCTGGTTTTGCTCAGATTTTTGCAAACATCATCACAGACCTCCACTGGCTTGCAGAGCAAGACTCGATGAGCATGGTTGTGGAGTATGTGGGCAAGGATAAAACAGAAGTAAATGCAGACACTTCCAGGGTGGAACCACACAACAGACCATTTCATCAGAGACGGAACACAGAATTTTCATGTTGAAGAGACATTCAGGGTTGGCCAGCTTAATCCTCTTATGAATATGGAAATTTTCTTCCACTACATCAGGCTCTGCTTGAATGGATCAGCCACTGGAAACTCACTACACATGACTCAGCACTGGTGAAATCTGTAGCACACCCTGCTCTTCTCCGTCAGCTTTCTCAGTTTTTCCCACTGCCCCTAGCTGGTCCATTTTGTGCTCTCTCTTAAAATGCAGGGACTACAACTAAGTGCCATAATAGGGGGGCTACCAGGCATTTGTAGAAAGGAAGACTATCACTTCCTTCAATATGGGAGTTTGCTTTCTTAATGTAACCTAAGATTAAAGAAGGTTTTTGGGGGTGGGGGAGTGAGGAAACAGCATTACAGAGTGATTAATAGAATATGGACCATATTATAGATTCATAAGCATTTGAACCAAATCCTCAATCTCCTTTTTTAAATGTGCTGCAGCTAAATTTTATGATTCTGACTCCACGCCAGCAGGGAACTGACCTTTTCAATCCCATGCGATGACGCACAATTACTCCTACTGCGTGTCACCCTTATTCGATTCATCCACTGTTCCTGTCTGGCTGAGGCTGTTTTCCATTTTCCATCTGCTTTGCAGAATGCCCAGCATCCCTCTCAGGTTATGAGATCCCTGGCTGGCTCTCTCTGAACCTTAAGTGCCCGCAAACCACCTGAGGATCAGGCTGGAACCGTATCCCACTTCTCAGTCTTTAGCCTGCGGTACCCGCCTTCTTCCTCTCAAATCCGTCCTGCTCTCCTGCTCGTCACAATTTCACACAGCTCACCAGAGCAGTCACCAAGCTTCCCTGCAGGTTTGCTCAAAGTCTCGGGCCAAGGAAGGGTGAAACTGCCTTTCTTCCTACAGTGAAAGGCCCATTGGACGCTACTTCCCTCACCTACCCTGTGTCTCCCCCCTTACTTCTCGCTTTGACCCTCTCACCTAACATACTTCTATTTCCTAAGACTGAGTTGTTCAGCCACCGCTTTTTCAAAAACGTTCAGGGCCCGTGCAGGACACACCTGCTACAGCAACCACCGCATGTTTTAGGAGAAAGCATGCTTTAGCAGCGTGCCTCCTTGCTTAAGTCAGGTCAATGCTTTTGAGACAGGAGGGAAGGGGGCAGGGCATAGCCATCCAGGGAATGACACACCAATTAACGCCAAGGTGGTGGAAAATTCAACTCCCAGCAGGCCTTGAGGCCCAGGATGGTGAGAGACTTGACTTCCAGCAGACTTTAAGCTTCATTATACGCTCACCGTAATACGTTAACACGGTAAACGGAACTCCCACAGGCACCAGGACAATTCAAGGCTGCCCATAAAAGGCCAAAAAGTGGGCGGTAGCCCAATTCCTGAGAATCCCAGCCCCTTCCCCAAAGTAGCTGGAATAATCCTCCCACTTGTTAGCATATGAAGTTACTGAGCCCATAAAAACTAACAGCCCCACACCTCGTGGCCTTTGTCTTGCCTTTTGAAGCCTGCACTGTCTATGGAGCGTGTGTCTCTCTGAATAAATCCACCTTTACTCAACTGTGGCTCACTCTTGAATTCTTTCCTGCCCAAAGCCAAGGACCCACACTTGGTGGGGCACGTCCCAGGGACTCAACCGAGACCTGGGACACGGCCCTCCTCTCCCCCCACATGTTGTCCTGTATCATCTCAAGACACAGGGGTGGCATGCAAATATCCACTCTAAATTGGGTCTAATGTCTTAAACAGGACTGCTGGCCTATTGTGAAAGGTTCTATATTTACACATCATGCAGCTGTCCCAAAAAGGCTTCTTGAAGACAAAGACACATGCATTATATTTAGGGGAAATGTATATAATAATTGTGTCAATACCTGAAATGTACAGGCACAAAACCAAGAGAAAAGATGTAAAAAATACGTAAAAAAGACCAGAACTGAAAACATTAGGTTGGTGGGGGGGTGTTAGTGATGAATGAGACACACGGTACCGTCTCTCCAGCCGAGGCAGTGGGATTCTAACCCTCTTTTGGAGAGAAAGGAAGACCATATATCACCGTGCCCCAAACAGGATTCCTCAAAATAACACTGCAGTGAAATAAAGCAAACTGACCGCCCGCAGATCATGCTTGGAGGAGAGCAGGCCACCAGGGTTTCCGTTTCCCCGCCCCTAGTAATGGGGGTCACGGTATCAGCCCCAGAGACGTCACAAGGCAGTTGCAAAGTAAATAACAGATCTGAAAGCAATTCCTCTGAACGATATCTATGGTGTTACAAACAGCTGCTGTTTGCATTACAACAGGTGATAAATTACATCAAAAAAGGAAGGGTCATTTTATTCATCTAAACAGAGAGGAGAGATGACATAGTTTTGGCAAGTGAGGAAGAGAAAGTGTTATCAAATTCCTTTTTCCTGGGAACCACCCAGTGCGGCTGCAGGAATCACCACGGTTCTTGTCCCAGAGACCCTGCGCTGAGGGCGATGGGAGCTTCTGGGCACGGGACCCCAGTTTCCTTGGAAACAGACCTGGGTAGACAAGGCAGGACCGTCATTGCCCCCAAACAGCATGTATCCTCCAGAAGAAAAAGGGTCCTGTTCCTTTTCTAACAAATATATTTTTACAGAGCCAGAATTTTGGAGGGGAGGGTATATAGCTTGATGGCAGAGTGCCTGTTTAGCATGCACGGGGTCCTGGGTTCAATTCCCAGTACTTCCATTAAAAACAATAAATAAGTAAATAAATAAACCTAATTGCCTCCCTGTCAACAAAATGAATTAATTAAAATAAAAATAAATACAATTAAAAAACCAGAACTTTTTCAAATCAACTCTACTTCAATTAAAAAAAAAAGGGTACAGCCACTAAAAACAAACAAACAAACAAACAAACAAAAACAACAAAACAGAACTCTTCCCATGAGTTTTGGGCTTCTGGAAACTCAATACTCCAAATTATGAAGAAAGAATGAAGCGGATAGAATTGTTAAGACTTAATCATTTCTCCTACCAGGCAGGGCCAGACTGTTCGTGCTCGAGTACTTATAAAACTCAAAAGGAAATGCAACCTATTGATTAGCGTCCTCCTAAATAATGGTACCCAGAGAATCAATTAACACTATAAAAATTTATGGGGTCTCCTCACCTCGGCTCACAATTCAATGCAAGAGTTCTTTCATCTAAACGAAGAGCCCGTCAGCATCCCAAGCTGCTCTCTCTCACTTCTGGCCGAGGGTCGCCAGACAGCAAAGGCACTGCAACCTCTAACGGGTGCTTTCCGCAGGGTTTGGGGCTTTAGAAGACTCTGCATTTCTCTCTCCATCAACCCCGCCTCTGTGTAAGCCGCAGAGCGGGGTCAGCACAATCAATTAGACTTTACAATCTGGGAGTTTAAAGACTGCACGCAGCCCACAAATCACCGTTGCTTATTTTACAAATGGGCCCCGTGCTATTGGCAAGCAGCCCCTCCATTAAACACCCATCAATAAAAAGGCAGCGCTGAAACCCTGGAAGACGGAATCTATTCGTCCAGAGCTCCCCCAGGCCGCGAGCACACAAGCAGTGAGCGCACAACAGAGGGGCCGGGCCAGAGGCTCCAACCCTTGAGCAGACATCATTAAAAAAGACAGTTCCTGTCAACTTGAGAGTAAGTCCCGTATGCACTATGGGCTACTCGTAGGAGGGTGTAAATGAAGAACAGGGAAAGCGGGTGGAGACCTCCTGAGAGATACCAAGCCTCCAGGTCCGGAAGTCCACAGGCGAAGGGACTTTTGCGGCCATCCCGGATCCCGGCAGAGCCGAGGAACGGGTGTGAGCCACCTGATAAACCCCGAGCCCGCAGGTCAGATTGCAGAGGACAATGACAACCCATCCCAGGAGCCCCAGACTCACCAGCACACTTGGTTCTGGTTCTGAGTGCAGGCCCGGGAGACCCGGTGCCGCCCTCCCCGGGCCGGGTGAGGAGCACGCTGATCTCATACTCCGTGTCCGGGTCCAGATGCCCGATTTTGTAACTGGTGGAGTCCACTGGCTGCCGGTCATTCCAGCTCCCGCTGGCGGTGCAGTACTCCACCTCGCGGGCGACGATGGGCCCGTCCCCATTGATGGAGTTGGCGTTGAGTTGGATCCACAGGTAGGTGGCCCCCACGGAGGCAAGCTGTGGGGGCGCGATGGGAACAGGGGGTTCTGAAAGGCAAACCAGAGGGTCATCCTTCAAACACTCTGGTCTTCCGCTCAGGAGGAGCTACAAGAACATCAATTACCCAAACAGAGAAGACTAACATTTCAGGAATGAGCTGGTAAGACTGGTTTCATTCAGGTTACTATGACAAAGCGTCCTGACAGGAGTCTGCAGTGTTCAAATCTGTGAAATAAGCCATCTTTCAAACCTAGGCTTCCTCCAGGAGGGAGACCCACAGTTTGTTTTAGGACACAATTCATTTTCTCAAACAGATCCATAGACATCAAAGGATTTTTTTTTCTTCCACTAAAAGCAACTTGCTAAAATTCTCTCCAGAGGCAGTAACTAAGCCCCAGAAGGCACTCCACTGTCAAGAATGTCTTTCAAAGCATCAAAGGTACTGGTTAGGTCATTGAATTCTGTTTCCAAAGAGATCACCATGTTAAACATATGGATAAGATGACAGTTTCTCTCATCATAAATGCATTTCCAGGATGACTCGTTTCCCCCAAAGAGCCAACACCATGGCCTCGTTCAACTACAGAAGTGATCATAAAGTCCAGCATGGCCACTGTTCAGGGAACTTCCAGTAATGAGTCTTATTAAAGCAGTGAATAGAAAGAAAAATTCTAAAGCAAAGCACAACCTCAGCCCAGCTTGATAAAACTCAAAGCGATCAGTAGCAAACACTCTTTACAACCCAAGAAAGTCTCTATTCCAATTTCTATATGCAACAAATTTCTATTTCATGAATCTCCATCTGAGGAAAAAAACCTAGGTTCTAGTGATGTATTTTTTCAGGAATGTTTCTCTGCAGGTGGGTTTGTGCCTTTTATGTGTTTCTGTTTCTCCCCTTGTTTCGTTCATACACGTGCGTGGAGAAGAAAGTCTGCTCGGTTCTCTTCCTGGCATGTGCTGGCTTGCAGGCTGCAAACCCGTCCGCTCCGTGGCAAAGATAACCCCGTTATGGTTCCTGCTGATGGGGACCTGGGGGTGGCTGGTCCCATCTGAGGCTGGCCCCTAAGATGATACCAGCTGGACCCCTAGACCAGTGAGGAGTCAGCACCATGAGCTCCTTTGGTAGGGTTGCGGCATCTTTGTTCTTTTCTGTATTCAAGGTGTGATAAGTCACACTGACTTCTCAGAGTTCGGGAAATTCATAAGATGAGTCAAGATGAGAAGCTACAAGATGAATTTTACATGGGGGACTACAGATTTAGTGTAAATTTAGTAAAGTCCTGTTCCTGTTGTTTATCAATTCCAACTCTGGGCTAGCTCTTCATTTCTTTAAATAGTTTTGACTCAACTCATAATGATTTAACGTCAACTTGTATCATTAGGCGATTCCTTGAACCAAGATCTGAAATGGGCCTTTTACAGTGTATCTTAAGGCATTAGGTAGCCAGGCTGAAAGAGTAGCTAATGGCTTTGAAGCTGCAAATGCTAGCAAGGGTTTCTGAACTGCCATTCCAAATACAACTCAGGGGCAAAGCCACAAAGGTTACTGAGCACACAACTCAGTGAGGACCTTGTTACTAGTATCCTAAAATGACAGGACTTCAAAGCTTGTCTGTCCTGAGACTAGTCTCGCTATTAGCTTCCCATTTAGAAGAACCAAATACGTTAAATCAAATGCAAGATTCCACTAGAACCTGGAAATGATTCAGAGAGCCAATCAAAAGGAATTTTAGGTTGCTGGAAGAATCAGTACAAGCATAAGTCCGTAGTTAAATTTGGAATAAATTTCCCCAAAGTGAAGGAAGGAAGGAACTCAATCTATACTTGGTGATAAAAAGTAATTTAAAATATTTAATCCAAGTGAAAGTTGGATTTAATCTACGTGAAAGCACATGACAAAAGTAATTTTAAATCAAGCCAGAATGAAAGAATTTATATACGTATAGATACATAATCGTACACATATATCTTATTGACATACGTGTGTGAATTCCTAATATGTATCTCCAACAGTGAAAGATGATACTGGAATATATGTATATATCCATCATACAAGGATTGTGGAGATTACATGAAACAGTTTTATGTCCTTTATTAAAAGCAGTGGTAGACATGAAGACAAGAGTGATAGTTTAAAATGACTTGGGCTTCATTTGGGGGCCAGCACCAAATCAATGCATGACCTTAAGAAAGTTTTAAACTCTTCTGACTTTAGTTTTTCCCGTTTAAAAAAAATTAGCCCTCTGGGGGTAGGGAAGAGTCAGTGGTAGAGTGTGTGCTTAGCAGGCACGAGGTCCTGGGTTCACTCAATCCCCAGTACCTCGGTTAAAACAAATAAATGAATAAACAAACCTAATTACCCTCCTCCCAAAAAGTAAAATTAAAAAAGAAAAAAGCCAAGAAAAAAATTAGTCTTCTAAATATCTGCATATAAAAAGTGTTCAAATATCTATACATAGCCTAAAAATGTCATAACTTTTTTAAAATTAAAAAAAATTATTTATTTTATTTTACTTATTTATTTTTTAGGGGGGTAATTAGATTTATTTATTTATTTATTCTTAATGGAGATACTGGGGACTGAACCCAGGACTTAGTGCATGCTAAGCACTTCCCCCATCATTAAATATTTTAAAGTAATTGTCTCAAGGTAACTCTTTCTAAACTAGTAGAATCCAGCATGTTATCTCATTTTACAAAATAAAATATATGCAAAATATGGCAATAAAAATATCAATGGAGGAAAAGTCGAATTCCAGATTTGAGCTGTTAACTGCAAGTCTACTGTCACCAGTGCTGGCAGGGGGCAGAGATGGAGGAACGTTCCTTGACATTTTTGACAATGAGCCAAGACCCCTCTAGGCTGTGATGAGGCAGGAAAACATGAGGCAGAAATGTAAGAACCCACCCATCCTCTGTGTTCCGTTGTTCTGGCAGACTAGAAACCTCTGCCTTCTTTGTGATCCCCAATAAATTAACTTTCCCACTGAGGTAGCGTTTAAAGAGGTCACAAGATTGGCAGCACACTGATCACGAAGCACCCCGCCTCCCCTGGTTCCGGCTGGTCACAGTGCAGCATTGTCACAGCCAGAACTCAGAAGACGGAGACAAAAATCCAAACCAAGATGAAAATCAAGTGACGATGCTGACAGTGGAGAGCTTGGCCATGGGGGCAGTGAGGAGGATCCTCTCCTGGATTTGCTGCCCAGGTTCAGGCCATGCGGAGAATCCCCACTTTCCAGAGAGCCTTCCGCAGGGCAGGGTGTGCATACCTCGGCAGAGGTTTAAGTTTTCTTACAGATGTTAAACCCAAACTCAGATACTAGCCAGATGGGCTGGTTAGTACAAGGGATCTGATGTGGCAAAAGAGATCATTCCAGTAGAGACGCCAGTGCCCGCTTCCTCCCAGGGACCCTCAGTCACGGCTGCACATAAACACTGCTAGGGGCCAGGCTCCCCGAAAGCCAGGCACGACTAGCCCTGACAGCAGTGATCTCACGACAGGAGCATATGCCCAAATCACCTACAGATTTTTATCGCAGAGGCTGTGTCCCTGAGATTTCGATTCAGCGTGGGTAAGCTGGTGGGAATGGAGAAAAGGCGGGCAGGTACTTATGTTTCTTTAAATTGGGCAAGGTGGCTCTGCCGTGCATTCTCAGACAAGGACCACTACCGGACTGGAGGGGAGAGTAAGAACCACCCATTCCACTGCAACAGGTGCTGGCTGTCTACCAGGTACCTGGTTCTAAGTGCTGCTCACACACATTTTGCGTCTGGGCCTCCTGATAGCCCTTTAGGGTAGGTCACATTATTAACTCAATTTTAAACAGGAGGAAACAGAAGCACTGAGGAGATAAGCCATACACCCTCAGCCACATGGCTAGCTCTGGGGTTTGAACCCTGCAGTCTGTAAGACTGCCTGCGTAGAGAAATTTGCTGACAAAAGGAACAGACCATCCAAAAGAGATCAATTTCATTCCCTATTTAACAGATGCAGGGAAAAAATTTAAAAGCAGGCATCATTCTGTTCCCCTAGGACGAAACAGCAATGACTTCCTACACGTTGTCTAAAAATGTCTCAGGGTACATCTCAAAGTCCAAATTATTCTGCCTGGGACCAAAATGTGCCTTAGCAGTTTAATCCTATAAACTCCTAAGTCCACACACACACACACACACACACACACACAAACATCAAACCAGCTAAAGGAAAACTTATTTCCCCTCTCTTTTTTTGCCCTCATCCCCCACTTTCCTGAATATAATGACTCAATTTTTCAGTCATGCAAAATATAGTAATAGACCCTAACGGCAACATTATGAATGGTAACTCAGTATTATCAATATGGCTTGTGTGATATGCTGGAACATTTTTATCCTGACACTGCTTCATTTTATTAACCACCCTGCTATCATAAACACCCTGGCTGGTACACATTTGCATTTTAAGTGATTTTCTACCAGTAAAAAAATTTCATTCCTTAAAAAAAAAATTTATAGGTTGTAATCTCTGTATACAGACCTGGCAGAAGAACTTGCCAATAGCACGTTCATTGCTTTGTAGGCAACTGAGCCAATGTAAATAAAATACATTTTTCAAAAATATTGCTCACGTGCAAAATGAGGACTTAAAATGCAATCCATCAATACAGCCTGTCACCAAATTACTGTTCAGAAACAGACAAGGATAAGTGTGAGCTTGAAACAAATCCTGAGTCCACAACCATCTCATGTGTCTCTTTTAACAGACTACGGGGAGGTATAAAAATACATTAAATACCTTTAACTACCAATTCTGCGTAGTTCGATACGCCAACACCTCCATCGGTGCGAATCATGCAGCGGTATTTTCCAGCGTCTCGTTTGGTTGTGTTCACGACGTTGAACGAAGCTATGAATCTCCGGGAACTGGTCACCCTTATCTCCTTCAGGGGAGCATCTCGTACGTCGATGCCCTGTAAGAGTGGGGGTGGGAGGACAGAAAGACACAGTATCAACCGCCGTACTGAGCCAGTGAGACACCTAAGGGGCAGGAGGGATGTCACCGATGTTACTTCTGTGCAGATCTTGGTTCCCTTGTTTACCACCCATGGGTAATTGTTCCAGGAGAACAGCTGCCCAGGAAACTGAAATTCTGCCTCGATCAACACTTTCAGCATTGAGGGAGGCAAAATCAAGTGAGCAAAAATGTCTCGGTTTTGCCCCTTCAAGATGTTAACCATGTTATACTAGCTCAACAGACAGAGAGGGAAAAGCATACAGAAACATTCTTTATTTTGTTCCCAAACTATCAGCATTTCGTCTTTTCATGATACTTATTGTATTTTTCTTATATTTGGCTATGAAACAAAATTAATTCACACACTACCCTATTACTGACCTCATTTTATAAGTGAGCCAATAAACAGCTTATCAAGAGTTACATTAGAAATGTAAGCAGGTATTAGTATGAAATGGGTCTGAAGGACTAGCCTCAGTTTTATGACGCTCTTCCTGGATCTACAAACACCAAGCAGAAGCAGATGCTCACTGTCACCTGACACTGAAGCGCTAGGAGAGAAGTTTGTTCCCACGCCCCACAGAAGGACCACACAAAGCAGGTTCCATCACTGGGGCAGCGTTGTCTGACGTTATCCCCGAGACTTCAGGAAGTCTTCAGTTCTGCACACTTGGAAATCCATTCTATGCTTCCCATAGTTTAAAGCCTCAAAAGAAGGCTACAGATTTCAGTTCTATGTATTTTTTTTTTCTATAATTATCAGGAAAGAGGCTATTTTTAACATGTTATTTGCAAGTTTTAAGGAGAAAACAATGGGCAAAGATATTAAGGAAAATGCATGACACTCAAGCACTGTGCCCCTGTCATCACCTGGCCACTCACAGCAGTGGATGACAAAAAGTGGCCCCGAGGCTCCCAGTGCCTCAGTTTGAAACTGAAATGGACCCATGACCACCAACGATAGCCAGTGCGGTGACACTGCAGGACAGATCAGCTGGTGGCAGAAATCACAACTGGGCCATCTTTAGATGTGGTGGCCGTAGGAGGCCATCTGAGGAAGTGACACTGGAGCTGAGATCTGAAGGGTAAGTGGGAGCCGCCAGGGCCAGGGGAGGGGAGGGGCGGGGAGAAGGAGCACCCCAGGCAGAGGAGACAGAACAGGAAGCCTGAGACGGTTAGACAGCTGAAGGCTTTGGATGAAATCAAGGCAGCGGGGGAACTGCATTCAGGGCCTGGCAGGCTCTTTTTAAAATGTCTGTGTTTATGGCGGGGGGAGGGTACAGCTCGGTCGTAGAGTGTGTGCTCAGCATGCTCGAGGTCCTGGGTTCAGTCCTCAGGACCTCCACTAAATACGTAAGTACACCTAATTACTACCCCCCAAATAAAAACAAATAAACAAGTACATAAAAATAACGATAAAAATAAATGTGTTTCTAGGTCTGAAAATGCCAGGCTATACATAACTCATCTGTGTGACTCCTTATATGAGGTAAAGCCTTTTAAAAGCTTTTTCTGTGACCTTTTCTTTGCCAGTAAGCCCTACCGGACACGAGTCCGGGAGCCAGACCGGCCACCGTGCCACACGCAGCCGCACAGCGGGTCCCTTCCTGGCGCCCGTGTCCTCAGCTGTGAGGAGGAGACAGACGCCTCAGCGTCGGGGCAGGGTGAGCATTTAAAGACGCAGCAGGGACCCTGGCCCAATGACTGGCACCACGCGTCCCCGCTCGGGTTCTGGAACAAGCGCGTGACGAGTCGAAGGAGACAGGCGGACAGGCTGCCCGAACACCTCCTGGGTCGGGGCGGCCTGGCGCCGCAGGCCACGCACGGCCCGGCCACCGTGCGGAGACCACAGAACTGAACACTCACCCCAGCCACAGGCCGCACGGACGCCCGCGGGCCTCCCCTGCCCGGGTGCTGCTGGAGGAGGAGCAGGACTGAGGAGCCGAAGGACTGAGGAGCCGGGCGGCTCCGGGGGCAGCGAGCGCCCTGAGGGGCTGGCCGGGCGGCTCGCGGCTCCGTGGGGTCGGGGAAGCGCCCGCGGTGCCGCACAGTACAGTTCCCGCCACCGCGACGGAAACCAGGAGTGGGCAACAACGGTTCCCACCCTCGTTAGAACCAGCGCCACAAGTGCCCTGTTCAGAGCTGAGCAAGTCATAGATCAGAATATGATGTTAAATCTATACCTTATTAACTTGTATGCCTTTTTTGTTTAGTAAATCCCCTAAATTTCATTTGATAAAGGACACTGAGAAGTTAGGTAAACAAAACAAAATTAATCTAGCATTATTAACAAGAGAGGGCATTTCTCTCTGTATCTCATACATTCAGTCTCCCATCCTATCCCCCCAAAAGATAAGTAATTGACTTCTACCACTAGGAATAACCTTAGACCTACCACTCTATAAAATTAAATTAAATTGGAAAAAAAAAACAAAAACCTAATGTCCAGTTTTGAAAAAAAGAGCCCTGAATATAGGTAGACGTCACATTTGTAATTATTTGTTTACTTTACTAACACAACAACAACAACAAAACTGATTTATTAACTACTTACTTGGAGCATGACTCTTATAAGAATATAGTTCTACAGGAATCTTGTAATATTATTCCTAATGGAATGAACCTGTCTCTAAAGAATGTCTATTCAGAAGAATTTTAAAGTACGGGTTTACGGAACCCTTCCAACTGTTCAAAGCTGTAAGGACAAGGACATTCATGTTTAAGGAAACCTCTGTGTTGGATTTACACAAATGTCAAGGAGCCTTACTTCATAGCTGTTGTCTTCAGGCCCCAGATTTATCCTTTAAAATAAACGGCTTCCAACTAACAGCTCTGCACAAATCCAACAAGTCACAGGGACTCTCAGGAATGGGTCTTTTTAAAAAAAAATCCCATGTATTGAATCCCACAGAAAGCTAGATTCAGCTTCTTCAAGAGGAACAGTAGACAAGAAGGAGACACCTAGTGCTCGCTAGCAATCATTTTAGCTTAGGATCCAGACTGAATCGTAAACCTTGCTCAGATCTGCAGGTCATCTTGTAGTAAATCATTTACATGTTCGTGGATCCAAGTGTTCATTCAACCCCTACTTAGTAAACGCTTTTTAGGAGGCAGGCACTCTACATATACCGGGAGCATGGGGTTAAGAGAACCAGCCCTTACTAACCACGTTTAGACTCTGGTCAAAACAACCAGGCTGATGGGTATGAAACTAAGCAGGAACCACAATTCCCAAATTACAGATAAGGAAGCTCATCTATGACTTATCCAAGGGCAGAAAAAATAGATAAACTAGCTTTCATCAAAATAAAAACCTTTGTGTCTCAAAGGACACTATCAAGAGAGTGAAATGCAGCCAACAGAATGGGGAAAATATTTACAAATCATATGTCTCAAAGGGGATTAATATTCCGAATACATATAGAATTCCTACAACTCAACAAAACCACATCAGCAAAAAACAAAACAAAACAAACAAAAAACCCCAAACAATCCAATTTTTAAATGGGTAAAGGACTTAAATAGACATTTCCCCCAAAGAAGACAGAAATGGCCAATAAACACATGAAAAGATGCTCAACACATCATCAACCAATAGGGAAATGCAAACCACAATGAGACACCACTTCTTAACCAGAAGGATGGCCACTGCCCAAACCAGGAAGAAAGAAAAACAAGTGTTGGCAACGATGTGGAGACATGGAACCCTTGTGCACTGATGGTGGGAATATAAGACGATGCACTCACTATGGAAATCAGTTTGGCAATTTCTCAGAAAGTTAGACGTTGAATGATCATATTACTCAGTAATTCTGCTCTTAGACATAGCCCCAAAAGAATTAAAGACAGGGACTCAAACAGACACTTAAATGCCAACATTCACAGCAGCATTATTCACAATAGCAAAAGGGGGACAACAACCCAAGCATCTGCTGATGGATCAGTAGATAAATAAAAGGTGATGTATCCATGCAAGGGAATGTCATTTAGCCTTAAAAACGAAGACAATTCCGGCACCTGCAACAACATGGATGAATCCTGAGGTCCTTGTGTTAAGTGAAATAAACCAATCACAGAAAGACAAATACAGTGATTCCACTTAGATGAGGGATCTAGAGTCAGCAAACTGATAGGGACAGAACACAGACTGGAGGTTCCCAGGGGCTGGGGGAGAAGGAGAACGGGAAGATTTCTTAGTGATATTTATTTCAGGTGATGGAAAAGTTTTGGAAATAGTGCTCATGGTTCCACAACATTGTGAATAGACTGAATGCCACAGGGCTGCACCCTTAAAAATGGTCAGAATGCCAAACTTCCTTATATGAATATTTTATGACAATCTCTTAAGAGCTATCACTACCTAATGCAGCTTAGTAGCAAAAACTCTGGCTTCTGCCCCTGCATCTGAAGACTGCCCTAAAATGACCTAAAGTGCAAGTTAAAAATGTTTGCAAAGAAGAGGTAAAATGTACTTTGTAGGCTGGATAGAGAACGGAGTGAGACACAGAGCAGACGTGGTATGTCCCAGCAGGGACCAAGGAGGAAGTGAGAGAGAGAGGCTTTGTTCAGCCAAACACAGAATCCCGACGGCGGAGCACGGCCGATGTCTGCAAGATACCACCTGCACCTGGCACGGGCAGACCCGACAGGGTGTATGTTCTGAAGGACCATAAAGAGAGAATGATTTCCAAATTCAAATGTTTACTTTAGGAACTTTTTTAAAATATGGGAAATAAAAAATAGGGACATTTAAAAAAAAACTCTGCTTAATCCTACCACTTAGAGATAAATACCCTGAATATTTTAGGGCATTTTAGTTTATTTCTGGCTAAACCTCATTTTAATTTAAATAAAAACTGAAATCGTGGTCCAAAATATATATGAGGATTTATCTCTTTGTTTGAACTGCCTGTGACACCTGTACAGGCTTTCACAGCACTAGATAATTTCAAAAACTTGTTTTTCAATGTTTCCCATTTTATGGCTGTAACCATTATTTATGTCAGTATTTCCTTATTGCTACACACTTAAATTATTTATATTTGTCACTATTATCATGGCAATCCCTATTTCCTAAAATTATTAGGTCAAAGGGAATAAAAGTTTTAAGGTTTTGGAGATAACGTGAAAGTCTCTGTAAAGAGTATCTATTTATAAGAGCTATGTTTTTTAATGAGAATTCAAATGGCTCCTAAAATTGTTATTTTCCAAATCCTTTTGAATATTACAAACAGATGAAACAGGACAGAGAACTGGCCTAAATGACTGACATTTTCCTGTTAATTCTTCCAAAGCTCTGTACCATACTGGGAAAAAAAGAAACGGAGCTGATCATGAGTAAAAGTTTCAGAGAAGTACTTCTATTTATTTTTGTAGTACTACATGCCTTTTGTGGTACAGATTCAGTTACCTTCTTACATGATAGCATTTTTAAATTAAAATGAATCCCATTTTTAATATTTTGGAGAATGATAAATTCATTATAACACTGTGAGATGCAGCCTACACTGACCTCTTTTCACAGGACAAGGATCTCCCTGGAGAGTCACATCTTCAATACCCACAAGTGCATAGTTCTACAGATGGACCACATGAACCAAATTAAGTAAGATTAAATGCACTTAAGATAGTTTAACTGAAGTGCATGCAGCACTCCTTAAATGTGTACTTAGAATCTGGGACGCAGGGCAGTATTTAAGTATCTGTAAGATTAATCACTCAGACTGATGCATCTCATCGAAATTTGCGGCATCACCGCAGGTTGAAAAATCCCACGTAGAAAACGTGAGTTAGGAGAGCAGCCTGAGGACTGGCCTCACAGAAGATGGATGAGGTGACAGGGGAATAACCTGGCAGAGTCTAAAGGAGGCAGGAGAGAGAGGCAGGGAGACCGACAGGACAAACGAGAGGGAGGGGAAGAAGTGAGACCTGCAGAGAAAGATGGGCGGTGGCAGGGCAAGACGGAAGGCGACAAGGACGGGAGAGGAGCTGGGGGAGGCGACGGGAGAAGAGGGGTGCGGCGGAGGGAAGGACCACAGACCACAGGGACAGGGACCAGGAGAAGACAGACGAGAGAGCTGGCCACGCACTTTCAAGCTTCTCCCATGTTTGTTCTTTTCCTTTGACATCCTGACATTTGCACTTTAATAATGGTCCTCCTGTGTCCTGATGCTGAAAACATTCATCAGCAATCCGTCAGTTCTGCATTAGCTCAATTTTCAGGTCACGTGCGTCAAGACATGATCCGTGGCTGAGTTCACGGAGGAGGAAGGACAGAAGGAAGTCCTCAGAGAACGGGGTGTGCAAAAGGGAGACACCCCACCCTTCACCCTGCTGGTGTCAGATCCTCTTTCTTGGGTCCTTATGAATGGAGGAAGACAGTGTTCACAGCCCTCTGCAAGGCAGCTAGCAGCACTGTCTACGACACCTCGGTGGACCAGAGGACAGCAACAAGGGCAAGTGCTGAGAAAGGAGGGTCAACCAGAAACCCAGGAACAACCAGAGTCCAAGGCTACTTGTCAGCATGGAGGTGGAAGGATGCTGGAGCCTTGGCAAAGGATATTTCCTTGATTCCTCCAAAACGTCAGTCTGTCAATGCCTTTGATGACATCACTGAGGTGTCTGTCAAATAACCAGCACTTGAACGGATAACATGAGATAAAAGGAAACAACTGTCTATCTCCCACTACTAGACTTCCTCCTCACAAAGGCAGGGATCTTCTGCAGGCTCTTTGCTGCTGTAATTCTAGGACAAAACCATGCCTGGTGCATCACAGGGAGGGCTGGTGGTAATACTGGAAGAGATTTAGGTCATGAATGGGTAACTGTACAAATTGATTTTTAAGATGCCTTTTGGTCCCCAAGTGCCCTTCGTCAGGTCAGAGCTAACAGGGAAGGCGGGGACCAGTGGCTGGTGCATTTTCTGCGATGTGAAAAGGCCATGAGTCCTTTCCCTGTCTGCCTCCCCCCATGACAGGGATGTCCAGACAGGATAGTGTGCTCCGGACCTCGGGTGCTCCTGAGTGTCTTGGAGTCGGTGGGGAGACTTTTTGTCATGCTGATGGAACAAAATGATGAAAACATGCCCCGTAGAGGGAGCACATCTGTCAAGCAGGTCTCTCCCACTTTTCATGGAGTTAGAAAGAGGCCGCCCTGCCGAGGACTGGAGCTCTGTGTTCCTAGTAACATTAGAGCAGGACAATGAGACATCACCAAATGTGATTGTTCTTCAGAATATGAGAGCTTGCGGTGGAACAGAGCACAGGACACAGTCCCTGGAACAGGGCTCCTGAATGTCCAGGTGTTGAAGAAACCAGTGGCCTGTCTTTTGTTAACTTAATGAAACCACCATCACGGCCATGTCTGCAAGGAAATAATCTTAGTGGGTTAAATACAGCTTTTTATAAAAGCAAGAGTATCTTCAAACACGCCTGCATTTCAATTTGAACAAGCCAGAGAAAAAGTACTGATAGTTATTTAAATTAGACTTCCAGCCTTCTTTATGCAGCAGACTAAGTCTAGGACTTCTAAATGAGGAGTCATTTGCCAGCAAAAAAGACACATATTAAGTCTTCCAGAAATACTTTTGCAATAATCAGAGCAATGATTGAAAGAAATTGAGGTCTGGGAAGGTAGCCGCACTTGGAGGAAATGAATCAGCCCACCGGGGCTGCTCTGAGTGCAGGGGCTGAGAGGAGACGCGGGACAGTCGGTCGCCCTTCCTTAGCCAGACAGGTGCGGATTAAACTGCACTTTCATTAATTTAATAGGAAAAATAGTCTGTATTGTCCCACTTTCAAGTATGCCCATCTGTAATATACTGATTGAAATTCAAACCACTAGGATCATTAATAGTATCAGCAGGGCTTGGAAAAAATTTGTTTAAAACATTTCATGTCATCTAAATCCAGTCATAATGGAATACCCCAACAAATCTACTGTGTGGGGAACATGTATTTTTTTACTTTAATAACTAAGATAGTGCTGACCTCTGATTTCTAGGACATAACCAACCTGACCCAAATAGTTATCAGTTTGGAATACTAGAACCAGAAGTGTTTACTTATATCAGCATATATTATGAAGATAAATTGACAAGTACACTTTAATCGGCCAATGGATAGACAGATAGCCAAAGTAACGTGCAGATACCAAAGTTACGTATTATTCAAACACTTAATAGTCTTATAGGCCTATTCAAGTAAAAAATTCTGATTATGAAAACTGAGAACCTCATTCTGATATTTAGACACAAGTCAATATGTGTTTGCAATATATGAGTAATATTATTTAACCAAACTGGGTTTTAAATTTTATTTAGAGATTCAACCAAATAATACAGGATATCCATACTAAATGCAGTGATTAGAAATACTAATGAAACGAGACGTTCTCTAGTCTTAAACTCAAACAGCCAGTGCTCACTGGACTAATCCTGCCACTTCAATCTAAGGGGGCTGCCAGGGTAAAGGTCCGGGTTCACAATGCCAGTACCTGAGCCTGCTTCCTTCAGAACTATAACAACAGCTCCCTAACAAGAGGGAGACGGCAGTGTCTGAGCGGTCGGCCACGATCTCAAAGACACGATCTCAGGATACAGCTCATTTTTAAAAGTGTCTCTGTGTGCGTACATAGATGTCCTAGCTCTGTCTGATGGGAAGACCCAGGAACAGTAGCAAGCAGTTATACGCACCTCTACGCTCAGGTTACCATCTCTAATTACCATTTCCCCTGAAAAAGAGCCAGGGCTCCCTGGAGGAGTGGCCAAGCCTAGGTCAGGAAGGTGGAAAATGGAGAACATAGCCCTGGAACATACTGTCACAGCAGAAATCCAGAGATCCCTCGAGATGGCCCAGGACAGGGGTCACCCACCCTGAGTAGTCCCACTGTTTAGGGGCGGAGGTTTGAGCAGCAACGAGAATAGTAAGTGGGTGGGTCAAAACTCATGAGCTGTGTTAAAATCCAATGGTCAGTGATGACGACGATGGTGGAGACATCAGGGACAGTAACACTAACAGCCCCTCTGCTCACTTTGAGGGCTGGCCAGGGAACTACCTCACTGTTTCTGAAGACTTGCCAAAAAAGACAAAGCATCAAGTATTTATATCACCTTCCCTTCACGAACCATGTATCAGGACACCGAAATGGTTGATACCAGGAGAGCTTCTCTTTTTAGAATTATTCTAGTGACTAAACAAAGAAGGACGGAGAATTGGATCTTTCTGCAATCTCTAATGAATGAGCCTAGGAATGAACAGCAAGAGCTGATGACATCACAGAAAGAGACATAATTCAAGAAACACAGCAGTCAGAAGAACATGTTAAATGATGCAACCGGATGGCAACAGGCAAAACTCAAAATACAGGAGACTGTTTGGGACAAACACAGTTTCAACAACAATAACAACCAGTACAATGGAGGGAAATGAATAGAGAACCTACAGATGAAAAGGACGTTAAGAGACTCCTCATCCAGTTGCAAACTGTCAGCTCTACCACAATCACAAATCAAACTCCTAAAGGAAACAGAGTTACAAAGGCAGTCAAGGAAACAGGAACACTGCCTGTTTCTGCGGGGCATACACGATGACAATTACCTTTTTTTTAAAGAGCTCTTATCATTTAGAGCAGGGGTTTGAGGCTAAATCTGTCCCACCACCTGCTTTGTACAGCTTGAAGGTTCAGAATGGTTTTTACATTTTTTAAATGGTTGAAAAAAATTCAAAAGAGGAATAGTATTTTTTGACCATGAAAATGCCATGGAAGTCAAATGTCAGTGTTCACACATAAAGCTGTACTGAAAACAGCCATGTTCATCCACTGATGTGTTGTCTGGGCTGTTTTTCCTGCTAGGACAACAGGGTTGAACATCAGCAACAAAGACCCTGGCCTGCAAAATTTGCTTTCTGGCCCTTCGCAGAAAAAGTTTGCCAACTCTTGTTTTAGAGAAACATTTACAAGTTAAATGATAGGATGACTGAAATTGCTTCAAAATAATCAGAGGGGGAGCAGGTGGAAACAGAGAAGGCAATCTGCCACCTATTGTTGGTTGTTAAAGTCGGATGCTGAGTATATTAAGTTCGTTACATCATTCTACCTCTGTATATTTCTAATTCCTACAATAAAGATAAAGACGAATTCAGAGAAGCAATCAGAAGATAACCTCCCATTTTTCTATTTTTTTTTACGTTTTTGAAATTCAGCATGTATTATTTATTTGTATGTTTTTTAAAACTGAAGTATAGTCAGTTATAATGTATCAATTTCTGGTGTTCTGGTGTGCAGCATAATGTCCCAGTCATGCATATATATACATACATTTGTTTTCATATTCTTTTTCATTAAAGGTTACTACAAGATATTGAACATAGTTCCCTGTGCTATACAGAAGAAATCTGCTTTTTATCTATTTTTATATACCAAGGTTAACGTTTACAAATCTCAAGCTCCCAAATTTATCCCTTCCCACCTCCTTTCCCCTGGTAACTGTAAGATTGTTTACCATGTCTGTGAGTCTGCTTCTGTTTTGTAGATGAGTTAATGAGTGTCCTTCTCTTTTTGGGGGTCCACATATGAGTGATATCATATGGTATTTTTCATTCTCTTTCTGGCTTACTTCACTTAGAATGACGATCTCCAGATCCATTCATGTTGCTGCAAATGGCATTATTTTTTTTTCCTATTTTCTATTTTTGAACAACTCTTTTAACCATCATAATTTCCCCAGGAAAATGGATGGTTTTGCTGCAGGCTTATCGATACTCCAGGGCTATAGGGATCAAAGAACCATTCTGTCTAGGTGCTATTCACTTCCTGCAAAAGAACCAAGTCACTATATGGTAAAGGTCCCACCATAGTGGAAGACAAAATGCAACTTGGCAGAGGGGAGCCATGGGCCAGGGCAGGGGGTGCTGCCCCATTCTGCAGTAACACTTGCATAACTAATAATCAGATACCCAGCACGTGGAAAGTGTGTAGCATACATGTCTTGAATGAAAGCAATCATTGGCTTCCAAATCTTAAGAATATAGAGAAACTCCATGAATTTGTCACTTGTCCTTTGTGTTCAGTGGACATCACTTCTTATAACAAAGAAAATTTTCTTTCTACTTACACAAGAGCCAATTCCCTTTGCTTTGAATGCAGGGAATGAAGGGTGGGTTTTTAAAAGTAGGCAAAGATGGAGAAAAGAATAATGCTCTGCTTTATGATTTCAGTGTGTGTCCTCTGGAGGGACCACCTGGCTGCCACTGAGTGCCTGTCAGTGAGGTCTTCGGTCTTATCCAAATGGGGTCACTCTAGGCCTGAAAGCAGCATGATTGTTTTCATTCTGTTTCTATAGTCCCGAAGAAGTTTTTGAAATTAAAAGCCATCAAAAATCATCAATTTTTCCCTCCCTCCCTCTTTTCCAGGCACATAATTCTGGATTAGCAGACTGAAAATCTCCTAGGACTGTCAAGGTGGCCTCAAGCAGGTACATTTACCTCCCAGCTAAAATATTTATCATTGTTTTTCTCTCCTTCCAAAAAGAAGAGAAAGACAAGGAAAAAACCAGAGATGCTAAACAGTGTCCAGACTCTCCAGGACCCCGGCTCCAAGGCCCGGATCACTAGAAGGAGACGGACGGGCAGGGTGCATTCTCAGCCCTCGATCAAGGGAGTTCCAGAGCAGGGCTCTGCCATTTTCTCTTCTTGTGACAGAGCTGTGGATTCTCGGAAGCAAGAGAAACAAACAAATATGAGAAAAGAAACAGAATAAATGCTTTCACGAGATGTGTGGTTTCTGGGTCCAAAGCAAGCAGTCCTTAAGATTAGTAATTGAGGCCTTTCTTCCTGCCTTCCAAAGTGAATCCCCCTGACCTGCAGTTTTCAAAGTCCCAGGTCACATCCTGGCCCAGAGTCCATCAGACTGCAGGGGATGCGAAGCTCTTCAGCTGGGGTTCCAGCTACTCCTGGTGCATCTGACCCGAAGCACCAGCTGCTTATACCTTTCAGTACAGAGATATGTAATATCACAAAGTAAACCCTATTCATTAATTTCTCCCAGAATCCCCCTAGACATGTCATATGGTTTCATCAATGTAAAAGCAATCTTTACCTTTAAATCCAGGTAATCCAAAATCATGTAAGTTAAAACATACAGGGTTTGCTTTCAAGACTTCCAGACTGAATGTTCAATATCATAGCATATATATGGATATTTAACTGACTGAAACAATAATAGCTGTGACTTTAACCACTCAAAGTTTTAAGGAGCCAATGGTTCCTATAGCAACTGAAGATGGTCCTCTTTGTGCATTCCTGGTATTTTCTGCGACAGTAAGTGATGTTAAATTTATGCTTTAACATATAGGATCTAAAATACCCAAGTCAGGCTTGGGAGCCATCATTTTACTTCCTTTCACACCATTTTATGGCTTTTATATATAATAACAGAATTGTCCTGATACGTAGCTGTGAATTTTTTCTTTTCATAATCCAGAAATGAAACTAAAATCACCAAGAAAAGTTGACCAAGTGTACACATTCTTTAAGACAAAAGCCAAGGCAGCATTCCACACACATGAACAATTGTAATTTTAAATGCCGATAAAAGGTGTCACGTAAATTGCCACATGACGTTTATGAATCCAGGGTCTTTGTACCACACAAGAGGCATTATGGTTAAGGCCGCAGATTCTGGACGCAGATGGCCCGGTTCAAATTCCAATGTGCAACTGGAAAAAATCACTGAAACTCCCTGACCCCAGTTTCTTCTTCTACAAATGGGCACGTAAAACAGTTCTCCTAGGGATCAGTTAAGGGAAAAAATAACTGACTGTAACCTAGCAGAGTACTTAGCAATCAGTGGTGCTCAGCAAATGGAGTTATAGTTATCTTACTTCAAACATAGCTGTTAAAGTCAGCAATGTAAATACTATTAATATAATTCATATATTCTTTCATGAACTAACTTCCACAGGTGAGAGGAGCTATTTTTAGGAGAATCTTTTTAAGTTACAAAAATCTCCAGATTTTCCTTTTTCCCTCAAAAAGACCTAAAATCATCTGAGCTCAGAAGAGGAATGTGAGAAATCTATCAGGCTGGTGAAAAATACTTTTTTTCACAACCGAGTAGCTCATATCCAGCTAAGCGGATGACACAGCAAACACTCAATAGGAAAAAAAAAAAACTCTAGGCCAGTAACTAAAAAAAATAATAACCCAAGTGAATATTTTTTTCAAAATTCAAGTTTCCCAAATTGAGAGTTCATACTGAATTATAGTCCATATTAAAAAAAATGTGTGGGTGGGCTTTATTCATCAATGACTATGACGCAGGTCTGCTATCACGGCGAGAACTCAAGGGCACCATCCTCACTGGAGAACAAAGACCATCCCTCAGAAGATGAACCGCAGACCTAAAACAACCATTTTGAAAGACCGAGTCTGTGCCTGTTTTCCTAGTCCAACTCCGTGCCTTTGGGACTCGCCAGGAGGAGACACGTGGCTGTTCAGGCACCTGTAAGCCGAGCACCACAAGCAGGTTTACTGAGGATTTGTTTTGTGACAGGCACTTTTCGAGGTGCTGGGTTGCACCAGTGTTTTTAAGAGTACTTCATCATAACACCATCTGATGTCCTTTCCCATTTCTATGAATTGATGCACCTTATGAAATCATTTTAAAATGCTATCCCTGTGACTTACTTCTAATAAACACCAAGCTAGGTTTGCTGAAGGAAAAAAAAAACAAAACAAAAAACCTCAGTTATGTTGTGCAATGATGCCTCTCAAGTTAACACAGATATGTTCACGGTAAATCTGAGAATATTTGGTTAAATGGCTAATATTTGAAATACAAAGTCACTCAGTGAAGAAAAATGTCCAAGTGACTAAATTTACTAATTTATAGATAAGCAAAAATATCTGTACATATAATTGACTTTCACTAGCAGAATGGAGTTGTCTGTAATAAGTATACTCACTGGATATACGACCATGTTAAAGTTCCCACCTCTGCTGGGCTTCTGTCTCCTCATAAACAAAATGAGGGATTTAGTTTGAAGACTGTTACAACCTCAGAAGTTATGTAATTTTGTGATTCTAAAAAGTGAGCTATTTACAAATAATTGGGCCTCTAAGATCTGCTGAGAAAAAGGATGATTTTTCCAGGTTTCCTTAACCAGCCGCTACTCACTCATCATGCACATGACAGTCCCTGACTTGATCAAAGCTGCTATCCACCTGCTGGGGTGTTTTTTGTTTTTTTTTTTTGGTTTTATTTTTGTTTTTGTTTCTGGTGTTTTCGTTTGTTTCTGGGGATGGCAGTAATTAAGTTTATTTATATTTTTACAGGAGGTACTGGGGATTGAACCCAGGATGCTATCCACCTGCTGTTGAAAAGGCATCTCCACTGCCTCCTTGCCTCCACCCTTTGTCCTGGAGGCAAAACCACCTTCACTTCCTCCCAACTTTGGAGTCGGCTGTGGTAGCTGAGTTCTGTAGGTTGAATGTCTGTACCCTGCTCCCTCCCAAATTCGTATAATGAAACCTACTCCCCAGTGTGATCATAGAGGAGGTGGGGCCCTTGGGAGGTAATCAGACTTAGGTCATGAGAGCAGAGCCCCCAGGGTGGGATTAGAACCCTTACAGAAGGATGAAGGGCCCAGAGGATGCCGCAAAGATGCAGCAGGAGGACGGCAGTCTGCAAACCAGGTAACTGGTTCCCTCCAAGAACGTGATCTCAGACTGCCAGCCTCCAGGGCTATGAGAAAGAAATGTCTGTTGTTGGAGCCACCCAGCCTCTGGCACCTTTGTTACAGCAGCCCCAGCCCACCGAGTCCCAGAGTAAGACGAGTAAGGACTGGAGGAGCCTCTACAACGTGTCATAAGTGCACTGAAGGGCAGAAACTACAAATGCCTCAGATTGCACCAGATGCAGAGGAGGGCAAGCTGGCCCGTATTCCTTGGAGAAGATTGTGTACAGACCATCTTGAGGTTTACAAATGTCAATTCTAGCTCTGGTGATCTATTGAAAAGCTGAAATATGTATTATAAATATTAATTCCCAAGAGAAACAAGCACAAGGATGAAAGTAAAATTTTAAAGACTTAAGAAAGGACAATAGTAATTTTAATACAATTATACACGGCTTAAAGGGTCAATGACTGAATAAAAATCTGTAACTCAGAAACTGCCCCTCAGCAAATAATGTATGTAAGTCTTAAAATGAACATCTAAAATTCTATTTCCTCTTCTTAGTATCTTATATATAAACATACTCTAAGATATTTCAAAATATAGGCTCCACAAGTGATCAGAAAGTTAATAGCAAGAAATATACAGTCATGATCTAGGTGCCTGAATGGTTTTACAAGTACGTTTCATCTGAGTGTCTCCCATGGTGACAGTACAGCTTGCACAGATCGCCATGTCTGGTAAGACTCAGCAAGGTTCAATGCACATCAGTTCTGTACATAAAAACAGCATCACAGACGGTGCCCTCCTACCGTACGTCGTCTGGGAGGTGTTTTAAGTGCTCTGTAGTGTGAGAACGGATGCTCGTGAGCTGGGTTTTATCCTGTTGTTCCGTACTCTAGAAAACCTGATTCTGTGTTAGCAATGACCTGTGTGGCCCACGGAAGAGATGGAGAAATGGAAGCAGATGGGACACACCTGTTAATCATAAACATTTCTTCATTAGTGTCACCATCAGATTTATGTGTGTTAAGTCTTTGTGGAAGACTCTGACGTCAATCATATTTAATCTGTATCTTGAAACAATCAAACTACTGGCCATTTTTCAAAGATGTGGATCAAGACGTACATGTAATACAGATGGACTTTTTTTTTTTTTTTTTTTTTTTTTGTCAAGATAGCGCCTGGATGTTAATCATGTTCTGTCGGTCACGTCCAAATTCTTCTAACAAAGTGCTCGGTGCCTGCTGCCTAGTCACCTAGCTGTGGAAATGAGAAGCCAGCACTGCAGAGTGGAATTAATCAGTGGTGAAGAAACAGGGGTGTACTCTTCCCGGTTATGCCATTTACCTGCTTGACGCTGGACAATCCTGCACCTCAAACTCCTCATCTGTAAAGAAGTACAAGACCATGGGATACACCACGAAACTCTGCAAAAGGCCCAGGGGAGAACTCAGAAGATGGTGACCCGAAGTGCTGCCAGTGACCACACGCCACAATATCTACGTTCCCCAAATAGAGGATGGATTGTTGACTTCCAGATCTTGACTTACTATTGGGAGGATTCAAATGATAAAAAATTTTTTTCTCATTCAATTTTCTGCCTGAACCTTAGAATTATTTTGAGGAGCCAAGTGAGCTTGGAAAAGCATTTTTGAAAGTGTTAGAACATTAGAGTGTAAGGAAGAAAAGTCCATATTCATACTTCTAGACTAGAGAGGCCTGGTTTATGACTCCAGGTCTGCTTCTCCCATAACTTCTATTTATTTTTTATTGTTATCTTCTTTCTCAGTGGGGAGAGGTCATTAGGTTTATTCATTTTTTAATGGAGGTGCTGAGGGCTGAACCCAGGACCTCAGGCATGCTAGGCATGCACTCTAACCCTGAGCTATACCCTCATCCTCTTCTCCCCAGAACGTCTAAAGTATGGCCTGAAGCAAAGGGCCAGGGCCCGGCAAGGCAGCAGGAGGGCTGTGGGAAACCATCCCTGCTGCAATTCCTTCGTGCTGCTGGAAACCATCTCGCACAAAGACAGGTTAATAGAAGCCATCCTTGCAAGCGAAGGACACTAGTCATTTCATCAGCTCTTAATAAAATAAACATCTCCCCACATGATGCCTATCCAATCAGACGACATAAATTATTTACCACTAAAACTATTCCAACATCACAAAGACCCAGAAACCACACAGCAGGCTGAGTCCAGGGCAAACTAAGTGTCACTCAGAATTTCAAGGTCATCCCAGTTCTATGTTTATCATCACCCCACCTCGACACGACCCTTCTCGAGAGCCATGGGAGCAACATGCAGACCCCGTACATGGGAAATTCAACAGGACTGAGGCTACCCCAGACCAATTAAATCAGAATCTGGTGTAGACCAGACTTCTTTTTTTTTTTTATAACTCTCCACATCGTGCCGTAGTGGCATCAGGACGGGGAGCTCTCCTTTAGCTACCCTCAGGGTGGTAGCCAGCTCTCTCCCCACTGCGTGATGCAGTCTCTGAAACAAAGCCTCCCACTTGTAAGAGGAAGCAGGCAAAGACCTCAGTTCCCAAGGGAGTGCTCGAGTTTAAGCAGGAGCATCCGAAGTCCAGGATGTCTGCAGAAACAAACAAATGAAAAAAGCAAACTGTACAGCAGAGGGAACTGCAGGCAGTATTTTGTAACAACCTATAATGAAAAAGAATCTGAAAAAGAGTGTGTGTGTGTGTATATATATATATATATAACTGAATCACTGTTCTGTACACCAGAAACTAACACAACATTGTAAATCAACTAGACTTCAATTAAAAAAAAAAAGGCAAATGGTATTTTCAACTTGCCTGCAAATTCTTAGGCATGTCTAAGACCATTGAGGCCACAGCTTAGACTTTATATTGTATTCTCTCAACATTAAAACAAATATCAAAAGCAAAATAATACTCTTCCAAGAAAAATTAAGACTTCCAGAGACATCAGAGACAAGAGTAGCTGCATTTTGAAGAGGCAGTTACCGCACTGGGAAAATGCCCGCTGCAGTCGGCTGTCCCCTCGGTTCCCATGGCTGGTCAACCCTGAGCAAACCGAACACTGAACACCCCCTGGCTGAGAAAACACTTCTCAGTCTCCAGCATAAGGGAGCTAAGACAACTGGATGCAGGATGAAAAAATAAGTCCTGAAGACGGGGACAGCAGGACGTGAGAAAGAAAAGAGAGTGACATCGAGGTAGAAGGGGAGAGCGCTGTGTGCAGAGGCCCCACCGGATTTCAGAAGCCTCCTCCAGAAGGCTCCCCCACTGGTCGACCCAGTACTGACGAAGCCCGGGACAGCACACTGGCTGTCTTCTACGTCCCCCAGAAATGGAGGGGTAAAAGGACCATTTACTCCAGTTGTGACGGTGAAAGGGAAGGAGGGATTTCAAACTGAACATCTCCAGGAGCATGTGACACATCTCCACGGTCGGGACGCCGAGGGTAGAGACACCGGTGGGAGGCGGGGAGCCGTGGGCCTGCAGGGAGCCGAAGCCACACGTGCAATCAGACGCGCGGAAGGGTCAGAACACCAGGCGGCTCGGCAGCAAATTAAAGGAAGTAAACAATCAACCAAAACCAAACCAAAGCAAACCCACTCTCGGATCTGGAAGGAAAGGCGGTAAAATGAACCCGAGTCAAGGTGGAGAACGAGCAGTCTGAAGATGAATACTCAACGAGAAGAAACCAGGATGAAACTGGAGGATTCTACACGGGAGACGGAGCCCAGAGGCTGAGAGGGGGGGCACGCTGGTTAGCGGGGACGGGTCACCTAGTCTCGCTCATTCTGCCAGAACCCGCCAGACCCTGTATGTGCCCCAAGACTGCCGGCCGTGCGAAACACAGAGTTTGGAAAATAAGAAAACAAGACCCACAAATAGTGATTACACTACAAAATGGCCACTTCAATGCTCAAAACTAAAAGATGGACATTTAAGTAATTCTATTAATTTCTAAGTTTGGGCTTATCTCGGTGGACATGAAAATCAGGAAACAGCCTGGAAACCTGTGTGTGTGTATGTGCGTGTGTGTGTGATTCTTTGAGTTTTCCTCAAGCGAAGAGGGCGGGAAGGGTCCTATGTTTTGGACTCTGACACACCGCTCGAAAAGTAGTCTGACAACAAGATCTTCCAGGCTGAGCAGATGCAGGAGGGAAATCGCGACGTACAGTAACTAGCCTGTCCAGAGCCCCTGGCAGCCCGGCCACTCGCAGTGGAGGAGGAGAGGAGGCAGATAAACCCCTAACATTGCCGCTCCCCCATCAGCGGGCTCTGGCCGACCGGGCTCTGGGCCCCATCCGGCCTGGGGGACCCGCACGCCCGCCGCCCACGGGCTCTCGCTGAACCGTGAGCACCAGTCGCTGTACCTGTAACCAGAGCCTGTCGCCGGCCAGGGTCCTGCCGATCGCGCTGCACTGGAAGGTGGCAAACTGGCCCGCGTTGACTTCCACGTTCTGAATCCGCAGGAAGTGGGGAGTTCTGGCTACACAGAGAAAGAAGAATTAAAGAGATTAAAAGTGGAGATCTGCAACTCCCATGGGACATGTTGACTCTATCTGCAATTTCGGGACTTTCTGCTTTGTTTACCTTTGAAGAAAATAAGGCTTTTGCCTCTAAGAGCTTTAAAGACTGCATTCTGATGGTAAAAGGTACTGTGGAAGCCTTTGGTGTGCTCTGGAACAGAACACACAGCCAAGCTTTCCAGGATAGAACCAAACAGAAAGAAGATATTTTATTGTTCCTGCTGTGCAAATTATCGGCGCTCAGCAGTCTTCTTGTAATAACAGATCTGTATTAATAAAGATTATACTGAAGTCTAATTGATGTTTTGAACAAAAACATATTAGATATTTATACTAGCAACATGAAAAGAACAGTAAGACGTTAAATGATGTTGCCAAGGAAACTTTTTAAGCCAAGCACAGAGCTGTGAGTAATATATATTTTAATACCACTAACTGGTACGCAGCAGTACTCGGGTAATATTTCCCAGCTACCAAAAATACCATCCCTATAGACAGACTGAAATTACGCTGGGACTGGGAGAGTGCCACACTTTTTGCTGATTCTTATTTCCAATTCGAGAAGAAAGAATGATTTCAACTGCTAAACAGCATTAAGTCTCATAACCTTCACTGTCCATGGGGGACAGCTGTTTAAATAAAAGGTAATTCTATTTGATCTGAGACACACAGACCAATTTCGGCAGCATGCTGAAAACACGTGTCAAGGAGCTGGAGTGACAGGAGGGGAATTCAATTTTACGGTAACTGCTACTTTTAGGAAAACGTTCCCCCATCACAACAAGGACAGAGCGGGAGGTTAGCAAGAGGCGGGGTGGGGGGAGGTCAGGAGGCAAAATAGGAAGAAAACAGGACGGTGGTGTTTTCTGGGAGGGATGGAGAACCTGTGCAACGGGAAGATGTTTTTTATGCCTTGCCCGTTTTCCCCCATGTCTTTAGACCACGTCTAGACACATTCAGAGAATGGCACCCCAACCTTGAGCACGCAGAGATGACAAACAAGCACTGATATTAGCCTGCGAGGAACTTAATTAGGAGTGGACAGAGATTACTACCCCAAAACCAAGAAAAAGGCACTTTAATATCAATAACACACAGAAATCCCCCGATATTAACTTGGAGACCTCCAGCGGTTCAGACAATGTGTTCACGCTGCTTAGCGTGCAGAACGTCCTAAATAACTTCCAAAAAAGCAGTGTTAACTGTGAGGCATGGTTTCTAATACTAGCACACTAACTGAAAATGCAACAAACGGTTTCTCATTAACTTACTCAACTTATCTTTGGTCAAGAATGAGTCTAGGGGCAAAAGTCCCCAAATCGAACGTCTCTTCTACTCTCTGTTCCCGAGAAGCTGAAAGACCCCTTGTTTTTAGCAAACGGGAAAAGGCACCATTTTTTTGAACACTTCATGTGCCAGGAACAGTTACTCACAACTGTTCTGTGAGGAAGGCTTTTTCCCCCCCCATTTTACACTTGGGTCCTTGGCCAGTAAGCGTCAGAGGCTGAGCTGACTGGAAACCGTGGTTTGCCCAGTCCCAAAGCCCAGGCACTGCCCACCAGGCCGCACTGCCTTGGCGACCTTGCAGCGCAGCGTCCGCCTTGCCCGAGCCTTCATCCTACCGAGAGCAGCTCCCTGTCACACTGTTGGGATTTCAGCTGCTCCAAAGGCCCTTCTCGAATGCTCTTCCCTCTAGAAAGCTTCAGGGGTTCTCCTGGCTTGCTGTGGCACCCCCACAGTGTCACCTGTCCCCCCTCAGACACAACGTGTACAGCCCTGGGAGGACGACACGCCCTGTTGGGGTTGTCGGGAATACACTGTTGCCTTAATCACCTGTGCGCGCAATGAGCAACGCTCGGGGTCAGTGCCTCCCGCCCTTCAGACACTTAACGCCTTAAGTAACCTGAATTCACGTTATTTAATTTAATGAATACAGCCGCAGCCACATCCTTGAAAGCTGTTTATTTGTGATTTTGACTTCTGGAGAATTCTCCTCTCCCACCTCACCTCTGACACAGTGAACAAACTGACTATATGAAAATGTATGGCTATGATTATTTTAGATTAACCGGCACCAGAAGTCCCCAGCATTCGTAGAGATCATTAAGAACCTAAGATGTGACTAAATTAACAGGACTACTTCGGAAGCCGGAGAGCTGTTTTCTTGCTGAAACATATGGATCTCTAACACAGGTCACTGTGGGGCACAGGCTGCTGTAACACACTGGGTCTCTAACAGGTGTTAGGTGTGCAGTCAGCTCTCCTGATAACTTGGTTAAAGGCGTGTTATACACTCAAGGCCCTGGTCTGCAGTGTCACCCCACTTGGTTAAGCCCAGGGTCACTTCAGAGCCTTGCGGAAGCGTTGTTAAGTATTTTGAGTATCATCCTTGGTATATGCCCATTTAGTTAAGATACTAAAAATTAATAAAGAAGCTGTGGTATACTTATACGATGGAATACTATTCAGCCATAAAAAGACAACATCATGCCATTTGCAGCAACATGGCTGTTCTTGGAGAATGTCATTCTAAGTGAAGTAAGCCAGAAAGAGGAAGAAAAATATCATATGTCACTCATATGTGGAATCTAAAAAAAAGAAGAAGAAGAAGAAGACAAATGAACTGAAATATAAAACAGAAACAGACTCATAGACATAGAATACAAACCTGTGGTTGCCAGGCGGCAGGGGGTATGGGAAGCGACAGACTGGGAGTTCGAAATTTGTAGATACTGACAAGTCTATGTAGAATAGATAAACAAGTCTATACTGTGTAGCACAGGGAAATACATACAAGATCTTGTGGTAGCTCATGGCGAAAACGATTGTGGCAATGAATATATGTACATTCATGTATGACTGAAAAGTTGTGCTCTACGCTGGAAATTGACACAACATTGTAAACTGACTATAACTCAATCAAATAAAATTAAATAAAAAAGAAGGAATTCTCAAACTAGCATAAAAACATACTAAAAATGAAAAAGTCTCCCCTAACTATCCATTAAAAGATTTCTACGTGCCACTCACTCATGTCTCGGGCCGTGGCTCCCTCCCCTGCACCACACCTGTGACTGCTCCTTCCTCCTTTTCCTCCCTCCCCACCTCCCAGGGCTGCCAAAAGTTTCCAAATCCCTCTTGCTTTTCTCAGGCACTACATTTGATTTCCCTTAACTTCTCTCAACCAGAAGGGCTCATCGGGGTGTCGCGGGGACAGCACAGCCCTGCGTCCACCTCTCCTCCGGTCCATACAGGGGTGCAGGAAAGGTTCCCTTTCCGGTGGCGGCCTTTCCCCTCCTGTGACCATCATCGGAAAGAGACCTGCAGCCCTGCGAAGGCCCCACACTTTCTGATTAGCACGCGGGTAAAGCTAAAACATATTCAGTGTGGAACATCTCACGGACTAAAAATGAATTTCATTATTGAAATTTTTAGGTTCATTCTTTATCAGGCATGTCAGGAGACTTATTTTGGAAGAGCAAGGGTGACCTACCCACGTAGTTTTCTTTTTTCTAATGTTATAACGTATTTCTGAACTGCTGGATATTAGCATAATTTATGCATAATTGATGGCATTTGTAAGTTTTTTCATAAACGTGAACAGCCTATATAATCTTTCGTAAGGTGTAAGAGGCCTGGATTCTCCCTGCCTGGTGCTATGAACCCTGAAGCTGTTTTCAGTTGGGAAGCAGCGGGAGGCTGATACTATTTTGAGAGTGGGATTTTGGCACATCGGTGTTCCAGCATCAATACTTCAATATAGGCTCTTACTACCTCTGAACAGAAGCGAAAGTTCCTAAACCCAAGCCTTAGTGGGAATTTTTTTTTTAATTTGCAAAATAGGGATTAAAAAAATAGCACCTCTTTCATAGACTTGGAATACAGATGAGAGAAGAAAATGCCAAGTCATTCTGCGTGCCTGGTACTTAGCCTCAAAAGGGTTCATTATTATTTAAAATAACTGATCTATCACTGGAAACTGGGAAAGATCCCAAGAAAAAGAGCTCTCCAGCCAGAAAAGTTTCAAGCCCAAGCTGAGCTGCGTGCTCTGAACCTTGCCAAACTACCTTAACTTTAACACAGGGCACCATTAGAGTGGAAAATTTCAATCCATCCAATACTCGAAAAGAAAAATTCTCTCTTTCTCTGCAAATTTATAGACCCATTTGTCTCCTGGACACCCTTTCAAAGTGCTATGCCAGCTTTCTTCTAAAATCTGCAGGACTTCTAAAAACTAAACATCTTCAATGAATATCAAAAGGTTTTTAGTACAACTCTCCCATTTTTCTCATTTCTGCCATATTCTGTGGCTCCTTACTGAAAAAGAAAAAAAGTTTGTTTTTTTTTAAAAGAATAGAGGTTTTCGGGTTATTAATTGATCTCACAACAGCCTTTGATCCCAAAGCCTGGAATGATCATTGACCAGGATGCAAATTTTTTTGTAGATGTTTCGTATTATTGATTCTTCAAAGCCTGCCTCGAAATACTAACAACAAAATCAGAGAACAGTCATTTGCGAGATCAAAGTGCAAACCTGAAATGGACAAGAGCAGACTGTGCTGAACCCTCTTGTATTTTCATTTACATTTTAATGTAATGGCAAAGGTTGAGATAGGCTGGAGGCCCGTCCACCCACCCGCCCTCCACAACTGCACCATCATCGCTTCTCTGTCTTTGGCATCAGCATCACAAACAAGGAAGCCAACTTCTGCTAAAAAGAATGACGGGGGCAGGAAGAGGGGGCTGGAGGGATAAACTGGGAGCTCGAGATTTGCAGATACTAACTACTATACACAAAATAGATAAACAACAAGTTCATACTGTACAGCACAGGGAACTAACTATATTCAATATCTTGTAGTAACTTATGGTGAAAAAGATGAAAACAAATATATGTATGTTCATGTACAAGTGAAGCATTATGCTGTACACCAGAAATTGACACAATGTTGTAAACTAACTCTACTTCAATAAAAAAATATATATACAAAAAGAATGCCTGGGACTGCTTACTCTAACGCTGAAAAAAAATCTATTTTGCAAATAATACTTTTTTTACTTTTCAAATGGACACTGTTAAATTACCCCATCTAAGAAATCAATCTATTTAGCTACTCAGGGTTACAATCTGCAGCTAATTAACTCTAGTGGGCCTGAAACGCATAATAACAATAACAATAACAATAATAATAATATTCATTGAGCTCTTAGAATATGCTAAGCATGGCTATAAATCCATTATGTACATTAACTCATTCAGCCCCTACATTCACCCTGTAGGAGAGCATCATTAATGTTGCCCCCGCTACTTGAATGAAGTTACAGTGCCACAGAGGCCAGTAACTCTTGTGAGCAGGAGGCTTTTAACATGTTTCAAGACAAAACTATTATGTTTTGCTTGAAAGGTAAGAATGGACCTTAATGGAATAATCTGTCAAGTGGAAAAATAGATTCACCATTCTTATCAAAGAAAAATAAGCCGGGCACCATATAAAAATAACTTGGATCGGTCGCCCGCATCCTGAAGAAGAATGATATTCCTTTGGAGAAAAACCCAAGTTATGCTCCTCCATGTTTAAAACGCCAGTTCTGAATCCTAAGTATCTCTCAACCGAAGCACGTGCGTTTGTCTTCATTCAACAGAACATAATTCAGAAAACAGTTCCGCTTTTTTTTTTTTGCCACTGTTATTCTTCTTTTAATCACACTGTTTAACGTCTTCATAAAAATCTAAATTTGAAAGTAGGCAAGTGATGTTTGAGTATGCAAATAAATCTATGAGTGAAAAATTAATTTTGTTTTGTAAAGTAAGAATAAATTTGAACTAGGAAGCCATATTACAAACTCAGCATTTGTTAAATGTTTAAAGAGACTGCTGACTTATTTCATATTGCAAAGTAGTAACACAGAGTAGTGTTGGATTTTGGATTCATTTTATCCATTACACGGCATATGGGCTTATGAGGGTTTTTTCAATCTTTTTCATTATATTATTATGTTTCCAAATTGGCAGAAAAATAATGAGGCATGATTCTGTGCAATTTTTAGATTTCAACATTCAAGGCATCACATATGCAAATAACATTATATTTAACATGTTATATGACAACATGTAAAAACGATCACTATAACCCAGTGGGATTTATCCTAGGCGTGTCAGGTTGATTCAACATCCAAAAATCAATCAACAGAAAACACCCTACTAACAGAATAAAAGAAAAACCACATGATAATCTGATAGACGATGAGGTTCAGGAAATGCCACCCCAAAACATGACACCTTGGCACATTGGATATTTTTAAGCTGAAGTCTGAGAAAACAGCAGAAGCAAGAAGGTCACTCTGACCTTTCCCCGCCGTCTCCCCTGAAACAGATCATCAAACTGTCATGTGAGAGGTGCCCTCTCTTTACCAGAGGGAAGAGCATCCTTGTCTCCAAAGACAAACGGACACTGAGAAGAACTGGAACACACGTCTTAAGACGTGTTTACCACGCTTGCTGTTGAGTCTTTAACATACCATTTTCCTCCACGAATGCCTGCTCTTCGTCAAAACTAACATAAATACACTCAAAACTGGCAATAAAGACACTCAGGTCTGTTTCTTTGGGTCCTCATTTCCTACAGAGCTCCTGTGTCACATAAAACACACACGAAATACATCTGAATGCTTTCCTCCCCATTGTCTGTCTTTGCCAGTTTAAATTTCAGACCCAGCCAGGGACCCTAAGAAGGTCAGGGAGAACTTTCTCTTCTCCTACCTAGATAAAGAAAAAGCATTTGCTAAAATCCAACACCCTTTCATAATTGATTCATACAAGTAGGAATAAAAAAGAATGTCCTTCCTGATAATACGCATCTAAGAAAAACTCAAACCCGCAGCTGACATCACACTTAATGGTGAATGGCTAGAAGTTCCCCTCCTAAGACAGGGGCACGACGAGGATGTGTGTTCTTCCTACTTCTACTCAGCCGTGGCCCAGAGGTCTAGCCATGACCATTAGGCAAGAAAGAGAACAAAAGGCATCCAGATTGAAAAATAGGATGTAAAACTAACTCAGCTTAAACAAGAGACAGTTTGGAAAATCCTAAGGATCCAGGAAAATCAGAGCTTATAATAAATAAGTTCAACACGGTCTCAGGAAACAAGGTCAATACACAAAAATCAAACACAAAAAAATGTATTTCTATACATGTGCAATGAAAAATCCAAAACTGAAATTGAGAAAACAATTCCACTTATAGTAGCATCAAAATAAAACACATAGGAATAAATTTAACAAAAATCAATATAAAATTTGTACCCTGAACACTATAAACAGTATTGAAGGAAATTTTAGAAGATGCGCATAAAAGGAAAAACAGCCCATGTTCATAGATCAGAACACCTAATATTGTTAAGATGGCAATAACCCCCCACCCAAAGCAACTCCTATCAAAAATTTAGCTGGCTTTTTGGCTGAAATTGGTATGTTTCTCTGAAAATTCATATGGAAAGGCAAGGGACCCAGAACAGACAAGACAAGACTAAGAAGGAGAACAAAGTTGGAGGATTCACAGATCCGTATTTCAAACTTACTTCAAAGTTTGTGTCAAAAAAGTGCGGTGCTGGCAGAGGACAGACAGGTAGATCAACGGGATGGAACCAGGTGTCCAGAAATGAGCCTTTACATTTATATCAACTGACTTTCAACAAAAGAGGCCAAGACACTCCAGTGGGGAAAGAACATCTTTCAACATGTGGGGCAGGAGTAACTGGATATCCGTATGCAAAAAGATTGAAGTTACACCACTTCCTTAAATCATATATACATATTAACTCACAACAGATCACAGACCTCTATGTAAGAGTTGAAACTATAAAACTCTTAAAGGAATTATAGTGTAAGCCTTTCTGATCTTGGATGAGCAAAGCATTAACAGCAAATGACGCAAGCAGCACAAGTGACAAAGCAGAACATGGGACTTCGCTAAAATGAAAACCTGTGTACCGCAAAGGACGTCATCGAGAAAATGAAAA
The DNA here is from genome assembly GCF_048773025.1 of Camelus bactrianus. Taxonomy (NCBI): domain Eukaryota; kingdom Metazoa; phylum Chordata; class Mammalia; order Artiodactyla; family Camelidae; genus Camelus; species Camelus bactrianus. The sequence continues at coordinate 2,920,219 of NC_133562.1, forward strand.
CATAACCCACCAACTGGGGAGAAGTATGTATCTGAAAGGAACCTGTATCCAGATATATTTAAAAAACTCTTAGAGCCCAATGGTAAAAGATGAATAACTCAGTTAAAAATGGGAAAAGGATCTGAATAGTTACTTTTTAAAAAAAGACATAAAAGTTGCCAATAAGCACATGAAAAGCTGCTCAACATCATTAGCCATGAGAGAACTAAAACCACAAAGAGATTCCACTTCAAACCCACAAGGATGGCTGTGATTCAAAAAGACGGATAATGATAAACATTGGCAAGAACATGGAGGAATTAGAACCTTCATATCGTGTCGCTCAGAGTGTAAAATGGTGCAGCCAGTTTGGAAAACAATTTCACAATTCCTCAAAATACTACACATACAGATACCATGTGATCCAGCAACTCTACTGTTGAGTCTACAACCAAGAGAACTGAAAGCAAATGTCCATGCAAAAGCCTGTACGTACATGTCCACAGCAGCATTACTCACAGTAGCCAAGAGCTGGAAACAACTTGATTGTCCTCCAGTTGATGAATAAAGAGAAAGTGTGGTCTGTTACACAATGAAATATTACTAGACTTAGGAAAGAATGAAGTACTGATACACTCTACAACCTGGATGGACCACGAAATGTTATGCTGAGTGGAAGCAGACAGACACACAGGACCACGGTCGCACTGAATCAAAGTACGGAGAGAAAGCAAATCCACAGGGACAGAACGCACATTAGTGGTCGCCCAGGCTTCTGGTGGGGCTGGGGGAAATGGAGAATGACTGTTAAAACAGGGACAGGGGTTCATTCTGGTGTGATGGAAATGTTCTGAAACTGACCGTGGTAATGGTTATACAACTCTTGCATATACTAAAAACCACTGAAGCCTACCCCTGGAGTGGATGAATTGCATGACATGTGCTGTTAAAATGCTGCAAGGCTTGTCAGATATCAAAATACACCACAAAGTAATCACAGTAATACCCACATGTGCATAAGTTACAACCGACTTAAAAACAGGAGACAACATTACGAAGTGGAAAAAATGCTTCTTCAGTTTCTCCTACTAGGATTATTGAACCAAACTCAAAATATATTTTTTTTTGCCTGTATACCAAATGACAAAAATCATCTCTGTTCATTAGAAGTAGTCCGAAGCCAGAGAGCTGTTGGTTCTGCACAGCCATCTCTACATTTCAGGCTGATCCTGCACCTCACCAGCCCTCCACGAAAATCAATTTTATGAGCAACTGTATAATCTTAACAGAAAAGCTACTTTCAAAAAAAAGTCATAATGCCTACTCATAAACCTATATGAATCCAAACAGGAGCCTTTAGAGCAAAGTAAATACAGTTGAGCAGTTTTGCATCTTTTTGGAAAGCACATTTTCAGATATGCAATATTTATGCTCCTTTACAATGTAAATTTAATGAGCAGCAGCCTTTCAAAATAATTGATTATTATTTAGAAGTCTTGATAGGAAATTCCTTAGAATACAAATTAGAAAGCTTTCCATTTTAAGACCAAACGATTTCCTTCTTTAAAATCTTTATTTGCATGTTTTCCCCATAAACTTCGAGATTCAGGAAAAAAATAACTACAGAAAGGCTATCATCAAAACCATTTAAAGCTCACAGTGCAACACGTCATGGTACAATCCATCACCTCAGGACAGAGCCTGTTCTGTGATTCTGTATCTCCCAACAGCACTTTGCAAAGCCAATTAGGTATTAGCACCAGTATTCTCCAAAGGACGCACCATAAACGCCATTTCTATGGCTGCAGGCAGCTGGGCTTGGGAGAAATGAACAAAACTGCAGGAGACACATTTCAGGAAGGCTCTGATAGAAGGAAAAAACGTTAAGTCTTTCTATCTTCCTGAAGGCAGTGACTCAAATCCTGTGGGATGGGAGTGACTACATTTCAGGAGCTATTTTGTTGGCCAGCGGCCACTGCACCTGCACCCAGAGCAGCAGTGACACCTGCCTCATGGCCAGTTTTGCTCTGAGAAATGGAGCAATCAGCACGTAGTATGCCTACAGTATTATCGTCTTTTTATCGCCTGGTAAGAGGCCAATCAGAGGCTTGGACAATCACACACATTAGAAGTTCCCATGGCATTTTTCCAAGCCCGGGGCTATTACTCTGAGGATTTGGCCAAGTTCCAACTCAGGTAATTATATTCTGCTTCCTAAATTTGCCCTGCTGTTCCCATTAGATACAGCAGTGCTTGTTTACTCGTCTTTTCGGGAAGAAAAGGGGGGATAGATTCCTCTTCAACTCAAAGGTCTTGCTGACAGAAGAAAAGGCCAGTGCAATGTACTACAAAGTTAACGTCTGCCTTGGTAATGAACAGGGTGACTGTCGGGCTTGCACTTGGAGCACCAGCTAAAGATCTGAGGGCAAAGCCCCACTGGACGGGAGCAGACGACGGGGTCCTGATACCCCATGGGATAACAACCACCCAGGCTTCTCCGGAACCCCCACAGGGAGCGAGCACACCATCTCTTCAACCCGTGCAGCAAAAGCAGAACTCCTGCCTGAGTCTGTATTTCTAATATCACTGTAGACACAATCATTCTCTTATGAATTTGGGGAGGGACCTTCAGCAGAGATCCAGAATCATCTGAATGGGCCAATTTCTCTTTATTGCCGGGGAACCTTAAAATAAGGCGGGCTGCCATCCCTAAGATGCTCAAAGATTTAAAGTTTGACAATATCAATTTTGGGCAAGGATATAGAGCAAATAAAACTTCCATGCTGGTGGGAATATCAACTGCTCAGATACTTTTCATAGCAATTTGGCAGCATCTAGTGAAACTAAAAAAGTTTCTATCCCGTATCCCAGCAATGCCGCCTCTAGCGATGAGCCCCGCGCAGGTTCTCAGAGGTGCACGCTGGGATGCTCATGGGAGCCGCGATGGTCGTACAAAAACTGGGGGTGGGGACTGAAAGTTCGTAGATGCATAGAAAAATAGAACGTAGTATATTCATATGGTACAATATAAGGGATTGAACCCAAAATAAAATATTAAGTGGGTGAAAAAAAGCATACAGAGTCATTTGTACAGTATATACCACTCATTAGAATTTACAAAAGGCAAACATGACTTTCTTTACTTTTTATGAGCACTTTACTTTTTATGGGAAATACCGCACCCAAACACGCACACACTCTTGCACAAACACACATGAACACACACACCCACGCACACACGCAGACACACATTTGCTGAGTTATGGTCACTCAGCTCCCGAAGCTCTATTCTGGGCTTGGCTATTTGAGCGTACCAACATGTTCCTTCAGCCCCCATTCCTGATTTTCATTTTAAAGACACTTAGAGATGTACAATGACATCACACACGAAATACATGTTTTTGAACTTCTGGGCTAGCAAAGCAGCACCTAGAGACCCATCAGGGACTCTCTGGGCAGGACGACTTCTCCAGGTTGTAGTGCCTTCTTTTAATCTGTAACCTAAATATGTCCCCAAAGATGGACCCGGATGTTGAAAAGTTGAGGCAACTTACTACATGGATGTCCCAACACCTTGACTTCATCAATAGCGAGGTAGCCTGGATGTCCAGAAGTTATGACTTCAAAAACCACCTGGAAAATTAAGAAAGATTTTCATTATTCACTCATTTCGTCTGACTTTTACCAACACATCCAATATAGAAGACATGTAGTTTCAATCGCTCATCTACTCGTGTTTCCCGCAAAATGAAACGGCTATTATCCGCCAGTCAATGCTCCAAGGGCCTAAAACTACGGGGGTGGTGGAGGCACAAACCTAGCATGCCATAAAACTGTGCAGCTCACAGCAGAAGTCATCACATCAGCTGAAATATGGACGGAACCCACCCGTCCACTGATAGATGAGTGGATAAGCAAAATGTGGTCTACACATACAATGGAAAACTATTCAGCCTTAAAAAAGGCAAAAAATTTTCAACGCTACATTATGATATGGATAAACCTGGAGGAGGACATGACCCTGAGCCTCGTAAGCCAGTCACAGGACAAACAGCACATGATTCCCTCTGACATGACATACTTTTAACAATATAAATTTTAAGACAAGAGTGGGCAAACTACAGCAAATGGGCCCAATCTGCCCCAACCTCTTTTTCTGTACTGTCCACAAACTAAGGATGGTTTTTATAGTTTTCATGGGTAGGAGAAAATCAAAAGAAGAATGAGAGTTGGGGATACAGGAAAAGTATAATTTTGTCATTGCACAGTAGTTAATCTTACATCATCTTACGTTTTCCGTGTTTTGTGGGTTTTTTTTTAATTTGGCTTAATTAATAGAAAATATAATGAATCCTCATTATTTGTTGGCCTGAGTTTGTGAAGTTGCTTACTTGATAATTTATCTAAAACCCCCAAACCAATACTTGCACAGCGTGCTTGGTCACCGTGGACACGGATAGAGTGGCAGAGACTGGTGTCCACATCCCAACAGAGGTCGGGAATGGAGAGGCTCTGGTTTCCAGATTCCCCTCTCCTGACGCAAACAAGCGTCCTTATCCCAGTCCACATTTGCACATTCTTTGCATTTTTGTGCCTTTTACTGGTGACGTTGCTGTGTGAGGCCCCCAGCGTGGTGCTGCAGTGATGTCCGGCGTTCCCAAGCACAAGGAGACTGTGATGCGTCTTGCAGAGAAAACGTGTGTTAGATAAGCTTCATTCAGGCCTGAGCCTAGTGCTGCTGGCCGAGTTCACTGTTAATGATCAGTATATCCATTAAATACGTGTCCTCACAGAAACACACATAAACCCAGGTTGTGCACCAATCGGTGGATGAAAATGTCATGACCGGAGGCTCTCATCGCGGGACTGATGCTCTATTTCCCACAGAAGCAGCGGTCCAGCGTTTACTGACCCAGCGCTCACTGTGATGGTCCAAACATAATGGCCACGAGTGAGAAGCATTAGTGTGTTTGGATTCACACCGAGACCCATTTCTGTCCAAACTCTTGGCCACTGGGAAGACTCGACCTCGTTTTTGCTGGTGGTTCCCGGCTATTATATGCAGTCATGGGATGTAAAGACATGCACACCAGAGAGAATCAATGTTCATTCAATCACTCAACAAACAACATCTCAGGAGGTAAGATGCTGCAGCCTGAGGGTCTTTGGAGCCTTGGGGAAAAGCCATTTGCTCTCAGGTAGGAAACCACTGGTTATACCACCGACTAGCGCTGTCTCCTCTGCTTGTGAAAAGCCATCCTGGATGTCAGCCTGTGAGGAGTCCGACGTCAGGCTCCCTTCAGAGTCTGCCAAACATGCTAACATGCTAACACCGCAGCACACCTGGTGCTCCCTGCCTCCAGGAAGAGCAAAGTCAGATCTGTATGCTGCCTGTCCCCTTGCTGTGCGTGAGGCAAGCAAAGGTGTGTGCCGACCATCACCGATGCTCACTGCGGCAGGAGCGCTGGAAGGTCATCTGCCAGTGCCGGGGCGGAGGGGACTGTGTGCTGCCTCTCTGCCCTCCCACACAGCCTAGTAGCTCCTGCCTGGTTTTGGTTTAAATAAAAAGCTAAGTACTCAGTAAAAAAACTGTTGGTTTCTTTTTCATAATAAGTGAAATAAAAAAACAAAAACATATACAGGAAAAGAAAAGTTTCTGCAGTGAAGAATCAGAGCAAAACCACAATGCAAATGACCTTAAAGAAATCAGGAACAGAGCTCTGAAACATTTGTTTGCAAGGACATGTCATCGAAGTAAAGGAAAAACCACCTTTCTCTAAGTTGAAGGCATTCAAAGGACAGGAAGATGCACAATAGAGATAATTCTTGGGGCTTTGTCATGCTTATTCATTTAGGCTGTTCTGAAATGACTTCGTCTTTTTTTCTCTCAAGTCCAGATGGTTTACTGAACATTAAATCTAATTTGAGATCCTCTCGATAGCAACTAATGAGCAAAAAGACAAGTCACTTGTGCTCTCACACCCAACATACCGTGCTGGGACATAATCTCGGCTCAAACGCCCATTCCACAAAATGGAATAGGTAAGAAAATGAAGGCAGATGGGAGAAAATAGGAAAGCTATAAGGAAAAGCGCAGATAAGCAGGAAGCCACAGACCATACAGAAGTGTCAGGTGTTAGCCCCGAGAAGTACCTATCCTCAATCATCAAACACCAGGTACAGAATGACAATGAAAGTTCAGGATAGGGTAAGGCTTTGCAAATAAATAAGGCATTACAAAGAAAATATTATCTTTGAAGGTACAAAACTGTCGCGTGAATCCCTCTGCTTCTTACATGCAGCTCTGAGTGCACTAATGTGACAGCCCAGTGTGTCCCCACTGATCCCTTACAACACACCACGCATCTGTTTTAAGCACACAATGCAGAGGACAGAGGCAACAGCTTAGAATAGCTCTCCTGCTCGAGGCGGGGTTATATTTCACTGCCACATCTAATTCCCCACACCCTTCTGGAGGTACAAAGCAATTCAATTGTCTTGCACTTGGTACGAAGCAATTCGATTCTCTCGTATTTGGAATAACAGCCATATCTAAAGGGTTGATGGAGTCAGGGAATGTTCTATTTTTTCCATTGGTACATATCAGGATTTCCCAAGTGTGCTCCGGTGAACATTAGACTTAGGAGATGTTGTGCTAAAGCCCGAAGTGATGTCCACGCTCCAGCCAGGCACCTGCCCCTGCCCCATGTCCCCCCGGATTCCCCGGCTCTGAAAGGCTTGCAGCACAAAATGAGTTCAACTTGACTTAAACCAGAGCTTCTTCCCTTTTGATCAACTAGTGCCTTTGAACATTCCTTGAAAGGCAATTTGGAAAACACTCCCCCATGAGGATCTGCAACACCGTCTTTGAGCAGCAAATGCAGGTGGCACTGCAGCCACACTCAGTGTGGCTTCTGTGACTTCCTAGTAAAGTAAGTGGGCTGGGGGCCCCTAATGCTGAGCAACCGAGGCTGCCGTGTAAGAGTAAAGGTGGGAACACAATGTGAACGCCGAGAAAGATCGAGTCTCTCCCATAGCCTCAAGCCCTCAGTCACCACGGAAGATGTCCAACAGGTAAAGGGTCACCTTGGCTTAGCCTCCCCCAAAGCGCTGGCCACTTGGTGTCCCCAGTGTGCAGAGAACTGAGTGCTGGGATGACTGCTCCCCTCCGCCCAGGGCCGGTCAGTGCATCTAAGGTGTTCATTTTAACAGGAGGCTCTCGAGCAACCAGAAGACTGTCATCTCCCGTGGCTTAACCCTGACATCCCTCTGGTCACTGCCTACTGCCTGGCACAGCCCCTTTATGGAGGGGCCTGGGGGAGTTATTTCAAGGCCATTTGTGCATCTTTTCAAAGCAAAAATTTTGTATTAAAGATCACTTTCATTTGTATGAAAGATCACTGCCCTCCTGGCTTCTGACGGGACTCAGAATCACTGAATCCAAAAGTAGGGAGAAAGGCAGTGAATGTGAGCATCCAGGGGCGTCTCCAGGTGCACGTGGGGTTAGGAACCCAGAGGAACCCACAGGAGGTCTCTGGAAGCTGGTGAGGGTGGGAGGGGGGAAAGGAGAGAGGAGGAGGAAGAAACAAAATCAAAGTAAAACCTTTTTTTTTTGATCAGCACAATAAAGCAAAAGGGTGCTCGTGAGAGGAATACACTATTCTTAGATGGCAAAAGTCAGTGTCTAAATCAAGGAAGCAGATGCTGCAGCCCAGGGGCCCTGGTGAGAGTGGGGAGCAGGCACGGCTCACACCGCCCCCCAGCAGGGGGCTGGGGTCTAGGTGGCAGCAGTTAGGACAAACACTAATTAAGGAATGAAATACGTCTTAATCACCACATACTTGACAATTTGTGTGTTAATGAACAGTAATTAACTTGTAATTAGCTGTTTTCTGAGCAGGTTACCATTGTGATGTATACCTGCAGAATATTCTTCCATAAATAGGAAAAGCCCCATAAAATGACTACTGTGGCAAGAACCCTTTATTCCGCTAAGACACGTTTTGAAGAGACAGACTCACAGACATAGAAAACAAAGGTATGGTCACCAAGGGGAGAAACGGGTGGGGAGGGATAAACTGGGAGTTAGGGATTTGCAGATACAAACTACTACATATAAAACAGATAAACAACAAGGTCCTGCTGTGCAGCACAGGGAACTCTGTTCAATACTTTGTAATGGACTATAATGAAAAAGAATATGAAAAGGAATATATATATATATATATATACAACTGAATCACTGTGCTGTACACCAGAAATTAAAACAACATTGTAAATCGACTACAAATGAAATCAACTTCAACAAAAAAGTAAAAGTAATAAAAACAAACAAACAAAAATAAATGTTTTGAAACTCCACAAATGCTAATAAAAATACTGTAAGGAGAAAGGTTATGAAAACAAGAGATGCCAGGAGAACCTGCTATGTTTACCAACAAAGCACACGGGGCAGCTGTATTCAGTTGTACTGAAAACCTCCCCAAAGCCAACAGCTTCAAGATTCAGATTCCAACTCAGATGAGAAACAGCTCAATATTCTGCAGCCAAAATGGAGTGAGAAATGGACATTCTTTTTTTTTTTTTTTTTTTTTTGTAATTTTAAATGTATTTAATGGATGAAAGTGCCTGGGGCCCACAATAGTCATAAATTGGCCCTGGGAATAACTATTCTTCCTTTTTTTTTTATTCTTATTTTTTATTGAAGCACAGTCGATTTACAGTGTTAGTTTCAGGTATATAGCAAAGCAATTCATTTATACATATATGTACATATGTATAATTTTTTCCCATTTCTTTTCCATTAGGCTCATTATAAGAAATCGAATACAGTTCCTCATGCTGTACAGTAGGTCCTTGCTGTTTATCTATTTTATACACAGTAGTGTGTGTGTGTGTGTTAATCACAGGCTCCCAGTGCGGGAGGGGAAGGGGCAGCTCCTGCTCATGCGCCCAGAGCACCTGCTCCCACGGGGCAGGCAGAGCCCAGGGCAGCAGGGCAGCAGCTCCAGTGCTAATGTGTTAGAAGGTTCTGGCGAAAAGGGACTTGGTTCATGCCGTTTCACCCAGAGTTCCACTGAAGGATTTGTTCCTGGTACCCTTCTTCACCGCACAACTTTGGCCATGCCACCAAACACATCTGAGGAGTGACTTAGCAGGAGAAAGCACTCAACTATCAGCCAATTCCCTTTTTTTCCCCCCACAAATCTGAATCTCAATCAACTACCACCATTTCCTGAGAGACTGGAATGTCCCAAATGTGATTTTCCATCATCGTCGCACCCTGCACTATCTTTACACTTCGTCCCACAATTAGGGAGGGTCAGTAAGTTTAAGGTGCCCAAGAAAACAGAGCTCATGTTCAAGTCCAGTCCTTCCTGACCCAAAGCACACGTTCCTTTACTGCACTGTAATGCTGCCAATTGTACGCAATGTGAAATTCCTTTAAAAGACAATTCATCCACCCTCATTCATTATATCAAACCTACTTCATTTATTTTTTAAAAATTCATTTTCTTTAAGATTTTCTTCTGGCAGGGGGAGGAGGTAATTAAGTTTATTTACTTATTTAATTTTTATTTCAGTGGAGGTACTGGGGATGGGACCAGAGCCTCGCACATGCTAAGCACACTCTCTACTGCTGAGCTATACCCTCCCTCCCAACCTATTTTAAAAAGTGTGAAAAGCGTCTTACAGGAACAAAGTACTATAGGAAGATGAAATACTCTGATACACTAGTATTTCAAGCAGACATGCACGTCACAGTACCTTGTCAGATCTCTACAATGTACCCTGTGGCCTGTGCACCGATGGGACGTGGGAGGAAGCCAAGTCCCTGTGCGCTGAGAGAGGGTCTCAGAGGTATCACTTCCTTTCGGTGTCCACATCCTATTATTTCATCCTCAGCTTTTGGTCCCAGAAACAGCCTATCTGAATCCTAGGAAGGCATCATTTGGGTACTGACTTTTCCTGACTACATTCATAAAAGAAAATGTCACATACATGCACACATATGTGATGCCAGGAAAACATTCTTTTATATTCTGCAATTAGAAGCAGAACAGTCACAGAAAGCAGAAGCACGTCCGCAGGCTAGTGCAAAACTCCTTGAGAAGAAATCTATCTGGGAAACTGATTAGCAAGCAGATGGCGTGTGCATGACTCAGGTTTTCAAGAACCTCAGGATCCAACAGTCGTTTCCTCAGTGAGGGTGGGCGTGCCCCACGGGTGCAGCAGGGAGGCCCTGCTCAGGGCGGTGCTGCCCGAACACAGACGGCTGACTTTTCTGGCCCTTTTTTTTTTTAATTCTGATCATCTCCAGTTAGGCTGACATCTCAGACCAGGGGTGGAAAGAGAATTTGGTAACTGTTCCCCTTCCCCTTCACCTCTGTTAAAACAATTCAGCCTTCTCCTCCCAACTGGGAACATCATTCACATTCTACATGATGATTTTAAAGTCAATCGCTCAACACGTGGGAACCTTCCCACTGACATCCCTCCTGCATCCTCTGTAGAGCGTCATTTACCCAACAGCTTACGTTACTATTAGGGTAATGACTATGAGAGAGAAGCACCACCTTACCTATGCCTCTAAAACTTTGAAGGCTGAGGCCTGTGTAGACTGCTTAGGAATTAAATGAACAAATGTATTTTCAGTGGATCCAAATGCTTAACAAACGCTGATCACCAGATTCTTAAGGACTTGGCAACACTGGATTAAAGAACCTCTACAAATCCACCTTTAAATCCCAAGTATAAAGCCACTGAGTGAATCACCCAGCGAACCAAAAAGCTCTAATAAGAATTAAGTTCCAACTGAATGCGGTAAATCACCCACTGCTCAGGAACAGGTGAGGTCACAGTGGGAAGTAGGGCAGCTGGGGGTTTACGGTCAGAGGCTCACAACTGGGAAGGCAGAATATTTTATTCAAAAGAGCTCAAGAACTCATGGAAACTAACAATGGTCTGATAGGCAGGACCCCTTTACTCTCAATATACAGTTGACCCATGCACAATAAGGGTTTGTACCCTGTGTGTCTACTTATATGCGGATTTTTTTCAATAAATACGTTGTAAAATTTGTGGAGGACTGCAACAACTCGAAAAAACTTGCAGATGAACCGCATGGCCCAGAAATATAGAAAATAATTTAGAAAAATTGAGGTATGTCATCAATGCATAAAATATATGTAGATACTAGCCTATCCTGACAGGCATATGGTGAGTGATAGTGAATATCAAATTAACAATGTGTTTGTTTCCTTACTGTTTTATAACTTTGCTATGGAAGAATTTCATTACTGTACAGCATGCCTCTCTCTCTAATAATTGGAGAAGCTGAACAGCAGACTATCATCAACAGGTGTATTGTTTTTAAATATATCAATGTTTCCAATACTGTCTTATGAATAGGACACAATACTGTATGCCATAAACATTCTGTAACAATCCATTCATGAGCGCAGAGGCTTGGCTATGGTGAAGCACCCATTACACTAGGCGACCCTAGAGCAATCAGACTGCTGCTTACTCATTATCAGTGCATGAGTTGTTACACCTGTAAATACATATGAATTTATTTTTCGCATTATCTTTCCATTATTGTTGTCAAGGGGTAGTAATCCATACAGCATCTACAGTGTTTTGTATCGTATAAAACAATACTGGCGCAGGGACTGACAGACAATGCACTGGTAACCAGATGATGTAAACGCAAGATAGTGATAAATACAACATGGTGCTGTAGGCGTACTTTCTCTTCCTGATGACTTTCTTAGGGACATTTTCTTCTGTCTAGCTTACTTAATTGTAAGAACACAGGACATAGCACACATAACATGCAAAATACGTGTGAATCGTATTTTGTTTACGTGATCAGTGAAGCTCCCAGTCAACAGTGGCGAAGTTTTGGCGGGAGTCAAAAGTTACAGGGGGGACATTCACCCGTGTGAGTGGTCAGCATCCCTAAGCCCCACGTTATTCAAGGGCCCACTGTAGTCTGATAAATTCGATAAGTTCTTTTTGAAGGCTGATCTCCTAAGATTGTTGATAAATTAAATCGTTCCTTTAATTCTGACTGTCACATCCAGGTGTGTTAAAGGCTAATCTGGACTGGATGTTGTCTCCTCCACATTTCTGTGTTGCAACTCTAATCCCCAAGGTGATAGAACTTGGAGACGGAGCATCAGAGAGGTAATGAGGGTTAGATGAGGTCACGAAGGTAGATCCCCATAACGGGGTTAGCACCCCTATAAGAAGAAGAAGGGAGACCATGTACACAAGTGGAGAGGCCATGTGGACACAAAGACCAGGTGGCCTCTACAAGCTGGGAACTCAGTCCTCAACAGTCACTCTGCAGACACCTTGGTCTGAGACTTCCCAGCCTCCAGGGCTAAGAAAAAATGTCTGTTGTGTGAGCCACCCAGTCTGTTTTTTGTTTGTTTGCTTTGTTTTGCTGTTTCGTCACAGCAGCTTGAGCTGACAAAGACAAAAGCAAAATAAAAATGTAAGATTTGGGTCGTAGCCAGGATCAAAGCGAAGCCAATGCACCAGGCTCTGGTGGCTGTGGAGGGTTCCAGGAGAGCTCCCTTGGTATACACCTTCTGATCTCATCCAGGAGTGGCCGTGATGCAGGCAGGCACTTGCCAGGACTGCTTTGCACTACTTCCTAACTGCTCCTGGCCCCCACCCCTCCATCACTTTAAATGCCCACTCCAGTTGGGAAATGCGGGTCCCAGCAGAACATTCCCAAGTGCAGCCCCTCCCATGACATGAACTGGCCTCAGTTCAGCAGACGCCTGGAAACCAAGGGGTGTCTGGTGCAGGCTCCAGAGGGGAACTGGCCAGGCTTTCCCTCCTGTGGGAAGGTCTCCTCCAAAAGAACTTTCTAAAAAACATTTCAGCCTCTTAGCTGAGCCCACCATACAAAGCCTTGGGAAGCCTGGCTTAGCCAAACCCACCTCCCTGTTTCCATTTACTCCTACAAAAGAAGAAACTTTGTCCCAAAGGCCATAGTTTTGAATTATACCACTGACTGGTTATCAATACATTTATAAAAAAGAAGGATATTTATTAAATAGGGCCTTTTCCCTCTGGAAGAAAAAAATATCTTTTATTCTTTTTTGTTTTATAAATAGAAACAGTATACGTACCTTGGGGAAATATTAGACTATGACAGATGACAGAAAGAAAAATTCAAGTCACTAGCTGGGGAGATACCACTTTTTAATATATTTATCTCACCATGTAGTTTAGTTTTATATATTTACATATATATATATATATATATATATATATATATATACATACACACACACACACACACACACACACACACATATATGTAATTTAAACAATAGAATTTAACATATTGCTTTACTATTTTATACCAGTTTTTTTCCACTTAATATCCTAAGCTTGGATACATCATTAAATGATCTTCCATAATGTTATTCTTAATGGTAGCAAAATGAATTTTTGTACTGAGGTAGCATACATTAACTAATCCGCTATTGTTTAGAAATGCAATGCTGTTTCTGACTTTTCATTATTATAAATATATGGCCATGAATATCTTTGCCGCTAATTATTTGCAACGACTCTTCATTATTTCCTTAGGATGAATTTCTAACAGCAGCTTGCTAAAATTAGACCTCTCTAAATTTTTTAACACCTTTAAAATATATTGCCAAAGTGCACTCTAAAAGGACTTTAACAATTTACATGTGTACTAACAGAGCTTTCACTACCCCTTCATTTCCACTGAAGAAATGTTTAAATACCAGAAACTGTTGCAGGTACAAGGGAACAAAGATAAATTAGGCAAGAAATCTGCAGCCCGCTTAGCGCCATTATGAAGTCCAGGGACAAAAGAGCTCGTGGGATTCATGTATCTTCCCTAACATACACCGAACCTGTGGAGTGGGTTCCTGGGGGCCGCTCACACCACTCAGACAACAGCAGCCCTTGAGAAGACCCAGTCTCCCCTACTATGTCTCACGAAGCGTCTCAATTAACCATGAGAGGGGGTCTTGGATACATGTTCCCATTGGCTTCTGGGTGAGCCAAAGGAATTAAGAAAAACAAAAGCAAAATAAGCAGTTCTCCCAGCCTGAAATTAATTAAGTGTTCCTAATAGGAAGTTATTTTTAAAGAGGCCATGGATTACGGAGAAAGAGCAAGGAACGCCATCGTCACGAAGTTCCCCAGGTGGACTGCGAGTGAGGATGCTCTCGTGATACAAGCAGGCACACGCCGCGACTGCTTTGCACCACTTCCTAACTGCTCCTGGCCTCCACCCTTCTGTCACTTTAAATGCACACTCCAGCTGAGAAATGTGAGTCCCAACAGAATAGTTCCAGGAGCATCCCCTCCCATGACAAGAACTCGGTCTATAAGGCATTTTCTTCCCATTGCTTACAGGGCCCTGCATCTCACCAGCGGCCCCCCACGAGGGCTCCCGTCTTAATGACCCACGACTCCTGAGATGCAGCTCTGGAAGAAGGGGCTGCTGCTTCTGCCATCAGGGGCTCTGTCTCCCTGGGCCAGACACGGCTACTTAACAGAGAAAGTAAAATGTCCTTGCAGCTAGCACTTCCTGCCCTGCTGCAGACTGCTGCTTTTATTTTCTGAAGTCAATATCCACAGAAGGAGGTGTGAATGGTGCTTTGTACTCATTTCTCCAGGTAACATACAAACAAAACCTTCATACACTCCCATCACTTAGCCTAAGCTTTCCTTCCATTGGTCTAAAAATACCAACACTTCTTGCACATTCTCTGCTTATACCAACATAAAAACAGTGGATAGTTTCACAAGTTAGAGGATGCGTCAGAACTGAAAATAAAGGGCTCACCTGATAGAAGTTGGGCCAGAAAGTACTAATGGCCAGTTCAGCCCTGTTCCAGGTGCGGTTCGGGTCTCCAGATACGTTCCAGATCGGGCTCCCCAGAGGCCCGCTGTTGACCTTCACATAGACATTGAGGAACCCGGGAGCAGAATTACTCTTGCTGGATACAAAGTAGTGAAAATCAATGCAGTGGGTGTCATTCTCTTTGAGCTGAGGTAAGAGCAGGTGGGCTCTCTGTCCCTCTGACCTCCCGGACGTGTTCACCAACATGAAAGAGCCTGTGAGGAGAAAATCAAAGGACAGTCACAACCCGAGACACTGCCTTCTGCTCATTTCTGAAAAGCCACCATCGCTTCCTTGGGTTGACACTGCAATTCCACACATCTTACCGTGGCTTTGAAAGTTGTATCTCTTCACACCTTTTTCCTCCCCAAAGTGTGCTCAAGACCAGTGGGTGGCAAAGCCCTTTGATGTTACTGCAATTAGTCTCCCAGATGATGGGAATATGCCTAGTTTGCAGATCTGCATGGATCGATCTGGTGGTCAGTAGCCACATGCAGTTTTTTGTAATTAATTAAAATTCCAGAATATCGGAAGTTGAGGTCCTCAGCCACACCAGCCACATTTCAGGTGCTCAATAACCACATGGGGCCACTTGCTACCATTCTGGGCTACACAGATATTTAACTTTTCCAGCATCTCTGGACGATGCTCTTCTGTAATGGCACCATCACCGAGGAATCACAGCCACTCCAAGACTCTAACGGGAAGAACAAACCTGACTCTATGTTTGACATGCTTCTTCCACTTTAACCTTCGTATTCTCTTGCTTGTTAATCACTAAAGGGGTTTGGCCTATAAGCTTAAGTTATACATAATGGCCCATCTCTGGGAACCCTGCCTCCCAGGCAAACGAGCATTAAGCTAAAATACCTTTGGTTAGCTCACGGGAAACATCCTGACCAGACCTGCCTGAGAATGGTTGCAGGGAGGAAGAAATGAACACATCCCCTCTAGAGGCTGATCAGAACCAAGACTCTACTCCCTCCCCTTTCAGTGTAAAAGAAGCCTGAATTCTAATTCGGGCAGGATGATTGTCTAGGACACACGTCTACCATCTTCTCCATCTGCTGGCTTTCCGAATAAAGTCGCTATTCCTTGACCCAACACCTTGTCTCTGATTTATTGGCCTGCTGTGCGGTGCGAGCAGAACGAGTTTGGACTCAGTAACAAGATTCTTGTATAATCTAGAGAAAGGGAACAGACTGGTCTGGTTTGTGGAATCTTAGAAAACTTACTGGACATATCATGCTCGTTGTCATCAATGCAACATGGTCTTCTTGCAGGTCAGCGCCACTGCCCCCTCCTCCCCCACTGCTGTAACCACTGAATTCTCCTGCTGGGGGTGTTCCCATGATGGTGGGGACTGGGGCAGGACTGAGTCTACTGACCAGCGGTTGCACCAGTGGAGGACAAGACCTTCTCAGCAGTCTCTGTGGGCTCTTTTTTTTTTTTTCCACCTTTTCACCAAGGGCACTAACCCACCCACGAGTGCTGACGGACTCAAGCTTTCCAGATACCATAACATCACATGTGGCACTTGGACCTTCCTCATGTCTAAGATCAACTGAACCAGCACCTAAAATACTTACCTGAATTGTTTATATCACATAAAGAAAGATAAAAGCAAAATGTTGGAAGATAAAAGGGAATACAGGTCACCACAAGTCTTCTTTATCTGAGAGGAAAAAAGTATTGAAATTCTGAGAAGGAACTACAACTAAACTTGGAGAATAAAGATGAAAAAAATACCATGCAGGGTTGTTGGACTCACGATTTCTACAGAGCAGAGAGACTATTACCCTCAGCTGAGAATTCCTTTTAAAACTTTCCATATTGTGAATCATAATTTTCAAGGAGGTGTGTGTATGCATGTCTGTGTGTATATATTTTAGCGTACACCCACACTTGTCTATAAACACACATACACAATACCGGAAGGAGTGGGGAATTTTTCTCTTGCCGATGAACTATGATTTCCTAGACAGAAAAATGAGAAAACTACCTCTCCCAGAAAATTATTATGAGGACTAAATAATTTAAAAAGGAATATAGATACATCCTTTATGAATGAATAGACTGTGGGTCAGGGGTCGGTATTATAAAATTGTTACCTCATAGGCCCTTTATGAGGTGAGCTAGAGTTAATGCGATTTAAGACAAATAGGGACTGAGTCACAAAGAGATTAGGGAGCACCTTTTCCAGGTTTAGGATGAGACAGAGGCGAAATCAGAACTTTGAGGCTCTGAGTTTCCAGCCCATTACTCATCACGTTACACTCCAGTAACTCCGTGTTTCTTCGTGTGCCGTTTGAGCACATGTGGAGAAAACAAACCCCTTCGCGCCAGTGAGGGAAAATTACAGGAGCTATTTGAAAATAGAGCAATTTTTCAAGAGATGAATGTTATGTACCTGGAAATATGAAAGCCAAGCCACAAGGGAAGGGTGATCGGTGGAACATATATTTCGGTAATAAGGAAGAGCTGCAAATGAGATTTAGGGAAGAACTGGGGGGCCGGAAAAGGGATGTGGCAGGAGACTATCACTGGAGTGATGTGGGTTAGCTACATTCTTATACAAAATGTAACAAATTTCAAAACACACAGGGTTGACCAACCCCATCACAAATTTAAAGAGGGCTGTTGGTGTTTGTAAGATGAGTTTAAAACTGCAATTTGTTGCTCTTAGGAAAACATAAGGGGATTTATTCTGTATTCAGTCACCTGAGGCTCTGGTATCTGCAACATAGATACAATGCAGAATATTCCTCCTGACGGGGCTGAGGCATCGCACGGCCTTGAGGCCAACTCTGAGCCACCAAAACCTTGAGTATGGCCGCACTGCCAAGAATATTACTTCTTGCGGTGTTTCCGTTGATTACACTGGGGCGACTGTAGGCGGTAAGCACGGCGATATCAAAGGACGGCTGATGTACATTTCCCGCATCCTGTGACGTCTAGATTGGATGCTTGGATGAAGGATCTCTTGTCGTATGTTGGTATACACTGGGTAACTGCCACCATCATTGTTCAGGAAATCACTGGGGTTCCTGAAAACACTATCTTTCTAGCTGCACAGCCTGTCCTCCACTGTGTACTCCATTACACTCCACTCCAGCACAACATGCTCTGTCAGCTTTTTGAGCTGTCTGAAATAGGTAGAAATTTTTATCTCGAGGCCAAGGTGAAATTCAGGCATCCTAAATTGCAAAAACTCAAATGATCTTCATCTTTATAGTTTCTCCTTCTTCCCCTCTTTTAAAGCCAGAAAACAGTCTGCTTTGTTACAAGGCACGTTGCTGCACTGCAGATTAGCTAATAGGATTAGCAAATAAGGGCATGGCATTTATATAACCCTTGAGTACCTTCCGTTCATGGGCAATTTTTTGCAGAACATTAAAGGTTTAGAGTGATCAAGGGCATACTTTCTCTCAAATAAAGGATTATGGGATGGCCTTCACACAAAGATAAAACCCTGCAGAAGTGCCTTCACTTAGCATAAAAATCGGTATGAAAGAGTTTAGTGGTTTCAAGAGCTGCTCCTCTTCCCACGCTGCGAAACTGCCTGGGAAACTGTGAGAACAGAAGCAGCAGCTGGGAAGGCTCTGCTCCCCTCCTGAGTCCAGAAAGGAAAAGACACCAACTGATGAAGGCGGCCAAGCCTGGACCATACACTTCAGTTGGCAGAGAGAGGTCTCCATCAGAAAGGAATGACTCCCAGCCCTTCTCCAGTGAGAAGGAGGACGCGGGAGCCCTCGGGATGAGGGCCGATGGGCTCACTGGGATTCTAAGCCAGGCAGCAGCTAATGATGCCAGAATTTTTATTTGGGCTGTCCCTGTTTCTGCTGGTTCTCTGGCTGCAAAGCTGCATAGACTGCAATGGTCAGTCCCATTTTTCTTACCAGATCTACCATTTTGGGTGTCTGTTTTTGTGGAATTAGTCAGAAAGTTTCCAAGAACACGTGTGTGGCACTGCTGGTGTCACCTGCTCTCCCTGCACTGTCTCCCTCCATTACCTGTTGTGCTCTCAGGAAGCAGTTCCATCTGGACTGTCCCCATGGTCACAGGAAAAGGTGCTCTTCCTCTGAACAATCCAGAGACCAACTGAGGAGCTTGTCAACACAGTTTTTCAAATTGAAGTATAGTTGCTGTACAATGTTACATAAGTTACAGGTGTGCAATATAGTAATTCATAATTTTTAAAGGTTATGCTCCATTCATGGTTATTATAAAATACTGGCTACATTCCCCGTGTTGTACCCTATGTCCTTGTAGCTTATTTTATACCTAAGAGTTTGTATCTCTTAATCCCCCACTCCTCTCCTCCCCTTCCTGCCCTTCCCCACGGGTCACCACCAGATTGTTCTCTGTACCTGAGTCTGCTTCTTTTTTGTGATACTCACTAGTTTGCTGTATTTTTTTGATTCCACCTATAAGTGATATTGTACAGTATTTGTCTTTCTCTAACAGACTATTTTTTAGAGGAAAAGCCTCTCTTTCCCGAGCACCTGTTCCCTGGGGTAATGGTCCCCTGAGAAGTCCCTTTTCCCTTCCTCCAGGATCACTCAACTGGTATTTCTATGCAGCTTCACGATGAATGATTAATGCAAACAAGGGCGCCCAGGACAATGCTTGCCCTGAGCACAAGCTCCAGAACTGCCGGTGATTATCCTGACTCTGCGGCCTCACACCTCCTGAGGCTACACCTGGCTTCTCTAAATTCCCTGCAGTTCTTCAGCCTTTAGCTCTACGTATTTCAGCCTGCCTGTCCACATCTCAGCCCTGCGGGTCCTATCTTGTTTCACCTAAGTGGTGAGGTTTAAGTTTCCTTTCTTTACAAGAGAAGAACTTTAGTACTGAAGTTTTATGAAATCTTCAAATCAATCTTGGCCCTTCAGTTGAGCGCTGGGCAGGAGATTCTTTACGTGTGTGTGTGTGTGTGTGCGCGCGCGCGCGCATATGTGTGTGTGTGTGTGTGTGTGTGTGTGGTCATGAGGACTTCCTGTGTGGCTTCTAAGTATAGAAGGTGACATTTCAGCAGCCTGAGTACTTCCCTGGCAGTGCCGCATCCTCGTCCTATGGTGAACGTACAGAAAGTGTGAACACTTAGGCTAGCCTGGTCTAGCAATTCAGAATCCCAGGGCAGAGTCCCACCTGTGCCTTAAGGAACAGCAGCTGAGGAGAGCGGCCTTTTAATTGCCTGAATTTATCACCTACTAGCTATGAAGTAAAGTAACTCACTAGCTGATGTTTAAAGAATTCAAAACACTGATATTCAATTCTAGACTGTTAAGTCTGGTATGGTGTTTTTTTTTAATGTCCCTATATGGGTGAATGTTTAATTTTCATCTTCTACTTCAATGTTTTGACTGTGAGGAAATGCATTTTTCAAAGAGTTATCGGGTCTCTCTCATAGGTACTTCCTTGCCTCAATTTTCTTCCCTACCAGAAACATTCCAACTGAGCAAAGAAATAAAAGAAAGCAGAATTCAAATGAACACAGAAATTCTGTTTGTGTTCAGATAACAAAACACCCTTAAGTCACCCAGTACAGAAGTGGCAGATATAAGACTGCAGGCAAATGAAAAGAGCTCCACGGAAGGGAGTCGGCTTCAGAAACGGGCAGACTTTGAAGGTCTTTAAGAATAATTATCGGTTTCTCTGAAAAGGGACCATGTGACGTTCACATTCTGGAATTTTGGGGTGAATTAAATTTAGCTTAATCACTTCCACTGGCAAACGTTTTTGATGAGGGAGGCTGTCTGCCATCATTGTCTGTGACAGCAGCAATAGCGACATCTAATTAGTTGTTCCCTACTACCTCATCATTAAGATTTGCATGGGTGTGGCAGAGGCTCTGAATTGTTAGAGGCTGAGGAAACTGCAAGAATTCTCTTCCTCCATTGGAGAAACTTTGTGCATACAACAAATGCAGAGGGAAGAGAGAATTGTGTGCGTTATTAATTAATTAAATATTAATATTTAATTGAAATATAGTCAGTTACAATGTGTCAATTTCTGGCATACAGCATAAAGTCCCAGTCATACATACACACACACATTCATTTGTGTATTCTTTTTCATTAAACGTGTGTGTGTTATTAAATACTCTCACTGACAGAGAAGCGGCGTTTTAGGAACTTTAAAGCCACTACCGCATTCACTTTTTAACCCTGTTAGTTTAAGCAAAAACACATAGATCACTGGTCTTTCTCTCCCTTTGGCTGTTTTGTTTTCATTCTTCCCTCTATGGAACTACCTTCAAATTTGTGGACTTCAGATCCAAAAGCTACACAAAAAGTTTACAAATTCCATCTTTGAGGGCGTATGTCCTGACTCTGGGCCATTCCTGGTCATTCATTCTCCCTCTGATCCATTAGATACACTGGTTGCAACAGTTCAGTCATCTGGAGCAGTGCTTCTGAAACAATTTATGGTGAAGAATCAGTTTTTTAAACTTTGTGACGCATCTCAGATCACATTTATGTTAAAATACAATACACATGGATTCCTAGACAAAAGGAAATACAAAGACATGCCAATTGCAAGCCCAGATGTGTTATTAGCTTAAATAAATATAAAATCACTCTGTTAAATTCCTGTAAGTTTCTCAAGACTCGCTCTCAGTTTCTGTAGTGTTCCCAGACTGGGAACCAGGTGCGGACCGGCTCTGACCTGCAGACCTGACTGAGTGGCATGTGCTTCAAGTCACAGTGGTTTCGCATCCTGGGTACCCAAGAGACACGTCTTCTCAGCAGTGGAAGAGGAAGACGGAGACAGAAAAACTGAAAGAGGGAAATGAAAAGAAAATTCTCTGGTTTCTTAACCCAAAGATAATAGTCATGAATCGTCATAAAGTTAAGCCCTTTGGCCATGAAAAAAGTGGGGTAATTGGGAAGCAAGTGGCCACACAGAGAGAAGACAAACTCAACCACGGTGAATGGAATAGAGAAAAGAACCAGCTTCGAGGCAAGGACAAAATCAGGAGACGATGTGAGATATATATATACTGGAATACTACTCAGCCATAAAAAGAATGAAATTAATGCCATTTGCAACAACATGGATGGACCTAGAAATTACCATATTGAGTGAAGCAAGTCAGAAAGAGAAAGACGAGTTCCATATAATATCACTTATATGTGGAATCTAAAAAAAGTGATGCAAATTCTATTTACAAATCAAAAACAGACTCACAGACATAGAAAACAAACTATGGTTACCAAAAGGGAAAGGGCGGGGAGGGATAAATTAGGGGTTGGGGATTAACAGACACATGTTACTATATATAAATTAGATAAACAACAAGGACCTACTGTACAGCACAGGGAACTACATTCAATTTCTTGTAATAGCATTATGGAAAAAATCTGAAAAGCACATCTCTATATGTATGTATATGTATAACTGAATCACTTTGCTGTACACTTGAAACTGACATTGTGAATCAACTACACTTGAAAAAAAATTCTAAAAATAAAAATAATCCCAATATGCCTCATTTTCACCATAACTCATAGAACCAAATAGACAACACACTGCCGTGCAGCGCGCGCGCACACACACACACACACACAGCCCCCCAAACCAACAAGATCTACCCTGTGCTCTGCCTCCCCAGGGAGAAAGCTTTTTCTCTTTAATTTGTAATCTTAAATGTGCTCTCCTCCCTCAAATGTCAAAATACAAGGCAACATCCCCCCTCCTGCTCCCCAGCCGGTCCTGACAACAGCCCTAAAGAATATGTCTTTTCTGATGAGAAACCTTGGGAAATGGGAGGATGAAGGAGAAATGTGGAGAAATAAATGAACTCAGGAGCAAAACACAAAGGGAACAAAACCTCTGTGGGGAGGTGCCACCAGCCCTTTAAAACACTGATTAGCACCCGTGTCAGCCTGATGAGACGGCTCCTCTCCACGGCCACACTCCTATTCTGCAGACCAGGTGTCAAACATCCTTCCTACTGCCTCTTCAGGGCCCCCTTAAAAAATGTCACCCGAGCACGAAAGTTAAAGACATGTTCTGCAACCACTAGAGAATAAAACTTTGTTAAAAAAAATTGTCCCTTCATCCAAATGTCTTCTCTCCCTTTCTATTTTTGCCCTCTCTCTTCTTGCCTTGCCTGTTGATTCTCAATAATTACTGAGCAAGGAGAACATCTGTTAGTTGCACTGATTTCTGATTTCTTTCCTAAAATACTAGTGAAAATACAGTACGATTGCAAATATGCAACACCACCTGCCAGGGAAGCCCTGGCTAAACTCTAACCAACTGCACAATCTCTTCCCTCCTGAAGAGTCCAAGAGGTGCTCCCAGCTGGAGGAAGTCTCGGGGCTCCTGTGGCCTGAAGTCTTCTTATTAAGTCATACTGGCTAGTTAGTACCCAGCACTCTGTGCTTCCCGAGGGAATTCCAGGTCAATCTAGGTGCTATAAATTAATCAAGGGCATAGCTCAGCCCTAAAATGGGCATAAAACACTTGCTTCTGGACATTTAAGTTAAATACCCCAAAGAGATGCAACTGTCTATTTAGTGATTCACAGCATAACTGATGAGTATTTTGTATTAATTATTTTTCATAAAAACACGAAAGTGACCAAAATATATTCACTTGCCTGAACTAGTCACTATTAGCCACGGCAGGACTCGTCTGAGTGTGCCTCATGCACTGGGCATTCTGAGAACTACAACAACAAAACTTGGACCGATTCATCCAGCAAGAATATCCCAGCTTAGCTGTCTAATATATTTTAAATATTTAGTATGGCACACAGAAACAAACAAAAAATTCACAAATAACACATCAGATCCACTCGGTTTACCGATATTTACATTACTACAGCCTGAAGTGCCCATAAAATTTGTGGATTTAGAACCTAGAATCGTCAACCAGAAACTCACAGGAAAAAAAAGAGACATAACATATGAGAGACAAAGAAGGAATCAGAGGTTCCTGGAAAATGGAAGAAACCCTGGGGGTTCCACCGAGAGAAGTAACGTGCTCTCCTTCCATAAGAAAAGTGAAGCTTTAATGAGAACTAACTAACTCGTGTTATACAGTCTGTCACCCAGACAAACTGCTTCGGTGACTTTGCTGCAAAATACTAGGTGTGTGCTTTGTAATTTACAAGTGGAGAACAGACAGAGGAAAGCAAACATAACCTTTTAACTATCTGATGATGCTAATGACTATCTCAGGAAATGAACCACAAGTGCGACAATGGGGAAGTGACAGGTAGACCAGTTAGACGGTTCTTAAGAGGCTGCTTAATTTCTCAAGCTTCTTACTGATTTGACAGTTTGAGAAACTTGTTCGTTTTTGTTCTACATCTCAGAATGACACAAGCCATCACAATATACGTTTCCACTTATTTTTTTTCTCCTAAATTACTGTTGATTAAGAGGTGATTTTTTTTTTCCGCATGTGTATCTGGTGACAGGCTACCAGCTAAACTCTGCCTTGCTTTAGGAAGACATGCCACAGTGGGCTCCTACAGGAAATGTAAACCAAACTGAAATATTTTATTTAGAAATGCATCATCTTTGACATTTTCAGCTTAAAGAGAGCCTACTAGTGGTACTCAAAAGGAGCTAGCTCAGTGATCCTCTGTTATAAAAAATCATCCTCCAAAAGACTCCAAGAGTTCTGCTAACACCCTGGTTTGGAGCTCCTCACACTCTTGAAGAGGAAACCACAGACTCTGCTGAAGATGTTTCCTGAGCCTGGCTGGGGTCAGAGGACAGAGCCCCCCAGGGACTCGAACAATCAGAAAGAAGGAATTAATCCAAACCTAACAACGGTAGTTAGAAGAGGAGATTTAAACCGGTCTCTACATTAAACTGATGATACAGTATCAAATTTACAAGTGATCAAAACAGTCTGGAATTCAAGGAATCTGTTGGATTAATTAATCAGAAAAAAGCATTAAGAGACCAACAAATAATTAGCAAATGACATGAAAAGGCAATTTGCATTAGCAGAAATCCAGTTAGAGAAGAGGTGCTCGGGAAAATACTCATCCTCACCACAAAATCAAGAAATGTCAACGAAAGCAAAGGTCCAGTATAGTCTTAAACACAAGTACATTTCTCAATTACGTAAAAATTTCAAAACTGAACATTTGTGAGGTTCTGATGAGGTTCCTGGACATGTTCAGGAAAGAAGCAGGTGATCTTTCCCGCATTCCTATAGCAGGACGGTAAAGAGGGTCACACTTTGGGCCCCTTAAGCGCAGGCTGGGGAGAAGCTGGAGACGATTCATCTATGGAACAAGAAGAGTGAGTGCCTACTGGGAAAGATGTGCTGAGGGCTACGTGGACCAGGGCAGGTAAGGGACTCCTCCTGGTGCAGGACAGGACACAGGGGCGCTCGAGCTCGCTGGAAGGGCGGGGGCTCTGCAGCCAGGAGCCCATATCTGGATCTTGACTTGGTCACTTACGGGATGACACTGAGCTAGTTAGCCGACTTGGCTATGCCTCAGTTTCCTAACTGAGGAAGTGGGGATGACACGGTGCCCATTTCAAAGAGGTTGTTCAGTGAATTAAATAAGTTAATTCACTTAGAACGCTTCTTAGAGGAATCCCTAGTACAGAGTAGGCATGGGCCCAAGTTTGGCCTTGGCCCCAGTTTTTATCCGAACGTGTTTGGATTTAGCTTAGGGAGGTGGAACAGCTGGACGCCTATTTCAAGGTAATTTCTGGCCCTCCTGTAGTTATGGCACTTATGGCTCATGAGACCACACAGACCCCCATCATCTGTATCCATTTAGCTTAACAAGCCAGGTACACCATTCAGGTTCATTTTCAATATCCAAATACTAATTCTTAAATATACACAGTCATTCCAGGTGTAATTCAGAATGAAAAATCTGAGTTAATATTTTACCAAATTCACGGAATTATACATGCACATTGTTTTTTATTGCAAGGGTTAAATGTTACAGTAATTCATGGCGATTGTGAAAGAGGTGAGCTGTATTTATAAAACTAATTATTAAGAATTTTCAGATAAACAGGCAAATGTATTGACTGTTAACATGATGAGTAACAATAGCTAACATATATATATACACACACAAATATGTATATTTAGTGTGTACCAGGCAGTCTTCCAAGTGTTTTACTTATATTAACTCTTTTAAGCCTTACAGAAGATGAGGGAGCTGGGGTACAGGGAGGTTAAGAAACTTGTTCAGTATCATTGAGCTAGTAAGGGCTAGAGGTAAGCTGTGACCTCCATCCAGACAAATGCGCTCAGATTCTGTGCTCTTCGTCAGTACAGCAAGCTGCCTCCAATGTGAAGAGATTATTAGTTAAATTCCCCCCATATATATAAAACCTATATATATAGGTATGTGTGTGTGTGTATATATATATATATATATACACACACATAATAAGTGAGCATAAAGAAATAAAGTCTAATTGTGATTAGACTTTACCTAATGAAGTCTACCAGGTGAACAGGTCCAGGCCTCCTGCTGGAGGACGGGGACCCTGTGAAGCAGAGATGAGCTTTCCCAGCCAGGCTCCAGCTGACCCCGACCTCCAGCTGATGGCTGAGGCACAGAGGAGCCCAGTCAAGAACAGCCCTCTACGACCCAGATCACAGACCCACTCAGCTGAGCCCAGCCCAAACGGCTGACCCACAGAACTGACAGCTACAGGTATTATTTTAAGACACCAACTTTGAGGTCGTGGTATTATGCCGCAGAAGCTAGCCATTTCGGATTTAATCTGGATTTTGAACATTTTCATAATTAAAGTTTTATATAGTTAAAACATGTTTTGAGCTAACAATAACTAAATGGGCTGAATTTTGGGTCATGTTATGTCACTGGAAATGTATTACAGAAAATTAATATGTCTTTATGAGAGCGTGTTGGACATGAGATTTAAAAAAGGATAATCGATTTGAAAATCTAATCTAAGCTAAACTAATTTGTTAAAAATCACCTAAGAATGTGTTGATATCAATGTGAAGTTTGTGAATGACACAGGCAGACATACACACACACACACACACACACATTATACATACACACACATGTACACATACATAGGGAGAGAAAGAGAGAATGGATTTTACAAAGTTACTGAAAAAGGAGGAAAGATGCAAAGCTCATTCAAGTTATTGGCAAGAATGGTGCATATTACCCAAAATGCTTCATTTATACCCTGGTATCCTTGGATATAACATATTGAACAATTTACCAACTGTTAGATATTTCATTTATCATTTGTGAAGAATTTCAGAAAGAAGCTGTTGCCTTTCTCTCTCAGTATTTCCAACCTATAGGAACTGTAGTTTAATGAAAATAGTTCAATTCAGTACATCTTGATTTGGTCCATTAGATAGCTGATCTAGAAACAAATTCAGATGTACCATTCTGTCACCACTTCTTGCTTGGTTGGGTGGAAAATTACTTTTATGGCAGTTCCACTATTTAGCTTTTAGCTGTTTTTTCCTTCAGAATGCAGCATAAATTCTTACATTTCTATTAAGACCTAAGGTTTTGAAATAACTTTCTCTCCTCTTCCATGGAGTTCTGAAGAGGTTTCTTACCCCTCCCCGCCCCCATCTCTAGCACATTTTATTTTCCCTTTTAAGTCAATTTCACACAGTTTAAATTGTAACCAATTTAAATTATTCATTTTTATTAAGCTCCTTTCAGAATGTACTCATTTGATGATGCATTATTTGCTTACAGGAGAAATAACTGTGTCCTTGGGAAAAATCCCAGGGAAAAGTCTCTGTATTTAGCTTTGACAACAGTAAAGAAACAACCAAATTTTAAGCATCCTTGCAGACTTTACCGCACATAGACCCAGTTCTTTCTTGCCCTGTGCTCTTCTTCCTTTACTTTTTTAAATAACAAAAGTAACACATGCCACTATAAAAAGTAAAAAATAAAGGATTACAAAGGGAAAATGGACCACTTATTCCACCCAGTCACAAACGGATACCACTAAGGTAACAGTGTGTTTCCTTCAAAATCCTTCTTCATACACATACACTCACATATCCACATCTATGATGTGAGTATTTTTTAGCCTCTTCCTATGTTTTTCAAAGAATAATAGCCAGACACCCTCCTCTGTAGCTTGTTTTGTCCCTTAACCAATAATATAGCATGGACAGCTCGCTAGGCCAATACGGACTTCTGGCCCCGCTCGATGATTTCAACGCCTGTGCCTGCTGCAATGTGTATTTCAATAACATCAGTGTGAACACACTGCTCTTCTACGAACAGAGCCCTACATGTCAGGTTGCCAAATGGTACATGCATCTCCAAGTTTCCAGGCTTTTGATTTATGGGATTATAAGTACTAAACACCTGCTCCAGACATGGAAAATAGGAACATGTTGTTTGTTAATGGTATCAGCCAGTGGCTTACAGAAAGAGGCCCTGTCACTTCAGAGGACAGCAGACTGGCTAATGAGAACCGGGTCTGAGCCCAGAGGAAGCTGCCTCTCGGCCTTCCCCGCTCCAGGCGTGGATGGTCCTCATGACCCCTCCTCACACTACTGCTGCCTTGCCGTCACTACCAATGTGACTGTTCACCGAGGGCCTGCCACGCGCCACTCACTCTGCTGAGCGCTGAATATCCATTCTTTTATTCGATCCCCTCAATAGCCCATGGAGCGGAGGAGTGTTACCACCATTGCATGTTCAGAAGGGTTAACCACCTTCCACAAGGTCATACAGAAAACCAGGATTTTAGCCCAGCCAGTCTGATTCTAGGGCTTATGTTTTAACCTAACCTAAAAGTCAAGATTTCATAGCACATCTCAGAGTCAGATAACGAAATATTTGTGGCCTATGCTCTTTGGAGAAAATTAAATTTAAGGGAACAAAAACAGGGACTAGAAACTAAGGCTCATCTTCCGCTCTGAATGATAACTCTTAAAAAATAGAATTAATCTATGCTGAAATCACAGGAGCTATTTCCTTATTTAAAAGCAAAAAATTAAAACCCATCATGTTTAAGGTGGCATTATGGAGCCAAAATTCATTTTGTTATTTTTTTCTTAAGTAAACAAGAGTTTGCTTGAGTTTAAGTAAACAAGATTTTGCTTACTTAAGAAAAAATAAAGAGGGGCAAAATGCAAAATAAAGAGATGTGAATAAGATATATTTCTTTAAAAACTTGGTTTAAAAACCAAGGTTCACTAGAAAATGTGAATTTTAATGAAGACATTTAATACAGTAAAAACCATGAGATCACCCCTGGATCTCTTCAGAAGCCCAGAGGATATTGTTTATTCTTGTTGCTTCCTAATGCAATAAAATGATATAATAACATTCATGTGGCTTTACTTAAAAATGCGATTTAAGGTCAAGTTATTCAAAACAGATGTCCAATTTCCTTGGTGTACACAACCAGAGAGAAGACAAACATTATCTGCTAAGTGCTAAAAGAGTCTAGGGGTCAGAGACATTCCTGATGAATCAGAGAGGTGCTCAACGATGCTCTGTACACCCATCTTCTTCCTCAAGAAAGAGTCCCCCATTTACATGTTTTGTCACAAGTCCCCACGAGAAGCATTCTTAACATTCATTATTGTACAAATAACACATTCACAGCTGCTGGTAATCAAACTGGAAGACATGCAGAAGAGTTACAAATACGGAGTATCTTAGGTATTTTTATTCAGGACGAATTCCTCTTTTCATTAAGCCAGCATTTTTGTGAATAACGTTTACAAGGTATTGCTTTTAACCCAGATGGAGGAGCAGACCATGTGGACACAAAAACACTGGATAGAGTTACACAGTAACTTGAATATAAGTGAACAAGACTGTAACTGTCTACACTACACAGGGGAAACACTAGGAAGAGTGACCAATGACAGCAGCCGGTCTAGGGCACTGATGCTGGAGAAGAGGGGAAGGGTAAAGGGGACGTTTGGAGTTACAATCAAAGGAATTTATGTCTGAAGGGAGGCTGAGAGGCTGAGGAGCTGACAGTGTCCAAGCTGATTCTTAGCTCGGATGATGTAGGAAAACAGTGATTCCATATTATGCTGACAATTGAATTTTACCTGACAAAAAGCAAAATAGTAAATTCTGTACTTCTATATCTTTACTGATGTTATTTTGTTTTCTTGTTCCATCAGTTGCTGAGAGAGGTACTAAATTCTCCCACTATGACCGTGGATTTATCTGTATCTCCTTGTAGTTCTATAGTTTCTGCTTTGTATATATTTGAGGCTCTGTTAATAGGTACATGCGAGTTTAGAATTGCTATGTGTTTCTGCTAGATAAAACTTTACATCTAGTGCATATCTGGGGATATCTGCAACCTTGTATATTATCTGGCATATGGTGGGCACTAGATTAACTGTTGAATTAACTGCCTCAATGCATCAGAAACAAGAAATGGCAATGGGTATATTTAAAGTCATTTTATGTCTTATTGGTAGCAATATTTTTTCTTTAATTTTTCCTCTTTTTCATTTATATAATTGACACACTAGGAGAAAGAGTGAACTTTAAGTATTTCACAAGTACCTCCACAACACATTCCACATTTCTGAGCAAGGCAATTCCAACCTGGTCGTCTTCTATTCCTTAAATTTATAAACACATATTGAGCAACTCCTGTGTGCTAGGCATTGTAGTAGGCACCGCAGGTTCAAAGTTGAATGAGACTCAGGCTCCATTCTTAATTCTAGCGAGGCAGGTCAAAAAATTATTTATTGCACAGGCATGAGTAGTGGTAGAGCTGTTCCAACCAAGGGTCATTGAGAAAGAAAAGGAGCACGAACGCCAGCTCAGGGAGTGGGTGTCAGCGACGGCTCTGTGACGGAGAGGAGCAAACCCGGCCCCACCCTGGAGCTGCTGCTTCAGCTCCAGCCTCTGTGCTCCGCCGCCTGTGCTTAGTCATGCTGGCTCTGCCCCTCTGTCTCATCAAAGCATGTTACCCAGAGCCTGCAATAAACCTAACAGCCCTTTCTCGAGGCTCTGCCTCTTGTCGAAGGTTTACAGGAACACTGTGACCGGACCTATGTGGACAGTTGTAAGGACAAAGGATTGTCACGTCTTCCAGGGTCTCGTTGGCACTGAGAAGTCTGTAGCAACCAACCACCCCACCCCCGCCTTATTATAAAAGAAGCCTGAATCCTCACTCAATTTACTGGCCTGTTGAGTGGCCAGCAGTAAGTGCCTGGACTTGGTCGCAGCTCTTCAGAGGGAGGGAATCTCCCAGGATGAGTAGTTAGCCAGACCAGAGGTGGAAGGAAAGTGGGCTCGGGGTTCAGCATTTGCTCATTCAACAAATACTTGTGAGATCCCTGCAGGTAACAGCCACTGATATTGGGCATGAGGAAGACATGTCTAACAGAGTAGGCAACCATGTAATCAAGTACTTAGAATACAAAGTTACAAGTATATGTCAGAGAGATACTCACATCACTGAGTGGTAGAGAGACAATGCAGAAAAGAGTGGCCAAGGCAACTTCAGGACTATTGTCAGGGTAGATTAAGAACTCCACCTAGACGATCACTGAGACATTGCAAAACTCCACACAAATGCAAATAATGATCTTCCTAGTCTTGGAGGATGAAGGAATACTTGCAATCCACTTTATTCACTGTGCAAACTTCAGAAGGATTAACCTGCAGGCAACCACTGAACTTGAGATGTGACTGGACCCCATGAGGACAGCACTTCCGTAGCTGTTTTAGGAATCACAGTATGTCTTCCAGGAGAGCAACTGAGCTCTTCCAGAAGCCACGATGGTTCACATTAAAAAGCTTTGTTCTCTCTTGGTGTTTTGCTTTTACAAAACTTCTTTCAGAAAGAGCTGCATTGCTGCCTTAAGTGGTCTTCCTGGGAGTTGAACTCCCACCTGGCACACAAACGGGTCAGATACTTTAGAACTAACCATTACTGAGAGGGGTTTGAAAGCTACTTTACCCCGTGGGAGTTAACTGCCAGAGAGGCGGTTCTTTTGGAGAGCATTTTAGAGAGCATCTTTAAATCTCTTCATTAGGGAGAATTATTTCCACACCCAGAGGAGAAAACCCAACTAAAGGCAAAGAATACTTAAAAATCAGTAAGGAAAAAAAATTTTAAATGGGTTTTATCATATTTTCAAATAAAAATCATTCTGTTGGTTTAATATTTCAAATTATCTTATCAGACTTTATATTTGGTGGTGAACAGTGAAATGAACAGATGAGAAGATGGGGGATCCATCTGTTTAGAAGCAAATTATCTATCAGCAACATGAGAAATTAAGTCCTAGCGAGTCACGATACCAAAACAAAAGCCCTGAACAGCCCAGACAGAGGTCATCGAGTCCATGCATGCATTCGGATGACTCAGAGCCCATTCTCGCCAAGTACAGAAAAATTATATTATCTGCTTTTTGAACCTTCAAAAAAGTCACAAGAAAGGAAGAGACCACTAAAAGCAGACATGCTGGCAACAATGAGGAAAGTGGGTTCTCAAAAGGGAAGATGCTGTAACACAGAAAAGACACTCAAGACAAGTCTCAGCGCTGCAGCCCGGGGCCGTCCCGGGCGTGGTACCCGCTCCACTGCAGCAGGTCTGCGGGAAACCCTTTCTACTCTAAGTGACGACCCGCACTTCTAACACGTCAGCGCACGCCAGCAAGGCAGGGGGGCTCCTGACAGCGCTCAGAACGATGTCCACCTAAAAGCGGTGAAAGGGATTGCTGGTACTGGCAGGGTCACCTGTGACCCATCTAGAACATGCGGCTCTCCAGAACAACGCCCTCTGCCCAGCACGGAGCAGTGTCTGTGCTG
This sequence comes from Camelus bactrianus, assembly GCF_048773025.1. NCBI lineage: Eukaryota > Metazoa > Chordata > Mammalia > Artiodactyla > Camelidae > Camelus > Camelus bactrianus. The sequence goes on from NC_133562.1 coordinate 2,952,882, forward strand.
TGGTTTCAGCGCTCGTTTCCCTTTCACTACAGAACCACAGGCTTCCCCGACCAAGTGCCAAAGACTGGCCTGCCCAACCTCTCGCCCAGGAAGACCCTGGACCCTCAGCTTTCAGGATATTCCTGAAGCGCTGCCTTCCAATTAGAAGCTTCCAGAACAACCACACACGGTCAGACACCATGTGGGCGATCACTCAAAGCCCCGCAGGTCCTCCTACTGCTCGCCAGTCGCTTCATTTCTGGCCTCCCTGCAGCAAACAACTTCACAAAGGTTTCCAGAGAACCCTCTACTGAACACTAACTTACTGAAAAGAACGTGAAGGATTAACTAGTCCCACGTACTCCGGAAAACTCTACGAACAGGCTCTCATAAAAAGTCATTCTTCTCATGGGGAAGAACAAACCTGACTCTATATTAGATCTGTTCCTTTGGCTCTAACCCTGTGCTCTGTTTCTGGTGCTTAGAGACGCTGGTTCTACACCTTTTCTAAAAGAATATTCCCTAGAGCCTGAAATATACAGGAGAGCCCCTTCTCAAGGCTCTGACCTTTAAAGGAATTAACACTTTCCCATTCATACAGAGATACAAAGTTGCAGAACAAAGGATAACATTTGTCTCATTGGAGGTTTACAGGAACATCATCACCTGACCTACGTGCAGCTAAAAGAACAGAAGATTCTGACACCAAGAAGTTGGCAACACCCCCTTTTACCCCTTTTCATATAAAAGGAGTCTGAATTCTGACTTGGGGAAGATGGTTCTTTGGGACATTAGCCCGCCGTCTTCTCAGTCTGCTGGCTTTCTGAATAAAATTGTTATTCCTTGCCCCAATACCTAATCTCCTGATTTACTGGCCTGTCGTGGGGTGAGCAGAACGAGTTTGGACTTGGTAACATTCTCACCCGTCTAGATTGCCTCGAATCATCTGGTCCTAGAGAGATGCCCCATGAATGTCCCATGACTGATGCCAGAAGACAGGGGTCACCAAACCTTAGCATTCAAAAGGGAGCCCCAGGCACAGGGGCGAAACTCCTGACACGAAGCACCTTCCTTTCTGCCTGCGAGCTAAAGAATGCCGGGGGGACTGCTTTGTCCTTCAAGGAGACAAAATCACAAATCCAATCTTGAACTGGGTGTAGAGCACGTATCAGTTCCATTAAAGAAGAATGGTGAGAGATTCCATTTGCTTTTTCCATCAAAATCTGTAACTAGAAAGGTTTTGTCAAAAGCCCTTATTTTATTGCTTTTTGAAAGCTTGGTAAGTTTTGGAGTAAGCTGTTACCTACTAACATATAAAATGTTCATTTTTTTTTTTTTTTGGTAAAGGCATAAACCATCTTCACACCGAGCAGCTAGAGTGTTACAGAATGACCCCTACCATTCATCACGTGGTACAATAAAAATAGCACACCTGGCTCTGTCCTGGGTTCCTGGCACAGAGCTACAAAAACCCTCGGGATTTGCTGAGTGACAGGAGTGTTTTTGTGATGCTACTGAACTGACTCAGGGACGGACCCCAAGACAGCTTCAGGATAGGGGCTGTTCACAGAAACACCAACTGCCTAATTCGAGGGTTAGAATTTTCAGCCCCCTGCTCCAACCCCTGCATACCTCCAGGGAAGGCGGAAGGACCTGAGACTCAGTTCAGTCCCACAGCCAATGGCTGAATCAGTCGTGCCTCAGTGACGGAACCTCAGTAAAAAGTCTGGATACCGAAGTTACAGTGTGCCGGGAGGGTGGCATGCTGGGGCCTTCAGGGAGAGGGTGTGGGAGCCCTGTGTGTCCCCATACCTTGCCCGAGCACCTCTTCCATCGGGGCTGTTCACAAGCCATGTCCTTTATAATAAAACTGTGATCTAACTACAGTGCTTTTCTAGGTTCTGTGAGTCACTGTCGTGAAGGACGGTCATGGGAATGCTCACATTTGCAGCCATGCTGGACACAAATGTGAGTGGCCTGGGGACCCTACCTGCAGCTGGCATCTGAGTTAAGGCAGTCTTCAGGGGGCGGGGGGTGGGGCTTGTCCTTTAACTAATGGGATCTGATGCTACCTGCAGATGGTGTCAGAATCAAAGCACCTCACCCTTAATCTGCGGGCTCCGTGCTAACTCTGGGTGGTCAGAGCCAGGTCTGAGCTGACTGCAGACACCCGGCGGTGTCAGAGCGGCCGCTGGAAGGCACACAGCAAGCCCTCCCTCCTCGTTGCTCTTTGCCCAGCCACTCACTCTTCCCCTGTGACAACTCGGCGGCGCCGAACTGCCGTCTCCCCCAGATGCCCTGCTCACACGTGCCTACAGGACTTTGCCCATCTCCTTCTGGAACATCCCTCCTGCTCTCCATGAGGTAGAGTCTTACTTTTCCTTCAAAACTCAGCTCAAGGCCAGAACATACATTTGTATTTCGTACAGATAGAAATAATATTTTTGCTTGAGGTGAATGAACCGAGAGACAAGAACCACCTTTTGTCCCAGCCCAGGCTCACCTTCCGCCTGCTGTCCTTTAAATGTCATGTTCCACCAGCAGAAATAACTGGGCAGGGTGGTGGCACTGAAAGCAAAACTGGCTGAAACCCACAGTACTCTGTTCCAGGCCCAGCTTGTCACAAAATTATCGTACAGTCCTGAACGAATCTGGGTCTGGATATTGGGATATTAACAATCTGAAGTCCTACTGATGTGTGTGTCCCTGCACACACACCATCAGTAGAGAAGAAGGCAAATAATTGTGGCATAAGTCACTCAAGGGACAGAAGTAATTTCTACTCGGTAATTGTGATTTGAACTGAAAGAGATTCTAGGTCCAGAACCATGGAGCCTTACCAGTGATGACAATAACCAAAATGTCCGCTGCACTTAAACCACAGAGAGCATCTAATAAACACTCACATCGGAACGTGCTCGGAGGAATCGCCAAGAAGCCATCAGTTTACCGTTTGCCGCTCACTGGCCGCTTCAGGAAGAAAAGACAATGTCTTACCCAGGGACGCTTAAGATCTAAAAACCTCGCAGCCTCTTCGTTCATCTGCCCACATGAAACCACCGAACCCCAGATCAGATAAGTCAAACCCATAGTTGCTATGACATTTTTATACTTAAAAAAAGAAGAAAGCACTTAAGTAAAAAGGTGGTGGAATTCTGATGACTAATGCTGCTGCCAAACTTTCCCCCATTCTAAACCTAACAGAAGAAAGCTAAGTATGACCACGGGAGGCTGCACAGTTTCCAAAGAAATGAGGCGCGAGCATGTCCCACTTTTCTTGTCAACGTTTCTCCGGAGACTTCTGACAACCTGACCCACTTAGGTCACAGGCCCACCTCCTTCATCTCCCGGCAATTTCCCCCGCCTGCCCCAGGGAAATCATGACTCTGTATTAGTGAAGGAGGGACTGTTTCCCCTTGGACTCAGGTGAAGGTGACACCATTCAGACACAGTCACATTTCTGAGTAACTGCACTTGGCCTGCTTGGTGTCACAGGGACCCAATGAGTGGCCTTAGCAAGTTCACCTTCCCCCTTCCTCATCGCATCTTCCTTCTCTTCCCCTGCACCTCCGGGCTTATTGGCTTAAAATTTTCTAATTTTCTAGTTTTTCTAATTTTCTAAATTAGGAAAACCCCTAGGAGGAGCCCTGGATAACATTCAGAGGGGTCCATGAATTTGGATGAGAATCAAATGACTCCTTAATTTTCAACACCATCTAACTTCTAACTGAAAGCAGCATTGCCCTGAGTACTGTAACAAACCACTGTCGTATTGGTCACCATCAGACAGAAAATCACACAGACTTCCCTATCACCTTACCTGCTGCGTCAACTACTTTGAAATGACCAGAGGCCAATCATGTGTTCATTATTAGCGCAATGACACAGAAAGACATTGCCACTATTATGTTATCTGTTTATTTATTTAAAAAATTTTAAAATTTATTGAAGTATAGTCAGTATACAATGTTGTGTCAATTTCTGGTGTGCAGCATCATGTTTCAGTCATACATACACATACACACTCCTTTTCATACTCTTTTTCATTATAGGTTACTACAAGATAGTGAATATAGTTCCCTGTGCTTTAAGATTTGCATTCCTCCATTTTAATTTAATTGGTTCCATTTCAATCTGGTGGACTTTATTTCACGTATTTAGAAACACCATTCTGAAAAGGGGTCTGCAGGATCCACCAGGCTTCCAAGGGCGTCAGGGCACAAAAACAATGAAGAACCCACAGAGTTCTAGACATTCAAACCTTTTTATGGCTCTCCTTCCCCTAAGACCACTGGCATTTTAAAGATGTTTTAAAAAAATAGGAAAATGAATATATACATACATACATACATACATACATACATACATCCATCCATCCATCCATCCATCCATCACTGGGACATTATGCTGTACACCAGAAATTGACACATTGTAACTGACTATATACTTCAATAATTTTTTTTTTACAAAAACATAGATTTCCAGCCACCTAGATAAGACAAAAATCTAGAAGAGGTTTTTTCCCCAGTATTCAGTCAAAAATATAACCTACATATTCCTGTCTACTTTTTTTTTTTTTTTCTGGTAGGTACTGCTGTCTCCATTAGGATTTTGGCTTCCTGAAAAGGTGGGGTTCTCTGTCCCTCTCAGCCTCAGTCTCTTTCTGTGTGTGTCTCTCTCTCTCTGTCTCTTCCTGTCACCCCAATACCAAATACTCTCCATCTAACCACCTCCCCTGGGAGAATGGGATCTCCAGGGGAGAAGAGTGTGCAGAGTTATAAGTAAAAGGCAGAGACCTTTTGGTGTAGATTCTCTGTCCACCAGAGGATTGAGGTCCTTAGGCTCAGCTGTGTTCTGGCCTCACCAAAATGGAAGGAGAATCCATCCTCACCTCAACACAGGAGTTAGTTTAACAGAAGCCTTCAAAGTGTGGCCGTTTTTAGGCTTGTTTGGGGTATATTTTGTAGACTTTTTAGGCTCATTTCAATGTATCCAAAATAAGCTGCAGAAAATGCTTCTTAGGTACAAGTATAAATATTTTAAAATATTACACTGTCACTTGCAAAGCTGTGCTGCTATAAGCCAGATTGCATTCAAATATTAAAGATGTGAAAATCCTCAGTGAGTAACTGTAGCCTCACTTAGTTTTCATAGCACTATAAATACTGACTGCATTTCATTTTCATCATTATTCTGTTTACTTTAGAAGCAGAAACTTAAAAGCACAAAGCATACATTTTTTAAGGGATTTACAGAACTGCAAACCTCCAGTTTAAAAAAAAAAAGAATAAACTTGCGTGGAAGGCAAGAGAGGCTGAGAAAGTGTCCACTCTGTCCCTCAGAATACATTTACTGATGGTCAAGATGGTGAGGTAGGAGCTGGGATTCAAAGCTAAAGAAGATACAGACCTGGGCTTTGGAGAGTACAGACTCATCCTTCAGGGAATAAAAAACAGGCTGAGCAGGGAGTCCCTTTTGGACAGGCTAATGCATCCTATGATTCAGCAGTTGGATTTCCCAAGTCGTGTACAGCAGGTGCTGTCTTTTCTGGTGTGTGTTTTGACGTCTTTGGGTATCAATATGCTTCAATTTATCTATCATGTTCTTTCGTGTAATTACTACAGGATTTGCCCTGGTGGTTACCACATATCTTAAGTAAAACATCTCAAATTTATAAAACCCCACTTGAAACTGGTAACAACTCAACTTCAATCAGCTTTACACTTTCCCTCCTCCACTTCTTCATGTCAGGTTATTACTATCACGATTTACACACTTTGTATATTGCATAACTGATAACATGTTACTGTCGCTATGGTTATTTTAAGTTGTTCTCTTTTTAACTCTTAAACTAGGGCTGTGAGTGAAGTATGCACTGCTCAACACACTGCAGAATCTAGGACTATGTATTTACCTTACCAATGAGACTGACACCCTTTCCATGTTTTTACCGTGTTAGTTAGGATTCGTTTACTTCCAAAGAACTTCCCTGAGCATTTCTCGTAGGGCAGGTCTGGTGGTGATGAACTCCCTCAGCTTCTGTTTGTTGGTGAAGGTCTTTATCCCCCTTTCATTTCTGAAGGACGGGGTTCCCCAAGTATAGAATTCTTGGTTGACAGTAATTTCCTTTCAGTACTTTGAATAAACCATGACTTCTGACAAGTTAATTACAGTGTGTCTCAGTGTGGTCCTGCTTGGGTTCAAGCTACTTGGGATCCTTTGGGCCTCATGGGTCTGGATGTCCATTTCTCCCTCCACATTAGGGGAGTTTTCAGCCATTATTGCCCTGGTCTTGAATGGTCATTAGTTGTTCTTGTGAGGGGAGCAGAGTTGGGAAGGATCTATGTCACCATCTTGGTGACATCACTCCCTAAGCTTATCTTTTAATTGCAATGAGATAGAAATTTCAGAGACAAAAGACAGCGTAGCTGAACTGTAGGTGAAGACCCTAGTGCACAGCTTTCATACAACTTAAGAGGCTGTGCACTGAGGCTGGTAACCAGCTCTTCCCCTTCCCTGATGGGGAAGGGGAAGGAAGAGAATGGCCTACACTGTAGCAGGAGTCACGTAAAAGAAATACACACTCAAGAACATCCTCATAGCAAATAAAACCGTAAGTTCTCCCCTGGAAATTTTCAACATGAAATGCTCTCCCACCTAAAGGGGTTGGCGGGCAGGCTCGCACCTGAAGGTGGGGTCTATTGATAGCTCACCTCCAAAATTATCGCACAAATACTTAACTGCTGAAAATCATCTGCTTGCAAATAAATCCATCGAACAAAGACCAAAACTCTGGTCTGCTGCTTGAAGCAGTAAGAAGTGAAGTTTCTCTTCCATACTCCTTATAATGTTTACAAAGGAAACTTGTAGATCATTAAAAATCCCTTCTCAGAAATAACACATCGGCGTAAAAAAAAATCTAACATTTCAAAAGTTTAAAAAGTAAAAAAAATGAAAAGTCGCCTGCTCTCTCAAACCTTTAATTCCATGACTCTGAGGTGACCGAATGCTAACAATCTCATGTGTACACTCCCAGATATTAGATCCATCTCTAAATAGTATTTTAAGGTTAAGAAGCCAGCCAATGGATATTTCTGTTCTGGAACCTGCATTTTCAAGGAGTTGACAGTAGCTTATGCTGCAAGCTTTCAATCTTTAACGGAGCTTCAGGTAAAATGGACTTTCGGGTAAAATGAAATTAGACTCCATTACATTTTTCACAGTCAATTTTTTTAATTTTATTTTTTATTGAAGTGTAGTTGATTCACAATGTTAGTTTCAACTGTACAGCAAAGTGATTCAGTTATATATATACACATACTTATATATATGTTCTTTTCAGATTCTTTTCCATTATATGTTATTATGAGAAATTGAATATAGTTCCCTGTGCTGTACAGTAGGTTCTTGTTGTTTATCTATTTTATATACAGTAGTGTGTGTCTTATTAATCCCAAACTCCTGACTTATCCCTCTCCCACCCTTTCCCCTTCAGTAGCCATAGTTTGTTTTCTATGTCTGTGAGTCTATTTCTGGTTTGTAAATAAAATTAGCATCTTTTTTTTAGATTCCACATATTAAGTGATATCTATGATATTTATCTTTCTCTGTCTGATTTCACTTAGTATGACAATCTCCAGGTCCAACCATGTTGTTGCAAATAGCATTATTTCATTCTTTTTTATGGCTGAGAAGTATTCCGGGGGGTGTGTGTGTGTGTGTGTATCTCACAACTTCATTATCCACTCATCTATTGGTGGACTTTTTTTTTTTTTTTGACAAGATCTGTCAAGAGTTTACGTAGAGAATTCACTTGATTCTTGGGACAAAAGTTAAGAAGAACCTTCGCAGAAGCGTAAAGGGGTAACATACTAGATCCTCATTATTTCCACTTTAGCCGAAAGAGGAAAAGAGAAGTATGAGACCAGAATTGGAAGTTCACAGAATTCTTTCCCTAATACACTTTTATTTCTCCTATATTTCAGCAATAAAACCCAGAGATTATACTGTAAAATAAGAAAGACAATGAAGAGAAAATGGTAGACAGCCATTTCTTTAAAAGCAACTACATCCATCATTTCCTTTAGCTAGAGGAATTATTTTCTTTCATTCTCTTCTGATACACGAGGACTAATACTTCTGTTTTGTGGGACTTCAGGAGGACGTCCTGAAATGCATCCCAACCAGTGGCCAGTTCAGCCATCCAGGTGCAACGGATGAAGATGACTTGAGGGCTCACTCTCCCTCTAACACCTGCTCTCCGCAGCTGGGCTTTGAGTGAAAAGACAACCAGACTGGAAGCGTAGTCCCACTGGCCGACAGCTGACAGATCAGTTTCCACTGAAGCTCAAAGCTACCAACCTGATTAGAAAAAACCCCTCCTTGATTGAAGCTGTATCTTTTGGTGAACAACAGTAGTTGCAATGAGAATCCGCTTGGTAAAGAATATTATTTTAAGCTCTTTCAAGAATACTTTCCCCCACAAGTTCTATATTTCCCTTCCAAAGGCACATACATGTCTCCATCACTTCTAGTCAACAGAGATGCTCTCATGAAACCCCATGTGATTTTCTTGATGCTTAGACTTTTTGATGCATTGGGTGAAATATGAACAAATGAAGGAGGCTGGGCTTCTCACTCTTCTTGGGTGCTTTCACTGTTATCTGGCTACTTCTGGTAAGACTTCCATTAATGGCACAAAAGCAAACAGCCTCCAGCTCTGGACTTTACCTGAAGCTCCCAGGTGTGGCCCACCCAGCACAAGCTTCAACCCCTGGGAAGGCAGCCCAGCTTTCTCCTCTCCTACCGCACACCAAGCCCTAACTTCCATTTCCTCAGCTACACAGCTGAGATGACAGAAAACATCAATCGCCTTTGAAAGGGACTGTGGAAAAGAACGCCTTGGGCTGAGTTTGGAGGCTAGGCAGAGATGGAGTTGGTATCCGTATTTTCCAATGTCCTAACCTCTCCACTTCAGCAGGACAGAAATTGCAAAGCTTCATGTGTCTCCCACGAGCTCCAGACTGCTTTTCATTCTCCCAGATGACATTTTGTTTTAAAACCCTGTTACTGTGGAATGGCTCCTATACAGTAAACTACACATATTTCAAACGTACAATCTGATGAATTTTGACAGAAGTACACGCCCATGAAACCACCACCACAATCAATACAGCTAACATTTCCATCCCTCCCCAAGAGGTGCCATTTCCAAATTCCCAATTTATCCCTTCCCACCTCCTTTAGCCCTTGGTAACTGTTAAGTTTGTGCTCTATGTCTGTGAGTCTGCCATCTGCAGCAACATGGATGGACCTGAAGATCGTCATTCCAAGGAAAGGAAGCCAGAAAGAGAAAAATACCATAATATCACTTATATGTGGAATCTAAAAAAAGAACACAAATGAACTTACCTACAAAACAGAAGCAGACTCACAGAGATAGAGATGACTTTCTGATTCAGCAAATGCTGGATGGGGAAATCTGCACCCAATGCTGGGTTCACCTTTTTGGCTGCCTTTTCTCTGGAATACTAGCCCCATAAATTCTTGCTGTCTTGCGCACCCCAATGCTTTCAAACTGATGCTCCCTCGCCCCTTCCAGACTGTCTAGTTGTCCTACATGAAGCATGGTCTAAAATAAGCTATTTGGCCACTGCTAGAAACGGGATTCCTACCCTGTCATTTAAAAGCTCAAGAACAAAGCCGGTATCTTAAGTTTCCATTTCATTATCCCCTAAATTACATATATTTAAAAATATACATTGGAAGAAAATTGTTGTAAACATACACATATAATTCAAGTTCTTATTCAAGATGATGTGAGGGCTACACGAATTGCTCATGTCTGGAATTTGATCGCCTGAGATAAAATCTTGGCTGTTAGACCTTGTACAGGTTACTAGTGTGAGTCTCCATTTCATCACTGGTCCAATGGGGATGACTGTGCTACCTACAGCGTAGGTTCTGTGAGGATGTAAGCAAAACAGGTGGAAGTCCTCAGGGAAGTACATCCTACTGCATGTAGTAAACCCTCAATAAACGTCAGCCAACTACTGCGATTCTTCTTGTTGAAACAAATATTAACGTAAGTAGCATCGTTTGCATCACAAATCCCTAAAGACAGTTCCGAGGTTTACACTGTGAGTTTCTCTCGAGTCTGTCTCTTCTGACAGCTCTGACTCCCCTTCCTGTATCTTGTGCTCCATCTCTGCTGGGTAAAGATGCATCTCATTGCTGATTTCTGCAGTGTGGCTAGTCTGTTCTTTCAAGTTATCTCCCCACGAGTCTCACTGGCACCTCATTATTTTCAGGTGTTTCCCAAAAGTCTACATATCATAGCCACAAAGACACAAATGAACAGACAGCCCAATTTCAGTCATTTCATTTAAACTGAGACAGACTGAAAGTATAAAAACCACCTTGTGGTTGGCGCTGTTACGCCCAGGAGGAGGCATCCGTCAGCACTTACTCTCATGTCCTACTCAGGAGTCGGAGCTAGACTCATCTATATTTTTCAGAGATTTGAATATTTCAACTATATACTTCTTTTATCTAAAACACTCAAGCAAGCAAAGCGAGGATTCATTCTCCTTGCTTAATAAAGGTGGCAAGGCCAGGAGTGAGCACGGGGTGCAAGAGGGAGGCATGGGGAGGACGTCATTAAAACACACACCAGAATACTCCGAGAAAAGAGAACTTTCTTGATAACTTGAAACACTCTGAACTCTCCCAAAATCTATAAGACTTTTGCTGACAATCATAGGCATAAGGATTCCACCCACAGTGAAATGAGCAAAACACCGCAGTTGGCCACTGGAGGAAAATCCATTTCACAGGTAAGAGGGAAAGTCAGAATCATTCTGGGTGCAACACATTCTATGAAAACATATATATATTAATGAGGCCGGTGCCATCTCAGCAGCTCAAGTCGGATCAGCCGCATGCTCCCTGGCGGCACCAGAGAGGGGAAGGACTGAGAACATTCACATTCCTAAGCCAGCATCCAGCCTGAAACATATGCGATCGTTTATTTATAAGGAAATATGCCACATTTACAGTGAAAGCTATTTAACTTCCAGAAGTTAATGTGCTCCTTCATTCAGTAAATTGCCACAGTTTTAAAAGAAAATGCAAATACCTCATTTAGAAACAGTGGGTTTATCCTTACTGTATAAAGTGGGAGCCCCCCGGCCCCAACCAAAGCACATTTTACTTTTCAGTAATTCCTTGTAATTCAAAACTTCATGAAAACAGAGACATTAGATGACAGTACACTGCATATTTTTTTCCCACGTGAAATGTGGTGGTTTTGCCTTTTATTGCAGAAGTAAGATTTATCAGCAGTATGACAACCTGCATGGTTAAGCTAAATTAAGTATTTTTCATAATATTTCATCAGACTACAAACAAAATCTCACAGAGGTGCCTGGCAAATCTTACTCTGAACTATTCTACCTATTTAATAGGGATGAGAGTGAAAACCTCGACACCCTGGTTTCAGTTTCCTCCCACAGGCTGGATGGGCGGGGCAGAGACACACAGTCTGGCGAGGAGGGGAAGCAAGGGGTGGCCAACTCGCAATGAAGGAGGCAAACACACGTGACCATGAGGCGACTCTGTTGACACGTTTTGACAGGCACTGTATTTGGGTGCAAATTTGGACCCATGGAGCTGAGGCACCTGCGCTATGAAGCTTCTGACTATTTCTGCTTTCTCCATTTCTGCTCTAGAAATAGCTCTGCATATGGGAGTAGCTGCTCCCCATTTTGGGTGACAGGGATACGTGTGTTTGCCAGCGTCCCCTCCTTTTCAGGGATTCTCAAATTGCACAAAGTCTGGGTCAACCTGTCTATTAAGGTGAGCAGACACCGCCTCTCGGGAGCGCTCTTCAAGCCCTGGGAATGCTTTGTGCATCAGCGCTTCGCTGGGGTTTGGGCACGTAACCTGCTCCACAAAATGGGTAATATGGATGCTGAAAGGGAGAAAGGGGCTCCCTCCTCCTTTTCCATCTTGAAATGTTGAGGGATAAGCTTAAGGTTGTCATCAGTCAGAATACATGCTCAGGAAGAAACTCTCCCTGAGAACAAGGCCAGAGCATAAAGAGAAATGAGCTGAGCTATAGAAAGGGGCACAGAGCTTGGCTGGCATTGTCTTGAGCCCCTGGATACAGCTGTGCCTGCAGCCACACTCCACCCCTCCAATCCCAACTCCATAAACCAATAAATTCCCATTGACAATTAAGCTAGATTTGTGTTTCTGAAACTACAACCAAGCAAGTAGACTAGAACACCCTTCTACATTCAAACCTAAACAGTGCTCTGTCAGTCAAGAGTATCTACTGGGTAACTAGTGACAAATTACATTCTAAGGAATTTTCTAAAGATTCACAGTTTAAAACTGCTTGGTTGCTTTGTTCTTGAAAATAAAAGTGTGACTCTGAAATAGGCAGAAAGATGGATTAGAGGACAGGTTACCCAGGAAGTCCCAGAGGTCGGATAACGCACAGCAGAATAAGAAGGACAAGTATCTGGAAGGTGGAACAACATTGGTGACAGCTCCAGAAACCACAGTAAGGTTAGGGATGAGAATTAGGAGCAGCAGGAACTACTCAGGATGGCTGAGTGGAGTTTCAAAGCTAAGAAGGAAGGCAAAACAAGGCCTTACAACAGGGACAGCAGGCAGGACTCAGCCACTGAACATTTGGTGAGGGTCTTCCAGAGCTGGGCACTTTGCCAGGCAAATGAGTCAAGATGAATGAAATATGGCACTGGCCTTCCAATCCACTGTGGGACAAGGACACACAGACCACTAGTCATCTTGTGAAGACAACAAGAGCACTAGGCACAGTACGGCTACAGACACGCGGGGAGGCCCACCGCCCCAGGGGAAGGATGAGGGCACAGCACTGGATGCTGGTTGCTACAGAGAAACCCGAGCATCCTAGAGAAAGACAGTTTTGAACAGTTGCGGAAAATACAGGAAAACAGTCGGAAGTGTTTCAAGTCTCCTATAATTCTTGTGGAAAGGAAGTCACTGTCTTATTCCCTGCACAAGGATCTAAAAATAACTCTTCCTTGATTTGGTCAAGAAAACAAGCCAATCGACCAAAAAGACCTGATGATCGGTCCTAGGAGATCTACCTCAACCACGTGCAGATAATTTGTCTTGCCTTTCCCTGAGCTCAATGCATTTTAGGGGTGTTTGGTGGACACCTATGTGCTGCCCAGACTCCTCCACCTCTATGACTGAAGGATGCACTGCCCCACTGCAGGGACTACCGCTGGCCATCAGCCTTCAGTCTCTGCCATTGATGAAGAGAGTTATCTCACCCAAGGTAACCCATGTCCAGTGACTGGTCAACACTGGGTGAGAAAGACTCTGCCTCCTCACCTCAACTCAGGACAACTCTGAAAGGTCATTAGAACTTTGCATATTTCAGATGGGGTTGAGGCTTCAAGGCTTCTGGTGAAGAACTCTGTTGCTTCTTTATCACAGGGCTGGGCAGAATAAGGAGTAAGACTGCTCCCTTCCCTTCCCTTCCCCAACTCTGATCCCAAGAGCATCTTCTAAGAGACAACTGCCTGCTAGTCTGCATCCCATGGTTTCTGCACAATGCACCACGTCTCTGGAGACCCTGCAGGGATTCTAGAATCCCTAGATTCTAGAAATTCAGGGATTCCTTCTAGAAAGAAGGAAAAGGAGCTCTTGTTTCTAAATCTCTGCTTTCGAAAGACAAAGGGCAAACATAAAAAAGGTACTGCCCAACTTACGGTAGAAGGGAGTTTTGTCTATAACTGTGAAAAGGACAAATCAAGAGCTACAGAAAAATACTGCGAATCAGGCTGTTTCATTTATCACATAGATATTTAGGCTTCAGCATATTGAAAAAATTTCACAAAAATGTTTTGATGCCAGTCCAGTATTTTCACTGTAAGCATCTTTTCTGCAAAGCATTTTCCCCAAAAGACTTCCGCTGCATAACTAAATGGCCATCAGGCAGTTCCGCTGTATAAGATAAAATAACTGGTTGACAGTTTTTGGCTTGACAGCTTGGTTTCAATTGGTTGAAACGTATTAACATTTCTCCCAGTTAGTGATGTTATCGATGGCTTTATTGAGGTGACAGATGAGTATGACTTGCCCCAAGAATCAGTTTCTTATTTGGAAAAGCATGACTTTGGAGAAGAAAGAGGCTGAAGGCCTCGAAGGCACAGAGTTGAACCCAAATTTTTCATAGAACTTTGGAACATCAATCAACAGATACGACGTCAGGAACACACAGCAGTGGAGGCTTTTACAGCCCAATACAAAGCCCTGCTACAAGCTCCCTCACACCACACACAAAAATAAACACGAATGGCTTAAACACTTAAACATAAGACCTATAAACCTCCTAGAAGAAAACACAGGCAAAACATTCTCTGACATAAATCTTGGCATTGTTCTCCTAGGGCAGTCTACCCAGACAATAGAAATAAAAGCAAACATAAACAAATGGGACCTGATTAAACTTACAAGCTTTTGTACAGCAAAGGAAATCATAAATAAAACAAAAAGACAAACTATAGGATGGGAGAAGATATTTGCAAATGATGCAACTGACAAGGGCTTAATTTCCAAATATACAAACAGCTCATACAACTCAATAATAAAAAACCAAACAACCCAATCGAAAATGGGCAGAAGGCCTAAACAAACATTTCTCCAATGAAGACATACAAATGGCCAACAGGCACATGAAAAAATGCTCAATATTGCTAATTATCAGAGAAATGCAAATCAAAACTACAATGAGCTGTCACCTCAAACCAGTCAGACTGGCTATCATTAAAAAGTCATCAATCATAAATGCTGGAGAGGGTGTGGAGAAAAAGGAACTCTCCTACACAGTTGGTGGGAATGTAGCTTGGTGCAGCCATTATGGAAAACAGTATGGAGATTCCTTAAAAAACTAAAAACAGACTTATATATAGGATCCAGCAATCTGACTTCTGGGCACATATCCAGAGAAAACTCTAATTTGAAAGTATATGTGCACCCCAGTGTTCATGGCAACACTATTTACAATAGCCAGGATGTGGAAGCAACCTAAATGTCCATCCACAGGTGACTGGATAAAGAAGTTGTGGTGTATATGTATACGTATATGTATATATATATGTATATGTATGTATACACACACACACACACACACACACACACACACACACACACACACACACACACAATGGAATAGTATTCAGCCATAAAAAAGAATAAAATAATGTCATTTGCAGCAACATGGATGGACCTAGAGATGATCATACTAAGTGAAGTAAGCCAGAAAGTAAAAGGAAAAATACCATATGATAGCACTCATATGCGTAATCTAAAAAAAAATGACACAAATGAACTTATTTACACAACAGAAACAGACTCACAGACATAGAAAACAAACTTATCATTACCAGCGGAGGAAGAGGGTAGGAAGGGAAAAATTGGGAGTTTGGGATTTGCAGATACATAGCACTATACATAAAATAGATAAACAACAAGATTTTACTGTATAGCACAGGGAACTATATTCAATATCTTATAATAGCCTATAATAAAAGAATATGAAAAAGAATATGTTTTAATCTCATGTTTTCCATTTATAAACTGTGCAATGTGACTTTTGATGGGTTAATTAACCTCTCTGTGCCTTTGTTATGTCTATAAAAGGGAATTACATGAGTCTGCCTCCTCCAGAGAAACAAAACCAATAGTACATGTTGGTTTTATAGTAGTCTGTTATCTGAGAGAGAGAGATTTTAAGGAACTATCTCATGGTTGTTGGGCATGGCAAGTCCATATTCTGTATTACAGGAGACTGGAAACTCAGGCCAGGATTCTATGCTGTATTCTCAAAGAAAATTCCTTCTTCAGGAAATCTCAGTCTTTTAAAGGCCTTCAAATGATTGGATGTGACCCACCCATATTATGGAAGGTTATCTGTTTTACTCAAATTCTACTGATTTAAATGTTAATTTTCATTCAAAGCCCCCTTATTTAAATGTTAATCACATCTAAAAATACCTTCACAGCCACATCTAGACAGATGTTTGACCAAACAACTATATACCATGGCCTAGCCAGGGTCACACATAACATTAACTGTCACTGGGATAATCAACAATACCTACTATATTGGGTGGTCCTGTGGCTTAAGCGAGATAATGTCCAGCACACGCTGGGCAGGGAGTAAACGTTCAGCACATGCTTACTATTCCTGGGATAACCATGATTTTCCCCTGGACAGCCCTGGTTTATACCTATTGTTCTCATATAATTATAAATATCACTCTTGTGTCCCTTGGTTATTACTTACAAATTCGTCTTGCAAACCAGAGGATGGTTGAGCCTCATGCTTCACCTACATTTATGTGGAAGTGGCTCTAAATGGAAAAGGAAGGGGCCGTGCTGGGCGTTTCTGAACAAGCGAATCCAAGACAGCATCGTCTCCAGCTCTGAAGGCCCTCATCTGCTCTGGGAACTAGCCCGACAGCCACAGCTCCTCACAGAAACTCGGTGTCTGGATTACAGCTCAACAAGGAAAACCAAATTATGTTTACTGCATCTCTATTTTGAGCATTGGAAGGATATACCATTTATTTTAGGGGAAAAAAAGGTCCTTAACATACAATTAAATTCAAAATGTTGGCACTTCCTGTGCTAATAAACATGTAGAGTGACTCCTTTCTCATGTTCTAGAAAGCTTAAGTATTACTTACTCTGGTAACCTCAGAAACAGTTTGAATTAACCAAGGGTATTAAATTAAAAAAAAAACTGTGAATATGTGATCCTTCTATGCCAAAAGAATAGAAATTTCTAAGTGTAAGTTAGTTAAATAGCTTTTTGTTCTACTCCTTCTCCATTTTCCGCTCCCAAACCCACCTTTTAAACTTTCAATTCAGTATTCCACAGAATCCTCAAATCAGCCCGGAAAGGCCATCCCCAGCATCAAGCGCATGAAGTCACTGCGGGGTAACTGGCTACTTTCATGATTACTAATGTCAGAGTATTTTAAGCAACTGTGGTGCCAGATAATTTACAAATTGCTCTCTGAATAATCAAGTGCTGACCATGCCTCTCATTAAGCTATGATTTGAGCCCAAAATGCCCTAATCTGTCTGACCTAAAGTTAGAAATAACTGTTCTTGTAAAGAAGCAGTGAGCAGAACACAGGTTCCAGAATAACCCATATATCTTTTCTGACTTACACAATTTTGGTTAAATTATGATCACTTAATGAGTCACCATGAGCCTCAGCGTTGCTAGAAAAAGTCTTTCTGTATAATCTGCTTTTCAACTCAAGGGGCTTAAAACAATGCCATGTGACTGAAAAAATAATGAACCTGATTTTTGGACATAGCTTCTCTAAGGACTTTCATTATTGTCCTTTACAAACTGCATCTTGTCCTTTCATCTCAGATCAACCTGAAATTAAAAAAAAAAAAAAAAAAAAAAAAGAGGTGAAGCCTGTCTTGCATAACAAAAGTCCCAATAAAATGTATATGAAGTTTAATACAACAAACACATTGACCAAAAGCATCTTGGATCTTCAAGAGCATGACAAAGCCAAACAGTAGCTTCTGGAATTACAGCAAAACAAACAAATTCTGCAGCCAGCTGACATACCATATGTTTTGAACGGGTTTTAGTCCACGTAAAGCCAATTCATCGTTTGAGGAGAGCAGTGTCACAGGGGCACGTCACTGAAGGCATGTTTCTGACCATTTGTCAATTTCTTGCTACTGTGAGCTCTGAAGTCTGAACAGGAAGCTGAGTCTCGAAGGGAGTGGGCACAGTGCCGAGGCTTTTCCAGCACAGACCCTGCCAGAACCGTGACAAGTCTGCATTACTCTCCCTGTGCACTTCTGGAGGTAGACCTACAGAGAGATGATCACAGCCCTGCTTGCTCCCCAGTGTTCCCCACAAAGCTTCAAGACAGAACACCTTCAAAAGAAGAATTTGCCTAATGACTCTACATGCATATGTGTTCTCTAATAAGTCGTTGAATTTATTCTTTAACAAATCACACATATTTTTTTCCTTGCAAATTACACAGAAAAAAATTTACAACTCAGGAAGTTGTCCTCAGCCAGTCAGGGATTCTGCCTGGAATGTTAATTGAAATGTTCCAAAAATAAATATATTTTTGTGTTAGCATAAAACTGATGTATAAGAAAGGCAGAGTTGCTCCCCAGTGGTTTTATTTCAAAGTAAAATATAAATAACCTTTGGCAATATTTAAGACCCCTGCTCCACTTCCCAGTACAGATAATCAATAGTTGACAACTGCAACCCAGCGCTTGTTGAAATTAAAACTATGTGCAGCAAGACTGGAGACTGATTGTCTAGAACTTTTAAGAAACTGAAATTCTCCCCCACCAGATACCACAGTCCTTGCCTAAACCCTCTTCTGAAACTTCAAAGAATACATTTCAAGCCAATCCCTCACAAATCCTATCACCACAGTTGAAAAAAAGAATTTTTAATTTTCATCGAAGTGTAGTTGATTTCAGGTGTACAGCAAAGTGACTGACTTATACATACGCATATAGTTGACCCGTCCTACGCAAGGTCTCCACATTCACACCAAGCACATTCGCGAGATCTTGTTATATGACATTTACCAAATCAGTCAAGTTCAAATCTTGAACTATGTTAATGAGATTTCACTCAAAGCTGCGGGGAAAAAGGAGGTACTCTATTTAGGTCCAAGTTAACCAGAACATTCTTTCTATGAAGTACAAGACAGTATTTGCTAATTGATTATTTAATTACTATTTGAACATAAAAAATAAAGATAATCAATACCCAATTATTAACCTGTTCAACACCAAAATGAAGGCAAAAGTGAACAGATAAATAAGTGAATAAATAAACAGACAGAAATAAAGAAGAAAGAAAAGAAGAAAAATACAAATTCCCAAGGGAGAAAGGACTCTAGTCAGGCAGTTCTTTCCCAAGAAGAAGCAATCTGGTTTCCACTAGAAATAGAAGAATTTTAGAGGTACCCTCTTTCTTTCTATGACAAAGGAAAGGATACCACTGCTTGAGCCCCAAGGGTCTTGCAAACGACCCTGGAGATCTTTTATGATGTTCCTGAGATTTACGTGTCACACTGACTTAAGACATCTTTACACGTGATCTCACAGCCAAGATTTTAAAACTTTAATAACATAAAACAATCACATGTTTGGGCTACGTATACATACAATTTTGCAATTGGTATTCCACATATCTATAAGCCCATTGTATAAAAGCCCACTTTCCACTAGCAATCTAACTCTAGTCACTTATTTCTAGAATACAAATACCTTGGTTAGGTAAGACAGAATATACTAGTGTTTTCCTGAAAATAAAGCATGCATCTGTTGTTATCTTGAATGTGAAGAGAGTGTCATCTCGAATTCTAAGGCAGGCAAATATATAATTATTATGTACTCAGGTTTTCAGGTTTCCCGAAAATATTACGCACAAAAATGTCTCCAACATTTATATACATTATTTTGTTTGTTCCCCTCCACGCAGAAGTGCTCTGAACCACACACATCATCGCAACGGTATCACTATTATTATCTGCATTCAGGTTTTCATTATTTATGATAACAATAGTAGAGATAATCCAAATGGCAGGTAATATGAAAATCATCTCATTTTGGTTTCAAAATACAATTCGGTTTTTGCAGTCAATGCACATCCCTGATATTGTGGAACTCGGCAGCACTGAACGTGAACTGCTGGAACTTACTGGAGGCCACACGGAGAAAGGAGAAAAGTGGTTCATTGCTCATCTACTGACAGAAGGCCATCATTCGTTTCTGTAACTATTTTTCTCTTACAAATACGTTTTGTACCTCTTACTTCACTTATCTCTTCGAGAACACGGAATACGCCAGCACAGGTGTCAGAGCAGCTGTGGCACCAGCAGGGCTGGCTGCACATTCCGGTGTCCCCACATGGTTTCCAAAACACAGGTTCTCATTAGGCTGGAAGGATTCCCTTCACTGTGGTCTTTCTTACTCCTTATTTCAGTCTAGAAAACCAGAGCATCCTTACGGCCAAATGCATGGCACTGTGAATTCTACCACTCTCAGCCCAGTTCAACAGAATTCATGAACGAAGGGCCTCCCCAGGTGCTCGGGGGGAGGGGTCTAGTCCAGAACCCGCACATATGAGGACGCATAAGGCATGGCCCTGCTGGAAGTTCAAGGCTTTACAGCCTTGTGGCTTTGACGTTTCCACTTACCCTCTCACAAACTTGACTTGGTGTTACGAATTCTAACTCAGTAGTTCCTGAACCGTGTTACTTATGAGAACCACGAGAAGCTTTAAAATTCCAGATCCCTGCACCCACTTGATTTTCATAAATAGGTGGGACCAGGTATAAATGTTATGCACAGATGCACATATTTGCACATGCAGTTTTTTAAAAAAACTTCCCAAATGACTCAGCTCTCGTCACACTGCTCCAGATTGTGAGCTGCCTGTGGTCCTGGACTGTCTCTGGCCTCTCTTAAACCCCTGAAGCATCTGGTAAAGCACCCTGTACAGTAAAAGCAGACTATGTCTACGGACTTGGGCAGGTAACGGATAATGTCCAGGTTTTTGGGAAAAAACCGTGCTTCCTGATGAGCTCAGGACAGGTGTGTCCATTATAGATGTGCACAGGCTGTCACAGGCACACGTGTTCATGTGGGAAATCAAAACCAGCCCAGAACAACCACAGGGAAGGGCCGTGGTCAAGAGACAGGCAGACTCCCTGAATGCTCAGTGGGGGGTTGATTCCCCTTGGGCCTCTGTTGTAAGAGTTTAGGTGACCCTTGGCACGCAGTGACTGTGCGCAACCGAGATTCTTGGTACCCTGGAGGGAGGCTCCAGAGGAAGGAGGCGCAACGCTGAGCGCACACGTCCAACTTCCCACGGGGAAAAGACATACCCGCCAGAGCTGTAACCGCCAATACTCTGCTGTCCTGGGGAGGAGAGAGGTCTGCCAACCAGAGCCCGGCTGTGGGAAGAGCTACAGCAGAGGGGTAAAGACGGGACACATTTCCTTTCAGCCCTGCCATTAGGTGAATGGAAATAAAGACTGGAGCAGGGCCACAAGGCCACGGCTCTCTGGAATGAAGTCAGACCCGCGGTGTGCGCAGAGAAAGGACGGACAGCAGCCTGGAGGGGGGGGCGGGGCCCTGGGGATGTACCGGGTTTGTTTGTTTTTAACATTCGGAGATCAGAATCTGCCTTTCTTTCTCTTTGTATTAACAGGGAACATATGTTCCTCTACACCAAGTGCAACCACGATGCCCTGCACGTGGGCAACATGCAGTTAAGATTTTGTCAAAGAGAGAGACGTGTACCTTTGCCTGGAAAAAAGAGTAAAAAAATAAAAATAAAAGCCAAACAGTAAAGAGTTTTTCTTTGGGTAGTATGACTGCAGTTACTTTTGTTTTAAAGTTTTCTGTATTTTCTATGGTGACCAAGCATTACATTCATTATAGGAAAGAGAACAGCATAACCTATATTGAAAAAGAATATGAAAAGGAGTATGTGTATTATAACAGAACTGCCATGCTGTACACAGGAAATGCACACACCACTGTAAATCACTGTACTTCAACGGAAAATAAAAATAAATAAAAATTTAAAAAGAAAGAGAATAACAGCATGAGCTGCTTTCACTGCATCGAGATTTCATTGGCTACAACCATCGACTGTTCAACACCTTTAATTTCTTAGTTGGTGCTGACGTCTGCTTTTCCACGAAACCACTGGGCCCAGCAGCACGTGGGAGAAACCAGTTTGCTCTGCCCAGCGCTCACTGCTGAAGGCGCAGCACGGACCTCACGGGACAGCGGGACTCACAGGTAAGCCGCTCCTCGGCGTGGTCGGAAGTTGCTTGGCGACACTGCCAGCTTCACGTCCACCGAAACACACCGCGCTGAGCTTGGCGGAAGTCCGAGAAAGGCACATTCACGAGGACATGCTGGTGGTGAGGCTAATATTTTACTCATGCAGCTTCTGTTACCTCTGAAATATAAATCTCACGTATGGAGATGAGGAGACTCTCAAACTGTTTTTAGACCAGGTAAGTGTGTAGTTGCTGTGAGATAACGTGGAGCGGCTCACACGACTCTACCAGAGTATCACCGTGACACGTGTCAACAGACTACAGGCCCGCGTCTCACTCTGAACGCCAGCATCGTGCCCAGCGGGTAACAGGCTCCCAAGGACGGGCTCCAGTGAGTAAGAGCAGTAGGCAGGTCTGCGCATCACCCAGGCACCAGATGCATATAAACAGCGATAATAATTGTACTATGGAACAAGTTTTGTCGGGATTAAACGAGTTAATGTATGCAAAGCCTTCAGAACAATGCCTGACTTACAGGAAGCACCAATAACATCCTATTAGCTACGATTCCAGAAAAATGTAAGCTTCTAGACAGCAGGGATTTCTTTCTGTTCTGCTCCCTGCTATCTCCTCATGTAGCTGGTATCCAATAAACATGTAGTGGACGGACAGATACTGGGGGAAGAAAACAGATGCACAACGCTTGGTCTGAGGGGTGGAGGGCATTGGTGACCAGGGCACAGGAGTGTCACACTCCCACGTCGGAGAAAACGGAGTCTCTAGTCCAGAGATCCATGGCTACCAGCCAACCCGGAAGGCTTAAATTAGCATCGTTCTGACCCAATTCCCCAACTTCCAAATCTGCATTTTCCTCTCGTCTCTCATCCCGTTCCAACCACTCCTCCATCCATCACGTATCTGGCTCCAAAGGACCTTCACTGCCCCTTTCCTGCTGGGGCCACAGAGACAGACTGAGGTCTGGGGGAGGGGTGAGCATGCCCAGATGGGGGACCTGCTCATCACTAACACTGAGATCGGCCCTGGTAGGAGAGTGGAGGTAGGATTTGGACCAGGGTTACAGAACTGCCTCTCCTTTCTGACTCAGTGGTCCCCTCTGTCTGGGCTGGGAGGAGGCAGTCTACCTGTGGAGGGCTCCAGTGGAGGGAGGGACGCTGGCCCTGCCACTGGAGGCAGGCTGGGGCCAGCGGGAACCCCAGGATAGGTCCTGCCCTATGGAAGGGACTCCACGCTGCACCTCCTTCCACTGGAGCTGAACCCCCGGTCAAGTGAGGTTGTCGATGGCAGCCTGGTCTCTGTGCTGCCAAGAATCCATGGGAAGGATCTGACTGATGCTGGAGGCAGAGCAGCCAAGGGGCAAGCATGTCCCCTGCCCCACAGGACACGGTGGCCCCGGCAGAAGACACCGAGAGGATCGGCAATTTGGCAACATGCGGACACTGGCGTCTTTGGGGGGAGTGTCTCTGCAGGGGGAGGCAGGGGCCTGGGGAGGCCTCGAGGGCGCCAGCTTCCAGGAGGAAACCTGGGGCTCTGCCATCCTAATTCCCCCTCCACTCAAGACCAGTGTCTGTGGCAGGCGGATTCGAAGCGTTCTCTCCCCAGAATCACAGAAAACTAAGAGCAAGGCAGGTTTAACTGCCACGTGAGGCACTTTCTTGGACGACTGCCCGAAGAAGTAGAGGCCACATTCTACATCACCACACCTCTGATCTTATTCACGATCCCGGTGACGGCACTGAGCTACAGCTGCCAGACCCCAGCTCTGTTCCACTTTCTTCCCCCCAGACCCTGCCCCCCGGGGCTCGGGCAGCAAGAGGGAGCCCGGTCACCTGGGGACATGTCGCCTGCCGCGGTGGCTCCAGGGAGAGGTCTTGAGGGGGAGGGCCCTTCCGTCCATGTAGCACAGCGCCAGGATGAGGGGGGATGTGGCTGGTCTGGGGCTCTGAGGGGCAGGTGGACTTACCCAGGAGTCCTCTAGAGGCCTGACCCATCTCTCTGAGGGAAGACCCCGCAGTACCGCCCCGGCTCCAGCGCAGCACAGGCTAAGTCAGCGGTGCTTCATCAGCACAGCTGGAGGCCCAGTGGGGAGCAGCTGTTCACAATTACCGCGTGGCCAGGGCCTGGCTCCTGGCTGCGTCTGTGGAGGGGCTGGCTTCCCTCTCCAACCCACTCTCTCGTGTCCCCCAACCCCTCCCCACTCTCACGGCACCCTCGATGTATTAAACCGCTGTAATCCCACAGGTGGATTATCTCTACCATACTGACCTAGAAGATTCTGATATTCTTTCCTCAAATCACTGCCCACGCCTTATGTCTCCCTAACCCTAACCTTGAAAAGAATTAAGCCATTTGCTCCTGAGTCTTCCTCTCACCCTGTGCGGTCCTTCCCCCCAAGTGTCCGGGTGTAGCTCCTAGAACGTGGATTCTCCTGTTCACCCACGTGAAGTCAGCAACTGTACACGTGGATCCCAGCATCCACTCCGTCCAGGACAATCTGAATGGCAGGTAATGTGATGAGCATTCACTTCACAGGCACAGGGAAGTCCTTCACGGACTTTTAATCTGGACCACAACTCTGTGTCAGGTTTATCATAGTACCATTTTGGGGTGCAGAAACCTGGGCCAGAGAGGGAGGTGACTGCCCTCAAGATGTCATTGCTACTAACTGCAAACCAGGATTCACATCTGCTTAAGACGTTTATTATTTGTTCACTCCCAGAATCCACTATGTGGTGGGGTCTGGGGTAGATACAAAGCTGAATAAAACCCCCGATCCAGAGGACGAAGAGAAGATACACAAGGACGCAGTGAAGTGTCACAGGGGCAGGGCGTCCGTCTGCACCTGGAGGATGAGCCACGGAGAAGAGGAATTAATTTTAGCCTTAGGACAGAGGCGCAGCTGCTCCTGAATGACTGAATGGAGAGAAGGAGGTGGATGTGGCTAGATAAATTTTGAAGCTCTCATGGAGAAGCAATAATACCCAGATCTAGCCAAGGAAATTCATAATGCTTTCCTTACTCTCTGAGCTGCTTTCACCTCAAGTCTCAAACAAAACAAAACAAAACCCTCAGCTAGCTTAGAAGAAACAGTGTGGCTGTCTGGAATTATGCTCCCTAGAAATTAAGTTACATCTTTATCTAACAATTTAGTTAAAAGCTCCCTCCGAAGAGGGTGTTGGCCAAGACAAAACAAAGCAAACTAATCTCACCCCGAGCGTAGGGAGCAAATAATCCGTAAAATCCCAGGGTCGGTCTGACCTGCAAGTGAGACAGGACAGACGCCATTTTCCGTGAGTACCACCTGCAGGGCAGAGCATCCTTTCTGGCATGATGCCTTTCTCATCCTGAAGAACGCGGACAGGGAGGGCAGTGGCGTCAGTCCCTCCCAGCCTCCCTGCAACTCATTCCAAGTGAAGACCAGCAGTGAAATTAATGCTTCTCAGAGGCACGCTGCCGGGCCGCCAAGACCTGTCCCCAAATTCTATACTTCTGGGAATCACACGGTGCAAAGACATGTCCAAATTTACAATGCAACTCCGATGATCCTGCTGGAGATGGTTCTATTCATCATACTGTTACGGGTCAGCAGGATGGCCCGATGCATCCCCAGGCAGGAATGCATCATTTCACAGAGCAGATACAACAAAAAGCAGAGAAATCATTTGTAAATGGAACCACTAAAAATCCTTCACAAAGCTAGGAATCCTTTCATTACAGTAAAAGCCGTATCATATTTCATCTGCTGTGCAAGTTTAGGCTTATATACTGGTCATCTGTCAATTATTAGGAAAGAAGAGGAGGACAAAAATAGCCCAAAATAGAGCTGAATGCTCTGGTAAATACCCACCCCAGGTAAACAGTGCACACTGTCTCTGAAATTCATACAACTTCAAGTAAATTATGTACAGAAGTCATACATCATTATATTTATATCAACTTATTTCACATAACACATGTCTTAGGAGTTACCACCGTGTGTTTCCTTCAGGTCAAATCTACCTGGAGTATCAGAAAATAGGGCCCATGATAAGGAGATCAAGCAGTCAACTGATATGAACCCAGAACCTACATAGATTTGGAACTAGGAGAAGAGAACACCACAACAGTTATTGTAACTATGCTCTGTATGTCCAAGACGTTATGTAAAGACACAGAAGACACTTAAAAAAACAACAAAATCCAAATAGAACTAAGAACGTCTACAGGTGAAACCCACAATGTGTGAAATGAAAATGACACAGATTAAACACTGCAGAGTAAGATGTGAGTGAACATGAAAATACAGCAATAGAAATTATCCAAAATGAAACACACAGAGAAATAATTTTACAACAACAACAAAAAAAAAATTGAAAAGAGCATTAGTGATGTGTGGAACGCCTTCACGGAGCACAATAAATACATACCTGGAGTTCCCAAGGAGGCAAAGAGGGACAGACAGAAAAAGTATCTCAAGGAGTGATGGCAAAATTTTTCCAAAACTGATGCAAACTGCACACCCACAGATCCAAGAAGTCCATGAATGAACCTCAAGCCCAAGGCATGTGAAAGCAACTATGCCAAGTGGCAGGCAGCATTACCAAGCCATTCCATACCAGGTGCATCATAACCAGATTGCTTCAAACTTGCAGCAAACAAAACAGTCTTAAGAGCAACCAGAGAAGGAAAAAGGCAATACTAACAGTGAACCAAAGAGAAAGGTCCCCGACGAAATCCAGTGCAAGAGGGAAGGAAGAGAGAGGAAGAACAGCTTTAAAATGCTGAAACAAAACACTCTCCGAGTAGGATTCTACACCCAGGAAAAATATTTTCCAAAAATAATGATGGCAAACTACACATTTTCAGACATACAAAAGCTAAAGGAACTCCTCACCTAACCAATACGCACTGTAAGGAATGAATGAGGTCTTTTATGGCAGAATAAAAAAATGAAGACACCAGATGGAAATATGGGTCTATACATAGGAATGAAGGGCACCAGAAATCATAACTATATGGGTAAATATGTTTCTGTTATTTAAATCTTTTAAAAAGAAAATTACATAAACAAAGGTAATAACAATATATTATGGGTTTTATAAAAAATATGAAAGTAAAGAATAAAATGATGCTAAAGGCTGAGGGTAGAGGCATGGAAGTCCCCTACTGAAGGGTCTTCCACTGGACTTAAAGTGGTATAATGTCACTAAAGTTAAATCTGTAAACCATACAAATACTATTAGAGTTATCGTTAATAAACCACAAAAAAAGATAAAATAGAATCATAAAAAATACTCAGAGGGAAGTCAACCATGGCCAGGTGTCACACAGAAAACAAACAGCAAGATGGTACATTTAAGCCCAACCACATCAATAATCACATTAAGTGTAAATGATCTAAACATGCCAATTAAAAGATACTACCAGATGAGATGAGAAAGCAAGCCCCAACTCTATGCTGCCTACAAGAAATGCACTTTGTGTTTACAAAGATACAAACAGGTTAAAAGTAAAGGTGGGTAGGACATATACCTAGAAGTAACACACACAAAAAAGCTGTCACACCAAGTAGGTTTCAGGTATGAAATATGAGCAGGGATAAAGGAGGTCATTTCATAAGGATAACCGTCACATCATCGAGAGAATATAATAATCCAAACATTTATGTGCCTAATAATAGAATTTCCAAATGAATGAGGCAAAAACTGATAGAACTACAGGTAGAAATAAACAAATCCATAATTACAATCAGGGATTTCAATGCCACTTGCTTAATAATTGATAGAAAAGTAGACAGAAAATCAGTAGTGATATATAAGATTTAAAAAACATTAACCAATTTGACCTAATTGACATTTATAGGACATTATACCCAATAACAGCAGAATATACATTCCTTCCAAGTGCACTCAGAATATTTGTCAAAGAAAACATTCTGGGCTATAAATACACCTCAAAAATTTTAAAGGATTCAAATCATACTAGAGTATGCTTTTTGGCCACAATGGAGTTAAATCAGAAATGAATAACATAAAGGTATCTGGAAAATCTCCAAATATTTGTATGTTTCCAACATAGTAACACATTTCAAATTACCCCATAGGTCAAAGGAAAAAAACAAAAAAGAAATTATAAAGTATTTTCAACTGAATGAAAATCAAAACACATTATCAAAATTTGGGGGATGCCACTAAAAAAGTACTTAGGGGGAAAGACATTGTATAGACACAGATTTGTTAACTTTGGTAAGTCCTAGAGCAAAAGGATTGTCAATCATCCTGCTGCAGAATCCTCTGGTTTTGATAAAGCTATTAAATCTTGCAGAACATAACTTGGGACCCAAAAGTACCTATCATTCACTTGGCATTCAGTGATGTACTAGCCAGTGTTAACTGAATTTTTCTTTCAGACATGTCTTGTCTTCTCCATAAATTAGAACCTCTTCAATGGGAGAGGACAGAACATATGTTGACATCCTGCAAACAATGTAGCTCAACACACAATGCAGATGGTCCCTCACATGGAGGTAGTTTACACTGGCTCCGTATCAAAACTTCACTTTGCCTCTCTTCATTGACTTTCCCTTCAAACAGAAAGTCCAGTCCCATATGGTAAATTATATTCTCTTCCAAATCTGCTGCTTTCACTCCAACCTTTTCCTCAATGACTACGTCTCCATTTCCAACTGTACACTGGACATCACTGTGAGGAAAACTTACTAGTAATAAGATAGAAATATGCCCCAAAACAAATGCATTATTTTACCCCACATTCAATTTTCTTGTCTTCACAGAACAAAAGTATAAATGAGTAGATATTTCATCAAAAGGGTGGTAGAAATGGGAACAGAGAGAAATGGGCAGATTTGAGGGATACTGAGGAGGAAGAACGGACAGGAACAGCTGACCGCCTGCATGAGGGGAAGGAGGGAGCTGGGACCCCTCCCCAGTTTCTGGTTTGAGCACTTGGATGGAAGATGTTTGTGTTTGGAAGGAAAAAGCTTCTCCGTCCTCAACACATGGAAGTCTTAACTAATTTCATTTGTTATTATTATTATCATTATTACTGCTGTCATTGTTATTATTATACCTCTCTAGTGAACTAGATGATGCAAGTTTCCCAGAATCTGTCTCTCCTGCCCACCTGTCCTTCGGTCCATTCGGTTGCCTGCACTTAAATTGCATTCCCTCATCATCCATTCCTCAAGTACCATCTCAGAATCTCTCAGAGAGCTTTTCTTATTCCTTGCATTAAATGTAACCCATTCTCTTTTTGAACTTCCACAAAACCATAGTTTTAACACAGTGCTTATTTTCCAGTGTCCACTCAAAGAGGTAAACCCCGCTCAGCACAGGGTGTGCACACAGCTGGTCTGAGCAAATCTGCTGTAGAAGGGTTTTGACACCCTGGAGGAATAGGGATCCCATGGCAGCACCCCCATCTCCCACAATCTCTGAAGGAAAGCAGCTGAAAACAAATATAGCCTCCCAAACTGGGGAATGTCAAACCTCAAGTATAGAGATGTGCACACAACCACAAATTGTCAAATATTTTAAGAAAACGAACACCCAGCAAGAGAGGCAGCAAAGCCCACACCTGGCGGAGGTAACACTTTAGCAAATAAGTATTAGAGCAAAGAGGAGATTTTAAAAGGGGCCCAAAAGAAACAGGCTACTATGCTAATAAAAAAGCGATTCTAAAAAGTAAAAAAAACATAATTTTTGCAATGAAAAACACAATATTTGGTCTAACCAGGAAAAAAGGATACAGCTAAAGAATAAATTAGTAACCTGGAAGACAGAGCCAAAAAAGAATTATCCTAAAAGTTGACTGGAAAAAAAAAAAGAGAGAGAGAGAGAGAGGAGTGATTTAAAAATATGAAATAAAAGTTATGTAAAAAGTTTTTAACGTATATCTAATACAAACCTTGAAAGAAAAAAACCAAGTAACAGAAAAGACCAAAGAAATAATAGGAAAAAAATGTGCAGAGTTGAGGGTACCTGTTCTCAGTCAAGAGGACCCACCAAGTTCCCTCCCTGCAGGATGAAAGGAGCAAGGGTCCACATGTGGATAAGAAGCCCTTTGGAGCGGGTCCGCTGTCTCACACACTTGAATAGTTATTTTGTGGATACCAGAAATGTTGCGTTTAAGGAATACTCACTAGTTAAACCATGGCATGTAGGACAGTCAGACCTGAATGTCTGATTCTGTCTTTGAGAAATGGTCTTACTGGTGACTGCATCCAAGCTTTTGATCTTTGTCAACCTTAATGAAGTTTCTGGGGCAAAAGTGCTCTTGGAGATCACAACACAGGAAGGTGCACCTCCTGTGCCCTTACAATCACATCCACGCTCATTTTCTCTTCCGTCAGCCTCTCTCTGCCCCCTTCTCTGCCACCCCTTACTCCTTCCTACTCTCATGTCTACGCAAACCCCTGGGGACCTGGCCTTGGCATCTGTTTATCTTATGAGGAAATCTCATCAGAGATCCTCTGGAAGGGAACCCTCCCAAAGTGGGCATAACCTGCCATCACATGCTGGTCACAGGGGGGCACTCATCAGCGTAACAACCCATAGAAAGACGTGGCTAACACACTATCAGTTGTATCCTACTGCAGCACAAATAAGTGGGGTCGGGCTTTAGAAAACCCTCCTCTGCTTCCGTCCAACTTCAGACGGACCAGTTTCACCCATTCTCCCACTGTGTAGTAGGACTGAGAGTTTTGCACTTCAAAGAGCTTAGACCACCTAGACCCACTTTCTCCTTGACAAGCAAGAACACTTTGAACAAGCATCACCGTAAAGGAAAAAAAGAAAAAAAAAAACTTTTCAAGTCTCAGTTTTCAGATTTCAGAGGTAAAGTTGGCAACCGGATTTTAAATTCCGGACTACGCAGCTCTCCCGCACGGCTTTGGAGAGCTGTATTTTCACACAGCGCCATGAGAGTCCATCACATTCTGTCCCCTCAGGGAAGAGGAAGCGTTCACCTTTATATAAATAGAGGCAGGAGATTTCTGGGGCAGATCAAGCCCCTCCTGCACTAAACCCAGGGAGCTTAAGATCTGAGAGGCTCGCTTCTTGCTGCGAAGATCAGTCTTTGCCCCCTGGTCCCACAAACCTTAACCGGGCAGCCGCTGGGTACCTCGACTGGAAAGAAAAAAGCAGCTTGTAAGAAAGACTCCTGCTTGTGGAATAGGAGAGATAAAAGGCAGAGAAGGACTAGGACGCTGGACTTAACAGAACCTATAGCCTCATTAAAATAATAAAAAAGGATGTTAAAAGCCGCTGGCAAAGCTGAAAGGATGGCAGCAGCGCAAGGAAAGAGGAGACCCGCTGCAGAGGTGACGGGCTTCCAGGAAGAAGTGTCTCATTGACGCAATAATGTTGTCACAGAGAAAACACATTAACCCAAAACTGGATTTAATTCCTTTCTGTCTTGATTAGGAATCCACAGGCCAGGGCCTGGCTGGGCGGGAACCAGCTTACAGAAGGTCTCAGAGCCAGGGTCCATGTTCACCCCAATGATACAGGCCTGGACTTAATTTTACAAAAATCATCCCAGATATGAATCTCTTTGGGGTCTCGTGCAAAAATCACCCCAAAACCCACCATATGAACTCTTTCAAGTGTTCAGAAGCCAGATGATCCCTGGCCCTCAGTACTTGCTGCCGAGTTTCTCGGTACCTGCCCCGCTGGTGTAACAGTGCCATGGGGAAGCCAGCCCCCGGACCCCCCGACCTCGGCTCTCAGCCCACAGGGAGCCGCTTGGCCCGGCTGCAGCCCCAGCTCAGACATCACGACTCTGAATCTGCACAACATCCCATTCAAGACCAGTGCAAATCAGGGCAGTTCCATGGCAAACAGCTTCCACTGCAGGGGGCCAGGGTGCAGGGGAACTTCCCTGTCCTTGGAAGGAGAGTGGCTGTGACGGAAACTAGTTCAGGGCTTGCTGGCACAGCCTGGGACCCAGGCAATGTCTCTCTGGCCTCTCCCCTGCTCCCTGAAGGAATGGTCCATGCAACCTGGTGATGTTTGCATTTTTTTCCCGGTAGGACCATCTGACAAGGCACACTGGTTGCCTAAGCTACAACCTGACTTGTGGCAATTTGGGCCCATTATTGACTGAAAAAAATAATTGCTCAACCAAAGGCAGACTTGAACAAATACTCAATTGTTCAAAAAAAAAAAATTAAACCACGGGTAAGTATTGCTTTTATTCATTTTAAATGAGGTTAAATTCGTATCTTCATTGAAAATAGTGTAAAGTATTAAAAGTATAGAAAAATAGTGTGCCTTGGTAAAAACCTAGACATTTCAAATGGGAAAAAAAAAAAGTTGCCAAGGAAAATGAACCCTCTGGTTGAAGCCTGTTTCATACAAGGTAGATTTGACAAGTACAAGGCACTTTCTAAGACTTCAGAAATTTTGCTAAAATAGGGCCACGGTTATAATGCTGCCCCTTCCCACCAAACTACAGAGACAGTACCTTCCAAACGTCGGATCAAATCTCTCAGTCTCTTCCTCCCGCCCTCTCTCTCTCTCTCTCTCTCTCTCTCAAACACACACACGCTGCTAAGTGGTGTCTTTCAGGGTAATGAGGCACTCAGTTCACACTATTTCCACCTCTGATGCCTTATGAGTCAAGTGCAAGTACATATCGTCTCCTCTGCTTGCAAACAGGCTTTGCTCAAGAAATTCATTTGTAAGCAGGCTACCTAGAAATTACAATGAATGTTCTTCTGGAAACTATGTGCTTCCAGTAATTTGCATTCCTGAGCAATTTACAATGTGTCACGTGGCACATGATGTCCCAAGGAGGCACTGTCACAAGCGCACCGCTAAACCCGACTCCCAGAGCACAGTGGCGCCAGGGCGCGTGCAGTTCGTCTTGCGCTGGGGGGACCCGTCTCCATCCATACCTCACCCCCTACTTACCAAGGGCAATCTCCCAAGCCCAGAACAGCAGGGACCGGAGCTGAGGAAAGGTGGAGGGGCAAGGAGCGGGTGGGTCCGGGTGGGTCTTTTGCTCCTGGAGATCCCTGAGAGTAGGTATTTCTGAGGCCAGCTGGTTTTCCAATTCCCTTTTTCATCCCCTGCTCTCAGACTCCACCGGTGCCAGGTCCTGCAGAAGCTCAGGACTGCTGACTTTCTCTGGATAACTCAATGCCGAGAATGTTCACTTGCCCGCAAAGCAAGAGGCAACCCTGAGGTTTCACAGGAAGGTGTCGCTAGTATCCTCAGTCTGCTTCCCCTTCTGCTCCCACCCCCGGCCAAAATCACACTTAGGGTTCTAGTAAAACTTACCATGTCTGCAAAATTAACACGTGCTCAGGTCACCCTGAGCATTTCATCACAACAGGGCTGGTGCGGGTGGGCAGTATGGTAGGGACAGCAGAGGTGGACAGGAGCTGGGAACTGAGCCTAGGGGCTGGGGACGCAGGGACATGGGCGAGGGAACCACAGGGAGGACGGAGGAGCTGCAGACACAGACGCCCCTCTCCGTGCACCCTGCCCAGACCCAGAAGGGGTGTCGGTGGGACCGAGACCAGGTGGCAGCAGAGCCCGGCCCGCCACTGTCAGACAAGGGTGTGCTTCGTAGGAGCCCGCTTCCCCTCCATGTGTGAACTCACTGGACCCCACTGAAGAGACAGTACTGTTCCTGACACATGGGAAATGGGGCACACAGATGCCAAGTAACCAGCCCAAGCCCCAGGGTGGGAATTTGAACCCAGCACCATTTCAGAGTCGGCTCTCTCTCCCCCACCTCCTCCTCAGGGGGCATCCCAGGCAAGACCAGGTGACTCCAGAGGCTGAAGTCAAAGAAAGCCTTGCTCTGGGGACTGAGACGGCTCCTCCTTCTTCTTAAGTCCCAGGGTCCCTCGCTGCCCGACACGGGTTATAATCACAGAGAATTACATGTGCAGAAAAACACGCCATCAGACTCAGAGCAGGCACTCTAATAATAACTGGCCACTAGTATTATTGTTGTTATTTAAATCTGAGAATCTCAGAATTGCTTCCATTTTTTCCAACCAGGAAAATACTATAAATCAGAGGTGAATATCTTTATACTCAGTTTATCTTCATTTTTAATATCATACAATATTAAAGACAGACATGACATAATACTAACAAAGCCAAGAAAATATTCCTAATTCACAGAAATTCCTCAGTTCTCACACTTAGAGTTTAACTGCAGGTCCGCCTGATGAAAAACCTGCTGCAGGACTAGCTGAGACCTTCTGATACTGCGTTTGTAATTTCACCACTTCAGCCTTAGTCCTCTGTCAGACAGGAGGTCTGAGCACAGCAGGAAAAGGACCTAAAGTATGTCACCAAATTCAGGCCCAGTTCTACTTGAATCCAACGAAGAATTAAAAAATTGCATCCAGATGGCCAACAGGCACATGAAAAGATCCCCAATATCACTAATAATTAGAGAAATGCAAATCAAACTACAATGAGGTATCATCTCACACTAGTCAGAATGGCCATCATTCAAAAGTCCATGAATGACAAATGCTGGAGAGGCTGTGGAGAAAAGGGAGCCCTCCTACACTGCGGGTGGGAATGCAGTTTGGTGCAGCCACTGTGGAAAACAGTATGGAGATTCCTCAAAAGACTAGGAATAGACTTACCATATGACCCAGTGATCCCACTCCTGGGCATATATCCAAGGGAACTCTAATCTGAAAAGATACACGCACCCCAATGTTCATAGCAGCACTATTCGCAATAGCCAGGACATGGAAGCAACCTAAATGTCCATTGACAGATGACTGGATAAAGAAGATGTGGTACATATATGATGGAAAACTACTCAGCCATAGAAAAGAATGAAACAATGCCATTTGCAGCAACATGGAAGGACCTAGAGATTATCATAATAAGTGAAATAAGTTAGACAGAGAAAGACAAATATCATGATATCATTTATATGTGGAATCTAAAAAAAAAATGATACAAATGAACTCATTTACAAACCAGAAATAGACTCACAGACATAGAAAACAAACTATGGTTACCATAGGGGAAAGGAGTCGGGGGAGGGATAAATTAGGAGTTTGAGTTTAAGATATACACACTAGTACATAAAAAATAAACAAGGACCTAATATATAGCACAGGGAACTATATTCACTATCTTGTAATGGTCTATGGTAGAAAGGAATCTGTAAAAGAATATATATTTACTCACAGACATACACACATATATGTGGCCAAACCACTTTGCTGTGCACCTGAAACCAGCACTACACCGACCATCAACTATATTCCAGTTTTATAAAAGGACATAACTCCTTGCTTCAAACCTCACAGAGTCCCCCTGAGAGGTGCAGGCTGTGTTTCCTATATGTGGTTCGGCTCACTCATTTAAAGGAAGAAGACACAGATTTTTGCCCAGGAGCCCCTGCCCAGGATGCCCTCAATAAGACCCATCTCCCACTGGCACCCAGTCGCCTCTCTGGGGCAGGGGCTGTGGCCCCCTCGGCTGGCATGCACACCCCGTTTCTCCTCCCTGCCTTCCAGTGCCTGCTTTGGAACCACCTCATTACACATTTCTAACTCTTCAAGGGAGTGGGAGAAGACTTAAAGAGGGAAAATTAAATTCCACTCTGTCAAGTTTGTTTCGACTTCGCAGATTTGATGAAACAGAGATGAAGGTAGAGACACCGGCAAACAGGAGGTTTGGGGAAATGTCTTTAATACATTCACTCAAGCTCCTCCCAGCCCCCAGGACAGAGAGGCTCCAGCGTGTTATGAATGTGCAGAGAACTCTGGATACAAGAAAACACGTCTTCTCCTGGGCTCGCCGGGAATGGCTCTATGTTCACGTCTAGATTCCCCTTCCCCAAGTTAGCTGTCAGTTGTGTTTAACGCCCTCATTGTGCCCTGCAGATTGTATTCCTTTAGCTTTGGTCTTCTTTGTTGTGTCTGCTGACTATACTCCTGACAGTGGACCTTCCGAGCTTGTAATGTTCATCCGTGAGCTCACAGTGATCTATAATCCATTGTCCCCTGGAGGTCCCACAAGTGTCTTGGGCTGTGGAAGCATCCCCAGTGAGGTCTTTTGGGTACACTGACTTGCAGACCAAGTCTTATGTTAGTTTCTGAATTTAGGGCTTCCACATAAGGAAAATTTAGCTCATCAAACATGAAATTGGTGGGGTCCAATTTCCCAGGTGGATTAATCTTTCCAGTGGGGCTTCCATGTCCAAGCCTAAGACCCTTGCCAGTGAAGCCTGTGGCCTCAGCCTAAAACTCCAGACCCTAAGGCACACGTGGGCTCATCTCACCCCTTGTGCATTGATGCTGTGGCCTCCTCTTCATTCCTTGAAGGTTTCCCTTTTGTGGTCTGAGTATAAAGTCTTAAAATATTTTTAATATTGAAATTTTAATGTATAGTGGACCCTTAAACAACCCGGGTTTGAACTGCTCGGGCCCACTTACATGTGGATTGTTTGCGACAGTAAGTACTACTGTACTTCAGGACCCATGGTTGGTTGAATCCATGAATATGGAACCACGGACACAGAAGAAACGTGATACAAAGGCCAACTAAAAGTTATACACAGATTTTCAACCGAGAGGAAGGTCGGCACCCCAACCCCCACATTATTCAAGGGTCAACTGCATTTGTGAAGCACTTCGTTTGATTTAGGATTGGAGGGGCTACCTGGTCAACTGGTTCTGCCATCTTGAAGAAAAGGCAAGCTTCTCACCTAACCCCCAAAGTCTCTTATATCATCTTCATACTAAACTTACAGAGCATCTACCTTTTGTAAAGATTAGTACTCAGTTCCGTACATAATTCTAAACCATGCTTTCTTCTCTCTGAGAACTTACAGTCCAGACTGAACGATAAAACAGGAGCCCATGGAACAAATAAGCCGCACCCTAATAATGCAATCACCAAGGGCCAAGACGTTCAGAAAAACTGCTTCTACACCTGCTGCCAAGAGAAGGAGCGGGGTGTAAGCCCAACTCTGCAAACTCTTTGGACTTTAATAGTGTTTTAGAAAGTTCTTATGTCAATCTTACCAAGACTGAAGTGAACGAGATTTAGACAGAAGCACAGCAGGCTACTGAAGAGGTTCAGAAAATCTTATAAGAAACTGAACAGGTTGGTAGCAATTATTCTGGAAAGAAACGGGTAGAAACTGGAAGGGAAGAAATGAGTGACTTAGGGACAGAGGCAGTGAGCACAACAGCGAAATCTGAGATGATGAGGTCAGCTTCAGAGACGCAACGTTTTGAAAAAAGAGTTAATAGTTAAATGTTAAAAAAACAAAGCTGGGGACGTGGAGGGGGAGACAAGTGTCAGATTTAGAGACATGTTTCGGAGAGTCACCTTCAGAGAAATGTGGGTGAAGGCTGAGTAGGGAAAGGCAGCGCCCAGAACAGAAAACGATGAAGACGGAGAGTGATTTCAAGTGTTCCTGTCACTTTAACATAAATAAAACCAATCAGAGAAATAACCACGTTCTGATATATTTTCCATTTGCTCAATAAGAAATTGTGCCCTTAAAAGAACAGAGATGGCCCATTTACAAATGCACAAATGACAGAAACGCTGGGAGCAGGATGTCATTACAGGCATGATGTATAAAGACGTGGAATTATCCTAAAGCACATCGGTATTTAAATGAAGATAATATGACGGAAAAGGATTTACTGGAAGTGAGATTAAATCTGCTGACAGAGACTGAAAGAGACAGTCAGTTGCTTAAGGGAAAAAAGTGATTTAAAAAGAAAGCACAGTTTTATTTCATTTTTATACAAAGTTTAATTAAATATTTCCCTTTTCAAAGGCAGGCAAGTGATGTCAATTACCAAAAGCCTTCGTGCTGATTTTAAAGGATAATTTCGCAGAACACAGGCATGTACATCTTAAGATTTGAAACCCCGGTCCGTCTGCAGAAGGCAGTCAGAGACAAGCAACAACATGACAGATTTCAGATCCACACTGATGATAACAGGGGACAAAGACATTTAGACAGTGCACCTATCTGAGCAGGTTTAATTGAAATTTGGTTACAAAGCTCTGCAGAATGCTCCAAACATACTGTTGCTTGCAGAAGTTCTCCTGCCTAAAGGCTGCCAGACATACAAGAAGGAAAGAAATAGTATATTTCTAAATGTGGGTTCTTTACAGTGCTCTCCAGGATAGGAACCATTAGCCACATGTGATTATGTACATTTAAATCTGAATTAATTAAAAGTTTCATCCCCCAGTTACCCTGGCCAGATTTCAAGTGCACAATAGCCATGTGGGTCTAGTGGCTACCATACTGGAGGACGCCGATGGAAATATTTCCACCATCACAGGAAGTTCCATTGGGCTGCTCCATAATAGGTTTGGTACCTGCTTTGGGGCTCAGCGGCCTAGTGAGTGTGACTGCTAGCAATAGGGAGGGGGGAATTTAATGCCATCAATGTTGGATTTAAATAGTTTCTCATTGTATTAATAATAAGCATAATTAACTTTAAGGGCTTGGGGTAAGTGGGACAGCCTTACTGATTAGGACCTTGCTAGACTCATATTTGCAAGACGCTCAAATCCAAAGATCCCACACTCCTTAAAAGGCCTGGGGCAGGGCGGCATCATCTCACACTCACAGATACACCCACAGAAGACATGTTCACCAATCACAGGTGAGGACAGCAATCGGGGAGTCTCCCTGAACTGACTTTAACAATGACTAAGAAGATGCACTGCAATCTTTCCTTTTAAAATCAGGAAAAAGATCAGGATGCTATGTATATAGAAAATACAAAAGACGCTACAGAAAAAGCTTTTAGAATTAAAAAGTGAATTTAACAAGGTAGGTGGATGCAAGGTCAACATGCAAAAGGGGAATGTATTTCTACGTATCAGCAACAATTAAACGGTGAATTTTTTGAATATAACATTATAACTGCATCAAAAAATATCAAGTACCATGAACCAAAGCTGTTCAAGGCCTCCGTAAGTTATATTATAAATTACTTCACAGAGCAAGAAGAGAGAAGCTCTAATTAAGTGGAGATATCATCATGTTCACTGATGAAAAGGCAGGATATATGGAAGATACTAAATCTCCCCCAAATTGATTGATAGATTTAAGACGATCCCAATCAAAATCTCCACAGGCATTTTTGTAGACAAGCTGGTTCTGAAACATGGAAATGCCAACAGTTCTAAGCTACTCCTAGAGAACTTGGAAAAGGAGAAGGTGGGGCTTGTCCTAGCAGATAATAAACAACAGCAGTCAAGACTGTACTCACTCGCACAAGGACGGTCAGACTGACCAGTGCCACAGAACAGAACGCCCCGACTGATAACCCATGTATGAATATGGCTATGTCTTTATGTTGGCTTATGACAACGGTGGCACAGCAGAAAAGGGAAGAAAGCCTTTTAAATATCAGTGTTGGGGAAATCGGGTTTCCATAATGGAAGTTAGTAGTAAGGGAGGAAGGGAAGGAGGCAGAGAAGAAAGAGACAGAGAGACGAAGGCAGGGAGGGGAAACAGAATCTGGCCCTTACATCACGTACAAAAAGAAAGTAAGTTGATTAAACAACAAAACAGGAAAATACATAAAGATTCTGTAAGACAATATTAGAAGAATATCTCCTAGACCTTGGTATCCAGAAGGATGCCTTATATAGTACACAAGTCTTAAACATACAAGAAAAAATTTAATACGTTTGACTATGGTGAGAATCCTATCCATGAAAAGAAACCGCAAAGGAAGTGGAAAACAAGGCACGGAACGAGAGAGGAGAGTTAACACACAACCACCTAGCCCTTAGAAAGAACACGTGAAGCCTTCGTACAAACCAGTGAGGAAGGGGCCTCACAAAAGAGGAGCACCAGACGGCCATTCGCGTGGGACTGCGTTCCGCTTAACTGAGAATAAGGGAAATGCACATTTCAACCACAACGGGATTCTACAACGCACCTAAGACCTTGGTAGTTTAAGGTAATAATTTAAACTGGCGATACCCTCTGCCTTAGAAAGACGTGGAACAAGAGTTACACTCCTGCGCTGTCACTGAGAACGTAAACGAATACAGCCGCCTTGGACAAAGAGCTGGTCAGCCCCGAAAACAGGGAAGAAGCCACACAATGTCTGCATGCAGTTCCAATCGTTATGTCATTACGTTCGTAAGGACAGCACACAAGAGCACTGGGGCAGCCTCATCCCACGGCGGCCTGAAAGCAGGAACAGCCCAAATGCCTAACCAGAGTAAAATCAATACACAAAATGGGGTCTTTTCACACAGGAAGATATTTAAGCAATGTAGGTGAACTAACCATAGTTACACAATATTCTTGAATCTTAATATCAAGAGAAAAAAAAAACTAAGACACAAGCTAGTAGAGGGATTAAGATTCCATTTAGACAAAGCTCAAAGCAGGCAATGCTAAAATCGAGTGTAGTGTATGCATAGTGTTAAAATTATTTTTCCAAAAGAAATAAAGTTAGCAATGTAAAACTCAAGACACCTGTTACCTCTGGGGAGAGGGGGGCTGTGGTGACCAGAAAGGGTACCTTCCTTGATGGGGGACTTCTTGGATTTGGACAACATTCTGTTTCTGGGTGGTGATTAAGTAGCTATTAGCATCAGACCTATTTAACTGTACAGTCATATTTTCATCCCTTTATTGTAAGTATATTTCACAATAAAGATACTTTACAAAAACCAAAATTTCCATCAATCACGTAACTATGTCGGATACCTCTGTGAGATCCTATGCTGAGGCGCCTTGAATGCTGCACACTGTTTCCTCAAGTTTCCCTATTAAAGTTACTAAAAATATACATAAAACCACAAAAATGAGTGATCATCATGTGTAATCACGGGGAGCACATAATTAAGAAGTGGCTGAAGTGCAGGTTTTACAGAAGCAAACCTGAGGCAGGGAACAGGAAAGAATGGAAAACACGAAATACATCATCTCCTACTATCGTTACTGTCAAATATTACACAGTGAAAAAAGCCCACACTAGAACACGGCACATTATCCATTCCAATTAGTCCAAGACAGGCATGGTTAGTATTCGTTCAATACTAAGGTGCATGAAGAATCTGAGAACACTTACGTTAATCTCAGAGACAACTAATGGATGGAAGAAGTTCTGGACTAAAACAGATTTTTCATCTCAAATCCGTCTATCTCTAAAAAGTTGTTGCACTCTCCATCAGGATAACATCAAAAGATCACTTAATAGGTTTGTTGACTGTTTTTTTATTTTTAATTCAATCATTTTGCCAGTTTTATGGCTATGGTATAAGGCACCTTTTTAGATGTTATTTTTTAAAAGTTACCAAAAAACAGACAACAAGAGTACTAAAATCGCTATGCCAAATAACTGCAGAGTTAAAGACGTTTTACATGTCTGTCCAGCTCCTTTATTTCACTGGTTGAGCTGTCTGCCCTTTTCTGGAAATTGCATTAGTCAAGCTAATCGATGCATTATATTTTTAAAACATTTTTAAAAATTCAGACACAGATTTTGCTACAACTGCATTCTGCGAAGATAGATTGATGGGGTTCAATAATAACTCACTTGCAGTATTTTCATTTTTAAGATTGTACAGACAATGTATTTTTATCCAAGATAATTAATTAAAAGAATGGTAATATGCCCCAGTTAGGTTTTTAAAATACCAAGAAGTCTTACACTAATCATTTCAGTTTTGATGAAGGCAACAGATAAGTCTTTATTTCTCATTTAAGCAAATGTTCACACAAAGCAGAAATTAAGGACCTACAGAAAGATGGTTAAGAAAACTCAAGCTATCTACCTTAAATTGTCATTGTAAATATCTTAGTTATCTCCTTCCACATGCTGTCTGTGGACCTGTATTTTTACAGAGTGCAATCACACTAAATAACTTTATAATCTAACTTTTCCATTAGGTAATAATATAAAGTTTTAAATGTCAATAAACGGGTACCTACAACCTCTTTTAAAGGCTTTATTTTATATGTCTTCTAATGCAGGACGCCCCAGACAAAGTTTAACCAACCTCTGGTTGCTGGGCATTGACATTTCTTCAAACCTCAAACCACAACGTAATTGAGAACAGGTTTAACTGACTGACGACCACCCTACATTTTGTTTCAAGAGTAATACTACCCATTTGGATGGCAAATCCACAGAGACAGAGAAAAGATGAGTGGTTTCCGGGGCTGGGACCAGTGGGGCAGAGAATGGGGAGTGACTGCTTAATGGGCACAGGGCTTCCACTGGGGTGAT
The DNA here is from genome assembly GCF_048773025.1 of Camelus bactrianus. Classification (NCBI taxonomy): domain Eukaryota; kingdom Metazoa; phylum Chordata; class Mammalia; order Artiodactyla; family Camelidae; genus Camelus; species Camelus bactrianus. The sequence continues at coordinate 2,994,984 of NC_133562.1, forward strand.
GAAGAATGTTCTGGAACTAGACAGCGGTGATGGGTGGACAAACTGTAAATATATTTTGCCACAATAAAAAAAAATTAATACTTGCACTTAAACACAAACCAAAAAAAAAAAAAAAAAAACCTTAAAAAAAAACACTGAATAGACTGCCAATGGCTCTAATTTTCCCCTAAGTTTACAAATCAAATCCAAAAATGGGTATCTGAAATATTCAGTTTTAACCACTTTGTTTCTTGACTCCTAAGTGTTTTCAGTGAACTTATCGGAGACTGGCAAATACAAGACATGAATGTAAGTGCAACATTGAACATCTTGAGTTTGAAGTATCTGCCTTAGTAGGCAACTAAAAATATCAAGTCTAACTGCAAAGAGATACATAGCCTAAAAATTTATAACCAGAAGCCAGAAGTCTGCTGGTAGTGAAAGAATAATGAATATTTATGAAATATTATATAAATTCTCACTAATACAAAACATCAAAATTATTATGAGCGAATGGTAGAAAAATTGACTTTTAAAATGCATATCGATCGACTGGGTCTGGAGAAGCATCTTTCAGCCTCCTGAAGTGACTAATAAATATGCTTCTGAATCCTCACTCATCATCAACCATGGGAAGCCTGGAAGAAAATTTGAGATGATTTTTTAAATTTTTCTAAAAGTTTTAATTGTGATAAAATATGCATAACATAAAATTTACCATCTTAACCATTTTAAGTGTACAGTTCAGGAGTGTTAAATATTATTCACATTGCTGCTCAACCAATCCTTGTGACTTTTTTCCCCTTACACTACTACCCTTCATGGAATTTTTACTTCCCCTTTTATGCTAAGATAGCGCATCACAGACTCATTCATTTCTGCTATTTTGTCTCTTTGTCAAGAGAGTTCTAACCCCAGGGTAACTATAACCAGCAGACAACAGGATGACCTTTTAAGGATTCTAATTCAAGTCCTAACTTGAATGGGACAGTCCTCCCTTGCTGCAGGGAAATTAGCATGGGAAGTCAATGTCAAAATCAAGTCCAGCAGCCATGCCGGGATTCCCCAGTGGGAGGGAGTCGCTGTCAGGGGCGAAGGCCGAGGATCTGTAGACCCTGAACCTGGGATCACCTTCCAAACTGTGGCTTAAGAACCCACTGGACTGCCCAGACTACTGCAGGAGCCCCAGACCGTTGCCAGGAAAAAGCCTGGAGCTTAAGTCCCAGGGATTCTGCTGCTCCTAAGATCACATGCATTCTTCTGGGTGGTGTCCACCTAGATCTGAAGGCCAGAGGAAGCCAGGGCTATGCTCAGTTAAGTACTTTCCAAGGCACCAGACAATATCCTACGAACCTACAGTAGTACACACGCATCTAAGTAGCTGGTAAGCCACAGCGGACGATCTGCGTAATTAACTCTTCTTCACGCTGTCGTCTTCAATTACACAGGACCACTGCATGCTAAACAAACAAACTACAAGCCAAGGATGAGGCTGCTCGGAGGGGAGGCACACCGTGGGTCTCAGGGAGAGACCACAGCAGATGGGAGAACACACCAGGCATCAGAGGAAGAACGGCAGCACCACAGAAACCCCTGCGGGAGCTTCAGGAACACCAAAGACTAAGAGCAAACGCCCGCCACGCCAGGGGACACAAGGAGAGGAGGGGAGGCTTCGCAGGGCAGGTTGTCTTGAGCTACAAAGGTACTGGAGATGCGCAAGGCCAGGGACCCGCAGGACAGTGGAGCGAGGACCAGGAGCGGGGGTTAAAGCCCAGTCCCCAACACCCTATGCACGTATAAGGCAGTCCATCTTCATCTCAGAGAACTAGAAACCTAGTGACTCGGGGCAGAAAAGGGACAGAGAGGTGACTGGTGGTGATTCTGCCATGGCAGCTGGCCTGCTAGAGCATCTCACTCTGTCTGGGGAGCCCCAGTGGGTGGTCCACCACAGTGGTCCATGGTGATGTGGCAATTGCGGGGGAGAATCAGATATGACCTTTCCTATGGGTGATGTATTTGACCCCAGGTCTCGGGAAGCAGATCGGCATAAAAATTTCACGAACAATGGCATGACAGAAAGTTTGCAAAATTTTCCATGTGCCTCCGCTGGGTCATCCAATAGAGATTTCCCAGAACGGGTACATGAACTTCCTCTGTCAACCTCAACACTGTTGTCGTGAGAGAAAGAGAAACTCAATGACTGAGGCACCATTCAGAATTACTCTCACAGGAGGCATGAATGTGTATCACACTTTGGCCCTCCTGAAGCCAGCTGCAAGGCTGGTGAACCGTCATATTACATGCCGAGAAAAAGCATAAGGGTCTTCTGGCAGCAACCCGACATAAAAATCAATACCAAGACACAACGGCCATAGAAAATCAAAGTCATACAATGGAAGGTGACGACTGCTCCCACAGCACCTGCCAGGCAAGGGTGAAGGCAGCCTGTGAATCAGCTCTTGGGACAGGCAGGGTTACAGGGAGAACTGGTCTGCAACTACGGTGTTTTGACACTGAAGTAGAGCATCTCTTTTGAGGTCATCTTACTGCAGATCTGACCAGGCTGCCATCGAAGGAGCTCGGAGCTACACCCGGCTATCTCCCTACACCCCGATTGAGTCACTGGCAGCCTGGGGCAACTCAGGCTCAAAGAGTCCTACCCCAGTGTTATTTTTGAGAACTTGGCACATTAAAAAATGCAGACATGCCAAGATATAATCTTTAAATAGTGTTAGTTTAAATGCTTACATATAAACACTTTAAACCCTGAAAACATGATTTAGTACAGCTGTGCTATTCATAAGAGAATAAAACAGATTGAAAATACTAATTCGGTGGACACGGTAGGTGGTGTGATCAGCAGTGAGACACAGCTTTGGCTATTTGATGGACACGTCCTACTTTCAATCTGCTTCACGTGTCTCTGTGCCTTAAAGTTCATCCTTTTTTGAAGATAATGCTGAAGGTCTAAGTGTGAGGCTTGGGCCCATGGCCCCCACACCCCCCCGCCCACACCCACGTCACAGTGCGTGGATTCAACATCCTGAGCCTCCTGATCTTGACTCACTGTTGAAGAAAACAGTGAGAAGGGGGAATGACTACATTTTAGCCACATGTCTACTGTTTCCTCTGTGCATGGAGAAAGAGAACCGCCTGTGACAAGGAAGTGTCCTAGCAGGTCGCAGACGGACCAGTAAAGACAGTCTATGTCTTCATGCGGCAAACTCACGTTGCCCATTCCAGCCACGTATTTGGTATCGTGAGCAACTGATTTCTCTTTAACTGGGAGGTAAAAACAAACACACACAGGTGTCAAGACAATTCAGTGGGGGAAGGACTGATGCATTCATTCGCTACAGCAGCCATAAAAAAATACCAGAATGAGGGGCATAAGCAACAGAAATGGCGTTGCTTTAAGTGTTTGGAGATCTGAAATTTGCAAGCCTGTGATGAAGGGGCTGGCAGGAGTGCTTTACTCTGAGTTCTCTCTCCTTGGCTTACAGGTGGCCTGCTTCTCACCATGTCTTCCCAGGGCCTGTCCTCTGCGTGTGTACATGTCTTTCTGTCTTTTAAGGACACCAGTCACACTGGATTAGAGACCCCCCGTATGGCCTCATTTTAACTAAATAACCTTTTAAAAGACCTAAATTCTAAATACAGTTTTATTGGGGGTTAGGACTTCAAAACATGGATTTGTTGGTGGTCACAACTAAGTCCACAACAGATGGTCTTTTCAACAAATGGGATCAAGGCTTTGGGAGATACATGTACCAAAATAATAATAAAATGCTTAGATCCCCACCTCACACCATATACAGCAATTAACTGGAAGGGATCCTGAACCTAGATGCAGAACATTTAGGAAAAAGGTAAATGTAAAACTTTTAGGAAAAAAAATAAGAGAAAATCTATCTGATCTTGAGACAGAACACCAAAAGCAGGCTCCACAAAAGAAAAAAAAAAGATCAGTTGGACTCTCCACCCGACACTGTTCTAAGCTCTTCACACATTCTCTCTCGTTTCATTCTTAAAACAGCATCATGATATAAGTAGTACTCTCTTCATTTTACAGATGAAGAAACTGAGGCTCAGAGAGGTCCAGTCCTTTGAACAAGATCCTAGGGTCAGGAGGTCCTGAAGTCAGGGAGCACTTACTAAGGATTCTAACAGCTACCTTCTATCAGGCACATCATAGAGAGAATCAGAATGCATCCTAATGCCTCCATAGAATCAACACCTTTTCTAAAGCTGAGTACAACCAAACTGTGGTTTGGGGATCTACCTATTACTATCTCCAAGTTCAAACATGCAAACTTCCAGCTTTCGGGTGTGGGATGTTCCTGGATGTGGTCCTCACACAGTGTGTAGGGAGAAATCTCAAGGGCCAGCTACATAGGTAAGCTGAAAACCAAGCTGAAAAAAATCTGTTTCACAGGAAAGAAACCATATTTTAAAATTTGTGATTGAACTTAAAAAAAAAAAAAGTATGATGTGTCAGTCACATAATCAGTGGGCATCAAAGTTCGAGAAATGCAGGCCCCTACAATGAGAAGTACGCAACCCAGGAAGACGAGCACAGGTGTTGTCAAAGGATGGGTGACAGAGGTGCAGCGAAACCACGCAGCACTGACGGAGCAAAGCAAAATGGAAGAGAACAGAAGCAGCGGGGGCTGCGCACCCCTGGATTTCCTACAGTGAAAGAAAAGCCAGAGTGGTATTGACATAATACCTCTACAGTACACCACTCCTCCCAAGCCCAAGGTTAAACTGAATCTGATACATCACATCAGACCACTATGAAGAAGAATCTACAAAAATTAGGATGATGTCATCCGTAAATACCTTTTGGTATCAATAGCTTTAAATTACGAGTTGGCATTTTGGTTTATTAGGAAGCTCCTTCAGATGTATTAAAAATCTGTTTACTCTGAGCATTGATTTTTTTGATAAATGTATTATCCGGAGAGGTTATATGCAGTGATTTCCCTGGAAAAGCTGACATTTCTTCAATGATATTTACTTTCCTGAATTAAGTAGCAATACATGCTCATATATCTTTGCTGTATCTGGGAAATTATCTTCTCAGAGTTCAGGTAAGAGAATATCTGTTTCATAGAAATATTAGGGCTTGGTTTCATAACAGAGATCTTAGGGAAGGCTGCAGGTGTGTAAGATCTACTAGTTATGGATTAATTCTTCACTGACTTTTACATTAAAACACCATAGAGTTAAAGTTAATTCTCAAAACTTATTTCAGTCAATTAACCAGAATTTTTAAAGACGGCTTTCCTTTAAAGAAAAAGAAAGCCATTGTTACATTCAATTTCAAGAAATTTTCTCTTATAATAATTTACCAGGAAGGACCAGGACTATTCTTAAACAAAACCCTCAAAGGCCAAGTGTGGCTGGGGCTGCAAACCAATCACTCAATGTTTTTTTCTTCTTCTGCAGGTGAATCTCACTAAACTGTACCCCCAGCTGCTCTTGCAGGTTGGGGGACCCCAAGACTTTTTTCTCTCCCCTTCCAAATCTCATCCATAGAAATCTCCCACAAGGGTCCTCCGCAAACTCTCTCCTTTGCCACCTAGGTGTCCACTTGAGGGCCATCTTGCTAAATTGCTAAAGATGCAGAGTCCTTTTCAACCTGGATGTCTATCTGGAAAAGGGTTCCCAGACCAGAAACATCAGCCTGGATCCACTCTAGACTACCGTATGCATCGAAAATCAGTATCTCTGGTGTTAAGACATCGAGATTCTGAGATCTACTTCTCATGGAATCTAGCAATTTTTGCATTCTATAAATTCTTAGCAAAAAAACAAAGAGCTTAATTTTCTTTAGAAAGCTCTTTAATTTTAAAATAAGGAAACAGATCACAGGACCTACTGAGTCTGGATGAATCGCATTCTCAGGACTCATTCAATAAGTCAATAGACGTTTGTGGAATCATCATTGCATTTGCTTCACAAAGACTTACAGAGTAAGGGAAAATGTCTCCCATGAATCTAATTAATGATTGAGCGTGGAAAACAACCTATCTGTAAACTGCATCTTCCAACGATAGAGAAAGCCTAGTAATACAAAAATATGATAAACTACTAGCCCCTTAAAGAACGCCTGTGGTCATAATCAGGTTTTTTATTTGCTTGTATGACTGTTGAGTTGTTTCCCTTTTTTTTTTTTTTTAAAGTATAGTCAGTTTACAATGTTGTGTCAATTCTGGTGTACAACATGAAGTTTCAGTCATACGTATACATACATGTATTCATTTTCATATTGTTTTTTCATTACAGGTTATTACAGGATATTGAATATAGTTCCCTGTGCTGCATAGTATACACTTCTTGTTTATCTATTTTATATTCAGTCCCATTTGTTTTGTTAACAAATTCTCCCTTCCAGTTTTCAAGTGTTAGCAGCTGCTCCCATGAGTGAACCCAGGGCATTACCTTTTTTTTCCTTCTTAATGCACTGGCGCTGTTCATCACCTCAGAAAGAAAGCACTGGACTTAAGAATCTGAAGAGCAATAATTCTCACCCACCGATTAGTCGAAATAGCAAGAAATGCAACACATAGTATGACTCTCAAAGGCTCCTCCACAATTAAAGTTTTTGAAAGGTTTTGTTGGGTTTGTCAAAGCTGAAGTCTTAGAGCTCTCTTCTGTACATCACCTGAACTGAGTGGTGTAAGTCAATCAAGGAGGAGAGAAAAAAAAATCACTTGAATCCAAACACCCCTTGGAACCAAGGCTGTTTGAAATCTGTCTTTGAATGAGTGGGTTTGTAAAAAGCAAGGGAGGGCAGCCTCGCTCCACTTCCCAGGCTGACCTCAGAAAATCTGCAACCAAAATTGACCCTGCTGGCTGGAAAAAGACCAGACCTCTGGGATTTACTCTGAATCACAGCATGGGCAGGATGTAACCTGCAGAGGGTTACAGAGGATTTAGACCTGCTCCCCTGGGCTGCAGGGGCTTCTCTGCTCTTTGTTTTGCCAGGCATACATCCTTAAAGAAAATACCCTTCTTATGTACCAGGGATGGTCACTAATGATGAAGGCCTTATGAAACATGGGAATAAACAAGAGCTCTTAACTGGACCTGAGGAGGGGGTGGAGGGGGAAGGGCAGAGGGCACGGCCAGTAGCTCAAATGCATAACCCAACACTGCATCTTTATTTTTCATAGTTTTTTTTTTAATTTTGTTTTTTATTGAAATGCAATTGATTTACAGTGTTAGTTTCAGGCGAACAGCAAAGCGATTCAGTTATACATGTACATACATATATATTTTTTCTTTTCAGATTCTTTTCCATTAGAGTTATTATAAGAAACTGAATACAGTTCCCTGGGCTATACAGTAGGTCCTTGTTGGTTATCTATTTTATACACAGTAGTGAGTGTCTGCTAATTTCTGACACTGCATCTTAACCGGAAAAGTGTGGCAGAGTCAGGGGAGGGGAGGAAGCTGACCGTCCAATGAACGAGCAAAGAACTGCACGTCTCCATCTGCTGGGAGACGGGAGGAATTACCCAAATTAGAAAGTGACTTGGCTTAATGCTGATTCAAATTTTTATTAACGATAAATTAAACAAGAACAGAAAACACCACCTCCTTTCAGGGGTAAGAAACTGTGGCTGGCCAGACCAGTCAAACCTAGAGTCTTTTTTTTTTTTGGTACTTAAAGGTTGGGATGAAATGAATGACACTCCGTTTCTGTTTCCAGTGTCAGGACCAACAACGTATGAATCAAATACAGGCATTTTACCAAGACATACTCTCAGTCAGCGAGGCAGCCCCTCGCTCCACACAATTCCACTTGCGAGAGGAGAAGGGTGTAACTGGGTCTCCTAGGGGCAGCTCCACCTTCCACAAATGGGCAGGTGGCCACTTCCGGCTCGAGGTCATGTCGATCAAACCTTCTCAGGAAGCCTTGTTAACGTTGTTCTCAGCCTGCAGGGGCCTCCACATAACAGGGACTTTCTTTTTTGTTGTTGTTAATGGAGGTGCCGGGGATGAACCCAGGACCTCGTGCATGCTAAGCATGCTCTCTACCACTGAACTATACCCTGACCCAGCAGAGACTTTCTGAAGTGAGTCCCAGCCCTCAAAAGTCACTAAAATGGGTACATGATTAGTAGATTAAATTAATTCTGAGTGAGGCTCTGACTCTTCATGAATTTCATTTTCTTTTCCTCCGTTCAGTGCTTTGTTCTATTTTCATACTTGGTCTTTCTGTCAAATAAAGCATGGCCTCCTGCTATGCAGGTTTGTCCAAGACGTTCTTTTTCACTCAGGGATACAAAAACAGTGCCTGCCCACAGCACATGCTTCCTAAATAAGTATTTATTGAAAAAGGAGAAGAGTTTCTAGATCTAAAAAGAGCTACAAAGGTAATCCATGTCTGTCTTCTGCCTTAAGCTTAAGTATTTTTTTTAATCCCAAACTCCTAATTTATCCCTCCCTTCCCTCTTTGGTAGTCATAGCTTGTTTTCTATGTCTATGAGTCTCTTTCTGTTTTGTAAATAAGCTCCTTTGTATCTTTTTTAAGATTCCACATATAAGTGACATCATATGATATTTGTCTTCTTCTGTCTGACTTACTTCACTTAATTTGATAATCTCTAGGTCCATCCATGTTGCTGCAAATGGTGTTAGTTCATTCTTTTTTATGGCTGAGTAATATTTCCTTGTGTATATACTCAAGCTTAAGTGTTAACCATCTATAATAGCTGTAAAAATCTATAAAGATCACCAGATTCCCCCAGTAACTCTTTCCAAGGCTATATTAACATTAAACTCAAAAAATATTTACCAAAAAATCCCCTTACAAACCAGAAAGACTCACAGACATAGAAAGCAAACTATGGTTACCAAAGGGGAAAAGTAGGGGGAGGGGTAAATTAGGAGTCTGGGATTAATTTATATACACTACTATATATAAAATGGATAAACAACAAGAACCCTGAATGTAGCACAGGGAACTATATTCCATATCTTGTGATAACCTATAATGGGAAAGAAACTGAAAAGAATATGTGTATATGTATACTTGAATCACTTTGCTGTACACCTGAAACTAACATAACATTGAAAATTAACTGTACTGTAATTTGGAAAAAAAAAAAAAAAAGAAAATGTATCTCCATCATGACTTTTAAGTATTAACAAATTCTGTTAGCACTCATGTCTTTGGAAATGAATGTGTTATCTTCCATAGCAGGACTATAGGAAATGTGTGGTTGGTAAGTTCACCTCTAGGATTTGTTATCAATTCATGTGCAATTTCTATCAAGCGCAATTCCCATCTCCCCAAATAACGCTCAGCCATCTTCATATCATTGCGCCACTACACACTTCAAAATAAAGGAGTTGAAATTATTTTATCATGACTGATATGACAGCCCTGCAGTTAAAAATCTCAGAAGCAGCACTACTGAATGAATTGATACAGGTTTACCCATAATGAATAAGTTTAAATAATTTACTTTATCCAATCCTCAGCTGTCCAGAAAGCCTACCCCCAATCTCAAATATATGAATATTAATCCTACTCTCAAAGTTTTCTAAAGCATGAGATTTCGTAAACTCAGTGTCACAAAATTAGTAATATCCAGTTAAGTGGCTTTATAGAATGTCATTTGATGTATATTATTTCATTTAAAATGGGTATTTATTAGTATAAAGAACTTTTCAATAATAGGAACAAACTATATTGTCCTTATTCAGAAAGCAAAAGAATGATCACACTCAAGGATATCCTTTCTGCAATGTAACTGACCTGTGAACCACGCAGGGCTTAGGGGCATCGACCCTCCGCAGAGTCAAAAATTTGGGTCTAACTTAGAGTTCATCCTCTGTATATGGGGTTCAGTTCAGCAGCCACAATTCAACTAAGTGTGGATCATGCAGTGTGTAGTATTTACTGTTGAAAATATCTGCATAGAAGGGGAACCACGCAGTTCAAACCTGTGTTGTTCAAGGGTCGACTGTACTTACAAAATCTTTTGCCTTCTTTCTTTTCCTTCCAGACTCCTCCAAGCCTTTAACTGTAAATCATCAAGGGAGGCACATCTCTTAGGACGGACTGTGTCAACAGTTCTCAACGTATCTTTCAGGGACCCCTGAGATCCCCAAGACACCTGCAGGGAGTCCCCAAGGTCAAAACCGTTTTCCTGATAACAACACACTGTGTGACTATTTTTCCCATGTCGACCTGTGTCAACCTCAGTCACTAACACGTGGACATCCTTGCTCTGATGGCTGATGGAATGAATGCTTAGGTACTCTGTTTTCAAAATTACTCAGTCTTAATTTCCAGCCCAGAAAATGTAAATGATAGTACCCGCATGATCAAAAGCTCTTTGGATATTTCAAAAAAAATTTTAAGGGTGTACAGAGGTCCCCAAGCCCAAAGAGTCTGAGAACAATTCAACAGACAAGCCCCAAATCTCAGTGGCTTCACATAGCAAGTTCTTCTCTCACTCAGGCACACGCCCCTGCACTCAGCTGAGTGTGTGTGTGTGTGTGTGTGTGTGTGTGTGTGTGTGTGTATGAGTGTGTGTGAGTGTGTGTGTGTTGGGAGCAGGTAGTTCAGTGGAAATCGTTTCTACACTTTGTCACATCTCAATGCTTCCACCATCACGGAGGCAGGAAAAAAGGAAGAGGCCTCAGGGCATCTCCTATCGGCTCCAGAAGCTTCTGCCCGAAAGCAACACATGTCACATCCACTCCCACTTCAAGCCGCAGCAGGTGTGGCTGCGCGTAAACCACAGGGGCAGAGACGCTCACGCTCCCCCATCTCTACACTTTGAGATGCAGAAGCAGCGACAGCACCCCCTGATCCCCGGGCGTCCCTCCCTTCCCGCCGCACCTCTCCTCCCAGCTCTCTTCCCCGAGTCACTCGCCCTCCTAACTCACGGTCACAGGGCCTCGCCGACACATTTCAGGAGACACGTGGAGAGAGACGACTTAGGTATGACACACACAGGGCCACAAATTTAAACTGATTTTTTAAAATTTCAAAACAACTGCAAAACATCAAAGTTAAACAAAGTATCTGACGGTAAAGGCTTGCGGAAGCTAATACACAGTGCTACTGTGTAAGTGGGTGTTCTAAATGCCTATTTCACCGACGTGTAAAACGAATTATTTATAATAATTTGTACCATCAACAAATGTCCGACACCTTTTTATGAGAGCAAGACCCAGATCAATTCAAATAAATTAACATTCCTGTCTGGACGGACTCTTCAGGCACCAGTAACAAATGCACGTGTCAATGGTGGGCTGACCCCACGCCCCATCCGCTGAAAAATACAAACTGTATCATTTTGTTTTCCAAATAACAAGCATTGATTGCAGTGTTAGAAAGGTCACTTGTCATCAGCTCAGTCATTGACCTGCTGGCAAATTGCAGCCTGTCACTCTGCAGTGAGCCCACACCGTGGGGAGGAACCAAGGCACACAGTGTCTGTAGCTTATGCCCGGGGAAGGAACACCATTCCCACAAGGTGTGTGTTTAACAGGATGAGTGTCACAGTCAGCAGAGATGGCAAGAGGAGGCAGCCGGAAGGGAACGACTAAAGCAAGGTCTCATCATTTGCCAAAAGGACGACCAGCAACCTTACTGATTCCTATTTGGTTTGAAACGCACCACATCAAAGCTAATCTATACCTCCAAGTCGGACACCAAAGATGTCAATATTTTGTACATTTTCTATGGGTCACAGAAGAAAAGATGTTCCCCAGAAGGAGGCAGGGATAACAAAATTAAGAAACAGCTCCATTAGAAAATATTAGGACGGGTCCCTTGGAAAGCAAACTTTCAGTGGCTCCCCCTCTGGGGGACTGTGGTATCCCCACGCTGGCCCACACATAGTCAGTTGTCTGGACTTGTCCGCCCACCACAGAGAGGAGTTAGGCTTGTCCAGCCGGCAATTAATTAAATAACCATTCTTATTTCCCTTTCAGCCATTTAAGCTTTTAAATATCACTTCAAGATACAATTTATCACCGTCTCCTAGAATAAAACATCAGTCAACTGCACATTAAAGGCCACTTATTTAAAATAATGATCTGCACGATGGCTTCCTGGAGCTTGCCAAGAAATTCTGTACAAAGATTTTCTGGGTTCAGTCCCATATTAGGGACAAAACACCAATGAAAGAAAGCACGTATCCAAAAATAAAATTTAATAATTCCTTATGTATCTTCTTACAAAGACCAGTGAGCCAGCAAAACATCTACCAGTAGGAGAATGAGCTTCATACTTAATTCACCCACTGAGGCATGAGATCATAGCGTGAAGGTTCTGTCCTACTTTAGAAAGTCCTAAAATTACATCCCTGAAGTTCATCGCTCTAAATCGGTCCATCAGCTCCGCTGAACCTCTCCAGTGAAGACCAAGGAATCATCCCCAGGTGCTCAGAAGGGAAGACGTGGGTCAACCTAGGTTTTTTAAATGTAAGTATTTTCAGTGCAATTTGACAGGATAGCATTTTTCCTAAGACGCATCAGTGGATAAGATGCGTGTTGGCCCTAAGTCAGTGAACCTCCAGGTATCTTTTGTTTCCCAATTTATACTGAAAATTTTGCTTAGTTTTAAAACTAGAGAAAAGTTGAAAAAGTGGAATAATGAATACTTAGACATGCTTCACTCAGACTTAACAGGTGTTGACGTCGTACCGCAGTTTGCACACACACACACACACTTTTTAACGTAAATCTAAGAACAAGGAGATTCTCCTATGTTCATAGGCTTTGTGCTACTTATTTACTAACCAAATTTCCTCACCACATCTTTTCCTGATCCCTGGTAGGAGAAATTCTTTATTTTCCTCCATGCAGACGGAGTCAATTTCTTTCTTGTGGCCTTTGTCAGAAATCAAGAGTCAAATCACCCCCTTCCCTGAGTCCTCCACCAGCTAAGGACAGGCTCTGGGGTCTTCCCTCCAGCCTCACCCCTTCCCCTCCCCATCCCCCATGTGCTGTCTGCACTCCCCCAACTCCCGCCGCTCCCGAGCAGCCTTGTGGAAGCGTGTGCTTGCCCACTGTCCATCACTGCCTTGGGACAGAGCACTCCTCCACCTGGCACGCCCACTTGCTTTGGACTCACTCCTCACACTCTCCTGGCCCCTCTCAGGGAGCCACCTTCTCCTGGAGGCTTTCCTCTTGCCCTCATCATCCCCATCTGGGCAGCAGCCTGGCCCCATCACTTCTAGTCTCCTGGGGTACAGGACACATGTCATCGCGACATCCCAGTGCCCAGAACACACACAGAGCCTCACCCAGCCAGGGCCCCAGAGAGGGAAGGGTCTTCCATTTCCTCCTGGTCTCATGGTGAAAAGAGTAATCCACACTTAACTAGTTCTTCTTTAAATGTATCCATCTCTTTGAATTCTTGGGCCATAGGAAGTCCCGAGGGCAGTGGAGGAGGCGGGTGGAGCTTGCACACCTCTGGTGACCTGGCCTGAAGCACGCGGGCGGACTCAGTGAGCTGGAGCCCTGGGGCAACACAGAATCACCCAGGCCTTCCCCATGCCGAGTGTGTGTGTGTGTGTGTTTGAACAACTTCATGCTACAATTCACCTGCCATGGCCCAGCCATCTAGCACATCAGTGGCTCACCCAAAACCTGTCTGATGCAAAAACCCTGCTGTCCATCAGGAGAGGCTGCTGCTCACTGGACCCAAGTGGCCAGTCTTCCCAGGCCTCAGGCTCTCTGGTCTTTAGCCTAAGCCCTGCTGCCACACCTCTGTGGTCCAATTAGCTCAAAGGACTGCAAGACTGTCCCTAAGTTTCCCTTAAACCTGCTGCCCCTTCTCCTGACCCCCATCTATTCCAGCAGCGTGGCCAGGACCAGCTCCAGTGTGCCTGAGCCGTGGGGCAGCATACAGCACACACAGCAGGTGGGAGCTGGCCAGCTCTTGGGTGTGAATTTCTTGGCCCCGCGATCACCACCACCCCATGGTCCCATCGCCCAGGACACTTCCTTGTGAGGCTCCCCCCTCCTCTGCGCAGACTCGCTGAGATCACAACTCCTGTCATGGTTGGCCTGCCTGTTTATCCCGACTTGGCTTCGCATAACTCTTCTGATGTCATCCTGTACCATTTTACGGGAAATTTCAGCAAGAAATAAACCTATTTTAAAAACACATGTTTATACATACAGGCTCACTTGTATACTTTTTAGCAAATATTAAAAAAAAAAGTTAGCTATGGTTCTTCCCTTCTGTGACAGTTTCCAATCAGCCAAGCCAGGGTTTTAGATCAAATCTGAAGAAGAACATTTGTGGGACACTGAATATAAACTACTGAAATAAGTGGTCATACATAACACATGGCCCCTTTGAAAACATTTAACTATTAAAAATCAAGATGTTTTTCAAAAAAAAGAATGACCTCCCCCCATCCTGAGAGGCTTAGCATTTGAAACCTGCATCACTGAAAACATTACGCCAAACGGAATAAGCCAGACACAAAGGACAGCTACTGTGTGATTTCACTCACACGAGGGATCTACAGCGGCCAAATTCAGAGACAGGAAGTAGCATGCTGGGGGCCAGGGGCTGGGGGAGGGAGGAATGGGGAGGGAGTGTTTAAGGGCTGCAGAGTCTCAATTTGGGAAGATAAGTTCTGGAGACAGATGGTGGAGATGGTTGCACAACAATGTGAAAGCACTTAACTGTGCACTTTAAAAATGGTCAACTGTATGTTACGTGTTTTTACCTTTGAGGGGAGCACGCCGTTTACACTCATGTTAAAATGAGGCTACCCAGGGCCCTGGACTGTTTCACTCAGGACTCCCCACAGATTACTGATCAGAAATGGGTTGGTTTTTCTTTTTTTCATTATCATCTGAAGTTATTTTTCTACATTTTGTAACTTAGAGACTGCTGACAGAATACAACCTCAGTCCAGTGTCTTCCACTGTGTGTCACCATTCCCTGTTTCAAAGCTAATTGCAGAGCCACTCTGAGCATCACCAGGGTGATGGGAGTAAAATGCAGGGATCCCCATCAGTGACTGTCTACATCTTGGATGGGAGGCAGGCATCCCACTACAGGACACCTGAATGAGACACTCAGATAAGAAAACTTCACTTCCTGAGTTCCGCAGCTGGAAACATTCAGAATCAACCAAAATGACACCAAATTCAATGACCCACCTCTCAAATTTTAAGGGTTATTTTTTATTATAAAGTTAAATTTAATCATAAAGGAAATATGTGAAGTAGAAATGATAGGACAATTACCTCGAATCCTACCATCCTGACAAAAGCAGTTCCGTACCTGGATGGCCTTCTTTCAGCCTGCTCTTTAATCCGTTCAGGAATTTTATGAAGATCTCTAACTTTTGTTTCTTATCTGGTATCACTTAGAAGAGAAAATAAGAAATTGGCACACGTTTGTAGCAACACGGATGACCTGGAGGTCGTCATACCAAGTACATAAGCCAGAAAGAGGAAGAAAAATACCATACATTATCACTTAGATGTGGAATCTAAAATAAAAAAAAAAAAAGGACTTGTTTACAAAACAGAGACAGACTGACAGACTGCCACTTGCTTGGGATTCAGGGTTTTTTGCTCTTGTTTTGTTTTACTATGTGTTTTTAAGACAAGGCACGTCCAAGAAAGCTAAATTTGATGCTATGGTGTGCTGAGTCTGATCAACTGAATTCTGTATTACCTTTTAAGTATCTACTTTCCAAAAGTCATTAATTAATGATGGGAAACCTGGCCTTATAGGATATGGTCTTGTGGTAACCCAAGAACGATCTCTTCGGACTGAGAACATAGGTGCATCGCCAGGGAGAGGATCCCGATTTGGTTCACTGAGTGATGAATCCCATGGATCTCAAACAATGCCTAGCACATAGCAGGTGTTCAATAAATATTTGTTGAATGTTGACAGATTCAAAGACAGAAGGAGATAATTAAACAACTGTGTGAATGTTCTGTGCCAAAAATATTACTCACTAGATTCACACTGAAACTTAAGGAGGAAAAATGTCTTTTCAAGCCTGAAGTCTTCAGTTGTTCATCACTCACTCAGCCCTGTATGAGCCCTCGAGTATGAATAAATAGGGAAGTCTCCCCTATCAGGAGGAAAATATCCCTGCTGAATGTACCCCAAGAGGAAACTTCAATTTCTTTGTCTGTCAATTTGTCATCTTTCCCAAAGCAAATGTATGCAATGTTTTTATTTTTATTTTTTTCTATTTTCTGGGTCATTGCACTAAGAGTCCATATCGTTCCTCCATCTCGCATGTCACTTTCTCTGCCTTTCACGTGGGCACCCCCGGAAATGACTCAATCCTTAGTCATGGTGTCTCCATGAAGATTAGCAACCCTGCCATTCACAACTTGCAGCACCTAACACTGAGATGTGAAGGCCAAGTGAGGTTGCCCAGGATGCACACTGTGCAACCTGGGAAAGCCTGGCGAGTATTACATTTTCCCAGCACTAGGACCCAATTTACTTTATTACAGCCTCATTAGAGGTATGATATCTTCAGGGGACTACGTGCAGCATAAATAAATGTCAATTTCATGAGTACCAAATGGCTATGGTTGTAAACTACTTTTACATTTTTAACACTATAGATGGATTTATTGTCTATTTTTTTTTTAAAACAGGATCTCAATTTCTAATACACACAATGTGGAACATATTATTAAATACCCAAGTTGTAGAACTGGAGCACTCAGGCCCAAACACTATACTTTTAATGAAATAGAAAGACATCAACCATTGTCAAACTGTGCTGATGTGTCTGCATCACAAGACACTTCTTAATTAATACTTCTTAGTCTACACTGATGATCATACAAGGCACTGCAGTGTACAAAGTGATGGAATGTAATGGAGCTATCAAAATGTACCAAGTTATTGTTTGGTTATTTAATTAATAAATACGCTCTGTGCTCAGAGCATAACCCTTATGGTAAAGTTCAAGGAGCTTCCCGTTGCTAATGGAGATCAATGCATAGGAAATTAACCACATGCTTCCCAGTGACAGAGAAACCACGTGTGGAGATTTTACCATCAGGAAAACTGTGTGGCTCTGTGCTAGCTGCAAAAGTCACATCTACCACAACATAACTGTTGGCTTCAAATAAAAAAATTTATATGGCATCTGGTATTTATTTATCCTAAATACGTACTTCCATCGCCAACGTCACAGCTTCAGAGCAGTTATCAAGTCAGCTTGTATAAAGCTCCAGATTGTACTTAAATGTTTTAAAACGTGGCTAAAAATAACTTTCCACATGAAGATACAGAGAAACAAACCCTGCAACACTGAAGCATCATTTTCAAAAAAAAGACACAGGAAAAAGTAAAAATTTAATTACCATAAATTTAAATATCAGAGTAAAGATTTTAGTCTCTTGCTGTTTTAATTTTTAAATTCATCTTGATGGATTATTTGCTTATTAGAATGACCACAGGCCCGTAAGGACTTTGGCATGAAAATATAAAGGCAATCACCGTGCTTTCCAATAGATAGCAAATTCACGGGAAAGAGAAAATTCCTACTCATCGTGGTTTTTTTTTTTTTCTTACCGATTTTACTAGCCCAATGTTTGGAAAATATACAATCTGAAAGTGAAAGAGAATGTGAAATACTCTTTGTTAACAGTTATAATATGAATACAGAAAAACATTATAACATAAGCTACGGGTCCAAAGCAACAATTAGAAGCTGCTGCCAAAATGGTCTAAGACAGAAGTTGGCAAAATTGTCCTGTAAGGGACCAGATAGGCGGCGTCTAGGCTTTGTGAACCCTGCAGCCTCTGTTCCAATGACTCAGATTGGTCAGCTTGAAACCATATATTTAGCAAGTGGCCATGGCTGTGAGCCAGTAAAACTTTGTTTATGGACACTGTGATGTGAATTTCATGTGTCACAAAATAGTGGTATTATTTCGAATTTTCAAAACTATCTAAAAAATGTAAAAACCATTCTTAGCTTGCAAAAGCCACACAAAAATGGGCAGCTGGCCAGATGTGACCAGCAAAACATTGTCTGCCAACCCCCAGAGGCATCACAAAACCAGCCTGCCCGCACACGCAAGACCAAACACAAACACCCACGCAAGAACAAATTCAACAATATTTCTGGTAAAGGTTCTTAAAAATTAACCCTTATAAAGCTTTGGTTGTATCTCAGTTCAAGGTGCACTGACCCTGAGAAATCGATGAAAGTCATTTCTGTTTGAATGGGAGAGGGCCAGCATTGCAATTTGTTACTGAAAGGAATAGATCATTCCATACATACTAATGAAAAAGGAAGAGGAGGAAGAGGAGAAAACCCTGAAACTAAACTGTATTTAAAACTCACAGCTGTATATACATACAGAAACTCCGTTTTAAGATCTGCACCTGAGGATAGCGTCTGCAAGCTTGTGAGATGGTATCTCCTTACTTCTAACGGTGATATTTCATCGAGAGTTTAACTTCTCCCTTTTGGGCGGACAGGTCAGCTGGGCACAGGTCCATGTCCTCTGCATCACACTGGGCTTGCAGTAAGACGGCTGCTCTGACAATACTTCCGGTCTATACCACACTTGATTGTATGCACTTTTAGATTGCTCACTAATCGTATTCTTGTAATTCTCTTCCGTAAGTGGATTAAGTTCCTAGAAAGAATCACTCATCATCCTTCATCTCCCACAGTAATCATGTTTACACTAGGGCTCAAAGAAATTTTTTGATGACTAAGTTTGTTTAATAAATAGTAGGAAAAAGTATGCAAGTATCTGAGGTTCTACATTACGGTAAAACATTGAGTCTGATGGGAGAACCGTCACTTCCCGGAAGTCTTATCTGGACCCCTGGCCACAGGCATCGTCAGAGGAGAGGGGAGAGAGGCCAGACTTGCTGCACCCAAACCACCCACGTGTCCCAGCCCTGACGTGCACCCTGGCTGGGAGTGAATGTTGAGGAAACACCTTGTGTAACCATCAGAAGCCAGATGGAACTGACACAAGCAACAGAAGATACAACACTCAGGGATCTTAAGTGACAAAGGCCTAACAGTAATCACCAAGTATTCCGCTCATCAACAGAAGTAGAACAAATTCAAACAGAACATTTAAATGCCCCCACTTCAATCTTCCAAAGACAGAGGGCCTTCAAAGGCCAAACACCTGCAAAGTCACTTCGCTGGTGTTGCTTCAGTGACCGGACTGATTGTTCCAGGACATAACTGGTCTTTGATGTGTTTTACCACCTTTTTATGGCCTTTGCTAGAAACCCATCCTTTCTGTACTGGAAGCCTGGACACCTTGGTCTGAGATGGTACACTGGGACATCGGAAAGAAGAAAAGGACAAGACAGTAACAAGAAACTCTTCCTCCCTCTCCTTTATGGAGGGAGGTGGGTCATCTGGTGACGAAAATAGAACTTGCAGAGGCTGAAGACAGTCCTGCATTATGGGGGCTCCTGTGTAGTCAATTTTTTGAAATTAGGCTTAAATCTAAAGGACCACAAAAATGAAATCAACTACCTATAGTGGAAAATTATAAAACATTCAGCAAATTAGAAGATAATAAACAAAGAAAACCTGAGTGTGCTCTTGTGGAGAAATTTCCCAGGGCTAAATCTCAGTTCTCCCATCCCATCCCCAATACCTCTCCCCCTCAGCCAACCCCAGCCTCTCTGGACACAGGCTGGTTCTCCAGGGAGATGGCAGGTGAGGACCAAACGACTTCAGGATGAGAAGCCTCTTGGAAAAGACATCTCCCCCGAGGGTCTGCTATGCTGGCCTCCCCCACTTCCCCCATCACTGACAAGAATGAAGCAGGGACTAGAATCTAGAAAACAACTAAGGTACCAGTGACTCCATCACAAGTAACATTCAAATCACATACGGACAAGAGAAAAAGAGAGACAGGACAGAAGACCATCAGCTGTGGGGAAGCCACCCAGAGCTAGGAAGATTTTGGAGTCCACTAAAGCCACAGGGCCAAGGGGCTCAGTGACGCTTTCCCTGGAGTTATAGGAGGTAAACGTGGGATGCATGCGGCAGGAACGTGGTGGGCATCATAACTGGTAAAGCTTAACTAAGTGAGAACAATGTTAAACCCCATTTCATGCTTAAAAGCTGCCTTCCCAAGATTACTAAGTGTAAATATTGCTACATTTAGATGCATTAATGAAGAACTTCATAGCCATGAAAAAGTATAAAAACTGCATTTTCTCTGAAATCCAAATCAGAAAGACATGTATTATGGTCTGAATCCTGAATGGGGCACACTCATCACCCTGTTTGTCAAGTGAATCTGCAAATCTAAAATTGTAAAATTGCAGTCCAACACCTCAGCCTAAAAATGGCGCCCGTTGGAATGATCAAGCTTCCATCTGAGTAGAGTCTGTGAGTCACTATCCTCCTACTCTTCCCGCCAAACGAGAAGCAGAATTCTTGCTGGTGTTCCGTGGACCAAATGTTTCTCGCCCTTCAGAAAATTTACTTGGCACTTCTGCAGCAGCAGAAGTGTCAACATGTGAGCACCACCATTTTATCAGAAAGCTTTCAAGGTCACTGGTGTCCTCCCAGATTCCCCAGGCGCCAGACAAGACCTCCCAAGGTCTCCTGTTTGTGATGGACACTTTGTTATTGGGATTCCTCAGCTAGAGCTCCACCCACTAGACACATTTGCCAGAAGAGACATCAATCTATTTCCCATATCTGCTGCTTGAGAAAGGATCAATTGGGTAAAGCCCATTAATCCAGTGCAGGTGTATCAGAGCTAAAGGAAGTAAACTTTAATTTGACTTTAAAGGGAGCCACGCAGAAGTCAACCCTCGGTCATTGGTCCTCTTGTACCATCATCACTAGCTAATCAGTCTGCCACCTCTCTCAAAGACCAAGGCCCTCACTCATTCAACCAATACCCAGTGAACATCTGCTGTGATTAAGACTCCTGGATGCCTCTGATTTTAAAAAGAAAATGTAAAACTAAAATCAAACCTGATGGCATCCATGGATCAGAAGTTGGTTTGGTCAAGGTGTTCACTTGCTCCCAATTGAAGTCATCATCTTCAGCTTGGCTGTATCCACAGGTGCTATAAGGCTCATCAAAGAGGCAGCCACCTAAAATGTGAAAGAAGGAAGAGTAATGTTAGTAACAACCGAATCTCCGGGATAAGCTATGATGACTGCAAGTCCAAGTAACCGTAAAGCTACCTGATGCTAAACTAAATTCAATGTGGCCTTCTTCCTCAGGAGCTGTGGGTCCTGACCCCCACTGCATCCTTGCTAAGCCCTAGCTGAGTAACAGCCATGCCTTGCCAACACTGTTATATTACACTGCCCTATACTGTCCTCTCAAAAGGAAACCAACATTTGGTTTGTATAATCCAATGGAAAGTAAGACCTCAGCAAATTTATGATTCATATTTTTCAGATTCATATGAATTTGGAATAATTTATCTTGTGTTCAAAACTTTAACAGAACCATGCTAGGTGTCCAAGGTGTTTTCAATAGAAAAAAAAATTATAATTTGCCCCCAAAAATGAAAAAAGAAATGCTTTCACCACAGCATTGACACAATGGTGGGGGACAAAACACAGTAGAGACCACAGACATAGCTTACAAAATATTTTTCTGAGGATTATTCTAAATCTACCATAGAAACAGGTTTTCAATTAACAGAGGTTATACATTTGCCTACAGTCCACACAATTTTTAAAGGTAAGAAGAAATGCAAAACTAAACATGTGGTAAACATCTGCTTAATTTTGATGTTAAAAATGAAGCTACTGAAATACAGAAACAAAGAATACATGAAAATGCACTAGATGCAAAGCAGGTCCACTGTTTCAGCATCCTGCAGTACACTGATGATTTTAAGCCCCACCCCACAACCTCTTAAATGTCACCTGCTACTTTGAATTATTACAGCAGCCAATCTTTTCCCCAGCACTTCACATTGCAAAAGTGAGTGATAATATCAATCATCTTAATTACCATGAAAATTCTACTGCCCATTATATAATGCTATTAATGACATTAATTAAAAAGATTAATTATAATCACTTGCCAAAGACGAGAGTTAAGGGTCTGGTCAAGAAAACACAAATACAAGAATTTAATTACACTGTGGCTGTAATGTGTCCCCTGGTGGCAAGAAGGTAAAACAGCAATTGCGTGAACTCAGAGGTAAAAGAGATGTGAAGGGTCACGTTGCCCAATTTCCACCCAAACGCTTACATCAGTTCTACAACCTTCAAGGCAGACAGACGGCTTCTGAACAGGGGAGGCGCTAGGAATGTAGAAAAATATCTCTACCGTGTAGACAATGCCCCGTCAAAAGGCCCCCACACGGCTTCTTGAAGTGTACGCCCATTTGTCTTAGCTTTGCCCCATGAAGAGACAGTGAAAACTCTCAGCGCCTACATAGGAAAGCTGACTATTTGAAAGGAGCTGTTAAATCTCCACATTCTTGCCTCTCCAGGCAAACTTGCTCCCCTCCCTTCCTCCCACTGGAAGGCTCTCAGACGTCCGCCATCCTGGCAGGAATTCTCTGACCACCGTCAGGTTCATCCACTCTCTTCCAAGCCAGTAACTCCCCGTCCAGCAGCCTGAATTCAACCAGCTACCTCCCTGGACCTCATGTCCTTCAACAGTCTGGGCAGAGTGTGGGTCTGTGCTGAGCTCCTGGAGCCTGGAACCCCACATGTCTTTCTCATTACTACTCCCATCCAGCTATTTCAACTCCTGCAGTAAGGCAAGTGACTTTCTGTCCACATATCCTTTCTAAACCCCGTCTCACTGCTTGCAGCGCCTCCCCCAGCCTGTTGAGAGCTTTTGGAACCTCAGTTTCATCATTCAGGTCTTAGTCACCTACCTAGCTTTGGGTTTTCTGCAAATTTCACTAACCAGTCTTTCTGCCTCCAAATCACTGACAAAAAATGTTCAACAGGGCCGAGACGGGGACCTCAGGCCCTCTTAAGAGGTGTCCCCCAGCTTTCTGAGGTTGTGTCACTAGCTCCAGGCATGACGGTGAAACGAGTGGCCTTGGACACTGTCTTCTGTGACACTTTTAACAGAACTGACAGATTACATTCTTCTGGGAACAGAAAACTCATTACAAAGATCGAGCATTAACTCCATATTTCACCTTGACAACAACTGGTAATTTATACTTCCTTCTCACCCAGCCTTAACAACTTCAGAAACAAAGCGGATTTGTTGAAAGCACGGAATGCTAACAACTTTCCGATTTGGGGTAAGAAGTGTTAGAAGACTATGCAAACATTTATGAGAAATACCTTCCCTTGGTTGCAAACCCTAATTTTGACATAGAAAATAGCTTCAGCACTGTGGAAATAAGCCCAAACAGCAGTAGCATTAATAACATTGAAAAGAAAGAAACAACCACGCGTTTTGACAGAAAAGCACCCCCCCCCCCATGGAAACACAAGCAGAACTCTGAGGAAAGTCCTGCTGCACAACCTTAAACTGTGAGAAACAGCTTCGGGGGCCCACAGTTCAAGGCTGGTTAAAGACCTGGCTTAGGGAGCAGCTGCTGGCACTGCAGGTGTAACCCAGCATAGAGGTGAGAGCCTGCACGGCTGACAGCAAACCCCAAAGACTAACACGACCCTGGAGCAGGGATGCAAGTTTCCCATTGCAGAAAGCTGTTCTCATCACCTGAAAAGAAACATAAAAAGAATGTTCTGGTTCTTTCTGGACCCACAGACAATGACTGAATTACTGTTAAATGGGAAAGACTGTGAATTTTCTGTTGCTCAAAAGATACACCCCACCGCACACCAATGTTCAGACCCACCACTGGCCTTCATCCAACTGATGCAAGACGCTAAAATTAGCAAAGATGGTTTGTTGAGGTTAAAGTGAGATTAAAGTCAACAACAATGGGATATAAGCAACTAAAGAAAGCACAAGGAAGCCTGTAGTTTTCAAGGCAACTGTGTGTAGAGGTAAAATGAACAGGTTCTGGGCTCAGAAGCCTTGCTCTTCCCCGTTCGTGCCCTGGTGGCTTCATGTCTGTAGATAAATCGTCTAGCCTCTCTGAACCTCGGTGTCTTTGCCTATGAAACAGAGCTCACATGTACCTCACATGGTATTTCTGGCAAATCAGTTAGGTAGCAGGTGTAGCCAGTCGAACACAGTGTGAGGCACGTCCCCCAATATCAGCTATTACTAGATCTTAAGCCCTTCTTACCCTCCATACCTCCTACAGCAATGGCTCTCTGGAGTTCATTTCATTGCGAATAGTTACAGCACAGCCCAGACCCCAGCCCCGCCTCTGTGCGCATGCCCACTCTTAACACCGGGCCTGCCCTGGCTGCGCATCGGTATTCTGCTCAGATGACGAAGAAAAATACCATATGATACCACTCGTGAGTGAAATCTAAAAAAAAAAAAAAAAGACACAAATGAACTTATTCACAAAACAGAAACAGACTCACAGACACAGAGAACAAGCTTGTGGTTACCAGGGGGGAAAAGGCGTAGGGGAGGGACAAACTGGGAGTATGTAGATACTAACTGCTATGTGTAAACTAAACAAACAACAAGGTCCTACTGCAAAGCACAGGGAACTATATTCTACGGCTTGTGATAACCTGCAATGAAACAGAATGTGAAAAGGAATATATATATGTATTATATATACATATATATATCTGAATCACTATGCTGTACATCAGAAACTAACATGCATTGTAAATTGACTATACTTGCATTAAAAATTTTTAAAGAGGTGAATGTAAAAAAATATAGTTGCAATATAGAATTGGCAATGTTAAAGTGTACTTTGTAAGGAGGTGAAAAGTGTGGGCGTTTGTGCAGGAACACAGCTGTGGGCTCCTCCCTGGGGCCCTGGGAGCAAAGCACGGAGGCCAGCTACAAGGGAGGGTTTGGGGCCAGTGAAGAATGTGATGAGGCAGCAAAGTCCCTGAAATCTAGTGAAATGAAGCATTTCCAAAAATATGTCTCCTCCATTTTCAGGATAACACAGTTTGTCATCGTGCATAGGACCGCGATCAGCAATAAATTGCCAAGGCTCCTCCAGAATTGTCTTACTTAGACCAACGCCCCACATCTCATGGCTGGACCATGTTCTTCCACCAAATCCAGGTATATGATTTCTCTCCTGTGGAGGAGAATCAGGACTAAGTCAAAGTCATGTACAAGATGGAGAGAGATGATGCAGGTGGGAGGGGTGGCGGTCTGCATCGCTCATACTCTCTCTCTCACGGTATATCACACACAAACACACACGTGAGCTTGCCACATGCCCCCATCATACCCTGGGAGAGGCTTTCCTTAGCAACTCTAAATACAATGCACAACTTGTGCTGGAGAAAGGAGTTGTCACGCAGAGGGAAGTGTCAACTGCTCAGGTAATGGGCAGCCACCATGATGACGTCTGCACAGGGATGCTGACTGCATGTTCCAGAACACGCAGTGCAGCCCAATTACATGGAAATTAAATCAGTAAAATCGAAGAAAAGGGAAGGTTAGAAAGCTGGTAAAGTAGAGCAGAGAGGAAAAATAAGGATGAGATTATCTGGGGATTAGGGCTGGGGCTCCACCACCAGCATCAAGCCATAAACAACGTCACTGGGGCCACTCACAAGCCCTTAGCCACACGTCTTACACCGAGCTTTGGGGCGGCCAGTGCCAAGAGGACAGTATGACTGATGACACAAGTCACAGTATCTATGAGAGAATATTAATACTAAAACTAGTAACAGGGGCTTACATGTATGGGGGACTTGTTTAAGCCTCATGCCAATCCTACAAAGCAGATCCTAAAATCCTGGTTTTACAGATACAGAAGCCGACACACAGAAGGTCCCAGGTCTCAAAGCTCCAAGAGGGTGCAGCAGAGATTTGAACCCAGGCATCCTGTCTTGAGAGCCCACGTGCTTAACACTATCCCCCAAACTGAAAGGTGAAACGAAAGATAGCTCCTAACCCAGAGGCAACGATCTTCCCAGGGCCTGGGGAAAGCGATCAACACGGATTAATGAATAGGGTTCCCAGGAGGGCAGAGAGACGGGGTCTGGGTCTATTCAGGACCACGCCAGGATGGCACATCGCCAGACTTCAATTAGAGAACCTTGACTTCCTGGGAGCTCAGTGACTCTAGGATAGAAGCTGGGCTATCCCTGAAGGTGGTCTTTATGAATATCGCTTCTCTCAACAAAGTCTTAGTGGGCTACCATCAGCTGGTGAGTTTTTCCACCAACTAAAAAGTACAGCTCATCTGAGCTTATTACTAAAGCATGCTGTCGTGTGCCTCAGAAATCAGAAGAAACCATTATTTCTTTCATGAAAACTGACGAGTCTGAAAGGAACAGGTGTCTGGAAGTCTAGGAATTCTGCTCAAAAGTAATTTTGATTATAACTCTACCTCGGTCATCTTGATATTCTCTAGAACTGGTACATGGTAGGCATTTAATAAATGCCTTTTTCTTTTTAGAAAACTGGCTAATGAATTCTCCAAAACTCTATGCAGAATTTGGCTACAATAATTTTGCCTAAAAAGTTTTTTAAGTGTAGTGTGATATCCACTTAAACAATGAAAGCCGTATGAACAGAACCCCACAAAACACCCAGCACCATCCTGGTGTACTCCAAGATAAATCAGCTCCGAATGCATCTATATCACTGAACTTGTTCATTTTTCATTATGGTTGAGAACTGTAAACTGGTTAAATGTTAATGAAGTCTCCACAGATTATGGCTTTTGCTTTAGAAAGGTTGAACTCTTTTTTCTTTTTCCTGGCAATAATTAGACAGCAAGGCTAGTTGTCTATAAAGATCACTCACGATTTATGAAAATAAAATATTGTCATTTGCAGACTGGAGGGGATTTACCTTCCTCTTTCTCTGGAACACCAGAGAATTACTCCGTAGATCCAAGAGGGGCATGACATCATTAAGACAGAAGCTATAATGGAGAGGACGGGCCGCTTTTTTCTCCAAAGGGAACCTTACCAAGTTCTTTCCCATGACAGTTCTATATCCTAAAACAACTCCAGGACTGGAGAGAAGACAAAGGGAATCAAACTGATAAGGATTAGGGCCCACTCTCCAGAGCAGTATTTAAGCAAACAGTTTTTGCTTGTGACCACAGTCGTGACATCTTAAGCCAGCATACCTACATGCACATTTTACAAACCAAATTTATCTCTACTGAGGTACACTGACCTTTTTCATTTCTGTTCTATTCAATTTTGTAAAAGGTTGGGTCTGGGTCCACAAAGCTGATTTCCTGATCCTTCAAAGGGTGCTACCAGTAGCCTTTAAGGTTTGGAGGTGAGATGCATTACCTGGGACTCTCCTAAAAATGATCATACTAGGTGAAGCAGTCAGATGGAGGAAGACAAATATCACTTACACGCGGAGTCTTAAAAAAAATGAGACAAATGAACTTATTCATAAAACAGAAACAGACTCACAGACATAGGAAAAAAACTTGTGGCTACCAAAAGGGAAGGGGGTGGATAAATTAGGATCTTGGGATTAGCAGATACAAATGATTAAATATAAAATAGATAAACAACAAGGACCTATTATATAGCCCAGGGAACTCTATTCAAATTTTGTAATAGCCTATAACGAAAAAGAATATGGAAAAGAATACGTGTGTGTGTGTGTGTGTGTGTGTAACTGAATCACTATGCTGTACACCAGAAACTAACACAACATTGTAAATCAACTATACTTTAATTTAAAAAAAGGAAAAAAAGTTACTAGTCAACACTTGGATGCGAGCGCCCTCCTAAGACCACCAGAATGCAACCAGTGATCTGCAAAGACCCCCTGGCATAACAACTACCGTTTTGTGAACATCTACCACGCACCAGCCAGATGCTGCTTAAGACAACAGACAGTCATTATTTCATTTAATCCTCATAACCAGTGCAAGACTACAGTCTCAGTATGTCTAATCAAAGAACTAACTTGTCCCAAAACAAAACCCAGGCAAATGCTGCCACGCGTTATTTCATCCTACAAAGCCTGAAGGGAAGCATCAGTGTCCTTCTTGCCAGTTGCTGATGACGGAGTACCTCTCCGCCCCAAATTCACGCTGTATTGTTTGCTCTGTGAAAACGGACCCAGATACTCTGACTACACATCCTGTCCCAGTAGAGGGTCTGGGAAAGGCAGGATGGGAGGAAAGAGTGAGACTGCAGAGGTCCCTGGAGGGCTCCCGGTACGCACAGCTTCAGGAGCGCCACAAGGCTGGAGTCTTCCAGGGCCCGGCTCTGCAGGGCGTGGTGGCCAGGAGTGCCCAGCAGGCAGCCAGTTGCCCCTGCTCCCCTCAGGGGCTTTGTAGGTGAGCACCCCAGACGGACACCTCCATGAACAGCCTTCCCGGCCACCCTAGAGGACACATCCCCTCCAAGGTCTATGTATGTGGCCCCACTGCGACTTCCTGCCACCCACTGGGCCCAGATCCCAGCTCTTACGGGTCTTCTCCCAGGACTTCTGTTTTTGCCCTAGTGCAGTGGCATCCTCACATCTGCTCTTCCTTGACTCTTTTAAAAATATTTATCTTTTTATTTTTTAAATTGAAGTATAGTCAGTTTACAATGTGTCAATTTCTGGTGAACAGCATGATGTTTCATTCATATATATACACACATGTATTCTTTTTCATCATAGGTTACTACAGGATATTGACTAAGTTCTCTGAGCTATACAGTAGAAACTTGTTCATCTATTTTATATACAGTACTGTGTATCTGCAAATCTCGAACTCACAGTTTATCCCTTCCCACCTCCTCTCCAACCCTCCTGCGGTAACCATAAGTTTGTTTTCTATGTCTGTGAGTCTGTTTCTGTTTTGTAAATAAGTCTGTTGGTAGGAACGTAGTTTGGTGTGGCCATTATGGAAAACAGTATGGCAATTCCTCAAAAGACTAAAAATAGACTTACCCTATGATCCAGCAAGCCCACTCCTTGGCATATATCCAGAGGGAACCTTAATTCAAAAAGATACATGCACCCCAATGTTCACAGCAGCACTATTTATAGCCAAGACTTGGAAACAACCTAAATGTCCATGGACAGATGACTGGATAAAGAAGTTTTGGTATAATTATACAATGTAATACTACTCAGCCATAAAAAAGAATAAAATAATGCTGTTTGCAGCAACATAGATGGACCTTGAGATCATCATTCTAAGTGCAGTAAGCCAGACAAAGAAAGAAAAATACCACATGATATCACTTATATGTGGAACCTAAAAAAAAAGATAAATGAACTTATTTCCTTGACTCTAGAGCATTCCTCCCACTAGCCAATCTCTTGTGTTCCAATCTGCTGTTATAGTTTGTTATTTTTTTTATATATATATATTAAACCTTCCTTGTTCAAAACATTGCCTGGTTCCCATCTCCTGATTGGATCTTGATCGATACATCCCTAAATCTGCAAATGGCAGCCTGGAGTGGTGAAACACCTCGCCCAGAGTCACAGAAGGTTTGGTACAGAGCGAGTTCAAGGGAGGTCTGCGTCCAAAGTTCATACCCTTGCAAGCCTGCCCATCTCCACCAGTCACCTGCCTCCATGAAGTGGGTAAACAACCAGCTGTGGTGCTTCTCCACCGACTGTTACATGGATTATATTGTAAATGAACTCTGGAAAGTGCTGCTTCTAAGACGCTTGCGGAGGAGGACCAAGTGTTAATTTTACATACACTTTGTAAGATATACACTTTGAGTTGTTCTGACTTGAACAGGTTAAATTGACTTATATACTCCAGCAATCATTCTTCTTGGTATAATTACAGTCCTTTTAAAGTCATTTTGTAAAAAGACTGCAATACTCCTTGAGGAGATTTCTGGAACATTTTTCTCATTTGTTCTAAATACAGAATGACCCCATTTAAGGCAGCCTTTATCAAATGCATAAAGTATTAAATGGGACTCTCTACAGAGAGGGCAGATCAAAAACTAGTGCTGAAAGAATTAATGTCATATGTTCTATTTTCCTAAAATACATGTAATCTCAGGTGGTCCTTTCCGTTCATTTCAAATTGTGAGCTGTGAGATAAATGGCCACAAACCATACTTTTCAAAGGATAAACAGAAGTGAGCTGTAATATACGTAATTGTTTAAAGAGTGAAAAAAAACCCTGCATCAACAGACAGAAGCCACTGCTTTCTTCTGGTAAATCAATCCCAGTGACATCTACATTTAATTGCCTGCCGACAATAAAAGTATATAATGCCTCTTAAACTTTGAATGCCCCACTGATGGTGAGTGAATCAGACATGGAGCATTATAGAATGCTCTTCTGCATAATTTAATCTAGCAAGCAGTTTTTACACGTTGCACAGGCATTTAAATGGCTAATGCTATGCTCTATTGTAAAAACTGCTATTTGCCGATGGATATACTTTACATAATTCAAAGGAAATGAGTTGTCTTGTTCTTCAAGTTTCTGTGGCTTATGACACTCACCGCATACTTCATTTCATATCAGTCTATCAGTTCCTAATTTTAAAAAAGTCCTGATTGCAGCAAACGACCATGTATTTCTCTTACTGATGTTGAAATCTGTTTTTTCTTAATGGGTAATGGTGTTATTTCTATTCTGAAACATATAGATGAAGCCAAATCACTAGTGACCTGTCTCAGTTTTCCACATACAAATAAGTACCTCATGGAGGATTTAATTAAATCATTCATACAAAGTCCCTGTAAATTCAAATCTACCTGAAAATCACACAGGTGTTTTTATCCTCTACACCCATATTGAAAAATACGAGGTAAAAAACAGCTGTCTGGAGTGGGAAGGATATAGCTCAGTGGTAGAGTGCATGCCTAGCATGCACAAGGTCCTGGGTTCAATCCCCACCAGTTCCTCCGTTAAAAAGTAAGTAGATAAAAATCTAATTACCTCCCCCATGAAAAAAAAACCAGTTGTCAGCCTCTATCACAGCAACAAGAGTAGAAAAGAAAAAATGATGAATTAAAGAGGAACAAATCTGGATCAGTATTTATCACCTTATCTCAGGAGTCACCTGTGTCCCGAGTCCAACACAGGAGCCATGGTTCTCAAAGTGGGTCCCTGTATTTTATTAGAAATGGGAGTTCTCAGGCCCCACCCCCAACATACTGAATCAGAAACCCTGGGGTGGGACCCCGGTAGTCTGTGCTTTAACAACTCCTCCAGGTACTTCTGATACCCACCAATGTTTGATAACCTCTGTTCTAGACTGACCCATTTAACCAGAATCTTCAAAAATCTGTGGTCTTACAAAAGGTCCCAGAGTAAACTAATCTTTGATTCATTTTAGAAAAGTGCTGTAGAGATTAGCAGTTTCACACATTGTTAAGAAGGTAAAGACAACTTCAGTTTTTTTTAAAAAGGTGCAACCATCCTATGTTTACTTATAAATCACATGCTGTAGAACTCTACATAATCAGATTATTAGACACACATGTACTTGACCTTTTAGAGTACAAACTAGAAAATAAATATAAATTGAAGTTCAAATATTTTCTTCCATGCATCAACAGACTGAATTATACACATCAAAATGTGAAAGAAAGCCCTTTGGAGACGACTGCTCTAAATCATTCTTTTTTGTTATTAGCATCTCTCAGGTGAGTAAAGGCAACAGAAGAGCATTCCTTTATCAGACTGTTGAATTCCAGACTCTGATTTCATGCTAAGAAACCCCTAATCTGTAATTTTTCTCCTAAGTGGAACTACTCAACAAACAGAGATACCCTAGGTAGAAAATGATCCTGGTTGTGGGTCAGAGATACCCAGGAAATTAATAAAAGCACAGAATTTAATTTTATGCCCAGTAGTGCTCCTGCCAGTTTAGTGTGGTTTACAAATCCATCTCTTGATGATTTTATTAGCATAAAATCATTATCTGGGACAGCTGATAAAATAAACTCCTCAACTCACCAACATGCGGTACAGCCAAGCCGTGCTATTCAGCTTAAAACAGCCAGCCAATTGTTGATTTTCACTGGACGCTGATTAACCCAAACTCAACTAAATGTATTTCCCTCAAGGAACATTTTTTTCCCTACACATCACATTCACTGGGTAGAATCAAATTAGGTATAAGGAAAAAGTAAATAGAATTTCCTATGTCCTCTTGGTAAAATATTCATTCCAATTTCCTATCATTAGGAGTACTTTTTCTAAAACCAAAATTGGTGACTTGCAAGGCTGATTCAACGTAATTGGAATCTAAGACCTGGGATTCATTAAGCCCTGGATCTGTCACTTACCTACCCTATCTTCAGACAAGTCACAAATTGGGTGTCTTGCTCACTGTATAAAGAGGGGATATAGGGGTGAGATGGGTACAGCTCAGTGGGAGAGCACATGCTTAGCATGCACAAGGTCTTGGGTTCAGTCCCCAGTACTGCCATTAACAAAAAAGAAAAAAAGAGAGAGAGAGAGAGATGCAGTGCTCACATCTAAAGTACAATTCACGTGCATTTCAACCATGGAAGTGGGAGGGTCATAATAAACGGAAGTCTTTCTTTAGTCCAGAGCCCCACAAGCATTTGCCCCGTTGAGTGTCAGTCACTATCTCTTCATCCTTCATCCCTTTCTAAATGCATACATCTCACTGGCTTCAGCATCATTCTCATGTATAAAGATTTGCAGTTTTTGAGAAACAGAATACTGGTCTTCAACCAAGACGTTCCCTAAAGGATTTTCAGGGGCAATGTTGACAACAGGCAAACGCCCAAGGACCTCTGCCCATGGAAGATACAACTTTTGTAATGTTAAAACCCCATCTCCCGGGGAGAGGGCAAAGGTTGTACCTGGTGGTGGATGTGGAAGGGACCTTACTGTCACTAGATGATGACCATCAAAGAGAGGCACAGCCACACCCAGGGCACGCTCTCTGAAACAGGACATTCAAGTGACAGGTGCTGTGTACAGGGACTGCCTACGTCGGCTGAGGGAGCCACAAACCAGAGGCTCAAGCCAAAAACCTGTGAGTTGACCATGTCTCCGCCCAACACCTTACCCCCCAAACAGCTTCCTAAGAGTTTCTCCTATCAGTCTCCTAGTCCCATCACCCCGTAATTGGAGTTTCAGCTCATGTCCCCACTGAACTTGACCCACCCTCTCACGTCTAGACTCTGCCCTCTTCAGTGTATCCCACGCTCTACCGGGAAGCTGGCTTTTCAGAATACACACAGCCGAACATAGCCTCTCCCTGTTCAAGACTACTCACTGCCCATGGGATGCTATGCAGATACTCTCACATGACCGAGGAGGTTTTCCGGATCTGGTCCTTGCCAGCTCTTTATCTTCATTTCTTGCCAGCGCTTCCCTTTCAGAGTGTAATTGCCAACTGTCTGGGGATTCACCCCAGTGACCGTGCTGTCCCCACGTCTACTCCTGCCACCCCAGAGTCTGGCTGGCAGACTCCTGTTCCCTGTTCAAATCCCAGCTCACAGGCCACCTCGCCTGGGTACCTGTTACAGATTCCTTTTCACAGATAAAACAGGTCACTCCTTCTTGTGAACCATCATCCCAAAACAGACAGTCTTGTAGATGTCCTCGGCACCCATATGCAATATGATTGTGGCAGATTCGTCTTGTGCTTCTCAGGCCTGAAAATGCTCTCTTCACCTCTGCATTACCCTGTCCACTACCTACCTGCTGGGTTCCATGGAATTTTGTAAAGATTTTTGTAACAAAAGTAAGACCAGAAACTGCCTACTTTTCTATCTTTATTAGGGACACTGGAAAACAAATACTAATGGGTTCTATTCACTAATCACTCTGGCTGCACCAAGGGAAGAAGAAATCCTGGTTCTAGGGCTCCTGCTCTTTTTTTTTCTTCTTTTTTGTAATTGAAGTATGGTTGACTTATAATGCTGTGTTAGTTTCAGGTGTGCAGCATAGTGACTCAGTCATACATACGTGTGTGTGTGTGTGTGTATATATATATATATATATAGTCTTCTTCATACTCTTTTTCATTATAGGTTCTTACAAGCTATTGAATATAGTTCCTTGTGCTCTACAGTAGGACCCTGTTGTTTATCTATTCTGTATATAGTCATTTGTATCTGCTAATCCCAGACTCCTAATTTATCCCTCCCACTCCTTTCTCCTTTGGTAACAGCAGACGGAAACCAATGAAAAAAAAAATGGGAGCCCCTGCCTTCTGATCTGACTCGGGGCACCTCAATCCCTCCTCCCTCTCCCTGTGTGCCCGGCATGATGTCGGGCCCTGGGGAGGAAGGGGCGAGGGTTACAGGGACACAGAGGATGATAAAGACGCCCTTGTCCTCTGGGAAGGTGACAAGGGGGACAGGACGTAGTTACAAAGGAGAAATAGAAAAAAATGCTGTAGGAGCCAAGAGAAGGAACAAAATCTCATCCTGAAGATCCCCTGTCCCTAAATGGTCCAGAGAAAAAGAAAACCAGAGAGTCAGCAACGAGAGGAAAGAAGCTAAGACACCCACGACTGTTATCCTAAGATCTGCATAATAAGGCTGCTATTTGGCAGACCTCAGCGTAAGTCAACAAAAGGCAGAGGGATTCTCTGTGTACTGTACTGGAACTCTGGTTTAATGCCTCAATCGGTCGTGTTTGATTTTATGTTCCAAACATAAAAAGAATGTTAATGATTACACGTTCTGTATGTTTCAAATTTATGAAACATAAAAGGAGTGAAGACTTACTCAACATCGAACTTTAATTCTCAGGCCATAAAGAAAGCACACTTTGAAGAAAAATAATTCATCATATAATGTTCTAAAGTAGGAAGCTGGATTCCAGGCAAACTTCTCCAAGCTGAGAACAATACTCACATGGCACAACTGTGAATCGGTTCCCTTGGCGTCACATGACATGACCAATTAGTCGCTAAAATATAGGGAACTGGGAACATTAACCCTTCTCAAGGTCAACACAGCTAGAATGCCTTTCCTTTTTTTTTTTTTTTAAATTGTTTCCTCAATATTCTATTTACTCTTTTCACAGGGACTATTTGGCCCCTGACTAAGGAGAACAGATGATGTAAGGGGCCAGCCCGGGACTAGGACGCAGAAGGACTGGGTCCCAGTCTTGCCCCGGCCTCTGTGGCCTCAGGCAGGGCACCAGTCGGCAGCATGGAGTTACCAAGGAGAGAATGTAGATTTGCCACCAAAATGACCTGGTCCCAACTCTGTCATTAACACCAGAAATTGACACAACACTGTAAACGGACTATACTTCAACTTCTAAAAAATATTAAAAAATGAAAATGTAAAAATTTTAAATTTTAAATAAATTTTAAAAAGCTTTCCCCATCTGTTCACCTGTAAAACCATCTACCTTCTTGAATGTTATCAAGGACTAAACAACCGTGTATATGTGTATGTATTTATATACACACATACATGTTACACTGTCTACCAGCCTGCCTGCCTCCCCATCCACTTGCCTACCTGTCTGTGTGGGCTCAACGTGGGCTCCTCACACGGGTGCCTCCGGGTCCTGCCCTCGTCTGCTGCTTTCACACTGTGACCCTCAGAACCTTCAGGCGGTGACGGCAAGCCCATTTCAGGTCTCCCTAAAACCCCGACTCAACCTGATACAGTCACCTCTCATTTACTTCAAATGTTGGGGTTCCAACAAAAGACTTGTACCATAAAAAGTTAATGCTTAACAACTTTAGGTTAACACAGTGGACCCTTGAACAACACAGGTTTGAACTGCCTGGGTTCCCTTATACTCAGATTTTTTTAGTAGAAGATACTATGGTACTACATGATGCAGATGGTTGAATCTGCGGAGGATCTCAGGTACAGAGGAACCCGGGTATGGAGGGCCCACAACAAATCATGCAGTGAGGAGGGTGGTCCCCCTAACGCCCCCATGTTGCTCAAGGGTCAACTGTATTTCCATTCTAAAAGTACACATTCTATTATTTTTCACTCTCTTCTCTTAAACACAAGTAGTCTTCATTGGGAACTTAACGGAGGTTAAAATGTGTTGGTATATATCCAAGATGTATGGTTGAGAGCGTACTGATTATCATATAAAAAACAAATTAAATAATGCTAAATAACTTAAGCAAAAGGATGGTTGAGCCCCATGCTAAAGAGAGAAGTGAAGGTTTAGAAGGAGACAGTGAGGAGGAAGCAGAAACCCTGTTGTTATGAGCTCCAATGTGAGGGTCAGCCAGGCTCCTGGTCTAGGAAGAGCAGAGAACACAAAATCACAGGACCAGACAGACACCCACCCTTCTCAGGCCCACGTGGGCTGAGACCCATTTGGGGTGATGGTTCCTATCCAAGCAACCCCCCAAAAGATTACATCATATTTGCCAAAAGGATCATTTGAGAATATCCAATATAATTTCATTAGGACTCTTCTCAGTATAGCCCAGTCCTTGGCATCTGCAAACTCATGCCTAAATTACTGAATCAGATTACATTTTTCTGTCTACAATGAAGAGGCTCAAAAATCTAAAACTCCAACAAGCACTATATGAAATGGATTCATATAACCAGTCCTCCAAACACATCCACTCCAAAAATATTTATTTACACCTACCATGTGCAGCCTAAGCAAAAAATCCACAAGTACCAACAATGAGATATGAGATTTTTTTTTATCTCAATAAAAATAACTTAAAGAAATTAGACAGAGAAAAAGCTCATGGGGAAAGGTTCAAAAAAAGAAGATAAAATCAAAGTCCATGTCTTCATAATAGGCCTGGGATGAGCCCTACTGGCTTCAGAAACTATTCACTGGGATATTTTTAATACAAAGCCAGGAGAGTGGAGAATTCTACTTCTCATGAAACTTTTTTTCTTCTCACGGCAGAGTTATTCTAAGAAGCTGTCGTCACTGGGATCAGTTCATCAGAGCGTCACTGTGCAGCTGGCTTTAATCACCTGCGTGTGTAGCTCTGCACTTGACTGCACATGGCCTGGCTCCTTCTCACGGGATGTCCTTTCATAAGCTCACTGTGGGCGATGGCGTTGGCCACGCTGGACAGTATCTCACCTACCACTGGGTGCCCCATGGATCGAGAATAAACCATTGTCAATCAATGTATTGACTGGGCTTAAGAAAGAGTCACCCTTCATGGGACTAGAAATTTGCCTAAAGGAACTTCACAGAGCAGCTCAATTCCTGTAATGTTTAAGCCAAAGACCAAATGTGGGACCCTGGGAGCCAAACCCCACTGTTAAAAAAAACAAGCTGCGGTTACCAGCGGACCCTCAGCCTCAACCATCGCTGGGAAACGCACCCCTGATCGGAGCCGTCTCCTCGAGTTACTGCATCCCATCTGTGGTACTTCTGTTGCCGGGGTCAACCGTATACCCACTTCTCCCTGAGCTTAGGGGGAAAAAAAGAGGAAGCAGACATCACTTTACAGCAGCACACAACTAATGTGAAAGTTCTTGGGTTGGGAGTAAAAACGAAGTTGCATCAGTATCAATTTTTCCTTCATCAATTTCATAAAGATGTTTATCATAGAAAGACAGATGTGACCTTAACTACTGGAGTGCAAAATGTGGCACTGTACCTAATAATTCTCAATAAAGACCTTCATTACACTGAACTTTCATATATTGCTAACTTCAAAATTAAAAAATAAAACCCAGGGGAAACCAAAAGATTTAATTAGGTCAGAAAACACTATTATAGATAAATTGTGAAATCTCTAGATCCACTTAGCATCACATCTCCTTTGAACACTGAGATATTAACCCAAACATAAATCTGCCTTACAAACAGGGTGGCAAGCCTTCCCTTTCCTGATGTGTTTGCAGCTGGGCTTCTGGAAACACCAACTTCCCCATTATCACAACACATTCCTTTAAAGGTTACCGCTCTCCAGTATTCTGGCTGTGGCATTGTTCTCATTCTGTTGTTTTTTTTTTTTTTAATATTCTTTTTTTATTGAAGTATAGTCAATTTACAATGTGTCAATTTCTGATGTACAACATAATAGCTGTTATACATATACATACATAGATTCCTTTTCATATTCTTTTTCATTGTAGGCCGCTACAAGGTACTGAATATAGTTCCCTGTGCTGTACAGTATACACTTGTTGTTTATCTATTTTATAATATAGTCGTTTGGTATCTACAAATCCCACACTCCCAGTTTATATCTCCACCCACCCCTTTCCCCCCTGGTAACCACAAGTTTGTTTTCTATGTCTGTGAGTCTGCATCTGTTTTGTAAATAAGTTCATTTTTGTCCTTTTTTTTTTTCAGATTCCACATATAAGTGGTATCATATGGTATTTTTCTTCTCTTTCTAGCTTACTTCACTTAGAATGACAATCTCCAGGTCATCCATGTTACTGCAAGTGATATTATTTTTATGGCTGAGTAGTATTCCATTGTGTATGTATGTATGTATATATGTATGATTTTATATATATATATAAAATCACCACTTCTTTATCCAGGCATCATTAAAAGCCCACAAATGATAGATGCTGGAGAGGGTGTGGAGAAAAGGGAACTCTCCTACGCTGTTGGTAGGAATGTAATTTGGTGCAGCCGTTATGGAAAACAGTATGGAGAGTCCTCAAAAAGCTGAAAATAAAGTAACCCTATGATCCAGCAATCCCACTCCTGGGCATATATCCAGAGGAAGCTCTAATTTGAAAAGATACATGCACCCCAATGTTCATATCAGCACTACTTACAATAGCCAAGATGTGGAAGCAACCTGAATGTCCGTCGACAGATGACTGGATAAAGAAGTTGTGGTATATTTATGCAATGGAATACTACTCATTCTGTTTTTATGTTCTCTTCTTCTAGCTCAGTGATCCTTGGCTTCATGGAATGTATAGATCTGACAATCCGAACACAGCTACCCATGACCAGTCTGCTCAGGAGAAATGGATAACGTGCAGATTTTATAATTCCTTGGTTTACAAAGCTCTTTAGAGACAATTTAGCATTTACTCAAAGGGTGGTTCACTGACCCCCTGCATCAGAATCACCTGGATAGTTTCTTAAAACACAGCTCCTGAGGCCCCACCCCAGCCCTGTGGAATCACAACTGCTGGAAGTGGGGTTGGGGCGGAACCTTAGGTCTCCTTCTGGTGATGCTGTCACTAGTTGAAGGGCAGGTGAGACCCTCCACTGGGGCTGTTTTCCTAGCCTCTCCTGGCATCAACTGGTCCTGAAGCTGATGTCCCTCTGGCTCCCACTCACCTCTCTCCCGTGAAGCCCCGCTCTCCCAGGTCACTTCCACATGACCAATGGGGATCTCCGCCTGTATCCTGACCTGCTCATCCCTGCAGGTTCCTTCAGTACATCTGCACGCAACCACTCCCCACTCCCATACACAGCAGGTTCCTGGACTCTTCTGAACGTTTCCAGGGGACATCTCCTGCCCACCTTCCCAGCAAAGTCTTGCTCACTCATCCATTAAGACCCACTGCTGCAGAACCTGCTAGCTCTCTCCCTAGTCCTTACTGGCTTGTTGGTTCTTCATTGAATGCCCGTAATTCTCACACGTATGAGACTATCCTTCTGCATGCTCTGTAGAGAGTACGTCCAGCCACTGGTCTCTGCAGCCACGTGGTGGGTGCTCTGACCTTACTGCAGAAGCAGGGACTGGTACCCAGCTGCCCAGAGTGGTCACCCTCTAACTATCGGTAGTAAGACTGAAGAATGGCCAACTTACATCTCTACACAGGAACACAGATCACCCAAAGTACTGTGGAAGTAAGGAAAATGGAGGCTGGGGGATCTGCCTGATGTAGCAAAGCCACTCCAGGCAGCATCCAGTACCTCCTGATCCACACAAGGGTTCTGGGCAGCGTGGTAACAGAGGGGAAGACACAGGATCCTGACCCTGATTTTCATCTCATTCGCAACACAGGTCATGTATGTGACCAGCAATAATTCAGCTTTGTGACA
Source organism: Camelus bactrianus (assembly GCF_048773025.1). Taxonomy (NCBI): domain Eukaryota; kingdom Metazoa; phylum Chordata; class Mammalia; order Artiodactyla; family Camelidae; genus Camelus; species Camelus bactrianus. The sequence goes on from NC_133562.1 coordinate 3,034,852, forward strand.
ATGTCAAACTGGAGATCACCAAGGGGCTATTTCAGATTAGGAAGAACAAGGGAGAAGCCACAGGGGAGAAGGCGTGTAAGGTGTGGCTGGGAAGATGACTCAAGTCTGGAGGGATAGTTAGAGAGATTCCAGAGAGTCCAAACGCACAGAGGAGGGGGCACCTGGTGAGAAGGCTGCTTACTCTGTGTGTGTGGAATCAAAGTTCACTGCAGCACAGAGTGTTGGAGGGTGGGGGCAGTGCTGAAGACCAGGCTGCAAAGGTGGAGCTGAGCAGTGGAGTCCCAGGCTGGGGTCCAGCCAGGGCAGGAACTGGATGACCACACCGTCACACTTACGATTCCAGGTGGCCATCCTCAACAGCCAAGTGACAGACAGGGCAAAAATGTTACCTGATCCTACAGAAGGAGAAGAGGTCGGAACATTGCTCTCACTTGCCCACAGTACGGAGGTAGAAGTTGACCCTCGGTTTCCCAGCCCCTCAAGGCACGTCTTCCTTACAGGGTAATCGCCATACACAGTGCAGTGGGATGACTCTTCCAGGGACATGCCTTCCCACTCAGGCTACTCAAGTAAATTGCATCGTTACTAAAAAGGGCACATGGGAGTCAGATGTCAATCTTGAATTTTATCCCCAAACAGCAATGACGTCTCAACACCACAGAAGATCCTTTCTAGACTTATTAAATAAAGATTTGACAACAACAGAAACAAGTTAATTAAAGAAAGGCACGGAGAAGGCAGATTTACTTCCGCAAATAGATACCAGAGAAAATTCACTCCTAGAATCAACTACCGATAATTCCGCCCAACAAACTAATCCTTTACAAACTGAAGCGTGTTAAGCAGGAGTGCTTTGAGACGCGATACACTCAGCAGGCGTGTTTACAGGAAGATTCAAGGATGCACAGAATTAACTGTTTGTTTTCCTTTATGTTTGCATCGGAAACCTGACCTTACACTGAAAGCAGCCACAATGAACCTTTAAGAAAACACAGACGTGGCGGCAAGGTGCTGAGAGATCCAATCTCCCTTCAAAATTGGAAAGAAACACAAGTGCATGCCAGCTTGGAGCAGCTGTGCGAGAAAGGAAATTAATATCAAAGCTGGAACAGCATCTCTGTTCCACCAGGAAGATGAGAACAATGGTGTTTGGCCCAAAAAGGACAAGGAAACAGGAGTCTGATAGGGACAGAGGAAATGAAGACAGATAGTACAAAGAATCCAAAATGGGACAAATTTGGGCAAGTGGCACTCGAGAGGGAGAGGGAGAGGGAGGTTTGTGATGAAGGATGTGACCAGAGCAGCCACAGCCCTAAAATGCTCTTCAACTCCTCAGTCTCCCGCATAGAGAGCGGCAGGTAACAGGAAAGTGACTACACATAAAAATTTGTAGAAGAGCACAAACATCATTCATTGTATCCCATCATCTTCCAAGGCAGAATTTTTCTCTAATAAAAGGTTTGGTCACACTTTGGGCAGACAATATTTAAGAAAAGAGACAAAGAGATGGGGTCAGAGTATTTTCATCTCATTTTAGTTTGAATCCATCTAAAAGCCAAATCCACACACAGTAGCAAATTCTTGCACTGTCCTCATATCTCGTGTTTCCTTTGGACCCAGTTTCACTGACTGCTCCCTGGAGCAGGAAGGCTACCCCGACCCACACCCTGAAAGGACGTGCTGCCATTTTCTTATTCCTCTTCTCACTATAAAAAAAAAAAATCAAAAAACTATGCTGATGGAAGAAGAGATCACAACACCCAGCTCCTCAAAGGCCCTTCGAGATGAAAACCGTGCTCATGTTCTTCTCTGTTAGGTCCTCCACCTTCCAGACCTAAACTTCCACTCTCACCTCTAACAGATCTACCTTGACTCCTTTGGATGGTCATGTTTTTTTCCAGGCCAATCTCTGGTTTGTCTGTGTTTTCGCTGATCATTTTAGCCCTTCCTGTAGGGTTACCCATCCTCCACTAGGTCCACTTGTTAGAGTTGTCTGATAATTATCTGCAGATTCTTAGCACAAACTGGTCAGTTACCCTAGTAAATTTCAACAACAAGCAATTCATCAGAAGGGTAACTAAGAAATGGTAGATGGGAAAGCCACACTCTGGCAGTGACCTGGAGAGAAGAGACACAGATGAGACGGGGCCACAGGGGTGGTCTGCCTAGGACCGTGGAATCTCGCGACACTCTGTCCTCTGCCAAAACCACATAGGGAACTGTCTCTGACTCACCCCAGTGGTCATTCCCTCGAGGTTCACACGTCCTGCGGTAAGCGTCTTGTTGGCTGCATGGAATCACAGACCCACATTCAAGCCATCAGGGAGAAGCGGGGGGCCTCCATCCCACTTTGGCTTCCTCAGAGGGAGGTGAGCCTGCCTCCCACTTGCCCTGAGATCCCTGGTCCATTGCTGGTCACGCCTGCTGCTTATGCCTCCAGAGAACCACCTGGGGAGAGTGAGGCAACACTGCAGCAGAGGCAGTGTGACCACCAGTCCAAGCAAGGGTGTGTCCCCTCACTTTCGAGGGGCACAACTGGCCGGCAGCTATTGCAGGCGAGGCGGACCACAGCTCGACATCTCAACACTTCAAGAAAAGGAGGACACGCGAGGGAGGGGCCAGGATCTAGTCTGTGGTAAATGACGCACGTCTGTTTGTTTACTATTCACACACTCTCTTCTCAGTCAAATATTTGCTTGGACTACATGTCCATGTTTGTTTTAGATTCAAGTGCCCGTGAGATGGCATCATATTCCACGACACTCTGCCTACAAAAGCACACAGGAAAACGGACATAGTTGCAGAAGGTCTCTTTAGACTGCTTCGTGCAAGACCCAGCACAGTGCTATGTGCACAAGGATCCTCAGTAATCATTCACTGATGACAGAAATGATCAGGTGTGTGATGAAAAAATGCAAAGAAGGAAGAGAAAATCAAAACACAAACTACACAACACTGGCTAAGATTGAACAGCCCCACTAATCTACATTCAACATGATGTTTTAAGGCATTTTCACATACTTGAAATAGAAGCTTGTCATTTTGAAAAATAAAAAGGAATAAAAAGGAATACAGCACTATTAAAGATATACTGGGCAGACTTACAGCTCATGCGTGAACAGTTATGTTAGCAGTGCCAAAATGAAATAGGAGGAGATGGGCCAAAGAGGAGAAGAAAAAAAAAAGGTGAGTGAAGCCAAAAATCCAACAGTGTAACGGGTCCCAAAATGAAGTAGTATGCACACAGCCAAAAAGAAAATAGAATTATAAATTAAGCCAACAGCAAATGGTGTGATTCCACCAAAAACATTAGCGAATACAGCCAAAACAAAAATTATATCAACAATGATAAAAATGGCATTTTAAAGAGAAGCAAATTTAACCACTTGAAATGTCTTAAAATTAGTATGACAGAAATTGACACATTGTAACTGACTATATTTCAATTTTAAAAAAGTAAAAAAAAAAAAAAAAAAGAAAGAAAGAAATATGACAAAGCTGGTCTGCAGTCCTGTGGGAACTAACTTTGTTGATCTGAACCCTGGTTATGTGACACAGAGAGGCTGAGAAGGGAAATTGATACTACTGTCCCTTTTCCACGTAGCAGTGACTTAACGTACCTCACTGAACACTCACACTCAGCAACCCTGCCAACAAGGAACCATCGTGTTCCTTTGACTAAGGAGCAAACTAAAACTGGCAGAGGGAGGTTTCTGGAGACGACAGAATCAAGTCCGTGACAGCAACCAGCACTCAAATCAAGACGGGCACGCTTTCAGCACCTACCCACCTCCACTTTTTTTCGTTTCACAAGCATTGGATGGGATACAGCAATTACGATAAAGCTACCTCTCGATGGCTGCTTTACAAAACTACTCATTTCCAAGTATGTTCAATCAAATTTATACGTCTAGCGAAGGAGCAGTAGCCCCTGCCAAACTGGCTTCAACTCCCTACCAAACCAAAGATTCGTAAAGACTCCTCTTCCACGTCTTGTTCACCATAACGTTTTCAGCATCCACCCCTCCCCAGTGATTCAACTCCAAAACGACCTTTTCCTTTCAAGAGTGGCTATAAAATTAAGAATACTTACAAAAAAAGAAAAAACTTGACTTCAAGCCAAGAACATCCATGGAAATAACTAATAAACTTGGCAGGTATACTTTTTGCCAAGTGGTCCCAGCTAAGAAGCCCAAGGACATCTGAGCTGAGTAGGAAGTTTTCTCTGACTGCTATTTCCATGGCTCACAGGTCCACGTTCAACCTTAATAAAACCTAAAATTAGCCCTTACTGTCATGTTTCCTACTTCTAGAAATTACAGAAATATTTAAAGAGAAGAAAGTACTTGAGGTCCATCATAGGGACTTTTCTAGAATGTCACACGGTCCAAGCACAAGTGACGTTCAGAATCACACCACAAAGACAACAAGATCCAGAAGACAGAGACATGTATTCAGCTTCCCTCTTACTCCTGGCCTTGGTGTTCAACCCTGGGCAGAGAAAGGCTCAGGGATGCGGGGAGGTCAATTTTGTTGGGGACAGAGGTGCGAAGGAGGCAATTCTAGGTAGATATGTACGCATCCCCAAAACGAAGAAATCAGGAGATAAAAGGTGACCGTGAAAGGGCATATATTTTATCCATATCTGCGGAGAAAAGAACTGTTCCAGGAGTGACCAACAGGTGGGTAGGAGGAAGCTGGGGTGTGGCATAGCCCAGGTAAGAATGCCAGCTGTTAGAGCACTGGAGGGTCTCACATGTCAAACAGGAAACTTTTATTTGCTCTCATGGCCAATAAAGAGCCATTCCAGACACCTGAGCAGAGACAGATGCAAGGAACAGTATTCAATTTGCAGCTGCCCAATAGGAAGCAGAACAAAAAAGACACTAGCCGTCACCCAGGGAGCACAGAGGTGGCTTCAGAATGAGGAGAAACAGTTAAATGCACAATGTACATGGGAGGAAGGTCTGGCAATACAGAAGACGGCATGTCAAAAAAAAAATAGCAAGCTTGTTTTAGTAAGAGGCTTAGAGATCATCTGAATGTTCCTTTTTTAAAAAAATAAAACAACAGAATTTAAAAGTGAACAAAGGATACACATTTACATTTAGCTTATCAGAACTTAATTTATCCCCATGGTGTTTCCTTTTACATTTATTAAAGTGATCACAGAGAAAAATACTTGTTAGTCATGAAACTGTCCTGTATTTTTAATTTTCTTAGCAAAACCTTGGAAGATAGTAGGTAAAGGGGGATTTATATACAAACCCTCATCATGTTGGATGCGAGGTCTTCAAACCTAAAGTGAATAAGGACCTTTCTTGTGAAGTGAAAAAGCCACAGGTAACCGACTTGAACTGCCGTTACCACACTAGATACCAGGCTTCTTAAGCCATCTGCAAACACAGGCTTTTATCCGACTTGCTTTAAATGAATTTTGTGACTGCTTGACAAAGCCAAACAGATCTGGCCTCTCCAGACAATTTTGCTTAAAAACAGAATTTTTTAACCCCAGGGACTTCTGAAATGACTTTAAAAAATTTCCCAACATGTAGAGTGAGCATATATATCTCGGCTTTCTAAACCACAAAACACTAGATGCAGGTAAATCAGCGCTCAAGAGAGCACCTCTCCCAGCAAGCGCCATCTTTTAGCCCTTGACCCTGTAACCGCAAACCCTCTGCCTTCCCATTTCGACGGCTCAGACCATGAGGAGTAAATAGGGTCAGAGTGGAATTACCCTTAAATAAGGGCTCCAAGTCCTACTACCATCAAGACAGACATTTCCCACGTGGTCCCAGGGAATTTTTTTTAACACACTCCTAATCTCAGTTAAAATTAAAATATTGCTTACATCTGGATATTCCAAAATATACCAGGAGACCAGGCAAGTTGGGGATTGCAGGAAGAAATGCAATTAATGAGCAACTACTATTTAAAGACCAAGTCTCTGTCAAAACAGCTAGACAAAAAAAAAAAGTGGTTTTGAACACGCAGAGCTTGCAGAAGTGCTGCCAACAAACCAGCGGGTGGCACTTCCGTCAGCTGAAACGGAGCTCTAATGGGGGGGGTGTCCCCTCCCTCGGGCTCCCTCCCGGCAGCAGTCCGCTTGGCCGCACATCCCAGGCCCATTCCTGCAGGGCTCCCTGTTCTTAACAAGGCCATTTGAGGGGCCTGTCGGGGCAAGGAACCCCAAAGCCAAACGTCAGAGCAGCTAGAAGGCCTTCAATGCACGTCACACGAAGCAAAATGACTCCTCACTGGGAGGGGACTCCTCACTGGGAGGGGCCTCATCCTGGGCAGACTGAGACCATTTAATTTGTTATCAGGAAATAGCAACTGAGGAATTCTAAACGTATCCTAGAGCGAAACACTGGCAGATGCCTCCAAACTTTTTTCACTGAAGAGAAATTTCTAGGACATCTCACCATGTCAGGAGTTTCTCCCTCTGTCGTGGGACAGGGCCTCCTTACCAGCACCCTTCCATCATGGAAACAGATGAGTGGGGGCCCCAAGGCAAGAACTCTGCCTCCTGTTCGTACAGCGGTTCACCATAGTGGCTTTGGAGATGCTGTAAAATGCTGACCTGCCGCCATCACTAATGATGCTGGGAAAGTACACGTGGCTTTTGCCTCCTGTGTTAACAGGGATTAGATTAGTCGAGAAGGGCAGGAAACCTCAAATGTCGGTGGGTTAAACAGGACACCAGAGTTTCTCCCTCCCAAACAGATGGTGTCTGTGGAAGTAGCCCGGGGCTGAAGGGACACCTGTGCCCCACGATGTCCCCAGAATCCCGAATCCCTCCAGCCTGTGGCTCCACAGACCAAAGGAGTGGCCTTGATCTCACTGTCGAGATGAGGCTCCATCCGGCACATTCACATTCCTGGTGGAGGGTTGGAGGACGGGGGAGATGTGTCTAAAGACACTGGAGGGACCGTGTGAACTGCACTTCCACACACAGCCCACTGTGTAGAGCAGGCCAGCTCAATCCAGGGCTCCCAGCCGCATGCGGCTATTCCAACAGAGGGCCATGCCTGTAGGAGACCCTGGCGTCACGAGGTGGTCATCACCTTCCCTCTCTCCCTGGAATATACAAATATACAGGTACAGCCCCCGATGCCGTCCTGCCTCCTCCACCCTCCCTGGCTGGAGCAACCTCTCCTTGGAAACAGCCACCAGACATCCCCCATCCAGAAGGAGAAGGAATGCGGGAAGGAGATGTCATCCTACTATCAAAGCTATAATGGGGTGAAAAGGCGGAGGGAGGAGGTGTTCAGGTGTCCCAAGCAGGAACTCTTGAGCGTGATTTTACAGAAATATCAATCCATATGATCGCCAGGTTCCACTTATTTAAAATATGATTCTTTGGGTCTATTCCAGGCTCTCAAGAATTTAGCGGACTGATAAAACTGCATACGCTTGTAAATGTCTGATTTATGCCTCACTCTCGAAGGCTGTCATCACTGATTGGCAGAACTCTTCCAGGACTTCGAAAACATCATGTCATTGTCTTCTGGGTGCCACTGTTCCTGTTGAGAAATCAACTCAAAATTTTATCGTTGCTTTTTTGAAGATCAGGTGCCTTATTTTCCTCTGGATGCTCCCAGCATTTCGTCATTGTCTTTGATTTTCAGCAATTTGATCACAATCTGCCTAGGTATAGTGTTCCTTGTGTTTTTGTGTTTATCTTGTTGAGGTTTGAAATCTTCCCAAATGTCTGCCCAATGCTTTTCATCAGGTTTGGAAATTCTTACGTACCACCTCTTCAGACATGGCTGCACGCCCTTTCCTCTCCGCTTTTCCTGGTGCTTTGTAATATATACCTACCATGTCCAGATGCCCCTTAGGCTCTTCTCTGTATTTTTCATCTTTTGTCTGTCTCAGCATCAGTCTTTATATTTTATTGTCTTTTCACTACTTTTCATATGTTTAAATCATCTACTGAGTTTTTAATTTTAGCTACAGTACTTCTTAATTTTAGAATGTCTAGTAATGTCAAAATTCCAATTTTTCTTTTAATTCCTCTAACATATTAGCCATAGCTATTTTAAAACACATAATCAATCACAACTCATTTTTTCCCGACATATCCTATAGATCTGTCTCTACTGTCTGTATCTTCTCTTGGTTGTTGGTCGCAGGTTTGCCATCTCTTCATAGGCCTGGTTCTTTCTGATAGGCTTCTGAGAGGCAGACAGGTTTGGGGCACTAGCAATTCCAGACCACCTTGATTTAATCAGAGGTTGGGCTGGTTTGAGCTGGTCTACCTCCTATTCATCGTAACACCCAGGATGTGGCCCTTGGAGTCCCCAGGCCTGGGGTATTTACCTTCTCCTTGGCAGGGGTTGAGCTCCAATCTAGTTACTCTACCACCAACCCTGTGAGTCTCTTGAAAGCTCTGCTCTTTGATATCTGTTGTCAGTCACCAAAGTGCACATTAAGAGGCGAAGACACTCAGTATTGTTCTTGGGGAGAAAAGTGGCCCCACATACAGGGTTCACAGCTCTGGACTTCCTGGATCACACAATTGCTCTTTGGAAGGCCTCTGATGACGTCAGAAAGACAGCTATATATGTTTATAGTCCATCCAGTCTTCTAACTGTTCTCAGCAAAAGGGTTAACCTCAAACAACTTAGTTCTATTGCCAGTGACTGATGGGCTGATAAACTTTTCTCTCCATCCTTACAACTCCAAGAAGTACTACTTATTATTGGCATTTTATAGCAGAGAAGATGGATGTTTGGAGAGTTTTGATAATTTACCCAGATTCATCAACTCCCAAAAGACTAAGTCAGGATTTGAGCCCGATTCAATAGAACTCCAGAGCTGAGGCTCTTAACCACTGTTTATTATCCTTCCTCTGATTCTATCCCTAATTCAACCTAAGTGATAGAAATATGCAGAAAATGGCTTGCCAGGATTCAGAGCAAGGATTCTGACTTCAAAATCCCATCCTCCTGACAGTCTTTGTACTGAAGTTTGGAACCTAAATACATTTAGCTTTTGTCTTTTCCTATGGGAAAATAAATTTAAATTTCAAACAAATGACATTTTGAGATGCAATCACAGCTCAGTTGACAATAAGATAAGATCCACGATGACAACTATTCTCATGGTTGCTCTGGAAAAATACTGTGGGTGGGTATCCCATATAGCTCTCATTCTTTAAACAAATAAACTAAAGACACAAAATGAAGACCCTGGCTTTTGATTCATTTAGTCATTCAAAAAACATTTATCTATTACCTACCAGGCAGTGTTCTAGGCACTTAGATTTATTTTAGTAGATGAAACAGGATATAAACATAAACATCACACACAAGCCAATTATATAGCTCGTAAGTTCTACAGGGGAGGGGCGGGGAAGAGCTGTGTAGAAGGCCTGGGATGGCAGGATAGGAGATAAAAGGCAGTTTGCAGGGTTTTACTTTTTACATAAGATTTTCTAAAATGCAGTTCATAATTACTCCACCTTACTCCCCTGCATCCATCATCAAGGCATACTTCTTTGCAGAATAACTGAACCCTTTTTCACCTGCCAGTTCAATTTCCTACTACCTTTAGAAGCCCTGGGGCAAAACCCTTAGCATTCAATATCCATTCTGAGTAACGATGATGCCTTTAGACGTGCAGGAAAACAAATACCTAAATTCTTCTTCGGCAACAGAATCTGGTATGCTCCACAGTACAGCCTTGCTGAGCCCCAAAGCTGCAGACAAACGGAATCTGATTTTTTTTCCCAAATCTGATTTTCCTGATTTTTCCCAAAACCTTTTAAAGAAGCTCTACCGAGTAGTTCTTGAAAACATATAGCCTGGTTTAGGCTTTAAAAAGGACTTCCCCAGTCAGTCTAAATAACATAAATCCAAGTATGATGCTTTCCCACTAATTGCAGAAAAAATCTAAGTCAGAAGCCTGATTTCATGGTAATCATTGCCATTTGTTTGATGAATTTTACAGTTATTTCAGAATCCTCACGAAGCTTCTCAGATAAGAGCACGCTAAGCCCAGAATAAAAGCTGCTGAATAATGCATTCCTGCCTTCATGTAAACAAAAGTATTATTAATTTTGATAGCATCTAGGGATATTCTTAATCCACAATTTAAAAGAAGAGCAGAGGTTTCTCTGTAAACCAGTTTACAAGCCAAAACACGGGTAAGAATAATTTCTACTACATATAAATTTCCCTTTTTTGTTTTATGGCTAAAATATTCAGGGGAAGATTCACTGACATTACTCAGCCACACACTTAATCCTACTGTGGGAAGGCCTCCATCTGTCTCTTAAATAAAGCAAGAGTTCCGTTTGTCTAATTTGTTGACATACCAGGTTTCAGCCAGCCTTTCCCTTTTTCTTTTAAGAATATCATATTATTCAAAATTCGTCAAGTAATTGTATTTATTTCTACCATTCTGGTGCTTCACGGTCATCACCAAGTGAACACTTAAGAGCAAACTGACAAGTTACTGCCATGGGTTAAGACAGAAAATTTCTTAGACTGTTGTGAAAGACTCCATTTTAAAACGCTATAGAGTAAGAATATTCACTTTCATTGGCACAACATGATCCACTGCACCAAACATTTTTACATGCATTATTCCATGACAGCCTCACCGCAGCATATTAAATTTCACAAGACAGGGATTACAATTCCCATTGTTGTAGGTGATAAAAGTTAAGTGACCAGCAGTGGCCACATAGATGCTAGTGCAAAATCGATATGCGGACCCCTTTCCTTACTGCTCGGAATAACTTAAATCCTAAGCGCCGGACTCTCATCGTTCGAACCTCAATGGAGGTGGACAACCAGACATGCCACTTAACATCTTTGCCCTTGTCTCTTCTCACCAGTCAAATGGGAACATGATCACAGGTTTCACCGCACTATTATCAGAATTAAATCAGGAAAAGCACACTGAGCACTGACACTGATGCCCATGTAATGGGCAAACCCTCTCCAAGATAAATCAGTGCAACTTAATTCTCAATTTTGAAGTTAAATTTCTACTTTCAGTAGAAGTGATTAACAACTTGATAAATGTAGGCTCACCATAACTTACCACAACCTACCTCTGGCTACTTCGCGCACTTCTGTCTTACAGGATTCAAGGATGCTTCAGTTCTCTGCCTGAATCTGATCTGCTACAGAGTCCCAGGGTCTCCTTCTAACCAAAGGAGTCTCTTTAAAAGACAAAACTACTTTTTTCAAATATACATCTTTTTTTACATTTAATTTTCTAATTCAATACCTTAAATAAAAATGATGAATAAACAGCTGGGTGAGTGAATGGAACAGTGAATAGAAAGACACAGCACTGGTGGGAAAAATCCAGGGACTCCACTGTTGTGCACAAGCTGACTGAGAATATCCCAAAAGTCTATGCACTGCATAAGAAAAGGAATCAAAAGCTCATTTTTGCATCCATTCATCCCAAATCCTGTGTTGGATTTTTTTTTAAGTTGTTGGAAATAGCCAACATATTTTTCACTCACTGTAACTTAAATTCTTCTTTCAATGTATGATGGCTTAAAAATGGGAAGATGAAGACTGTCCGTAGGATTCTTTCTACTGGGCTCTCATGTGTCACCTTTTTCCCGGGAGTTTCAAGTTTATCCCCTTTAGTTGTAGATATTTGAGGATTTCTATCCATCACTTCCCACACCCCCATGTCTTGTCTTCCTTCAAACTCTAGGAAACTGCAGTGGGGGATGAGGCGTTAATGGCATAAGTAATTAGGTTCTAAACGATGCCATGGGTGGCACGTCAGGGCAAGAACAGCTAGTGACAAATGGGAGCTCAGCCACTCCTGTAAACAGGAACTTCCCTGCAGGACAGCTTCCTCCCCTGGGATCTATAATTTGGCTGTTGCCTTAGAGAACTGATGAAAGCAATTACAGGACAAAAAGGCTGATTTCCCCTGCATCTGTCAAGGCGAAGTCAGGGATAATGTTTCACTTACACTAACGGAATTCAGGGTTTCTTGCAGAATAGGACCTGAAAGATGAATCCAACCTAATCAGAGGCACTGGCACCTTATTGAGATGAAAACCCCTTAAGGAGTTTCCCAGCCTTAAAGGTCAAGTCACTTATTCAGAGTTTGCGGGGGTTTTGTCAAAAATGACCACCTTCAGGGCTTCATGGAAGCCAAAGGGGAAATGCAGAGACATTCCTGTGGGTTTCCATTCACTGAAAATATTAGTGACCAACAAATACAATGCTCTATTAAAAAAATCACAAAGGAAACCAGGCATAAGAAAATAAATTTCTGGCCACCAATGTTTTAAAATGATAGTATCTGAGGTCAAATGGCAAACGTTTCTTCACACCTAGAGTGAGGCGGGCCCAGCAGCAGGCAGGATGGGACTCCATCCTGAGCGCCACCCTCGGGCCACACACCCAGGTGGCTGCCCACGCCCAGGTCACAGCCTGAGGACAGTCAAGGCGGGGAGGCTGGGCTCTTAGGTGTGAAGCCTATGGAAGCCCTACTGCAGGCTAGGGACATTCACAGAACACCTACCACGTGGCCACCAGGACACCAGGAACTTTTCACCAAGCAGCTTATTTTGCACCCAGAGCAACCCACCTGCCTGTACTGATTATTCCCACTCACCAGTGACGACACTGAGCCCACGAGGGGGTAGCATCTTTCTCCAGGTCACAAAGCCAGTTCTCCTCCCTACCACTCACCCCTGCCCCACACTGCTACCACTGCAATCCCGCCCACCAAAAATAAGGACGGACATGATGCTGCCCATGGAGTGGAGGGTGGGATGGAGAAAACCAATCAAAGCCCTCGGAGACCTGAGAGCAGCCCTGTTTCAACAGAACTTTCTCCAATGAAGGACATGTTCAGAAGGACTATACCCAGAATGCCCACGGAGCGCTTGAAATGTGGCCGGTGTGACTGAGGAATGAAATTTACAAATTTCCTTAATTTTTATTCTTTCAGATGTAAGTTGCCCAGTGTGGCTAACAGCTACCATGATGGACAGCCTTAGAACTGAGGAGAAACAGAAGAATTTTTCTCATAGGTGTCAATACAGGACAGGACATAGAAAGTGGAGGATTCTATAAGAGACATTCTAGGAGTTTGGGATTAACAGATACACCCTAATATGTACAAAATAGATAAACAACAATGACCCAATGTATAGCACAGGGAACTATATTCAATTTCTTGTAATGAGCTGTAATGGAAAAGAAACCAAGTATATATATAGCAGAATCGCTTTGCTGTACACCTGAAACTAACATTGTAAATGAATTATGCTTCAATAAAAAGTAAGAAAAAAAAATGTAAAAAAATTCAAGAAAGGAGACATTATCTCTTGTTGCAAAAGTCACATTGATTTGGCCACCCCAGTGTAGGTGATGGAAGCAAAAAGAACTTTCTAAGCAGAAGAAGCAAAAACAAGGAGACTATAGGCAAGCGTGAGAGTATTGTTCCAAGCCCATGTGGCCGAACTGTAAAACATGGGAAGATGCAAAACACAGAGAACGTAGCAAAATAACATAGGAGACAAACAGGGAAAATCTGGTCAGTTGTTAAAACGTTCATGGTGTGCATCCCCCATGAAATTGTAAGGCTGAGGAGTGAGGAGGAAAAGGAAGATGGTAAACTCATCAAGAGAAAAGCATCACTTAAACTGGGAGTTCGAGATTTACAAATATTAACTACTATATACAAAATAGATAAAAAAAAAAAAACAAATCTCTTCTATAGAGCACAGGGAACTATATTCACTATCTTGTAGTAACCAATAATGAAAAAGAACATGAAAAGGAATATACGTATGTATATGTACAACTGAAACATGCTGTACACAGGAAATTGACACCACATTGTAAATCAACTACACGTCAATAAAAAATAAACACAATTTTTTTTTAAAAAAAAGAGAAAAGCATTACTAATACAAAGGAATGAAAAATAGAACTGTGTGTCCAAGGGAATGAATGCTTCTAAGTAAAAGGCAAAATGTACTGAAAAAGCATTTTTGAGAGGAATGCATTGAAGACAGCAGGGTGAAATCCAACGTATTCTACAAGCAGGGTCACCGTGGGAGCTACAATGCCCACAACTGGCCACACGAGGGCGACACTGGGGACGCCAATGGGTAGCCACAGTCACTGCCCAGGACAGGAACAGATGTCTGTCTTGCAGTATGTCTCACTTCACTAGGAGTGCCACGTCCCCATCAGGATCTGGTCCACGCGGTCCAAAGGGAGCACGGGATGGGGGCTGGGGGCTGAGGAACCATCTCGCACAGGCTGGCAGATGAGGGGCTGGCACAGGTCCCCACACCCATCACTCACCCCGAGGAGCCCCTCACAGGCACTGGGACTTACCAACCACCGGCCTTTTACCAACCAGATGCAATGGCTGACCTTGACTTCTGCAGTCTTGTCTAATCCATGAGGTCTAACATATCCTCTCACTGCGGGGCAGACAAAGCAGACAGGGGCCTGAGGGCCACATTCACGTTTCTCAGCATCGAACAACCCACTGTCTTTATTTTATTTCATCCAAATGACTTGACAACACAGAGAGATCAGGAAATCGCAGTTTTATGAAAACTCTGCAGACCTAGCAGATCTATGCCTGGGAGTCCAGGAACCTGCATTCCCACCTGGAGCCAAGCAGAGGCCCCACCTCTGTAGGGCCTCACTTACTCATGTCACTTGTCCCTCGCCTAGGAAGTCACCTGGGTCTGGGGTCCTTGCCGTGAACAAAGCGGCACTGCAGCTAAGATAGGAACGCGAGCTTACGTGGAAATAAACGCCCAGAGGAAGGCAGGGAAGTTTTGTCCTCATGAATGTGGAACCATCACCCTTCCGAGAATTCATTTTTCCCCCTTTGCCAACGGGGCTGCCCTAGACCATTTTCAATTGAACTTGAGCAATGTCACCATGCTTCTTAGAACATTCATGCTGCTAAGGCTTTTTCAGCAGTCATAGAATCCCATACCATTTTCTCTCCTTTTCTAATTAACGTACACAGTAGATCTCCAGCCAACCTCACTTCTTAAGAAGGAAACTACAACTCAGATACATTTTTAATGTCAACTCTGCTAGAATTCAGACCTGCCCGCCCTCTCCAACCGCTCCCCACCGCCAAATTTTTATCTCTTCACAGAATTACATGATCTTCTTGATTTATACGTGGAACACTAGTCTAGACTTAATTAAAAATTAAACTTTTGAGTATACATAAAACCACAATTACATAAACATAGTCCAGATTTATTAGCTAAGCCAAAACCTAATTTAAGGCTGAAATATCACAGAGGCTGGGACTCATTCGCCTTGGACAGAACCAACGTACCACCTTGTTCCTTCGCTTCCTATCAGCCCATCTCCAATCCTCTCCCCAAACCACGCTACCCAGATGCACACAGATTTGGGGTGCCCAGTCTTTGTCCTCCTTCACAGTGCTGGATATTAATGCTGATCATCTGTCCTCCATATCCCCAGGCACCGCTGGCTCAGAAAAGCTTTGGCACCTTTAATGCAAAGCTGGTCAGGGTCTCATTTGGCTTTGCTGCAGGTGTGGAACACAGGACTGGGGATTTCAAGCCCGTCACGGTGTGAAACGTTTAGTGCAGTGAGTATTGTCATTTTTGGAGGGAGGGGGTTTATGTCTAATACCTGCATCATAGTGCAGAACTGCCTAAACATGGTAGGAAGTTGGCAGCCTAAGGACTCTGGAAAAGCTTTGGAAATGAACCCACAAGCTTTACGCCCAGAGGCTCAGATTCAGTGGTTCAAGTCCAAGACCCAGGTCCATATAGTGAATACGTCCCCCAGGAACTTCTGAAGACCTGGTGGCTTCAAGAAGCAATGTCCTCTACTGGTTTGAGCTGCAAGGCTACAGCAAGGTCAAGGCTACCAGGAGGTCAGAAGAGGCAGTATATGAATACAGAGGAGGAGGAAGAGGAGGAGCCAAGGGTCTGGTTTGGGAGAACAGGAGTCTGAAGATATCCTTTATAACAAAGCACAGCTGCAAAGAGACCCTTCCTCTATATTGATAGCCTTGTATCTTGTCTGCATTGGTCTCCTCAGTGATGGGCTGTTACCAGGGGGCGTTGGAGGACAGACCTAGAAATCCTTTCCAGAGTCTGGCTTTTCATTGTACCATTCATCTCAAGTAACAATCAAAGACAACTGAAAAACAAACACAGGTGTTCCCTAAAAATGTTCTTCACAGAACCTCTTAGAAAGTCTAGGGCATTTACCAAGTGATCTTCATTCTTTAGGCTCATTGGGGAGGTGCGGACAAATGGGCTGGTCAAGGGAGAACGTATCAACTACAAACATGGGCACTACAGAGAGGATGTGAGACAGAGAAGGTGGTTAACAGTTGAATCATTAATCGCACTACTGGACACAAATGGCGGTCTCCACATAGCACGTTAGACGTATGCCAATTTAAAAAATGACAGATAAAACTTTCAAATTCAAATACTGTAACTGATCAAAATAAAATACAGTAATGCAACCCTGATTTGGCTGGACCCTGCCACCTAGAATACAGGTCGAATTTTCCAAAATCATTCCAAATGTTCCAGTCTTCTTTGCAGCAAGAAGTATTCTCATAACTAAGTTCTGACAATGAAACTGAAACATAAGTGGAAGTATTATGTGACTGCTTCCAGAAACCACCTTATAAACCAAACCAGCTGATACTGGCCCTTTACCCTCTTCCTGCTTCTCTTCTTCATCACTTACTTCATGTTAGCTAAAATTAGGACGTGATGGCTGGAGCTTGAACAGCCATTTTGAGCCTTGAGTTGCCACATTAGGATGATAGAGGGAGCAAGAAAGAAGGAGGTGGCCACCCAGTCATAGTCTCCTTATCTCTCCACTCCTTTTACTGCAAAGGAAAAATAAAATTCTACTCACTTAACACATACATTCTTGTTTTGTGTTTTCCCTTACCTTGAGGTATATCCAATCCTAACTAATACATAATGTTTTACACCAGTAATTTTCATCAAGATGATAGAAAATGTCTTCTTTTGGGATTTCCTTGCTCTTCAAAAAGAAAACTTAAATATTTGGTCTTGGCGTCTGCAGATGTAAAAATCATCCAAGGGGGCAACACACAGCAACTCTATAAGCAAAATTCATGAATATATTTCGCACTGGCTCACGAGCATTAAGTAAGCTGGAGAAACACTAGCACAGGAGCGGTCTCCTCCTCCTCACTTTCTCCCACACACTTCCTCTTTAACTCAGAATTGATGGTTTCAGGTTTTAAGAGCCGGGCATTTTCCTTCTCACCATGATCCTCCTTCCTCTTGCTCTTAAGTCCTTGAGATACTGGTAGGACTTAAGGGTCACAGAATCTATGTAGAATCGACACATGAAGATGTGCAGTGGGGAAAGAAAGGAAAAGCTCTTCCTGGGAGTCAGGAAAACTGCATTCGTATCCTGGCACTGCTGTAGAAGGTCAGAATGACCTTGCTGGTTGTCACTGTCCTCTTAGGGCCCCATCTTCTTAGCTGTGAACTACACAACTGGAAGAGAGCTTAAGGTGCCTCTTACTCTGGGATTCTACAGTCCTAAAACGATATCCCTTAAAGTTTCTTTAAGTGCCCCCAAGTTAACACCTGCAGTGCCAGCCAAGCTCATTTCAATTCAGAACACTGACCTTGAAGAATAATCTACTACTTTATACCATTGCATCCTGAGACTACATTCCCCTTGCTATTCTACTAAATTGAAAGACATTTTTACTGCTAAAAACAAAACTGGGGTGGGGGGGAATTAAGGGCCATAAAGACTTTGAAAAGAATTTTCCAGATACTGAATGTTCCAGAACAAATTTCAAAATCTCACATTGACAAACAGAAAGCAAAAAGCTTGGTGAAGAAGCAGTTACTCCTTTTGGGGAGTGTGTAAAGCCTGTAAGATAAAAGTTAAGTACAATTTAATCCACTCTGGAGTACAGTTAAACAGATGTGATGGATGGCAGGTTGTCCTGGTCTTTCCCATTTGCTAAATTAGGATAGATGCATGATGTTCACCGCTAAATTTCACCGTGTTTGAACTTTCTGTCTTTATTGAGAGCTTCCAATCAACAATTGTTCTGCATCTGTCTCCATCAGACCAGTGTGACATCCCACAATTATGATGAAGGGGAGGCCAGAGACCTAGCAGACCAAGTCCCTCGGCACCGTGTCTCACGTGTCGCGCAGTCGACGGATCAGGGCCATGAGACTGTCTCAACCAATCTGCAGTATTTTGGACTTCCAGCTAAGCTTTCTCAGCAAACTGCCCCCACCCCCAAGGGAAAGAAAATGTTTCTGGCTCCATAATGATTTGCCTTCGGGAAAGAACTAACTGGGAGGCACTGGTACAGAAACTTTACACTTCACGTCTCCTTAATTAATACAACAATCCCTGATAAACGACTATCACTCCCTGTCTAAATCCGAATGAAGAGTATCATGGATCAGCTAAACTGCATATGATCCAAAATTAAACACTGGGACTTTCAGTAACAATATATGTGTTTATGTAGTCTGTGCGTATTGATTAAGCATATTTCTGTTTCTTATTAAGGATGTTTAGGGTAATGGAGACCCTCTCTGCCACCCCATGAAAACACAAATTTCTAACTAGGGGAGGTAAAACAGGAACTAACATAGAAATGACTGGCAGTTAAACACTCAAATTGCTATGGAAATAATTCAGGTGCCAACTTTTTAAATAAACAGGATTTTAAAACAGTCAGCAGAGAAGAAGTGAACAGGACATGTCTTATCTTCAACATCAATCTTCCTAAGGTGACAGACTCTCAAACACATGGGAACACGGATTCGTTATTTTTTGTTTTGTTTTGTTTTATTTGTCCTGCTCCACTCCGATGCCAACCTCCAATTTTTTTTTTTTTTTTTTTTTTTGGATTCTTTAAAGTTACGTGTTTCAGACACTAGTCTCATTTACAAGGGTCCATCTTGGTCCTTACAGAACAGATTTTATCATGTAAGTGTCAAATATTTATAATAGAACCCTCCACACCTACAGAATCTACAGTGAGGTTTCAGACATAATCAAGATTCAGGGTCAAAGAAGAATTTTTTTCCATAAATATTTGACACCTGAAAGGTATTTCATATAAGTATTAAAGTATGTTTAGAGAACACACTTTTCATTCATGGAGTACACTAGAGAAAACCTCAACAACACAATGTCCAAAGCTTGATTTTAATTCATTATTTTACCATTAAGATAAAAATGAGAGCAGAATTTAAAGTTAGGTTAGCTTTATATGGTTCTATATGATTATAGAGGTTTTAAAAATCCTTTAAGTTAGAGGTACTTAAAAAAATCAAAGTAGCTTAAATGTCCATCTACAGATGACTGGATAAAGAAGCTGTGGTATATTTATACAATGGAATACTACTCAGCCAAAAAAAAGAATAAAATAATGCCATTTATAGCAACATGGATGGACCTGGAGATCATCATACTAAGTGAACTAAACCAGAAAGAGAAAGAAAAATATTATATATCATTTATATGTGGAATCTTAAAAACATGACACAGATGAACTTATTTACAAAACAGAGGCAGATTCACAGACATAGAAAACAAACTTGTGGTTACCAGGTGGGAAATGGGGGTGGGGGCTTTAGAGGGATAAATTGGGAGTTTGGAATTTGCAGATACTAACTACTACATATAAAATAGATAAACAACAAAGTCACACAGGGAAATCTATTCAATACCTTCTAATAGCCTATAGTGAAAAAGAATATGAAAATATTCATATATATATATTCTATGCTGTACACCAGAAATTAACACAACATTGTAAACTGACTATACTTCAATTAAAAATAAATACCCCCCAACAAAAATCAAAGCAGTTAATAAGGATAATAATTTAAGAAACTCAAATGTGTGCTTTGGGATGATAAGGAAAAGACACCTAAGAGTGGTTTTAGAACAAACAGTAGAGAAAGCAAAACTAAGATCCCCAAGACCATTTTTAACTGCTTTACTTCAATGAATGCTACACCTTTTTTTTCTGACACGAACTCTACCTTGATTATATTCTTGTCAGTTTTTCACTGATTGCTTTTCTTTTAGCCTTACTGCAAAATAGATAGTTTTTAGATACAATAGAATACAGATAGAATAGTTCTGCTTGTAGCAGAACATTAAAGAATAAAGGGGAAATGGGGAAAGAGATAGCATTCCATCCGGGGATTAGCCTCCAGCAGGATTCCATGACGACAGTCCACTTCGCTGCCCACAGAGGGGCCGTGTGCCCTGAATCAGGGGCCTGCAAACACCACTGCAGAGTCCTCTGGGAAAACAAGTTAAGCTATAAGGGGGCACTTCTCCAGTTCTCTGATATACAACAAAGGTGATGGTATTTCATTCAGGAATATTGCTCATGGAAAGCTGGTGGGAAGTTAATTTTCAAAATGATTAATAGCTAATTTCTTCTTGATTTCAGTGGTTTTTTTTTAATTTTTACCTATGAATATATATATTGAGGTTAGACTCACAAATGGTCCAGGACACAGATAAATTATTACTGTTTCTAGCAAATAACAGAGAAATTCTGCTATTTCGCATGTTAGATAGTCAAGAAAAACCAGAATAATAAATCAGAAATGGTATTTTTAAATATCAAAATATATGAATGTTAAATATCATCTAGATGATGGTACAAAAGAATGGAAATAGAAGAGCTTGGAGAAGCTGTAGGTCTGAGATTGGAGCCAAGAAGACTGGGGTTCTAATTCCAAATTTGTTATTCATATTTACTGATTCTGTGACCTTGACTAAATTACCTTAAATTTTGATGCTCTCAATTTCAGTGCCTGTAACACAGAAATGGTTGTAATACCTACAATGCTATCTTGGGGATTACGTTTGAAAAGATAGCAGATGATCCTAAGGAATAGGTATTTTTCAACCACTTTACGTTAATTCTTTGAGGTTAAGTTTCTCACATGTGGATTTGCTGCAAAATTGCAAATGTTTAACACAGCACATAGGAAAACCTATTTATCCATTCTCAAGTTATTCTAGAAATAAAAGCCAAACACATACTCACTTTCCCACATCCAAATTGGGGAGAAATAGCAATTTGGCTGTTTACTTGGACTTCCATGTCTGCAAAACAGCTTTCCAACATAAATTTAAATTTGACATGCTGTTGGCTTGCCACACACACACACACACACACAAAATCAGCTACTTGGCTATCTCTCAGAAAACTTCACTAAATACAGCTGTGAGACTTAATGACAAAAAAAAAAATGAGAATACACAACTAAGCAAAAATTTATCCGAGCATACACTTAAATTCATTAAGGAGTAATACTAAAGACAGCATATTTTCCTTACAAGCCAAAAAAGCTTAATAAGGAATAAAAGCAATCTTTTGAGGTTAAAAGTATCAAATGAAAAAATAAATTGAAAATACAACCTCAGAACACACACAAGCACAAAAAGAACTGGACTTTCTCATAAATATGTTTGGCATATAATAGAATTCGAGGAGAATCTGAAGCTGGTCTTCAGAGTTACTCGATCCAGTCCCTTCTAGTCAAGAATCCCGCCTACCATATCCCTGGCCAGTGTTCATCCAGCCCCTGCTTACACATTGTCATGACGGGGA
Source organism: Camelus bactrianus (assembly GCF_048773025.1). Lineage (NCBI taxonomy): Eukaryota > Metazoa > Chordata > Mammalia > Artiodactyla > Camelidae > Camelus > Camelus bactrianus. The sequence continues at coordinate 3,056,500 of NC_133562.1, forward strand.
CGTCAGTACTGAAATCACCCAATCCATTCTATCAGAGCTCGAAACCACTGGGAGCACTTCATTGTCAATAAAACCACCCAGAAACCCCAAACAGCAATAAAAGAAAGAATGTTGTCTTATTAATGAATTATGTGTAATGAGTTAAGTGAAAAGCACAGGTCTTTTCACAGACTTGTGGTCAAGGCTGACATCCTTCATTCTTCACTTAAGACTGATTCTTCTTCAACAAAAGGCATAGCTTTGTGTCATTTAGATCTGCTATGCCAAGACAGAATATTATAGTTCATTTATTTGAGAAAAAAAAAGTTGCATTAAAAAATCATAAAAACTTAGGCTGAGCAAAGAGATAAGAAATAAGAAATAAATAACCCAATTAAAAATGGGCAAATGCATAAAAAAGAATGAAATCATGCATTGGCAGCAACATGGATAGAACTAGAGATTATCACACTACGTGAAGTAAGTCAAACAGAGAAAGACAAATACCATATGATATCACTTATATGTGGAATCTAAAAAAAAAAGATACAAATTTTATTTATAAACCAGAAATAGACTCATAGACACAGAAAACAAACTATGGTTACCAAAGGGGAGAGGGGTGAGGGAGGGATAAATTAGGATTAACAGACACACACCACTATATATAAAACAGATAAACAACGAAGACCTACTGTGCAGCACAAGGAACTATATTCAATTTCTTATAATGAGCTATAATGGAAAGAATTGAAAACATATGCATATATATGTATGCATAGGTATAACTGAATAGCTTTGCTGTACACCCGAAACTAACATTATAAGTTAACTACACTTTGATAAAAAATTAAAAAATTTTTAAAAGGGGTAAATGACCTTGAGAGCCAGTGTTGAAAGAAGACATACAGATGGCCAACAAGCAAAAGAAAGATGCTCGACAACATCAGTCATTAAGGGAATGCAACTCCGATGACAGTGAGCACTGCTTCTCACCATTTGCATGGCCAGAATCAAAACCACGGAAGCACTGGCAGAGACACGGAGAAATCAGAACCCTCACACTTTGCAGGTGGAAATGAAAATGGTGCTGCTTCTTTGGAAAAGCTTGGCAGTTTTTCTAAAATGTAAACATAAACTTAACCATATGACCCAGGAATTCTACCACTGGGTATGTAACTATGAGAAATGAAAACATCCATCCATAAAAAATCTTCTATACAAATGTTCACAGCAAAATTACTCATACAGAGCCAGAAAGTCAGAATAACCCACATGTCTATTCGCTAATGAATAGGTATGTAAGATATGGTATAGCCACACAATGGATTATTAAGCCATAAGAAGGAATAAAGTACTGATATATACCACAACACAGATGAAACTTGACATTACTTTAAGTGAAAGAAGCCAACCACAAAATACCATGCCTTATGTGATTCCATTTATATGAAATGTCCATAATAAGCAAATCCATAGAAACACAAGGTATATTAGTGCTGACCTACGGTTGGGCTAGGGACCAGAAATGGGGATTGACTGCTAACGACTACAGGATTTCTCTAGTCGCTGATCAAAGTGCTCTAAAAATAGATTTTGGTGATGGTTGTACCAACTCTTTTGTGAATAGTGCTGCTATGAACACTGGGGTGCATGTAGCTTTTTGAATTACAGATACATTCTGGATATATGCCCAGGAGTGGGATTGCTGGATCATAGGGTAAGTCTATTTTTAGTTTTTTCAGAAATCTCCATATTGTTTTCCATAGAGGCTGCACCAATTTACATTTCTACCAACAATGTAAGAGGGTCCCCTTTTCTCCACGCCTTCTCCAGCATTTATTATTTGTAGACTTTTTGATGATGGCCATTCTGACTGGTGTGAGGTGATACCTCAATTTGGTTTTGATTTGCATTTCTCTGATAATTAGTGATATTGAGCATCTTTTCATGTGCCTGTTGGCCATCTGTATGTCTTCAGCTACATTACTTCTAATGGCTGCAGAATATTCTGCTTTGTGGATGTACTGTGGTTTATTTACTAAGCCAGGTTTCTAGGGCTGCACATTTAATCTGATCTCATTTTGCTGTTACAGACAAGCACAGTGAGTAGCCTTGGGCATTTGCTGTTTCATACATGGGGAGATGCATTTTCAGGGCAAGCCCTAGACCGGGATCACTAGGTCCAAGGTAGGTGCATGAGACATGGTCTTAGTTTGGGTTGTTCAGAAGTAGACCTGTGACCAGGAAATGATTGCAAATATCTACTTGGGAAATGCAGGGAGCACAGCTGACCCAGGAAGAAAACCAAGCCCAGAAAGGGTGCTTCATCGAGTTTGCTGCCCTAGAGAAGAGTGGTTCTTGATCCGCAAGGGAAATAATGGGAATATAAAATGGTACAGCTGCTGTGAAAGACAGTTTGGTGGTCCTCAGAATAAAAACAGGACTACCATATGATCCAGCAATTCTAGTTCTAGGTATATACCTCCCAAAATTGAAATCAAGGTCTCAAAGAGATATGTTTTCACCCATTATCATTGCAATATTATCCACAATAGCCAAAGGGTGGAAGCAACCAAAGTGCCTGTAAATAGACAAATGGAGAAACAACACGTGATATATGCACACAATAGACTCTCACTCTGCCTCAAAAAAGCCAATACATGCTACAGCAAGGATAAACCCTGAGGGCATTATGCTAAGTAAAATTAGCCAGTCATCAAAACCAAAACCAAAACCAAAACCAAATACTGTGTGATTTCACTTATATGGGGTACCCAGAGTAGTCAAATTCAGAGACAGAAAGTGCAATGGTGGCTGCCAGGGGCTGTGGGGGGGCCACGTCAGGGGATGAGGAGTAATTACTTAATGCATATAGAGTTTCAGTTCTGAAAGATGAAGAATTCTGGAGATCGGTCCCAACAATGTGAATGTACTTAACACTACTGAACTGTATACCTTAAAATGATTAAGTAAATTTTATGTTATGTGTATTTTACCACTTTTAAAACTAAAACAAAATAAAGTCTACTAATTTTTTAAGTCTCTCTTTTTCCACTGATTCGAGAATCCACTTTTATTATACTGAATTCCCATGTGTCCTTGGTCTATTTTTATTTCTCCCCCAGTGGCCATCAGGTGTGTTAGTTAGAACCACACTATTTCATTACTGAGATTTTAGAGTATAAATATCAAGAGAAAGTAAATCCCCCATGACTCTTTCTCTTTCAGGTTTTCCTAGATATTATTGTATTTTTTATTTTCTATGTGAACACGAGAATCAAATTGTCAAGTTCAAAGTAATAACCTGTCATTTTTACTGGTTGCATTAAATTTACTAACTTGAAGATAAATGACATCTTTATGATGTTGAGTTATGCTATCCAAGCACAAGTTATGACTATCTATTTATTCAGATCTACTTTTGGACCTTCCAGAAAAAGGTCTATAACTTTCCTTACGTAGATTTTATACATATATGGGCAATCTTACTCCCAGGTATTTTATTTTCTTGTTTTTATTGTTGCTGTCATAAACATAATTTTCTCTTCTATTTTATCTTCTGATCAGTTAATGTTTGATTTTCGTACATCAATTTTATATCCTGGCACCTTACTGATTTTTTTTATTGTTTTAGTTTTCTCATCGATTCTTTCGGAGGTATCAACTTTCCAGGTGTCAACTGCAAAGAGATAGTGTCACTTCCTCTTGTACAATTCTTACGCCTCGAATTGTATTTCCTGGTCCTATTTCATCGGCTAATACCTCCAAATAAAGGTAAGCAGGTGAAGACGGTGTAACCCCTACCTTGTTTTGGGACTAATGGGAATGTTTCTTACATTTTAACATTAAGTTAGATGTAAACCTTATTTCTTCAGTCCAAATAATTTAGCTACTGTTAAAGAATTGATTACCAGTTATCTATTTTACTGAGTGTTTTTTCCTTTATGTCAGGAATGGGTGCTGAATTTTGTGCAAGGCCTGCTCTGAGCATCTATAAAGAGAATCATAATAAAGGTCTTGACTATTATCCATAAACTCCAGGAAAGCAGCGGCCTTGGCTGTAATTTCCAACCCTCTATCTACAGAATGTTCATACATCAAGTTTAGTATTATTTTTGATAAATACATAAATGAGCAGTTTTAAATTCCTAATTCTTCTATATAACATATTGATTATTACATTGTTTTGTAGGGTTTATGATACAAAATGGGCACATTATAAGTGTCAGAAAAGCCATACTTGTTCATCTGGTAAGTGGACCAGAGGAATAAAGAGAAACTAGCAGTGGGAGGCTACAGACTTCACCTGGGTAATTTCAGCTTTAAAGCAGTTGATAAAAATTTCATCTCTGTACTAAGGAACTTGTTTCTTTTCTCTCCATCGAGGTCAGGAGCAGCAGTAGAGAGCTAATCTAAGCGTATTTTAAATAATCTACACCAGTTTCAACATTCATTATGCCCACATTGTAAAAATGTTCAGGTGAAAAGCTCAGGGCATCTAACAGCAGGTTGAAAGCTTTAATTCAGTGGGAGGAGGGGACACCATAAGCCAATAATAGAAAAGCCTTTTTAACAAAGGATGTAATTCTCTTAAAGCAGTAATCTATAGCAAATTACACAGAAAGGACTTGATTATAGTTTTCAGTCTTCTAGAAAAGGATAATTTAATACCAAGTTAAAAGCTGATTCATTTTTGCAAGGGTTTTACTAGCTGTCAATTATATTCTTTCTGAATCGTCCACTGAGTTGATGCCTAGTTAAACACAGACTGGGAATGCAATTTGGTTACAATTAAGGCTCTCAATATGAGATTGTGAAAGTCAGATATACTGCCAAAAATATGTATTCTTGATCCTCTGTTTAATTTATATTTCTATAGTCCAGATAGTCACTTTATTGAAAAACCTTACCATGTGCTTTCTGAAAGCCAACTCAAGAGCTGAATAAGGAAGTTGGGTATAAATAATCAAAAACACTTTTAAACGGCAAATTCTGCAATATTCTGTTGCTAATGTAATTCTCGCTGGAATACTGGAAAACAGACAGTGTATCAGTTTTGTGTATCACTGTGTCTGAACACACAAATAGAATATTGAAGTAGCAAGGATTTTGAAGATTGCTTACCAATAAATTCAACCTTCTCACATAATGGAGAAAACTCAACGAGGTTAACTGATTTTCCAAGCCACATATCCACTTATTAGCAGAGTCAGAACTAGTTTTGGGTTTCCCAGCCAAGTGTGAACCCCACGTTTTCTGTGTCTCTCTCTAAACCACAGTTAACACAGAAAATATGGGACACGTCTTGTAAAATATTATACGGTATATTTTTAGGTAGTGGCACTGGATGTCAATTTATATTTTGCTTAAAGACCCAGAGGTAATGTTCCCTTGAGTCATTTAAAAAAAGCCTGTAGGTGATTAATAAAATATTTTTCTTTCTTTATGATTTTAAGTTGTCTAATACAAAGTGAAAAGGATGGGGCCTCCAGTAATTAATAATGCTTTGTATTTGCCTATAAAGAGATTTACAAATGTTCCCTCAGACAAGAGGTGGGTTTTTAAAACTGATTCCACAATTATCTCCAAAAGGACTTCAGACATCAAGAGTCACCCACTACCGAGGATCTAAAAATTGCTGCCTTAAAAGTTGACTTTGTATTTGATCCACTTCTGCTCCATTTGTCCCACCCCCGAATCTTGACACATTTTTACATGGATAGCCTCAAAAAAATTATTTCCCAGGGAAGTTTAAAGGCTGGACAGCTAATAATGTATAGTTCCTTTCCATATTTTTTTCTGTTTAAAACCATAACTCATCCCTAATACTCTCAAAATTCTTGGTACTTGCAGCATCTATTTTCGGGATCATCTTTTGCTCAGGTAGAAGCAACCTGGCTTTTTTATTGGCAAGAAAAAGAGTGTAGTTTGCATCGAGTTCCACTGGGACAGTCTGTTTCTCCGTATCAGAATCTTGGCTTCCAATCTTTTTAAAGTTATCTTCTATTTAAAACAGACACTTCTTTTGACCTATTTAAAATCTCAGTGAGAAAAAAAAATAACTGGCCCCCACAAAAACCCTCATTACTGCCTCTTTTTTTACCTTCTCCGTACCCTCGTGCCTATAATCACTGTATGGTAAGCATGTCTTTCTCACATGACCTGGGCCCAAAGCAATGTCCCTTGGTTGTCTAGAAAGAAAGCTATAAAAGGAATTACAGGAGTGGAGAATCATAAAGAGAACTAATAAACAGGATAATTAAATAAGACTCATACATTCTATATACTGAATAATCAATAGAGTATTCTTTTCTTTTATCCTTTGAGTATTTATAGGAATTTTAATTTAAAAAGTTAAAATCATTTACTAGAATTTAAAATGCAGAAGTAACTTCAGCTTAATCCTTGTAACTAATTAAAAAAACTCTGAACCAGACCCAGCTGACTGGACTCTGCCAATCACCAGCACTGTGAAGCTGCTGCAGATGAGAAACACATTATAAGCTTACAGTGTGTGTGTGGTTCCTCTAACATGAGATTTCCTTTTTTTTTCTTTATAAACAATTAAAATATAACTTTGGGAAAATAATAAAACAGAGGCAATGAAGCAGAATATTTTAAAACCGCATAATGCTAACCACCCAAGTACAACCATTATTCCAACTTTGAGCTGTATATAGAAATAAATACAGATACTGATATATTTTCAAATATTTTAAGTATAATGCTTATTGGCTTTTATAAAAGTAGATCAGGCTATTCACCTCAGATAGTATTTTTTCCTTTGGTGTATGTCTTCCATTTCAGGTAGTTTTTCTTGTCAGTTGCTGTATACTGAGGTATTCCCAGTGGCTGTCTAGTATTATGTGACCCAGATTTAATCACTTATTTCACCAATCATCCCATGTTTGACACTTCATTTTCAGCTTTGAGCTATTAAAAAAACTGGGATGAACAACTTGGTAGCTAAGTAAACATGTCAATTACAGTGGACACTTGAACAACCGCATGAGTCCAATGACACAGATATTTTTTGCTAAAAATACTATGGTATTACATGAACCCAGGTTAGCAGAATCCATGGATGTGGAACCACAGATACGAAGGGCCAACTTTAAAGTTATACATAGATTTTCAACTGCATGTACAGTCGGCACCCCTACATTTTCCAACGGTCAACTCTACCACCTCAGGATATAATCCTTAAGTGAAATTGCAGGTTCAAAGACTTCGCACAGCTTCAAGGCCTTTGCTGCCTTGTTCTCTAAAAATGTAGCAATGTAAACTTATTAGCTAAGTGTGAGACTCATATATCCCACAACCCTGGTCGACATGATTGTCTGTTGTCTCAGTTTGATAGATTGAAATAAGTAAGTAAATAGCTGTCATCTTACCAGGAGGAAACAGACAATATGCCGGGGCCAGGGGCACTGGCAGAGTGGGGTAGCAGGAAGGAGGGACAGGAAGCAGCAAGAAGCAAGAAGGGAAGACAGAAAAGATGCCCATTACTGGGTTCAGCAAAATGCCCACAACTAATTCAGGTGCCTCTGTTATCACAGCCTCTATGTCCCGACTTGGCGTCCCATTAATTGCGGCAGAACCAAAGGATGGCTACGTTCTCTCTCATTATTCAGGTTGCAGCACCTGGCAGTGACTGGCACAGAGGAGAAACTAGGAGCATCTCCTGGGGAATTTTTTCTCCCCTCTATCAAAAACCCTCTGAGTACGATTTTTGAAGATTGACATCTTCTCCCTCCATTTTCGCATACAGAATGCAGACGGGCATGACACCCTCCACTCGTGCCTAATAAGGACAATGGCGACCAGCCTCCCCAGTACTATTTAAATAAAGTGAACTGCAACACTATTAAAAAGAACTACAGGATTCATAGGAATTGAACCTCTCCTAGTTTGATAAGGACCGATCTGCTGACTTAATACCTCTGTCCAGCTGTAAAGCAGTCTGCTAAGGGAAAGAGTGAACAGTCCTTCCGCACTCCTCCAAGAAGTGTGATAATTTCACCACAGTGCCCTTGCTTCACCCTGCTGGACCAGACCCCTAATATGCGCCTCAGGTGTGTGCACCAAGCTTTCAGTAAGATGGAACACCAATAGGTCCTCAAAATCTGTTAATCTTGTTTATTTTTTAAATCACCATCTTTAATCCTTTCTAGGATCTGGAGAACATTTTTAAAAAAGAAAACGAACTCAGCAGAACTTTAGCAAAGGGTACATTTTAATTCTGGCAAGTCCAAGTAAGCAGGTACCCGTCTAATCTAGGAACCCTCCAGAGGGATGATATTCATGATCTTGAAAATCTCCAGCAAACTGCTCCATGGAGCTTAAACTAAAATCCACTCTGGAAAGACAGGGTGTTAGTCGCGACCCTTTGCTGGAGTTTATTCATTTCCTTTCACATGAACACACCCCAATATTCCATGGTGATGAAACGGCACATACAGACGCTGCTGTTTGGTATATGCTAACCATCTTGGCGGGCTTCCCTTTAATAAACCGCTCCAGATGTTAGTCTCGGTAATTACGCCCCTGCCATCACTTAGCCTTAAGAATGAAATACGGCTGCTACGTACGACTCCCTGTTTGTCTGTGGATCACGCGCCAACATCAAGCCTGCACGGACAGGATAGCCCCATGCCCGGGCTCTGCAGAGAAACAAGCATAAAAAAAGACCCAGCCACAGGCGGACCAGCGTGAACTGGTAACTGGGAAGACACACATGCTATTCGAAGCTTCCAAACGATTCTTACATAGTACATTTGCATCTCTGTAGCTAATGAAACATTTATACATTCCTTTGCATTACTATTTGAAAATATGCCAGAAAAATGACAAACCTGACTCAAACAATTATCTGTGGTACAGATACAACAGACTACCAGGCAGGAAAAGCAATCCACTCTGGAAACACGTTTCAATAAAGAAAAATTAAAATTGAAACGTTCTATGCTAAACTTTGAGTGTTGTTAGAATAAGGGAAACGTGAGATGGTTTTCATTTTCTGAAGGCCTAACTGGCAAAAGGACTTTTCATGATCCTATTAAGAGATAAAGTAAGTCAACACATATCTATAACTAAGTGTCAGAACAGTTAAGTTACAATGACTTGATTTCAAGGAGAACCCTGGAAAAGGCATAGCTCATGTTACAAATGATGCAATTTTCTTGACTTTGAAATGAATCTACTTGGTGAGGAATAATCAACCCAATCTTTTGGGATATTTAAATGTTCGTGCTAGAAAGCCAACATTAACCAGTGAAATGATTAAACTGAGATCAAATGACTGCTGACAGCAGAATATTGCAAGCATGAATAATGCTGTCAGTGTCGTGGGGCCTTGAGAAAGGAACTTTCCCCAAAACTATTTTACATTAAAGGGTTTAAGCAACATTTTACCTATTTATCTTCCAACCACCATGAGAGCAGTGTCAATACTCCTGTGAAAACCCATGTGGTCCCGTGAAGTGCACAGCGCAGACTGCCCGTGATGGGAGGGCCACACCTGCACTACCTCAGCAGCCAGCCAGCAGGGCACCCGGCACCACTGTTCCTACTAACTGCACAAGCCAATGGACAGGGAGGCTAACTCTACATAAAAGCCCTCTGAGGAAGACAGATCTAAACAAGAAATGCCAAGTAAATCGAAAATAAACAACTACGTGTCAAAGATAGACCAGGGCATTTGTAATGCTTAAAATGACACCGTGATGCACAGAAAGATGACGTAAATGGTTGTAAACTCACTGAACAGCACGTGTTGCTGAATTCTGCTCCCAGAACGTTGAGAAATGACTGCGAGGCAGTGTCCCCACCCCGAGAGCCCAGCACGTCCCATTAGAACGTGATGCATATGTCACTGACTGACACGCTTTGCAGCAGCACAAAGCACTGTGGGGCAGCCCATCTCCCTCCGACAAAGGGAGCCCACGCCCCCTGCTTCTCTGCGCTCCTGTCAGCACCACCCACGACACAAAGAGGAAAAGATTATCAAAACCCTTCTGACATTCAGCCATCACCTTTCACGCCAACAATAACTCAAAGGGTCTGGGACTCCTTTCAGATCTGCCTGTCTTGCTAGGAGATTCCACTGACAGGATGAGCTCCGACCCTCCGTTCACCTAGAGGACAGCAGCCTCTGGAGTGAGGCTGACCTGGGTTCAAGCCTCGGCTCTGCCACCTGCTGGAGGTTCCATCCATGGTCAAGTCTCTCCAGCTCTCCACACCTCTGTTTCCTCATCTGCAAAATGGAGATAACCCCTCCAGCTCAGGCTACTGCCAGGATTAACGGAGATGATACTTAGGAAAAACTTAGTACAAATGCTGTTCTCAGTAAGTCTTCAATAAAGCTTTGTCTCTGTTTCCCTTTTTTTAAGTTTTTTTTTTAACCTCAGTTTTAAAAATACTGCTTTAAACATATGGAGTCTGACCATTATATATACTTACCACATACTGTACAAGAACTATAACCTTCCACAAACACTGCCTTACATCCTGTCCCTTCTCTCTGTATTTAACACTGTTGTGGAAGGGAGTTTCTTGTGCGTGCTACTGTTTGCCGTCCACACCTGATCAAATGCAAAGTGCTTTCTGGAGCATTCTTCTTTATGAGGAAGAGTCATCATTTCCCACCATCAGGTGTATTCTCTTGTGACACTTCACAGAATGGAAAGGGACTTGAGAAACATGGGACATGTGGAGCTGGTTAAGACACAGTGCCCGGCCCTCCTGTGGTCTGGGGCTGATGAGTCCTCAGATTTCAGGGAAGCTGATGACACGAAAGAGGCACAATACGGATGGAGGAGTCACACAAGCCTGGGGGAGATCACACCCCCAGAACACACACTACCCAGTCTCTGGGACCCTCACGCGCGATCACTGGACTGGCCCGGCAGAACCCAGCCATGCCTGAAACAACGCAACCCCAGGCTTTCTGTGACACCCCACTGCCTGCTGAAGCTTCCAAAGACCTGGCACCACCGAATCTCCTTCCATGACACATTACAATTCAGACTACACTTGTCAGTCTTGAAAATCCCAGTCCTCTCTTCCTTTCCCTGCACCTCCTCCTACCTGACCCCTTCCTCTCTGAGCCGGATCCCCCCAACCCCACCCGCTCTGCACCTCTGATAACCACCTAGTCTTCCGAAGCCCAGTGCATCGCCTCCCTGGGTTTCCCTTAGGCAGTTACTCTGCATGTAACCCTTAGAAAGCAACTATTTTCCGCTTGGAATTAGAGTTCTTTACTGATACTCCAGGTCTCCTCTCTCCATTCCCAACTCACTTCCTGAGCAGAGAGCCTTACAGGCGACTCACCCTCGCATCCTCCACACAGCATTTCTCACAGTGGGGAGTCTGTACATCTTTTTGGCAGAAAGAAAGAGCGGACGAAGCTAAATGCTAGGCATATATTACTGGTTACCAATGGACCACGTTTCTGTATTTCTGTTCACTGGCCTTTTAATATTTCTACAACAGGAAGGCACTGCAAAGTCATAGGAAGCTTAGTCTCTGGGATCAGACTGCCTGGTTTCCACCCTAGTTCTGCCACATCTTTGCTATGAACTGAAGGCAAGTTACTCCCAACAAAGGACACATGAAAGGGGAGAACAGCAGCTCCTACCTTCACAGGGTCAGCAGGAGGCAGAACGGGATTGTTCCGGTGAGGGGCTCAGTCACCCCTCCAGCGTCAGGTATTAACATTTCCATAAAAACACATTCATGGAGCTCACTAGTTTCCCTCCCATAAGAATAAAAAAGCAACATCAGAGCAAGCTAGTCTGTAATCATCTCATCGTCCAGCACAGTCGTCCCGCGCTGTCTTCAGAGTGAGCACCAGCAGCGTTTATACCAGTTCAAGGCACGGCCTGAGTATTTAATAAGATGATAATGTGAACTCAATGCCCCAGAAAAACGACTTCCTGAGTGGAAGCAAACCAGTTCCAGGAGATCTTATTTCTTCAGAATCTTCTGTTAACTTTCAAAGTTTTGTTCTCCAATTTCCTCTTTCTCATCGACAAGGTAATTAAGGAAGGACAACTATCCGTCTTCCACCCAGATCTCTCACGCACGTGGCCTCTACAATAATGTCATTTCTACAGTCACCACATTTCTCTCCACCATCAGGAAATCGTGTATTCATTCTGTGGACACAGGGAGAGCATGCTCCTGGTATCAGCGGAAGAACAAAGATAATTTATTTTTTACCAGCAAAAACAGGAAGAGAGAACGTTCTGATGTGAGCATCATTCACCCGTGAACCCCCAGATTAAGCGTGGCTGGCCTCACAAATCACTTCCATGTTTCTGATTACCCAATTGTTTCCACATAATCATTCAAAATGAAACTGTTGGTGGTCCTTAATAACGCCATTAGCAATACATCCTCTCCTCTTGTTAGGGTGTCCTGCTATCCACACCGACTTTTTAAAGCCATTTAATAGTCTTCAGACTTGATCAAAGGTTATTTTCGTGGGTTTTAATATCTAGTTAGGACTGCACGAGGTACAGCAGCACAGCAAAAAGAGAAAGGCAAGAAGTACTTAACTCGCGTGGCTTTTTACATGCCTGAATCCATTTTTCGTAATTCATTCATTTCACAAACGTCAGTCATTTCTATGACATACCAGGCTCTGTGAAAGTCACTTTGGGCAAAAAGAAGATTAAAACCTGGTCCCTCCCTCCACAAGGGCCTTACAGTCAGAAGGGGTCCAGGGTGACAGAAAATTAAATCTCAAAATACAAACATACAACCCAATTCTGGCTTTTATTTAAAGCACTGTTCAAAAATGTCCATGTTGTTCCCATAGGTTTAATACAAAATTTTAGAACTTTTACTTCCAGTATTTCCAAACACAGAAGTACTGTGGTTTTCATATTTTCCCTATAAAGAAGTTGGATGAATTAATTAGGGGTCTTAAAAATACAAAAATGTACAATCAAAACATTTACTGAACAATTCTCTTTTCAAAATTACTTCCTCAGGGGAAGCTGCCAAGATGGCCGAGTAGAGAGACTCACAGCTTCCACAAACACACCAAGAATTACGTCCACAAACCCACTGAACCGCACAGAACACCTGCTGAACTCTGGAGGAATGTCTTTCACTTCGAAATGCAGGAGGATTCTCACATAAACAGCGAGTTCACACTGTGCAGCACAGGAAACTAAATTCAGTATCTTGTGGTAACTCACGGTGAGAAAGAACACGAAAACAAGTATCCGTGTGTTCGTGTATGCGCTGTGCTGCACACCAGATAGTGACACAACATTGTAAACTGACTCTACTTCAATTAAAAAAAAAATCAAGGTAATAGTAATAGTAAAAAAAAAGGCTAAGTAGCATAAACTTTGTTTTAAAATTTCTCTACCTATCTCAAGTATCTAATAAAGCACACGAATTCTATTTGAGTTGAGTTAAAAGCATATTTTATAACATTTTCTTTTTAGGATAAAGGTTGCCTTCCTCTATAACAGTTTTCCTTATCCCTAAAACCAAATAACCCTACCGATCATACCTGGGTGGTGTCTGTATTTGTTTGAGTCAGTCCACACAGAAGTACAAGGCTTTCTTGCAGGATTCCACACTAGCTTCATTTCCATTGTGACAAATTTTAAAGGTCACATTTTTTATTATTGCTTATTTCAGAGATACTTATAAAATTATATTATTCAGGAGTTATTCTGAGTAATAAAAACGTTCTTCCAGCACCTTAATGCCATTCTATCATGTCCTGAGTTGTTTTCTTAGGATACTTAAATAATTTACCTAAGAACATTTCTCCCTTGTGTTACATTGGCTACCCTTCATATCTTGCTTCTCAAATTAAAACTGGTTTTCCACAGTACCTCTGAAATTTAAAGTAACCCACAACGTTCCACTGAGTGACATACTAAGAGGATGAATTAGCAGTGTGCCTATGAATCCTGGAGGCAAAGAGGAAGAGATCTGTGTTTGGGAACCATCCACGATAGCAGGCGGCCACCCTCACAGAGGGAAGTGACACCCTCTCTGTGCTGTGCAGTCTGCATCTCTGTCTCTGTCCCGAGGGCCTCCATTCTCCATTCAGATGCTCCGTGTCATGGTCCGAGGTTGTTTACAAGATTCTTTGGCATTTCTAAAGCTTCTAGCAACTTCACACCTTAAAAGTTTAAGGCCAAAACAGGATGAAGAAAGGTTATTACAGCTCAGTGTCTCCCTAGCTGGCTCGGCACCCATCCCCCCCCCACCCACCCAGGGCTCTCGGCAGGTCCACCCCGGGTCTGGAGTCGGTGTGCGCCCAGTATCCCTGAACCTCTCAGAGTGCTTCAGAGGGGCAGGGAAACACGGGATGGATGGTGAGCTCCTTGGATGACCTAGCCACATGCGGAAGAATGAGAGATGAGATTAAGATTTTATAAGCTAAATATGATCTGTAAGCCTCATCATGACTCATCATGCCTTCAGCTATTGATCACGACACGGAATGGTATGTAAATGTGCGCACTTTATATCAACTCTGTGCTACATGCTCTCCACCAGCGACTCCAAGTCCACCCTCCACCTCTCCCCACCCTCCTCCACGACCAGGGGCCCAAAGCACGCGGGCCCTGCGTCTGGTGGGGTTCCTCGGCAGGGGCAGGAGGTCTGGCATTTAAACCCACAGCCTCCATTGCCGACGGCTCTGGTTTGGCATCAGCTGATTCGTCTACAAAAGTCACAGTTCCTAGGATGACTCCCTTCAACAGCCGTCTCCGGTCCTGAGGGGTGAACGGCTACTTCACAGCCCGTCACGGTCTCTTAGCCCTGGCTCCACCTTTGCAACTAGTTCCTCTATGAAATTTTCAATCGCCCGTTTTGAAGGTCCCTCCTACGTCTTGCAGAAACCCTGACTGATACATTCTCTTTTCTGTTCACTTCAACCAGGAAGTAGCTCTTTTGCACATGAAGTCTATTTACTTTATATTCCACAAATACAGCATGTACACTGGAATTGGCTCAATACCTATCTTATTTTTTTTTTCTGTATAATTACGACACGCTTGAGAACAGGGACATACATACTCCTGGTTCTAGTCTTGTTCAGACTGTGGGTTCAAAAATATTATTTAATGGATCACGACTGAAATTACTTAATGCTAGAAGTCTGGGAAGGAACAGTATGTGGACTTGCATCCAAGCACTGAGACTGCTCCACGGTCACCAGAGCTGAAGCTTTCTTCCTGTGATGGACAAGCACAGAGCCCACAGGCTGGCCAGGAGCACTGCTCCTTTCTGAGGGATTTGTGCCTCCACAGCTCTGTCTGCATAAATCTGCTCTGGTCCCCAAAGTCACATCCCAGAATAAACATATCCTACCAACCTGGCTATAGCCAGCTGGGCTGGGTGCTCCACAAAGATAAAAAGCATAGGGTGAGAGGGTCCTGGGGCCACTGTTATCAGTCTGTACCCTGAAGCTAATCCCCCAGGTCCCAGGGGCTGGCTCCTCCCTCCTAACTTCATGAAGCACCTACTGTTGACACCTTGGCCACGAAGCCTTCTCAACCTTCCTCCGTCACAGGTTGACCTTGGGACTCTCCCGAGTGCTGTCATCTGGGATTGACTTTTCCCCAACATGCAGACCCTGTCCTCAACGCTTGCAGGAACAGAGTTAGGAGCCTCGGTCCTTCGGTGATGGGCAGTGGACACAGAAAGCACCCTCAGAGGCGTAAGGGTAACATCAGCCCAGAGCTATTCCGGAAGGACCACCTCTGTATTTCCCACACCATCCTTCCTTAGAAGAATCTCCATCACTGCCTCTCCTGTCTTCTCGGGAGGGTGCCCTTGGGGGCTTTTCTGGCATTTCCTCCCTGTGGAATAAAGCTTCCTGCAGGCAAGCCACGGTCCTGGGCAGGAGAGGGATGTATCTCTCAGGGCTGGGGCAAAGATTCAGAAACAGGGTGCCACGGTTTCTGAGAAAGAACCAATCCTGCCCATCTTCCCAGGAAGAAGCCAGATAGAGGTCTTCAAAAGTGCTACCATGCAGGGAAGGTAACTTGAACCAGAATATGAGTGAGAGCTGACAAAATCTGATGTCATAATCTCAGTTTGCCTCCATGAAGGCACTTCTGGGAATTTTATTTTTTAAGTTTTAAACTCCTACAGCTTCCTTGTTGCTACACACAAGCATAGAAGGCACCTGCAGTAAGAAGTAATTTTAGTCCATCTCCATCACCATAAAATATGAAGCAGGGTACTGCTGTCCATTAAGGGAATTATCACCCCACATGAACATAAACATCTTCTGTTGCCAACACAGACTTTATCGTGTTTACATGTGCATTTTAAATGGAAAGTTAAATTATTCTAGGGAATAAAATTACCATTAGGAAGGTTTCCTAACACAATTATGGTAGCAGCGGATTTTTAAATTATCATCTAACAGGCTGCCGATACCAGATAAATTAGAGTAAATCAAAATAAGATTAAATGTGTAAATAATATGTTGCTTCCATTACACTGTTTGTGTAAATCATTACATGTGAAAGTTTTTATTTAAAATGGAGAACCTTCACCAAAAGTATCATTTTTAAATTTTCCCTAGTGATTTCATGCCATTATTTTATGTCCTTGTCAGAAAAGAATTAAACCTTAAATTTTACCTAACTCATCAACCACCCTTTGGCTTATTTATCCATTTGGAAATCTTGTATTTTAAGCATAACAATCCTATACTATCAAAGGTAGTGATTTGATCTTTTCAAAATCACTTGATCAATACTTAAACTACTTTTCTGAGATATAATAGTAAAACTGGTCAGTATCATCCCCAATACACACATTAGAATTTTACTTCAAAACATTTATTACAAGATTAGTTGAGGTTATAAACTAGGAAAAAATCATTCTAAGTCAGAAGCAATAACCTCATTTTACAGCATTTCTTTTTACAGCAGCTGATATTTGCTTTATAAAACAGTCAAAATCTTTTTGAAACTATTTCTTCTTTCAGGAGCTTTCTCTTTGATGTCATTAACTTTGGCCTCTTTTTTTATCTCCAATCTTAAATTAATTCCCTGGGAAGCACGTAGCTTGTTGGCTGGTTTGGAGGGATTAAATATAAGGGTTTATAAAGAAAAGCAGCTTTTGATACAATGCTATTACAACATGATCACTTACCCATAAACTGTCAGATACAGAGGGTTTTTTTATGTTAGACGCAAATGTTCATTTTAAAAGCCATCATCGTTCAACAAATAGAATGGGGATTATTTTTGTAGTTTGTATTCACTTTACAAATAAATAATCAGTAACATGACTCCAGGACAACAATGATTTCTGCTCCCGTGTTATTTCCTTGCAGATTTTTTTTCCGGTCACAGGTTTTCACTGTGATATGCTAAATGGGCCCCGTCTTCTACACCTAGTCAAAGGATCTCATTGATAACATGCAAATATGAGGATATGCATGAAATATTCTAATTTAACATTAGCTTTTGGGGGCTTTTGGGTTTCATGATTTAAGACAGCATTCGTGTAGCAATGAAAGACAATCTTGTTAAAGGCAAAAGTGTGGTTTTTAAATTACCACTCAGTACCTTTTTTTTCAGGGTTTTCCCAGCCGTCTACTCCCTCCTTGCTTGGCGACTGTGTCGTGAGTCCCTTCATGGTGGGCATCCCTCCACCCATGTGTGCAGACTCGGGGGCCCTGCCTTTCTGGAAAGGTCCAGGAACAGTCTCTCCGGGGCTGTGAGTCTTGATTAGTGTGGTGCCAGGAGAGGAAAAAAAACTCCCCCTTGTTCCCGGCAGCCCACCCTGAAAAGACAGGGCAGTAGTTAGGTAATAAATCTTCTCCCTCAAACTTCTGTGGGCCTCTCTCCTGACCTTTATCCGGAGCCCACCCAGCCCTCCGGTCTGGGGCTGGATTCCGTGCATTTCCTGGTGTCCTTACAATGCACTCCGCTGCTGCTTTATGTTAACTCTGGTCCAATTTTATTGCTTGCCACCAAAGAATTCTCCCGGATACAGGTGCCCTTTGGTGAGATTATCTCTATGATAAAGTAATGGACATTGACTCCCTCTTAGCCATCAAGTGCTCTTCCCAGAGATGAATTATTGCCTGACCTTGCCTAGTGGCCCTAAGGACTCCTTAGGAGGCAAACTCAAAAAGATCAATAGCCTTAGAAGGACCATTTCTAAGAGCTGGGTTGTTGCTTCACCACACTGGGACGTGTAACTCACCAACAAGGTAATGAGGCGCTACCCACTCATATAACAGACCTTCTACTCTATGACCTATGATCTCAATTACATTTGTAAGAACCCCAAGTGACCCAGTTTTGCAGACTTATTCCCACCATAAAATGAGCAGTGAACTGACCCATGATATGTCTTTGTCTCACCCGAGAGACACGTTGAGAGTCTGCACACGCAGTTCTGAAAGTTTTAAACGACGCTGTCTTTCCTAAAATGTTTACTGTCATCTTCAGGAACCTCTAACACCCTTTGAGGCATCGAGATACAATGCTTGTATTTCAGCTGGAATTTCTTGCCACAAATTTCTTAAAGCCCAATGAAATCAGCCATCCCTATTGAAATAAGATGTTGGCTGGGCCACGGAATTACTGTGCAGGCTGGTACTTATTCTAGGAGGGTGCAGACAGCCAGGGGCTCTGGGAGGCAGCCCTCGTGGTGGGTGGGATTCTAACAATGCACCACCCCACCCCAGATCCCACACCATGTGGAATGTGTGAATACGGTGATGCCACTCCCGGGATTATGCACGTCATGTGCTTGCGATCATATGCGCGATACATGGCATGATTGTGATATGAGGATTAGGGTAACATGCTGATGCCATGTCGTTGTCTTTTTTAATTTTTTTATTGAAGTCTAGTTGATTTACAATGTTGTGTTAGTTTGGGTGACCAGCATAGTGATTCAGTTATCCACATATATATATTCTCTTTCAAATTCTTTTTCATTATAGATTATTACAACCTATTGAATATAGTTCCCTGTGCTACACTAGGACCCTGTCATTAATCAGAGGACCTCATTTTCAGTGCCTTCATGAAAACTCAAGGGAATGCAAAATAAGTGGGAAAGCGTCAGAGTCGTCCTGCGAGGAAAGCAAGAGCCAAGCAGGTGATGTGGCTGCTGAGGCGGCAACAGCCATCTGCAAGGCAGTCCCGATGAGCAGCACTTACTAGTCAAACCAGCCAGGCACTTGGGAACCATTTCTGAACACAGATAAGGATTCCTTTTAGAAATGTAACACTATTTTAATTCCAAAGCGCAGGAAGTGAGAGTCCAGAGCAGAGATACGCATCATCAAACCGATGCTAAAAACAAGATCATAAAGAAAGAACTTGATGGCAACTGACAACAGGGTTCCCTCTGCTCATTAACCAACAATTACAAATTTGCTCATTAAGAGAAACTGCTTTTAGCAAAGTCCTATGAAACACGGGCTTTATAGGCAGACAGATCCTCTACTTTTAGCTCTGCTTAACCTTGGCAAACTCCTTTCAACACCACTAAATCTCAATTTCTTCAACCACAAAAGTGATAATGTGAGTACCTTCTCATCGTTATGAGAATTCCATGAGGTAATACACAACAATTACTAAGTGCTCATTAAGTGTATCCATGATTATTACTATTCAGGCAATTCTGAGATTCACATTTAAAAAAAAAAAAAAAAAAGGAACTACCCCCCAAAGGGGGAGAAAACTGTCAAGGTGAGTTACTTCTTTTCTGCACACACTAACCCTAAGAGAGGGAAGGTCATTAAGGCATACTGGCCAATCTTTCCTCTGAGCTCAAGGATGACTTCTGGATCCAGTTCAGACACATCCCCCCACGACTCCATCATCAAGATTTCCACACTGGACTCCAAAATCGAAACATGTCTGCACCCACTAGGGAGCAGGGGAAGGGGTCACCTCCCACAGGCTGGGCGGGTGGGCTCACAATGGGCTGGCACCCTGGGCAGAGGGAAATCAGAATGGCTATTCTCAGGGGGTGGCAGTAGGGAGAGTGACACCCTACCCGGCACAAATTCATGGCCAGTGTAGGGTGTACGGACCAAAGAGAATGATACATTTCATTATTTCCAAAGAGTCATTGCACCACAAAGCCGTACGACGCTAGATATCTGCTCAGTTTTCCCTGTGCAAGCAGAAACACGCGCATCTTCCCAGGAAAAGCAGCCAACGAGCACTTCCAGCAATCAGCAGTCCCGAGCCTCCATGCATTTGGACAGAAGAAACACACAGCAGCCCTAGAGTGCAGGGACATTCTTCCTACATCTGCTCAGAAATGGCATCTCTCACACACAGATGAGATGCAGGCACACCAGTCCCTCCACGGCTACCAAATGATGGTCTATTTTTTTTTCATCTAAAAATCATTTTAAAATCTTTAATTACAGTCAGTAACTCCTACACTTCCCTTTCTTTCTTTTTTTTTTTTTTAGTTTAAATAAAATAGTTTTTATTTTATGCTGCAGCATTTCTAGCATCAATCCGTGAAGTCTTCTTCACCATACACCGAGGCCCTTGGAGACAGAAACCTGCACCTTGAAAACACTGTGCTGCTGTCAGCAAGTTACTGTTCACACGGCCGATGTGGGTTTAAGGGAGAAGAAAGCACTATCCCAAGGCACAGAGTCACATGTGGCCAGAGCGCACCATCCCTCAGTCACCTGCCCTTCTCCATCACATCTGATCCCTTCCGATTGGAAGTACTTAAAATTTATAACTTCCACTAAATGACACTTCAATAATGGGTAAATAAAGTCTACTGCCAAAATTAACTACTAACTTAAAAACTGCATGACAAATTGAAGGATCATCTTCCATATTTTTGTTTGTCTAATCAAAGATTTTATTTTACGAGAAGAGTTTTAGGTTTATAACAAAACTGAGAGCAAGGTACAGAGATTTCCCATATATTCTTTGCCCCCACATATGCAGAGCCTCCCCCCATTATCAACATCCCCCATCAGAATCGTACATATTTCACCCAGGATGAATCCTCACTGACATGTCATCATCACCTGAAGTCCAGAGTTTCCACTACAGTTCACATTTGGTGTCGTACCTTCTGTGGGTTTGGACAAATATATAATGACATGTACCCACCGTTATAATATCATACAGAATATTTCACTGCCCTAAAAAAATCTGCTGTGTTCTGACCATTCATCTTTCCCTCCACCTCCACCCCTGGAAACCACTATGATCTCTTCACTGTCTCCACAGCTTTGCCTTTTCCAGAATGTTGTACGCAGCTGACCCTTGAACAGCGGGGCAGGTATGAGCGCTGATCCCTGCACTGTCAGAAGTCCACATGTAACGTCCAGCCAGCCGTCCCTGCACACGACTCCTCTGTGACCGCGGTTCTGCACCTACAGATTCAACCAACCATGTATCGGGCAGGACTGTAGCATTCACAGCTGAGAAAGATCCTCATGTAAGTTCACACTCACACTGTCCAGGGGTCAGCTGCAGCTGGAATCACGTAGTACGGAGCCCTTTCAGATTGGCTTCCTTCACTTAGTAAGATGCACTTAAATTTCTTTCATGGTTCTTCATAGCTTGATAGCTCATTTCTTTGAAGCTCTGAATAATGTTCCCTTGTCTGAATGTACCACAGTTTATTTATCCTGTCACCTACTGAAATATATCATGTTTGCTTCCAAGTTTTGGCAATTATGAATAAAACTGCTATAAACATCCACGCGCAGGGTTTTGCGTGGACATACGTTTTCAACTCCTTTGAGTAAATACCAGGGAGCACCATTGCTGGATCATATAGTAAGAGCATGTTTAATTTTGAAAGAAACTGCCAAACCATCTTCCAAAGTGTCTGTTTTACTTTGCTTTCTGATCAGCCAGGAATGAGAGTTCCTGTTGCCTCACGTCCTCACCAGCATTTGATGTTGTTGGTTTTTCAGATTTTGGCCATTGTAGTATGTGTACGGTGGTATCTTGCTGTTTTAGTTTGCACTTCCCTGAGGACATATGATGTGCAGCATCTTTTCATTTGCTTATCTGCCATCTGCATATCTTCTTTGGTCAGATGTCTGTTAAGGCTCTGAGATGCCCTGAGTGCCACATCCTCCCGGCCTCCCCCGTTTATCCCACAAATACACACAGAGCACCTCGACTCCTTCGTTCGTTCCTTCAACTAATACCCGAGGGCCTGCCAAACACCCAGGCATCCGAGATAAATCAGAGCAGAGCCCAGAGACCCCATCTCTGTGGAGGCCACATTCTGCTTGGGGTAGACAGACAATGAGGAAAGAAAGAAATATGCAATCGTTTGAGTGGTAAGTACCACAGAGAAAAGTAAGGCAGGTTAAGGACACAGGGAGTGTGGGATGAAGGCAGTGGGAGCAGCTCTTCACATGGTGGGGGGAGGGGCGGTCCCCTCTGATAAGTTAGCATCTAAGCGGAGATTCAAGGAAGGGGGGCGGGGCATTTGGGGCAGGAGAAAGGGCAGGAAACGTCCCCAAAAGAGCAGGACGCTGAAGGAGGGAGCTCTGGGGAAGCAGTGGTCCAGTTCTGTACAGAGGACGTCGGGCTTCCCTCCGAGAAATGAGACAAGAAAATGTGCCAAGGACTCTGCCAGCTGGTGACCAGAGACAGAGCAGCCTCTGTGTTGATGGCACTGGGGTCTGAGTCAGATGTTAACCAACTGGAGAAATAAAGACCTTCTAAGGAGGGCCACTCTCCCCAACTCCCTTTTAAACTGTGGTCCATCTGCTTCTTCTGCTAAGGATAAGAAGAAAAGCACTTGAGCTGGTGAACCGCCACCCCTCCATGCAGAGGTGGAAACTTACTGTTTTGCTATGTCTGCTGAAACACACAGCTGTGAGACCAGCCATCACTTGTCAGCCTTGGTTGCAAGCAGCCAATGTGACTGCTGCAAAAGAGAAGCGGTTCCCGACACAGCGCACTTCCTAATCGCCAAGCAATTCCAAAGGCTCGTGCTCAGAGAAGATTCTGGTGGGGTTCTATAAACTGGAAGGAAAGTGGAACTGTCTGCTGCCTCGATGCGATTCTAGAAATGACACACAGGTTTTCAACAACTGCTTTATCAGATTGGAAAGAGAGAGATCTTAAGAGGAAACATGACGGGTGTTTGGGAAGAGTAGGATACCCACTGCAGTCCGTCTGGAAAGCGTCCGCCACAGCAGAATTAAGCAAAAAGGCAACTCTTCAAATCCCAGATTATACAAAACGGATAAAAAGCAAATTTCTTCTGTATAACACAAGGAACTATATTCAATATCTAGTAGTAACCTATAACGAAAAAGACTATGAAAAGGAATATATGTGTGTATATGCCTGACTGTGACATTGTGCTCTACACCAGAAATTGACACACTGTAAACTGACTATACTTCAATTAAAAAAAACACCAAATTAATTCACAAAAGCATACCTATGGCTGGCCCTAGACTTGGCTGATCAGTGACTTCATAGGCAAAACTGTGCAAAGCGTAGAAAATCAATATTAGTTCAGAGTCATAAGTGCCACTCAAAGAACCAAAAAAGTACTTCTTAAAAAGATTTTTGTATTCTCAGGACTTAATGAAAATCACCTCTTATATTGTTCTAGCTTTTAAATAACCTGTCATGTTCAAATCAGTAAAACACTGTCAGTAAGATCTATGCAGTTACATCTTCAGATGTGGGTGGTCTCTCTTAACGCTCCAATCCTTCACACAGACATCAGGGCTACAGTCATCTTCCAGATGATAGAAAACTTGCCCAGATGAGACATCAACCACCCATTCTGAGACATGAAATTTTGGTGAGGGGTGGGGATGACAGTTTGGTTATAAAAATCAGCAATACCAATTTTGGCTACATATTAATCCTTCACAGCTGACCTCTGCAAGCTACAGACAGAACAAAGCTGAAGTTCGCTGTCCCCAAAGCACTGGTATCGGAGAAGACCAGCCCCCACAGCTGGGGTGATCAGCAGTCACCAAACTTCTCTTTTCTTAATGAATGCCAGGGCTCCGAGGTGACCAAGAGATTATCTGTCCACTGACCTGTCCCTGAAGCAGCTAATCAGGAGACGAAAGAGTTTGTCCAACCATTGCAACAATCAATAGCCTCTCGTTTCTAAAAGCCAAGAAGGCTATGGCATGGAAACACTGAAAAAGTAAGCCAAGAAAAAAGGCCTTTGCTTTCCCGGGGCTTCTAAAAGCTTCGAACACAGTTCTGGAGAACAAGAGCCACATCTGAATTACGCCTCCGTCACACGACACCCAGCACAGTGTCCCACACGTGGCGATTCCACAATAAAGAGAAAACGCACTGAGTGAAAAAGGTAACGACATCATCCCACCAACCGCCAAGGCCTCTGCTGTGCTGAGTATGCGCAAAGGCTGGCGTGTGAGGAGGGCTGGAGGCGGGGAGGACCGTGCCCCTAGCCCTCCCCCAGGTGAAAGCGGAACAGGAAGGGGCTCTGAAGACACAGGCCAACAGCCCACGTTTACTCTGCCCTCGCCGCTGGAACGAAAAGCGGTGGTGCCGTCAGTAAACTTCCAGAGATGCTTCCCACGACACGCTCTGGATTTAATTTTACACACGCTTCTGTTTTTCCTCCAAGGGCACGGGCTCCCACTGGGCCTTTGTGAACTTAAGCTCCGCATTCTTCCACTGTGCCCAGGGGACCGGGCCACCCAGACCCACGTCAAATGCTATTCAGTTTTCCCTTAAAATGTCACAGCTTCCTCAGCCGCAATTGAGGATTCCAGAGTTATGTGAGATGAGTTAAAAGCAGACTGTTGGAGGATGGTGGTCAAAAGGTACAGACTTCCAGTTATAAGATAAACAAGTACTAGGAATGTAATATACAACGTGACAAATATAACTAACACTGCTGTGCATCATATATGAAAGTTAAGAGAGTAAATCCTGAGAGCTGTCATCACGAGGATAATTTTTTTCTTTTTCTTTGATTTTTGTATCTATGCAAGATAATGGATGGTCCCTAAACTTACTGTGATCATCGCTTCATGATGTACGGAAGTCAAATCATGCTGTACACCTGAAACCTGCACAGTGCAGCAGGTCGATTACGCCGCAATAAAATTAGAATGAAAAAAAATAAAAAAAAATACCAACTACCTGTGCAAACTGAAAGAGCGTTTTAACCACTGGAAGAATCAAGGCCCTAAACTGAAGCAAAAGTCTCTAATCCAAGGACTCTGCCACTAACACTCAGCAAGAAGAAGGAACCTCTATTTGCAATATTTACAAAGCGTGACTATGTTATTAAAATGGATTTAGTTTATGTTCGACTCCAGGCTGATTAAAAATGATACCTGTAGCCAGAGCTTGAGCGTGCGCATTGTTTCAGCACTTCATTATTACCAGGCCAGCACCCGGGGCTCTTTCCTGCAAGTCACACACACCGTCTGGGACAAAAGGCTCACTTCAGGGACAGCCAGAGCCTTTAGCTCTTCCCGGTTGTTACTTTGGAACCACTAGGACTAAAAGTCATCTCTTTTCCATTAAACTGAGCAAAACGACAGTGTCTGGCTTCATTTCTATGTATCCACAGAAGCAGAATGAAGAGCTTACCACAGCAGATCTACAGATGGAGACAGGACTTAAGGCGGTGCACTGATCTGACTTATTTATTCTACTAATACCAGTGCCTGATTCCCTGTGCTGGGTACAAAACCAGAGGACCGCACAAGTGACAAACCTCTCTGCTCTTTGCTGGGAAACGCGCCACTCCCCTCACCTACCGTCTTGAAATCAGCCCTCCCCCTGCTGCCTGCCCCAGCTTACGTTTAGTCCCCTAGTGCTCTCTCTCTCTCTGCATGAAGAATTCCCTCCTCTCCCTGCCTCCACACCTTCCTCCCAACACTGGCCCCCCCCAGCTCCCGCCCCTTCTCAGAGAAGCCAGAAGCCAAAGCCATCAGCTCCCATTTATCAAACCCACGCCTCCATCTGAAAGCGCCGCCACCATTTCCTCCAACTACCACTGAAGAGGAAGTCTGACGCTTACTTGGGATACCCCTCCACTTAGGTTTAGGGTCAAATGCCCTCCCCACCCTCTTTCAACTTTTCTAACAGTAGCTTTCAAACTCAGCTACTCTTGAGAGTCACCTGGCAGCTTTTAAGAATCCCAACTCCAGCCACCCAGTCCAACACCACCTACACCGGAACCTGTGGGGGTGGGACCCAGAATCAGGACTTTTCTGGTTAAGATTCCAGGTGGTTCCAACACGCAGACAGAGCTAAGGACCACCCTCCCCTATCCTCACTCTTTCACAGGGTATTGAAGCATCTGCAAGCCTCTCCCACCTCAAACACACACCCTCCCTCACTCCCATGTCCCCATCTAGGTACATCCACAATGCCCTAATTTAATAGTGAAACTTCTTTAAAAAGCTTTGTCCACACTCTTCTCTGCTTCCTCACCTCGACTCACTTCCCCATCAGTTCCTTCCAACTTCTGCCCCACCGTTTCTCCCAACCTGCTCTCACCACCGCCACCAACTCCACTGCCAAGGCCAGCAGCCTCCCCAGTCCTTTTGTTCTTGGCTCCTTGACCCCTCAGCAGCCCATTTTTTCCCTAAATACTTTTCCCCTAGTAAATGGTGGGACCTTCCGATTAACACAGAAAACCTTTCCTTTTCATCAGTAAGGTTTTCTTCTATTTGCCTTTGAATACTTTTTGTTTCTTCTTTTTTTCTCTTCCTCTGGAGGCACAAACACATATGAGATAGATAATTCTCTCTCAGTGTATCGGCTTCAGAGAAACGGTTTTCGTCTCATCTTTTCACCTCTTTGGTAGGAGTCTCTCAGGTCTGACATGTCTGTCCCTGTGTTTTCACGTGGGTTTCGTATTTTTTGTGGCTTCTTGTGTGACTTTCACCTTTCTAATGGTTTCCTTTTTCTCTTTTATTTCTTTGCTGAGATTGATCAGCTCACTTTCCCCATATCCCTCCTCTTTTCTTTCATCATAGTTATCATTTCTTTCACAAAACCCAGTTATTATTATTCCTTGGAGGCCATGAAAAAATATGAATTTGGACTTTACTTCTGTTTGTAAAATAACTTGCTTTCTGATAGACATTCTTCCTCTGTCTCTGCTTGAGTTCCTTTCTTCTGTGAATCTGCACCACCCGTGCCGAGGTGTGGGGCCCACAAGGCACTCATGCTGGACTGGAGACACCGAGCCAGGTGCTGAAGACCAGTGTAGGAAGAGCAGCTCCAAGCTCAGTGTTGGGCTCGAACATTCTCTCCACCTCTGTTAAGTCCTTGCACCCTGGGAGTACTTCATCCTCAAGCTTTTGGTGTGGCTGTTTCCAGCTTGAGCAGAGTCCATGTGGGTTACAGAGAAGCCCCTCATGTCACAGGCTCCCTGCATGGTGATCGTAGGACCACTGCTGGCCCCTTCTTCCAGCCGCACTTTGGTAGCCCCTCACTTTTAGGGTCTTGTCCTAGACATTAAGTTAATTTGTGGTCACCACGGTGGCCAAGGCAGGAACACAGGTGGAGCAATTGCTGCAGGGGGCTCCATCCACACAGACTTTGATGTTAATGGGGACCCCTAGAGTTATTCAGTTCACAACCTGCCCAACTGTACATAGTGGCTCTTCTCTACCACTCTTTTTGTTCTTTTGGGGGAATTGAAGGCAGAAAAGTATAATAAAAATGCCTTTGCTCTAATACCTTTAACTAAGTCTTTGTTTACTTTTTAAACACTTTGAGGCTAATAAACTTTTTTTTAAGTAAAGCTGACCAAATACTAAATATCCCAAAAGTCTTATTAAGTTGATTAAATTACAAAACAATTGCTTAACTTCCAATTTACTATTCTGAATATTGCCAAAGATAGGATTCATTTTTAAATTTTACTTTGCTTCCTTTCACTGTGTGACCTTATGTACAAATCATAAATATACATTTTGCTCTCTACTTATTAACCATCCCCACGTGGAAGTGCTCCACCCACCAGCAACCGTGGATCCCAACACCGGCTGAACTGGCAAACACCATGTTTTTAAAAATGGGTTCTTGAAAGACATGCTTGGAAAAATCATGATTCTTACTGATGCCATGGATTAACTTTCATTTAATTTAATCTTGAATAAATTCAGGCTGAGCGCTTGAAGGAGGAAGTGTCTTCCCTGAGAAACTGCATTTAAAAGTGAACAACGCTGATGACTGATGACTGGCTTCCTCTCTTAACCTTGCCAAGTACAAATGAAGCTTTTAATAAACCCCACCACAGTGTGCTTTGGTACACCAGCCAACATAAAATTCTAATCTCATATCCGTTTATCTTATTTGTTTGTCTCTTTTTAAAATCAAGAACAAAGAATTCCAACTAAAGCAATTGTTTGGGCTTTGAATAGTCTAGCTTTCTCTTCCAATCCCATCCCCCTTCCCCATCTTCCCCAGCCACTGAGCTATCACAACCTCAAGTGCCAAACCATGAGCAACTGCAGTGGCCAATTAGAGATGTCACTGCTTACAAAGGAGCGCTGATTTTCTCTAAATCCTTTTTTTCCTTTAGGGAGAATATTTTAGAAATAACTGTCATGTACCCTGTATTATTATATATCCCACTTACATGATAAACATTCCTCTGTTTTATAATGTAACTAGTTTCTTCAGAAAAAGGCAAGTTGTCTAGGTACAAAACAAATACCACTTTCAGATAGGCTATGATATTTTTTTCTCTTTTTCTATTATAATTTTTTCTTATAATATTATTATATCTTTTCCTGAAGGAGCGTGACAAAACGAAGCACTGCCAGATTACAAGTCCTCAGAAGCTGAGGTGAGGTGATCGGAGGAAGGAGGCAGGAGAGGCAGGGCAGAGTGGGTCTCAGGACCACGGAACAGGTCCTGCCCACAAGGCGAGGCAGGAAATGCAACCTGACAAGGAAGCAGAGGCTGCAGCAATATTCCATCAAGTACTTTTAAATTCAGTTCCACACAAGTCAACTCAGTTTTGCCTGGAGATTTTCACCAGACATTTAGCTGGTGTGTATATAATTACTTGTCTCTCTGAATTGGGGGTGGGGAGTGGAACACAGCCCAGGGAGGGGCCATGTGTTACAGAACAGAATGAACTGAAACACAGCTGAGACATGGGGACTCATTCCAACATCACAAATTTTTATTTTAACATCCTTAAGTAATAATTTTGTTTGTTTTGGGTTTTTTTTTTTTTAGAAAATAGGCATCTTTTTAAATTTTTTTGGGGGGGTGTTATTAGGTTTATTTATTTAGTTAGTTATTTACTTACTTACTTTTCAGTGGAGGTACTGAGGGTTGAACCCAGGACCTCGTGCATGCTAAGCATGTGCTCTACCACTGAGCTATACTCCCCCCAACAATTTCTTGTTTTAAGTATAAAGGTTACCACCTTTGTTTTGCTCAGGTGAAGAAAACAAATGTAATGCTATTTAGCCTGATTTGAAAAGCTACCTTCTCCATCTTATCTATCACGGGCATGCAAGACCACTCAAGGATTCTTAGCATCTGTTACAACTTCCAACGAGCTTTCAGAGTCCGTCAAGTGACTTGCAAGTCCTGTGAGCATCCTTAGAATCTTATCTTCAGATTTAATTTGGGGTGTTGAGGAGTTAAAATTCCTTAGACGAGGACCAAAACAGAACTGCTTTATGTAAGTTTCAGCTCAGTTTGGAAAAGATAATAATATTGCAGTATACAAAAGAACAACAGTACGTGACTTCTTAAACCTCTGTAACGTCCCACGTACAAAAACAGAACGCTGTCTCAGACTGCTCCACAACTGTTCACACAGACCCTAGGTCTTTTCTTTCCTCTTTCTACTGTTCACATCTTTGCTACTCGATTCACCAGTTACTATGGTGAACTATAATTGTCATAACTAATAATCATGTTCGTGATCATCTATAAATACACATTTTTTTCTGTTTTCCATAGTCTGATTTCATAACATCAAGCACACTACAACATAATTAATAGACTGAAAACATTGAATCAAAGCAAACGTTTTTTGAAAAAACAGAGAATCCATTTTAAAAGAGGGTCCGTATGTAGTAAGCATTTTATCTAACGGCAAACCCTCTACAAGCTACACTGTCCATCACAGCAGCCACCAGCCACGTGTGGCTGCTGAGCACCTGAGAGGTGGCTTGTCCCAATTAAGACGACAGTGTAAAATACACACCAAATTTTGAAAGCTTGGTTTAAAAACATGTAAAATATCTCATTAGTAAATTTTGTATCGATGACAGATTGAAATGATAGTATTTCAAGTATTCAGATTAAATAAAATATATTACAATACATGATGAAACTATCAAAATTTTTACTTTTTTAAAAGTAAAAAAGTGACTACTAGAAAATGTTGCATCATAATTGTGGTTCACATGGTATTTCTGTTGGGCAGTACTGAAATAGTATAAGAAGCAATTTAACCATCCACTAGACCAAAGGCAGGTGTAAGACAACATGCACCCTCTCCCTAATTCCCTCTCTCTCTCTCCCTCTCTCTCTCTCGTTGCAGAAGGTTGGAATACCACAGCTGCCCATCAGGAAGGTCTCTGAAAGAAAACCTCCAGCTCGTTGCCTTTAACCTTATCTCTGACATTTAACTCTTCCCCAAATTTCCTCCGCTTCACTGCTTCCCGCTGTGAAAGTTTCCAAGCAGTGACCCAGTCTCCCAGGAGGCAAGCACACAATTTCTGGACCACTTGAGCTGCAGCGGTCACCGCTGCTCCCAAAACCGGGATTCAAACAGGTCTGCGAGTGGACAGACACCTGTTCGTGAAATCAGGTTAAACACCACTCAGGCCACCCACTCAAGACCCACACCAACTGTGCAGTTGTTATCCGGTTATTGTGACCACCAAATAGAGGACCGGTCAGCACAAGGGCCGGGGCCTGGGTCCTGGTCACGTGTGGAGTCCCAGCCCTAAACCTACAAAGCTCTCCACTGGGCCAACTGCTCCCCACCCTCCTGCCCTTACTTCCCTGGATTTCTGCGATAACTGGACATTCCTGCCGGTCACAGGGCATTTACAGCAAGACACTGGGTGCTCTCTGTTAAACCTCAGGGACAGCGGATTTAGCACGTCCAGGGACAAGTTGCAGGAGGTACCTACATTCATTCATTCATTCATTCATTCACCAGGTATTTACAGAGCTCCCGCTAGGTGCCAGCCTCATCCTCAGGAAAAAGACAAAGGGGGCCCCGTTCGAGGGACAATAAACAGGGGACAGGACACAGAGGTGAATTACATAGTGTTCTTGAATGCTAAGCAGGAAAACTGCAGGACAAAGGTCAGGGGAGGAGGGACCAGGATGGACGGGGCAGTAGTTACAGGGAGCACTCAGCGTGAGCCTCACTGGGAAGGTTCCACAGGGTCCAGGCTGAGGGAGTCAGCAGAGCGGGCATCCCGGGATGCCTCTGTGGGGAGCCCGGTGGGTCTGGTCCATGTGCAGGCAGGCGGCCAGGGTGGCAGCAATTAGCAGTGACAGAAGAATACAGAGGACGCAGGACCAGACCAGGCAGAACTCGATTTTCACTCTGACATGAGCACATGGAGGGTTTTAAGCAGGAGCCTGATTTGCTCTGACGTCCGCCTGGAAGGAATCACCCTGCCTGTGGCCCTGGATATCCCTGGGGTCCGGCGTAGAAGCAGGGACTGTTTAACTACAGTGTGTTAAGTACTGTTGCAGCTGACAGCTAAGTAGTAACAATGGAGGCCAAGAAGGAGAAGAACCATGGTTTCTGACCTGGACTGCGGGAGGCTGGGGGAGGGGAAAACCCCAGCGCCATCAGGACCCAAAACCGTGTCATGGTGACTCTTCCCGCTGCAGAGCAGGTGTGGAAGACACCCAGCCTGCTCTGCACGCACACCTGTGTGGAGGGGCCTTCCTGCTCTCGTCCTTTCCAAAAGGGCTGTTTTCGTGAGAGTCTGACTCTCCCTCCCACACCAAAGAAATCTTCACTAAAAGCAAATACATGACAGTAACAACAAAAAGGATGGACACAACTGAGCCCAGGAACTCCAACCCACTGAAGCATTTATGTGGACTGCCTTTAGATTTACCTCTAGCAGGAAAATGTCAGCACGTTAAAAAAAAAACCAGTATAAATAAACATTAATACAGAACTGATTTTTTTTAGTTCTCATTTCACTGAATAATTACACCTTGGGGCTACCATGAATAATTTATTAAGTAGCTTGCAGTTTCTACGTAGCCCGGCAACTTTTTGTCCTTATTATGCAATCATTCAAAATCATTCCAGGGCAAACCGTGGCAGAAAAGTGACTTCCATGCAAATGTCCTTTTTCTATCAGTCTATGGGTGGTTTACTAAGTGTCTCTTTAGGTGAACAAGAGCTATTCAAAAAGCTATTTAACAATCTTCTGTCTGAAATATGTTCAATAATTCATTAAAGCTCTAAAATGCCAAACTTCGCCTTTTTTGTTGTTGTTAGATGTGCACACTGATCCTTAACTCAATTAAGCTTCTCAGGAATGTAAAATCATATAGTGGCCTCCTGGTTTCTCCATAGTTATCAAAAGTAACCATACTTCAACTAGAATCATTGTTGACAATAGTATTATCCTCATAAAATAATTCTGTTTCAGTGGCTTGGGACCAAGGGCCCCGGGAGAGTTCCCCTTCACATTAAAATTGCCTCCATCTTCAGCTGTTGTAATAAACCAACCTGTAATGAAGCACCAATACGTTAATCCTCAGAGTGGATTATCAAACAGTGACCTGTTTCGATAAGTCATAGTCAGGACCCTGATTACACAGACCTGCGAGGTCCTCATTTTTCTTCCTTCCTCACACTCTCTGTTGCCTTGCATAGCATCCTAAAATGGTAATCTAATTACTACAACTATTAATTATGCTCATGATTAATTTGAAACACCTGACATAAAATGTGACTCGTACAGTGAGAGACAACGCACATCGTAATGAAATTCTAACACCTGAAACTGTTTGGCATCATTATCAGTCAAGTAACTATGCTTAATTTCCTCACAGCTGGGCACATTATAGACTTGGTCCCTGGTATTATTTACTGAAAGTGTGTTTCTGTACGAAATAATGAGTGTGCACCTGAACTAGGACCTGGAACTGCAGACTTGCCCCCCCTGTCACCTCCCAGGCCAGCCTGAAAACACAATCATCAGTCCCTGCTTGACTCCCTCTTAATACTTTCCCACCCACCCTGCCCAACACCCCATCCCCACAAAAATCTGACTGCCTTAGAACCTCCAAATAAAATGTTTACACATATTTGTAAAGTGCTACGCAAATTGCTTAAATCACAAATAGCGGGGAAAGGGTTAATGGCAAAGTGGTCAATTCCAGTTGCTCAGTCCAAAAACCTTGTCATCACCCTTGACCCATTCCTTCCTACCTCACATCCAAACTGTCACCAAATTCCATGGCTCTACCCTGGAAAGTACATCCAGAGGCCAGCCACACCTCATCACCTCCACTGCCAGTTACCACCTGGTCCAAACAACGATCAGCATCTGCACTGAATACTTCAACAGCTTCCTAACAGGTCGCCCTGTTGCCCCCTGAGTCCCTGCACAGTCTGGTCTACAAAATGCAGCCAGAGTGATCTTTCTAAAAAGTGAGCCAGGCCATATGACACTATAGCTCAAAAACAATGGCGGTGGGGAGGGTAGAGCTCAGTGGTAGAGCACGTGTTTGGTGTGCACGAGGTCCTGGGTTCAATCCCTAGGGCCTCCGTTAAGGGAAAAAATAATTAAAAAAAATTTTTTTAAACCAATGGCAACCCACGTGCGAGTAAAAGCCCTCCACTGCTCTCCAAGGCTTGACTGCCCCCTCATCTCTTTCTGAAATCCTCCCCTCCCTCCCACTTTGCCTCTGCCTCTCTGCTTTCATAATTCATTCTACGCAGGCTCTCTCTTCTGCCGGGAACATTCTCTCCCCACGTACCTGCATGACTCCATCTCTATCTGTCCTCAAATGTCAGGGAGGCAACATGGGACCTCTAGTCATTGTCGCAAACCCCTTCACTCCCACCAAGGCCGCTTTTCTGGCCCGTCTCTGCTTTGTTCCCACAGCATTCATCCCTGTCTTGCAGACCATCTTGCTGCGGCAGATGATGTTTCTTGAAACATAGCTCCAACCATATGTCCAGACCCGATTCCTCTGGACTCTCCACGCTCCCATCAGTAGCTGGAGTCTGTGTGCTCTCCCCGGGAACCTGGCTGGGCCTTCGTGACTGCCTCCACTAACAGACTACGATGATACATACACATACACATACACATATGCCTTTTCATTACAGGCTACTACAAGATATTGAATATAGTTCTCTGCGCTGTACAGTAGGAACTTGCTGTTTATCTATTCTATATATAGTAGTTAGTATCAGCAAATCACAAACTCCCAATTTATCCCTCCCCACCCCCATTCCCCCTAGTAACCACAAGTTTGTTTTCTGTCTGAGTCTGTTTCTGTTTCGCAAATAAGTTAACTTGGACTTTTATTTTAGATAACACATATAAGTGATATCATATGGTATTTTTCTTTCTCTTTTAGAAATTGACACATTATAAACAGACTACTTCAAAAAAAAATAAATTCTAAAATGAAAAAAAAGACTATGGTGGAAGTGACTCCATGTGATTCCCAAAGCTGGACTAGAAAATGTGATGCAGCTTCTGCTCTCGGGAATCGCGCCACCATGCCACAGGGAAGACAGAGCCCTGGGAATGAGGCCATCCTCTCTGCCCGTCTCAGCCAAGAGCCAGCACCAACCTGCTCTCCACGGGGCAAGCCACCTGGAAGCACCCACTCCAGCAAAGAGCCGTGGGGGTGGGGCCAGTGCAGTCACCCGCTGGGGGCCCTGTGCTCACATGGGCAGTGCTGGGGATTTGATGCTCTGTGGTCTCCGTCTTGAAATTCCCAACAACTTTACCTTTGATTTGTATTCCATACATCACGTCTGAGGAGACAAGGGAACGGAAGCAGAGGACTCAGAGCCTGGGCTCCTGTGTGGTCCCCTGTGCCTGGGACAGGTGCCCAGCTGCTCACTCCCCCAGCTCCTGGCTCCCCTGCCCACCCTTGCCCAGGCAGGGGCTGGGTGCCACACAGGGGTGTATCCTGTGATGTTTCAGCATGGCAGGGGCTGTCCCCACCCTGAGCTGGCAGCCTGATGTGACATGACCCCATCAGAGGAAGGGCAGCCCCAGTGTCTTACTTAGAGCAGGTGCTCAGTTAATATTTGGTTGACTTAGTAAACCGCCCATGATGTGAGAATGTGCTGTTGAGCTCACGTGAAGTCTTCCTGGCTTAGTCTGGTTTCTGTGACTAGTGGCTCGACGCGGGTGAGCCCTCATCCACCCCCAATCCAGGAACCAGGCACGTGGACATTACCAGGGTGCCGCAGGTGGGGCAGCAGGCCCCTGGGAAGGGGAGAAGCCGGGCCTGACTTCCCCACCCAGAACAGCTGGTGGGCTGTGTGTGTCGAGTGTCCGGGTAGAGCCCCCAGGTGCCCGGGATGGGCTTCACTGCCCAGCTGGTACCTTCAAGCCCAAGAGAACCCACCCCTCACAGGGCAAATGCAACAGACGATGACACATTGAGAGAGAGACCCCAGAAGGCAGGAAAGATGTTCCCGATGTTAACACCTTCAACAGAAGTTTCTCTACTTTCCTAAGATGGGACCTCTTACTTCCCTCGCGTTCCATCAGTCACAGGGACTGCCCCAGCTGAAGCCACTGAGCCCGGCCCAAACCGCAGGTTCTGGAGCAAAACCCGCAGCTGCTGTGCTTTCAAGTCCCTCGGCTTGCGGGGAGGGTGGGGCCTGGCTGTGCGGCAAGAGAACTAACAGGACATCGAGCTGTGCGTCGCGTCTTCACACTCCAGGAAGGCAGGGGTTTTGAGGGTGTTTGTTCACTGCTGATCCCCAGGTCCTAGCACAGAGCCTCACACATCGTCCCTGCCTGGTAAATATTTATTCAATGAACTGAAGTCCCATTCTGATGAAATGTTACCCTTAGACAGGGCTGCAAATAAGCAGGTCACCAGCACAGGAAAACCTGACTACTTGAAACTACCGAGACCTAAATAACCCATCTAGTATAAGAATTGTAATATATATTATTACATTTATGCAATCTAAATGCACAAATATAACAAATTTATATTACAATATAAATCTATAAATACAAATAACATTTATATTTATAATATATATTTACAACATATAAGTGTAAATAATATATATTACTATATATAAATGTAAATGTATTATTTATATTTATAATATACTTATAATATATAAATATATGATATATAAATATATTTAAATACCATATAGTATATATAAAATATATTAAAAATACTATATAAATATATTACTTATATTTCTATATTTATTACATGTGTATTTATAACCTATAAATATAAATCTGTAACATTTATATAAATATAAATACTATTTATTTATCATTGGGAAGTGTCCAGTGTGCATAGGAAGGTGTGGGGTCTCCCCATGGCCACTGGCCATTAGTGGTCTGGCGGTTTCAGGAAGGGGGCACTGAGTTAGTACCAGGGACACAGGACTGCCCTCCTCACCCTGACCAGCCACTCCTCCCCCAGAGGACAGGGTCCTGGCCCATGACCACCCCGCCCTCACTCGGGCCTGCCGCAAGGAGCAGAGGTGTAATGCATTTATCTCTCCAACAGGGACAAAATGTCTACTAGAAGCAAAGATGTATTCTGAGCCATTAAAGGAGGTACAAACATGAACACAACAGTCCTTGGCTTCATCTTTTATTAAGACTACAGAGGTGAACATGCCTGGCAAACTGCATTGCCACTTGAGAATAAAACCATTAGTGGTCGTAATGACATGACTATCGCTCTGCATGGTTCCTCACCCTTGGATGTCACTCAGTACTTAGCCAACCAGGACACAGGAGGTATACACCAGGAGGCTACTAGGAAGACAACATGCTGGCAGCGTAAGTGGTTTTCCTTGTAGCAGGAGCCACACATCCGTGTAGGAACCTGCTCACCTTTCTGCAGGATTACTCCATCTTTCAGAACCACCCAGATCTTTATCATCCAAGACCTCATCTTCATGAATGGCTGTGGATGAAAGACAGTCTTCTGACCAAGAATGAATCATGTTTCCATTTACTTGCCTGGAAATGAGGGAGAGACTGAGCTCTCGCTCTTGTTGGCAAGTTCACTGTCACTGCCTTCTCAAGGTCTCTTCCCAAACTTTCCACACTGAGAACTCAGTCAGAGCCAAGATCTTCAGAGCAGCAAACTCAGTGTCAAGAATCCCCTGTGAGCAGTGTAAGTGGCCCACAGACACAGAAACCACTGCCAGGCTCAAGTCTTCTTCTTGCTGGAATTTAGAAACCGAGCCATATCCGTTACAACAGGCATGTCTAAGAGCCACGTCGTGCTGCGTTAGCTGGTATTATGAATAGTTCGAGTGTTGGACTCAATGAAGATGGGCGCCAAGTGTCATTTCTCATGAAAAGAAAAACAGCCTTGAGAATAAAATTGCGTTGCAAATGACGGCTTCTTGAACAGAAGTCCACACTCTGCATCCCTCTGCCCTGTTCTCCGGTACGTATTTCTCCCTTCACCCCAGTGATTCATCCTGCATAGATGCTGATGTGGGCACTTTAGAAAGCATGTCTATCATGGTCTCAGGAAAGCAGGGGCTGCACCTGACAGGATGGCAGTGCACCGGCTCCCCACCAGTGAGGCTGCATCCAGTGAGGCTGGATCCTCGCCAGGTGTTCGGGGAAGATGATGTAAGTGTTGGGCTTAAGAACACTGCCTGTCCCCATACGTCCCTGTGAAGCTCCTTCTGTGCAGAAGCAGCAACCCCCCAGGTCCTCCTGCACCCTAGAAGGCTGGGTGGGGAAGAACCCTTCAAGCCACATGATCCACAGACCCCTCTGAACCCCCAAGTGCTACTTATTGAGCATCTATTATCTTCCAAGCACTGTTGCAGGTGCTGGAATGTCAGTAAGTAAGGCAAGCGAGTCCCTTCCTCCCTTAGGGCTTGCTTAGAGAAAGGACAGGCAGGCAGCAAATAAGGAAACAAATGAATGAACAAGATAACATCAGACAGCAGTTAGAGCTTCCATAGAAATGGGGGTCAGGGAGTGAGGCTGTAGAGGGAGAGGTAAGGGAGGTCACCATGCATCCACTTATTCAATAATATTTATTAATGTCCTAAGTGCCAAGCATTGTCTAGACCCTGGGAGTGCAGAGGTGAATTCAGAGAAGGGAATATAGAGCAAAGAGATCCCTGAATTCACAAACTTGCATTCTCCTTGGAGGAGACAAACAAACAAAGTAAGGAAAATATTTAGTTTGTAAGATGGAGAAGAATCTGTGGGGAAAATAAAGGAGGGGAGGAAGATACAGGGCTGGGGGTGTGTACTTGCAGTTTTGGACAAGGCCATCAAATCACATCTCATTAGCAACCAAGCACCATTTGAATGGAGATTTAGATATAGTAACACCGGCAGAACTGTGGGCAGAGCTCTAAGCAGAGGGACAGGAAGTGCAAAGGCCCTGAGGCAGAAACAAGGGTCATGAGTTAAAGGCTGGAAATGTCATCAATGTGACTGAGCACAGGACAAGGTCAGGGTGCATCCAGAAACCAAACTAAGCCAGGAAGACCTCACGTGAGCTTAATAGCACATTCTCATATCTTACTAAGTCAACCAAATATTAACTGAGCACCTGCTCTAAGTAAGACACTGGGGCTGCCCTTCCTCTGTTGTGCTTCATGGTCATGTCACATCAGGC
This sequence comes from Camelus bactrianus, assembly GCF_048773025.1. Classification (NCBI taxonomy): domain Eukaryota; kingdom Metazoa; phylum Chordata; class Mammalia; order Artiodactyla; family Camelidae; genus Camelus; species Camelus bactrianus. The sequence goes on from NC_133562.1 coordinate 3,095,295, forward strand.
TGTAGGTCCAACCTCCCAACAAAATCCCTACAAGGAGGAGAAAGCCAGCACTCAAAATATAATAAACGGCCTAAATATGCAGTTCCTGATAGGACTCGTGATTGGATGCGTCGGAAATAAGAGGTAAAGGGGCTGGTTGATTCAAAGTCAGAAGCTGAAATCCCTGAAAAATGTTGGCATCAATCACTGACCATTCTTCTATCCCCGCATGAAACTTGTTCACTTTTTAAGTATATGTATTTATAAAAAGAAATCTACTTTCTTTTTTAAAGAAAGTAAGTCTCAAAGTTTTAAACAGATTCTCCAGCCTTCTAGTGATCGTTCTGGAGATAAAGAGGCAAATTGTGTGAAGCTACACTGGGTCCCGCACAGTCGGGCACAGCGCTGGAGAAAGAATAGCAGACATCAGGTACTCTTCCCAAAGGGATACAACCAAACATCTTCGTTGCTCTTTCCCAGGGAACAGGCCTCCTGACAAGCCAGGCAAGCCCAAGCCGGCAGGAGCTGCTCGTAAATGAAACACGTTTTACCTCCACCGCTGCCTTCGGAGCAGGGATGCTTCATGACGGTTTCAGTCCCTCCTGAAGGACGCCCTGCCCCCTCCCTGCCCCGCACGAGGCCGGGGTACAATTCAACCTGGAACGTGCCTCTCTCGCCGAGGCTCAGCTCGTGTAAAACCCGCTGTGTAACCGGACTATGACAGAGCGTACGAGATGAGTACCCGAGCCCGGGTGTGTCGTCTGTCATTTCGCATTACCACCGTGGGAAGAAGAAAAGATGCAAATGGTTTGTGATGAGCGGGTGAAGGAAGGGAATGAAAATGTCAGGAGCGGAAGGAAACTGTTAAATGGCACCAAATGCCTGGGCGGGGTGTCTGTCTGCCCATGTGCAGCCTGTCTCCCTCAATCCATCATCAGAAAGGACGAGGCACCTCAGGAGAAATGCTTGCCCCAAGTCAGGAGGGCCGAGAGGCCGGCTGTCTCCGAATGCCCACGGCAATGGCAGGCCTGCCCGGAACTGTCAGTTCACGAGCTTCACTGCAGTCGGGCTGCTGTCAGTGGCTGTTCCAGAAATAGCAGGGACGGGACGCCTGGCCTTCAAATCTTCCGACCATTTGGCAAGTGCTGGGCTCACTGGGTAAAGACGGCCAAGTTAAGTAGCTTCTAAAGGAATAGGAAATGGACACCAGTGAGACTATCTCCTTTCAATCTTTTTGTTCGGGTAAGAATCCAAAGCTTAGCAGAAGTGGTCACGGCACATCTGCAAATGCGAGGCTGGTAAGAAGCGGGAAGAGTCCAAAAGGAGACTGGAAGGAAACTGGGGTTGCCTGTGCTTCCTCAACCCAGAAGGGGAGGAGACAGGATGGGAAGAGGACCGGAACATCGCACCAAGATAATGCTGCTGCTGGCACCAGCCCACTGCTCCCCCAGGACAGGGACATGTTATCAGGTTGGAGGGGAGAGGAAACAGGGGAACCGGGAAAACTGTCCTAGCTCTCTCAGAGTGAGGCAGAAAGCCCCATAAAAAGACCGGCAGGACCCCCAAGCAGGGCCACTACTCTCCTGCCAGCACCATCCGGTTCTCTGGCCCAGAGGCTCTATCTCACTTTTTGCCTCTGAAAGGGCTTACTTACTCCTAAAATTCTATTGGTTCCCTAAGCTCACTTCTGATCGGTTATTTCCTTCACTCCTGATTGGTTATTTCTCTCACTCCTGATTGGTCCATTTCCCTCATTCCTGATTGGTTATTTCTCTCCCTCCAGATTGGTCCATTTCTACAAAGATTGTTCCTAATTAGTCAACTTTCGTTATACCTCATTTGCATATGATGTTGCAAAGTGTAAACTGGCAGCCTATAAAAACCAGTGTAAACCTACAGACGGTGTCCAGAGCTTGAAGTGTTAATTCCTCTGGGCCCACTGGCCTAATAAGCCTGAGTTCTCTAATTCTCCGACTGCCGCTTGGTCTCTCACCCAGATCCAGGTTGCTGTCACAACTGAGCTGCAACACTGAGCTATAACACATTTTTCCACAACAAGAGGGGACAGGAAGTCCCACCAAACAGCCCTGAGAAGAAAGGCGGTGACCAGCTGCGTCCTGAAGAGACTCAGTGCACCTCCAAGGCAAGGTGGTTCTTAATAGGTGTTCCTAATATGCTGTCCCTGTTTAACATGTCAGCTAAAAATCAAGCCTCTGTTCTCTTTCCAAAATGCCACTGAATTCTTACTGGGCATCTGTGTGGCAATGATGGTGGGAGGTGTGAGATGAGGGAGAAAAATTAACAATATACTCGCATTAATGAGTCGATCTCGGGGAGCTGATTTGACCCAGACTATTTCCAGGATGTGAGTTACTTCAAAAACAAACCCAAGTGTATTCCTCCTGGGTTATTCAGCCTCATGTGCTTTTTAAGTTGGTTGGTTTGTTTGAATGAATAGACTTTATTTTTCAGAGCAGGTTCAGGTTTACAGAGAAACTGAGCAGAAAATACAGAGTTCCCACCTATTTTGTCTCCCTTCCCCCTCAGTTTCCCCTACGATGAACATCTTGCTGTGGTATGGTTCGTCTGCACAACTGATCAACTAATTTCGACACACTCCTGCTAACTAGGTCCACAGTTCACATTAGCAGTCACCCTGTGCTGTACACTCAGTGAGTTCTGGCAAGTGTGTAATGTCATACCTCCATGATTAGGGCAGTTTCACTGCCCTTAAAACGGCAATGCCAGAGCCGCCCTAACAAGGGGTCCCATCTTCCCCTACCACCACCAAGATCTTTTCATTATAGGATCCTATAAAAGCCTCATCAGTTTACAATGTTGTGTCAGTTTCTGGTGTACACCACAATGCTTCAGTCATACTTGAACATACATATATTAGTTTCTATATTCTTTTTCAACATAGGTTACTACCCTGCACTGTACTTGAACTTGTTGTTTATCTAAGGATCCTCATTTTTTTTAATTCAAGTACATTTCTGATGAGCTGCCCCACCCATCCACCTTGAAATCTTATTGTTGGTGGGGGAAGATGGGAACCCTGTTCAATTTAAATAAATAAAATTTTTAAAAATTAAAGAAAATAAGGATCCTATAGGGAGGAGGAAGAATGAAGAAAGGCAAGGCCCCAGATGGTCCTCAGGGCCACGACACAGCCTCTGAGACTTGCCTCAACCTCTCACTAACTCACAGCCAAGTTCTCCGCAGAAGAGGTTCTAAGTGGAGACAAAGACTGTGTCACTGACAACTCTGGCCACCGATGTCACTGATCTGGATGCTCTCTGATACAAGGCAAGGACAAGAGGAGGACAACCTCATGTGAGCACATGGGGCAGCCCCGGAGAAAGTGGGGGTACCAGGTAGACAGCAGATGCTGGCCTCCTCTCTCCAGCTCCACCATCCTCACCTCGCTGCACTCCCAGAATTCTGCCCTTTCCATGCAAACCTGCTTCTCCACATCCCGGGGCCTTTGCACCTGGGCTTTCTCTCCCCACCTTGCGCTCTGCCCCTCCTTCTGCCTGAGTATCCCCGCCCTTCTGGTCTCACATGGGTGTCAAGCCCTCAAGGATCCGAGACCTGGCTGGCTCCCTGCATCCTCTCAGTGTGGTCATGATGCCTCCCGTCCACACTGCAAGCTCTGTCAGGACAGGACTCGTGCCTGCACAGTTTACTAATCTGTGCAGGACACAGGCACTGGACAAGGATGCATTCCTGCCAATGCTCACATGGCCTGGGTTTAAACCCGGGCGCGTGTTTATAGAAGAAACCTAAGCCTTCCAGTACATTCCATTCCCTGCTTCCAGGCCCCCCAAGAACAATGTGAGTCCACTGGGTCTGCACAGAGCTTGCCAACAAAGAAAGGCCGTCCTGGCTTAAGGCTGTGAGCACTCAGTTCTTTTCAATGCTGCCTTATTTGCTCATGATAAATAATAAAATAACAGCGTGACTCTAGCTTGGGGCAGACCCAATCCTGGTGAGCTGACAAAACCTGACTTCTCCTTCTTCCAAGACCAAAGGCCAGACTCTGGATCTGAGACCCTGCCCTCTTAGGGTTATCTGGGCAGCTATGCGGTCTATCCCTCCATAATGGCACTCATTAGATGGACTTTCAATGTCCGCAGGCATTATAAATCCAGAGAAGGCCCCAGGGCTGGCCTTCACCTGCGTCGTCTATTGAATTATCACCGGTCTGACAGCCAAATGAGCAGCCTTCCACGGAGGCAGGGAAGGCAGCGTGTTCACTGCCTTTGACACTATGCGGTTTACAGGAGCATGTGTGCTTTTAATGCTCTGCCAAGATGCGTGTCAGCATCCTACCACTAAAACAGCTTTAAGTTTTATTTCCACACACCTTCTCAAAGTGCTTTCATTTTCTAATCATTAGAGGTGCGCCAAACGAAAACACACCGAAGCTTACCATTTTGATAACATAGGTGGGCCACGAGTCAATTTCACTTCTAAACACTAAGGATTTTCCTGGAATGGTTGAAACAGTTACATAAGCAGAACAGAAACGTGATTGAATCAGGCACGCTAATATACCTGATGCTGAACGACTTCCCTAATAAATAGTGTCAAAGGAGGTGGATTATTTAAAGTTCAATTTTATATAATTCGATTAAACTGGCTTTTATTCCGATGAAATATTTAATATTTAATTAAAGACGTGCTGGGTTTCACAGTAAAACAACATTTCTAACAAAACTATTCCAAAGTTAAATCATACAATGTTTGGAAGAGTTTGAGGGAGAAATAAATTCCTTTTCTATTTAACTAATGCAATAAGAAGGGGCATAACTGTCTGGAAAAGCTGACAAAAGTTGTATGTAGACATATTAACTGAAATGGAATCTCGGAAGCAAACACACATTGAACATTTAATAATCACCACCAGAGGAGAAGTCCTCCAGTACGACTTTCAGGAATGCTTACTTTTCTAGTTAATTGGAGAGGAGTTTCAAAGTAAGAATTTAAAAATAACAAATAAATTAAACAACTGATTTTGAACTTAAATGACAGGCGTGCATAGCATCCCCTAATCCTCTAGGTAGGCCAAAGCCTTTTCCGGGATTACAGGGCTGCTGATCAGAATTCCCACACATCTGTTTTGCATAAACCTCAACCATTTATGCTTTTTCTCAGATTTCCAGTTGAGGTTTCTGCTGCCTCTTTTCTAATTTTTTTTTTTTCGGCTGGCTTGCTTCCCTTAGTGCAATAACTATTTTTTCCTTCTCCTAAAGAAGCTCACTTTATTCTTTCCAAAGGATTCAACTAAGTTTTCACAGGACAACTGTCTTTCTAGCCCCTACCCACTCTCATCAATTATCTCGATAGGGTAATTTTGTATATTGATTAAATCACAAATCCAACCAGTGTAAACAGGATTGAGAATAGAGACAAGTGACTCTTCTGGACAGACCATCCTACTGTGCTGAGCATGTGGTGGATGTTAATTAGCAGGTTTTATAGAAGTCAGGGAGATCATTAGTTGGTCATTTGGGTTAGTTAATGTTTCCATAGTAAATATTTTTCTGATTTGAAAAGAAAATAAATACAAGTGTTCTTCACTCTAAGAAAGGATCTAAATTTATACAGTTAACAGGGTGTTTATTTTTAAAACTCATTCCTCATTTTGCAAACGAATTCATGTCAGAGTATCTTTAGTAAGGGGAAACTCCCAGAGTATTACAAAATATTCTCTTTATGGCCTTCCAATTAATATGCAACTTTTAAGAGAAAAACATTCTTCTTATAATAAGTAACATTAGTGTATAGGAAGTTTGTCTCAACTACATTTCAACAAAATTTTTTTAAAAAAAGTTAACTTCTATGCATTTTCACATACAAATAAATGCAATAGGAAATTAAAAAAAGAAAAAAGGAAAAAATTCCTACAGAATTATCCCATTTAAATATGTGCTGCCTGTTTATTACAAGTTTTCTTGCCTTTTAACCTTTTTTTGAAATTTGATTTCATCAGTATTAAATTGTTTTAATGATAGAATGATATTTTGAAATTAGTCAATCATTAATTATCCATTCATGAATTGTACTTATATGAACAAATGCCACATAAGAAAGAAAAAGATAAGGTGAGTAAAATTAACAACTTTTCTTCAGGCAGCTGAAAAACAAAAAAAAAGCCCAGATTATTTTAAATTGCATATTTGCCTTACTATGTAAAGAAATGGTAATTTGGATTTCACAGTCCATTGAAATAACCCGAAAAACATGGATTTGCACTAAAAATAAAGAAACCTAGCTTGGAGCCTTGTTAAGAAACAGAGGTTTTCCAATAATGGCTTTTATTTTATGCCATGGTAGTATACGAATTTTTATTTTATAAAGACTGACACTCAGGAAAAACAAAGCACAAGTAATTCAAAGGGAGTGTCACAGGGGAACACGCATTTTTGCTGTTGTGAACACCCCCGTCTCACGGGTTCATAAAGGAATCTGTGTTTGCTCACGTAACAAAGCACAAAGAATATCTATTTTAAGAGAAATGGTATTTAAATTTTATAAAGTGCTATATACCAAAGATATTCCTAAATATTGTGAAAGAATAATTTTTCTAAAGCCAGTAGGTGAAATTCACTCCCCCATACGTGCTCTCACCCCAAATTTGGAAAAATTATCACTATCTCACTATTAAAAGATAAATAATGCAAAGATGAAAGTCTTTTTAAAAAGAATAAAATTAGGAAAGAGAGGTGTTGGCTGAGGTCTCAGGCCTCTTTACTTTTCAAATGTTTGCAGGCTGATGTGGCTGCTGGTGATTAAGCCAGAAGGGTAAAAATAGCCCACAGTTTTCATGATAAATGTTCAGAGCAGCACACCCAGTGGCCAGGCATCACAGCTTCTCACAAATAAAGTCAATGTTAAACCTTCTGTTATGCAGACATGAGGTCTTGAGGAAAGAAATACCAACAGGAAAAAAAAAAAAAACAAACAAAGAGAAAAAACACAGCAGGGAGCCTTTTATCTCCCACCCTGCGGAATAATTTTTTCCATTCCCAAGATGATTTAAGTTGACAAATTGGTTTTTCTGGTCGCTTAGCTCCCTGACCTCGAAAAGTCCATTTTCTAACTTCTGTCTCCTCCAGCTGTTGACAGCCTAATGCCACCAACCAATGTAATAAAACCTCCATGGGGTTTAGGATTAGGGTAGGAAATTGTAATGACAGTAGAATAATTAGATGTGAAGTCGGCCCAACTTTTAAGAGCAGATCTCGTCTCTAAAAGAGAACAAATAGTTCTCTGGAAGGAGGTTAATGTATGTTCCATTCCTCCCAGGGTACAGCGCGGTGGAGCATTTCCTGGGGAAAAGCTGGAAACTCTTCTGGCCTAAAACACTTCCGTAAAAGTCGGTACAATTTAAGGGCACTCTTCACTTTGAGGCAATCTTTCTCAGAAACAAATGATTAATTTTCTTTTCTTCACAAAACCATGAGTGAATGATCCTAAGATACTTGGCACAGTGTCCGGATGCAGGCAGAAGAACAGGTGGTTGGAAACTTACAATCCTGTCCTCCGTGGGCACCGTATTTCTTCAGTGGGCCCAGACACGTGCTCTACATCCCTCGCGGGACCCCAACGGCCCGGGGTCGGGCCTGGGTCCACCTTACCTCATTTACTGATCTCCCAAAGCCTCATTTTCCTCATTTGTAATGTGGAGTATTATTTGCACTAATAATCATATTGCAAATAATAGTATTATTATTGCAAATAATACTTGTCCCATGAATGGGAGGGGAGATTCATTAGAAAGAGCACAGAACACAGTTTGAGACCCAGAGTAAAAATTCTATAAAAGTTTCACCTATTTTTTTCACTGCCCTGTTCTCTGATCCTAGCAAATTAATGTCTAATTAAAATATATAAATATACAGTTTTCCATTTTAAAACTATCTTTGATTAACCACTATGTTCTCAGTATCATACGAAATCCTGTAGGAAAATTTAGTGATTATAGTTACCCATCTGATACACAAATACAGACTTGTGTAATTATCCTCTTCTCAGGATTCACACCATCCCTCTGGTTTTCCACGGGGTGTGATGGAAGTATATGCATTTGTTATGACTATTTGAAAAGTATGTACCTCTTGAGTGGGGGAACGTAAACATCCTCTTGTTATGTGATAGCAATCCTATCTTGATAAGTTATGCAGTTTTGGGATTAACTAAGCCTGCTCTTGTCTATTCCTCTCCTTCCTGACACTATGGCATATTTCTGATCACAGGTATGACAACTACCAAGAACAATTAGGAAAAATCAAATGTAAATTTAAATACGCACACATATATAAACACACATTCCTTCAGTATTTAATATAAAAAGACACTAAGGCTACTGGTTAGGTAACCTATTTATGAATTACACTTTGTGTAACCTCTCTCCTTAGTCATCCGTACTTCCTTGTGGGTTAATAACATAGGAACTTTTATATGACTAAGGAATTGAAGAATCAGTTAAATATAAGTAAGCCTACCACATGCCCTTGACTATAAAAGATGCTTCTGATAGCAAATCAAATAAGAAACACAATAAATATTTATGAAACTCCTACTTCACACTCAGCACTATCCTTGGAGAAATGAGGAAGAGAGAAAAACTCAAGATGGCCCTGTGTCTGGGGAACTTAACATCTGGTAAGAGAAATGGGAACATCTACTGAAAGGGAAAGTGGTTGTGAAGATAACAGAAAGTCTATGGAGCCGCACAGCGTGGGTGGGAAGGGGCCGTGAGGATGTGTCCCATGAAAGGGCGGGGACCAGCAGCCCCCAGGGTGGCCGGGGCCAGGTGGGCTCTGGGAGGGAAAGGCTTGCTCTCCCGGGGCAACGACCTGCCTGTTCAAAAGATCACAGTTTACGTGCTCTCGGGAGTTATTTACACTCTCATTAAAAAAAAAAAAAAGCCACCTTTAACTTTTTTTTTTTTTTTAACAGATTCACTCTTTATTCTGGTCTATGCTTATCACATCACTGACACTGAATTTGTTTTATGAAAGCCCTAACCTCCAAAAGACTGTTAACTGCAAGCTTTTGCTGGCTTCAAGTCAAGGATCTGGAACTCAAACTCTGGGTGCCCCGAGTGAGAACTAGACAATGTTCTTCTCCATGCAGAGCTGGGCACCCTCCTGCTGTAGCCACCCTTTCTACAGTGTATCACAGCTTTGATGGAAGTGACACTGGCTTAAAGTCAGAAGGCTAGACTCCACCAGCAAGGGTATCACTCTGCTGGGGGTTTGCTTCCTTTCTCAGAGACCTGCTTCTTCCTGTCCAGGTGGCTAGAGTCCCACTGGCATCATGTGTCCTGCCCCCTCACATCCTCAGGAATGGGGACACACTAAAATTATGACACACATCCCCCTAGCCACAGTGTTGTCTAGGAGATCTGCAGAAGACCCAAGGGAAGAAAATCCGGTTATTTCCAGGTAATTTAAACACACCTATAATAGAGGAGGAAGCTGCTCTCCTCTCTTACTGGGACGGCTAATCTGGAACAGGCTCAAAACCACCACTACTACTAGAAGTTAAGCTCATCTCAGAAGCCTGGTGTAGGAAACACCAAGAAGATGCACAATTAATTATCACCCTGGAATTTCCCTGTGTCACCACAGGAGAGTCTGGTAGGAACACTGATGGAACAGCTGTACCAAGAGAGGCAGCAGCGAGCCCTGGAAATACTGTTGAGCTCCAAATCTCCTCCTAGACTACCCAGCCTCATTCATCAACACCTTTTTCAAAAAATTTGCTCACACTAGTTTCAACTGGAGATTCTGTTGCTTGCAAAGGAAAATATCCACCTGTGAAAAGTAAACTTCCTTGGACCTCAGTTTTCCTCATTATCACAAAATTGCTCCCAATAAAATAATCTCTAAGATGCCTTCTATATAATCATTTGTTTCAAATTTTGAAACTATCAGATAATTTGGAATGGTATAGATATCTGTAATTAACTAATTCCTTCAATTGGACACTTGGGAAAAGCTGCTTTCTGCAGCAAGTTTTGTGTTTTAAACTTTCTTATCTGTTCCAGTGCAGAAAAGAGACTCCAAATGCTAATATGATAAAGTATAAGGTATATAACACGTTTGACCTTTGAAGATACAGGAAACTTATTTTAAGTATCATTTTCCTTCCTTAGGTCAGTATCCATCACTACCAACTATTCTCTCATTCCACCACTCACCTTTAACTGTAGACCCACCTCTACCCCGACTATTCCCACCCAATAAATTATGTGGAAAAGCCTTCACCATACACTTCTTTTGAATGATTTAGGAACTTATATCCACGTACAAGTAAAATAAAGCATGATAACAAGGCTGTTTCCTACATTACTAATCCACTTTTAATGGTGCGGAACATTCTCTGGCTAAGTGTTCAAGCAATTCTACCTGGACAAGAAATCTAAAGACACTTGATTCGCTCAAAGGGAATCAGTCAATGGGAACAGCCAGAAACTGCATGCCTCACAACATAAAGACAGTATCTGCTAGCTCAACAACCGTAAGAAGTAACGGCATTTAGAACAGTACAAGCCAATCAAATCAGAAAAAAAAAAAAAAAAAAAGCTTTAAAAGTGGAAATGAGATACCTAGTTTAAATGCATCACCTAGAAAACAAAAATCTTACAAGGTAAAAATATCACAGCTTTAGAGAAACAAGTATGCTTAGGTTTACTTAAGAAGGTCAACTTTTCCACTGTGAGAAAAGAGTTTGTAAAGATGACTGCCTATGAAGTAATTCAATAGTTAGTAATATTTAATTAAATTTAGAAGTGTTATTAATGAACTATCTCTTGCACCAAGTGATTAAATCCACAGAAAATCACTTTCTAAAAGACCCTAAGAAAGGTATCTGCATTTTGGACTCTATAAATAATTGCTGAATTGAGAAAAAAAATGAGTAATTGTCAGACTTAAGCATATCTGTTAATAAATCTAAAATTAACATAGGAATCAACAAAATAATACTCAAATAGCAAATGCCTTAAGCCTGTAATACTAATTTAAATAAGTTAATACAGTCATGTAGTCCTTCATGACTTTGCCTCAGAAGACAGTCTACATCACATTCTCAACCAATGAAAATGAACTTCAAATCATTCAGACACAAAGGTGGAAGCCTGCAAGCACATGCCATTAGACCAATGTTTAGGAAAGGAAAAGCCACTGAGAAGTGTATACAACACAGGGCAGGCAAGAACATGGATGGTTCTCTTTATAACAGAATTTGAAACTGTAATTGTACTCATACACTGCCCTTCCCCATTTCCAAAAACCTGAGTCCTAGATGAAAACATTAAGAAGCATAAATTTTAAAATGAAACCAACTAGATTAATCACAGAAAGTCAAACTAGTAACCTTCAATTTCTGTCTTCCCAAAGAGTTTCCTCTTATACACACAATGCTCTTTATCAGACATTTTATTTTGGGCCTCCTTCTCTAATCTGGCTTGGCTTGGTCTCTTCAGGAAACAGGACTGACCCGGCGCACAGAGCAGGGCAGAGGCGACACATACCCTCAAGGTTTATCTAACCAACCTTTAGTTTTCTGTTTGGTAGACTGAATGGTCTTTGGCTCACCTTCAAATCAGGGAAGAGCAGAACCAGGCTCAGGAAAGTTTAGTGTTACTAAATGCAGAAAGAACTTAAAATACCTGCTTTTCTGGCAAAAGCCAAGAAAAGTCCTTCAAGGTTAAATTATTATCAAAACCCCAGTAGGTGGTAAGGTTAGTAAAAACACAAAATTAAGTTTCTGAACACTGAGCTGATGCATCTGTGGGATTCTCTCTTAAAGTAACATAAAGCATCCAGAAAGTTTCAAAAGAAGTCAATCCATTCTGTTCTAATGAGCCTTTGTGAAACACAGCGCTTAATATTTGTCCTCTAGTCCAAAGCAGTGATGGCATTTTCAACAAGCCCGTCTTGCTCATCAGTGCCCTAATTCCCTTCTGAGATTTTTCAATATGCACTCATTTGATGATTTTTAAGAACCTACCATGTTCCCCAAAGAAATGTTAATGGAGTAGGAGAAAGGAAGAGAATATAAAACATAAGGCACGCATGCACAGGTTAAAGACACTTGACAGTGCCTGGAGCACACAGTAGGTGCCTAATAAAGATTTTTTTAAATGAGTGAGCAAATGAACGAGGTGGCAACAATGCCAGTGAGAAAGACATGGCGTGTCCTCATCATGGAGGAAACGGTGACTCCCTTACCTCTGCCAGGGACACTGCCCAACACAACTTCAAAGGACATCACAACATGTGACATTTCCTTTTCTTTGATTCTGAACTTTGATTATGAAGAATCTGAATACTTAAAAGAAACCAAACCATAAAAGAACCAAAAAGAAAAAAAACAAAAAACAAAACCCGACCAACACAGTTTATTCTGAAATATGTCCTGCACCAAAAGAGGGAAAAATCAAATTTATCTTAAACTGGACAAAATACATCATTATACTCAGATACATACACATGTATGAATAATTGACTTATTTTTTTAATTCTGAAAAGTCTGACACTTTTCAGAACATACAATTACTAACGACCATGCCTAATGCATTCTCTTACTATCATGTCCACACTCTGAATCTCCCATCTAATTCACTTCTTGAGATCCAAAGTTTCCTTCTAAGCCTTGTTCAAAATGCAACTTCTTCTCTGAAGGCCTTCGGATTTCTTCAGCTGTACATAAAACTCCCCCCTCTCCCCACAAAGTATCTCAACAGGTAACCAGCCTCCCATCCTGCACTGACAGTGATCCGGGTAGATCCTGTCTTCTGCTGGGCTGTAAGCCACTCAGAAGATACAGGTATCTTGCGTATGTGTTAACCCCACCACTGCCCAGAAGACTGACTTACAATTCTGAGAGACGCTGTATGTTTGAATCATTAAGAGAATGAATAAAATTAATAATATCATGACAGATAAGACTGGTCTTACTTGAAAGTAAATGGTGTAATACAATTAATGTAATGTAATGATCAATCCCATTTTTGATCTGAAAATATTTTACCCTTCAGGCAAAACAGAGAGCCTTGGGAGGACCAAATGAGTCCTCAAATGGAACCATCTCCAACAGGAGAGCCAGCCTGGAACACTACCTGCGACACTGTCTCCTCTAGTCTGTCCTCCAGCCAGTCCCCAAGGAGGCCGTGAATGCCTAACTGAATTCCAAGTCCTGCAATGGTCAATGAGTATACAAAAAAGAACAGGTTACAGGCCAGATCTCAGCTCTGAAAGATCAACTGTTCTTATCTTAAATGTGAGGCACCCAAGTACAAGCTTTTAGAAAGGTCCCCTTCCTCCTGTGTGACCACACAGTCTGAAAACAGAAGCCACTGTCTGCCGCACGGTTTCCGCTCCTACCTTTCCCAAACAAATGGAATCCAAATGAGTCGTTCCCCAGAAATAAACTGAGCAACTGATCTTAACCAAATGGGTAACGCTCTCAAATCCAGTTGAAGTGGGCATCCTGCAAGTCTGATGGCGCCTTGGAGGTCTTTTAACACTGTAACGCATCCCCTGGTAATTTAGCAGAACTGTCGCAGTGAGGAGGCCACAGCCAGGCAGAGGTGACTCCTGGTTAGTCCCCAGGGGCTCCTTCCGTCTCCAGTGGCTTTTCTGGGATCATTAAGGAATTAACTTGCCTGCACTCGGGCGTTCCCACCATGTTTGGGCTCAGTGTCATGGAACATCAAATAATCAAAGCTACTTACATTTTAAAAGAATGTTCACAAGGTCATTATTTATTTAATGGATAAATTATGTACTAATCCTTTACAATGTACAAAATTCTCTACAATCTTAGAGTTAGCTAGAAGAGACATATAAAAATACATATAACATAAGGCTATATGTGATGAATGCTCAGCCAAGAAAGAGTCTGAAAAGGGAAGGTCACTTCTTAATGAATAATAAGAGCTAACATTTACAGAGCACTCACTACCTGTTAAGCAGACGGTGCTGTGCTAATAAGCACTTTGTGCAAAATATTAGAGCATTAAATCAGGAGGTACCTCTATCTGGTGTGAGGAAAGCTAAGAAGAAATTGAGATTTGGACCCAGCATTATAAAATTGCCTTAGCCATTCAAATCAGAAAAACTTCAAATCCAGGAATATAAAATAAATGTTGATTTAACAATGAATGGAAGTCCATGTTTTCTACTTCTTATACTTTTATAAAAATATTTAAAAATCTAACATACATGGATTATTCATTTCAAATGCATTTGGAACATGTATTCCAAATAGATGGATGCCAACATTTTAGAGGGCACCATGCGAATCTTTAAAGTTTTTTTTTTAAATTAGTGGTTTCTTTGTAAGAAAAAATACTCACTTTCCCTGAAATCCTAAAAATACCCGATTAGGACCAATAATAAGACAACTTAGTTTGGTTTTTATATTTCGAACACAAAAAAATGAAATAAAATAGATGCTGGTGTGGTACATTAATAACTCATTGTTTATGATCCTAAGATATTTAATAGGAAAATAACACATTCTAATTTATTATACACATGTCATTTCTTGTTCAAGTAAATAATTTATCCAGTTTTCACACTAATAGAGATCATCTGAAATATGAACTCAGAACTGTTTCTATCAGGAAGTTGGGTCAACACAGCACACAAGGTGCCAAGCCAGGATACAAGACTCAAACATGAAATGAAAATAAATCCATCATCAAGGAGTTTCCAAGGATAATATGGAGAACAGTGCTAAGAAGTTCCACAAGGCCGAATGTGATGCACGGGATGGATGCAACACAAGTGGTAGCACACTTCAGGGGAGAGAGGGGTGCATTTTCACCGGGAGGAGCCCGACACATTTTTCTGTGGGTGGCCATCGAGCTGGGCATTAAAGATAAGGACTCGGACAAGCAAAAATAATGAGAAGAGACCTTCACAGTCATGGGAACCAAGACTCAGCCAAAGCAAACCTGGAGTCGGGTAAACGCTCAGGTGCAGCCGGGGCTCTCGCTGTAACTGACCAAATTAAATGGGGACCTGGGTGTTGCAAAGAAGACCGAATGCCACGGTGAGGAGTTTGGACCTTATAGGTCTGTACTTCTCAAACTGGAGAGGGGAGACAGGAGAGAGGGGGGCACAGGGGATGGAGGTAGCAGTGGACAAAATGGGGAAAAACCCTGTTCTTTATTGAGAACATCCTCGTGGAGGAGATAAGCAACTAAAAAATGGTATTCTGATGAATAGTACAAGGGGAAGGATTTTCATCTGGGGTAACATCTGAGCTGAAGGAACTGAGAAGAGCCAGGAGGGAGACTGGGTCGTGGATTCTAGGCAGGCAAGCAGTGCGGACAGGCTCCGAGGAGTGAGGCTGTGCGAAGGAGAGCAGGGCCTGGGATGGGAGAGGGGGTTAAGGGAGGAGCAGGAGGAGATGAAATCAGAGAAGTGTGGGGCGCAGATCACTCAGCACGTGGGGGCTGTGACCAGGATTCTGCATCTCACAGAGTGAAATGGGGAGCCACTGATGGTTCCATGATTGAGTCCCACTTTGGAATGATAAGTGGACCATGGTGGGGCAATGTGGGAAGCAGGAGGCCCGGTTAGGAACACATGAACCCTGGAGAAGAATCTCACCAACAAAGTCTTGCATGATGGTAGGAAAGGTGGTTAGAAATATTCTGAAAGTGGAATTCACAGGATTTGCAAACAGGTTGCTGGTGGGTGTGAGAGAAACAGGAAGCAAGGATGAGGCCCAGTTTATTGGCCTGAGGACCAGACAAAAGGTACTGTCACTGAACGAGACGGGGAGAGATGCAGGAGAGCATTTGGAGAGGACGGGAGCATCAGGGGTTCCAGGTGAGCAGTGCCTGGTCTCCCGGCCATGACACTGTCTGAAGCCTGTTAGATCTGAAACTACGCCTGTCAAACTCCAGTGCCCTCACCCTCTCCATTCAGCCTCAATAAGGCCTGAGATGCAGGAACCAACAGGGGCCAACAGGAGGAATTCTGAGTGGAGGGAAGTGGAGGGGAGAGAGGCGCCCAAATGGGGAAGTTACTAAACAGAAGGCGAGGCAGAATGTCAACAACAAGGGAGGGGAGGCATCTGGGGACCTGAAGAAACCAGAGAAGATGTGGATAGTTGCTGAGCGATCCTGACACAGAATCCTTGAATCATCAACCCAAGATGAATCCAAGCAAGAGCTCGCACCAGGAAACCACTGCTCAGAGAGACTGCATGTTCCAGGAACACACAGAGAGGAAGTTTCAGCCAGGAACGATTCACACTTTGAACCCCTGTGAATTTAGCAGCGATCGTCTGCTTTCCAGGAATGCAGTCTTTACAAAAAGGTCTTATTAACACAACTAAAAACCCCACTTGCCTCCAAAAAGTGGAAAACTTCATGATGTAGACAACTGCTTAGTAAGGTGCCTGGGTTCTCTGACTTCCCAGTTTGGATGGAGACAGGGAAGGCACTGCTGCTCTGAGAGAAGTACCGCTGTCTCAACCCCACTGCTGATGACACATTGTAGTGTGGCGCATCCCGGGCTAATCCCAAGGATTCTCCGTTATCTCCTGCTTTAGGATGTGCGGCATCAGAAATCGGATGGATTAAAGAAAGGCTGTTCATGCTAATTGCTGACATAAGACTATTTAGGGCACCGAGGCAATCGTGAATTTTTCTAGACATTTTCACAGCTTTTCAGAGTACGGTCCTCATCAGTCATGCTAATTCCAACAGTAAACAACACAGAGCTTTGGTGAGAAACCATTAAATTCCCTTTCTTCTTTTCTTTTAGATCCCACATATAAGGAACCATATTCAATACTTTGTAATGACCTATAATGAAAAGGAATATATATATATGTATGTATAACTGAATCACTATGCTGTACCCCATAAAACTAACACAACATTGTAAATCAACCATACTTCAATTAAAAAAAAAAAAAAACTCCCCTTCGTCATTTCTTCTCTAACACTCCTTCCAAAATACCATCCCTGAATCCAGATAAATTGCCTTAGATCATGTACCACCCATAACATTTACTTCATCCAGACTCCAGGCATGACTGATGGCTAGAATTTTATACATGCCTGAGTAGAGCAGATGTGGCCCCCAGTGGCAGCCAGGGGTCCTTTTTAAAGCTGCCCTGGTTTAGAAAAAGCTTCAGCAAAATGAACCCAGATGCTCTGCTTCTGGAAAGGCCATTGTGTGCTGAGGTTTCTTGGAGATGACTCGTGCCACTGAAGACCTCTGGGCCACCCAAATCTTAACAATGCAGCACAGTGAGGAGAAACACAGCCTGTAGAATTAAACATGAGATCCAATTCTAATTCCAACCTTCATTCTCTGTGTAAGTTTCAGGCCAATGTACAACCTCTCTGAGCCTCCTTTTCCTCATCCATAAACTGAGGATATCACTTCCTGTCTTTGCATATAAAGTATCTAATAGACCACTGCTAGAAAACTGGCACAGCCACTGATTCAGAAAATGTCCCGGTCTGGTTCTTCCCCTAAGTGTGTCACTATGATAGGGATGGATACACTAGCCAAACAGCTGGGTGATAGCTGGCCATCAACATCATCCCCTCTGCTGACACCATGCCCACACAGCCTTCTAACTTGGCATCTCAGTAGACTGTTTAGATCTGGGTACCAAGTGCCCATCACAGAATATTATGTCACATTCTCATTGTAAACTGATGCACCAGCATTTCACATTTGGGTTTTTACCCACCTGCACCTCACGACCTTGTTTAACTTGAGTGAGTGCAATGTATCAGCCCAGGATATACTGACAATAAAATGTTAAGAATGTCCGGACCTGGAGGGCATGATGTGAAGGAAGATAAGCCAGGCACAGAAAGACGAATACTTCATGCTCTCAATTACATATGGAATCTAAAACAGTCGAACTCCTAGAAGCAAAGAGTAGAATGGTGGTTTCCAGGGGCTGGGTGGGAACGGGGGTAAGGGGTGGGCAGGTGTGGAAAATGGGGAGATAACGGCCAAAAGGTACAAACTTTCAGCTCTGGGGAATCTATGTCCAGCATGAGGGCTATGGTTAACAATACTGTATTGTACACTTGAGGTCTGCTAAGACAGTAGGTCTTAAATGTTCTCACCACAATAAATACATCAATAAATGTAATTACGTGAAGTGACGGGGTGTTATAATTAGCTTGCCTGTGGTTAATTATTTCACAATGTATATATATACCAAATGTACCTGTATGTGTCTCCTTTAAATATACACAATTTTTTATTTGTCAATTATAAAGCTGGGGGGAAAATTCATTAAGGCCCATGGCCAGTGTTACTGCCTCACCCCTGATGGACATATGGCATTAAAACAATGGCCAGGAAAAGCCCAGACCCCGGAGATGGGGCAGTGTTAGGGAAACCACCCATCTGCCACCCACGTAGGAAATAGTTCTGTATCTCCAGACGGTCATCTACTTTCCAAACTGGACTCCACCATCCTCAGGCATGCCCCAGTGAATCCCCTGGTGTATTAGAAAGCTACAAAGTCAGCCCCGTGTCACTTAACTCCCCGTCGTTATGAGTACAGATGTGTTATTACAGCCAAGTTAACGGGAAGAAACATATCTCATCACAGCCCCTGAAGTCGAGAATCACTGCTGTAGAAAAGCAAGCTTACTGATTATTTAAGAAAGGAGAAGGAGAAACGAAGAAGGAAATAAACTCGGGTTTTGATGAGACTGGGTAATATTTTCTCAGTGGGATTCAGTTTCCATTTAAAGCTGAAAGGACTCTTTGAGCTTAAAGATATTGGGTGATTTGGTTAACAATTCCAGAGGATTGGATTCAAGATTACTTGGTAATCTCATGACTTTAAAAACCTTCTTAATTAGATACGTACATCTGTTTTAAATGAAACAGGACATAGATTTATAGGCTAGGAAAACAAGTCAGGATGCGGGGAAAATGGTTCTGCATGGTTGTCCCCGAGGGTCTGGAATTTAACGTGACATTCAATTAAAGAGGAAAATCAGATCCTGGACGTGGGGTCTCACTTTCACAGGGCACGCAGAGTGAGCTGATCTCAGGCTCCAGGTAGAAAACCACCACATGGGCACATGTTAATACCACACTATGCATGGGAACAACTCCCCCCTTTTTAATCTTTTTTTTTTTAATTTATTTTTTAAATTGAAGTACAGTCAGTTACAATGTATCAATTTCTGTGTACAGCACAGTGTTTCAGTCACATATATGCATATATATATTTGTTTTCATATGCTTTTTCATTATAGCTTACTACAAGATATTGTGGAATCTAAAAAGAAAAAGAAAAAAGAAGACACTAATGAACTTACCTACAAACAGAAACAGATTCACAGACATAATAAACAAACATATGGTTATCAGGGGGGAGAGGGTGGTAAGGGATAAACTGGGAGTTCGAGATTTGCAAATATTAACTACTATATATAAAATAGATTTTTTTTTTATTTCTTCTGTACAGCACCCTCTCCGTCTTGGATAAGGCGGCAGAAACTGGTACGCAGGATGTGTTCATCTTCTCTCTAGGAGACAAGAACAAAGCTGTGGTCTCAAACAAGCCCCTTCACCAGGGCATGCCTGTGTAAGAGACTGGCAACGGAAATCCATCACCTTCTTAAAAGATTTCTTCCAAGTTCATGAGACAAAACATTTTAAAGGAACAAAGATGAAACTTTAAAAGCATTACTCCCATTTTTTCCCCTTTAATTCCCTCGCTCCCAATTCTAAAATAAATCAGCAAATAGGCCAAAAGTCTATCCCATTTTTTTAAACTGTTTTCAAACCTTCCTTCCACATCCCCTCCAAGCAACTGCCCTACTTCTCAGCACCTCTCTGTGACCCAATTTCTCAGGAGACTCCTCTGTGCTCCGGGCCCCTCCAGCACCCTGCAGCTCCACCGGCACCTCAGGGCTGTCCCAGGAGCCCCTGCCACCCCAGGCCATCCTCCTCCGCCCTCATCTCTCCTCCGGTCTTAACCACTCCCTCTTCCCCAGTACTCCGCCCCCACCAGGCACCGACATGGGCATGTCTGCCCTCATCCCTGGTCCTCTTCTGAGGCTTGCCGGGCTCCCCACTTGGCTCCGCCACCATCCCACCTCTGCTGAGCTCACATGAGTCAGCTCAGCGTGGCTGCCTCCACACCTCAAATTCCCTACACTCAGAACACTTCCACAGCCTGGGGTCTCCTCCAGGGTTCTCTCCATGACTGAATGCCGTGACCTCCGCCCTGATTCTCCCTCCCTGCGTAACCACCCCACTACCCTTTCTACCTCTGTGTCCTCTGCTACACCACCACTCCCTCCCTCCCCCACAAAGGGACATCTATGATGCCAACTGAAAATTCAGAGGACCGGCCCCTACCTAAACCTAATGACTCAAAACATCTCAGGGCAGCCAGAAATCATCCTCCCAACAAGTGGCCAGCGACTCTGACATAAACGGTTATCCATCTAGACCTCAGTCCTGACCACAACCACAGCCCAGGACCTTGATTAATGAGGTGCTCCATCCCTCCCGAGGGCAGGTGAGACAGCTCTTCCTTATACTGACCTGGAACCCACCTTCCAGAACCTTCTACCCATGGATCAGTAATTCAATAATTCAACAAGAAGTTCAATAATTCCTGAAAATCCCCCTCCTAGGATACGGCTGGCACCTCCACCATCCTGATGGCTTTCCTCTGAGGCTGCTTCTACATGTCTGCCACCATTTTGTTAAAAAGACTTTCCGTTTTCAGAGCAGTTTTAGGTTCACAGCCAAATAGAGGGAAAGGTACCGAGCTCTCCCGACCCCCACACCCGGACAGGCTCCCCCATGACCAACACCCCCACCAGGGCGACGGGGCTGCCATGACCGATGACCTGCACTGACACGTCACCACTCCCCAGAGTTCACTGTCCGGCATCCTTTTTAAGCACAGCTGCTAAGGCCAAATTTAAGTGGTCCAGGCCAGCTCCTCACTGAAGCTAACCTAGTGGTTCAGAAGGCCTCTCCCACTGCACAGATGTCACCAAACCAGGGCACACAGAGACGGCCTGGAAATCCAGCCTGTCCCCTGCAAGGCTTGAGATGGCAAAAATGCATCAAGTCTCCGTACCCTTGTCCGTCAAACTGAAACAGTAACAGTGCTTTCCTCTCTGGACTGATACGAGGATTAAAACAACTCATGCACAGACAGTACGCAGCCTGGCTCCTGGCACACAGAGGTGGACATACACAGAATGGGGACTCCCTGAAGGCAGAGCGTTTGTCAGCCCTGTTTAACCGCTGCTAGCATCTCCAACAGCGCCTGACACGGGGTCGGGCAGGCGATGATTTGTGGAGCAGTGGAATTACGAACAGTCAGACAAAGCCAGAATTTAAAATAGGAAAATTTTTCACTTTGAATACATCCAAAAAAACAACAGAAGTAAGATGGAAATGAATTCTAATTGAGTGTTCCTTTTGGCTTAAATTAAAGCACATTCTTTAAATGACTCTTAAGATGCCAACTAATGGTTCTGGCCGATCACACTATGATTTAAATTTGTTATTCTTTTACATAAAATGGAAGAAGACATGTCTGATTTAGAATCAAGGTTTTGTACCGTGTTTGCAGTGCTATGAAAGATAGACAGCTGTGTTATCTTTTTCAACTTTCACTTCAGAGATAATGACTACTGTGCAACAGTAGTACACTGGAAATAACAGACATACATCAAATCAGCTGCATTAATTTTAAGCAGAATCATTAAATGACTTAACATTTTTTGTTTCTGAATTATTTTAATATTTTGATGGTAAAGTGAAAAAATAGTGAATGCTTCAGATACTTTAAAAAATCCAGCCTGGCGTACAGAAACCTACTAGTGGCCCTTGGACCATGTATCCTAACGTATGTACTTTTTATATTTCTATTGAAATACATACTAAATATATTTGGTATATTTGCCATATGGCCATTTAAAAATTCTATCAATCCTCTTAGAAAAAAGTAAGTTGGCTTTTTTGTTTTCAAATAGGGAAGTCAGGGGAGCTGCCCACACCAGGATTTCCACGTACACAGGGCCTCTTATTTGGGATAAACGGAACTTTAGCACGGCTTTCAGCCCAACCTGTGTGCTCACTAAGCTGTCCTGTTGGTCTCCTCGCTGCTCCTTTGAGAGGGAAAATAGCTGGGTTAAAGTTCAATTCTACTCCCTACTACAAAAACCCATCAGGAACATTTCCAATGGCACCTAAGGTAAGCCCAGCCCACACATGGGGATGCTAGCGCCTCTGGGGCCTCATCCTCATCTGCCCTTAGGACCAAGCACAGGCCCAACAGGGAGCAGGTGCTTCCTAACACCTGCTGGAATGAACTGAGCATCAGCACAGGCCCCTGGGCATTCTGCATCCCAAAGGCTCCCTCCCACAGTCCCCCAAGGCCTGGAGTCCAGCCCTGAAACACTAGGATAAAGACCTTCACCCACCAGATGTGTGTGTACTGGGAGGGGCCTGCACTGGGCAGACAGGATCCGACTCTCAGGGGCTGGGACCCCAAGGGCAGGATGGCCAGGAGGCCAAGGACAGGATGGCCAGCGGGCCAAGGACAGGACACAAGACCGATTCCAGTGAAGAGTGAACCACTTCCCTGTCTAGCTTCGGGGCTTACCCAGGCCCTCCACCAGAGGTAGGGGGTGGGGAGGGAGGTGTGACTCTGACAAGGGAAAGGCCAAGGTCTGGAGGCTCCAAATGACTATGATGTTTCGTGGCCAAAAAAAATGGAAAAGGGAAAACCCCTGCTTAGAGCGAGGACAGAGTGGGTGACCGTGCAGGTCGGTGGGGTCAGGAGGTGGTAGAAACAGCGAGGGATGGAGACGACAGATTCTGGAAGGAATCCTAATTCCACCCTGAGTGCAGTGTGAGTCATCTCAGAGCCACCAGAACAGAGGGTACCAGGACTTCTCTTCACAGAGGGAGGACACTAAGCTGCCTGCACAGGGTGGGGAGGCCGGACGGAGCCTGGCGTCCAAGGGAGAGGCAGTCAAGTACCAGGAATTACCAGTGGGGGTTGTGACTGGACAAAGCATCAAAGCAGGTCCAAAACCTCACCGCTGTAACCCCAGCAACCTGGAGTGGGACCTGGAGGAGGCCAGGTCGGGCTCAGACCCCGAGCAAAGGCACGAATGTCCACACCACAGTTCATGACCAGAAGGCTCTCACGTTCAGGAAGCCACCAGCTTTGTCACGGGGATGGGGGTGTGCATCCATTCTCCACAATGTACCCCCTCCCACACGCTGATCTGGTTGCCAGCTAAAGTCTCTGACAGCACTTTTTAGGTCCCTACATGGGAGACTGTGAGACAGAAAATTTTCTTGCTGCATAAACCCTGTACATCAGGCCTAGACTATGTGGACCCTGACAAGGTGTAAAGATTATTACGCGCTTTTAGAGGTGGGGCAGGAGGGGACAGTCTTTTCCAAAGCAAGTGCCAGTCTCCCAGAGGGGACGCCCTTTCATACTATCGGTCACATCACCCGCTTGGATAGTATAAGAAAATAACCCAGTTTAAAAGCAAACCCAAGCACAGGGAGCTATATTCAGCATCTTGTAGTAACCTATAATGAAAAAGAATATGAAAATGAATATATGATTGTACATGTATGACTGAAACATTATGCTGTATACCGGACATTGACCCAACATTGTAACCTGACATACTTCAATTTAAAAAGAGGAAGAAAAGAAAGAAAAGAAAAAGAGAAAGAAAAAAACAACCTAGAACACAGTCCTGACGTGGAGAATTAAGTTCTGATGATCGGTCCACACAGCCCCTCTTTCCCAGGTGAACAACATGACCAGAGGAAAAGGAAAAGGTGAGGGATCACGGAAGTCCTCCCTCCATCTCACTCAGCCTTCACAGGAAGAAGGACCCTCTCCCTCTCTCGTACAGAAGAATGAAGCCAGGAGGCATGGGGGCGGCCCATTCTAGGGGCCCGTGACTGCCAATGTCGCACACCGACCACCATCATTGGTCTCACCGCCACGTCACTGGTGACAGACAAAGACAGAATAAGCACCTGGAAGAGCCTCAAGCCCCCTGCTGTGGCCGCACGTTTCCATGCAAGACAGCATGGGGGAATTGTAACGAAAGCTTCACTTTCTATTCTCTTACCTTGCAGTATAATTCTACCATCAGGCCAGGATTAGGCCACACTCCTTCTTCATTTTTAAGCCACAAACAGCAAACTGAATCAAATCGTGTGGGAAAGTAGACTTTTAAAAACATCTATTTGCATTCGGTATAAGAGCTGGAAAACGAGCAGGTGAAACCAAGCCAGGAAAGCTGGAAATCTCTGACTTACTGATACACGACTGGGTTGTTTTGTTGTGTTTTTTTCCCCAACAACTTTCATATCGGAAAACAAAGGAAATGTATTTGAGATGACAGCCTAGAACGCGCTTTAAAAAAATCTTTGAACTGGAAGTCTTCTTAGTCTTCTAAAAGCTTCTTTTCCCCAAACACTTCTATCTTGTTACTCTCCTTAAACAAATACCCTCCATGACAGCTATTGGTATCTTTCAACCTCTTGTAGAGCTTCTGTAAATTTTGTTAGAGGAAAAAAAAAAAAAGATTTCTTCAAAGTCCCTGAAGATCCCAGCTGAAGGAGAGAACTGACAAAGGCATCTTGCCTGGGTCCTCAGACAGCGGCCACACACACAGCACATGGGGCTTGAGACACGCCACGACCTGTCCCTGGTGTCGTCTTCACGACCCCATGTGGCTGATACTATTCTTGTCTCCATTTTATGGAAGAGGAAACTGAGGCACAAAGAACTGAAATAACTTGCCAAGGCCACACAGCTAGGAGAGAGGTGGAGCTGGGGTTCAAATCTAGCCAGTCTACAGTAAGACCACCCTTGTATTTTGTTAAGACACTGACTTCAAACTAGGTAACATGGAAAGAAGTCCCTGTACAGATGGACTCTGTGCCCCTTATGAATGGAGAATTGGGACCCTAGTCCTTCATGCCTCAGTAGGCCTGCAGAGTCCAGTACAGGGGAAGGAAAGAACACGGGGGGGGGGCCTCCACACGGCTGGGGTCCCCTGGCAGTTACAGAGCATCAGCGGTGTGGCCTTAGGCAAATCACTCCAGGTCTCTTTTTAATCCAAAATGCCAGAAGCTGGGGTTTGATAGTTTCCCATACATTCACGTCTGATCCCGTTTCGGACCCACCAGCCTGGGCAGATTTCTGTTTAATCGTGATAGCTTTTCCCAGACGATTTTCAGCAGTCCTTCTGTCATCACTTGGCTTCCTGCTCCCTGTGCAGGCCTGCGCTGTAGCTGGGGGCAGGGAAGAGCTGGGGCTGGAGCCGGAAGTCCTGGGTTCACAGCCCAGCACCACAGCCAGCAACCACAGGCACCAGATTGCTGTTTCTTGGTGGGGGGACAATGCCAGGCTCCTCACTGGGCTCTTCTCAGGTACATAGCAGGTCCAGTGCCTGTCATGTGGAAGGAGCTTAGAAATAGGAGTTATTTTTATTACCCTAGGCCTTCTCAGCTCATATGGAAATGAAGACATTCAACGTGGCATCTTACGTAGTAAAAGTCTTCCTACCAACCCAACGGTCAACACTGCAAAGAGTAAGACTAGATAAACTACGGAACAGTATTAAAGTCAGATGCAGCTACTAAAAATCACATTCTCCGGTATTATTTCTCAGCCTGGACAATAATGACGATCATGGTCACTGAAGAAAAGCAAGCTATAAAAATAACATACGTGACATATGCCCTCTTTTGCGTAGAAATCCACATGGATGATGCATATAAACATACACAGAAACCTGGGGAAAATTTTAAAAATTGTTAATAGTGCTCCACTGAGTAATTGGATTATGCTTTTGTTTGGGTGTTTTTTTGTTCTTTAGGGGTTTTTTTTTTGATATTTTGTGGTAGTTTCTGGGTTTTCCTCTGACGATATAGGACTCACATAACCAGAAAAAGGGTTAAAAACACAAAGCAATTTCTGACAATGAACAAATATACTTTTTCCAAATAAAAGTGAGATTTACACTAGAAGCAAAACCATTTTTAAGTAATTAAATTGTAAAATATTGCCCCAAGAAGAAATGACCTTACAACAAAAAAGGAAAATAGAAAAATGATCATTTCCAAAAATTTAAATAGCACTTAAAGAAAGCAAGTCTCACATACAAAGGATTTAGAAATTAAAATGTTATACAAGTGACTGCCCAGAATCACAGAAAAATCAAGAATGCAAAGTTCAGAAAATGATTTTTCCCCTTATGCCTAGAAAAATCTCTTGGAGGGATTGTGGATTCAGAGGAGAACTTGGCCAAACTTTGGCTTGTTTCCATGACCCCATTTTTGTGTCCTTTCTCTCCCTCATCACAGACACACATACACAAAGCCAGGCCAAGCCAAGCATCTAACTCTCAACTCTCAGATTAAAAGGGTCCAGCTTCTCCCGGGAGCCTCACATCCCTGCCGCCTTCCCAGCCACCAGCCTCCTGTCCTACTCAGCATTGCAGCTGATGTCAGTGGCCGATTCTTTGTTCCTGTCCCAGCTCACTGACCACTCCCACACCAGCAGGAGGGCTGGCAGCCCACCTTGGGGCCGGTCTCTCCATAATCACCCTATGATCTGGGGCCCAACAGTGTGGCCCATAGCGGACGTGTCATCCAGGCCTGTTTCAGCTGCATTTGTGCTCCTCAAGGGTCCATCTGACAGCACCTCACCAAGACTAACAAATCTCAGGCATGGTCCCAAGTTCACTAGGGGTCTTTGCCTCAAACTGTTTTCATCCTGCAGAAAATAGCTGCAGAAACAGCTCCTTGTGAAAGGACAAAACCGATAAATTAGGGAAACCAGCACAGACCACAGGGAGCCCAGCATGAACCACAAGGAACCAAGTGTAGACCACAGGGAGCCCAATATCAATTCCTCTCACATGAGAGCCCTGACCCCTTCCATCATAAAAGAGACGTGGGGGAGTATAGGTGGTTGGAAGCTCAGAGGATAAAGCAATAACACATACACACAGCACACATTTGAGGAGTCTTAAACCAAAAAAGACCTGTAAACTACATGCTTCAGAAAATGAGGTCCAAGTATGACCCATAAAAATTCAAGAATACCCCTCTCTTCTTCATTTAACAATCAAATTAAAGTTCTTTAGGGCAAGGATTCTAGTGGCTGGGTTGAAATCCCAGTTCACCAATTATCAGCTGTGTGACCTCGGACTGGCCAGGTCAGCACAGGAATTCCTCTGCTCTGTCCCAGGTAGAGAAACACCAAAGGGCTTCTTGGGCACATTTCTCTTTCTCAGGAAAAACCTAGGACCCCAAGGCTTACACCAGTCAGGGTAGGCCAAGTGAAACTACAGTAACAGTCACAAAATATCCAGGAATACGTCACTTCTCATGCATACCCCACGCTGCAGGGCGGCTGGAGCGCTTTCCAAGTCCTCCTGGCCCAGGGCCAAAATACTGCAGTTTGCTGTGGCAGAGGATGCGGTGAGCCTCACACTGGCCCTCAGTGCTTCTGCCCAGAAGTGACATTTAACTGACCAAAGCAAGTCACATGGCCACGGATGTTCAAATGGACATGGAACAACAAAAGCAGGTAGGCCTGCTCTGTGCCAAGAAGGAGAGTTAGGATGTTTGTGAAGACTCATGCATCCATCTCGTTGGTCCCCAGCACCTGCTTTCCCACCTCCTCATCAGAAACCACATTCCAGAAATGTCTCCACCATGATCCCAAACAGACTGACTACAGTATGAAGAGGAAGCTTCAACCAGCTACCATCAAACTGTGACTCCTTCCCTCCCATCTCATCAACAGGTGTTTCCTGAAAGCCTAACCATTAACTAGCACAGAGCTTCAATGGTTACTTAAGACTCTGCACAATCATCATTACGCTGTATTTTAAACACACGCCCCTGCCTACACACAAAAGTAACTGCCAACCATCTGTACTGAAAATAAAATATTCTTGTTTTTATGAATAACACTTTTCCAGGACTGGAGTCCCCAGTGAAATATTTCTTTACAAAGCTCAGTCAATCCCAAGTGAAAATTCTTTCTTTCATAGAAAATGTCATCGTCTGTAAATGTTCCCCGGGGCCGAGCTCAAGGAGACGCTCCCAGATTTCTCGCAGAACGAAACCTTGGGTGAATCGAGCTTTTAGATACTCTCGACACTTCTGGCATCCAGACATCTCTACAACCCTGAATTATTTATTCATCAATTTTGCACAACTTCCTAAACACCAATGGAGACCGGGATGGTTTCAGCTATTTGATGTTCCATCTTCTCAAGTGGGTAAAGAGGCTATAAAGCACCCCATTGCTTAAGCCTGCCATCTCGGTTCCATTAGCAGTAAAGACCTCTCTATTCAAACCGCTAAGTAAATCCTCCGAGAGCCCAGGGACTGTTTCATGCTTGAAAGCAACTGTTAAGAATTTGACAACAACCAAACTGCTCCTATTTAATCCTTCTCCCAAGGTAAAAAGAATTATAGGTAAACATATGCCTTCATTATTTGCTTTGCTGCATTTCAATACCCAATCCCACACAAAATTGCCAGCCAAGGATTTAATGCAATCACTTCTGTATTTCAGAGTTGTTGCCTCTGCAGAATGGAAAAAGCTTAACAAGGGCTAGGGAACTGGTTAGCAGCGCCTGTATTTTGTGCCACATACATCCTAAATGTCACAGGGGGGAAGTCTGATCATAATGATGCTTTTGGTGAGTTTTGTTTTTTTCTTAAGGTGATTCAAAATAACCATTCCAGGGTTTTTTGTGTTCTTTTTTTTTTTTAAGCTGACATCAAACGTTGAGGTTTAAACTCAAATCAAAGGTTACCCCCAACTATGAAAAGAAGAATAAAGAAAGATGTTGCAGAACTGAAGTTCTAATATTATTTGGTTTTCAAAGACAGTAGATACAGGGTTTAGGATTTCTTCGGGAATTTTTTCTCTCAAGGTTTTTTGTTCTGCTTTGTTTTGAGCCTTTAGAACGCAGGTGCTTGTACAACTTCTGAGAACCAACCAGGGTTGGGGCAGGCCATCTGTTTCACTAGAGGACAATTTGGAAAACCAGGACATTAATGCAATGGTTTTCAGCAGCCTTACAATCTCCAATACTTCCCCAACCATGACCATGACCCGCCAACACATGTCAGTTATCAAGACACTAGCTCCTTCTTGGAAAACCTTGGAGCAAGATTATCAAGTGAACCACCAATGGTGAACACCCCAAGTTATGTTCCCAAATCTTATGAATATGACTTCTCTTTACACACTTGCTAACCAAGGTCTTCTCTAACTACTGAAGATGCTACTCAGGTGCCTTTCTCCATAAAAGCGGTTTCTGCTGCTGGCCATTTATAGGAGAGGCTTTTTAAAATTAAACTCCATTAAATATGGAGTAAAAAACAGTTGGTACCTAATGAGATCTTAACTTAAAAAACAATAATAACACACTATCTATTCTAGTAATACCCTATCCTGTGACAATCTCCCTAAACTAAAGAGCCATTGTACTTCCTATGACTCTGGGACCTTATTTTCCCCAAATATACATCTTCTTTTCTTGACTGGTATGGCTTTGATTAGGGTACACCCTATAGGCTGACTCACAGCTGGAGGATATCCTCTATATGTCCACACACATTGACTTGAAAAGGGAGCAATTTCAAATCATGTCAGAACATTTACTTTTAGGTTTCTTTCTTTCTTTTTGTTACATACAGGCATTCTGTAGGTCAACAATCAAATATAGATCATAAATTTCCTTTCTTTTTCTCAGCATTATATATTGGGTTTGTTCCTAACAACATAGTATTTTACCACAGAAGAGAATTTTCTAGCTTCTTACTGTTATGGGCAGTGAAAATATGAAGTGAGTGCTTTCTTAATTCCTGACCAAAAGATTCAGAAGCACTCTAGTAAAAAAAATCTTGAGATTGTTCTCAGTAATATTCTAACTACAAAAGCCTCCTGTTTGATCAGTTCCCCTCATTACTCAAAATATATATATATATTTTTTTTAATGGATTAAAAGATTCAACTTTTTAGTTAATTTTTTATTTTTATACAGTTTTAAAGGTTATTTTCCATTTACAGTTATTACAGAATATTGGCTGTATTCTCGTGTCGTACAATACACCCTTGAGCCTAGTTTACACCCAGTAGTTTGCACCTCCCACTCCCCCATCCCCTATATTGTCCCGCCCCTCCCACTGGTAACCACTAGTTTGTTCTCTATATCTGTGAGTCTGCTTTTATGTTATATTCCTACTTTGTTGTATTTTTTTAGATTCCACATATAAGTGATATCATATAGTATTTGTCTTTCTCTGTCTGACTTATTTCACTTAGCATAATGCCCTCAAGATATACATTTTTAATCCTAATCTGGTTTTCCCTGCTAATTTACCACACGTGGAAACCCTTCTCTCTTTAACCCACTTCAATCTGACAAGTTCATTTGAACATTCGACCAAACTGAAATATCTAAGAAGGGCAGTGAGCTTCTGAAGGGAGGAAGGTATGACTATCAGTATTCCTATCATGTGCTCCGTGTCCAGGAGAACTGACCTTTCTGCTGGGAAGTGTGCCTTCTCCCACTAGCCCACCCTGCCTGCTGACTCTGCTGTCCAATGTGCTCCCCAGGAGAGAAAGGGGGAAGGTCTGAGCCTGGCAGGAGCCAGTGAAAAGGACCTGTTTTCAGGTATGAGAGCCTGAGAAGTATCATCAAAAGAAAAACTACACCAGCCCTCCAGCCACAATACTAAGCCAGTGGGTTCACTCTGCCCACATGCTACATCCTAGAAAGAAGCCAATGTTACTAGTACAGTAAACAGAAGTTCCAACGTGTGTTCAGAGTGAAAGTGAGGGTGAAAAATAGACTTTGAAAATGCACCATTCTAGTGGAATAACTAATAAATCAGAAAACCAGAAGTGAAGGTAATGAGAAGAAGGAAGGGAAAGCTAGAAGCAGAAAATGTGCTTGACGGTGACACCTTTATTTATTTAAGCTTGTTACCCCACCTCATTTCCCTCATGGAGGGAAAGACAGCTTCTTTAGCGTAATGTTTTATTCAACTGTCTATGCTATATGAACTCTTAAGCAATCACTTCCAGAAAAATGTTGTGGGTTTTGTTTTGGTTTTTTGTTTGTTTGTTTGTTCGTTTGTTTCAGGGTTTTGAGCTGTATTTATTAGCAAGTTGTATGTGAAAATAAAACAGGTTTTATGAACAGTGGAAGAAGATTTACAGCACAGGCCTGTCATCAGCAAGTCAGACTCAATGGCATCATTTCAGAGGACAGATTCCAGTCCACTGACTTCTCAGGATCCTAATCCCTGAAGCTCAGAATTCCAACAGCGACTTGGAGCACTCCTTTACCTCCTCCTCAGAGCCAATTCACACAGAACCGAAAGTCCAGGGCAGCATTCCAGATCTTCCCGAACAAGAGTAGGTAAACCAAATTGAAACCAGAAGCATGCACAATTTATTCAGCCCTGCAGCATTCCGGAACCTCCCACTGCCCAGACATTCCACCACACAAACTCACGAGGTTAACGGTGACCTCCTCTCACGAAAGGCTTACAGGGCAATGGACATGTATTACACACCCAGTGTTTAAGCTTGATGCAAACCCTCTCTGAGATTAAGCTTCTTAATTAAGCTTTCAGCTTATTCATTTAAACAAATACTTCTAAATTTACTCAGGAAAACATTTTTCCCCCATAAATAGAAAGAGAAATGCTATCTGATATATTTCGACTCAGTTTGATAGATCTTTATTGAGTATGTATTGTTGCGCCAGGGAAACAGAATGGAAAATAGGAAGTTACGCCTTCAAAGAGCTTACAGCTTAGCAGAGGAGAAAGTCCCTCACACAACAGTGAGGTCTGCAACGTGTAACAGACATACATTCTGGGCACCAGAGAATCATCAGCAGGGCGGTATCTGGGTAACAGTGCCACTCAGGGAGAATCCGGGGAGGCTTCAGAGAGGAGGTGATATTTAAGCAAGGACTTTAAACTTGAGGAGGACTTTGATTATTCAACCTACGAATAAAAATGTCTGTCCCCTTGCTTCAAGCTCCCAACTTTCTGAGAGGGGGGTATAGCTCAGTAGTAGTGTGTGTGCTTAGCATGCACGAGGTCCTGGGTTCAATCCCCAGTCCCTCCACTTAAAAGGAAAAAAAAAAAAAGTTCCCAACTTTTCCTTTCCAAACTCACCTTAAAACTATAAAATTGCCTTAAAGACCCTGCTGTCAGAATCGAGATCCCCACGCATCCACTGACATGGTATGGGGGGCTTCCAAACATGCCAGAGGCCCTTTCCAGCTGTAAACTCCACTTTCAAGGCATCTACTCAAACATAATATTTTAAATTCCCTTTTGCTTTTTGTGTAAATACGGAACCTCCCTCTCTGCACTTCTGATCAAAGAGGTGCTGATGGTGACCATCCAGGGTCTAGCACAGCCTCTCAGACGTGGAAATATTAAGAAACCACATCCAGGACATCGGCCAGGAAAGCAGGCCAGACCAGGAAGAGACGCTGGGGTCCTTGTGGCCATGTGAGAACGGAGGGGCGGGTCTGCAGAGGCCTGCAGTCAATCCCGGCCCCGGAAGCCACGGGCAGCTCCCTCCCGGGAAAAGGGCAGGAAGGGAAATGGGAGGAGACCAGGGACAAGCCCACTGGCTGGGGCTCTAGAGGCGCCCCTCTGGGCAGGCGGCCCAGGACTGGAGGAAGGAGGACGGGCCAAAGAGGAAGGGAGGCACTGGAGCTGCTGCTCATCCCTGCCGTGCTGGTACCCAGAGAGCGGACCAAAGCTCTGCTGGGCATACAGCCCTTCCGAGCCCCAGAACCTAGACCAAAAGAAATCAGCAAACAATCCCCAAGGCTTTGTGGGTCTGGGTCAAGTCTCCAGAAATCTGATGTTTGCAGTAGGGCCTTCCTCTGCATGTCTGAAACCCAGGCAGCATCTCTAAAGGAGTCCCCTTACCAGAAGGGAGGAAGGGTCCACCCCGAGCACCAGGAAGGAGGGAAGGGAGAATGGGCAGTCCTCCCTCCTGCTCCTGCTGCCCAGACCCCAGATCTCTGACCCAGGTGAAGACCTTCTGCGCCTCTGTAGCCACCTCCGATGTGGCACAATGGCCCCTGGGGTCAGGAGGAGACATCACTCCCACCAAGGCTCACCTTCCCTGAGTGGCAAGAAGTAAGTACCAAAGTGACCTCTGGGCCAGGTCCAACTCCGTTTCATCAAAGTGCTGATGGGACATTAGAAGGGGCCCCAGGGCACATTCCACACCCGCACGCCCTCAGCACAGGCGCCCACCAGCCCAGCCAGCAGCAGGCACCCAGTACTCTGTCATCCAGAACATTCCTGAGTGTGCCCCGAAGGTCACCAGCCACGCAAGAGGCTCCAGGGCTGAGTCCACCTAGGATATTCCCCAAACTGTCCCAATCTCCCTCTTCAATGAAGAAACCTGTGTGGCTCTGTTTGGGCTCATGTTTCAAACAACAGCCAACTCTGTTCTCAACCTACTCTACCCAACAGGACACGAGAAACACACCCATTCCACAGATGGATACACCGCAGGAAACTCCCCGGTCCCCGCTCCCGCCCTGAGCACAAGCCACCCCTTTCCCACCTTCCCCCGTGAAATCCAGCTGTCCCTCCTGAAGCCACAAACCACAGATGTCCCCCCGCAGAACGCCTGCCTTGAAACCACCAAAGGACCATTACATCTTCTCTCTAGCCTGGTTGTGCTGGTGGTGCTGGCAATGGTGGGCTTCAACTGGTCCTATTAAGGAAGTAAGTGAATCGAAGAGAAGCTTCTTAATGACAGAGCCTTTTCTTCTCCTTTTTTTTTTAAATTTTGGCAGTGATGTTTGATTTTTTTTTAAAGTATCACCAGTTTGCAATGTTTCATCAATTTCTGGTATATAGCATAATGTTTCAATCATACATATACATACATACATTGGTTTTCATATTCTTTTTCATTATAGGTTACTGCAGGATATTGAATACAGTTCCCTGTGCTATACAGAAGAAACTTGTTGTTTATCTGTTTTATATATAGTAGTTTGTATCTGCAAATCTCGAACTCCCAGTTTATCCCTTCCCACTCCTTTTCCCCCGGGTAACCGTAAGTTTGTTTACTATGTCTGCCAGTCTGTTTCTGTTTTATGGTTAAGTTCATTAGTGTCTTCTTTTTCCTTTTTTTTAGATTCCACATATGACTGATATCATATGCTATTTTTCTTTCTGGCCTGCTTCACTTAGAATGACGATCCCCAGATCCATCCATGTTGCACCAAATGGCATTATTTTATTCTTTCTTATGGTTGAGTAGTATTCCATTGTATAAACATAACACAACTTCTTTACCCAGTTATCTGTCAATGGACATTTAGGTTATTTCCATGTCTTGGCTACTGTAAACAGTGCTGCTATGAGACAGAGCCTTTTCTGGTACATCTAGTGGCACATCTTCACTAGACTGCACTTTATAAGGCTCATCAAAATAAAGGGATGAGACTTTAAGAACAAAGGCTGATTCTAAGAAGACTAGGTCATTTCAAACTACTTCCTGTTCCCCAATTCATCAACAGATGGAGGGTTTTGTTTGTTTGTTTGTTTGTTTGTTTGTTTTGTTTGTTTGTTTTTAAATCAGGGAAGCACAGAGATCTTTCAAAGAGAGGTCCCTGTACTTTGTGGGAGGGACAGTCAAAGCCTTTCCAGAAAGTAACTGAGGTGGATGAGGGCATGTTTCAGGTGTGTTCTTCCTTATGCTGGCCCTCTGGGGGACACATCTGCCTGATCTCAGTGTTCTGTCCCCCACCCCAACCCCGCACTGGTTTGTACCTCCTCCACGGCTTCTCCAGCCCCTGTCCAAAACCTTCTCATGCCCCCTAATCTTACAGTGGTGCCCGTCCACTCATTACCACCCCATGCTTTCTGTGAAAAGTCACTGAGTGCAAAGGAAAGATAACTTCAGAAAGAGATACAGGGAGTGGGAGACCCCAACAGAGTCCCATGTGCCTCCCTTTCTATTTCAGAGTGAGAATTCAGATGTGAGAGGCCGCCAAATGCACCTATTAAGACATGGGTATGATTTCAAAAGTGAAGCCAGACCTTTTCTAGAAAAAATCAAATTTTATGTGGCTGCTTGGTTTGATGATGGGGCCTAGCTAGGCCAATTAGGTTTTGCAGCTTCAAGGTGTGCACAGAAAACATACGTACAGCAAATATCAATACTCAGGTAACTGTTCAGACATACAAGGAGAAATCTTACAAGCCAAGATGACTTTATGTGATCAGAAATTTCAGGACGTACCAGCTTTTGGATCTTCTGCCACACAGAGTGACAATGTCCTGGATGAGGGCCAACTATCCCTGGTGACTAAGTTTTTAACACCCTCCCTGATGGACGTTAGAGGAAGGTTCAGGCCTCTATCCTCCTAGGCCAGTTCCTGACCCTAAACCCCACGAGTGACCCCTATGCCACATGTGAAGGGAGAGTCACAGATAACCCACAGGACCAGGGTCATCTGTGCACCTGACATCCAGATGCTGAATGTTTTACAGGTACACTAAAAACAAACTGGAAGAGCAGAGAATATGAAAGAAACCACGTTCCTAAAAACCCAGAATGGAAACTTACAAACTTATTTCATTAGTGGTAAGATTGTGACTGATTTTTTCCCCTTAGATTTCCCAAATGTTCTCTATTGTTGCCTTAAAATTATAATTTTAAAAAAGTGTATTTAAATGAGGAGGTTTTTTTCTTCAGCAAAATCAAGTCAGCTCCCCAAATTGAAAAATTATCAGCATTAAGCAACCAGGGATTTGGAATAGAACCTTCCTTAAAATTCTCAATGTTAAAATCAACCTATAATTTGAAAACAGAAGCAGCAGCCACTTGTTGAATACTATTATAACACGGTCTGTGTTGGCGAGGGGAGGGGCAGATAGGGCCATAGTTAAATTCTCAACTCCAGTCTCATCCTGATGTGGAAGCACTTAAAGACTAATCATCCCTCTTAAAAATCTGATGAATCGTCCAAAAATAGTGGTTAAAATGGAATTTATTTATATGTTCCCCAGAGGACAAGACAACTCCTTAAGAAGCCACATCACAGGATAAACACACGTCTGTGCTAAAGACTGATGGCAATATGGATCTGATGTCAAACTCATTATCTGCTTGTCAATAGCAGGTGACAATTCCTTTATGAAAAATGAGAGGAGTACTGAACCAGTGTTGCATATTAGGCAGGGAAGGCAAGAGAAATTCATCCAAATGATTTGGTTGGAGCGGATAAAATTCAGACTATTAACAGGATCAACTGCCTATAAGTGATCTAATTTTTTCTAAAGAAGACATCCCTGTAGAGTGACAACACACTGATTTGTTCCTTTCAGGATCACTTATCATTTGCTCCCAACTTCTAAGCACAGGAGCTCTCATCACCTCAAACAAAAACATTCCCAGGTTCTTTTTAATATTCCTTCAGTTCCCCGGCTTCAAAATGATCTTTAATCACACAAATCAGAACTGTAGCATCTTCCTCTGTTTCTGAAGCCAGCGCTCCCAATGAACACTGGCCACTGCGTTACATACACCACAGACTCACCGCCCTGTGTCTACTTGATCACTATGGCAACACCAGCTTCGTCTCCTGTTTATGCTGAGTTGGTGGTTTCAGTAAATTTCCACAATGACCCCTAAATCATTTGCACAATTGGTAGGTCTGATTTGGATTCTATTTAACGCATGTTCTCTGGTTCTGCTTCTTGCTCTAAACTATTCTGCAGAGAGTGGAGGCTTTTCTCCACGGTGATATGTTCCCCATCCACAAACCTTACAGCCTCAATGAGCCAAGTCCATCAATCTCCCACTGAGGTGTCCATGTGCTGTCTTCTCGTTTCTGGTTAACTATCTAGTGGCCCAAATAAAGCTGTCAGTGTCACCAGGAAAAATTCAGATTCCCATCCAACTGTCTTCTCCATTGAAGCAACACTGCAGTTTATGTAGCTGGTTCTAGTGATAAAAGGAGCTAGCCCTACTGGAGTTGACAGTACTGGTCTGCTGATCTCAGGAGGTTAATCAAACAGGATCACCCCTCTGTTGCACTGAAATCAACCAAGCACGTACATCCTGATTAACAACTGCTTGGGTAACACGGCCCCAGCTCTCAGGGGAGCTTCAGTTCCTTGGAAGAGACAAGGCACATAGGCTCAGGTTTTGGGGGAGGCTCTCATTTCAGTAGATCAAAAAGTGTGTTTTTCCCTCAATTGGAGGTGGCACCTGGGGGAGGCACCATAGAAACTAAGGGAGAGGTGAAGTGGAGTAATTATCAGCTCCAGTTGTAGACACTGTCTACACTGAGGTGCCATGTAATCCTGTTGGAAGACAAGGCTCCCCTGCTGTTGGAAAGTGGAGCAGCAGTTTGGGGAATGCACTGCTATTCCATGATCTCATTCTGTGTGAGGGAATTCCGAGTCTCTGCAGGGGAGGTGACAGGCAGCCGATGGCAGAAGAACACCTAGGTTTATCCCCAAGCCAACGCCTCACCCCAGGACCTACCTGTGCACCTGCCCCTACACAGATCCTGGCTTCTCACTGAACTGAGAATTCAGTCTCACAGTCAAGAATCCCCCATCATTTGGGGGAGTTAGTCGAAACAGGTGAAGGGGATTAAGAGGTACAAACTTCCAGCTGTAAAATAAATAGGTCATGGGGTGAAATGTACAGCATGGGGGGAATACAGTCAGTAGCACCGTAATAACTCTATATGGGGACATGGTTACTAGAGTTATCGCAGCAATCAATTCGAACTGTACATAAATGTCAAATTGCTTTGTTACACACCTGAAACTAAATATTATATGTCAACTACACATGGATACAAAGTTAATTAAATTGCCATTTGCAGCAACATGGATGGACCTAGAGATTACCATACTAAGTGAAATAAGTCAGACAGAGAAAGACAAATACTGTATCATATCACTTATATGTGGAATCTAAAGAAATAACACAAATGAACTTACTTATAAAACAACAGACTCACAGACATAGAAAACAAACTCATGGGGTAAGTTGGGGGGATAAATTAGGAGTTTGGGATTTGCAGATACTAATTACTATTTATAAAATAGATAAACAACAAGGTCCTACTGTACAACACAGTAAAGTATATTCGGTAGCATGTAATAACCTATAATGGAAAAGAATCTGGAAAAGAATATATATATATGTGTGTGTATAACTGAATCAGTATGCTGTACACTAGAAACTAACATGATATTGTAAATCAACAATACTTCAATTTTAAAAAATTATTTTTTTAATGGAAACTTGGGGAGAGTATAGCTCAGTGGTAGAGTGTGTGCCTAACAAGCAGGAGGTCCTGGGTTCAATTCCCAATACCTCCATTAAAAAAAAAAAGGGAAACTCCAATCCTTTACAGTAAGGCAAAGAACAGATCATGAGGTCAAAATTCACTATGATGTCAGAAGACCAAAATTTCAGAAGAAAGAAAAGAGGGCTGGAGAGGAAAATCTCAGGAACTCTAAGGACTAAAGAAATATTTTTAGTTTTAAAACAAAGGCAGAACAAGTATGTACAATCATTTAATAATAGCACAAATGGACCCTGGGGGCGTAAACAGGGATTCTGAAGAGCTTCCCAGATAGCTAACCTTGACGTCCGCCTCCATCGCCTCTGATCCGCTGGCCTTCTGGGGCCCCCAGGGACTAGCCTGCACTTCCAGGGTTTTCCAGATGGTTCTGGAGTTGCTCTCTCCTTACCTTACATCCGTTCTAACTGGGAGAGGCTACTCTTCAACCAGACTGCCCACACCCATGCCCCACCCCGGTTCCCAGAAGAGTTCCTCTCCAAGTTCTCTAAGCTGTTTCAGAGCCGCCAACACTTCTACAATTTTTGTGCTCCAGTTCATCCCCAAACCCACATGGCTCAAGCATGGGACCCAAGGACAGAAACAGCCTTACATGGAAAATTCAGTGCCTCTACCCCAAGGCTCAAGGGGTTACATGAAAAATCCGGAGGAAATCTGAAGTCTACAGATCACCAACTTCAGCTACCTTCTCAGGGACGGCAAGAGCCAGGTCCTTCCCATTCTCAGTTCAGGGACCTAGAAAGCTCAGATATTAATTCCTAAGATCAACATGGAGCTTCAAGGGGAAAAGAAAAAAACCAGATAACTGATATAGTGCTTTCTTAACGTGATCTCACAGATGAACAGAAATGTCTTTCCCCTGGAATGCTGAGATTTTCCATAAAAATGGAATGTAAAGAATTAGTGGAAACCTTTCTTATCTTGGAGAAGCGATATTTAAATTGGTGTGATATCAGGAGTGTGCAGAAGTTGGCCAGCCTGAAATAAAACCTGAATCACGAAAAAGGATCCTTCGTTGCTCCAGACTCTCCTGGCCTTCCTTTTCCATTGCATCTCAATATTCTCATGGTACCTCTATCCTACATAGATGTATTTTAATCTCCCAAAAAGCCCATGCAGAAGTACAGGGGATTCTCATTCCTCTGACTGAGCATCAGCGGATGGGATGCCTCTCCCAGGGGCGCGGGCCTGTCCGGCCTCTTGTCTAAGCAGGGAATGGAAGGCTTGGCGGTTTCATTCATCACTGGAACAGGTGGGAGAAAGAGCCTGCAGTGGAGGAGAACCCAGTGTCCCTAAAAGGCCAGCACATGGGCAGCTGGTAAGGCTAGGACGGTAACAAGCCAGCTACTGAGCTGCTCCCTCACCCCCACACCCATGCCACTCGGGATTAAGTATCAGAGTCAGGGCGGAAGAAAATCACGTTTTGGGGGTGAGGGGCAGGGGCCGAAGGATCCACCAGGACCGTGACATACGTAGAGAGGATCATCAGCTCTTCGAGGCCAGCAGAGCCAGGAATGGGCAGCTTACCTATGGTATCCAGGAGTCTTATTTTTGGAAAGTGACATCTTAGCATTCGGCAGGCTGTCAGCAACTTGAAACTTAACAGCCAAGAGCCTTCCAGAGAGAAGGCCCTGCAACTCTGTCCTCTACCAGTCAGCCTGGCACAAGCAAAAGAGATCTTTACTCCTTTTCTGGTAGGAGGCTTTTAGAAATTATACTCAAAATGCTAGATTTATTTAACCAGTATCTCTAATAAGGAGGCACAGAGAGGTTGAGTAACTTGCCCAAGGTCACACAACAAGGCTTAGGGGCAGAAGTCAAGCTCTGGGATGTGGGCTCGGGTCTCAACTCTCGTCTAGGCTGCCTCCCTTGGGTGGGAGCTGCAGGCAGGGGAGACCGCTGGGTGCACTGGAGCACTCCACCCCCTCTGGCCAGAGTTAATTTCTAAGGGCTTTCCCACATGCAGCAGCGAAGCATCTGCTGGCGCCGCGAGACTTTCCGTAGTGAAAGCACACAGACATCTCCATTCCTTGCAGCTCAGCATTACTACCGCGGAGATACCAGCAGCATCTCCCCTCAGCAGCTGGTGTGAACACCTGACGAGGGAGCACCTACCTGTACTGCGCTGCACCCGGGGCCTGGCACACACCCGGCTCCACCTGCCCCCAGACACTTGTGAGGTTTGAATGGGAGACTCCAGGTGTGGGTTAGGAGCCCCCAAGGCAAGATTGAGGCAGCAGAAAGGAAAGTCAATGACGGCACAGAAGTAGAACTCAGGGAGTCACTGGGTGAGCTGGTGGCTCAGGGGGCCTCAGCAGCACAGTTTCCATCAAAACGGGGTGGAGGGAGTGTGCAGAAGAACCAAGGCCAAGAACGTCAGAAAAACCTGCATCTGAATCCAGGGACCTGAAACTGACAAGGGAGCCTGGCCCACCATCCAGAGAACAGGCTACAGATAACACGTGACACACTCAACCAGAGCCAGGCTCTGTGTCTGGAGAAAGGCTTTGAAACTAGGACGGTAACTGAGGGCAGGGGAGCCCAGAGAGCCTCCAGCTGCTCCAAGCCTATAGGAGCTCACCAAATAACACAGAACTACCCTGCCCACCTCCAAAGGGCAGGTCCCGTGAAGCACCGGCACACCCCGCTGGCGTGTAGTATGCGTGACTGTGTGCCTGCTGCACGCCTAGGAATCACCATCCTTGGGGAGATTCAACAGTTCAAACTCTGCCATGGGGAAAAAAACGTTTTTACGTTCTATGCCCACGTCGGAACCAGATCCTAGGATCAGATATTCCCCACTTGCACATCTGGTTTCCAGCTGGTGGAGAATGAGAAGCAGGGTTCCCCTGCCCTCTCCCCACCTGGCCCTCACCCATCAAGCATCAGAGCCTATGGCTCATCTGCATCTTTCAAGGAAAGAGGGATACGGACCCAGAAGCCCCCAAGGCCAGAGTGCGTCTTCTCCCCGGAGCTGTGGTGACCAGAAAGGCCCCTACGTCACCTGTGCCCAGGAAGTCAGGGGCAGCGGCTGCTTGATTACCCAGCCTCAACACCACTAGCCATAGGAGTCCTCTCCCCAACGCTCTAGGCAGCCCCTACTTCCTTGGGAGTTTGAAGGATGGTGCAGGTCTTTAGTCCAGAGAAAGAGCAGGCAGCAGGCGGCAGCCAGGCCGAGTAGGTACCAAGGGCAGGTAGCAGGCAGCAAGCAGCGACCCTCTCCATTAGTCCGGGGAGGGGGTGAAGGCCACCCCCTGACTCTGATCCGTCCAAAGGCAATGCCTGCTCTGAGGGGGCCTCTGAAGGACGTCCTGCCTCCCCACTTTCCAGCCCTGCTCACCCGCAGAAACACTCCCCTGGTTCCAACTGCAGCCTCGCCTGTCTCTTCTGTTCTGCAAAGGCTTTTGTCCTGCAAAATCCCAAGGTGAGAACCAGACTCCCCCACACACCTCCTCCCCCCATACCACCTCTCAGTCTGTGCCCAAACAGGCCTCGGGGAGGTGGCCCGGGAAGGCGGGGCTGGCAACACAGCATGCCCTCCCCAAACTCCCAGCACACGCCTCACAACCTAAACAGAACAGAAGTTGTCCGGAGAGGCAGCATCAGAAGGAGCTGAGCCTGGTAAACCTCAGCTCACTCTGGGCAAGTCAGCTCGGTAGAGAAACCAAGGAACCGATCCTTAAAATAACCAAAAAGACTTGGCTGCGTCCCCTGCAAGGTCTTGAAAAGACAAGCTGATTTTCAGCTTGCTTTCCTCATACCTCTGATGGAGAAAAAAATGCCCAAGTGCTGTGGACAGGAATATCTTTTCTTTCCTAAAACGTTTCTGCTGAGAGGCTGGCTACCAAAGAAAAGGGGGAAGGGGGTCATTTTTGCTGATTTCTTAAAAAAAAAGATGATAAATGATGATTAATATGGCTACTTTCTAAGACTTTACCATTAAAGTTTTATATAAGCACACTCTTTGTGCTGCACAATATTTATTAAGATTCTAGTGGGTAAAACTGACATAGTTGATCATATTACAAAATCATCTGTATTACAGTGGAAGTTTTTCTCCATATTACAAAGGTTACCAAAGTGTCAACACCAAAAGAGAAAAGCCAAAACTCTATTTGGCAGGGGGGTGGGGGCAGCGTTAAGACAGCTTTAATGCAATTTTAGATTGAAAATTACTGTGTAACACTACTGAAAAATATGAGTGTATTAGAATTTTTATCATTCCATCCTAAACTAGAAGAAATTTGAAGACATATGCACCCCAATGTTCACAGCAGCACTATTTACAATAGCCAAGATATGGAAATGACCAAAATGTCCATCGACAGATGACTAGATAAAGATGTTGTGGTCTATATATACAATGGAATACTACTCAGCCATAAAAAATAATAAAATAATGCCATTTGCAGCAACATGGATGAAACTGGAGATTATCATATTAGATGAAGTAAGCCAGACAGGGAAAGACAAATACCATATGATACCACTTGTATGTGGAATCTAAAAAGATGACACAAATGGACTTATTTACAAAACAGAAATAGACTCACAGACATAGAAAACAAACTTATGGTGAAGGGAGAAAAAAGGGCGGGAAAGGATAAACTGGGAGTCTGGGACTTGCAGATACCAGCTACTATACATAAAACAGATAAACAACAAGTTTTACTATGTAGCATAGGGAACTATAGTCAGTATCTTGTAGTAACCTACAATGAAAAAGAATATGAAAACGAATACATGTATGTTTATGTAGGACTGAAGCACTGTGCTGTACACCAGAAATTGACACAACACTGTAAACTGACTCTACTTCATTTATTTTATATTTTTAATTTTTTTTGAGGGGAGGTAATTAGGTTTCTATATCCTCCCCACATATACTTCAATTAAAAAAAAAACTAGATTAGAAGAATTATTTCTCTTCCAACCACAGTGTCAGAAACCTTGGCTGGCTGCTACACTTGTGCCCCTATTCCTGTGGAAATGAATGTGGCACCAGGACGCCTCCCAGGCATCTTTCCAGAGAGCCCTCTATCATCTCTCTCCTTGCTTCCAGCTACTGCTGGACCACGCATCTCACAGGATGGTGATGGCAAAATAAAACTCGGAAATCCTTTCATTCCCTCCTCCCCGGCACACACATTCCTTCACCAGTCCTACATTTGGCATCACCATCAACACTTAACATTCCCGAAACAAACCCCAGTTGCCAATGTTCCCCTGCAGCCCCTGCAGGGCCAACTTCAGACTGATTTGAATGGAAATGAGTATTTCCAGGTGCTGCCACTCAAGCTGGGATTTCCCACACCAGAGATTGCCTAGTTTTCTAGATTTTAACACACACCCCGTGCAAATCAAGTTGGCGTCTGTTTTTTGTTCACAGAGCAGCCGCTATGTCCAGACCCTGTCGG
This sequence comes from Camelus bactrianus, assembly GCF_048773025.1. Lineage (NCBI taxonomy): Eukaryota > Metazoa > Chordata > Mammalia > Artiodactyla > Camelidae > Camelus > Camelus bactrianus. The sequence continues at coordinate 3,139,176 of NC_133562.1, forward strand.
GAACCTCCAGTCTCACCTCCTGGCATCTGGCACTTGGCCAGGCAGCCACCGTGTCTCACTCTTAACCCTCTGGATCCTAAATCTGTCTCCTGAAGTCCCAAATTTAGCAGGGAGACTTGCTCAGCATGAAAAGAATTGGAACAATGCCTTCACAACCTGGATCGTTTTCCAATCCCCCAGAGAGAGAGAGACAATTCTAGTAAATCTTCAATAAAGGAGGAAATAGGTCAGGCTCAGTTTGCAGTAACCACTTGGATCAATGCATCCACCGAACACCATTTCTGGAGTGAGGAAATAGCCCGCCCACATGATGCAAAGTAATGGTTTCATAGAGGATTATGTCAGCATCAAAATCTCTACGGCGGCTGATCACCACGTTATAAGGGTGGGCCTGAGGGGAAGCAAGCCCCCAACTGACTTAACTACAAACAGAAGCCCACGGGACAGACCCAAACACCCCCTGGAAGTGCGTCTGGCCTGAGCCCAGGCTGGCTGTGGCGGCCAGGGATCAATGCTTCATTGTGAACCCACCGGCTTCGCAGAAACTCAACAGGCCACTGTGTGTTCACAGCAGCTCCCTGAAAGGACAGAAATCACTCCTTCTGAGCCAGGGGAGCAGGGGGTTTGTCCATTTTAAAGCCACACTCACCAGCCAGCAGCAGAAAGGAAGGAGGATGAAGGAAGGGAGAGGGTGGGGAGGCTCAGACAAACAGTCCTCCAGCGAAGCAGAGAGAGAGGCAGGAAGGAAGGGCTCTGCACACTCGCAGGCCTTGCAGGCGGCATCTGGCCACACGCTGATCTTGCAGACGCTCAGCCCAGGTGAGGAGGAAAAGCAAATGCCTGGGACGCCAAGGCCTGGCAGACATTAACAGGCAGTAGCTCTCAGCACAAGTCAGCTTAACACCCAAACCACACACGTCCAAAAGGGGGCAAATGACTTTCCTCAAAGGAAGTTGCAAGAAAATATTTTTGGAGTTTTGCAATGAAGCTCAATAAAACAAAGCCTACACTTAAGGAAGACCCCAGTTATTTCTGCATGAAGTTAAAGGAGGGCACGAATGAAGACGATACAAGTTATTCCAAAGACATTGTTCTCAGATGTTTCCGTAATTCTTTCTCTCTTTCTCCTAACAGTTTTCATGTCAAACATCAACATGACATGTATATTTAAACTCCCTGAAGCATTAACAAGCATTTTTCATTCCAACAAGTTTTTTTATTTTTTTATTTTTTTGTATTCATAAACATTTATGAAGAGGGTAGATCTCATGGTAACTTTTTTAACCTTTTTTTTTAATTGAAGTATAGTTGATTTACAATGTTGTGTTAGTTTCAGACGTACAGCATACTGATTCAATTGTACATATATATGTTCTTTTTCATACTTTTTCTATTATAGATTATTACAAGATATTAAATATTGTTCCCAGTGCTATACAGTCGGTCCTTGTTGTTTACATCTATTTTATATATAGTAGTGTGTATATGTTAATCCCAAGCTCCTAATTTATCCCTCTACCCCCACTCCTTCCCCTTTGGTAACCATAGTTTGTTTTCCGTCTCCAACAAGTTTATTTTTAAGGTTCCAAGCATGTAGCACAAGCAGAAATGGGACTAACTGAATAACAGAATCATTTAGCATTTGTACAGTGCCTAACAGTTTACACAGTCCTTTTTATAGAAGCTTTGTCACAGTCAAATTTCCCAGATAATCCAAACATCTAACGTTAAATTCAACCTAAGTCAACCAAACCTTCGTCCAAAGCTTCTCACTGGCTTTCTTTGGATACTTCCCTCCTTATTGATTCCCTCTTCATAATCCTTTTCCTGGATGAAACTGAAAATCATGTTCACAGGGGTGGACCAACTCGCCCACGGTCTTAGAAGCATGTTAGAGGAGGAATCTGGGGCACCAAGACCCCCTGCCCAGCCCTTCCTTGAAGCCACCTCTCTGCAGCCCTGACCACCTTTAAGAGCACAGATTCTAAAGGCTACTGCCAGGAGTGCTTGCTGACTGCCACCAAGTAGCTAGCAAACCTTAGCAAGTGATTAAATGCTCCCTGCCTCTGTCACCTCATCAGGAAAGTGGGGATAAAGGTAGCACCTTTCCCCCGGGGCAGTGTGAGCTGGCATGTGTCACAGCACTCGGTGCACAGGAAGGGCCTGCTATCATTCTCTCTTCCTCCAACATGAAAAACTCCTGGCAGCAACCAGATTACCAGAGTTCAGTGACAGTAGTTTGTAAATTTGGTGTGATGGAAGGATATACGATCGTGTAAACTCTTATCACCCAGGTGTAGGAGGGAGAATATGGCCACTCAAAGCTATCAAGTCCTAATCCCTGGAACTTGTAAATGCCACCTTCTTTGGAAGAAAGATCTTGAGATGAGTAGGTAATCCTGGCTGATCCAGGTGGGCTACAAATCCAATGACAAGCATGCTTAAGAGAGACCCACAGAGGAGGGGAAAAAAGCAGGGGAGAAGCCACATGCAGATGGAGGCAGAAATGGGAGGGTGCGGCTTCAAGCCAAGGATGTGGTGGCCACTAGAAACAGGGTGGCATGGAACCACTGTCCCCCACAGCCCCAGGAGTAGCACGGCCCTGCCGGCACCTGGATTCCAGATTCTGGCCTCCAGAACTGCAAGGAGGCACATTTCTGTGGTTGAAGTCACCAAGTTTGTGGTAATTCGTTGCAGTGGTCCCAGGAAACAGATACACCAGGGAAAACACAGTGATTCGTTGAGCAAGAAATAAAAGAGGGAAAAGAAATACGCACAGCTCAGATTGTCCTTCTTGCAGAAACTGCTGAAAGGGAGGAAAATCTGATTGACACTTGGGTTTAAGATCCATGAAACTGTTTAGAAACTGTCCAGTCTGGAAAAACGGTCATCTGGACACTTGGGCCAGTCTTCTGTCTTCTGAGAGGCAGGAACGTGGACACCTGTCCCCTGCAGGGCAGAGCCGGTCACCTGGGGGCGGCAGGTGGGTCACGGCCGAGATGCTGTTAACAGGCTGGCTGTCTCCAGACGATGGTCTCTTCCAAATGTCACAGCAGACTCTGCTCTGCAGAGGGATGAGCTCGTTCCTGGGCAAGCGGCACTCACTGCAGATGCAGAATCAAGTTTCCTCTGAGATGGGCACCCAGCAGCCCCGGGAAGCCCAGTGATGGCCAAGTGCAGCTCTGAGAAGCCAGGCACCCGTGGGGAGGTCAGGAGGGGCTCCCTGGGTACCGATGCCAACAGCCCACAGCAGGCATAGCCAGCAGCTCCTGAGGACCCAGAAAGCAGGGCTGGCACAGAGTCTGCCCTGGGAGCAGGGTAGGGTATCCCCTAGGGAGGCCCCCAGGGCAGCAGTGAGAGTAACCGAGAGCCACAGACACGCCTGCTGGGGTCTGGAGACATCCAGGTCAGAGAATGTACTTGCAAGTAAAGCCAATTCGATTCCACCAACACACGTAGGGCGGTGTGGAGGGCGAGCGCGTTTTAGGGGCTAGAAACAGAGGTGGAGCTGAGGTTCTTCCCCCGACTCTCTGGGAATGGGGAGCTCGTGAGAAGATGCTGAAATGACACCACCAGAGACAGAGTGAAGACAACGGCTGACCTTCGGTGCACACTCAGTCCTTAACAGTCACGGCCCTCAGCCCTGTAACATTTGTTCTTTCACTTGGTCCTCAGAACAGACAGAGAGGTAGTCTTCACTTGAAGACTCCGTGGCCCAGAGAGGTTGTCACTTACCCTCCATCAAACAGCTAGAAAGGAGGAGCCAGCTTTCAAATCCAGGCAGTTGGGCCCCAGGGTCCCGCTGTAACAGGTGTGGAAAGGGACTAGAGATTTGGGGAAGGCATCATGAAAGCACAGGTAAGGCAGTGACAGACTCCAGGCCAAAGCAGGGTGCGCCGTGGAAGAAAAGTCGAGTAAAGAGGTGACAAGAGATTAGCCTGTAAAACGAGAGGACTGCCAGGAGGCAGGTGGGGTGGACCCCATACCAGAACTTGGGCAAGAGAACAGGGGCGGGGGACCAGCTGTGCATCAGGACAGGGCAGCCATCTGTTAGGGGCCCCAAAATGCACTGAGTGGGGTGGGAGAGGAGGCCACCATCAGCCTCTGACCACAAAAAGGCCTTTGCTTTCTCTCAAGGGGGCTTTATGGTCACCTGTTTTGCTTTTTACCATTGCAGCTTCTCCTAGGCCCCCTTCCAGCCTCCGAGATCCAAACTGTCGAGTGTGGTCCAGCTCTCTGCATCTTAGCTAGCCCCCCAGAGGATGCTGTGACCCCCGAGGTGGGAGAAATTCTGCTGTAGCAAATGAGACCATCGTAGCAATCAATGGTCCAGGCCAAAGAGGGGAGGGTCCCAATTAGCCAGTGGAATTTCCATCCCATACTTCATATTAAACTTGCAACTGTATAGACAAACCAAAGAATCATTTGAGCATTTGAGACTAATTAGACTTGCATTAATTCTTATAATACGGCTCATGTTCTAACTTTAGCAGTTCAACTCTTAATTACAAATTCAATCTGTCCAAGGGTAGAGCCATTTTTTTTAAATTTCAAGACTGAATACATCCGTGTAGCAATTAAAAACATGCATTTTAGCTACGTCTCAAAACATAAAGCACAATGAGTGCATCTTATTTTCTAATCAAGACTTCAAAGTTCCTTTTTCTTTACCAGCTCTTAACATACTTACAAAAGCTGGGCAGTGACTGAAGAATGACCTCTCTTAACAATAGCTGAGTTAAACTCCTCAGAAACAGGTTGCAGCCAAGAAATTCTGAACACTTGATTAAACCACTCCCGCCACAGAAGGCCACTGTGTTTTGGAATGGCAAAAATTAGACAGAGACAAAATATCTTTATTTGGCCTAAAACTTGATAACCATGCTTTAACGTGAACAGTGTTCCGACAATTTAAGGATCCCTACAAGGAATATCGAGTTTATATCCTTTAAGAACGAGACTTTACTACTAAGTAAGTGGGCATAAATCATCCTAAATTGGCTACTGTACCAAGGGACACTCAGTTGCTTGCTTACCCTCTGTTGCTTTAAAAAAAAAAAAAAAAAAGGCCTCAAAATTGAATTCTTAAGCCACAGAGCCAGTCAACAAAAAAGCAAACTCTAAGATAAAGGCAGGAAAAAAATCTAACATGAGGCAAAAGTTGAATAAGCAAAAAACTCCTCCCAAGAAAGTGCTGACATCAGCAGTACTATCCACACAGCAAAGCTCGACTACGGTTGAGACCCTGTTAGAAAAGGATGCCAGATTACCACTATTTTATATCTGTTGGAAAGATACTGCTACTTAATTCTGGAAAACTCTGAGTTTTCCAAGAACTAAGCACTGAACTGAGCATACAGTGGGTGATTAATAACACACATGGACAGGATGAGCAGAGATAGCTGAATAACACCAAACAAGTTTATCTTAACCTCAGTGTCACGCTTTGAGTTCATTCCTATGAAAGCACGTACAACCTCCAATACAGTCACAGCACTCAGCTCGGCTTTCAGTCAGAGAAACACAGGAACATAATTTTGAGCCACACTGTTTACTAGAAGCAATTACTTGGCTCTCGGCAATCAACACGTTGAGTTTTGCAAAACTAAAGACCTTCTTGGTAATTATGAGCTCAGAAGCCAAAACTATCAACCAGTATATATTCTGATTCAAAAGAATTTCATTTTGTTTTCATTTCATGTTAGTAGAAGCTTTTAAAACACAGGCCTTTGTTTTATTTAAGTATCTGACCTAATGTTATATCTAACTTCTCATGATTTTCAAAAGGGCCCTTTCTATAAAGGCCATTTTTGAAAATGCAAACTATCCCATTTTTGGAAATGCATTGCGTTGCTGAAATGCATTGTTCCAGGTTGTGAACATTTCAGTGTTCATTAATGCATTAAAACCATGCACCTCAATAGCATGGAGTATTATGCCACTGCCGAAATAAGTTCTCAAATGTCTTCTTAAACTTTAAGGATATAAGGAAAATATAGTTTAATATTATTTAAGGTTAATTTAATTTAAGTCACAATTTAAGGTTAAGTTAAAAAAAGAAAAAGATGGAATTTATATGAGTCTAATTTTAAAAAACACAATTTGCAAACAAACTGAAAAGAATTTCCAGTTATGAATTATTACCATAATGAGTGGCACCATTTTAAACTTTTTTCCTTCTTCCTGTAATTTTTACAATTTTCCAAACTTGCTCTAATGAAAAAATAAATACGATTTCTCACAAACAAGAGTTAAAGGGGAAAGAAGCCATATAACATATAAAAAGGAAAGAAATAAATTAACTAGAAAGAAATACTTCTACTAAAATAATCTTAGAAGATTTCAATTCCAAGGGTATGTGCAAAACTCATTCTAAAAGGTTACCTACATAATGAAGTTTCTGCTAGAGATGTTTTAGGGTTAAAAGATGAGTTGCCCAATGCTATAATTTATAAGACTCACTCACTTACTGAAGAAATGAGTGTCTTACACGTGCCACACAGTATTCGATGCATTAGGGACACTGAATGATCAAGTTCAATCAAAAACAATTAACCTAATTATAAATGAGGCGCCTCTATGGTGAGAATCTTCACTGGGATGTTTGAGAAGCATCCTCCGCCTAATTTGGGGAGGAAACATAACACTTTGGAAAAAGTATATGGATGGAAAGAAATAACATAATACTCTAGTGCTTATCTCCAAAATAAGAAATTAGGTCATTTTTTAAAAGTGGCAAATGGGATTTTAACTGAGCGACCTTTATCAGTAAATTTTTTTTTAAATCACCCACATTAAGTATCAAGCTAATATATTTAGTTCCAACCAAAGGCTAAATATTTAGTGGAAAAGTATTTAATAATTGGAAATTTAGAAAGAAAATGCAGTATTTTTTCAGAAGTAACTGGAAAAAATTTATTACATTCTAATTTGCTTTGTTCACTTTTTGAGTTTCCATATGAAGAAGTAAAATAGCTGAACTTGACATTTTAACACATGAGTATTTATTCTTTCAGTTTATAACAAACAGACAGGGTGGGGAAATTTTCCTGTGATGTTTCCTTTGATACATTCTCCGTGAGGCCAAGGGAAGGATTCTGGGTGTGGACCCCAAAGGCCAGCGTTCATGTCCTGGGTGCTGCTAATTACACACCCTGCCAGGCTTAAGTATATTTCTTTATCTCAAAATGCAAGAGCTATTATCCATCTCATGGGATTATTTTGGGGAAGTGACAAAATTAGTTTTTTGAGAAAGGAAAAAATAAAAACTATAAACCTATGAGAATGTTAGGTTTTATTACCTTGATAAGGGAAGACTATACAGCTTCAAGCAGCTTCAGGATGGGAGATGTAGACCAGATTCTAATACTCACCAGTGAACAGAAGAAGGGGGCAAAGACCCAAAAAGGGACCAGAAATTTTCATTATATAATCAACAGGAAGACCTTCATCTATCACTGACAGTGAACAGCCTGAAAATGTGGATGGAGCATCATTGCTGCTGAAGTATCTGTGTCCCTGCTTTCTTCTATTGATGTAAACACCTGGGACTTCACAGTCAGGTAGAAAGCACCTGACTCGCCCAGTCTCCCTGCCATGCTGCATCTCTTAGGATGATACTACGGTGAACAGGTGTTCCTAAGCAACCATCACCTAATTATGGTCCGCTGAACATTAAATACGCCGGAGCAGAAGTCACCGTTTGGTAGACATTCCCCAACACCTAAGTGGCCAATGAAAAAGCCACTCCACTCGCAGGTCGATCTGTTTCACGCCTAGAGGGGCTGCTGGCAGCCCACTCCTCGTCAAAGGCACAGCGGGAAGGCACTGATGTTGCCTGAGCTCTGATACTTCTTGGGCGTCTTCCTGAGGTTTCTGTACAGCCATGGGGACTGCCTGGGCACTGCCTGCCCTCAAGTCCTCCAGGCAAAATCTGTCTCCACCACCTGCAATGGCGGGGCACCCTAGGATCCCACCAAGTCCTATCCGCGCCCGGAGGGAGCCCTGGCTCGCACCCAAACCCAGCAGGCCCTGAGAGGGTGGAAGGCTCTAGAAACCCACGGCACAGCACCAGTACTGCTGGTCTCGACAGTTAACTCAGTGCTGACAAGGGGGCTTAGAGGATGATCACTCAGGAAGCAAGCAGTCCCTCCCTCTGCTGGGCAGGCTGATGTCTGTCCCCAAATCAAATCAGCCAGACACCCTCTCTGCCTCCCAGAGAGCTGCCTTCACTGACTCACTTGGAGTTATTCCTGCCATTTGGAAGTCAGGTGGGGAAAACAATAGCTGCATGCATCATGCTGCCACAGTGACACTGAATCTGCTCGTGAGAAAAACAGTGCCCTTTACGTCACTCAGGGCTGCTGACATGGAGCCCTTGGTGGAAATGAGGAGCAGAATGGGAAAGCTTCCTCCCCCAGAGAATGACCACCCACATCTCCCCATTCTCGCGAATGCCATGGTGCTTACAACCATACCTAATGGTACACAGACCTTTCTTTTTCACTCTTACATTAGTAATTTTCTTAGCCTTTTATGCCCCACTTCCAATTAAGTGGAATCGATTTTACTGTTTTCTCTATGCATCTATTTTTTTTAATTTTATTTTTTATTGAGTGCAGTTGATTTTTTTCCTTTTTCAATTTTATTAGGTAGAATTATTAGTTTGACTGCACACACACATTATATTGGATTAAATACATATATACACTATACTGCACTTTTTAAAACATTTACATATATGTACTATTATTGTTCCTAAGAACAGATTAGATCTTTAGCTTTCTAAACTTACATAGTTATCAAAGGAATAAAGCCAGCTACAAAATAAGATTCAACAGAATACGGCAATCCAATCATAAAGGACAATCAAATGTGCTTACACATATTCAAGAAATCAAAATAATAATTAGTTCATTTGTGTCATTGTTATTGTTATTTTTTGAAATGCAGTTGATTTACAATGTTAGTTTCAAGCGATTCAGTTATACATATACATACGTATTTTTTTTTCTTTTCAGATTCTTTTCCATTATATGTTATTACAAGAAACTGAATATAGTCCCCTGGGCTATAAGTAGGTCCTTGTTGTTTATCTATTTTACATCGGTACTTTTTTCTTCTGACAGTCAAAAATGTCTCCTGCTTCTCTAACTAACATCGAGAGGAACTCGACTGGAGAAGAGGTGAGCAGGGTGTTCGAGGAAGACAAGATAAACACAATTCTACCCTCCAAAGGGCTCTCTCACCCACTCAGGAACGAGAGTGTTCCTTCTGACTGAAGACGTTCTGGGTTCAAATTCCGCTCCACCCAACACTGACCAGACACCTGAGATGAGCCACGTAGGTTTTCTGAGTCTCAGTCCCCAAGTTTGCGTACAGGAGGCACCTGGCCTTCCTTCTCAAGTTGTTGGGATTCACAGGTGGGAGAACAGGTAAGAGCAAGTTACAATTTGTAATGCATTAGGTGTGAGCGAGCTCTTTATGTCATGAGCCCAGAGGTTCAAGGTTAAAGTCTTGCAAAGTAAAATTCCGGCCAGCAGGGAACTAGTGGGTGGAAAGTGGCCGTTAAGTGATGGCTAATGCATTAATGACTGATGTGTGATGGTGACAACAGGCAGCACAGATGCAGTCTGACATTAATGGAGGGATATGCCTGCGGTCATGGACATGGTGGGGGCAGGGAGACCCCACCGCCTCTTGCCTTTAACTTGCGTATGAAATCAAACATCAGGCAAGATTAATTAGAAGCCTGGAGTTTCATTCTCCATGATGGATGGGAAAAGTACATTCCCACAAAGTGAGGAAATATTTACGTGCGATGCAAGTCTGCCTGACACCGAGGGAAAGGCTGCCTCATTGTGACACTGTGAGAGCTGCCGGGGCCCTGCTTGTCAGGGCAATTACTTTCTGCTCAAGCGGCCTTGCTTTTTAACATTTTATTATCTTACCAGCAAAAAAACTCTGGAAGCAGTGATGATGTATTATGTTCATTCTTTCGCTCTCTTCCTGAAATTTCTGGACACCCATTAAAGACTAGCTGTGCCCTTGAAACAAACCACAAGTTTATTAATACTCAACCAATTAAGGGGAAAAAAGCAAAGTCACAGAGAGCCCCACACGAGCAATTATTAACGAAGCAGTAGGTGTGTGCAGGCTTTCCTTGCCACGGATTTTATTCCAGGAAGCATCCTGTGTCTCTGACTGAACGAGGACATGAAGCGTGTTCACATCATTACAAAGACCCAGAAAATACGAAAGGAACAGAAGGAACCAGCTGCACCTGTCTGGAAAATGTTCTGATCCGGGTGAGAGCCACGTCCCCTCTCACTCGCACAACCATGGAAGGTTCCTCCAGAGTCTCTCTCCGCCCCCTATGGAAAGGCTCTGAAGCAAAGGGCCCCTTTATTGGCAGTGCAGCCCCACCCCCGCCCCGGTCCCCAGCACATGCATGCACGCACACACACACACTGCACCACCTTTGCACCCGCTACCTAAACCCCCTTTTTTTTATAACATGCACTCCAATCTTTAAGTCCTCGATTCTAGGACCTTGTTGACTTCCAATGCCTCTGAGACGGGAGGCTGTGAGCTCCTAACTGGGTGGGAGGCTCCCCAGGTCAGGGGGCAGCAGCCTGCCAGCAGGAGCAGGAGCAGTCCAGGGTGGCTGGGACACCTGGTTGCTGGTGGCAATGGGGACAGGGCCACCCCCTCAGCATCCGGGAAGAAACAGCAGACCCTGCCTGGCAGAGGAGAGGAACACTTTGGGAGACACCCTGGGACATCCCCACAGATTTCCTGACCTGGTGTGTGGGATACAGGCTGAGCTGAGCTCCCTGAGAGCTGGGAAGGTGGCATCTCTTAGCCTCTCTTTCCTGACTGTTCTGTCCACCTTATTTGTGCTCTCCAAGCCCATGTCACTGGCACAAATGTACATAATAATGCAAAACTTCCAAAATTAATGATAGCCTTTGTTTTTCTATTTTCCAGGTGACTCTTAAAACCCATGGGACCATCCAACTGAAAACAATGACAACACCACAAACAACAACCGAAGACAAGAAAAACATTCTTAGTGGGGTACAGCAGAACTATCAAGAAAGTAAAAATGGGGACCACTTCTGGGCTTGAGCTGTCTCCACCCCTAAAGGCCCATCAGTATTTCTTACTTCGGAAGTGCTAAAGTACACAATACACGGAATTCACAACCTACAATCAAGCAAAAAGCTGCTAACAAGTTTTACTTGGAGTTCCATTATGGTTGCGATGATGCTGAATAATAAATTTCCAACTTTGGGGGAAAAGTACCCCAGTAGTTACAGGGAAGCAGTGGGACACTGAGTCAGAGCGCCCAGGATCAGTGCCAAGTTTTCGCACCTGTCCTCCCCAAAAGCACTGCTTGAAGGTGCGGTAAGCACTCAGGTGCTGAATTCATCTCCCCTACCTGTAGCAGAAAGTAGCTGCCAAGCATGATTTTTAAAGATCAGTATATTTCAGGCTATATATCTGGTCTTTAGTCTTCAAGATAGACAAGGTCCAATTATATATTCTGAAATTGTATCTTGCTCTTTAAACACAGAGTATCTGGAGCCTTGTGTCTAAATAGAAAACGCAGGCGACCAGAATTAGAAACCCAGCACTCTTGAAATTTTGTAATTCTTGCTCACTTCTCCCCCCAAATAAAAGTAAATCCTAACTGATCTGAGTAAGAAGACCAAGTTGGCTTTCATTCTTTCGTTTTCTCTCTCTCTCTCATTAATGGTGTTTAAACATAACAGCAAGGAGGCATTTTATGTGGTTTAGAATCCTTCTGAATTTTCAGCAGTGGGGTTCTCAATCTGTGCTATTTTATTGGGGTCAGGGGGCAGACTCAGTCATCAGCCTGGCTCTCCCTGACCCACCTCCCCCCCGACCACTGGCACACTGCTCCTCCGAGCTCTCTGATCTAATTCTGCACAAATGCTTAATAAGGTTGTAGAGACTTAATACAATTAGGAGTGTTGCTCACAAATTAACCAATCCATTAACACTCTAGCAAAGAAACAATTCCAGAGCAAGAGCCAGCCAAACGAGGATTAGGAAACAGCTGGCTAAGGGGACAATCTGCTTAAAGAATTACACTGCAGTGTCTCCTCACACCTATGTTCGTATGTTAGATGCTTTATACATTTTAGAACAACAGAAAGTGCAGGTAGATCAGAGAATTGTCCTGTTTCCCCTCTGGGTTTCTGGAAGTGGGGAATGATCATCACTCTTTGCCAATTCACACTCCTCAAATCATCACACTGAGTTAATTACTTACGGAATCAACTCTTACCTAACAACTATGTGAAATAACTTTTTGCCATCGTAAGACGGATCTATAAACACATAGAGGGAAGTGTGGAAAACATAGAAAAGTTAAAAGAAAGCAAAAATATCAATAAATCCACTATCCAGAAATAACTACTATTAATATTTTGGCTTGTATTTTACACATTTCCGTAGATTAAAAAAATTTTTTTGAATCATTCAATAAAATTGGCATTATCCTACACTCACAATTTTGCCACTAGTTTTTGTCCCACATCTCAATATTACAATCTTAAAAATTCTTCCCTGTCATCATTCTTTTTTTATTTTTATTTTAAAATTGTTGTTGTTGTTAATGCAGGATTGAACCTAGAGCTTTGAGGATGCTCCATGCTCCACCACTGAGCTCTACCCTCCCCCGTCATTCTTAGTGGCTGGATGGCATTCCATTATACAAATAAACCATGACTTAATCTACTCTCTATTGCTGGATATTTCAGTAGTTCCCAATTTTTCACTACTCTAAATAATACTTTAATAAGTCTGTTTTCAACTATCTACAACAGCCAAGACATGGAAGCAACCTAAATGTCCATCGACAGATGCCTAGATAAAGAAATTGTGGTGTATATATACATGGAATATTACTCAGCCATAAAAAAGAATGAAATAATGTCATTTGCAGCAACATGGATGGACCTAGAAGTGACCATACTAAGTGACGTTAAGTCAGACAAAGAAAGACAAATATCATATGATATCACTTATATGTGGAATCTAAAAACAAAATGATACAAATGAACTTATTTACAAACCAGAAATAGACTCACAGACAAAGAAAACAAACTATGGTCACCAAAGGGGAAAGGATGGGGGAGGGATAAATTAAGAGCTTGGGATTAACATATACACACTACTGTATATAAAACAAATAACAAGGACCCACTGTATAGCACAGGGAATCATACCATCTTGTAGCAACCTATGATGGAAAAGAATCTAAAAAAGAACATATACATGCACACGTATATAAAACTGAATCACTCTGCTGTATATAACACTGTAAATCTACCATCCTTCAATAAAAATAAATACATTTATAAAGATTTTAAATAAAAATAAATAACTCTGCTTTCAGGGGATTCTCCATATCCATCCACTTATTTCCTCAGGATGAATTTTTCACATTTTAGTCAAGTTCCCATCTTTTGCATATGATGCGTCACTATTTCACCCCGCAGGTGTGTACATTCTAGACAGCTGCGCTTTAGATGATCATCACTCTGAAAACAACTCCTGGCCCACGGGTTGACCTCAGATAATGCGGCATCCTGCCATGTTTTTCAGTCCCACTCAAACCACATTATGTATGTCCTTATATGTGAAGATGACTAAAATCTGAGCTGCTGGTGTTGGCAGTGAAAGCAATTCAAAGGAGAGACTGGCCATCATATTAGTAAAAGATAGAATGCTTCATCATGTAGTGGGGTCACAAAAGATATGTTGCCTGGTTTTAAGACTCATGGGAAACCAGGGCCCTGGCTTTCTCTAGGGCCTGAACAAACCACTTAACCTGTGCGCCAAGATCCATGTGTAAGACCATTCCCACTCACTTCCCACTGAAGAAGTCCACACAGAGTGAAGCAGGAAATCTCAAATAACAGAGGGCCTTGGAGACACAGGCCTTTTTAAACATCTCTACAGTCCCCTGGGCCTCTTGTTCCCTCAAGGTTGTGAGAATTCAACAGGCCACCACCAATTGTCTGGAAGATTTAGTTACACAACAGGAAACAAATGTTTCTGCAAGATTCTTTCACATCAACTCAGGAGTTTATGCTACTGTTTGGTTTTCATAGAATTATTAATGACTCATAAGCTAAAGTCCTGACATCAAATGATTTCTAAGTCATAATGACCTGTTTCAATCTCAGAAGGGGTAGTTGAAGCAGTGAGACACAAAACATCCATCAAAGTCACAGACTCAGTCAAGACCAGAACTGAGTCACTGTAAACCCGAGTTCACCAGCTCAGTTTCTGCCTCTTGGTGCTGGGGGAGGCGGAACGGGAGAGGTGAACAGCTGAGCATGCAGGATGTTTAGGACACTGATATTATAGTTGTGGATACATGTCATTACACATTTGTCCAAACCCATAGGACGTACAGCGGCAAGAGGGAACCCTAATGTGAATGGTGGACTTTGGGTGATCACGATGTGTCCGTGCAAGGTCATCAGCTGTAACAAATGCACCATCTAGAGATGGATGGATGCTGAAAACAGGGGGAGGCCACGCGTGTGCCAGGGCAAAGTATATGGGAAATCTCTCTACCGTCCTCCTAGTTCTGCTGTGAATTTAAAACTGCCCTAAAAATTGTCTTTTTTAAAAAAATTAAGATCTCCACCTAGAAAGATAAAGCCTGCAGACCCCCAGCCACAGGGCCCTGCCCCATCATTTCCAGTGTCAGTGCCGAAGTCCCAACAGAGCCACAGGGCAGGGGACCCAGCAGCCACAGCTACGGGGAAAACAAGGGGTACAGAGAGCTGATCCGGGAAAAGGCACCAATGCCCTGCCAAGCATCAGGCACGTCCTCCCGTCCTGTCTGCTCTTTCCCAACTGACCGCACACCTTACAAAAGGCAGGCACACCTCCCCCATGGAAAACTGTCCAGGGCTTCAAAGAAACAACGTGAGCTGTGGCTCTCGAGGAAGTCTTCTCTAACGATTAATCCAACACCAGACACTCACTGTAGGGCTTCACATCTTCCTTGTTGTACCCGTATCTAACTAAAGGGTCAGACAATGTATCCAAGAGAGAGATTTTAGCCCTCGTGGGATGCTATGAAATCAGATATCTTATAAATTTAATGCCTCCATGTCTTCCTTCCCTTGACCAGCAAGAACTCATTTCAGAACCAAAGAACTGGGGAATTTTTTTAATGACACCAGTAAATATTAAATGTAAAAAAAAAAAAAATCCCTTTTAAATGTACCTAAATAGAATGTCTCTTTTTTTAGCATGTATACTCACACTCAAGCATGACATCCACTGGAAATCAAACAACGTTCAAACAAGTCAAAGTGTGGCTGTTGCTGACACTGATTCTTTTCAATATAATTACAACGCTTTCCAAATTTTTCAGATTACACCAGAAAAGTTCACAAGTAAAACTACATGAGATTTAGTTTGGATTGTTTGCATCATACATACTGTTAAATCCACTTTATCAAACACTTATTTATAAGGCAAATTTTCCAGTGAAAGTCAATCCCCATAAAATACTCACTATTTTCTACCTCTTAACAAAAACATGCTATGTCAGTTTGCTGCTAGGTCCATTTATTTTGAGTAGCGTATACTTCTCTCTTATTACATACGTAGGAAAAGCTAGATTCTGATGTGTCAGAGACGGATGAAGTTACTTTAGACAGTACACTTATTTAATTATTCCTGGAAGTCAAACACCAGAGTTCAATACACACATTCACATACACTTACCAGAAACCAGTACACTTTTTAAATCTGAATCCTCACTTTATAATACCTCGTAATTTTAGGTGCCCATTATATTACATTCCTATACACTCATGAGAAAAGGTATAGATCTGCCATGGTTTTGTAACTTATTACAAAATATAATTAATTCTATTAAAGCTGTATCACTTTAAACTCGACTAAACTGCTTTGATTAATCTGTTATAGCCTTTCTTTTTACTGTTTTTAAAAATCTTCCCCAAAATGCAAATTCACACTTACTTGAAATTAAAAACTGTGAGACCTTTTCGGATAGAAAGTAAGGCTGATTTGAATGACAGCTTTGATGAGGACCTCTGTGCTAAACGGAGTCGTAGGATAGGATATTTTTCATTCACTGATTAGCCTATATCGTCATCTCTAAAGTTTGACCCAAGAAAATGTGTATGTATGTAAGTATGTACGTGTATATGTATATTTACATAATATACAAGAATATTTAAAGCATTCATTGACTAAAGTATATTAAAATTAATATTGTTTTTGTTTTCAGAACCATTTCTGAATACTTCCCTAATCCTGGTTAAAAAAAATGCCTTTAAGTTAAAAAAAAAAACAGCAGGTGTGATTAACAGTTACGGATGAATCCTGGTTTACTTGGTCTACCTGGTTTACTTCCCAACAAACAGGAGGGTGCAGGACTAGGTAACAAATCCTTCAGAGATTAGCTGGTTTCCAATTCTCTGCTCTGAACGGTTTTGAAAGTGAAACTAATCAAACTGTCAGCTTATAGTCATTAAGAATAATTTCTGTTGCTAGATCTCAATATGAATCTCGAAAATAATTCAAAGTGACCCTGCTATAACAAAATCCTCTCGCCCGATCTACCTACTTACATGAACAAGTTTCTCAACACACATTTATAAAAAATGAAAAATGGAAATAGACTTGGTGTTTAACCCTGTTTAAGCAGCAACAAATATCTATTCACAGGTACACGAGCTTCTGAAATTTTCTAAAGCCCTGTCGATTTCCCAAATACTACTCCAATAAGTTTTAACAGCAATTCAATTGTATATTAATAATTCTGGTGATAATCCAAGTAGATAAAATTTGGCACTTAGGCCTTTATGGTCCCATAAAATTATAAACAGAATAAAAGTGTCAATTGTATACATATTTTTGTTGCAGAGAAGTTTGATAAGTCACCACAAAAAGACTCTCAAGTTTAAACATGTTATACCAGGATAAGATTCTATGGGGAAATAATGCAAATACCAGTTCAGGAAGAAAAATTAAGCAGGTAACTTTCTCTCAATTTTTTTTAACATTTTTTATTGAGTTATAGTCATTTTGCAATGTTGTGTCAAATTCCAACGCAGAGCACAATTTTTCAGTTATACATGAACATACATATATTCTTTGTCACTTTTTTTTTTCGCTGTGAGCTACTAAACTTCCTCTCAATTAAAGAAAATCCTGTTCATATACTTTTAAATGGACAATGGAGAGTATCAAAAGCCTTAGTATTTGTATTCTATTTCTGATGGATGTCTCTAAAAGATTTTTGTAAGTCTTACAGGTTATTACAAGATATTGAATACAGTTCCCTGTGCTATCCAGTAGGACCTTGTTGTTTAAAAGTTTTGATACATGTGTAACTAATAAAACCATTACAACAATCAAGTTAATAAACAGGCCCATCACGACCCTCACCAAAAAAGTCTTATCTTAAAATGTCAGTATTTACCATAAGGCATAAATTCCCTCCTTCTCAACTGTATACACAAATGCAAAATTTCAGATGTGAATTTACCAATGTGCAAGGAAGTGGTCGATTTTTTAAAATGCATTGACTGGACACACAGCCACACAGATCTTGGAACTTCCTGGCACTGGCTCCTTGTTCAGCGAAAACACTTCCCTAGAACAAGATCTCATAAAGCAGGACCTATGCCTTGTTTTGTTCCCAGCTCTTACCCACTTGGCCAGTTATTTTACAGCACAATCTCCAGAATGATTAAGCCCATCAGCTGACTATGTTGGGCAGGGCATCCTGAGAGCCGGCATCCTCCTCCATTCTGTCATCCTGTTACTCGGGGGCCACTGCTCTGTACACACCTGAAGCACCCCTCCACCTTCCTGGACTTGTAGCTAACCAATGGAAGGGACCCATACAAAGAGATGCAGAGTCTTGAAACAGAAGCAGGTTACATTTACAGGGTGTGGAGAGTCCGACAGTGTCCCCCACACACAAAGAATGGGAAGGTTCTGTGGCTCAGGGGCTTCAGACTCAGTCTGATCAAGGTCAACCTTAGATCTGCCCTTGCAGCTTGTCTGAGCGGGTCACCTGCTTAGTCTCTGAGCCTTATCCCCAGCCTGAAAAATGGGTCTCATTGAGGTGGTTATTGGTATTAAATCAGGTAATACCTATAAAAAGCACTTAGAATAATGCCTGGACATTTGAGGTAGTCAATAAGCATTAGTTGTCCTTTTGTTGTATTATAATACTTTCACCTCTAAGTACTGCTGTGCTGATTAGAAATAAAGCAGATAAAGCACTGACCAGCGCCTGGCAGACATGGTAGCGGTTATGCTTTAATTCACCACTTCTCTCTATTTGGGTCAACACTCTCTGTCCCGCCCACACCCTTCAGAGGGAACCCAGGACGCCCAGCAGCCTGTCACTGATAATTCCTTGACAGTAAGAGATCCCAGTTTAGTTCACCCCTTTCTTGTAAAACCCACCTGTTGCATGAGATGCAGATGGAGGAGGAAAGAAGAAAAGGAAGAAGGGAAAATCCAGGACCATGATACCAAGTGTGGGAAGAAAGGAGAAGTTATGGGTTCCTGAATCTTCCCTAGTGGGGCCAAATTCCCACTCCATGCAGACACCCTTAAAAGCAGTAGCAAACAGGACCCACTGCCTGGAAATGCAGGGAGAGAAGCCATGTCACCCACACAATCATCTTCTAATCAAAAAAGCCCTGAACAGTGTGTTCCCCTTCGTAACTTCCTAAGCAGATGACCACTACCTCAAAAACTCACTGGCTCAGCAGACACCCCATTTTAAGAGAAACAGTCCCAAAACATGTCAAGATGATATTCAGAGGTTTCTTCTCTCCCTTCCCACTGAAGAGCACCCACAGGCCCCCCGGCAGGGGGGTCCCTAATTTCTACCCACACCCAGCCCCCAGGGCTCAGCACGGAGCAGTCCACATAGCCCCTCCCCGGGGTGGCCCAGAAGACAAGAAACAGGATGTATTCAGGAAGTATCCCAATTTAAAAAATGCCAACTTAATCATAACTCCCCACATATAAAGAGACAAAAGGACAACCAATGGTGCTGGCAGCTCTTGGATTTTCACGACATGCCAGCCTAGGAGGTGGGTTGCAGGGGCACAGGGTGGCCCCCCAGAACGTCCTGACTCAGGCTGTGACCTTGAGCCAGAGCCAACCCAGGCCATGTGACAGCTGCACGTGGCCAGGACTTTGCAGCTGAGAAAGTCCTGTTTTCAATTATTTAATCTGATCCTTATCTTTTTAGACACTCAGAGTAGTTATTCTAATATCCATTTTAGTCTTCTGGGGCTTGAGTCACAATTAGGAGACCTGACCCAAATCACATGCCACCTGGGGGCAGGACCAAGCTTTAGACTCCCAAGGTCCGGTGCCAGGATCTCCCTCATCCCTGGCAAAAAGCAAACCACTTCATTTTACCTCCAGATGCTCAGGCATCTTTCCAAAATAAGTAATAATAACTTAAGTATCTGTTTTATCAGATGACAATGACCATCATTTCATAAATAATTTTGTTAAAAAAATCTAAATCCATCATTTCTTAAAAATCACTCTGGAAGATGCTAATAGTTTCTTAATAGTCACTTATTCTACTTTTCTTAACGCTCAGTTTCTTTTGGTATAATTCTCCCCAGTGACATTGCAAAAAAAGTTTAATTTAAATTTAAATAAGCAAAAGTACATATTTAAATAAGCAATGTACATAACCCTTATAAATATCATACACCAAGTAGTTCTTTCCCATGACGACTGCAATCAGACCAGGCTCACTGGATTGTTTTAAATCTTCAAATACAGATCAGCATGCTTTCTTTGCCTTTGTCCAACCTCAAAAGAAAATGCAATTTGTTCTAAAGAAGGTGATTAACATCAATCTCCAAAGGCGTGTTCACCTCCACCTGAAGTGAAAGGTCTTAAAATAAATTATCGCTGACCTGAGTGGCATTTTGCCCCTGAGAACACTAACGCACACAGCCAAGAGATTTGCAAGGGATTTTACACTTTTCACCTCAATCAGATCTCCAGATGCTAAACACGAGAAAAGACAAAAACACAATCCTATCCACAGGATTAGAAACCTTGGAGAAGGCAACATTCTGCCCATCTCTGCTTGTGAGAAAACATGGACAACGTCTCCAATCAATTCATTTCATTCGAGTTCCTCCGAAGCTGAGAACTCTTCCTTCTAATTTACTGTTTCGGGGACTGCAGAACAGCAGTAGCCACGGTGCGTGGCTGGGTTACGCCAACTTCATGATTGTTTTTTTGCATCAAAATGAGAAATGGTACCCAACAGTTAAGCGCACTTGAAGATTATGACTTGGGACCCCAGAGGCTCTGGAGGAATGGAGCACTTTGGGGTCCACGAAGAGCTGAGCCACATCCTAAAACACTGGGGGCCTCAGTTTCAAAAAGCATGAAATGACAGGGCCACCATCTTCACCTTGCGGGACTGCTTTGGTAGTTAACTAACACATAAAGGACCATCACCTAGTGGCATGCACTATTCATATGTCCTTCCCTTGCTCCCGGGAATAGCAGTAAGCCTATAAAATCAGATTACAGACGGCAGAAAACTTGGGCCTGGGGGAACTACACCCTTTGGGGTTTGCAGACATGAAGGAAACACGCAAGCAATGGATCAAGGTTATTCGTGGTCACAGGTCTCCAAGAACAGGGACTGCAGCTCCTACAGACCGAGCACTGTGTTCTCTAGAGGATGACCTGGGAGGGAGACTTTGCCCCTCTTCGCAGTCGAAGAAACTGGCCTCAGTGAGGCAAGACTGACTGTCCCAGGGGACAAATGACACAGCCAGGATGAAAACTCAGCTTTAATCAGCCTATAATCACCTGATAATTAATCAGCCTATAATCACCTTTTAATCAGCCTATAATGCCATTCTCGGGGAATTCACCCAGAGACAGTGGTTTGTAAAAGTTGCTTTTTCATATCGTCCATTATCATAGGTGATCTCCAAAGCAAACCCGAGTTAGAATGTCACCAAACGACCCTCCTCACAGACGAGGCACTGGCTTCACCAAGTTCAAGTGACAGGGGGGCCCTTGAATGCAGGTCTCGCAGTCCTAGATTCCCTTCTTTCATGTTGCCCAAGATTCCCCAACCGTGCTCGGCAAAGCCGAGGCATCTCAGGACACAAGGCCTGGGTGCTGGCAGATCACTGTGCGGGGCCCAATTCTCCACCTGGGCTTGCCTTTAGCCGCACCCCTCCCGACCGCCCTACAGCCCCACACATCCAGGGTGACGTCTAGCTCCCCACCCTCGATTCTACGCTGGCCCTGGGACTGGCTGTGACCAGAAGAATAAGGCAGAAGTGATGATGTGCCCCTTCCCAAGCGTACGCCAAGAGGTCTTGGCACCCCTCTGCTCTCTCTTTGGAAACTCAGGCCGCTGGAGGGTGAAGGACCACATGGAGGAGAGACAGCCCCGCTGTCCCAGCCCAGGCCATCCTAGACCAGCCCACGGCCAGCCAACCCCAAAATATCAAGACAGCCCAGCCAAAGTCAGCTGAGTAGATACATACGCAGGAAGTACACAACCCAGTTAGATCAGCAGACTTCCCCCGGCCTCCACCAACAGAACATGAAAGCCAGTAGATGTTTAAGCCATGAAATTTGGGGACATCTGTTACTCAGCAATAGCACATCAAATACCTTGTTTTCCAACTTAGAGAGTCATTTTTTAAAACCTGCCTTCACAAAATTTTAACTCAAAGATTTTTATGCTTTTCTACCTATGTAAGATTTTGCCTAACCGAAAGATTTTCATGCTTTAGAAAGGAAGTTTGAGAACGTCTGAGCTGGACTGTAATAACCTCCCTGTGGTCTTCCCACTCCTGTGTTCTGCACCTTTAGTGAGCGATGACCGCGTTCCCCGGTGTAACTGGGATGTAAAAGAAATGCACACACGCAACAGTCGCATATGGAACACGGACTCAGATATCAAGACTGGGAACTCTTTATTTTGGCCATCGCCATCCAGGCCCAAAAGATTCAATGCGTTTATAATGATACATAAAATACAGCAAGGTAAGTTAGAATGAGGTGAGAAAAGAGAAGAGGAAACTAGCTATGAGACCAAGAAAAGGAACCAGAATTAAGGTCCGATTGCAGAGATCGTGACCCTGGGCGTTTTGCTGCTTTTTGCACAGAGAGCAGCCACTCTTGCCAACGTGTTCCTATGGGGAAACCTCAACTTCTGCACTCTTATTCCACATGGTTCATGGGGGCTGACCCTACACCTGGTCCAGTGGGCGAACCAAGCCAGGCACGAGGTTAACTGGAGACAAGTGATTTGAGCTGAGTCCAGAAGCCCAGCCGCAGGAGTGGTTTGTACCACTTGGGGAGAGAATTCCTCTTTCCACTGGGCTTGGAGCTGCAGGATTCAGCCTGTAATCCCTTGGAAACACACAGGAAAGATGCTTGGAGAGGAAGACTCAGAATTCCCACGGCAGAAGACCTACACAAACATTTCTCCAGTGAAGACATACAAATGGCCAATTGGCACATGAAAAAAATGCTCAGTATCGCTAATTATCAGAAAAATACAAATCAAAACTACAATGAGGTATCATCTCACACCAGTCAGAATGGCCATCATTCAAAAGTCCACAAATGATAAATGCTGGAGAGGGGTGTGAAGAATAGGGAAGGGAACCCTCCTACACTGCTGGTGGGAATGCAGCTTGGTGCAGCCATTATGGGAAACAGTATGGAGTTTCCCCAAAAGACTAACAACAGACTTACCCTATGATCCAGCAATCCCACTCCTGGATATATCTGGAGGGAACTCTAATTTGAAAAGATACATGCACCCCAGTGTTCATAGCAGCACTATTTAAAATAGCCAAGATATGGAAGCAACCTAAATGTCCACTGACAGATGACTGGATAAAGAAGCTGTGGTGTATTTATATAATGGAATACTACTCAGCCATAAAAAATAATAAAATGATGCCATCTGCAATAACATGGATGGACCTGGAGATAGTCATACTAAGTGAAGTAAGTCAGACGAAGATAAATATCACATGATATCACTTATATGTGGAATCTAAAAAAATGACCCAAACGAACTTATTTACAAAACAGAAACAGACTCACAGACATATAAAACAAACTTATTGTTACCAAAGGGAAAAGTGGGGGAAAGGGATAAATTGAGAATTCACAATTTGCAGATACTAACAACTATATATAAAATAGATAAACAACAAGGTCCTACTGTATAGCACAGGGAACTACATTCAAAATCTAGTAATGGCCTATAATGAAAAAGAATATGAAAAGGAATATATATATATATATATATATATATATATATATATATATATATACACACACACACAACTGAATCACTACAGTGTACACCAGAAATTAACACAATATTGTAAACTGACTATACTTCAATAAAAAAAGAACTCCCATGACTGCACTGAGCCTCTGGGACCAGTGGTGCCACCCACAGCCTTCTCTGTAACAAGAGCCAACAAATTCCCTGCTTGACGAAAGCCAGCTGGACTGAGGTTCTCTGTTCGAGAAAGCTCTAACCACTACAGCACACACATCTGAATCTGGCATTCTAACAGCCAACAGAACGAGGAAGACTAGGTGGGTTATACAATTCACTGTGTCCACCAGGAAACACTGAGGGCACAGGAGACTCACACCTTTTCCTGGAACTGAGATCCAGCAGGAACGCTCCCCAGAAGGTTATTATAAAGGTTCTGCATTGTGTAAGAAAAAAATCACTCAACATCTTTCTAAGTAACATGACACACCACTTGAAATGCTTTTGCAAGTGCACACCTCAACACAGGTGGATGGCATTCCATCAAGGCATCAATCAGGAAAAGGCAACCTGCATCTGTGTACACGGGCGTGCACCCCGTGCTCAGAGGACTGGGCTTTGTTAGGAATGGAGATAGCTTTGCCTCCCAAACCTCCCATCCATCATCTCGGCCCAGCTTTTATTAGCTCCTGGGGAGCGATGAGAATATCATATCCTCTCAGTGTGGTTCAATATACGGTTATCACTTATTACTATCAACGCTCAGCCCCTGAAATAAGGCTTATCTGTGTTACCGATACTTAAGCAAAAAATCTCATCCTCGATGGTCCAGTTGCTGCAGAGTCTGTGGTGGCAGCTGTAGGTGGCAATGACATTCACAAGTTCAGAGGCAGTGAGCTGCTTCTGTGCACGTCTGAGCAGAGGCAGCCTACGACCAACGTGGGATGCCCCTATGATCCTTCTGACACCCCTGCACACCCACTTCCCTTTGACAAGCACCTTCATGCTGTGTCAGACACTGTCTCAGATTTGACCCACTGCTCGAGACGTTTCTCTCACTCTCTTCTATCTAAAATGACCCACAGATCCAGGGCTCATTCCCTTACCCCATGTTATCTGACAAACTAATTTGAACTCAGATGACAATCCTCACACTCTCTGGGCATCTGGAGAGACCTGCTGGATCCCTGAATCAAACATCTTCATTGCATGAGGGAGAAATCAGACATCTAAGGATGTCAACTGATTGAGGTGACAGGGAGTTGGGGATGTCATATTTAAGACGACTTAATGAGCCACCTCTCCCAGAGATGACATTTCATAAGCACCTTTCTTCCTTGGTCAAAATGATGAGCTGGTAGAAATTTCAAGTGCTTTAATAGACTGGTATGCCCACTCTGAGGTTTGTAAGTCTTTTAGGAACCACTGTAATAAAAATGCCAGGCTTCTGGCCCATGCCTAGGGGGCCCCTAAAACAAATTATTCTCCAGTGTCCGTGTTTCTGTGACCATCAGATAGGAATAAGCGCTGGAAAGTAATTTTCCCAGTATCATCACGTCTCATTATCTTCTCTGAATAAGTCATCTAAAATTGGGCTCCCAGCTGCAAATTTCAAGATCCAAAGTGATCTGTGTTCTGCGTCTCTGAAACATCTTTATTCTTTTATAATACCTGAAAAATTCCAGACTCATATCACATTTGTGGGAGGTCACTAAGGTGAAAGATGGATACAAAGCAGTGAGGTTTCTAGAAAATACCATGTTTCATAGTTCATTTTCTCTTCCGACATCAGAAAGCCTCTGCTTCCTAAGAGAAACACTCTCCAGTCAATTATAGTTTGGGATGTAAAACTTCATGTAATGACCCTCAGATGCTCTCTTAACACTAGTCAAGAAAGATGTGACAAACTCTTCAACGGGCAGGGTCTCTCAGCCATTGCTAATTTCCTACCAGTACTCTCTCAACTTTCATTAGCATCAGGATCATCTGAAGTGTTTCCTTACCGGTTTCTGTGGCTCCCTTCCAGAGACTGACTCAGTACTGCTGTGGGGCCAGGAATCTGCATTTTTAAGAAGAGCTTCAGGTGACTCCAATGCAGATGTCCAACACTGCCTTTCATGGTAAGAAGCAGTGCTGGCTTTTGGTGGTGCCAATTCTGAGGTGATCACTTTGTGACTTTCAGGGGATTTTTTCCTTTTAAAACATCATATTGGCCATATGTTTATAACATATATATGTGCATAACCACATCTACATACACATCACCAAAGGTCCCCCAGGCAACTCAGCTATCAAAGCCAGGGACCCAGAAAGGGGAACTATGAGCTTGAACAACATGAAATTGTCAATATTCAACCCTTTCTGACATGGAAACAGTGTGCGGGTGTGGTTAATCCTACAAAGGACATGGACAATGGCAGAGCGGACCGACCCCCCCTTCCTCATGACTGAACAGACACAGCCCTGCTCCCTCAACAGACCTCCTAACATTGGCATTGGTCCACCTATTTAGCCTTTACAATAATCCCGCAAGGTATTTTTCCAGAAAAGTGAACTAAGGCTCCGAGAAATTAAAAACAGGCCCAAGGCCACATGGCTGTTCAGTGGTGACCACAGAATCCCAAATCAGAACACCTGATCTGCCAGGGGACCTCTGCCCTTCTTGCCTCCCCCCAGGGGACCCAAAGCTGATGTCTGGGCCACAACACCCTCCATCTGTCCTAGTCCCCCTGCAACTGGCCAGGCCCTCACTCCAACCCTTCCGAGGGTCAGTAACACAGACCTCTCAATGAGCTCTCCACAGGAGCTCTCTGGCCACTGGCTGGAAAGAAAGGGAGGCGCCTCTCTAAAAAGCCACACAAATGGGAGGAAAATGGTAACTGACAGAGAAAACAGTGCCAAGACCCCCATAACATACACACAGGACATAATGCCAGGGGATGACCACGGTAGGGACGTCACACCACAGCCAGAGGTCTGGGTATCAAAAGTCAAGCACGTGGAGGACACAGATGGCGAGGCTGTTGTCAAAGCAGCCTCTTTTTATCAAGTTTCATCACTTGAGACAATGCCACAGTGAGCACGCCTGCAATACTGGAGATAAGCGGATGGTAAGCTGAAGTCTGAGCTCCGTGCAGGTATAATTAATTTCATTCTACATTAGAAATAAAAACAGTGGAGATAATATAGAGTCTTCCCTGCCATGGAAACCTCTTCTAGTGCTATCATGGTTCTTTTAATATACCAGTGACTAAAATCAAATCCACCTAGAGTAGAGACATGGTTAATCTAACACACTGTAGATTTCATTTTTTCAGAGATCAGTATTACACCAAAATTCTACTTTATGGCAGTAACTGATTTATACATTTTTATTATATGTGATAAAATTATAGGCTTACCTTTACACATTTAATTAACAAAAGATAATGCTTTTTGCTTTAAATTTAGCAGCTGAATCTCTACACGCCTATGAATTGCTAAGGGTACCGAACACAAACCCACAAGCTGGGCCTATTGTTAAGGTTATTACAAATGCTTAGAAAAATTGAACTTGATTGAAAGAAAGAAAAAAAAAACAGCAATAAGCATCAGTAATTTGGTTTTTTCTTCCCTGAGGGAACTTTATTCACTTATTCATTAATTCAACAAATATTTATTAAGTTTATTCATTTATTACATGATGATGACATCCTAAACACTGTGTAGGAATTTGATTTTACACATTATCAGTATTTAGTTTAAAAGGAATGCTGTAGACAATTTTATAATATTTATGTAGCGAGAACACCACAATAACTTCAAGCATGTGGTTATGACATGATTTAAAGTAACTCAAACTTCTCCACATGAGAAGAGAGATGAAACAGGACCCATCAAAACTGGACTGCAGAAAGGGTGTGCTCCAGTCCCCCAGTGTGGGGTCAGAAGCCCGCCCGACACCCTGTTTTAATTCCCAGGGAGAAAGAAGTACCGGGCCTCTGACTTCCAAAGGAACCCAAACTAAAACATGTGCTTTTCATGGTCTGTCACAAATCTGCTTTCTGCATATTGAGTAGGACGGAGATTAAAACTAATATTCACCCATCTGAAAACAAACTGACTCTGTAAGCTTTTCCCCGCTCTGCAGGCCATAAAAAGCAAAAGGTTTTGCTTCTGCTTAGGCTGTTGTAGTTTTAAATAAATCACTCTGTTAAATGGTCGTCTTTTCCTCCAAGGGAGATTCTAAAAACTTACCTGCTTTGACAAGTCTCTGACACCTCTACTCCCATCCTGTCTTGGCTGCAGGTCCTGGATCATTGATCATCTCATTGATCATCGTAGGTGGTTTTTCTCTGCTCCCCCTACCCCCACCCCACCACAGCAGCCCCAGGGCCAAAGTAAGTGGCACAGCCTTTCTAGCAGAACTTCCACCCTCCCCTCGCCTCCAACTCAGGGCCCACACCCGGAACTTCGTAGAAGTTCTTAACAACTCATTAGTCTTCTCAGTTTGAAGAAGAAAAATGGACTGAATCAGACTTCCATGCAAATCTGGATGACTTCCTGAATAACACACCTGAACCAGCAATGCTGGAGAAGTCATCTCCTGCAGATGCGAGAAGGTATACGTGCACCTCATGTCTGTGTCACACACCTGCACGTGGCCAGTCTTCCTGTCCACTACCGGAGGGCCTATGGAGAAGGCCCCAGAGGTTACCATGAACTGTTAGTTAGTGGGCAGATATACATGATTTCTTCTAGTCCCATTGCTAGACACGGAATAGCAGTAACTTATGATAACAGCCCAAAACAAGAAGAAGAAATGAGAAAGATGATCACAGAGGAGTCTGCCATTGTCTTGGGGTCAACGCTGAGCTAAAACAGAGTGAACTGAAGAACTTAACTTTACATGATGCGTTACAAGCAGAGCAAGGTCCACTCGATAGCGTGCCTTCCCGCATGAGGCTGTGCTTCCCTGGCGCTGCCCAGTGGGTCACCTGGTGATGGGCTGTCCCTCAAAGCAGGAGGAGCAAGAAGCTGGAGGCTCACCTGCCTCGTGGAAAGCACTAAGCCCGCCAATAACTCCCTGAAAGCCTGGGGACAATGTTTTCCAGATTAATCTGTTAAGTGACGTCACAATTGCTTTTGTTTAGCTGGAGCGTTAAATGACAGAGAGGCCATGAGCGTTTTTTGATATATCTATTTTGAAGAGATATATATTGAAGATTTTAGGACACACATCATCAGTACTTTAAAGAGACAGATATTGAGAAGCTTTTCTTTTCTATTTGGAAGTTAAGTTCACTTCCAAATGCAAAGTTTCACATTTTCACTTTAAAATTCCAAATTTTATGCACATTAATTTCCAGTTCTCTAAGAAAGTCCTTGCTTCTTTCGATTTCAGTAGCTTTTGAAACTTAATAATCGGACAACTTTCTAAAGTATGGTAAGTATATCTTTCTTATTTTTGCCCATTTCCACCCCAATGCCTCCCAGGCCCCTAAAGAGGCCTTACAAACAGTAAGTGTTCAATAAACATTCACTTGAATTAAAGGCATTAATTTAATAGCACATAATAGGCTATGTGCTTATGATACCAAGCTAACAAATATCTTCTAAACACAATATCAAGCCAGAGACATTTCCAATGGCTAATCATTAGTGTAAAATTTAATTAACACTTTTCATGGTGGTAAGTAAAACGATAGGAAACTTTTTTCATTTGAGTGTTACAACTGGCTGGATCAAATATCTTCCCCAGATAAGACCATTATTTGAAATGTCACGCTGGCGGTTCTGTCTAACAGGCTGAGAATCGCAGCACCGTCACATCAGCTGTTCGTGATTTTGGCAGCGTTCGCCGGGGGCTAATGAGTGCATGAACGTGAGTTATATTCTCAACCCTGGTTCCCTTTCAGCTCTTGTCAGGTGGAGGTCTCAGTCCTCTTAGAACTCACACTCTGTCCAGCATCCCAAGCTCCTGGAGGGCTGGTTCCAGCAGCGACTGCTGCTCCCACCACCCCCAACTCTCATCGGGGAGTTTCTGATTCCATCCGTCTGGGAGGGGACAGGAGTCTGCCTGTCTACGAGCTCCTGAGTGATGCTTAAGCCACTTTAAGTGATGCTTCAGGGACCACACTTTAAGGACTACTCTTTTTGAGCAAAGTTTCTCAAGATGTAGTCACAAACCAGGATCCCCTGGGGATGCTGTGGGACCCTTCAGGGACCTCGGACAGCAGAGTCACCGTGGCCGGCCATAGAGACCAGCGCTGGGAAGGACTACCCCTGGTGGCCCTCGGGCACAATCGGTTTTGAGAAGCACAGGGATAAACACAGCTGGCTGTTAGCCCTGGTTGGGTATCCCAACGCCCTCCCCAAGGCCACCTAAAGCCGTTCAAGTGCAGGAGGTCAGCCTGATCCACCTCCCATTTGTCACTCCTGATCGTCCTCCCTTAACTCTCTGTACATTTCACCCTGAAGAAGTTACCGGCAGTGACCCCCCCACCCCCGCCAGGATCTGCAGAACCTATGTTTTTTCACCTGAGCACACATAGCCCTTCCCTTCTCACACCTCTGTTCTTTTCTTTTCCTCTCCCATGTCCCCACCCCGTAATCATGCCCTGGCCTTGCCAGCCGCCCCTGGACGGTGGGGGACCACAGACGACCACGGTTGATGACTAAAGCTCTCCTGCTCCCAACCAACACCAGCCCTACTTACTATTTTTCTCTGTTGAGTTTTTCCAAGCAACAGTGTCAACTCAGGCTTCTGATGCTAAACCACTATAGTATTTTAGGAACCCAAGAAGCTGCATCCTCTTATATGGGGAGGTTTGTTATTTTGTATCTTTTTTAAACATTTTCTTAGTGAGTTTGAAAAACATGATCAAACCTTCCCTCACTTACAAAATCAGCTTATTAATGTGTTGGATTCCTAAAGGCAAGAAGCCCACTGATACATGAGACTGAAAAATTTTGTCAGAAAGTTGGTTTTCTAAGAAAAGAATCCTAGAATTAAAAAACATGGTAGATAACACCGTTAAGAGAAATGCTTTACTGTTGAAAAAGTATGTTACCACTAATTAAAGTGCCTGACCTCTAACTGAAAACTGTCTTAGGACATTTAGATAATACACCATCATTCTAGAAAACTAAACCTAAAACAAAACTGACAGAAGACAACACTTCATCCAAAACAGTGCCTCGACTGAAACATATACACAGGTAGCAATTCCTAGAATGTATTTCAATTGTTATGAAACTATGACAATTTTAAATAAAGCCATCAGCTTTTCTAGAGTTGTCACAGAAATACTGAAATTCTAAAACCAACTTTTTCCACAATGCAAGGCTGTGTTTGACTCATACATGCTTATATAATCTGAAGACATAATTCAGGTTACTTGTTCATTAAGGAAAGTTCATTTAGAATCATTCAAATTACATACCTATCCATACATCCTATTCCTAAGTAACCTCTCTACTTAAAACCTGTAAAGTAACCCTTTGAAAGGTGATATGAACAATTGATTATGCTCAAACAATACTTCTTTAAACCCACGTAACGCTGAAAATATTAATGTGATTTCTTGGCGTGTCTTTGTCATGCACGCTGATTTAAACTTGCAGTCTTTTCATCAGATCCGTTATCAGTCTAGCTTAGGCACCTCAAAAATGTAAAATGTCATGACTCTAGTTATTAGCAGAAGAAAAAAATAAGTCAAACTGCTCAACAAATCTATTCACACTCTTTGTAAAGTGTACTTTAAAATTTTGTATTTTGAAATAATTTTAGACTTACAGGAGAGTTGCATGAACAGTAAAAAGATTTCAAGTACATGCTTCACCTGACTCCCCGTGATGTCATAATCTCACATAATCAGGGTCAAATTATCCAAAACTAAGAAGCTCAACACTGGGACAATGCTACTAACTAAATTATAGCCTCTCTTCAGATTTCGGCTGCTTTCCCACAAAAATCCTTAAAAGAGTATTTCAAAGAATAAATTTCTCAATAAGAGCTCCAAATTCACAAGGTATACTTTAAGGTTTAATCTCCTCCAAATACTGTAGTGGAAACAAAGGGCCACTCTGTTTGTATCTGTATTTCTGCGAACCAAAGCTTGCTTGCCGGAACCTAACACATCAGCCTCATTATAAAGTAAAACCGAACACTTTGTTGTGTAATATATACTATGATTTGGCTTTTAAGAAAATGGGTCAAAGAGGAATGATTTGCCAGCTATTTGGCTTCTCACTGTGGAAAAGAGAATTCCAAGCAGCAGCAAAATGATTTAATTTTGTTCCTCACATCTTCCTTGTATACCTTTTAACAAAAGTTATTTTTAATGATCAATAAAAGCCTAGATAGAAAGCAGAAAGTGAACATCCCATATTTTGCCTAACAAATTAGAAACTAAAAATGGAAGGTGATTTTTAAAGTGGAATGTTTATCATAAATTAAAATCTTCCTGGACAAAAAAAAAAAAGACTTCTTTTCTTTTTTCTCTAAATGTGTTGCACATTCTGTTTCTGATGTCTGGCATCCAAATTATGTGTCACACCCTCCAGAAATGATTAATCAACAATCACATCAATTCTGAACTCATTCCAAAACAGGATATGAGGGTGCAGAGGAGGGACTAGCAAAGGATAAATCTTAGTACACACAAAAAAACTCCACTGATTATATAAAACCTGATGACCGAGTCCATCAGGCAGCCTAAGGTGAACTGGTGGTGAAACTGTTAATTTCAGAAGAAGGGACGATGCAAGCCCCTCTAACAATCTAATAATCTCTCCTCCCCCTCACTTTTTTGTCTGCCAGGTAAGTACAATTTAAATGTTTGCAAATAATCAGGATTCACATTAGTAATTTATTCAACAAAGAGTGAGTGTCTGTTAGGGCTACAGCTCTATGTTAAGTATTTTATCAGAACCAAGAAGGAAAAACAACTGACTTTGCCCTCAAGCAGCTTACAGTCGAGTTCCTCTAGCTCTAAAATGGTCCCCATGTCAGGTGACAAGTATTTCAACCAGTAGAATCATAAAGAGAAGTGTCAGTGTCACTCATAACATTACAACTAACTTTCCCAACATACAAAAAAGTGTCTTTTCCAAAGCATTAAGTGCCTCACCCACATACTACCTGAAATTCGAAGTGCAGAGGAAAAGCATACTGCCTTGCAACATATCTGATCCTTGCACACACAAAATTTGCCAACTTCAATTTTTTTTAATTTCATCATTTCTAAGCACTCTCTATGGAATACTGCCCTTCATTTCCTGTTTGTCCTCTAACATACTAGGATAGCTCTGCCTTTCCAAATAAAAGAAGGCACAGCTCAATTGATGGCATGATAACAAACAAATAGAATGATATATATCCTCCAAAAGAAAAATCTGGCTAAAATTTAGTTTAAAAAAATTTTTAAGTCTCTTTTGAATAATTTAAATAAGCCTTAACAAGGACACAGGTCAGTACTACCTCAGCCAAAATCCCTTTTAATGATGAGACACCGATCATTTAAATAAGCTACATAAATATTTGTTTCCATCCCATGGACCACAACTTAAAAATCCACCAAAATGCTTTCTGACACAGCTTAACTTGAAACAAATCCCAGGCAGGGAGCTATGGATCTTAATAAAGAGAAAACCATCACTAAGGCCCTCATACTTGGCTTCTAACACTACTGAGTTACAAGGCTCTAAAACTGGCGAGTCTACTCTATAATTCACTAATAAGAAAGAACGCAGGCCAAAATCCACATCAATTTTATAGCAGACAGCAGTGCATCATTCTGTTAAATCCTCCGGAGCACGTGCAATTACCAGACAGTTAAGGACACATTAAACTCAGGAAAAGGGTATTTCTCTATTGAACTTGACAGCACTGAGCGAGCGGCGGCGGCCAACTGTGGTCAAGGGTCCTGCGACTCAGCGGCTTGTGGGGCTCGGCCTCTGCGCCTGCGTGTCCCCCGGGCTCCGGGAAAGTCAAGATGTAAGTTTCCACAGGTCATACAGCCAAACGCAAACGTCTCCAATGTTTTAAAATAAGCATTTTACTGTCAGTGTGAGTCTCCTTCAGCAAAAAAAGTTCAACTTACTCATTCCTCCCGAATAAACACAGAACCCTGTTTTGAAACCCAAGTTTAAGGTCAAATCTAAGGCATCTTATTAAAAGGAAAACAAGCCCAGTGCCACCATTCTATGTGGACCTCAGTGAACCTGATACCCACGAGACATAAAGTGTGCAACTGTGCAAGCCCTAGCTGCCGTCCATCCAAGTGTGTGCTGCGGGGAACACGGTGCGGGGCTCGCCCCTCGCCTGACCCAGGAGTCCCGTCCCCGCGTCCTCCCGCCAGGAGCTCTCCGGGCCCAAAGGCCCCGCGAGCTGCAAGCACATGCACTCGCAGCCACTGCCACTTCCTTTCCTGCCCCCCAGGGACCGCGGGCGGCGGGGCAGGCTGACCATCGCCCGTGGCAGGGAGCTCCGCGGGGCCGAAGGTGCGGAGGTGGAGCCCCGGGGCCGCAGGGTCACGGCGGCCACGGGGCTGGGGCCCGGTCATCCCTCCTAGCTGCCCGTCCTCCCGCCGGGACCGACGAGGACGCTGCCTCGGCTCTACCGGGCTGCCTTGCGACCGCGGGGACGAGCCCGGGTCACGGCGGCCACGGGTGGGGCGGCGGCAGGACAGGGAGTGAGTGATCGCCGCCACCGGAGCTGCTGCCGAGTCGGGCGATCGCGCGGGCTCAGCCGCACGGCGACACGGCCCGGCCGCCACTCGGGGTGGAAAGGACCGCGCAGCGCCCACGCCCGGCGGCCGGCGGCTGCAGCTCCGAACTTCAGGCAAAGTTTTCTGCTGTTGCTCTCGGAGCCGGCCCGGGACTCCGAGTGGCGCCGTCCGCTCCGACACGGAGGAAGGGGACACCCCGCGGAGGGCCGAGGGCCGAGATTGGAGCCCGGCTCCGAGGCCAGCGCTCAAGGCTCATCCGCTCGGCCCTCCCGAGCGCTAGGTGCTCGCCCTCCTCGCCGGCCCCGCGCCCGCGCAGGGGACCGACAGACACCATGTCCGGCCCGCCGCGCCCCCTCCTTTGACCCGCCGTACGCCGGCTTGGGCTCTCCCACCCGCGGAGCTGCCCGCGTCCCGAGCCCCCTCCGGCCCACACGCCCCAGGCCACGGCAGGCGCGGCCCCGCTTACCTGAAAACGTGTCCCCCGCCGCAGTTAGTAAAAGTCCAGCCAAAGTCGCCAGGCAAGTACCAAGTCGGCTCATGGTGCTGAGTGCGCGCCGGGCCGCTCCCCGGTGGCGCTGGGTGAGCGCGAGGGCGGAGGGCGGCCGGGAGCTTTGCTTTCCAGGCGGCGAGAAGAGGCGGGTGAACAGCCAAAAACAGAGCCAAACCCCCAAAGTGCCAACAGTTGCTGAAGTCCGAACTCCGGCGGCTCCGAGCCAGGGCAGAGGGTCTGCGTCCTCCCGCCCTGTCGCCGGCCCCGCTCAGACCTGGCGCGGCTGCCAGAGGGAGCGGAGGGCGCGCCCGCAGAGCCAAAATCCGCCCTCAGTTCCAGCGGCTGCGTCCGCCGCCGCTCTCCTTCCCCGACTCGGGACCCGAGCCTCCGGCGCCGCGGTGGCCGGAGCCGGGGCCGGGGCTGCGGCCGCGCGCGTCCCGCCCGCCGCCTCTACGCCGGCAGCCGAGCAAGCCCCCGGGCGGCGGCGCGCCGATGGCCGAGCCCGCGCCGGCTGCGCGCGGGGCTCCTGCTCCCCGACTGACTGGCGGTGCCCCGCAGGCCGGCTGAAGGGAGAGCCCACGTCACGGCCGCCCGCGCCGCCGCGGCCCACTAGAGGGCGTGAGCACCCGGCCCCGCTGGCCCGAGCCCCGTGCTCCGTGGCCACGGCGCCTCGGGGGGAGCCGAGCGGGGGGCGGCCGCGGGGGCGGCGTCACTGCGAGGAGAGCGGCGGCCGGGCGGCGCCACCCGCTCCCCTCGCGCCACGCCGCGGCTTCGGTTTCGCGGCCGGCTTCCGGGAGGGGAACCGCGCGCGCGAGGGGCCGCACCACGGCCAGAAGTTTGTCCCGGGTCACGGGCCACCAGGAGTTTGCGAGAGCGGCGGGCGGGACCAGCGGCCTGCAACCCGGCGGGCGGACGAGGCGGCTCCGTCCCGGCTCCGGACGCTGTCAGCGAGCGGGGCCGGCGGCATCCGGAGCCGCAGGGCCCGCGATCCCTGGCGGCTGCGGGCCACCCCAGCCGGGAGATCGGGAGGCTGCGAGGGACTGCCGGCTTCTCTCGGGCGCGGACGTAGCGAAGTTGGCGGGCGCCACGGGAGGGAGCGGGGGCCGTGGGCACCGCGACCTCGTAGCGCGCCAGCCTCCTGGCCGGCCCCGCGGGGCACCCGCCCTCCCGTCCCTGGAGCCCCGCACCCGCACGCTCTGCCGCTTCATTGCGCCCCCACCGTCCCGGGTGGGCCCGAGCGAGCCGCGGGCGAAGCACGGAAGGCGGCGGTCACACCGAAAGGAGGGTTTGGACCTACATAACCTGTGATTTCTGCATCTGGTGCAGTGTTGGGAAACGCGGGAGGAGGAGGCGTGGGTAATCAAATAATGTCTTGAAATACATAATTTACGATTCGGGGTCTGGAATGCCTATTGCATTAAATGAATAAAAAAGCTTCCAATGCTTCGGTAAAGAGGTTCACTTTGTAAAATTGGGGTAAAAAAAGTGATCCTTCTATCTTCCTTCTGTCTGACCTCGGAATACGCACATCGAGCCAGCACCAAACAACTGTCAGCGCCAGGGCTAGCCAACTGAACACAGTAGAAGGCCCGGGAAGAGGTTACATTAGAAACCAAGTAACTAACCATGTGAGTGGCACTGTGCCTTCTAGCACTACAGGGCACCGGCAAGAGGGCAAATCCGGGACGCAGGTGTGCCGGGGGCTCTCTGCGCTGCTCCCACCCGGTCCTTACATAGGCCTAGTGCACTGGTCCCACCCTCCCCTCGACCCTGTCTCCTGAGGACCCTAGAACCCATAAGTTATGTCACAGCTGTCACCTCCCCAGGGCAAACTGAGGGCCTGGAGGACTCTTGCTTTGGTGCCCCAACCAAGAGCTCCTCCTTCTTCAGGAATTCCACTTATTAGATCCTTATCATAAGTGCTCTTTAAAAGGCGCTATATTAATCATTTACTTCTGAACACCGCGACCTGCCACCATCCCACTGCTTCTCCCAAACATGTACGTGTTGAGCCTTGTTTTGATTGCAAAAGGAGTCACATGCCTCCACAGATGGGCACTGAGGGTCTGCAACCTGGGCTTTCCCAGTGCTGAGGTCCTGCACGCACAGCCAACGTGCCCAGATTTGCCTTTTTCGGATGGTAATATGCTTTCCAATGGAGCTTTTATGTTAGTAGATGGGAGGAGGCCCCAGATAAGGAGGCAGAAATCAAACTAGACATTTTCCTTCCGAGTAACTTCAAGTTGGGGGAAGAAGCTAATGTTAGGGTAGGATTTCACTTGCAAAGTATGTGAATTCTTTCAGCAAATATCTATTAAGGCCATATATATGCCAGGCACTATGCTATGTGCTATAGGTTGTCTTAGGCTGGACTCCCTCAGAAACAGGCCTGGAGGTAAGGGTTTAAGTGTAAGTGGGTTTAAGGTTTTATTGGGAAAGTAACCCCAGGAAGCAGTACAAGAGGAATGGGGAAAGTAAGAGGGGGGGAAATTCAATATAGGGTATATGGATGAGCAGGTTACCACTGTGGGTAACTAAAACTCACTCCCCTGGGGGCCTCAGGGAGAAAGTGTGGAACAACAGCCTGAGAGCTGGAGCTGCCAGCGGCGAGGAAAAGTGTGAGGTGGCTGGGGGGGAGGCATGGCAGGCCACTGCACTAAGAGATGTCCCTGCACCCACAGAAGAAAGCCCTGCAGGGATTCTCTGCTGTTACCCTGGTAACCTGAATACACCCTGTCCCTTCTTCCCCTTACTTAAAGCTCAGTGGGAGGGCCAATGAATTTCCATTATCTCTGTGCTCTAAACATTACTGTGTTAAGCCAACTCTACCCTTATTAGCCTGCAATCCACATTGCAGACAGTGATGGGGTTTTTGCCAGCAGCTTCTTTCCTTGCAATTCAGACAACTACTGTTTATTACAGGTAACTGGCCAAAGCAGGGTTGAGCCCACATGAAAAGCCTCTATTCACAATGAATGGATTGGACTTCCTCTAAGGAAGGGCTGCTGCAGGGACCCTCCCTATGGGGCATTTTACTTTTTTTTTCCCCAGCAGGGGAATTGTTTTGCCTTTTATTTTAAGTCCAACCACATGACACTCCTGTCTCTCTGGGGACAATAGTGACATTGGCAGAAAGGCTGACCAGAGTTGGGGGGCAGTCAGGCCAGCCCCCCATCATATATCTAAATACTGCAAAGTTATCAGTCAAGCTAGAAAACTATCACATGTTGTATCTTAATTCCTCGACAAAGACAACAATATTGAAAGATAAGAAAGCCTATAGTTGTCGTAAGACAAAAATCAGCAAACTATCAAAGACAATGGAATACGTCATTACGCATTTCTACATTCTCCTATTGATAGTCTGGCTGTACGGATAAGTAATAAAGACATACATAATTCACTCATTACCTAAATTTGGTTTTCCCTTTTAGTAAAATCGCTCATATGTTACCATAATCAAGATTGTCACATAATTTGTGTTCTGGTGACAGCAATGATCTGAAGCTACAATGTTCTGTATGGAACACTTAGCCACATTTCACCAGTTTTGTCCCTCAGTGGCTCTAGCAAGCACTTAACAGCCACATGTGGCTAGTGCCCACTGTAGTGGTTGGCACAGATACACAACATTTCCACCATCACAGAAAGCTCTATTGGACAGCACTGATAAAGGATCAATGTATTCAAATTATGCAAAATTTGAGTGTCTATTTACATCAAAAATGTAAATTTAAATGTTTTAAAACAGAAAGTTAAAATCACTTCCCTCTAGTTGTTGACAGTTACTTTCTTCCAAATGGTTCAAAGATATCTATTAGGATGCAAATGCAACCTACCAACTGTAATGAGGAATCCCCGCATCTCAAAAGAAATTATTCGTAAGAAGCTTAACATTTACTAATTTAAATTCAATTACACCTTATTGATTTTTAATAAGCAGAAACCTATTAGCAATTCAAGCATTCAGTGTTCACCCCATCAATGGAAAAAAATCAGTATCATTATTTTGGAAATGTTGATTAAAAATAATTTTTTATAATCTCCAAAAAAATCAGTATCATGTTTCCCATGTTATAACTAACATACCTACCATTTTAACAATAATATTAACTACTTAATTTTGAACAATGTTCTTCAGGCACCAGGTTCAATCAACTACATGCAAATACTAATACTCTTGCGTGATTTCTTCCAGAATTGGAACACGAAGAGAAGGGAGAAAATTGGTGATTAGCACCACAAAGAAACCCCACTCATTGTTTAAAAATGTCTCCTATTTTCGCTATCTGAAAGGAAGGATTGATTTTGAACGGATTTGACTTTTCTTTTCACTAAGTGTCCCTGCTATACATCATCCACACACCTAGGAGTGTCCACATGCCACGTCCACCACACTGCACCTCCAAAATTTCAGTGCTGTTCCAAGTCCATGGGACCAATGTTGGGGTGAAGGGTTTCTCTGGAGCCTAAATAGTTGGTTTTGAGATCGGAGGTTTAGGGTTATGTTTTCTGGTCTCTCAGCTCTGAGCCCCAGATCTCTAATGAAAGAAGTGACCAAATGCCTCTTAGTAAATGTATTTTTATAGGTTCGTGGTACCTGGGGCCCTGTAATGCCCAGGCCCATGGCAGGAGCCCACTCTGTAGGGTCTCTCAGAAGAACTGCCTTTGCACAGTGATGGTGTCCGGGGCATCAGTAACAGTTTGTGACACGTGTCCAAACTCCATGAAGGTCAAAATGTAAATTAAAAAAAAAATGATCTGACCATAACCTATCCTTACCTATCCTCAATGTTATACTGAATTTGGAAGTTAACCACATGCAGAAAGTTCCCAGCCCATCAAAAGCATCACACCTGCAGAAAAGCATAGACTAAAAGATCACATAAATACCTCCCAAGGTTGCTTCATTGGGGCCAACGTGACCCAGCAGAAAAGGAAAAGATGGTCATTGTTTTGGTCACTCCTGTTTTGTTTCCTAGGCCTGGCTGCAATGATTAATTCTCAATTTTAGAGGCACATTGAGATCATGGTAGGAAGTGGATTTTGAGATAATAAATGGAAAGTGTAAGTAAGCATCCTTGTATAGATTTCATGTTGATGTATTCTTTCATTGATCAAGGATAGCATGTCATTGAAAAACAAGAACAAAAGGTAAGAAGGAGGGAGGGAGGGAGGCAGGGAGGGAGGGAGGCAGGGCGGTAGGAAGAGAGGAAGGGGAAAGAGAGGGAGTCAGAGACAAAGCTAGCTTGGAATTTGAAGTCCAACTTGACTGAGTCCCAACTGTGTGATTTAAATTAGTTAATTTCCATTTCCTGGCTTGCAGAGATGGCATTACATGTAGAAGCTCTGTGTGAATCGGAGGCACTGAACAAACGTGCTCTCTGATGAAGTGCGCAGTGCATCATGATCTCTGCCCTCCCCTACCTGTCTCTCCCTCAGGGAAGCACGGAGCCTTGGGGGAAGCAGGTGGAGTGTGGACGCAGGATCAGCAGATCCCTGCCCTGCATGCACACTCGTCATCAGAGTCTGCTTTACCTCGTTTCAGACATGAGAGGAGCAAATCGAATTTTTCACCCAGGACTTTGCATCACAGCTTCACTAGCCTTTTGAATGTGTGTACAGGAAACTGGGGAGAATGGGATGAAAATGAAAAACACATCATTAGCTGTTCACAGGGACTGGAAGAAACCAGGTCATTTAAACTTTCACCAGTGAAGCCCTGTTCTCACCTGAACAGAAGGAAAAATAGGAGCAGGTGCCCTTTTTTGAAGTTGTTCATATCCTACCTGAGGCCAGAACCTGTCACCAGCAAAAGGCAAGGCTCCTCCAAGCAGAGTTCAAAGTCACTTTCGTATAAAGGCTGGCATCACTAGCATGAATTTTTAGATGCCCCAGGAATTCCTTCTCAAGGCCTAATTAAAAGGAGAGAGGTAATAGGTTTTAGTACTTTGCTTTGTTCACGTTACCCTCAGAATATGAATTAAGCTCCTGAAATGTTGATAGTAGGCCAATGCATTTGCCTATTCTTTTTAAAAATCTTAGCTCTGACAACGTTGACATTGTGACATTAGGTGAGTCACTTAACCTCTCTGTGCTTCGGTTTCCTTATCTGTAAAATGAAGGTAATAACTGCATCCACCTGAGTTGTTGTGAGGATTCAATGAGATAATAATGTAAAGTGTTCTGAAAAGTTCCTGGGGCATCATTAGGGATACAGAAGTATTAACCACTGATTTTAAAATCAAATGCTAACGAGTCTACTCTGCAGAGTTCTGTGTGGGGGTTCTGTGCGGGGAGATGGGAGAGAGACAGCTCATTGGGCCCAGTTACCATTTAGGTGTGATGACATTCAACATGTCCTCCCTTCCATCTGTTCTCACCAGGCTCTTCTTTGGGGCTCATGGAGTTGATATCAGTTTCCAGATCCAGCACCAGACCACGTCCAGAGAAACCGTGAGGCAGACCCTTCCCGTCTGCTCCTCTGCAAAATGAGAGTAGTCATTTCTGTCCCGTTCACCCCATTGCGTTGCGAGAGCATCAGTGACAATGTGCATGCAAGTTCTTTATAAACAGGTCCTCAATGACTAAACTTTTAGTTTCTTAAATAACCCTTCTATTTCATCTCACCAGGTGGGACTAAAGGGTCACAATTTGCAAATAGGTCTGTATCTTTATAAAGATCTGTTTCTGATTGGAACTTTCACCTTTTCCCTATTTTAGGTAAAATAATTAGGGAGGTTGATATTCTCAAAAAAATTCCCTAGTCATGAGATTGATAGCAAGGTGGATCCCACGTGGTAGTGATCTCAAGATGCTAGAAAGGATCATTATTACAGCCACGTCCAAACCTGTGTTCCCCAGGATGGCGGATACAGGAAGTGACCTGCTGGAGGGTCCC
Source organism: Camelus bactrianus (assembly GCF_048773025.1). NCBI lineage: Eukaryota > Metazoa > Chordata > Mammalia > Artiodactyla > Camelidae > Camelus > Camelus bactrianus. Next base: position 3,180,650 of record NC_133562.1, read on the forward strand.
TGGCAACCATCTGATCCCTAGAAGGTGTGTCGCCTCTGCGAGTTGTTTTGTATACTCTGCAGAGGATGCAGATCTCCTGGGCCTTCCCTGCCCTGAGTGGGCAGGACACTGGGCTGCTAACCACCGAGGGGCCTCTGGGGAGACAGGCCATGCTGTTCCCTTTCCTGCTGCCCCCACCCCCTGGACTCAGGGAACCAACTGCCTGCACACAAGCACCTCTCTGACCAGAAGAGACCGTCTGCCCTGCCCTTAGGGATGGGCCTGCTCTTCCAGTCTGGAAGCAGTGACGTCATAGGCAGAGTAACATCCTCCCCCACATGCACATCAGCTGCAGTTTTCAGGCTGGTTCACTGAATATGGAAAAAGGCAGAGGAGAAAAACCTGATTTATGAGGATTTTATTAGAGTCCACTGGTGGTCACTGTGCAGTCACTCTACGTATTTTATTTAAATCTCCAAGAAGTCCTAGAAGAAAATGCTTTCTGCTGTCTCCTTTGGGAGCTGGAAAGTCTTTGAGAGTCGGTGGCTCACTGGGGGGTGGGGGTGTGAGATGACACTTGGTGTCTGACTCACAGTCAGTTCCAAGGCACAGGCGTCAGCTCCCCACCCAGCAGCCACTTTCCACGTGGGGGTTCATTAAAGGAGAGAGTGACTGTCTCTGTGCCCCTCTTTTTTTTTTCCCCAAAGGCTTTGAACTCATGTTCTATATCAGTCCTTGTGCCTTTGTATGAGACAACTGGTTTCCTCAGGACACAGTTTGAAGTTAGGCAGCTTTTCCAAAACTCAGGGTGGAAATCATGGTACTGAATCATGTTCCCATGGATTCTCATTTCCTTTTTATTTCACTTCCTTTAAAACCAATCCTTTGAAGTCAATAGGTACCTTTCTTAAAGCTCTGCTTGAGTAATACTATTAAGAAACGTTACGCTGACGATGTCAGTCCTCCTTCAGATTAAATTATTGCAACAATAGTGTGCGGGGTCCTGTGATCTGTAATAAGGCCAGGTTTTCACCAGGAAAAAAAATTTCACCACAACATCAAAGAAAAGATCATCTTTACTTTCTCTTCATCTTTAATAAATTAAAGTTTCCAAATGTTGCATTTTGAATTGAAGTTTCCAGACAGTCATTACTGTGATGATGAGACAAGCAGTGGAAGAAAATATCTGAACTTACCTCACTGTGTTTGGGGGCTAATATTTACTGAAGTCTTCCTATGAGCAGAGTATCTTGCTAGCACATTAAAACTCTGAAAGACATACATGATTTGTATGCCCATTTGAGAGATGAAGAAACTGAGGCTTAAAGACAGCATGACTTAGATCTGATAAAGGTAAGGCAGTATAATTAGGTCATTGTCACTCAGCAGTAGCTGGTCAAGCTGTGGTTTGTAGGTGAATATTCTGATTTCTCGAGCTCCCTTTCTTGATCACTCTTTTGTGTTTGGTCTTCACCTTTGTCTATTTTCCTGGTATAAACTCTTCCTCAAACTGTTGTCTAGCTTGCCATCCTCCTGCACACACTGCACCGACCTTTGTTTATCTGATGATCTGAAAGCTCCCATCTAAGCTTTATCCATCCTTCAAGGATGGACAAGTTAGGATCGCAATCATCTGTGGGTAAGGGAAAACCCTGCCAACACTGGCATTTAAAACCATGGTTAAGGGGATGGGACCAAGGAGTCTCCAAAGTCCAACTTTTCCACTTCCTGAGTAACTTGGGTAAATCATTCAACCTTTTCATGACTCAACTTTCTCATCTAAAAATGGGATGACAATGGCGCTTTTTTCAGTTCTTGTGAGGATTAATTATGAATTCAAGTAAACTGCTTAGAAAACGCTTAAAAAAAAAAAGAAAAGGAAAGAAAAAGAAAAAAAAAGTTACCATCATATAGTTTCTCACATGGAGGTAGGCAGCCTGGGGGTGCAGGCACATCTCCACACCACCCAAGATTCAGGCTGCTCGTTCCCAGCCTTGCAAAACCTAAGTGCCTCCTTCTGTGCCCCAGGCAGAAAGGAAGAGGAAAGGAAAGGCGCAAGACAACTGCTTCTTGGAGGCTTTGGCTCTTTACTTGGGAAGGAAAGACCCCAAAAGGACTTCCTCCTACAGGGCATCACCACAAATGGTGTGATACACTCGGCCTGGCCTCCGGCATGCCTGGAAGTTTCAGTTACACGTGTTCCAGCCTCTCTAGTGGAGGAAGGCAAGGGAGCAGGTGGCTGGGCATGGTTGTCAAGTGACCTCTAGTAACGCCCGGAAGATCCAGCTCACACCCCACCTGCCTGTCCTCCTCACGTCCCTCAACAGACATGACTTGTGATTTCTTTGGCTCTAATTTATGGTTCTCTCTGCCTGGGGACATACTTTGGCATGTTGGTTTTTTTCTCATCCTTCAGGTGCCAGTTAATGACTCCACCTTGGGAAGGAGTTCTCTATTTTGAATAAATCCAGGTCTCTCCTCTTACTCTCTTTTTCATACTCTCGTTTGTTTCCTTCATGAGGCTTAATTCAGTTGGCAAGGTAAGAGCAACATCTTTTTTTTTTATATTCCCAACAAGCAGGGCTTTCTCCCTGCCCTTGGTACACCACTGTGTCCCCTGCTGTGAGGAAAGGATGCCGTCACCTCAGGAAGGAGGAGGGTACATGTGGAAGTTCATGTCAAAGAGGACAGAGGGGGAGGGCATCCCCTTCCTGCTGCAGAGGAACACTGGAAGAAAAAAGGGCATGGAACTAGAGCTAAGGGGCCAGACATCAAGGCAGAGCTGCCCAAGAATGGGTCAATGGACAAATTTCAGGGGATGGTCTGAGAAGATGGCACGCCTGTAGCAAAAATCCCAAGTCCAACATGGCCCTAATCCAACCAGGTCAGCCATGATCACTCAACAGCTACATGGGAAAGGAGCTGGATGGTGATGAAGGAATCATTTCAAATGACATATTTTGACAGGATGTGAATGTCCCATATTTTGATAGGATTTGAGATCTTGACCTCACTGCTACGATGTGATGTCTTATTCCCTCAAAAATGATGACCTCTTCAGGGCAGAGATCGCCTTTTTCTTCTTTGTATCTCCTTTGGGGCCTCCTACCCAGGGATCCATGGCTATTTGTTAATTGATCACATAAGGAGCTAAAGATAAAAATTACAGAATTAGGATGAGACAAAGGATGACAAATCCCAAGGTTGCTTGTATGTTTCTTCAGAATGGACCGTACAGCCCAGCAGAGAAGAGAGAGACTGGTAGATGGTGATGGCAGATATGGTGTGCGCCCGTCTGAGTTTCTGTGCCACTTCATATCGAAGAACAGCCAAGAAGATAGTAAGATTTTCAGAGGACATCTAAGATACTAAAATCAGTCTATAACCTTAAGAAGCAGGGCTTTGTGCTGAGATAATGACTTGTGTCATACACGTCCTTGCCAAGGAATCTAATCTGACATCTTGAAATCTTGATTAAATTTCTAGGTTTCATTCTGTTTCCCTAACCGTTGATTTACCTCGAATTTTTTGTTTGTTTGTTTGTTTTGGGGGGTGAGGATTAAGTTTATTTATTTATTCATTTTATTGGAGGTACTGGGGATTGGGTACCAGGACCTCTTGCATGCTAAGCATGCCCTCTACCACTGAGCTATATACCCTCCCCCATACCTGGAATTTTTTCTAACCGTTTGCTTGGTAGAAACTGAGATCTTTTATTCCTGTATAACATGCTCATTTTTTTTCCAGGTTATGGAGACACTCAGTCAGCTTCCAGAATCAGCCCTAGTGCTCTCCTGCTCCCTTTGTCCTTGGTTCTCTTGAAGTAGCCCCCCCACCAGGAACTCAGGCCCTGCCTGGCGCATAGAGGCGCTGCAGTTCCAAGTCTGCCCTTGACTAGCGGAGTGACCTCTGGGCACAGGAACCTCTGTGATCCTCAGTTTACTTAGGTAAAAGGACTAACAGTACCTGCCCTAACTGACTTATAAACGTATCAGGAGGATGTGGGGGGAGGGTATAGCTCAGCAGTAGAGTGTGCTTATCACATACAAGGTCCTGGGTTCAATCCCCAGTACCTCCATTAATAAATAAAAATAAATAAACTTAATTACCTTCCCCCAAAAAGTTAAAAAATAAAGTTTAAAAAATGACCTCCCCCCTCAAAAAAGAAAGAAAGAAAGAAAGAAAGAAAGAAAGAAAGAAAGAAAGAAAGAAAGAAACCGCATGGTATAAAAAAAAAGTATGAGGAAAATGAAAGATCTGTGTGATGTGAAACCCTTTACAGAGGGCAAAGTGATACACAGATGAAACTTATTATGTCTCATAAATAATCTCATTTATCCCCATTTTACAGGAAAAGATACTGAGGGCAGAAAGGCCTATGAATTTATCGGTGCTCTGGGTGTACTGATAGGGTGTGGAACCCACACTTGTACCCCTGCCTCCTCCTAGAAGCCCCAGTAATGATGATAAAGGGATAGGAAGGGAAAGGAATGAAACCACAAAGACAATAGCTGGGAGAGGAGGCAACAGCAACAAAATTTTGAAAATGGAAAAACGGGAAGAAGACTGGCAATTTACCCAGCGGAACGGGGAAAAACAAACTCTAAGCTGGCACTGAAGAAATCCAAGAAGCATCCGAAGTCCCAAAGGCTTTAGGAAGCCGGGTTTAGGTGGGCTGCAAACAGGATCGGCTGAAGGTCCGTTTAAATGCAGTTAAGAGCACCCTGGCCAAATCTTCCCTGGTCCGCTCAGCCAGGTGACAGCCTCTCATCTCTCTGGCAGAACACTAGAGGTTAACCACTCAGGCAAAGTCACGACAGGCGGTGACACTGCTCAGGGACATTCAGCACAACTGAGTTTGAGAAGACCAGGATGAAGGTGGAGCTTAAGTGACAGTGTAAATAATGAATTTGGAAACACCTCAACCTTTTTTCCCCACTCAGCTTCCAGAACACTGATGACCAGCCTTTCACCCTCCAGATAAATGATGCGAAGATTCTTCGCCGAGCACCCTGACCACCCAGGAGACACGACGTGGGTTCTGACACTGGAGTTCTCCCAGTGAGACTGTCCAGTAGCTAACTAAAGTTGGCAAGCCTCACCCGCATGCTGGGAACGTCCCATGGGCTTCATGATGCCCCACTGTTTCCCTTTTACCTGTTTAGAGCTCTCCTGGGGTATAACTTACAACCATAAAATAATCCCACACTTTAAAATGTGAGTAGAGAACCAGAGACTACCAGAAAGCAGAGGAAAATCTCTACTATGAAACACAATGAACAAAAAACAACAGTAGCAAATATTGGACAGAGACATGAAAACTTAAAAAACATCTATCAATAACATTCTTAGGGCAATGAGATAGAGCCTCTTTAAAGCAACAACAGGATGTTACAGAAAAGTAACATCCAGAAACTAAAATGAATTCTTAGAAATTAAAACTGTAATAGCAGAAATTAAAGATTCAGTGGGAAGGCTGGAAAATAAAGTTGACGAATTTATTTATTTAAGTAGAACAAATCTAATTTCCATTAAAGTAGGACAAAAAGACAAGAAGATGAAATATAGGAAGAAACATGAGAAAATCAGATTATGCAAGGAACATTTATTATCCAGAAAATGAAGTTCCAAGGGGAGAGAATAGAGAAAACAGTGGGAGAGAAATATTCAGGAAATAAACCAAGAAAATTTCCCAGAAAAGAAGGGCATGGATCTCCAGACTGAAATAGCCCTTTGAGTGCTCAGTGCAATAGAGGAAAATTGTTCCAAACCACAGCACATCATTGTGAAATTTTAGAACAATGGGACAAAGAAAATATACCACGAGTTTCCAGAGAGGAAAAAGTGGCTTAGGAAAATGGATTTTGAAGCAGAATAACTTTGACTTCTCAATGTACTCAGAAGGCTGGAAAACAATAGAGCAAAGCCTTTAAAATTCTGAAAGAAAATCATTTCCTTTCTGGAACTGCATTCTCCACCATCCTGCAATGAAGTATGAGAGTGAAATCAAAACGCATTCAAATATGCGAAGTTTCAGAGAAATTAACTCCTTCTAAGGAAGCTACTGACAGATCTGCTCCACCGAAATGAGACAGCAAAGAAAGAATTTAAAAATCACAGAATTAGGGATTCCATGACAACAAAAGGGAAACAACACAGGAAAGACCGAATGCTCAGGATTAAAGCATAGGAAGATCTCAGGAGGACAGCAGTGCAGAAGACTCAGAATAGGCTGGACTGAGTCAGGAGGCCATGAGAGATGTCTCCAGTAAGATGAAACTAATAGAATACTAACCATGTCTAAACATACAGAAAAGGGATTTAGATATTTGTAGGTAGAGTTTGGAATGAATTTGGGATAGAAATTAGAAAATTAAGCCAGTAAAACATAAATCTACTACCAACCCCAGAAAGTTGTGAAGGAAGGGAAGTGGGATCATAGGATACATGTCTCAGCGGTGAACAGCATTTGGTTGCCATGGTAACGTTAACACTAAGCATTTATCTGACCAAAATTATAATATAGCTGTACTATGGAGAGGCCAGGAGCCCAGAGGTGTGCTTCTGCTGTGTGCGGCTGGAGGGAGGTGGCGATGAGGCCGGAGGTGAAAGGGGCCCTGACCTTCATCTTCCAAGGTGGGGAGTCAATGGCAAAGTCTTAAATTAGCAGGAAGGAGTTGTGATGGTTAGACAGGTGAGGACAAATAGCCAAAGAAACGGCCAACAGAGTTGAAAACGGTCACCCGGAAGAACAGGAAATGTATGTGTGTTGGAGGGGAGGTGTTATCACGCACTCGTTGTGACAAATTGTGTGCATATGTAACTGTAATACAACTATAAACTCAATTTTTCAAAAAATCAACTAAATTGCTAAACTATATTTTTGGCAGAGGGGACAAAATTAAAGTTTCTCCATTCTGATTTTTTTCTCCATTCATTGCATTAGACCACCTCCCTCATTTCTAAGCACTTGGCACACTGAATTTGCAAATGGACAATGAATGGCCAGACCACATACAGAAATAGAACTCTGACCCCCAATCTCCAGCAATCGGCCCAGAAAAACCAACCTGGTATCGATAGTAACCAGCCCAGGAACCCAACTTTCTATAAGGCAGACTTGTAGGAAATCAGACCATAACCCCTTGTAACAATGGGTCCTGCATGGCCAGAACTTGATTAATAACTGACACCTTCCCTACTTTTCGTCCCTGTTTCCAACTTAGGACCAACCAATGAAAGCCAAGTATGTACCCCTAGCCAATCACATAAGATGCTCCTCTTCTACTTAACTCCTCTAGAGCCCCTAATGCCAGCATCCTCCAGGCAGGGTACAGCCTGCGTGGTCCTCCCTTTTTCCCACCATAAAGCTTTCACACTCCTCTGCCTGCCTTTGACTCTCTGCAAGACAAAAGTGACAGTGGCTGATCCTCTTGCTACACGAAGCACCTACTACATTTTTACCTAAATTAAACTAACATCTTAATAGTCTCCGCTTGCGCTCATTTGATTGGTCTTTCTGTATGTCCACATAGTATGGTGAGGCATTGCCAATTTTCAAAGACAGAAAACCATTTTTTTAGACCTTATTACATGTAGATTTTATTTTTTTTAATTGAAGTATAGTCAGTTCACAATGTTGTGTCAGTTTCTGGTGCACAGCACAATGTTTCAGTCATACATATATTCCTTTTCATATTCTTTTTCATTTAAGGTTACCACAAGCTAGTGAATATAGTTCCCTGTGCTGTACAGAAGAAACTTGCTGTTTATCTATTTTATATACAGTAGTTAGTATCTGCAAACAGAACAGAATTTTACAAAGCAAGTTGCCAAAAAAAGAGATCAAGTTACCATTATACTTTTTAATTTTACATTTTCTCTCAAATTGCCCAATTTAAATTTTCTTACTTCACTACCTTGAAATATGTCTAAAATATGCTTTTTTTTACCGACTTGAAATTCTCTCTTATATTTACTACTGCAAATATAAATGTTAAACATAGTTCATTTATGCACATTTTCCTCTTTGTGCTTTAGAACTGAATCACAGATGTCCTACGAGAGGGCACATATATGATTATGGAAAATTATTCTATTGAAAATAACAGTAGTTTTTATAATGATGTAAATCTGAGAAAGCAAAAGAAATGGACATTGGAAAAACAGATGTATTCACTAAAAAACTACTGTGTGCACGTGGTGAGCTAGTTGTTAGCAAGATTCAAATAATGCAAAATCAGTAGGAATTTGGCTAGTCCATGGAGTTGTCAAAGGCACGCGGGATGTACGAATAATAGCTGGAAATTTGTTGTGGACACGAGGCTATTAAGCTTGTCTAATGCCGCATTCAACACGGTAGTAAAAACTATGATTAAATAACTGATTTTATAGCAACTGTTAAAATTATTTGGCCAAAGTATAAATTAAAGTTCATGATGGATGCAAATGTATGTCTTAAAATGTATAATACTAATTTAGGTTCCTTTCCTGTTTTAAAATAACCATGCAGACGAAAGAACGGTGATTACCAAAATAAGAGCAAATTAATAAGGCTGCCAGAAAGGCTTCACAAGAGTCTGAAACATTAAATGTGACTTTTATTTTCAAACAGAGATCTCTTCCCTAGAGGGGCACACACAGCTTGCATGAGCAGAAGTGGAGTGAAACATGAAATTCTGAGACACTGGCAGGGGCACCAATACCAGGTATGGTCCTCCAGAGCCTTCTGTGTCACGTGCAGGGGTGCAGAGGGTGGGTCAACACCCACCCCATCTGGAGAGGTAGTTCCCTAACTGATTTGCGAACTGGTGCTGGTTAATCTTTCTGGCCTTTGTTTCAATCAGCATCGTTCCTTCCCTGGCTGCTTCTGAAATAAACTTGTCAACTTATGAAAGACGAAATTCTTGAGCAAAAGAAAGCTCTTGTTGAATGTCACATCCAATGTATCATGGAAGCTTTTTAGAAATGACAAGTGTCTAGACCCTTCCCTGGTGTAATCTACCTTCTCTGAAGCTAGGGGTTGGGGGTGGCATTTCCTAAAGCTCTTGACTTGATTGGAGGTTGGGGCTGTGCAGGCTTGAAAGCAGCCATGTTCTCCAAGATTACCCAACTCGGCATCCAGCAAAAGATAAACACACCACGTATATTTGGGGATGGATCCATTTTCAAATATCCAAGACATGGATGCAAACTAAATGTCACTCCACAGACCACTGGATAAAGAATATGTGGCCTACATATACAATGGAATACCACTCAGCCATAAAAAAGAATAAAATAATGCCATTGGCAGCAACATGGATGGACCTAGAGATTCTCACACTAAGTTAAATAAGTCAGTCAGAGAAAGAAAATATCATATGATATCACTTATATGTGGAATCCAAAAAAAACCAAAAAGGACACAAACGAACTTCAGAAAGACTCCCAGACATAGAAAACAAACATGGTTACCAGGGGGGAAGAGGGGAGGGAGGGATAAATTGGGAGTTTGGGATTTGCAGATATTAACTACTATATATAAAATAAACAACAAAGTTCTACTGCATAGCATGGGGCACTACATTCAATGGCTTGTAGTAACCTTTAATGAAAAAAATGAAAAAGAATATGTATATATGTGTGTGTGTGTGTGTATATATATATATACATAACTGAATCACTATGTTGTACTCCAGAAACTAATACAACATTGTAAATCAACTATACTTCAATAAAAAAGAGAAAAAATAAAAATAAAATATATATATGGACAATCTGAAAAGCAAAAATTCTTTGGAGCATAAAATAAGTTGGAAGCTGCTCTAAAAGTCATATGAAAGAGAGCCTTTGGCAGATCTTCTAAAGATCTTCCTCTAAATAAACACTAGTCATCACCCACTTCAATCTAGTTTTCAGCTGGTCACATACCCAACACATATCTACCTTTTCAGCCCAGGTATCCCCATCCTGTTAGAAGAAACATCGTAAGAAGTTTTTTAAAAGATACATTCTTGAAATTAAATCTTGAAAGCTTCATTGTTTCACATTACTCCAAAACTCTGTATTTGCAATGTATATTTTAGTCTCTGCTCAGAATATTTTATATCAAAAATTACACTTGTCCATGTATAATGTCCAATTTTCAACTTAATTCCTTTCTGTTATTTTCTCTTCCTAGAAGAACTTTACCAATGTGAACTTTTTGATGATTCCTTTTTCTAAACTTCCACCAATATACACTGTCTCCTCGCACAGCAAGATTCTGGCTGGTCCAAAGGTTACAGTGTCTGACAGTAATTCACCAAGGTACCACATTTCAATTGCTTCAGACATTTCAATTAGGGGACCTTTGAAGTGAGAAAGGAAGAGAAACAGAGTGGGAGTCAGGTGATGTGGAAAGAAAAACATCACGAGAGAAGGGGATAAGAAACATCTCTGGACAGTGGGAAAAAAGAAAAAACTAACAGGAATTCTCAGGAACAACTTGATTCTACCTTTGACTCCATGTAAATGTGAATAAAATGCACACATGGATATCCCAAAGTACTGGGTTTAACTAGAAAATTTACAGTCCCCTAAGATTATGAAATGGGCCCAAAGTGAGATATTTTTCCAGAAGATGTATTCTATAGTGGAGATGTGATTTATATGAGTCTATCAGTAGATGAAAAAAAAATCTGACTTAAGTGAAAAAGGGAATTTAAAGGCTAAAACAACATGTAGTCTAGAGGATGGCCTAGTTTGGGGCCTGGCTGAATCCTGAATGGATGTCATCAGGATCTTATCCCTCCAGGTTCTGCTCCAAGCTCCTGCTGGTCCAGTTCTCAGGCAGGGGTTCTCCTCTTGGTGGCTCACCCACTCAAAGCCCAAGTCCAGAATAAAAGAGAAGGTTCCTTTCATTAATTCTGCCCAGGTGTAGTAGGCTGAGTCACAGCCATCCAAAGATGGAAAGTGCTAATCCCCAGAATGAGTAAACGTTATCTTACAAGGAAAAAACAGGTCTTTGCAGATGTGATTATGTTAAAAATCTTGGGAAGGGGGATTACCCTGGATCCTCCAGGTGGAACTCAAATACAGTATCAAGTGTCCTTAGAAGAGAAGGCAGAGGGACACTGCACACACAGAGGAGGAGGAGGCCATGTGACCACAGAGCAGGGATGGGAGTGATCCGGCCAGGGGTCTAGGGATGCTGGCAGCCTCCAGAGGGAGCACGGCCCTGCCAGCACCCTGATTTTGGCTCAGTGAAACAGATTTCAGACTCTGGCCTCCACAACTGCGAGAGAATTTTTTGTTGTTTTAAGCCACCCAGTTTGTGGCAGTTTGTTCTATCAGCCACAGGACCCTATTCCATCAGATAATACAGCTCATTCTGACTGGACCACCCTGAGTCACATGGCCAACCTGAACCAATCACTGAACCCTGACAAGTCAGCCCAGGTTGTTCCTCTCAGCCTTGGAGCTCTGGCAGAGCCTATCATGGGCAACTGAGCTCCAAATGCAGGAGGGGAAGGTTCCCCCGAAAGGAAAACACAACTGGAAATAGATGACAGCTGGGGAGAAGGAGCAAAGCACAGCAGATACCCACTTCATGTTCGAAAGGAGAAGGCAGAAGAGGGGACAAAGTTAACATTTACATGCAAGACTGTTACAACATCAGTACACTTGAACTCTGCTCTGTGTTCTGCTGCTGTGATGGGGATACGCTGAGGTGAACAGACACCTCTTGCTCAGAGCAGATTTGTTTGTATTGCCAATTGTTGGACTTTCTCCAGATCTGTCTTGTCTCCTTTCAGAAAAGTTGTACGTAAAGATCAAATATATGTGATGTGATATAAAGCTAGGATAATATTGTGTATTTATTTTCCAATATTCTTTCTGATTATATCTAAAAACTTGTATTAACTATGTTTGCTACCACAAGAGCATGTGCCTGAGTCTGCAGTGTGAAGCCTACAGTGCACTCCACCACCTCTTTCTGGATTATATCTGACCTGCCTTTGCAGACTGTGTTCAGGGATGGCTCTGCCTCTTATGAGATCTATGACCCCGGCTAAGTTACAGACACTTTCCTGATGTTAGTTTCTCCATATGTAAAATGAGAATACATAATTTTACAGGATTTCTTTTGAAGATTATCTGAAAAGCGTATGTGAAAGCATCCAACTGGGTACACAGCACAAAGATGCCAGTAATGTTCTGTTATGAACCTGTCATCAATAAGCAGAAGTTAGATCATTATTCCTATAATATGTCCTCTGCTTATCCACACTGAAGGGCTTTCAATGACTCATTTCAGCTTCAAAAGGTCCAGAACATGTAGTTTCCATTTGGCTCAATACGTTTATTTGCAGGAGAACCTGATGTCAAGTGCACATTTGGATTTCTCATCGCATTCTCCTCCTTTTTTGAAACTTCGTAAAATTTAAAATAAGACTAGTTTCAGTGCTAAACCAGGCAGAGCTATACCTGCTTATTTATTCCTAATTTTCCATGCTAATAAAATGTCTTTGAGAGGATGGAATATCACAGTCCCTGTCCCCAAACTGAGATGGCTTATTTGCCTTTCTTTTGAAACGGTCAGTTTTTATTTTGAAGGTTTAAACTAATTGGATCTATGAGTTTTCCCCTAGCTCTTTCATTATTTACTCTCAAAAACTCCAGAAGATAAGTCAGGCATAATTTCCCTTTATGTACATTTTGCTGGAGGGAGTAGGAAAGCTGGCTTTGTTTCATCCATGGGGAAGAGAAATCCCCAATTAGGGTGCAGGTTATCCCCTGCCTGTGAGCCGGTGTCTCTCCTGGGGAACAATGCCACAGCAGCCCTGAGTTCCCTGGGGACATTTGGGAAAACCAACGGTCAGGCTGGACAATTCTAGGGCATTCGTATTACTCCATCTTAGCCCAAGAAATTTTAGAATTCACTTGCAGAGCCCCATAAACATTTGATTTCTGAGCATTGTTACTTAATGAGTATCTGTTTGTATTCAGGGTAGTTGTCATTCCAAACATAAACCTAAAATGACTAGATTTTACTGGGCTTCAGAGACTTCAAGAGATACAGAGATGAAATACACAGAAACAACTTTCACAGATGTAATTAAATGTTTGCTAAAATCTAAATAATGGAAGCTTACTATTTAATGTGGAATATTATATCCCTTGTATTTCTAATTTACACCTTGTTGAGTATCACAAGATTTTACCTGTGAATACCATGAATTCTGAAAACAGACACTCCAAACCTCGATATCCTATAAGTAGTGGGATTATGGGCAATTTAAATTTTTTTTTTCCCTAGGCATCTTTCTTAAAATTTTTATATTTAAAAAAATGTCATATCCATAATATGAAAAATTTGATTAATATTTTTAAGAAACAAAGAACATTTTAAAAGAAACAACAATCATGAATATGTATTGCAGTGTTAGTTTTGTAAGTTAAAACTGGAAATACATGCAGTAACAGAAAACTGTTTAATTAAAGTTTCATACTCATACAGCAGAATGCAATTATCTCTTACTTAACAAGCGTTTGTACTCATTTTTTGGGGGGGAGGACATTACCTTAGAAATGTGTACCCATTTTCCCAATTACCTATTTTATTCATTGTTTAGCCAAGAAGTCATCCTTCTGACTCTATGCCAGCCTTTACCCAAAACTGTTGTATTCTAGTCCCCACATGGAAAGCTTGCATCACTAAGAAGCAAGAATGACATTAATTAAAGGAACACCAATTTGTTTTCACTTGGCTCTTCTGAGAATCTGACTTTATTGCTAACAGCCAACTTGAGACTGAGATGAAAGGGCCCTTTTAATGGTGAGGAACTAGTATCCTGGATGTAGGGACATTCGGACTAGAGCCAAAAGTATCTGGAATTCACCAATGAATGTGAACATGAAAAAGCAGAATATCCATAACTATTTCATCTCTGAAACTGACTAATAAAAATACGGTTCAAATTTTTTAAAAGGGCAAAACTCCGTTAGGCTAAAAAGTGATTGTGTTAAAGTGGGGATGATTGGAAAATATGGGAACTTGGGATTGAACAAAGCAATCCCAATGGTTAAGTTCAGTTCTAGTGAAGGAGGGAAACAGACATGTGGTTGCCAAGGAAGCAGCCCAATTAGGACTGTGACATTTCCATGGAGGGGTCTCCTGGGTTGTTCATTGCCCTCTTATCTTGGTAAAGGAATTCTAGGCCTTGGAAAAGAAAATATCTGGTGTCTTTGACTGTTATCCAGTGTCATCCAAGACCATAACTAAAGGCATAGAATCAGGCAAGGCACAGCTAAGGATCTATCCACAGTAATTAAAATTAGCAGATAATATAGACTTTGTCACTTGAAGGCAAAATAGTCCAGAATGATACATTTGTATATACTATTGCTCTGAAGTCTTCAAACACCATGTATAATAACCAAGCAGAACCAAGAAGGTTCTGAGCATACACAGAAACTCCAACTGTGTGATGGGTTTATTTTACATTTAGCCCTGATGAGAAAAACAATTTATGTTACATGCACTGATGGCCGTCAAAATGTAATGGTTATCCATTTTATTCTACCTTGGTATAAGTATTTTTCAAATGTTTTCTCCTATTTTATCCCATTTTTCTACCAAGAAATTAAAGATAGGTACACAATCTATGCCATTATTTTCATGGAATTATTTGCAAAAAGAATGATCACAATTAGATATATTGTGTACCGTATTATTGCTTTTTCTCAGCTGTGCCCACTGGAAAATCTAATTAGTGATCTTTGTAACCTAAGCCAGACCTCACCATTCTCCCAAAGGGAGTCTGAAGCACACACCGGAAATGGAGTACAGTTAATCTTTCTGTTTTATCGGTGTGGACTCTAAGCCAGAAAGCCCCTTAGGAAGGGATCTCAGTAATTCCTTCTCTGTGATCTTTTTAATCAAAACTAAAAGACCCAGGCTTGCAGAGAACAGCACAGAAGTTTTAACCCACTCTGGCCCTTCTTGGAATTAATTGTTCTTACAACCTTCACACCCTAACTCAGAATGTATTCCTTTCCACTCTGTCAGAGCTGCAAACCAGCAGACCTGGTGTATGAAACAAGAGTTCACTGCTGCACAGAGAAAAATCCCCAGTGTGGCATGGATCCAAAGAGAAGCTTCTATTCAGTGCAAACATTAAAAGAGATTAAGCCCTACGACATCTAGAAAAGACACACTTCCACAGTTAAGTCATCTTTTGCAATTTTAGGTCAGTCTTTATTACTGAAATAGCTCATAGTCATAGGATGGACTCAAGAGGCGGTCTTTGTTTCTTTCTGGGAGCAGCATCTAGAATGCATGCATGTGCTCCCAGCTGCACAATGATGTCTTCTTTAGGACAAGAACATTTTAAGGCCTGTTCCAGGCATGTGTAATGGGAAGACCTCAAATCTCCCACCTCCTTCACTCTTTCATCATTATGAAATGAACTGCTTTGCCTCAAGTAACAGCTATTCTGTTACTATTCTGTCTGCTCTTAGCACAGACACAAACACTGCAGCTCTCTTTTGGTGACTTTTCTTTTTTTTTTTTTTTTTAACTCCATTAAAACTCATTTTGTGACTTTGAACCTAAAATGTATGTCTTGTGAGCAGCACAGGGTCAATCTAGGAGAAAGATACAAAAATTATATATATAATTCTATATATGTAGTATTAATTATAAATACAGTTAACCCTTGAACAACACAGGTTTGAAATGCAGAGGTCCATTTATAAGCAGATCTTTTTCCATAAATACTACATGATCCACAGTTGGTTGAATACACAGATGCAGAACGTCAGATGCAGAGGCAGTAAAGTTACAGGCAGATTTTTGACTGTGTGGGGATTTGGTGCCACTAACCCCCACATTGTTCAAGGGTCAACTTTATATAAAGAGACCCAAAATACGTAAGGCAAAAACTGATATAATTGAGGAAAGAAACAGACAACTCAACAATAATAGCTGGGACGTTAATAACCTACTTTCAATAATGTACAGAACAATTAGGCAGAAGGCCAACAAAAGAATAAAAGACTTAAGCAATCTTATAAGTCAACTAAACCTAGAATACACTGCTAGAACATTCCATCCAACTCCAACTACAGCAAAATATATGTTCTTCTCAAGTACACCTGTAACATTCTCCAGGATAGACCATACATTGGGCCATAAAACAAGCCTCCTAAAATTGAAAAACACTGAACTTACACAAAGTATGTTCTCCAATTACAAAGGAATTGTATCTAAAATCAATGATAGAAGGAAATCTTTGAAATCCAAATATGTGAAAACTAAGTAATACATTTCTCAATAACCAATGGGTTAAAGAAGAAATCACATGGGGTATTACAAAATATTTTAGATGATAAAAAATTAAAATCACAATATCCATAAGTGATGATATGCAGCTAAAACAGTCTTAAATGGACATTTTTAGCTGTAAACATACATATTTAAAAGAAATCTTGAATCAATGACCTAAGCTTCAACCTTAAGAAACTAGAAAAAGAAGAGAAAACTATTTAAGATTCAAAGTCACAAAACAAACACAAGAAGGAAAATAATAAAGATTATAGCAGAAATGAGTTAAATAGAGTGTATAAGAACAATAGAGAAAATCAACAAAACCAAAAGTTAGGTCTTTGAAAAGATCAATAAAATTGACAAACCTCTGGCTAGACTAAGAGAAAATAAAAAGAGAGAAAGAGAAGACTCAAAGTATTAAAATCAGGGATGAAATGGCAGCATCACCACTGTCCTTACAGAAATAAAAGGATTATAAGGAAATAGATGAGGAAATGTATTCCCAAGGAACCACAGAGTGAGTGACAATGGATGACACAGTGGGAATCAGTGTGGACAGACATAGTGATTGATAAGAGGGACCCTCTTCTCCCTGGGCACTCACACACCTTAACACTGTATAAGCCCCAGAAGCTTAATTAGGTGTAGGAGACAGTTCCAGAATAGTTGGGGTGGAATCACCTGTTTGGGGTAGAACCACATGTCTGATGCTTAAAGTCTTTATTAGACTAACAGAAAATAAAGAATTATAATATTTCTTCCACATTTAATATTCATACCTATTCCATTATTTTAACAAATGGAAATTACAGAAAATCTCAAAGTATCCCTCAAAATGATAAACCCAGAGGGATAGCTACTCTTACTATTATAGAGTATCTATTTCTAGTCTTTCTCTGTTCCTGTTGTGTGTAGAAATCTCAGATATATAAGAAATGTAAATATAGTTCATCTTAATTTTTATTTCTAACTCTCCGTTTACTAGGAGCAGAAACTAATCTCAGTCAGTTCACGATCTGCCCCTACCCTGGGGCTGCATCTAACAGCTCCAGGGAGAAGGGGTAGGTGTAGCTCAGTGGGAGAGAGCGTGCTTAGCATGCGTGAGGGCCTGGGTTCAATCCCAATACCTCCACTAAAAAAAAAAAAAAAGGCAAAAAAGCAAAAGCATCCAGGAAGCCTGCATGGACCTACATGGACCTGCACGACCACCCGCCAGGCATCAGCCCACAGTCCACGTAGGAATCCTGACCACACAGTCTCCCCGGACTGGCTGCATCTCAGGAACCTTAGGCAGGTTGCCTGTGTTGCTCTGGAATTGTGGAAGCCACTTGCAGTCTAAGGTCTCTCCCCACAATTATGTCCCACCCACGCCAGGGGAAATTATGCTCCCTGCACCATTCTGGAAATTGGCCTGGATTCACCATGCAGATGTTTCTTCTGTCCCTGCATTTATTGGGCCTGGAAAAATCTGAGCCCTTTCTAGTTCTCCCAGGTTTGGCCCTGGTGTAGGGACAGAGGTTTCCCGTGAGGTCAGACCTCCAAACCTATCTAGAAGTTTCATCAAAAAACATTATTTCATTGTATGAAAGAAGCAGAATTTACGTAACCATTTTCTTGTTTATATACTTAGATTACATTAATCCTTCACTATCATGTTACGCTGTCTTTTTCTCCTCTTCTTTTAATTAAAGTATAGTTGATTCCCAATGTTGTGTTAGTTTCTGGTGTACAGCACGGTGATTCAGTTATACATACATATATATTGTTTTTCATATTCTTTATCATTATAGGTTATTAACAAGATATTGAATATAGCTTCCTGTGCTAAACAGTAGGACCTTGTTGTTTATCTGTTTTATACACAGTAGTTAGTGTCAGCAAATCTCAAACTCCTAATTTATCCCTTGCCCCCCGTCTCCCTGGTAACCATAAGTTTGTTTTCAGAGTCTGTCTCCGTTTTGTTGCTATTTTGAATATCTTTGTAGTGAAAGCTTTATTCATTCCATTACTATGTATTTAGGAGAAATTTCTAGAAGGGCAATTTATGTGTCAAAGAATATGCTTATTTTAGGGCTTTTCTATATGTTGCCAAATCACCCTCAAGAAATTTACTTCTCAACACCAGTGAATGAGAATTCTCATTTTCCCACATGGTAGAAAATTTAGCAGTAAATTAGTTACACAGATCAAATTCTTGCTGTATATTTGTGTGTAATTTTTGTATGCTGTTCATGATTCCATAATAAAAAAATACACTTTGATAATTTGTAAAGTAACCAGTGGAGAACTACTTTTATAGTTAAGAGCTGGAAATGATTATTTTTAAGGCTAAAGAATTAGGTTATTCATGAACCAAGTGACTAAGAGATCACTTCTTGGCAGAGATTCAACAAGGTTAATGATCAGCTTTTTTTCCCCCTGCTATTTTCACTGAGTACAGAATTTATTAAAAATAAAAAGGGTCTGCAACAATAATGGTAATTGTGGGCTCTAGTAAGCTGAATGGCCCCATAAAGAAGTTCACATCCAGATCCCTGGATCCTGTGAACATGTTACATGTCATGGCAAAAGGGACTCTGTAGATACAGTAAGGTAACGGACCTTAAGATAGAGAGGGCCCTGTTCTGAATTATTCTGGTAACAGGAAGTCAGAGAGATTCCAAGTGTAAGAAGAATTAATGCCCTTTTGTTGATTTATATATAGAGCCTTACATGTGAGGACTGAAGAGGGGCATCTAGGATCTAAGGGCAGCCCCCGGCTGGCAGTCAGAAAGGAAATGAGGACCTTGTTCTATATCTGTAAGGAACTGGATTCTACAAACAACTCTAGTGGGCTTACAAGTGGACTTTTTCAGAGCCTCCAGATAAGAGTCCAACTGGTTGATGCCTTCATTTCACCTGTATTTCTAAGCTGCATAACTGTGAAATCATACGTTGGCATTGATGTAAGCTGCTGAATCTGTTACTGTTTATTGTAGCAGTAGAAAATTACTACATTGGCTAAATAAATAAATGGAAATACTTAAGTACGCAAATAGAAATGAATTAATGAATAAGTGAATCAAATGTGATTTAGCAGTGGGAATTGCTACATACTTTTCAAAAGAGCTGTGTAGTCACAAGTCTGTTTCACTTCCAAGGTCCTTTGAATCCTTCCTTTCACTTTGTGGGTTTATGTCAAAAGTTTTGTCCCATCTACGACTTCCAAGAGATGGATGGAACCACCATCTCTGCTCTGTTGTGATCAGACTTACTATTATTTTCAGTGTGTAGTAGCTATTTTGTGTTTGTGATTCCTCATAATTATTACTTGAAAGAGTGTGAGCATTTCCCATCCAGCACACAAACGATTATTCTTCTTACCAGTGAATTCACAATTGATCACCTACATATATTTATTCTTTTTCCAACAGGTATTTACTAGACTCCAGTTCTGAGTATAGTTTTTGGCTAGGCTCTGAGGCTATTACAAAAGAAATACAGATAGTTCCCAAGGGAAAAAGTAATTTATGTTCTAGACATTTATGTCTAAGTTAGGGCATTCCCACTCAGAATATATTTCCACATTGAAACCAAACTAAAAGCCTTGACTCTGCACCTAAATCAGCCCACAAGAGCCCATTTAACTCAAAATTTACTTGAAGAAATCCTAGAATAATTTCACCACTATTTTTTTTTTCCTATGGAAAGAAAGATTCAGTTTTCCAATTTGTAATGTTAGAGGCTCAGCATCCTGCTAGAAGAACTGACTCTAGCAGCAATATTGGACATCAGAAGCCCCACTGAGAAATGGAGCATATAGTTCATATAGTTCTGTACTTTAAAAAGCCCTTACTATATGCTTGAATCATCTTTTTTGTTTTGTTTTTTGTTTTTGTTCTCTGGATGATGAATACCACTTAACCTTATGTTGGATCATCATGTTCTCTTTTCCATGTCTACTATCTTTGCTGTTGTTCCTTTCACTCTATCCGGATTCTGTAAATATCATTGTTAACTCTCAGCATCTGTGCATCTATCACTCTAGATATTTCATTTCCTAGAAGCACTAGAGGATAAATGGCAGTTACTTCACAGAGAAGTCAGTGTTCAGATTCAGAATTTAAGTTTCCTTAATTTTTCATGTCTTGTCATTAATAAAGGTGGTGCTACGCAGTCAGACATGATCTGCCATCTTTAAGACATGCCACCCACACCAGGGAATGTTTTTCTCCTTGGAGTCAAATCATGTACATGAACCATTCCAAGAGTTAGGCTGATAGATAATTTATATAATGTGGTATATCCAGAGAGATGATATGGCAAAGAGATATCAGTTACATACAAAATAAGTGGTACAACCAAAAAGTATTTTGGGAGTTAAGAAAATGGAACTCAGCTGGTGCTTGACTCAACCATTCAGGAATCCCTAAGTCTATGGATCATATCTCCTTGTTCATAATTTTATCTCTTCCATGCAGACTCCTCTTCCCCCACTTTACCATCTCTGCAGATCTAAATCTGACCTGCCTTAATGGCCCAGTATGTGTACACACCTAAGAAGCCTTCCCTGACAGCCCATCATGAGGTTTCTCCCCTTCCTCTCATTACCCATGTTAACTCATCACTACTTTTTTTATGACACAGTGGAATGAAAATGGATAGGTGTGTTTAGAAAACTACAAGGATGGACCCAAAAATCCATTTGTTATGCAAATGATGGGGTAGCTTGAGATTTACAGAAAAGAAAGAAGGAGGGGGAACATCTTAGATATGGTGATGGTGCTTAGAGTAGATGATGAACAAAGGCATAGGGGCTGGAGGTCAGAGGGACAGCTTTCTGGAAACGGAGGATTCCTACTGAAAATGGCAGAAGGTAAAATGTTCAAAAGTAGCTGGGGAGCAGACAGTTTGGGGCCTTTCACAGTGCCTCCAGGATGAAGAGCTTGGACTTCATCCTGAAAACAACAGGAAGCCACTGAATGTGCAGTTAAAGTAGGTATTTAGCAAGATTAATTTGGCAGCAGTATGTAAGATAGATGCAGGGGGCTTATTAAAAAAGATATTTTAGTAATATGAGGATAACAGGTACAAGCTTTAAAGGTCCAACTAGAGTGGGCAACAACAACACAAACAAAATCTGCAACTGTCCACATTTTCTAGAATTCACTTCAATTTCTGGTGCTATGTCTCCATTCTACTTGCTGAAGAAAATGTACTCTGGTCACTTCCAGGTTAAATAAATCCAGTTCCATGTTTTCTCAGGGTTGTGAATGCCACCGTCTCATGAGGGAATGGAAGGAGTGGGAAGGTGGACATAAGAGATGTTCATTTTAACTTTCTCCACACTGTGGTGGAGCCTGAACCCAATGTCACTCATCTGGTCTGTCCTCTATGTAGGTGTGGGATCACAGTCCCTCAGACAAAGGCTGGATGGTCATTGGGAGCAGAGATTGTCCACAAAGATTCCTCCTTATGAGAGTTCCCTTATTCTGATTGTGAGTCCCTTCCTTAGATAACCCTGGTTTCCAGAATTGGAGGGCACTGGGAGCCTCCAGATGCCATCCACACTGCTCTAGCCCACACGGTGCCAGGTGATTTTTCTCCAGCTATTCCTGTATTTGGGCCAGACCGTCAGGGTCACCTTGCAGCTTCTTCTCAGTGATGGGAAGATAGGTGGAGAGGTTGCGGGGCTTTCTCTCTCCTAGTTTTGTTGAGTGCTATCTCCTAGCCCTACTTTATCAGAAACACTTTCTATTCATGGGTTCCCAAAATGAGTAAGATCAATTACATCCTCTCTCAGGACTCGTAAGGAGGGAGCAGAGGGAAGGGCACAAGCTCTCACTTTCGTGTTTAACTCTGTTTCTTTTTCTCTGCCAACCTATCCCTTCATTTCCCCCTTTTTGAGCTTAAAGATTTTTTTTTTCTTTTTAAGTCTAGATAGGGGAGTCATGCATGTGGATCTGGCACTTTCAGTATTACCTCAAGGGTTTTGAACTTAAGAATCAAGAGTTTTCTGCTTTTGCTGCCACATTTTTCCCTGGTTCCCCAGTGACAATCGGTGTCTCCTGTTGAACTCTGATCTGCAGGCTTGTAGGGAACAAATGAATGACTTCCATGGGAGGAGGAGTGGACAAGAATAACCACATCAATTTGTATTTTGAAATAATTTGCCATCACATATTCATGATACTTCAAGCCTAGACTTAGGTGGAAGAAAGGATAAAAAGAAAAAATCCATTGTCTATTATTAGTGTAGAGAGAGAATTCAAAGGAATTTTTTAAGATTTTGAGCCTGAGTGAATGAGAAATGAAGAAAGTTTGGGGGATTAAGAAAAGAAAGAGCGAGAGAGGGAGGGGTTGGGGAGCAGAGACGGGTTGTTCCTGCCCCAGAGCTTGATACACCTGAACTTGAATGAGAGCAGTACAGGTAGAGTGCACATTAATTTTATTAGTCATCTGAGATTAGCAGACTCTGGGGGATCAATTCCCTTGATCCAACTACTTGAGTGGTTTGGAAATGAGCATATCCATCCATTAATTCACATTGGGGATTGTATCCAACAGGATGACTGATGTGGTCATTCGCACATGTCCAGTGGGCCACTTAGATGGGAGTCAGTGGTTAGTCATTGTTGAATCAGCAGGTTGATTAGTGAACAAAGAATAAGAACAGACGGATCTGGCTGTAGTTAGGGGTTATCCAACTTTCAAACAAGAGTTACTCTTCTTGGTCCTAGGAATTTTCCTACAATATTCCCTAGTGGTCTTTAGAGTTAGTGTATTTCCTTCCGTGGAGATTGTGAGGGCACACTGACAAATTCTACTATACTGTTCACTTTCTATATTCCTGATCTATCATCCAAAACCTCTATCATTTCCTTATGGCAGTTTGCAATTTCTTAAATTACTGCTAATCTTCCACTAGTTACATTTTAAACTGATGACTTCCCATTTCCTTTTCAAGAAGCATGCTAGACCCCTGGTGAGACTTAAAAAGCACCCTCCAATTGCTAGCAATATGTTTGTGAATCATCTCTTGGGTGGCTTATTTCCTGCAATGATTTCTGCAGATGGTTAATCTGATCCATTTTATGTTGATTCCTGTTAGCACTGACCTCTGAGCATAGTAATATCTGACTATGTCCTAAATTTAGATTCTGCTTTTTTTTGTTGTTGCTTTTTTATTAGCCTTCCTTTCTAAATTTCCATATTTCTGGCACTTTCCAGAATTTAGAAAGGAAGGTTGGAGGGGGAACTACTGACTTCTGTTTAGGGTATATTGAGAATTTGATATGTATTCCACATTGAAATAATGAGAATAAGGACACATTCATTGTGGAGGTTTAAGGGTATGAATACAGAACACCTTTCTCTTTCCTTTCTTTCCTTCCCCTGTTTTGTTTTGTTTTGTTTTGTTTTGTTTTGTTTTGTTTTGTTTTGTTTTCCTTCCCTAATGAAACATTAAGACCTAGGAACTGGGCAGAGATTTTTAAAAATCACAGCTTTATTACTCTGCCCCGGGTGCTTAGAAGAGTGTCTGAAACATATAGATACTCCATAAATACTTGGATGGACAAATGAATCACAGCTAGATTGATAGGAACAACACACCATCTTCATGGGTTGAAATCTCCTTTGTAACATTCCAGCTTCTGGCTCCTTAAAGTCACTGAAACTGACAGTTAACATCTGATAAAACAGGAGCTGTCCAGCCATGGGGAACACAGGCATAGGAAATAGAAGGAATTTTTTCCCCCAACTTTTTTATTGTGCTAAAATATACATGACATAAAATTTATCATCTTAACCATTTTTGAGTGTAGAGTTCAGTAGGATTAAGTACCTAACTAAGGACATTCATTTTGTTATGTAATCATCATCACCATCCATCTCCAGAACCTATTTCATCTTGCAAACCTGTAACAATATAACCATGAAACACTAACTCGCCATCCTCCATTCTTCCCAGGCCCAGGTCTTGGGAACCACCTTTCTACTTTCTGCCTCCAATGAATCTGACAGAGGTAGGAGATTTTTTTTTTTAATCAGCAAAATCACCACAAATAAATGCTTAATTGGAGGATGGATTCAGATGTGCAGCTGCAATAGGCTTCCTAACTGTAAACAACTCTCCAGAATTAAACTCACTCAGCTACTTGCTGACCACAGATGCCTCCTGTCCTCTTGGCTTTCCCAATGTAGGCCAACCAGCCAGGAGAGTAGGGTGCAGATTTGTAGGTTAAACCCCTCCATGGTGGGGCAGACCCTAACCTGAGCATGTTCCAGTGTTCCACCCTTCCCTCCAACTGTCCAGTAAGATGGGACAAGCCCTCCCAGAGGAGGGAGGGAATGGGGATGGAGGTGGGAGAGGTTAGAAGCCTTACTCTGATGGAATTCCCTGCATGGGGGCATAGGGCCAAGGAATGTCAGAAAATGTAGAAAGAAGGCCTAGAAATTTAATCTCATTCTCACACTAATCACTGTCCAACCAAAAAAGAGGAAAGTCCCAACTAGGAGGATTTGGGAGGACAATGACAACAAGCTGAAAGTCACATCAACCTATTGTCACGTCATGTTTAACCATCTAAAATGATAAGTAAAAGAAGCCAACTGCTCTAGAAATTTATGGCTGACAGCACTTATATATATATAAACATAAGCATACATATATAAACATATATATGTTTGTTTCTAAGTTGACTTTTTTTTTTTGGTATTACAAAAAGAGTGAGTAACAATTCTATAATCAAAGACTAAAGAGATTGTGATCTTCAAGAGATCACTTTTTCAACCCAAGTGAATCAGTGGCCTGTGTCAGCCGCTGTCTAGATGAGCTGTGTTAAAACCTTTGCAGAAAATTGAGACAGATCTGGTGGAGAGAGAGGGATGAGGTGAGCAAGCATGTTACTCATTATTAGAGTTTGCAAGACATTCTTTTCCCAGCAAGAATGGTTTCTGTCCTGTCTCAGAGTCATGGCTACCCGAAACACTTTCTAGCACATCTTTTCTCTCAAAGTTATTTAACATTGTGGCTGAAGCCAATGCCAACAAAAGATGTGCTAGCATAGGGCACTTTGTGTGGGCGCTAATGAACCAGGCGTTGGCATGGCAGGCAGCGCTCTCTTTGTCTTAGCAAAAGCTCTGATTGCTACTATAACCAGCACACTGAGAATAGTAGGTAACACGGGCATTTGGGTTTGGTTAACTTGAACTGGCTGTGAATTTTTCTCTGAATTTTTTCAAGGTCTTTTTTATATTTGTGTCAATTGGAATTCAGGGATAGTCCAAGGCTGAACATCTGACCAGCCAGGAAGTAGGAGGGCTGACTTTTTTGGGAAGATGCCAAATGACCTTACAGCTCTCAGACAATACTTGCACAGGTATTTAATCAGTTCTCCTGAGGTTTTTCTCCCCTCAGAGGATTGAATTGCATTTGGCATTCCAAGAATCTTAAAAAGAATAGGTACCTTGCTGAGGCCATGATGTGAAAAAAAACATATTTTGCATCTAAGGAAAGCTGCTCCCATACAATATAGTTTTGCAGGCCACCCATGGAGTCTCAAAAAGATCTTTCTGACTCATGACCCTTACACAGAATTCTTACACTCTTCTGTAGGAACATATGATATTTTATCTTTAAACAGAAACCAGTGCTTTCATACCTTGAACGATACCCTGGAACAACTGTTGCCTGAGACCTACATTAGGAATAATCAGGTAGAATCTGCAGCTTCTCTGCTCTTAGATGCAGATCCTGTTCTGTTTCTGGAGGGTGATGCTCAGTCTGCCTCTCTGGTTTTTTGGGGTTTTTTAAGTATTATCTTTAAAAAAAAATGTTTGTAGTTGTTGGTGGGGGGAGGTAATTAGGTTTATTTATTTATTTTTAATAGAGGTACTGGGGATTGAACTCCGGACTTCATACATGTGTGCCCTACCACTGGGCTCTATCCTCCCCTCATTAGTCTGCCTGTTTGTTCACTGCTCAGGGTGGGGAGGGAGAAGAGAGCAAAATCAGGTAAGGAAGGCCCTTCTGAGTGTCCATCCTTCTATCCTGGTACCCATCAGCCCCGATTCTCCCAGCCTGAGGGTGCTTTTTTTGAGTCTTTCTTGGGAAAACTCTGGAAAGGTGCACAAGAGCTGACCCAGTGGATTTCACTGGTGGAGGTGCGTTGCCTCCATAGGCTGGAATTTCAGAAATCTCTGAAGGCAAATCTTCTTATTAAGCCTTTTATTCCCTACAAAAACACTGATACACCTTGTACAACTGCCCTGGCTTCATTATTAGTGGACTTTTTAAGTGGATCTGCAATTCAGCTAAACAAATAGTGGTGATAGAATGCAGGCTCCAAACACTGAACTCTTGAAGCAGATTAATGCTTTGAAACCCTGAGCTATTAGGAAAGTAGT
The DNA here is from genome assembly GCF_048773025.1 of Camelus bactrianus. Lineage (NCBI taxonomy): Eukaryota > Metazoa > Chordata > Mammalia > Artiodactyla > Camelidae > Camelus > Camelus bactrianus. The sequence continues at coordinate 3,207,312 of NC_133562.1, forward strand.
CTTTGCATTTCTATCGTCCACTAAGCTGAGACCAAAAATCATAAAGAAAATGAAATAATGCATTGTTGACACTGTTTCCATTGCAGAGGTTATTTTTTCCTGGACTTGGATCTATTCTTCCTTGCACATGGTTAAAAGTTTCCACTGCACTCCAAGTGGCTGAGGACTTGGATCTTAGCTACTTTCTGCTGACCTTTGCAGAGGCAGTGACCTTTAGCTCTGGCAAGGTGGAATCAGCACCAAACTTTCAGTAAAAAGAACAGTTTTGAAATTTTGCCGCTTTACACTGTTTCTAGGAATATCACAGTTTCCTCATTTCTACAGTGAGAAAAGTAATATTTACATCACAGTAGGTATTTCAAGAATTAAATGTTATACTACATTGAAAAGTGGTTAGCTCACTGCATAACTGAACCTAACAAATACTAAATCTGACAGTGAATTGGGAGTTGCCTGGTGCGAACTCTGCCACTTGCTCACAGCACGACCTTGGGACACGTACTTAAAACATTTTAAGCCTCAGTTTCTCCATCTGCAGAACAGGAGCACAGGAACGAAACATTGTTTTGTAAAACACTTAGGGCTGTGTTAAGTTCATGATAGGTTTTTTTTTAAAAAATACCCACAGCTTTACTGATATTTAATTAAAATACATATAATTTGCTCATAAAAGTATACAATTCAGTGACTTTAAGTATATCCACAGATATGGGCAACCATCAGCTGGGTTGATTTTAGAACATTTTTATCATCTCAAAAAGAAATCCCATACACTTTTGTATTACCCTAGATTAGCCTATCAATAGCCCCCAGTCCTAAGTAACCCCTAATTTACTTCCTATCTCTGTACGTTTCCATGTTCTGAACATTTCATATGAATGAAATCATGTAATATGTGGTCTCTCATGTCTGTGTGTTCTTCCATTTGGCATAATTTTATTAAGGTTCCTCCGAGTTACAGCAGGTATCAGTATTTTAATCTTTTTTTTTCTGGCTAAATATTTGTCCATTCTATCCATATACAACAATTGTTTATCCAGTTCTCCATACATCCATTCAAATGTTGATGGAAATTGGGTTGTTTCCACCTTTGGGCTATGATGAATAATACTACCATAAACATTCATATAAAAGGTTTTGTGGGGACATGTGTTCTCATTTCTCTTGGGTATATACCTAGGAGTGGGACTGGTGCATCATATGGTAACTCTACATTTAATAGCTGAAAGAACCACAAAATGGTTTTCCAAAAAGGCCACACCATTTCACATTCTCCCTGGCAATGGACAAGGGCTCCAATTTCTCCATGTCCTTGTCATCATTCATTATCTGACTTTTTAATTCAAGCCCTCCTAGGGGCTGTGAGGTGGTATCTCATTGTGCTTTTGATTTGCATCTTCTGATGATTAATGATATCAAGCATCTTTCCATGTGCTTATTGGCCATTCTTCCTTGAAGAAATGTCTATTCAGACACTTTGCCAATTTTTAAATTGGGTTATTTGTCTTACTGTTATTGAATTGCAAAAGTTCTTTACATATTCTCGATACAAGTCCTTTTAGAGATAAATACTTTGCAAATATTTTTTCCATTCTGTTGGCTGTCTTTTCATTTTCTTGATAATGTCCTTTGAAGCACAAAAGCTTTTAATTTTAGTGAAGCCCAATTGATCTATTTTTTTCTTTTGTTATTCATGCTGTTTGTGTCGTATCTCAGAATCCTTTGCCAAATCCAAGGCCATAAAGATTTGTCCCTAAGTTTTCTCCTAAAAGTTTTATAGTTTCAGATTTTTATGTATTTTTTTCTTGCCTAACTGCCCTGGTAAGAACCTCAAGTACAAGGCTGAACAGAAGTGATGACACCAGACATCCTGATCTTCTTCCTGACACTGGGGGAAAATACCCAGTTTTCCACCATAAAGTATGACATTAGATGTGAGCTTTTCATATACATGCTTTATCATGATAAGAAAGTTGTGTTCTATTTCTAGTTTGTCAATTGTTTTTATCATGTAATGGTGTTAGATTTCATCAAATACTTTTTCTGTCTCTATTGAGAGACAGTCGTGGTTTTTCAAAATTCTATTGATATGATGTATCATGTCAATTGATTTTCAGATATTGAACCAACCTTGCATCCTTGGATTAAATCCCACTTGGTCATGGTGTATAATTCTTTTTAATATGCTATGTATTCAGTTTGCTAGTATTTTGTTGAGAATATGTATGCCAACACTCATAAAAGATACTGATCTTTAGTTTTCTTATGATTTCTTTGCCTGGTTTTGGGATCAAGGTAATACTGGCCTCATAAAATGAGTTAGAAGGTCCTTCCTCCTCTTCTATTTTTTGGAAGAGTTTGTGAAGAATTAGTGTTAATTATTAAAATATTTGGTAGAATTCAGCAGTGAGGTTTTCTGAGACTGAGCTTTTCTTTTTGGGCAGTTTTTGATTACCAATTCAATCTCTTCACTTGTTATGGGTTTATTTAGATTGTCTCTTTTTTTTAGTTGGTTTCAGTAGATTGTGTCTTTCAAGCAATTTGTCCATTTCACTTTATCTAATTTGTTGCTGTACAGTTGTCAATAATATTACTTTATGATCCTTTAAAAAAATCTGAGCAGCAAGTAAAGCAATGAAGCTAGAACACTCCCTTACACCATACACAAAAATAAACTCAAAATAGATCAAAGAGTTAAACATAAGACAAGATACAATAAACCTCCTAGAAGAAAATATAGGCAAAACATTCTCTGACATACATCCCAAAAATGTTCTCCTAGAACAGTCTACTCAAGCAATAGAAATAAAAGCAAGAATAAACAAATGGGACCTAATGAAACTTACAAGCTTCTGCACAGCAAAGGAAACCTTAAGTAAAACAAAAAGACAATCTACGGAATGGGAGAATATTTTTGCAAATGAAACCGACAAAGGCTTGATCTCCAGAATATATAAGCAGCTCATACGATTTAATAAGAAACAAACAAACAACTCAATCCAAAAATGGGCAAAAGACCTAAACAAGCAATTCTCCAAGGAAGACATACAAATGATCAATAGGCACATGAAAAAATGCTCAATATCACTAATTATCAGAGAAATGCAAATCAAAACTACAATGAGGTATCACCTCACACCAGTCAGAATGGCCATCATTCAAAAATCCACAAATGACAAATGCTGGAGAGGCTGTGGAGAAAGGGGAACCCTCCTACACCGCTGGTGGGAATGCAGTTTGGTGCAGCCACTGTGGAAAACAGTATGGAGATTCCTCAAAAGACTAGGAGTAGACTTACCATATGACCCAGGAATCTCACTCCTGGGCATATATCCAGAAGGAACCCTACTTCAGGATGACACTTGCACCCCAATGTTCATAGCAGCACTGTTTACAATAGCCAAGACATGGAAACAGCCTAAATGTCCATCAACAGATGACTGGATAAAGAATAGGTGGTATATTTACACAATGGAATACTACTCAGCCATAAAAACCGACAACATAAGGCCATTTGCAGCAACATGGATGTCCCTGGAGAATGTTATTCTAAGTGAAGTAAGCCAGAAAGAGAAAGAAAAATACCATATGAGATCACTCATAAGTGGAATCTAAAAAAAAAAAAAAAAGCATAAATACAAAACAGAAATAGACTCACAGACATAGAATACAAACTTGTGGTTGCCAAGGGGGCAGAGGGTGGGAAGGGATAGACGGGATTTCAAAATTGTAGAATAGATAAACAAGATTACACTGTATAGCACAGGGAAATATACACAAGATCTTATGGTAGCTCACGGAGAAAAAAATGGGACAATGAATATATATATGTTCATGTACAACTGAAAAATTGTGCTCTACACTGGAATTTGACACAACATTGTAAAATGATTATAAATCAATAAAAAAATGTTTAAAAAAATAAATAAATCTGTAAGGCCAGTAGTTATGTCCTTTCTTTTATTTCTGATTCTAATAATTTGAGTCTTCTCTCTTTTTTTATTTGGTTGATCTATCTAAAGACTTGTTAATTTTGTTTATCTTTTCAAAGAACCAGGTTTTGGTTTCTTTGATTTTCACTATTCTTTTTTAATTTTTTATTTTGTTCATTTCTCTTCTAATCTTTATTATTTCCTGCTTGCTTTAGGTTTTATTTGCTCTTCTTTTTCCATTGCCTTAAAATGGAAGGTTAGATTACTAATTTGAGACCTTTTTTCTTTCTTAATATAGGCATTTATAACTATAAATTTCCCTCTAAACTCTGCTATTAGCTACATCTCATTAGTTGTGATATATTGTGTCTTCATTTTTATTCATCTCCAAGTGTTTTTGGATTTCCCTTGTGACTTCTTTGATCCACTGATTATTTAGGAACATGCTGTTTAACTTCTACATATTTGTGAGTACTCCCAACTTGTTCCTGCTATTGCTTTCCAATTTCATTGTATTGTGGTTGGAGAATGTACTTTGTATTATTTCTGTCCTTTAAAATTTGCTGAGGTTTTTTTTGTCCTGGAGAATGTTCCATGTGCACTTAACAAGAATGTATATTGTATGGTTATTGGGTGAAGTTTTCTATAGATGGCTAGGTATAGTTGTTTATGTAGTATTGTTCAAGTCTTCTATTTCCTTTTTGATCTTCTACCTAATTGTTCAACCCATTGTTGGAAATGAGATATTAAAGTCTCCAACTATTGTCATTGAGTTGTCTATTTCTCCCTTCAATTATGTAAATTTTTGCTTCATGTATTTTCAGTCTGTTTTAGGTGTGTGTGTGTGTGTCTATATATATATATATATATATATATATATATATATATAATTGATATGTCTTCCTGATTGATATGTATCATTATAAAATGTCCATGTTTATCTTGAGCAACATTTTTTTGTTTTAGAGACTACTCTATTTGCTATCAATATAGCCATTTCATCTTTTGTGATTGCTGTTTGCATGTATAACTTTTTCCATCCTTTTACTTCAATCTATTCATATTTTTGAAGCTAAAGTGTGTCTCCTACAGACAGCATATAGTTTGATCTTGTTTTTTTGAATCAAATCTGACTATCTCTGCCTTTTGATTTAAATCTTTAATCCACTCACATTTAATGTTATCAATATAGTTGGATTTATGTCTACCTTTATTTATTTTTTTGTGGTTATGTCTCATGTCTTTTCTTCCTCTATCCCTCTTCTATTGCTCCTTTTTATAATAAATCAGTATTTTCTAGTGCAGCACTTTAATTTCTTTGATGACTTTGTCACTGTATTTTGGGGATTATTTTAGTGGTTGCTCAAGGGGTTTACTATGTGTATACATTTTAATTTATAAAATGTGGATGTCATTGGTTTTGGCAGGGCTCTATTTATCTTTCCCTGACCACACCCAGTTGTTAACTCTACTAATTGCTGGTATATTGCTCTGGTGGTCTCAACAATGCCCTGGAGAGTAACAATTTCATTAGTATCTTGAATCTCCTCTCAATTGCCTTTTACCACAATCTCCACTGTTCTTGAGAGCACTTTATGTTTAAATTTATCCATGTTTTGTTGCAAATGAAGTCAATACATTTGGAAAAAGATGGAGAGCTGTGGGTTTTACAGCCTGCTTCTTCCTCTAGGCAAAATCTCTAAACCAGGGTTCTGGAGTTAGGGATGAGGATATTGGGAATCTTCTTTCTGATATGGATGCTTTGGATATGAGTACTCGGTGGGCTGGAGGTGTCAGGAGGGGCAGCAGCCTGAGGTTTTCTTGGCTTATTTCTCCTAGTATCGAACCGTGAGATGAGGCAGGGTTATCAGAGTGCCAGTATTCTCAGTGAGCTGTGCCCAGGGTAGAACCTCCATCCATGAGTCATAGTTGTGCAGATGAAAGGAGCCCCCACTCCCTACCACACTTGACCAGGACCTAGTCTCAGCAACAGGAAAGCGGGGGAAAGCATAAAAAATATTGAGGCCCTGTTCCTCTCAAGAAAGCCCTTCTACTGAAGCTGTGGGAGAGAGAGTCCTGTGTTTTTTGGCTGCAGCAGACAGGAGTAGAGTCTCCATCTTGCTGACCAGGGAGAGATGAAGAGATGATTGTCTTGATTCAAATACCAGACTCTCATCTTCCTTACTAGATTATCATAGATTTTCTTGAATAAAGATTTTCTTTATTTGCTTCCTTTGCCCTTAGGACAAGCAAGTTGAGAAAGGTAAATGTGCAGAGACTTTAAATGGTTATCTTTTCATGGTAAGGGTTTAATAAATGTTAGTTAGCCTTGCTGTTACCTCTGTAACCTCTCGAAAGACTGCAAAGATTTTGAAAGCCTCTTCTAGCCAACAGTTTTCATTTTATGTTCATAATCATTAACTGCCTTAGAAAAATTCTTTGATCACACCCTATTTTCTTGTGATGCACTCAGGGGTCAGCTTTTTTCTATATACCAGGTAGAACCACAGAACCCTGGAACAGATAATGAGGAGGGGTAATTTAATATTGCCTCTTTTCTCTGGTCCAGAACCTTCACTGTCCTCGAAGCATTTATGTTTTACCCAGCTCCTGAGGGTATTTCTAGATAAAGAGTGGCTCAGTGTTACTCCCGGGTCCTCTCAAGAGCCATGTTGGTTGGTTATTTATTCATAACAGCAAATTTTCAAGAATCTTTGTGAACCATAATAATATTTCATAAACACCTTTTAACCTAGTCCATTACTATCAGATTTTTTTCAACAGTGTAACCATTAGTATAGCTACTTCACCATTCAGGGATTCTGTTGACACTATGTCAACATCACAAAGCTTATACTCTGATGTATTCAAGCTGCTGATAAACATTTTTTCTAGTGATTTCAAGTCCCAGTCACAGTCTAGTTCTCATACCTGCTTTCTGCATAAACACAGGACCTATCTTTACATGATAAGTCATAACTCTGCACAACTCCAGCACATGTAAGATCGTGTCAGGGATGTTCTGTGTTGAGGGCTTCTTCAGGTCCTTAGCAAGCATTCTGAAGTTTACAGGAGCTCAAACTGAGCTCTTGTGAATAGTACCTTTCTCACTTCCAGATCTGGCAATTTGCTATATTTTTACTTCAGAATATCATGAAGACTACCTGAGATTAGGGACTGGTGAATCTTATTTTCCAAAGGTTACAATTCCAGGGTCCATTATGACTGGAAATTGGGAAAAAACATAGAAAATAGATTTATAAACACCTGATGGAGATGCAGTCTCACAAAAAGGTAATCCAGAGAAAAAAAAGGAGAAAAGTAATGAGAGAATAGAGAAAGAAAACGCTGTCAGCTACAGAGTTAAAAATTTAAAAAACCTCCAAAATTTTGTAATTTTTAAATATTGCAAAGCAATACCTCTTGCCAGGTCAAAATGAACTCCCTTGTACTATATACTATATGATTGCTGCTCTCTGTTTATGACATTTATCTTTACGAATTCACTGAGCTCATAAGGGAAAAAGGCTAAAACAGTATTGGTATTATCTTGCCTCATTTCATGAAGAGAAATGTCAATGTCACAATAAAGATGAATCTTTTACAGAAATGTACTCCTTTTATATTATGTTATGAAATTATAAATTAAAAAAAACTGGCCTGGTTCTTCAAAATGTCTTGATTAATAAAAGCATGAGAAAGAATGTATTTATTTTTATTGAAAATTGATAGTTATGGATATTCAAGATTATTTCTATATGGCTTTGGAAAATAAATTTTGGACTGCTATATGAATTGGGGTATATTTGTTATTCACGGGATTCATAGCTAATGATCTACTGAGGCCATGTTGTATACCCACTCAGGAGGAATTCACAAGGTCTCCAGATTTTACCTCTGGCTCTCCAATCAGTTCCTGTCTCCAATTTCGTTTTTGCAAAAGTTACCATCATCTTTCAATCTTAGGCAAAGGACAGTTGCCTTTCCCAACTTGCTTGTCTGTCAAGCTCTCAGCCTTCCCTGGGATTAGAAGAGGTAAATAAATGTTTGTTTATTTTGAAAGACTTCTCTGGTAGTTGTGAGTAAGAATCTGAAATATCTTTCCTTCTAGGTTCTGCAGGCTGCACATGGAATTAGGGGACAAGCAAGTCAGTAAGAATTCAAAAGAGAACAGAGGACCAGCAGGAGAGAGCTAAAGGCTTCTCTAAAGGACAGTGGATGACTGTTCCCCAAACTGATGTGTAATATTTATTAAGCTAATATAGGTACACTCAAGTCCACCTTTCCAGTTATATATCCATTTCTGTTTATGTCATCTACAGCCAGAAATGCTCTTCATAACAATGAGAGAAAGAAACAGGTGGCTATAGGTGACCTGAATAGAATGGCAGAATCCTTGGGGTCGACTTTCTAGAGGCAATCTTGCTGAAGTGCTCTTCTGACTCCAGCTAGCTGAATCTCTCTCACTGATTGCTAATGACCAAAATCCAAGATGTTTCCCATGAGTGTGAGACACATTTGAAATTAATACATAAATATAAAGTCATTGTTTCCAGGACAAACTCTAGTATTTTATGGAAAGCTAAGTATTGTTCAGACAGCAAAACCATGAGAATACCAGTGTTAAGTTTGATTTTCCTACTGGTGGGTACCTTACCATATTTTCCAGGCTATTTCCTGCAAGCATATGCTTTTCACTTGCATCAGAAGTTCCCTCATTAAGAATGATCATGTCCAGCGTTTGCTCCAGCTGGTACTAAGCAACAGACCCACTGACTAACTGCATGAATAAGGCTTCACTCAGGCAGAAAGATGAGTTTCTTTTTATATTTTTTTCCTTCGCTTTTGTGACTTAAGGAGAGAAATGGTGTATACAGCTTATGTTCCTGGTGATTTGAAGTTGAAGCATACAACACAGACAGAAGCTGAGTATAAGAACAGAGACAAAGGGTCTATAAAGCACAAAAGCATCAAAGGAAAATGTCAGCGTGTGGTAGATTGAGAAGAAAGAGGGGAAAAAGTGGGAAGCAGCAGCAGCCATGAAGGAGAGAGGCAGCCACCTGCCTATAGCAGGGGAGGGCAGAATGATGCGGGCAGCAAATGGTACCCACAGGAGAGATGCTGAGGGCTAGCCCAATTGGGCAGAGGCTTAGGGTAACATGCCATTCTTCTGTTTTAATAACCCATTGAGCAAAAGGTCCATTGAACTAGCCTTGCAAAGTGAATACCATATATCATATTATAATAAGGAAGAAAATATTAAAATTGAGACTGCATCTCAGAGAGATGGAGGGGTAAATATTTAAGATTGTAAACATCTAGAGAGCTCAGGGAAACGGAGCATGAATCATGAGTCCTGATTTTCTCACTTTAAGAACTTGTCCACATGAAGGCAAAACGGTAAATGTTTTATCTCATAACAAATGTGGGGAAGTGATTTACCATCTTCAGTTCCTGAGAACAGATGGTCATAGATCATACACAGCAGGCATGATAAGGAAATGAAGTAAGAGGTACCTGCCTGGCTCAGTTTAGGGAATGCCATGGACACCCTATTCAAAATACCAACTTACTTGAAGTCCTTTCATTCTTAAAGCTTCACTCCCTGGTTCATGATATATTGTCCTTTGATGTTAGCAGGATCTGAAAAAACAGTCTTATAACAAAGTACTAAGTAGCAGGGAATGGGGAGGGAATGGGGGGATGTGGGGAGGAAGCCATTTGGAAAGTATAGGAAATTTCCTAGGACTTAGGAAGGGTTCCAAGCATTAAACATTTGTCTTCTTTCCTTGACCTGAATTAGATCATTATCACCATCCTTTTCTTAATGAGTATTTAATAGGAAACCTGGGGAGTTAATGTTGAAGTGTCTCAAACACATTTAATCTCACCCCACCCCCTGCCAAAGCCCTCACCCCACCATGAGCACAGGGGATATTTGGCAATGTCTGAAAAACTTTTTCAGTTGTCACACTAGGAAGGGGATACTACTGGCATCTAGGGGGCAGAGGCCAAGGATGCTGCTAAACATCCAACAACGCACAGGACAGCCCCCCAGCCCAAGGAATTATCTGGACTAAAATACCAAAAGTGCCAACGCTGAGAAGCCCTGGAACACTGACACAGTCGTATAAATGAAAGACAAAGAATTACAGGCAAATTCATTTGTTCATCCATTCATATGTCAGCAGACATTCTGTGTATGTTCCAGGCCATGTGTCAGGTGCCAAGATGCAAAGATGAGATGCACACAATACTCTCCTTTAGCAATTTGCCACTTTCAACAAGAATGACATCATATATGATTAAGCAAACAAACAAAGAAAAACATTCAGAGAAAGAGAGGTTATTCCCAGATGTGCCATCAGAGGCAGCTTCCAAAAACTGCCATGTTTCAGTGGACAGTGTTGGATGTGTGGGGGAGGATATGCTCTTTGAAGGGAGGAAAGGGAGGAGCAATTAGGCAGAACAGGAAGCAAACCCACAGGAGGGGATTGAGCAAACTGGAGTGGGAGGAGGGGAAGAAAGCAATGGAAGGGTAGTGGGGGCCGGACTGCATGATGTCTTGAAAGCCAGGTTGAGAAGAAGGCTTTGATGCTGCTTGTTCCTGTCAGTCTATTTGTTTTTGCTGCATCTTAAAGGAGAGCGAACCCATTAAAGGCATTTTGAGCAGGGATGTGCCATGATCAGAGACCTGAAGTTGAAATATCTTCCTAGCAGAAGTGTGAGATGGTAGCCTTTGAAAAGCCCCCAGGTCCCTGCTGCTCCCTGCCCTTGTCGCCTGGTGAAAGAAATGAGCACATGCTCTGTTCGTGGCCTTAAGTCTGAACATCTTACTCAGCCTGTTCTGCAAGCCCAAGGCTGCCTTTCCCACATGCTGATCTTGCCACTTATCTCCCATTTCCTTCCTTTCTTCACTGTCAGCATTGCATCTTTATTATTATGTTGTGGGGGCAGGACCTTAGGTCCTCCCAAGGACAGAATCTGTCTCCAGACCCCAGAGGTTCTCACACATTAGCATCAGAATCACTTGGGGTTGGTGGGGTTCAGGGAAGGGATTACCAACGAGTGATGACTATGTTGTTGACTGTGGTGGTTTTACAGTGTGTGCATGTGTCAAAACTTACCAAACAGTACATTTTAGATAGATGCAATTTACTGTATGTCAATTATATTTCAGCATAGCTTGTAAGAAAAAAAAAAAAAAGAATCACCTTGAGGGCTGGGGATTTTGCATTTCTAACACTCTATGAGAAGCAATGCTCTGTACTGACCTTGGAAAAACCAATTCCCTTCCTCTACCTGCATGAGTTCCAGATTTTTCTGTCAGGATCCCTCTTTTAATTTCCACTCTAAGTTTGGGAAACTAAAGTCCAGGGAGGTTGACCAACGGGCCCAGGTCACATTACTTGTAAACGGTGAAGTCAGGACTTGGATCCAGACAGTCTGGCTGCAGAGTCATGTTCTTAGTCACTGCTTATCTTAATTGCAGTATCAATGGCCTCTTTTCACTTGACCACTGAGCAGGAAGAAAGGACAGCCCTGATACTCTGAAGCTGGCCTGGCACTCGTGGCCAGGTCCTGTTCTTCTGTGAGACAGAAACAGCTTCACAGAACAATCACCTCAGCCAAAGCTACCCTTAAACCCTGGTAAAATGAGCCAAAACAAGGCCACTTCATAATTTTGCCTAAGAACAGACAAAAGCAAGGTCATTGTGCCACCACAAAATACCAAATACCCTCCTCTAACCAAAATGAATGACTGCTTCTTCCTTACCAATTACAACTCCTCCCCTTCCAGTCCCCCTTTCCCTGTGGATAAGAGTCCCTGAGACATCCAGTCACCGAAGGGCCCCCGTGTTCAACCAGTACTCAGTTCACAGCAAGATCCTGATTCCATAAACTCCTTCTAATCACTCAACCAAAGCCCAGATCCTATAGTAGGATCTGACTCCATCGTCTGAGACACCCCAAGGCTCCCCAGGGTGTGTGCCTTCCCTCTCAAGACAGTTCAATGCTCAGCTTGTCCAACTGCAAGCAGGTTCCTGGGAGGCTATGGACAGAGGGCGCTGAAGTCTCTGTGTCACGTGTGACTTCCAGCTTTCTGAAACTCTCTTCCTCCTGGTTTCTAGATACCACTGTCTCCAGATTCTCCTCACATGTATTGATGACTTCCAATGATTTCCACCTCTTGGTATTCATGTCCTTGTGTAATCCCTTTCCCTCAAGTCTGGGCTGGACCTAATGATTTCCTTGTAATGAACAGAAGACACCAACATAGGGAAAACAGGGGAAAAGGAATGTTCTTCTGAGAGTAGGTCCCAGAAGACTACAGCTTCCATCTTGGTTGCCTCTCTTGCTCTCTCATTTGCTCTCCCTGCTGAAGCCAGTTGCCATATTGTGGGCAGCTTTGTGGAGATGCCCATAGGAAGTAGGTTTCCCATGGAGAAACACAGAGCAAAATCTCAAGGAACCATGGTAGAGGTCCAAGCAATGGCCAGCCAGGAACTGAGCCTTGCCAACAAGTACTTGAGTTATGAACTGAACCCTCCCCAAGTCCAGGCTTGAGAGGGCCACCATGTTGGCTGACATCTCTGTAACACAGAGATTAATTGTTTTACAGCACAGAACTAGTTGTGTCATGGGCAGACTCTTTCCTTGCTGACTGCTGTCCTTAGGACAAAGGTTCACAATCTGACCAAGCACTGATGTAGCCATTGCCTCAGCCACAAGCAACTTCTCATAGGTTCCATAATATACCAAGGAACTTTGATGGGACTGTTTCCTTTCCCAAGAATGTCAAACATTCTGTGATGTCTTCCCAAGAGCTCCTGTATTGGAACTGTTCTTCCTCTAGGGTTCTAGGGCCCAGAGAAAGAGGCATACATCAAGGTAAGAAACATAGAGAAAGCACACCACAAGGAGGAAGTAAAGTAACTGCAGTAACACAAAAGAAAGTATCTAGGAGAATGATAGAAATTCATCAACTCCAAAGAGAACAGACTGCAGCAAAATGCAGACCTGCCCACGAAGGGGATGGAAGACATTCTTTGTAAGAGGATCAGTCTGATTCTCAGGCTGAGAGTTACATTTGTAGCTGGGGGGATGATGGCAGAAGCCTTAGGTGCAAGCTTGCTGCTGCTATTTCTGGCAAATCAACATAAGCAGCCTGAGGCAGAGGCAGATGCCTGGGGCCCTGCTCCTCTGGGTGCCCATCATGCAATAGCCTCTGGGTACATTGACAAACATTATTTTTAGATGTCATTTCTGGCTCTCAGAACTTCTGGCTATCAGAGTTACTTCACTCTCCATCCTTAAATTAGGTTTCTTCCCTGTGGAATGTCAGGGATTCTAGGATGAAACCAGACCAACTCTGCTCAGAATCACTATTAAATCTCTCTTTGACTGTCTTGTTTTTATTTTTCCTGGGAGGGGTGGCCATTTGGTAGAAGGAAGTTTCTAAAGGGAAAACCTTTGCCGAAGGCAACAAAGCTGAGAAATATTTAACAGTCTGCAAATCTAGCTGGCAGCTCCTAGACTAAAAGAGAAGAGAGTGGGCTGTTCTACTCTGGTGAAAAGGAAGTATTAAAATGCAGTCATTCAGTGGTGGAATGTTCTAGAATTGGCGGTCACCTATTGGGAATTTGGGTTAAGTTTCCCTGAGGCTTTAACAAAACTGTACATCCTCTTGGGAAGCCAGAAAAGAGGAGGACTTGGAGCAGCAGAGCATGGTGGATCTTCTTAGCAGGGTGGTGGAGATAAGGGAGAAGAAACGTCTTCCCTTCATTATTCTGATGGAAGGTGGGAGAGATTGCCTGTGGCTGAGGCAGGTAGATGTCATTAACAGTGGGAGAGCAGTCCTGCCAGGGCTCACCAGTGGCCATATGTTACTTATTTACCCGGCAAGAGTTTTGACACGAGTCCAGGTAAATTTTAAAGAAGCATTCTAATCACTGTTTAGGGCTGTAGGCAGTAGATTAGAAGAACACTAATCGTTTTTTATTGGCGGAAAGGCTACAAAAATATATTTTTATTTCAAGTAAAAAAATAAAGAACATTTGCAATTCATGACAAGAGTAATATAGCACATTAAATTGAGGTCACCTCCATACTACCACAAACCTCCTGGCTTTGAAGGAAAGTATATAATTACTTATTTCTCCTTTTTCTGCTCCTCCAACTTATTAAAGTTCTCAAACAACCTCTATTGCTATTCCTATCAATTCCATACAAAAACCCTACTCTCGGCATCTCTACCAGGTGTAAAATAATTTCTAATTTCAATAATTGTACAAATGGTAGGAAACACAAATGTGAGATTTCATAAAGTCTCAAACCACAGAAGAATTACAGTACCTAAAAAGTGTACTTCAGAGGAATTAGTGGTTAATTCTGTAGCACGGTGGAGGTCTGTACTTGCTTTTGAATGATGAACAGAATTTTCCCTGCTATTCAAAAGAAAAAGCATTGTAGTGAGAGGAAAATGCACGTGCAAAGGTAAAGGAGACTGGGAGGCAAGCAGGAGAAAAGTACAAAAAGCTCTGTACGCCATGCTAATGAGTACAGGTGACGGTGACTCAGCCAGGAGCAGTAAACACCAGAAGGATCAGAGGGCGACCCAGAGGATGAAACAGAGGTAATGAAAACAAGGACTAAAGACCAATAGAAAAATCCTGGAACTGTTCACGTGAAAGTTAATCCTCAAAAATAGAAAAGGCAGAGGTGGAGAAAAAGAGGAAAGTTTTTCTTTTTCTAAGAAAGGGCCTCTTACACTGTTGGTGGGAATGTAGTTTGGTGCAGCTGTTACGGAAAACACTATAGAGATTCCTCAAAAGACTAAAAATAGAGCTATCATATGATCCAGCAATTCCACCTCTGGGTATTTATCTGAAGAAAACAAAAGCGTTAACTGAAAAAGATATGTACTTCTATGTTCATTGCAGCATTATTCACAATGGCTAAGATATGGAAATAATGTTAAGTGTCCATCAGTGGGTGAGTGGATAAAGAAGATGTGGTAAAAATACTTACTGTATGATCCAGCAAGCCCACTCCTGGGTATATATCCAGAGGGAACCTTAATTCAAAAAGATACATGCATCTCAATGTTCACAGCAGCACTATTTACAATAGCCAACACATGGAAACAACCTAAATGTCCATCGACAGATGACTGGATACAGAAGTTGTGGTATACTTATACAATGGAATACTACTCAGCTATAAAAAATAATAAAATAATGCCATTTGCAGCAACATTGATGGACCTGGAGATTATCATTCTAAGTGAAATAAGCCAGAAAGAGAAAGAAAAATACCATATGATATCACTTATATGTGGAATCTAAAAAAAAAGACAAACAAACTTATTTGTAAAATAGACTCTCAGACACTTATGGTGAAAAAGAATATGAAAATGAATATATGTATGTTCATGTATGACTGAAGCAATGTACTGTACACCAGAAATTGACACAACATTGTAAACTGGCTATACTTCAATAAAAAATATATAAAAAGAATATAAATCAATAACAAAAGACCAACATTTCAAAAGAAAAAATGGATGAAAGATATGAATGTACATTTCACAAGAAATGAAATACAATTGGCAATTAAGCATGTGAAGAAGTGCTTAACTTCATTAAAGTTAAGAGAAATAGAGGTAAAACTACAGAGAGGTAGCGTTTTTCTCCAATCATATCATCAAATATACAATAGTTTAATAACTTAATTTCCTGAAAGGAGCACGGGGAAACAGATTCTCATGCTTTTGAGGGAGAGGGTAAGTTGGAGATACATCTATGAAGGACATTTCGGCTGTATTGAACATGCTTTTGTATTAAGTAATTACACTCCTGGAAATTCAAATATATACTAGCACATGAATAAAATACTGACTAAACAAGATAAAAAAAGTGGGGGAGAGGGGTGGGAATCAAGACTTCGTGACTTATTGGATACATGGGAATAAAAGAAAGGGAGGACCACCGAAGTCTTCTGACCTATAGTCTTCTAGCTTTATTTAAGGAAGTCAATATCCAGTTGATAATATTGATCTTGCTCATTAAATTGCAGATTGGTATTTCTGAAGAGGATCTTATTTTCTTTTGGCCTATCCAAATGGTTTAACATGGATCAAAGTTAACTTATGACTACAAGAAGAGGCAGGACATATATGACAATTATACTACTGTAGATAACTTAAAATAAGTCTGGAGTACTCATCTTTACAATCATTAAAACAAGAATATTTACAATTAAGGACTTTTAATTTTATGAATTCTGTACCTGTACAAATCGTGGAGAGAGTTCTTCTTTCAATCCTGCTAACTTCATCTAATATACACTCTGAATAAATAATTACTTATAAAAATATATTCACAATTTTCTACTGCTACTCCACCAGTAAAAAGAAAGCAAAAGAGCACTGAATTCTCGTTAAGTAAGTATCCTAATATATCAACTCAAATGGAAATTTAAAAAGAAGGGAAAAAAATCATTTTGTCCTGAAAACCCAGAATAAGAAGAACTAAGACGAAACTAATGTGAGGCATAATAAGATTTCTATTTTCTACAGACTATCACCATAAATAAATGACACGCCAATGTTGCAGAATGCTGACATTACAATGTTATTTTAATCTACTTTCAACTTTTTTTCACAAGGTGGTGTGGACAGAAAGGGACAGAGAGGCATCACTACACCTCCCGATCCTGCGGGGCTTCTAGAAAGTTCCATCCGCTCCCACTTCTCCGACTCAAAGGGTAAAGGTCCTTCAAGCGCAGCTCGCGTCTACTTCTGCACAGACCGAGGCCGCTCCTGCTCACTCGTCAGGGGCAGGAGGGCGGGTGGCGCGGCGCGCTCCCCTCAGGCCCTGGTCTCTCTCCATCTTCCAGCCCCCAGGGCCGCGGCCTGGGCGCCTGAGCTCGCCCGTCCCGCCCGCAGCCCGGCGTCGGCTGACAGGGGACGTCGCGGGACTCCACAGCTCCCCAGACACCCGCGCCACCGCCCCACAGCCGCTCCGGGACCCCCTCCCGGAAAAGCCGAACTGCCGGCCTCCACCCGTCACCTCAGAAGAGGGAACGAGGGTGACGAGATAAAACGGGGTGAACAAGCTGACTCCACCACCAGGCCACCGCCGCTTCCCCAGCCCCGCGCACCCCACCGCCCTCGGCGGGAAGGCCCGACGTGCACTCCAGAGACAGCGAGGGTCCTGAGGAGGCCCTTCCGGTCCTGCGGGCCACGGCACCACACTTACCTCACGGCGGAACCGGCTCCTTGCACCAACCCTCCGGGTCCGCCTGGCGCCCGACGTGTACCCCGCCACCCGCTGTTCCTGTGGGGACAACCTGGAAACGCCGCTGGGTCGTCGCGAGACCACCCCGCGCACAGCCTCACGGGTAGGACGCGGCGCCGTCCGAGAACGCTGAACCCGGAACGAGTAAGGTAAGGTGTACAGTATAGTGTGCCTTGCTGCTCTTGAATCGTGGATTTTTAGGACCCGGAAGAGGCCTTGGCACATTTAATAGTAAGATTTCTTACTTTGATGGTCTAACGTCATCCAGAGACTTTTTAATGTGAAAAGCATGTTAATATTTTATCTGGTGGATGAATTTCTAGAACTAATGTAGGTAACCCTGAGGTATCGTTTTAACTTTTATTTATATGGCTTGTCTGGTTGCCTGCCGGCCTTTACCTATTTCTCTTCTTCCTCTGTATTCCAGGAACTCTTTCGGGAATTAGGTGGTGCCTGCATTTAAAGGAGCTGCCCCCAGACCACACGCCAGCGATACCAGCCCCCCAAGGGCCTCATCTTCACCTCCGCAGGTTCCCGTGCATCAGCCCAGGGCACATCAGCCTTCCTACGTCTTCGGCTCCTCGGACTGCGTCAGCATCTCCACCCACGTGCAGCACCTCAACCTGGAGCGTCCTAGGGTTCAGCCCATCAAACCTCTCACCTCCTGGCTGCATCAGTCACCACGGAGTCCAAGCCTCCAGACTGTCCCGAATATGCCTCATCTGACCTCATCCTCCACCATTTCTGTTCTCCCAGATCATTCCAAAGGTCCCTTTGAAATTCATAGTCCACCATCAACAAAGTCCCAGTGGATCTTCAATCTCTTGCGTGAGTATTCCATCTCCGGGCCGTCCTGTCTTGCTCTAAGTCAGGGGTCAGCCAAACTTCTCTGGGTAGGGCTGAGGAATATGTATTTTAGGTATTGGGGCCATCAGTCTCTGTTGCCACAGCTTACCTCTGACACACTAGCACAGAAGCAGCCGCAGGAAGCTTGTAAACACATGAACATGGCTGTGTTCCAGTAAAACTTTAGTTACAAATTCAGGAGGCAGATGGGACATAACCCAGGTGTAGTGTTTTCTGATCCCCA
Organism: Camelus bactrianus; assembly: GCF_048773025.1. Classification (NCBI taxonomy): domain Eukaryota; kingdom Metazoa; phylum Chordata; class Mammalia; order Artiodactyla; family Camelidae; genus Camelus; species Camelus bactrianus. The sequence continues at coordinate 3,225,635 of NC_133562.1, forward strand.
TTCTGATGTTCCCTGCATCTCAGTTTCAAACATCTCCTGTGCTACCATCCCCTCCTGTTCTCCAGAACATCTAGTAAGCTCACTTCAGGAGTACCCCGAACTTAAAGAGATCTCAGATCACACATTGCTTCCTTCATGCCCTCCCTTCTCTCCTAGGCTGCAAGATCTAGCACTAGAAATATTCCCCAGAAAACACACAAAGCCCTTGCCCCACCTCCTTATCCTACTCCAACCCTGGCTAAACCCAAATATCCTCTAAATCAGTATCTTCTGCAGAACAATTCAGTGTGGCAGAAAAGCATCACTCACCCACATGGACTGGATTCACGACAGACACGATACAGCAAACCTGACAAAAAAAACCCTGTCCTGGTGGAGAGAAAAAACAGCAAGATAACTAATTAAAATAAATAGGAAATTAGACAGAAATTAGAGAATGATACATTCTAAGGAGGAAAAAATAAAGCACAGAGGAAGCTAGGAAGTGAGGGAGGGATGTGAAATATTAGATAAGGTGGCCAGGAAAGGCCGACCAAGAAGATGGTTTTCATGTAAAAACAGGAAGTGGATGAGGGCAAAAATCCAGGTGTGTATCTTGGAGAACATCCCAAGCTGGGGGAACACAGCAAATGCAAAGGTCTCATGATGGGAAGGTGCCTGATTCATCTTTTATCATCACAGCAAAGAGGCTACGTTTCCCCGATGATTAGTGATGTTGAGCGTCTTTTCATGTACCTGTTGGCCATTTGTATGTCTTCTTGGAAAAAATATTTATTCTGTTCTTCTGCTCATTTTAAAATTGGATCATTTTTCCTTTTTGGCTATTAGGTTGTATAAATTCTTTACATATTTTGAATATTAACCCCTTATCAGATATATGATTTACAAATATTTTCTCCCATTTGGTAGGTGGATGTTTTTCCTTTTGTTGATGGTTTCCTTTGCTGTGCAGAAGCTTTTTAGTTTGATGTAGCTTTTGTTGTCTTTGACTTTGGTGTCAAATCTAAAAACTCATTGCCAAGACTGATGTCAGGGAGCTTACCTATGTTTTCTTCTAGGAGTTTTATGGTTGCAGGTCTTAGTTCAAGTCTTTAATCCATTTTGAGTTCATTTCTTTGTCTGGCGTTAAGTGGTCCAGTTTCATTCTTTGCATGTAGCTTGTTAGTTTAGGCACATAGGGAAAATTCTGTATTGATTAGAAAGAGTTTAAAACTTCTCCCTCCTGACTTGAATTGAAATTGTACCCTCAACCTCACTAGTCCTACTCTGAAAAACTTTTCTTCATAATCCCTATCTTTAAATCATTTTACTTCAATTTGATGTAAATAAGGCACTGCATATTCATGCATTGATTTATTGCTTTTATTCTGAAGTTCCTGTTTCATTTACATGATTTCCACTCAGAAGGGGCATCTCCCTCAAGACAAAAAATAAGATTGTGTAAGTCTCTCTGATACACAATTAGGTGCTAACCCTTTATATCTCTTTTTTGCTAATGATGAAAGTGTTTCTTTCCTCACTTAAGAATTACATTCTTTCTTCTGCTCATTCAGTTATGAGTATGGATAAATATATCACACAGGGAAAAGAAATCTTTTAAAATTATATGTGTTCCTTCTTATTAAATCAGTTCAGACTATCATTTTGACAAAGGTCCAAAAGTATTAATAGACCTAATTTTCCAGAGGTCAGAGTGTGGCGGAAAGAGGATCGAAACTCTTTTTTTTTTTTTAATTTTTTTTTACTGAAGTTTAGTTGATTTACAATGTTGTGTTGGTTTCTGATGTACAGCAAAGAGATTCAGTTATGCATATGTATATATTATTTTTCATTATAGTTTATTACAGAGGAAATTTAAAAATATCTTGAGACGAATAACAGAAAGAGGACTGAGATGTAAGATGTTTGGTAAATGGCCTCGCAGGCTTGGGTGGGAAAATGGAACATGTTACATAAAGCAATGACACAGAGAGGCCGTCTGCCACACTTCACCCCAGCTCAGACGTCATAACAGATGCCAACCTTTATTAGATCTCCAAAGTACTGTTAGTTCTTCAAGCCACGGAATGTCCCTTCTTACGATTTGTCCTTCAAAGAACACATTCCTTTCCTTTCTAACTAATCACGCTCCTAAGAATGAAAGCAGTGGCTCATAGGGCAGTGTATCTTCTGACCAAATGAAATCAGGAGAGAATCAGGAGATACCGCGAGGGCATTCCAGTAGTCTCCGCAACAAAACAACCCCTGATACCTGACGGTGGCTGTACAGTTTATGAACAGAAGCCTCTATTCTAGCTCGGCACTTTTTCTCTTGTCTTTGAGATGTCACGTTGGGTTCCTGGATGAGAAAAGCGAGAACAGCCTTGGGCATCACATCCAGGCAGTCCCATTGTTCACATACGACCGTGGATTCTCTGAACTAAGAATGCTATACAGCTGTTAGAAATGAGTTTCCCTAAATGAACTTACTTACAAAACAGAAACAGATTCACAGACATAGAAAACAAACTTAGGGTTACCAGGGTGGAATGGGGGGAGTGGAGGGATACATTGGGAGTCTGGGATTTACTATATATAAAATAGATAAACAGCAAGGTCCTAGTGTAGAACACAAGGGACTATATTCAATACTTTGTAATAGCCTATAATGAAAAAGAATATGAAAAGGAATATAAATGTATAACTGAATCACAAGGCTGTACACTAGAAACTAACACAATATTGTAAACCAACTATATGTCAATTGAAAAATAAAGACGAAGAAAGAAATGTGTTTCCCTTGTTACCCAACACCCTGTTTGGGGTCATTAAAATACTATTTTTTTTTCTAATTTAGTAATATAGACTTATTACTTAGCAACTACTTATGTAGAACAAATATTAGGTTCATTTATTAATCAGTATAAGAATGTGCTGTTAGGCTGTTTTTAGCTTTGGCTGCTACTTACATTTAAAGACATCAAAGACAGAGTCAATGAAAAAGGCACTGTATTTTATTATTATAAACGTCAGGGGAAACTGATGGATTGAGTTTCTCTGACTGCACAATGGAAGAAAACCTTATTAGAGGTAGCCTTGCTGGGATTAGGTCATGTATGCACTGGATAGAAGTTCTCTTGTACAAGGTCCAGGGCTGGGAAACTCGGCCATGCATGTCTGAATGGCTGAACAAGTGAGTCTGGAGGGAAGGCATGAGACTGAGAAATGGACCGCGTGGTTGTGTGGTGATCTGGCCAGTTCAGGACACTTCTTCTCAGTTGCGTGACCCTGGGAATAGCTCAGAGGGCTGTCCTTTGAGGCCACCGGCAGTTAGGAAGACACTGCCGAGTGGATGGCTTTTTGTCCTTTTATTGTATTAAAGGGACCTGCATTCCGCCTGCTCTTGAAATGAAATCTAAGTAATCATGAAAGGAAACAGACTGATTCCATTTTTTTCCAATTTGGAAAACACACATAATACGCAAAATAATTTGTCCTCATTTTAAAGGATGAAATCAAATTCAAAAGAGCAAGAGTTCAGACATCAGCACTAACTTTCTCCAGAGACATGTACATAGCACACTTGATAACATTCAGTGCCTGGTTCTGTCGTTCTGTTACTTAGAGTTTTACCAAGGATGGTTCATGAATTCAGTGCCTGTTGTTTGGGAGTCACATTGGTCCCAAAAGTTCAGTCCTTTAAAGATTAATTCCTAATCTCAAATTCCTACAGCTGTCTTTGCTCACCCTGGTGAACTAAATCGGCTTAAATTGTATACCTCCTCTTAATTCTATGTCAAATTATTTTTTCCATTCTTTTATGAAAAGATAGGAAAAGGATTCTCAGCAAGTAAATATGATCAAATGAAATATTTACATAGCAATTGTTAGGAAAAAAGGACTTTTGGATTTTTGTTAAAAGATGATATATACACTTTTAATTAAATCTTGGTCTCTCTGTGCCTGGTCTGCTTCCATTTCCTCCAATTAACTAAGACATCAGGAGCTTATAGTTATTTATAAACATTTTTAGGGGATCTTATGTATTTGGGGGTTAGATTATTTGATGAGGAGCATTAGTGATTCACTGTATTATTAAGATGAAAACTTACCTTGGAAAACAGCCCTTTGCTACACTACTCCGATTTCAATCAGGTCTTGACTTCACTTCAGCCATCATGTTCCTCCTACCTCAGGAATCTGCCAACTATGGGCCATAGTTATTGTATAACACGTGAGCTAAGAACAATTTACATTTTTAAATGGTTTTTGAAAAGTCAAAAAAATAATATTTTGTGATGCATGAGAAGTATTTAAAGTGCAAATGTCGATATCCACAAGTAAACTTTTGTGGTACACATTCATTCTTATGCCTGTGTATACCGTCAATGGCCACACTCAGACTATGATAAGAGAATCAAGTCATTGCAACAGAGAACTAGGGCCCACAACGCCTGAGAGCTTCATGATCTGGCCCTTTCCAGGACAAGTTGGACAACTTCTGCCCTATTATGTTAACTTCTTTTATGCAGATAATCTTGCTGACTTCCTCTCTGTTTGCTGGCCCCTGCTAGCATCAGTGAACTTTGTGTCAGACCTTAGCTCCTCGCACTCTATGAAGCTTCTGTTCATGTTAAAAGCCTGCACTGAATTTTCCTTCCCTTGATGCCGAAAAGCCACCCTCAAACAGAGGGGCTGCAACGTGGGACTCATACTAGCCAAGTAGCGTGCCTTTAAGATGTCCCCAGTGATACAGCCATTCCCCTGGTGATGCTGGCATCCACACACCTGTGTGCTCCCCTTTCACATGGTACTAGGGTTGGTGTTTGTGAAAAGGAGAACAAAGTGGATGTGATTGTATCCATTTCTGAGATTTCATTATAAAAGACGCTGTGGCTTCATTTTGACCTCTTTCTTGCCCTCTCACCTGGATATTCCTTGGCTTAAGGAAGTGATGCTGTAGTCAACTCTGCAAGGAAGCCTGCATGGAGCAAAGCCTCTGGCCAGTGTCACGTGAGTGAGCCCGACAGCGGATGCCCCAGCCCTTGACAAGGACTCAGAAACTGCAGCCCCAGCCAACAGCTTGGTTGCAACCTCACAAGACTCTGAGCCAGAATACCCAGCCAAGTCAGTCATGGCCCCCCGATCCTCAGAATGAGTATAAGACAATAAATATTTATTGTTTTTTAAGCAGCTGACTTTGGGGCAGACTATTACCCAGCAAAAGACAACTAATATGGAACTTAAAATGCCTTACACTGTCTGCCCCACGACACTATCTTTTTTCCCCTACTCTGATACCCAGTCTATTTCTTTTTTTTTTTTTTAATGTGATTTTCTTTCTCCTTTATGGCCTGGCTCCATCTATGAACCTTGATTTTTGAAAAATTGCCCTGCCAGGGACTTTATAAGTTCAGTATAGACACTTAATTCCCTCCGATCCCAGGATAGGAATCTTTCTAGGATGTGAATGTCAAGGTCTCTCAACCAACATTTTAGATAGGAAAACAAGGAGAAAAATTCCCCAGTGGAAAATGCTTGTTATGTCTTTTTTAAATATTCTTGCTAATATCATTATCTTACGTTCAGACTTTCGTTTGGAGAAAATAAGAAATATAAAAGAATTTAGAAGTAGGGAGGAAATTTAAACATGGTATAATTTGAATTACCCAATTTATTCATGATAAAACAAGGTTCCCAAAGTGATTCAGCTAATTAGTGGGTCCTTTAATGCCATGAAAGACCGTTTAAATGTAAGAGGTCTGTGATGGGTCATTGAAGCTTTTCGTTGGGGGGATACAGTGATGATTTTCTACGAATGTCCATCAAGCCCTTCTGCCTGACTGAGTCCTGGTGGATTACCAGAGGCTGGACAGTGAATCCAATGGACCATTAGTATGACTCAGATGCTTGGGACAAGTAGCAGCTATGAGATCTGAGTATCCAGCCTCTATAAGAAAACCTAAGACATTTTTTTTTCTATTGATGATTAACTGTATTTTGAGTCTGTGAATATGTATTTCTTCTATTTTTACACAAAGAAAATAAGACTAAATTGACTCTTGAGGGAAAGAAATCAAAACAGGCTGACCGTCAAAGTGTAGACAGTGAAAGGTTTTGATGTGAAGTCGGTGGGGAGCTCGGCAAGAGTAGGTATTAGTGTCGTACTCTGCATACTTCTTATTCTGAATCTTTTACGGTAAGAATTTGCTTGCCATTTCTTGTGTAATTTACCCAAGGTTTTATGCCTTTTTACCAAAAAAGTGGCCCAACTGGTCAGAACCACTTTAGAAATCAAGTTGGAAGGTAGAATTTGTGATTGTGTGTTTCAGGTACACAACTCACACAGTTGTCCCTGTCCCAAATAAGCACACGTGCATTATAGTCAAGGAAAAGCCCAGACAGCCTAGAAATCAAGACATACGCCTAGAGAGAAGTGAGTGTCCCAGGCAATACATTCAAACACAAGTGATCCCATGAGAAGAAATGAGGTTACCTTATGGCTTAAGAGATTTGAATTAACTGTAGTGAAAAGCTTCTCCATGGTAGAGCTATTAAGAGTAGAAAGGAAACAGTAACAGATTATGCAGGCAAACTGGGAGTTTTTCCTTTGGATATTTTACAAATGCAGTTAAAAAGCACTTGTTTCTGCCTAGTTAGATATAGTTCATCTGTGGGTTGAATTCGTCAATATTGTTTCTATTTGGTTAGTAGAGAAAAACTAATAGCAACTTTGAGTGTCATGGTCAACATGCAGTCACTTTTAAATAAAATCAAGATGGGTGATAAATTTGTGTGTTCCTGGAGAATTAGCTCAAATCTGATTGCAACATCTCTCATAAATATCTTCACTTGATTATTCACCTATGGTTCAAGTTCAGACCTTCAAATCTTTTAAATGTTTTAAAACTTAGCTATATTTCCCATTTTTTTCTATAATGGACACAAATCTCTTTATGTAATTAAAAATATAAACTGCAAAGAGAAAAAAAGACAAATTCCTGGAAAACTTAATACACCAAAATCTCCCTATTTGGGACTTGTTGGGAGAAAAAAACCATTTCACTTTAAATGAATTTAAAACCTTAAGATAAATATAACACATAACATAAATGAGGATTAAAAAAAGTTGTTTTTAATGAATAAATAAGAATTATCTGACTCCAAAAACTATGTAAGGCATGCTTGTTATTATAAATATTTTAAACATTTTATCTTGATTAAGCTAGTAATTTATACTAAGAGTAAAAGGAAACAGAATTGTTTGGAAAATCAGGCCCTAGCTACACTTAATCACAATTTTGAAGTAGGCTCTGTATTCCTGTGGTTGTACTTCGTGGCTATCTTTTTCTCTGTGAAGTGACCATCTTTGTTTCTGATTCTGAATGAAAAGGGAGTCAGACGAAGGAATGAGGAGCAAACACCAAGCACAACTTCTGCAACGAGAGTAGCAAACCAAAATGTCAGCAATTAAACATCCAGAGTAGTCTTCACACATGATGGATTAGCGGGCAGAGCTGATTTGCTTTAAAATTCATCCCTCAAGGAATATATTCATCACTCCCAGATGCTTACATCCTGGTCAAGAAAAGCTACAATAACAATAACCCAAGTTAATCCGAATATCATATTGAAATCCTGCTTATTACATAATGTTAGAAACTACTGAAAATAACAGCTTCATTTGAGACGTTTCAACTCCCCCCTTTTTGTGTTGTGATTTTTAGCTGTGATACGATCTTTCCTGTTTAATTTGCTTTAGCTTATTTTCAATTATTAGCTCAGTAGCCATATTAATATTTACGAATTAAGCCATTAGGTAAATGGTAGACTCACAACTATTTAACGCTTTATTTTTATCTTTCATTCTTAGATGCTTTCTGCCTTTTTTAAATGAATGAGCATCTATTCCTTTTACGATAAGAAAGCAAGCTCCATATGATGGGTGAATAAAAGAACAACTGATTCAGAACCTTGTGGCTTTCAGGGGAGGGCTTCACCAGCTAGGCCAGCCTGAAATCCTGTCTGCAGAGAGATTTTGGGGGAGGGCTTTGTCCAGCCATCTCCCCCAGAAGAAGCTCTAGGCTACAGTGAGCCTCCACCCCTTTTTAGGGTGTGCCAGGCATCACTCCTACATTTCTCAAACTCCAGGAGCCAGGAAGAGGAAAGAGCTGGTTGGATACTGTCTCCCTCTCCTCCCCTTCTCTTTTTCCTCTGCCTCTTCTTTAATGAGGAAATGAATATAGTTTTTAAAAATTCCATTAGAAAAGTATTGCCAGCACACACACAAAAATGTACGTGTGAGTCCATTCACTCATTCACGCATTGATTCATTCGTCTGTATTGGTTGCCTCCACTGGGGGAACTGGGAGGTCCCGGGAGGGAGGGAGACTCGATTTCCAGTGTGCACCCTTTGTACCTTTTGACTTTTCCACCATATGCATGAAATATCCATTCAAAGAAATAATTACCTAAAGAAAACTAGGTGGTCTATGTATTCTTTCCTAAATACTCCTCCCAAGACATTCACATGGTTTGCTTCCTTACTTTATTCAAATTCTGCTCAACTATACCCTTATCAGTGAGGCCTTTGGCCCACCCCTCAGCCTTTCTCTTTCTTTTTCCCCCACCCAGCTCTTTTCCCTTCCCCTGACATAACTTCTGGTACCTTATTTGCTTAACATCTGCATCCCTGATGACTGGTATTTAAATTCCATGAGAGCAGGGACTTGGTTTTGTTCACAGCTATGTTCAGGAGCCTCGAATAGTGCCTGGCATGTGCTGGGTACTTGATATATATTTGATAAATGAATGAATGAATAAATGACTTTCTAGCCATCCTTTTCCTTTGCTTTCTGCATCTACTCCATCACTAATTTCTGTAAATTCTTCACAGGGCCTTTCCTTTTCCTGTTCATCACCACAACCCAATGCATCTTCTGCCTGGAGACAGGTGTCCCAACTTCTCCTCCATCTGCTCTCAAATCTACCCTGACAGTGATGTCAGTTGGTACCACCCCTCCCCCTGCTCCAGTCTAATATTTGAAAAGCCAAATTACTCTCTATTGCCTTTAATATAAGTACAAAATCTGTAGCTTGACTTTCAGTGGACTTCACACCATGGTATTAAATTCTTTTCCAACTTTCTTTCCAAATATTCTCCTAAATGTGCTGAGTCATGCTGGTTCTGCACCTTTTATAAAAGGATGTTGCCTATAGCCTAAAATAGACAGGATAGCCTATTCTCAATGGTCTGACCTTTAAGGGTATAACACTTACCCATTCATAGAGAGATAAAGAATTGTAGAATTGAAAATAACATTTGTCTTGTTGGAGATTTATAGGAACATCATAACCTGACCTAGGTGGACAGCTGCAGGAACAAAGGATTCCGACACCAAGAAGCTGGCAACAACCAACCACACCCCCTCCCTTTTTAGTATAAAAGGAGCCTGAATTCTGACTTGGGGAAGATGATTCTCTAGGACATTACTCCCCATCTCCTCAGTCTCCTGGCTTTCCAAATAAAGTCATTATTCCTTGCCCTAACACCTCATCTCCCAATTTATTGACCTATCATGTGGTGAGCAGTATGAGTTTGGACTCAGTGACATTAGCACTATCTTGCCTCCTGGCCTCAGTTGGTTTGACTAGGGGTCAATATTGAATTCATGCTGGGCCAATGAGTTCAATCCCAGGGTGTTAGGGCTCAGTTAAGGAGAATTTGAGGGGAGAAGGAATTTCAGTGTAAGAGCAGTAGGACAGAAGCCCTGCTATCCGGAGAGAACACTCTGTTGGAAAATCTGGAGGAAGTTGGAGTGTGATGGATGTGAGGGCACCTGGGGCTCAGTGGGTTCCTAGCTTAGGGGCTGCAGACAGGCTGCACGCTTAGACACCCTCCATGCCTCAGCAGTTGGTGCAGAGCCGTGCCGTGAGCAATGATCTAGTTTCAGCAAAACATCATCATCTCTCACATTAAATTAATGATGTTAATTTGAATGTTATTGCTTTTGTAGTTCTACTGGTAATTAATTTGTGAATTTGTTTTGGTTTTATAACTGTAAACGAGCCATGATCATAAGAAGTTTATACCTAATTTATGTTTCTTTATATTTGACTAGCAATGTGGTAAAAAAAAAAAAATTCGTATCAACCCCTAGCAGGGGGGGTCCCTTCGTTTCTTAAAAGTGTCTGTGTCGTCTAACTTCAGGCGGAGAAGCGTCTCCAGCTCAAGCCTGACCTCGCAGAGCTGGCTCTTGAGCCTACCGTTAGCCTCGTACAGTTTCCTCCCCGTTTGGTACCATCTCATTAGGGTGCGGTTCTGATGCCATTTTTCATCTCGATTCTGTCATCCAATCGATTGCAGGATTGGAAAGGATGTCACCAGTCATTGTTCTTAGTCACATGCAGCAAAATCAAGTCCAGCTGATGTGAGCAGAGAAGTAATTGATTACAGGGATTTGGGGTGGCCCAGAAGTTCACTGGGAAGACTACAGAACCGTGGACCATGCAAGGAAATGGGAGGACGATGCTGTCCTGTGTGCCTGGATGGTGCAGTCTGCCGGGCCTCTGGCCCTGGACGGCAGACACAGGCCCTGCAATGTGACAGCACTTTCCAGAAACCCAGCAAGGATTGCCAGTCACTTCTCTGAGCCCTCATCCTCTGGTTCAAAGCTAAGGGTGTGGGAGCCTGAGCGGCTGGGCGGAACTCACCTCCCAAATCCTAGCTGCAAGGCAGGCTAGGAACACAGGCATCTGGTACTTTTAGGATCTGATGTTGGAGGTAAGCCCTCCTCCCATCAGGGTTTGTTATGTAAGCAAGTCTCCAAACACATGAAGGAGGTTCAGATGCCAGGCAGGGGGGAAAAAGACAAATTTACACTCTCCATGCCTTTTACATCTTTATTCAAGTAATTGTCAAAAATGCTGAATAGGACCAGGATGAAGATGGCTAGAGGGGGCAAGAGGCCTGCCCCCTGCCACTCTGCCCACATTGGTGACCAGCAGGACGATTCCACGGGGCACGGCCAGGCAGCATCTGACACTTGGCCCTGCTCTCTGCCTCAACCACAGATCATATTTTCTCCCAAAGCCACATCCACGCGGGGAGGAGGAGGCAGGAGCTAGGCGGAGAGCATGTTAGCTCTTGTTTCATTTGTGTTCTTTCATCTGGCTTGATGCATTTCCAGAACCATGTAAATCAATGGCTTTTTTCATTACTGCAGTAAAATTTGCTGTTGTACCTGACTCCCGGAGGAGTTGGAACATAAGCAGAGCTTCTAAGATTCACACTTCACCACACTCTGGCTCAATGTCTTTGTTAAGGCTCTGATCATTTCCCTTTTGATCCACCCATTTGCTGGGAAGGAGCCGTCCCGGTCTGCTGGGGGCCCTTGCATGGCAAACCCTCTGAGAAGACCCTCGTAGGACCTGTCGTTCTTGTTTACTTTGGCTCATCCCTCAGTCACACCTTACGCTATGCGAACTTGCCAGACTTGACAAAGCACTAACGCAGGGAAAGTCCAGGGCGTGTTTGTCAACACAGTTGTCTTTACAGAACCGCTGTAGTGGGGAGGGTGTAGCTCAGTGGTAGAACACTTGCTTAGCATGCACAGGGTCCTGGGTTCCATTCCCAGTATCTCCATTAAAAAAAATAAGTAAATAAATAAATAAACCTAGTCCGCCCCCCTTGCCAAAACAAAACAAAACAAAAACCGAACAAACAAAAGAGCCACTGTAAAGCCAAGGTGGGAGGTGGGAGGCTGATGAGGGCACAGGAAATTACATCAGCAGTCCCAAGTGGCTAGTAGCTGGTCAACTAGAACGAAGCTATGTTTCCTTTTGGACCAGAATAAAAAAGGGGGGAGCCCAGGAAACAACATTTTCCTTCACGTTCAGGAGAGAATGGTAAAGGAGCAGATGTCCAGGGAGCCCAAGTGTTAAATAAATGTATCTAGACAAGCTATGTATATATATTTTTACAAACAATAATGGATCGATGAGATTTATAAATAGCAACTGTAATCTTAGACCAAAATCCAGGCAATCTTACATTCACATGGAATGAGTTATAAAAACCAAAGTCTAAATATGGTGGGGAGGATCCCAAGAGAGCTGAAAAATATAAAAATGCTTGAATTATAGCTCCTCTGGGGATGCTTGCCCAACAATCCTGCAGGCTGGCCAGAGCCTTCATAGGGTAGGAGGCAGCTGCCAGGACCCAGGACTAGGGCAAGCCTGGCTGGGCATCCTCTGTCCTCAAGGATGTGGTCGCATCTATTCAGTTGCACCCATGGGGCAGAAGGGCAAGGATGGGCTGCCCACAGAGCCTCACATCTTCAAGCTGAGATGATCTGATTCCCAAACACTAAAGTAAGGGGCATTGTCTGATCCATCCTCCCTCCACTCCAGCCACATCTACTACTCAGCCTGGAAAGGAGGATGGGCCCACATAGGTTCATTCTGTGGATAACCAAGGCATCTTCTGAGTTGAAGTGACCACAAACTGTAGAAAGATGCCCAGCCAGGTGTTAGTATTTAGTTATTAGCGAATGTTAAAATGTTGGTCCCTGATAGGACTTCTTAATTATTCCATATAGAACTTGTATCTGGATTAGGCCTTTCAGTGTGAATGGAGCCTTCACTGGAAAATGCCTGACCTTTTAAGCTGGATACAAAGGCAGCTCAGCATTTGTTTGTTGTGCTCATCATTAAATACTGAGGCACTTTGATAAGAAAGCCTTTTATCCATCCTTGTTTAATAGAATTGGAAGCAGAGAGATAGGAGAGCTGAGCCACTCAGGGTCACCATTATCTGGTGTCAAAATACTTGGATAATTAGAATGATTATTCTTAAATACACTATAGGTAAATTAATCATGTGGAAGTGACAACAAATTTGTTCTCTCTTCCAGGAGAAGCAAAATGAAAATTTTTGACATAAGCTGATAAGAAGCCAAGCCAGAATTCTCTCTCCGAGATACTGGGGTCACTACCATCTGTCCTGGGCCCTCCTGTCCATGCCTTTTGTTCTGATGACATTGTCCATCTCATCAAGTTCAGGAAGCAGAGAAGGAGCTCAGAAGATTCTTGCAGTGAAGGCTGGTGAGATCTGGTCCCTTTCCCTGGATTTTCTCTCAGCCCCGCCATTAACTTGGAGTCAGGTCCCCGTGGGCAGAGGGCTTACGGAGTCCTGGCTAAGCAGTCTCAGACTGGGGCCCCATCTTTGCCAAGGGGCTGTGGACCTTGGAAAAGTTAACTTCCAAGTTTCCTTCCTTGTGTAATGAGGACAGAAACAGGCCCGACCTCATAGTTTGTTAATAAGAGAATTTATCAGGAACGCTGGTCAGAGTGCATTGCACAAAGTAAATTCTCAATAAATGGCATTTGCGATTATTTAAATAATCCTCTTTATTGTGCCCTTTACTTGGCAAAATGAGGGAGAAGACGTAAATACACTAATGGTCAAATATTTCTGTTACACATATGGAAGGAAGAGATTCTCAGATGTTTAGGAAAGAGTACTCAGTGCTGTTTTGTTTGTTTGTTTCAATACAGGGCTTAGTACCATATTCTTGAAAGCAACCCGCGTCACACCATCACTGCAGAGCACAGCTGTACTTGCCTAGGAGTTGCTTGTGGGGCTCTGTTCTGCAAATAAGCACAAGTCCAGTACATCCAGGTAATTCTTAGGTATTTCATCTGGGTATAACCTAGTCTGGACTTTCAAATTTTGTTTCCAAAACATTTATTTTTCCTTCTTTGTTAACTCTGATACCACAAAAATATAATTCTGAGTAGAAAATCATCTTATTTAGTTTCCTAGAACACTTTTTTATTTGAAAAATATCCTTTTACACAAAAAAGTACATTTTGACAATGATCAAAACAAACAAAAAAGGATGGAAATGTTTTGAGGGGTGAGATGCTTTTACTTTTACTAATTTATTCTTCAATCAAATGGAGTTTTTCAATTATAGAGTCATCCTTAATGTGGGAGGGGTGAGAATTCTGTTAATGTGATGATTTTAGAAACGTTCAAAATTTTTTAAATGACGAAAACGACTAAGTCCTCTGCTTAAAAACAGTCATGTATTTTCATTTTTCAGCCTTTAGAGCATCTCATTTTATAACTTTAGGCCCACTAGTTTCTAGTTTCTTTTAGTCTTTTATGATACTCCAGAAATTTATGCCTAGCAACCTTCCAAATCCAAGGTCAAGTCTGTTAGAAGACATCTTTCTAAGGATATTGTCCCAATAGATGGACACTGTTAGCATAAATTTAGGTTATGCATTTTCATAACATATTTAAAGGTTCGGGGGTTCTGAACATTTCCCTCAATTAATAAAATAATTTATACCAATTCCAATTCATCCCCCAAAATATTTTGATGGCTTCCAAAAAAGCTTTTTACTAGAGATAGAATTAGGAAAAAAATGAATTCCGTAAGATTTAGTCTAACTGCTTCTAATGTTACTGCTCTCAGCGTCCTCACAGTGAAAACAAAAAGGAAAATGAGATTAGTCACAATATTCACATTGTTTTAAAATCTAAATGCCCAATAGTTGCTTATGAGGAACACATTTTGTCCTGGTCCTGAGGCTTGAGAGAAAATTTGCCATTGGATCTCAAGTTCAGGGTCAACCATGTATCTGTGTCTCTTCCCCCTTCTCAGGCAGGAGGTGTGATGTCCCCCACTGAGGAATCGCAGTGTTGTGAGTAGTAATGACTTACCTCATTTAGTTATGCTGCTTCTCATACAATTCATAGGCTTAAATTTTTTTTTTAATTTTTTTGAAGAATGCAATGGAAAGAGGTTAATAAGAAGCAAATTTCATTTCACAGTACAGGTCCAGTTAAGGAAGGTAAAAATAAACCAGATTCGATAGTGTCTTATTCAACAAAATGTGTTTAAATGGCAACCATACAACATGATGTTCCAGCGTGTTCTGGTAATTTCTGAAATTTTACCCCCCCAAAGGATACTCTCTGGTGATATAGAAACAATGAGAAGATTGTAGAACAGGAACAGATATTGTCTTCATTATTTGAAAATATAGAATTCTAAAATAAAAAAAGAATGATGCTTGTAACTTTTTTTTTCAAAAATATTTTTCTTATGTGGAAAAAATTACTTGCTCAGCAACAGACCAGTGTAATGCACTTCAAGTAAAAAGCTTCTTATACCTTGGCTTAAACCAAGGATTTCCCTAAATGCATTACGTGATTTTTCATAATGACCGTAAATAAGAAGGAAAATGAAAAACCATTAGTCTCGCTTTTGCACTAATATATGGCGTTAGCTGTGGACAGTGATGCCGGGTTCAAGTCTGATTACTTCTATTTCATTTCTGCTGTTTTTCTATTCTCTTTATTGTTTTGTTGTCTGAGCTTCCAACCATTTCCTAAAAGATGCAATATTTCTTTATCAAGTAGCAACAGAAACAATGCAAATAAACAATTCCTTACAAATTAAATGAAGCCAGTCCTCAGAGAAGAGGGAAAGCAGTCATTGCTCTCTCCTGACAGCAAGAGAGCAGGGTGAGTAAAGAGACGTTTAAATAAGGAAGAAGACTCAAACGTAGGTCTTTCTGATTCAAGTCCTCCTGCTCAGGATTCTACTCCCACATGGGAAATAGATTCTGAAGGTATGAGATTCTGCAAAGTGTCCACAAACAGGTTGAATCTTTCATTTCCTCCTGCTTTTTCCTTTTCTGGGTAAGAACTTTAAAGGTTTATCATAGGCTATAAAGACCTCTTTCTCTTCTTTTTTTTTTTTAATTGAAATATAACTAACATATAACATTGTGTAAGTTTAAGGTGTATAACGTGTTGATTTAATACATTTCTAAGTTGCAGTATGATTAACACCGTGGCTAACACCTCTGTCCCATCACATAATCATCATTTATTTTTTTGTGGTGGGAACAATTATGATCTAGTCTCATAGTACCTTTGAAGTTTATACAATAGTACCATTGACTATAATCACTACAATGTACATTCGCTCTCCAGGATTTATTTATCTACTCATTCCAAGTCTGGACCCTGAGCAATACCTCCCCAACACTACTCACCCTCCACCAGCCTCTGGTAGCCTTGTCCTACTCTCTTATTTCTTAATTGGTCTCAAGTTTCAAAGTGCCTCAGCTTTTACCCATGACACTCACAATATTAAAGATTATATTTATGGAGACTTTTTATTCATACTATTTTTGGAAGGCCTCAATCTGTTTTGTATTAATTCTGGGAGGGAACTCTGCTTTCTGACATTTTCTTGAATAGTTGAAACATGAGAGAAATAGAGGTTTGCAAACTATTTTTTGCAGGATGCTATTCTCAGTTTTGGAAGGAGGCCAGTGGGTACTACTGATCATTCAGCATCACTTTTCCCCAGGACACAGATCTGTTGAGTTCATTCACTCACCAAATACATATGGAGTTCCTACCATGTGTTGGGCACTATCCTGGGTGCTGTGGGTGTGTCAGGGAGCCAAACGGACAGAAGCCTTGCCCTTGGAGAGATGGTATTCTCCTGGAGGGAGATGATCAGTGCCCAGATTATAAAGAGTAAGTTCTATGGTGTTTTAAAAGGTGACCATTGCTCAGGGAGGAAGAAAGTACTGCAGGAGGGAGCTAGGTTGCAATTTTAGATAGGTTGGTTCAGGGAGCCTGACTCGGAAGTGATATTTGAGCAAAGACTTGAAGGAGGGGAAAGTGAGGGGCACATGGTTATCCTGGAGGATGGGCAGGTCAGCTGAGGGAGCGGGAGGACTGGGGGAAGCAGCCGGGGGGCTGGTGTGGGGGTGGTGTCACAGAGTGAGAGGGGAGGCTGGAGAGTGCAGGGAGGGGTACCCACTGTGGGGTCGCTGTCTTTCTCTCCGAGTGATGTGGGAGCCATTTTAGGGGTTTGAGCAGAGGAGAGACCGATCCAGCCTATGCTGTAAAAGGAACATTCTGGCAGCTGTGTTAAGAATAGACTAGGGTGGGGAAAAGTTCAACTCTTCCTTTTCTTCAGAAACAGTTCCCAAAAAATCCATTATGTCATTGATCGTGTCACCGAAGATGGTTGGGTCCAAGGAGGTCTCCCCAAGGTGACCCAAGTGATATGAAGAAACCACCCATGGTCCTCATCAGGCCGAGAACCATCTGGGCAACAGGAAGAGAGACTTGAGGACAGGGATGAGCTGGGTGTGTCTGAGGATGGAGGAGCAGGCAGCAGCAGGGTTGAGGGGCAGGCAAGGAAGCAATTGCATTTCACATTCAGGGCAGAGACAGTCACTGGAGGATTCAGAGCAGGACATGGATGTGGTCTAATTTACACTAAGGCCAGAGGATGGCAGGATTTCTTACAACATAAAAAGCAAACATAGAGGAGAAGATTTCTAAATCTCGCATTTGCATCAAAACATTCTGTTATCTAAAAACATGATTTAAAAGGTGAAGCAACAACCAACCAGAAAACCCGCCAATGATTAGTATCCAGAATAAATTTTAAAACTTTCCTGTAAATCAATAGAAAGGGAAAAGTCAATAGAAAAGGGGTTGAAGATATGCATAGAAAAATGGAAGTCAATAAGCAAGGTGCTCACTGTGACTGGTGTTCAGATTTTAAAAGGCACAGATACTATTTCACACCCATCAGATTGGTAAAAATTATTAGACTTAACCCTGTAAAGTATTGGAAAGGATTTAGATTTATAGGAGCTCACACACTGCTGGGGGCTGAAAACCTGGTAAAAAGTATTTAGGGGGATGGTTTAGTGATACTGAGAAAAGTCAAAGTACGTGAGTGTAGATTTGGGGGTTTTGGTTGCTGTTGTTTTAACGTTACAAAATGTCATCATGCAATAGTAAAGATCTAGAAATAGACATAAAGAAAAAAGATCCTGTAATCTGCTCACGGAAAATGGCCAGCCAGAAGGAAAGCAGAGATGAAAAGCAGAGATGACCAGTGGAGGGTTGACTACTGCTTTGGTCCAGACAAGAAATGGTGGAGATGGGGCAAGCAGACTTGGAGACGGGTTAGTGCAGGGAGTCCAAGAGAGGAATGAAGCAGGATTCCTAGACTACCGGTTTGAGGAATGGAAAGAATGCAGGACCACTGAGGAAATGAAGGAGACCAGGAGATGGAATGTCTGGGTGTGGGAGGAGACTGTGAAGTTCAGTTTGGAATATATTGTTTGAGATGCTCAGTAGATATCCAAGCTGAAATGTCAAGTGGACGGTTAGATATGAAGGAAAACCTCAAGCCACCAGCTGGAGCTCAGGAAAGGAAGACTTGGGCCCTGAAAATGGACATGGGGAAGTCAAACAGATGTCCAGAGTCAGACGGGCTGACGGCCAACCAGGATCCCATATCCCAGGGTAATTAAGAGTGAGAGGCACAAGACAGCCCTGGGCCAAAATGGACCTCAGTGTTAGAACCAGAGCACCCTGGCAGGAGTACAGCTTGCGTGTAGCCCCCAGAGGTTGACATACATCTTTTTAGATTTGGACTTGTCCAGGGAAGATGAGGATGGCCGTACCTGAAGGTGGGGGCAGCAGGTGGCAGCTGTGGCTGGGCAGTGATGCCCAGCTGAAGTCGGTCCAGTGGTTCCATGGAGGATAACTCCACGCTGGCATCTCACTGACCCACGTCCACCTCCTCAATCCTGCCCAGGAGGGAGGGTATTTTTACAGTTTCAAGAAGCAGTAAAAGGAGACCAGTGTGAATGTATTGGTAAATGTGATTTAAGGTGGCTAAATAGAAAATGCTATAGGCCAAATTATTAAAAAAAACAAGCAAACATAGTTTGCTGTGATTATATACACAGCCACAGTCTTCTGATTGTGTTCCAAATGTTGTACTTTGACCATTTGATCAATGCAAATCTAAGTGTGAATCGTAGATGATGCTTCTTAAAATACAGAAGGAGGGGCACTAGGTAGGATCTGCTGACAATTACACAAACGTACTGATCAGTTCTCGGCTCCTGTCAGCACCTGTGCTGCCGTGCATAGGCTTTTCAAGATTTTAATTGCCCTAAGAGTAAACCAAATGGAGGGAAGTTTTTTTGTTTCTTTTTTTTAAAGCTTACTAGAGAAATACTGCCTACAGTTTATATCAACCCCAGACTTTCGGGGACTCTGGCAGCTTCTTATGCTGACACCCCCAGAAGAGGCTGGAGAGGATGCCGTGCCGTCCAGGGAGGTGTTTGCTGGAGCCCATTCCAAGGCTCTTGGCATATATGAGCCCCCTTGCTCCTTTCTGCAATCCAGGCATTTCAGTGACTCTAAATGATAATTTTAAATAATAATTACAGTCTATGTCTAGACAGCAGCTTTCCTCCTTTGTGCAATGATAGCTATGAAAGTCTTTGATTCACATGCTCACAATTCCTCCAGCAACGAGGAGAAGTATCAGTTGCCAAGCAGAAGGTCTCATGCCGTCGGGGGTGGGGGGCAGCCGTCTCCCTGACCTGACAGCTGTGTTGGGGTCTGGATGCTCTGGACCAGTGAGACGGTGGGGTGGCCCCTTCACCCCGGCTCTTCTTTGCAACTAAGTTGCTGTATTTTATTAAGTCTAAGACACCACCAGTTATACATCACTAATTTTAGAAGTTGCTGCCAGTTCTAACTGTAAAACTCTCTCAGGTCTAAGGCACATCTGCCGTCAGAGACATGAGCAGGTGGAAATGGGGCAAAGCGGGAAAGCATCTTAGAGGAGAACAAAATAGAACTGAGGCTATTCTGTGGAGCCCCCTGGAGGAAAACAAGCAGGAACCTTAGAACACCTGGGCTTTCAGAGGCAAGTTCCATCAAGGTCCCTCTCAAGAGGAAGGTGCCCTGAGCCTGGAGAGGAGGACGGGAAGGAACCCATGGCCCTCAGGGAGCAAGGCGGGGCCCAGCTGCTCAGAGCACTGGCTTTGGGGTCAGGAAGCCTTGGCTTCATGTCTGGACTCTGCTTCCTGCTGCCTGAGCTGTTCTTGGCAAGTTCCTTAATCCCCAAACCTCAGTGTCCCCTTCTGTGCGACAATACTAGATGACACTGAGACCTGTCGGTGTGCCGGGCCTTATGCTGAGAGACTTGGTTTCACCCAGCCTGGGAGGTGCCCTGCGTCTGTGGTCCCGCACCCTCTAGCATCCCTGTACTGTCGTCACTCTCACTTTACAGACGAGGAACTGAGGCCCAGGGGAGGTAAATAACTGCCCCAGCTGTCATAGGGAGGAACAAACCTGACTCCAGTTGGATCTGTTCCTTTAGCTCTAACCTTCTGTGCTCTGTTTCTGGTGGTTAGTCACTCTGGTTCTGCACCTTTTATGAAAGAAGGTTGCTCACAGCCTGAAATCTACAGGAGAGTCCATTCTCAAGGCTCTGACCTTTAAGGGTATAATGCTCTCCCACTGACATAGAGATAAAAAGTTGCAGAACAGAGAAGAACATTTATCTTGTTGGAGGTTTACAGGGACACAATGACCTGACCTAGGTGGACAGCTACAAGAACGAAGGATTCCAACACCAAGAAGTTGGCAACAACCAACCACATCCCCTCCCCCTTTTTAGTATAAAAGGAGCCTGAGGTCTGACTTGGGGAAGGTGGTTCTCCAGGACGTTATTCTGCCATCTTCTTGGTCTGCTGGCTTTCCGAATAAAGTCGTTGTTCCTGCCCCAACACCTCGTCTCCTGATTTATTGGCCTGTTATGCGGTGAGCAGAACAAATTTGGACTCAGTGATGAAGTTGCACTGCCTGCACTCTGCAGGATTAGAACATCCACCCTGCGTGGCCGCGGTGAAATAGATACGTGAATGCCTAGCTCCCAGAAGCACAGGAAGCACAGGACAGAAGGTGGCTGTGACCACTGCCTAGCACTGTCCCCACCCCGCAGGTGGCCAGTCCCTTCTTTTGACTGATGGTGGAGTTTGAAGGAAATTGGAGCAATGACTCTGTTCGCACCAATCATTAGAAGAACTTCCTCTTGCTTATCTATAATGAATCAAAGCTGTCACTGATTTATTGCCGCAGTTTAAATTCCATTTATACTGCTGAAAATTAAGCATTGTGAAGCCGTTCACAATCACACTCTCTTTTTTAGAGAAAAAGTTATTAAGGTCTTCATCCTGTCTGGTATTTCAAACGCTGGTGGAAGCCATTTTGTCCATGGAGAAAGCAGCTTTGAGAGACAGGTATTTCCTTCTTCTGATGTAAGATGACACTATTTTGTCTTTAAAAAGGATCTTCCCGGGGACTGTATCGTGAAAGGAAGCCAGGTACCTGGCTAGACTGGCAGCCCAGCTGTCTGTGGAGAATTAACTTGTCAAAGTACAGCCCGGTTACCAGACATCCTCCCTTGTTTCCCTCTTTTGTCTTTATGCCATCCCAAATTTAGACCAAATCAGGAAACGTGGAAGGGAGGTAAGTGATACAAAGATGCTGGAAATGAGAGTCTGTCTATCCCAGCCATTGCTGTAACATTTTGAAACTCTTTTTTTAAAAAAAAAACTAAATCCTTACAAAATGTCAGTCACTTTTATTCTGGGTGTACAGTCTGTCCCGTGTGTGAGAACAAAACAAAATAATACAAACACATGGAAAGCATGGGACACAGCGCTATAGTGGTGTTTATTATTTTGGTTGTTTTGACACCACACAAAGGAATAATCCCTGAATTTTAAGAAATCGTAACAGACTGTATTGGTATGATTACACCTTCAAATATACAATTGGATGATTTCAGTTTGATTTCTGTGAACTTAAGAAGTTGAATTTTTTTTTTTAACTGGCTTCCCAGTGTTTATTCTCTTCAGTCAAACATCAGTTACTCTTTACATAACCTTACCAGCGCACTCTGTTAAACGTTTTCTTTTGAGGGATAATTGACGTTCTAATGAAACTCTTTTAACGCTTGTTGCCAATTGTGCTTTGTTCGCACTTGAGCCTCTGCCTCCAGCCACCCGACGGGGCTGCCGTTCTCCAGTGTTCGTTTGCAAGCTCTGAGTGGGAGCCCCACTTGCTCAGTGGGTACCCCGACCCTGTGATGTGCACTGGGCCCGAGAGTAAACTGCGGTCAGCGGTGGCACCACGGGATGTGAACGACTCTGATTTCCCACGCTAGAAAGGATGTGCTTTACCAAAGGGCCTAGAGAAAGCCACATTTACTTACCGTCACGTCTTTCACCTGACAAAGTACGTACCAGCAGTTCTCATTACTTAAATATTAATCATTTTGAATTTGAAAAAATTTAAACCAATTCTGAAAAGGACACCATTCTCCAACATGTTTTTTATTTTTTATTATTATTATTATTATTATTATTATTATTATTATTATTATTATTAATAGAAAAAGAAGTTAAAACATGCTACAGTCATGGAGATCATCACCACCACATAGTTTTAGAAAATGTGTTTGCGTTTTTGTTTTTGTTTGTTTCAGATTCAAACCCTTTGTGCGAAGTGCAAGTTCCTGCCCTGCTTCCTGGAGGCAAGGATATGTAGTTCCTTAGCACCTCTTCCATGGGAGTGGGAAGGCAGCCAGCATCCAAACAAAATATGAAATAATAAGGATTTTGGATCAGAAAGGATTTATGGGCCAGCCTGGTTGGCTGGTGGAGATGACAACCTTGAAGGCAGCAACAGGGGGTAAAGAGCACTGGGGAGCCCCCCGCCAAAGATGTCTACAGAAGCCACGCATCCCAGCCTTGGCGTCAAACCAAGTAACAAACATTATTCTGCGTGGCAAGGTGGACAAACCAGCGAGCTCCAGGAAAGAGGCTTCCTCCTGCAGTCCGGGCTTTGCTCACTTTTTCTCCCAAGCCATGGACTAGGAAAGGAGAGGCTTCAGCAACCCACCTCCCCAGAAAGAGCGCTCCCCCTCCTTCCCGCTGGAGCAGTCTTCTGAGCATCACTTAGTTGCATCATGTTTGGGTAAAATGTGTTGTTTCCACGTGTGTGCCTTTCCTCACGTGCTGCGGATGAGACCCGGGATTTATCTGAACATGTAGTTTCTTTCAAAGCAGACAGAGAAACAAGTCTTGCACAGATTTCAGAGAGTACCCTCCTTTGCCCACATGGGAGATGGATTACCTGTTTACAACTGAAATCTTCATGGTAGAACAAGCAGCAGACGTTGTGCTGCTGGTGTTTGCAGGTGCAGATATCAAGAAGAGAGTGAAGAGACAGACCGTCCCGTCAGACAGGAGAGGTGGTCCCGCTCTCCTTTCTTTCTTCTGGCGTGAGTGTACATATTTTATAAGCAGTGGGAAAATCCTGCTAGAAGCCCTCTGCATGCGATTTTAGAAACTCTGAATAAAAGTATGTCTGGGACTTTTCATACCATTTTCTGTTGTGGAATCCAATTTGCATTGTCTTTCAATCTGTTCCGAGTACAAGTCAAAACTGACTCTGCGAAAATCTCACTTTCACTCCTGCAAAGTGTTTGAAAACTTGGATTTCTTGCTCTCATTTTTAAAACACCATTTCAATGTCTTCATTGGAGCTTTAGCATTTGGGGTCTGGCTGAAGCAAGATGAAACGGCATCGTGCTGGCTAGAGTTCAGCATTTCACATTTTAGAAAAAGTCTTTAGAGGGAGTGCTGCTGAAATAGGAATGTACATTCAGCCGGCCGTCAAAGGGACAGAGCCGGGGAGCGCGGTGGGAGGCGGACTCAGAAGAACACCAGTGATCGGCCCGGGGACTGGGCGGGGCCAGGAGGGGGAAGAGCTTTCTCAGGGCGACTGTTCCAGAACTTTTCAGCGGTGTACAAAGGGAAAAGAGAAGCTGATCTCTCATAAGGACATTGCAACATCAAATCCAGCTTCAAGAGGCTGCTTAAAACAGGGTTCATCTGCTGTTCCTTTCTGCTCTGATTCACGTGCAGGGAGGTGGGAGCGGAGCCATGGAGTTGCTGCCAGCCCATCGCCTGGCCTGCAGGGCTGGACCAGAACAAGACATAGATGCTTAGGGCCTTAGAAAGGACAACTGTGCCTATGTGGTCAACACCAGTGACATGCCAGGCCCAGCACTTGTGTGACAACAGTGACCTGGAGAAAGGAGTTCTGACTGCTGCGGGCTGTGAGGTGCAGGCACCTGTTGCCTGTCTGTGAAAGGGCAGCTGTTGGAGCCGACAGCTCTGAGAGGGCTAACGAGCATCAGACTCCGCTGCAGCTCTGCCAGGAGTGATGTCTCTTCCAGGCCTGGGGCTGTCCCGCTGAGGAAGGGCACAGAGGCTGCAGACTGATTACACAGGGAACTGTCAGCCCCTGCGCACGTCTGAGGGGAGTCAGGTGAGGCAGGAACAAACATGGCCCCGGGACAGAAGGACACCAGAGGAGGGGAGGACCGACAACAGAGAAGAGTTGCTTCCTCCACGGGAGATAAAGGACATTCTTACTTACGTGCTCAAAAAGACATTTGACAATCCTTGGCAAGCCACTCAATATTAAAGAAACAGCAGATTTAAATCTCAATGGTTTTAAAAGGTAAAATTAGCTGACCTCCTAGAAAAAGAATTGAGAGGCGGTAGGAAGATGCCTACCTATTTAGAGAATTTGCTGGAAAAGATTTCAAAGGGTTATTGTTGTGTTTTTGTTTCCAGTAATAACAGCTCTATCAGAAGCAATGAAACTATGAATAGAAATAATAATATGTAGTAATCTCGTCACAAGGAGAATGTTGAAAGCTCATCGTCCTGTTTCTTTCTGGTCCAATTTTAGATTTCCCTACAAAAGAGCCGTAACAAGGATTGTGGCAAAAACTCTCTTTCTCTCCTCTTTTAAAAACATTTACTCCATAATTATAATTTTTGAATGCATACTAATGAAGTGATACGGCTGCAAGGATATTGGAAATTCACAGCTAATTCATAAATTTTATCTTGCCAAGAATTTCAGCCTCTCCCCCAGCAGACCTCCCTTGATAGAGTGCTGAAGTCAGCCAGCCTGTTTGGGGCTTGGATGTTTGAGCTATTTTGTGCCTACTGCAGGGTGGACCGACACAGAGAGGGAAATCAGCAGAGTTGCTGGTTCAGCAGGAGGCAGGCTCAGTTAGGGACCATTCTGGGTGTCAGGAGACTTCAGTGGTCATTCCTGAAAGCTGAGCCCCAGAGCCATGGCGGGGAAATCTGGGAGTCTGACGTGTGTTAAGTGTGTAATGATCCGGTCACGAGACACAGGACTTAGCAGTCATCTAGCCTAGCATTCCATGCCACATGACAAGAAGACAGTGTTAACTCGAGAAACCAGTTAATAAAACAGTATTATGATATAGTCCCTTTTCATAAAATAGACATATACACAGAGATTAAAAACCCGGGTGATCTCTGGGTTATAACATTACACTTGTTCTGTGTGTGTGTGTGTTTATTTTTCTGCATTTTCCAAATTCTGTGCAGAGAACATACGTTAATCATTTAACTGAATTATTTTCCAGCATACAGACCGGGTCATCCCAAGAGCAGGACAGAGAAACCCAGGGTGCCCAGGAGATTCCTGGAGAAGGAGTGTGGACCGTGAGCTACCCTGCCCCCGAGGATTGGAGAAGTTCTACATGAGGGCTTCGTAAGTAGTGAGAGGTCAATAAGCCCAGGCAGTTTGGCCTGAGGACAAAGAGGGGTAGGAGTTTACCATCGAACCCCACCCGCTAGTGGGCAAGAGGCCCTCATACTGAGCTCCCAGGCTCAAGCCTAGTGGCTGCAGGTGACAGGAGGCTTCCCTGGCCGCAGGGGTATTATTAGACCTGGGTAGGGAGGGAGGGTGCCCCGGTGATGCTCCAGGTGGTGTTGAGAACTCATAATTAGCAACAGCGGGGTGCGAAGCCCAAAGAGAAAGAAGGGAGGAGAAATAACCTACCAGCCAAGGGCAAGAATAATCCACTCACCAGATCATCACTCCTGTAATAACTATGGAAGATAGTACTTGCATTAAATGTGCTTTAGAAAAAAGTGAGTGCAATGATGGTGATAAATTACAATAATTTGTGAAAAAGGTAAACATAAGAGCATACAGTAGTTAATCCATCTACAAGGAAAGGAAATCAACATTGATCAATTGATTTCAAGATTAGGTCTCTATTTTTATTAGAAAACCATTATTTCTTTCTCAAATTTAAGGATGAGGGTAGCCGCGCCTGTCACTTTCAATCCCTCAAAGATGCTCGGAGGGACAAAAAAGCTGTGAAACTAGGTGCATTGGAAACAAAGACTCAGAAAATACTTGTTGCCAGTAATGGAAGTCATGTGGTATTTTTGTACCCACAAAGAATTATTATTAAAATGTGGGCACCCCAAATTTCAAGTCTGCTCTAGTCACAAGGCAGTGGCTTTCTGACAAACAATCTGTGACAATTTTATAACACGGAGTTGGGAAACCTCATTAGCCCACGCGCACGGTGCAGCTGAAGCACTCGATGGTTTCCCAAAGTTTGTGAAAATGTAATTAGGCAAACCACAGGCATCTGCAAATGTGGCGCTTCTGCTCCAGACAGGTGGCGTCTCAGGGTGCCCCAGAGCTTTCACGGGGATGACTCACTCTCAGTGTCAGTGACTCGAACACACACCAAAGATGGTCTTTTTGCTTTTGCAGGAGAAAGTGCTGCCAAATGGATGGATTAAAGGTTGGGTGGCTGCTGGGTTTTGCTATACCCCTGTGTGCATCACCAAATGCCAGTGTGAGCTGGGATAGTTGCTGGGGGCTGCAAAATGGGAGCATGGTCGTGGTCACTGATGCCTTGCAAGGTATGTCTATAAGATTGGCTATAGGTTCTAAGCAGAAAATACCATCCGACCCCCATAGAGATAACTCCCCCTGCTCCTCCCTGGAAGCAGCCTGTTGGCCATTCTGACGGCATCAGTCATGAGACTCTCAGTGGCTGTTAGAACTCCTAGCCGGTGAAGCTGGTGGGAGCGGGAAGGGGCAGATGAGGTACCATGTTCTACGTAGTTCTCACTCTATTTTGGGTACGTAGTTTGGGAAGTTTTCCTTTCCCCTGTCATCACCTCTCCCCGTGGGTAATCGAAAGAATCACCAAGGCTTTTGTGCCAGGGAACATCCATTTTTTCCTTTATTCAGCTCAGCTCAATATTACATCCACTGCTAACGTCACATCATTTGTAGATGTTTTTCGTTGAATTCTACCCTGCTTCCTCAACCGCTGAGGGTCCCATGGTCCACTGTGTTTTGGTCTTCAGGCTAACCCAGGTCACTCAGTGTCATCTCAACCCTGTTCAAAACCACAAAGCCTCTTCAAGGTGCCCTGCCCATCCCAGCCCTCCTTAAGGGCTTGGAAAGCTTTTGAATGAACATCTCACACTAGCTTCTGACAAGCCAGCCCCTCACCACAGTCTCAGTGGCTTGCTGCAATAAAGGTTTATTCTCACTCACATTACATATCAGCTGCACTTTGATCAGCGTCCTCTTATCAGTGGGGCCCAGGCAGAAGCAGCAGCTTCTAGGGGTGCAAATATTTTGAGTAAATAATACAATCTACTGGGCTCTCTGACGGCTCTGGAGTTAGGAGAGGCTCAGGGCAGAGAGGAGGTAAATGTTCAGCATCTCTCTGCTGAAAACACCCCACTACGTTTCTACAAGCCATGCTTTGCCTGCAGTCTGGTTAGGCGGGTGGTCCTTTACCTCAAGACTAGCTGCTTCTCAGGCTCTGCAGCTGTGACCCCCGCAAACTCGGGGGCAGGGAGCATTGTCTGCTGCCCTGAGCTCTGTCCAGAGGCGTCAGGGAGAAGGGGCCTTCCTGGGGCATCCCCACCACATGTGCTGTGGTCACGTTCCCCTCTGGAACCTATCCTCAAGTCAGCTGCTTCATCTTTTTACCTTTTGGGTGAGAACACTGCCAGGATGTCATCCCACCTTCTCTCTTGTTTGTCCCAGCGTTTGGCGCTCACAAATCCTTCTCTGCCTCAAAAAACAAGAACCCAGCTCTGGCCATAGAAATCCTCAGCTTTTAGCATTTCAGTTACCAGTTTAAAAATGATATGCAAACATTCAATTGACGTCTTTGTCCTTGGTGTGTCTGCCCTTCCCTGAAGCGGTGGATATCACTGATGGAATGGGGAGAGGGTAAACACAACAAAAAAGAATATTTTTAGTTTCTCAGAACTTTATCCTCTACGCTTTCGGCCAGATTTTATTGAAGTTTCAAAAACAGCAGGAGAGAAGGAGGATGGATAACTTACACTGACCTGACTTCCAGCCTCACTCCCCTAGGCCCTTCTCCACCACCCTGTGGTCCACGCACCTGCACGCCCATCACAGCACCAGACTCACTCTCAGCCCCAGGGAGATGAAGAGGTTTGTCTTCTCCTTCTAGTCCTATGTTTACTCCCCCAAGATAGGCCCCCTTCTTGGTCTAGCAAGACCATTAATTCCCTTAGGAGGAAACCCATCACCCGCTGATGCCATCCTTACCCCCCAGGGCTTCATTCGGACCCTGTGGTTCTAAAGACACAGTCACACTAATCTGACAGAAGGACAGGAACCCAATTAAATAACAATTTATAAGAGAAATCAACAGCTCCATCCACTTCGGCCTCACGATACTCCAACTAGTTAATTCCTATTTAGTCTCTCTCCATCAGTGTTTCGATAAACCTCAAAATCTAGTTTCACCCAGGGTCCTTTGTTATTACTTAATAAGCCTCATGGCCATCTCTGGACCAACTCCACCTACTCGCACCCAGTCATTTATCATTCCCTTGACTGCCGTCTTGCCCCCAAATCTCATCTTTTGGAAAATTACATCGTTGGCACGGTGCTGCCTTGACCAGTTTCACTGGACCGTGCATGCCATCACCTCTTTGAAAAAGCCCTAGTCCTGTGAGCCCTGCCCTTTGTAAAGACTCTTAACCATTCTTCATAAAACCCTGGAAGAGAACTTTTTCTCGCTCTCTGTCCTGAAAAAAAGCAACCGAGAAATCATTAGTGAAAAATTAGCCAAGCAAGTGACCTCTGGGGCAGAGCATAATTTTTCTGTTCTCATGGGCTCCAAACAGCAATTGAATAAGAATTATTCTAATTATCATGCTGGAGAGGCTACAGCCCTCGGATGAGGGACCAGAAGATGACATCTGATGTCTGGACCACTGCTGATGCCCTGCATCCGCTAAAGCCCGGAAGCTAACAATGGGTGTGATTGCTTCCAGCTCCCACCCAGGCTTCTCGTGAGGAAGAGCCAACTACCCTTACGGTGGTGTGACTGTCACTGTCAGACTGCAGAACAAGCCGTGAGGGGATACACGCCAACACCCAAGACCACCAGTTCACCTTCCTTTGTGCCCACGTTCCAGAGTCACGTGGGCTTTCTGGTTTTAGGCACGAGCAAGATGTAACTCATTTATCATTCTTTACAGATTCATGTCAGGGTATTTTTATTCTACTCAGATAGCATCATTGTTGGACTGCAACTCCAATGAAGGCTTTGGAAATCGACAAAAAAGAATAGTCCGTTATTGTTAGCTTATTTTATTTCTTCTTAGAGTGACTTCTTTTTGGAACACAGAACAACCGGTTTTGAATACACCAGCTCTACTGGACCGTGCAAAAGGAAATTAGTGTCAAGTGTGACAGCCAATCCCTGGGCCATTTCAGGCTTTAGTATTCCACGGGCATCCTCATTTTGCAAGATTCTATTCATAAAGAAGGTTTCAGAGTGCTGACGTCCATGTGACTCTTATAGGCTAATGGATACTTTTCAATTTAATAACACCTTACATTTAAGCTGGCGTGGGCAGGCTTTCACTGCTGTCCCTCAGCAGCCTCTTGTCTGTTCCTCTAACTTTCCCATGAAGCAGGCAGAGGTATCCTTCCTGCTGCACAGCTGAGTCACCTAGGTCTGAGTTGCAAACAATTTAAGGGCTTGCATAGCTGATTAAAGGCCAGAAGCTCCACTAGAACTTTGAGTTACAGTCCAGTGACCTTACCACGCATCTGAAAAGAGCACTGGGCTTGGCATCAGAACACACAACTTTAAACCTGGATTGGCTGCTGATTACATTGGTGGCCGCCATGTCACTGGGTGGTGGTGCTGTTGAGTGAGTGCATGAAAGTGAAAATGTCAGACAGCTGTGGGCTCCTATTCCACTTGTGAATCTAGACAGTCTGGCCACAATGAGGGCATAAGAGGGCCTTCTTCTCCTTGGGAGATGATTTCATAAAGCCCCGTTGTGGTGTGTCCACCCCAGTGGTTCTCATCTGGGGAAGGGCAATGTCTGGGGACACTTCTGATTGTCACAGATGGAGAGAGGTCTAGCAGATGTCACAGATCTAGCAAGTAGAGGTCAGGATGTGCTAAACATCCCACAACACACAGGACTGCCCACTGCAAAGAATCTTCTAGCCCCAAACATCCAGTGTTAAGGTTGAGAATTCCTGCTGTAGACAGGGCTTCTTAATCTGAAATCCACAGACTCCATACATGGGCTGTGAGGATCTGGGAACCTACTTAAACAGCATATGATCTGCTTGGGGTAAGTGTACATTTTTCTGTGACAAGGGTCCATGATCATCCATAGATGCCCACGGACATCTAGAGTTTCAAAGCAGCTATAATTCTCGCTCCAGCTGTGTCTTAATACCCAGCAAAACAGCTTCTTAAAGTTTTGGGTCTTCAAACCCATTGGGGGAGCAGGAATGACATATCACATAAATAAATAAAATGTAATGTTGTATTGAGCTCAACCCGGTGACAAGGGAGACAAAGAAAGATGCACCGGGCAGTCTAGCGGATGATGGGGCTGCCATAGCTGGGAGCAGGCAGTGTGGCGGTGCTGAGAGAAGTCATTCTTGTTCTCGACTTCTCTGCCCTGTGTCTGGGGAGAATCAGAATGAGGCTTGGGAGTATCTCTGAGTGACCTGCTCAACAGATGAGGAAATAAGCTTTTTTTTTTTTAGGGCAGCAGGCTACTACTATCAGGCTACTAGCCAACACATTTCCTTCTCTGTGCTTAACAACACCCTGAGAAGTTTACTTCCGTTGCCTCATCTGAGGTTATTTTACTCCCACATGTAGTTTGTTCACTCCAGATCCAGGTCTGACTCTCTTCCTAGAAGGTGGACGCCCTGAGGAGTCTAAACCTTCAGACATCCTGGTTAAACGGCCAGAAGGCAGATGTTGTCGTAGCGTGAAAAATTCAATACTTCGCTGGAACAATGCTTCGTAACCTAATAAATTACAACCACCGATGGGCGCCTGATGAAGTTATGGGCCCTCTCCTCAAAAAACTGCTCATGGGTCCCCAGCACCTAATACTGCCTTTTCAAGATGGCAAGTGTCATATTCTCTCTGATACATAAAAATTACATCTTGATGAAAGCACACCCAGGCTTCTTTGTCCCTGTATCCTGGCGTAGATACTTTGTAAGCTCTTGAACTCACTTTAGGCCTTATCTAGCTTAACTTTCTAAATTACCCTCCTAGATTTTTTTAGCAATTGGGGGAAATGGGATAAAGGAGAAGAGTTCACGCTGACTCTCAGAGAGAATGCTTCACTGTAATGGCTAGGGACTGCTAAATCGTAATGCATCTCTCCTCTGATCTCTATGCATTGAACATGTCCAAAATACAAATAGTTATTGCAGCCGCTATTGCCTGGTTCATGTTGTTTCCAGCAGGGCATGAATTCTGTGGGTGACAGTGGCCTGTTTGTCCCTCTCTGTGTCTTGACTATTACTCAGGAAAGGCCTAGGGGTAGATTATAATCCTTACTTTCCATTTGATTCTGGATTATTTTGCTCCAAGTCCAAGCCTCATCCCCAGAACATAAATGAAGTTTACTGCCCATGAGACAGTTATAAAACTTTTTTAAAAAGACAGTATTAATGGGAAGGTAATCCTTCCAGAAAAAATAAAACAGCTAGCCATTTTCCTTTCCTATGGGAAATGGCTAAAATTGAGAAATATTAATGGGTTCCAGAGTTGATCACCTGCAGCTCACATGGTCCCATTCTGTCATAGCTGAAAGTAATTTCCTTGTTTTGTAGCCACTCTGCTGTCTGTGTGGTCTCAGTCCAGCTCCTAATTCAAGTGCCTGTGTTACAGAAGCCACTGTGAGTCACCACTGGCTCAGGAGGGAGCAGTCGTGGAAACTGAGGTGCTGGCCTTTCAGGACAGGAGTGGGCTCATCAGTTGTAACAGAGGATGGATGGCTGTAGCCGACAGTTCCCAGTACACAGAAACCAAAGAAACATCTCTGGATGTTTCCATACAGCCTCTATCTTCAGAGCCAAACTCATTTAATGACCTGAAAAAAAGCAGCCTGTCTTCCACCAGCACAAGTCCGCAATGTGGGCGAAAGTGAGGGCTCCCCGCAGCATGGGGAGATGGCCGTCCCCAAACCCTGTTGAGAGCGGCCTTTTCTAGGCTAACCTCTTCAGATGGATCAATGCAAACCTGGCTGGAAGCCTCAGACATGGACAATGAAAGGAGCGAGCGGACAAGAACTGCAAATCTGAAAGGAAACGTTTCTCAAGTGCCAGAACAGTAGAAGTCAACATCCTAGAAGTGGGAAACCCAGACTGGTCATGAAATACTTGGAAGAAGGTTGGTTATGTTTTAGTAGAAAACAAGAGTGAGGCATTGGCTGTCTGAGATAATGAGATATGATTCAGGGAACTCGAGGGTCCGAACGCTGAGCCTGTACCCTCCGTGTGTGGGATCAAGGACACACTTCTTAACTCTCTTTTACTGGGGTTCTCATCTGCAAACTGGGGTGTGCAGTGTCTGTTATTTGAGTTGTTGAAATTTAAGTGACATAATATATGTAAAGTATTAGATCCTGTGGATGGTTCTGGAAACAACCACTCATTCAACAAATATTTACTGAGTGCCAAGTGCATAGCATTTGGGGGGTAACAATGGACCAGAGACAAAAATCTCACACACATACACATACACACAAACACACACACACAAACACTCACACGAACACACACACACACACACACACAAACACACACACATCTCGAAAGCTCATGGAGTTCACATCTTATAGCAAGTATTCCATAAACGTTTACATTCTATAGTAAACACTCAATAAATTGTTCTATGAAAAATAAGACTTTTTTCATCATGAATGCCACATGTACTCCAGGAAGCTGAAATCCTGTTTATCCAGGTGCATTGCTCAGAGGATGTGACCACCTTAGGAGAATTTCCTGGTTTTCTAATGAACCCCTTCTCTTCCTTGACATTTTAAATACAGCTTAAACTGTGGCATCACTAGTGATGGAGAAACTGGAGACTGGGGACCAGGAACAGAAGCTTCCACCCTGCAAGGCCCCTCCTGGGACAGACGCGATCTCTGCGGACAGGTAGGCCCAGCCAGCAGGGGATTCTGTCCTGATCCCTGTGGTTGCAGCAGGTACAACTTTTTGGCTTCAGTGTGACATTTGAGCCTGCCTGTCTTGATAGCTGCAGCACCTCTTGACCTTCAGCGGGGCTTCGTCCCCACTTAGCGTGTGGAAGCCTGAATAAAGGCATTGTTGGGGCCTCTGTTTGCTGGACTTGGAGTGCGCTGGCTG
The DNA here is from genome assembly GCF_048773025.1 of Camelus bactrianus. NCBI lineage: Eukaryota > Metazoa > Chordata > Mammalia > Artiodactyla > Camelidae > Camelus > Camelus bactrianus. The sequence continues at coordinate 3,259,122 of NC_133562.1, forward strand.
CTGCGGGCTCAGCCGCTGTCCGTCTCCCACCTCTCACAACACCCAAGACACTGCTGTCCCTCATCCCAGGGGTAACGGACCAGTGCAAATTGCTGACCCCTCTTGCAGTATATTCCAATTCCCTACTGTTAATCTCCTTCATATTTAAGATTGCATGCATAGCTATGCAAATTAGCAGAGGTTTATAAGCTCAGGATTTGAAAGAAAGTGAGCTGGTCTACAATGAACGAGTGGACAAGTAAGAATTTAACTGAAAATTTAGAACACATTCCACAGCCTGCAACCAAAGGAAGAAAAAAAGAAAAAAAAATTATATACCTGTAACTGTATAATATTATAATATTTCATATAATAATTATTTATAATATATTGATATATTAAATATATTAAAGTATATATTATAATGTAAAATTATATACATATACCTATATAATATGCCATATTATAATAGTTTATAAAATGTATAAAATATACATCTATAATATTCTAAACATATAATGGTTAAAATCTTTGTATAAAGGATAGTTTTTAAGCTACCTATAAGGTATAGCAATATTGTATTATGGTATACACTACATCATTACATTGTATGTGTATCCATATACACATGTACATTGTTCATATATCTGTATATACACATATACGTGTCTGTATAAGTCATTGAAATGATATACAATTTTGCTGCATGGGCACAATCTATACTAATAGGAATCATTTAAAATAAAATCTGTATGGTTACCTTTTGAAGATGGTATATTCATAGTAAGTTTTAAATGAGATAATGAATAAACAAAATTACAGATTTGTAGAGCTGAGATGCAAATCAACTAGTTTATTGGTTTGGTTCAGGCTCAGAAATTATTTTCAGGCTCCAAAATTATGTTAGAAAAGAGTCAAGTTTATTTGCAGGTCAAATATATTTTCTCATTGTTTTTAGTTTGCTGAATCAGGTTAAATAAAAAAACAGTTATGACATTTAGAGTTGGTTTAGACTGAGGCTTTAAAAAAACCCACATGACTTCTATTGGCTCCACTGCTGCCAAAAAATCCACAAATTTCATTATAGTTAAAAATTTCAAGTTTCTTACCCTCAATATTTTACAATAATTGTAGTAAAATAGAGTTAATTAGGCTTATATATGAGGTATCAGAGAGTAATCGTAAGGAGGGGAAAACTGATAAAATTCACAGATTAGGTCAGAAACCCTGAAATAGTTGAGTTGAACATTTGCAAGATTCATGTATCCACAGAGTTAGAAACTGTGTGAAATTAGAAAGAAAATGTAGAAATGTCTCTGAAAAAGCAGAAAAGTGATTTTGAAGTCTGACTTGCCCCTCCTCCAAATATTTTTCTTATTAAAAGAAAGTGGAGGTTATAACTTTTGTTATGACTCAATTTATAACAGCATGACAATTGTCCGTATTAGTAATCTGGAATAGGATTTTCTGAAAGGACTCAAGTATCTTTCTGTTTTTCTTCTGATTGCTAAAATGAGCATTCGAAAATTATAATTTTTGTGTTGGTTGGTTTCTTTTTTTTCTTTATGGGGTAAGGTAATTAATTGATATTTGGAGGAGGTACTGGGGATTGAACACAGGACCTCTTACATGCTAAGCAGCACTCTACCACTTAAGCTATACCCTCCCCTTGTATTGGTTGGTTTCAAAACCCTCTTTAAATGACAGCAACCCAGAAGTTAAGCTGAAATATTGCAGTCTTAAAAAAGTAAACATAATATTTCCTCCAGGAAAACAGTATTTTTCAACATGAAACAGAGACATTCACATTGTTTCCTTTGCATTTTCCTCTTAGTTCTCAGAGTTGGATCACAGTGACAGAATCATTAAAATAAAGGTTGAAAAGAGCTAAAAGAGACAATTGAACGAGCAGCTTGTACCAGACCATCCAGGTGAAAGGTTAATTTCTGCAAGAGATCTAGAGAGCTGTTGAGTATGTCTCCTATAAATTTTTGATTCTGTTTTTGTGCCACTTGCTTGATTCAGCAGCAGACAACCCAGACTCAGCCAGTGTTCTGAAGACCTCGTCTACGGCTGAACGTGGATTTGCGGACCCGGCAGTGTTTAGAGGCCCTCGAGCCTCCCTTCGCACTTTGCTGGAGAAGTGAAAGAGCCTGGGCAGGTGGGAGGTGGAGCCACGTCCCTGGAAGCACACAGGTGGCGCTGCCTGCCTTCGCCCGGCGTCCCCCACCCCCACCCCCACCCCGGCACCCACACTTGTGCTAACACTGCTGGCTGTGAAGTCTGCTTTGTCGGAAGAGCCAGAGAGAGGAGAGAGGGTGTGTCTGGCCTCCCCACTGTGCCTCTTTTCTCAGACGCTTGGAGATCTGATGGCTTAACTCCAGCCCGATCTGTCCCTTCCTGCCAGTAAGACGATGAGGAGGAGTGTAGAGCTCTCTCCCCTGGACAGTCTTTCAAAATAACCCCCCAAATTCTTTACACCCTCATGACCCTCTTTGACTCCTCGCCAGAAGTGGCAACAAACAAATTTCTGTATTAAAAAAAAATTGTGACGAAAAGATGAGAGGTTGCCTGCGGTAGTGGGTGGGGGGAGGGATGGACTTTAGAGGGGCAGGGGGAGTCTTCCAGGGGTGATGGAGACGTTGTGCGTCTTGGCTGTGGTGGCACTTTCTCAGGTGAGTGCTCGGGAACCTCACGCTTTCAATGCATTCGGTTTTTGCACAGAAATAATCTCTCCATAAAGTAGAGCTTAAGACAACAATGTAGGCATCCGATGATAAAAGCATCTAAATTATTCTTTCTCTTGTTATCTAATGAATCAAATAGGCTCTCTAATTGTTTTACGTAGTTTTAACAATTGTTGTAAGGTAATTTTAAGAAAGCCAAATCACCTATCTATACAATACAGGAAATACAAGGTTTCTGATTGTCCACACTTTCTAAAATATAAACTGTATAATTCAAGATTCTTCCCTTTCCTACACAGGAAAGGACTGAAAACTGACCTTCATGGATGTGAGAGGAAAAGGCCCTATCTTTTTACTGACCTGTATCCATCTCAGTCCACAGGCAGAAAAGAAATACCTTTTAAAAGCTTACTACTTTCCCTCACTTATTTTCCATTGGACCTGATACTTAAAAATATGTAGTCTGCACTAGTCTCCCCTTGTCCACCACCACAGATAATTAACGCACAGTCTGGCCAACTACCCTAAGTTCACCAATTAACTCTGTCTTTAAGCTTGCATTTCCCACTGACTCTCCCGGCATCTCTGGGGAATGTGTCTAAAGGCAATGCCCTATTTTCAAGCAACCTAATGCTCTTAAACCTGATCCTATCTCTTGGATCTTGGATGAGGCTTGGTGTGAAAGGCACAGAGTCAAGACAGCTGAAAAGGCCGCCACACTTCCCCTGTAAAGCCACTGAGAGTGCTCGGTGCTACCTCTGCTCCTGTGATACACAGTGAGAGAATCACAGGTTTAATACATGAAACGGGAGGAATTTCGCCCAGCTAAGAGCAAGTAAGACCAGTCAGGCCCTTTGCAGATGAGGTTGGGGCTTTACAGAGCAGAGCAGAACGCCCTCTGGGAAGATGCTGTCTGTACACAGACGCAGAGGGTCTCGCCCACCTGCACCTGCGGACCAGAGAACCCACCCCTTATGCCCTCTGGTCCTCAGTGTTCCTGCCCACCCAGCCTGAGACACCTTGCCTTCCGCCCTTGCTCACTTCTTTTCTTTCCCTGCAGCAACTCTCCCATTTATAAATGTGACTCACGAGAATTCAGGACGATAAGTAATTTAATGACCAGACATTAGATAAACAAGCTGAATTTTTCTCTCTTTGAAACCCTTCCCCTAGGATTATCAATGATTTTTTGCGTAATGGTTTATTCTTCCCTTTGATCTGGTATATTTCTGTGAGAGAACGCAATCTGTTATGCAATTTTTTTTCCTCTACTGTTATGTATTTCATCTACATACGTAAAGAACAGAAGTAAGTCAGGATGTGCCCGCGGGTGGAATGGAGATCAGAAAGGGGATAAACACATGAATCATGGCCAGTGTCAGAACCCCAGTGCTATTGTTTTGTGCTGGTGTGTCAGAGAGGCTGGCCGAGGAAAGCACAGAGCTTTGAAGGCAGACGTCCCCGGAAAGGAATCAGACTTTGCTACCTGTTAGATGCCTGTGGACACACAGGTTCTCTTTATTCAAACCGTCTCCTTATCTGCAGGGGAGAAGACTACCTACCTTGCAAAGTTATTAAAACAATGTAACAGCGGTACAAGGGCAAAGAATAGCTTTGCATTGGATGACGTCCAGTCAACGACGTCATCAGCTGTCAGGCCCACCAGCGTTTTATGTTCCAAGAAAGAAACAAAAACTTTCAGTATCAGTGTAAGGGGGCTTCATGGTGAGAGACACTCTGATTTCAGAGATGTAAAATGTGAAATGTGTATGTCTTAGAACTGAAGAAACAGAATGCTAAGAAAGTGAGGGGGTGTGTGTAGATGGAGTGGAGGGAACTAGGGGGCAGACAGAAGTGTCAGGGCGACACAGTGGGATAAATAATGAAACAAGGTCCCAGCAGAAGCCATAGGGAAACGGCTCAGGGACCCACAGGAAGGTCTCCATCCTCATGACACATACGGTGGGCCGAGCAGACGTAGGTGAAAATGAATTTGGGCCTCATTCTCCTTAGTAATTGGGATGCAATTTTGTGTTTCATTTTGGAATAACTTCAGGACATTTGTTTTGAGTTCTTTTATAAGCTCAGACTTGTGTCTCTGAGTGTTAACTGCTTTTTAGCCAATGATCTTAAGAGATGGCTGAGAGCATAAGGAGGTAGAATTTAGTGTTTAATAAAGGACAAGCAAGCTCCAATACAAGAGTGCTGCTTCTATGATCACGCTGCCCTTCAGCGGAATTGCAAACAGTAAATTTCAAATGATATTAACAAATGATGTGATCTCCGATTATGATGTTTAACGAAAATATTGCAAGCTTGGAAGTACAAGGCAAGCAAAGCCTGAGTACACAGAAGGTGTTTATTACACCTATAAAAACCCGAAGGTTCAGGTCAACCCATCCCTCGATTTACAGAAAATGAGGCCAGCAGGTGATATGACCCCGAGTCATGGAGGATGTGTAGAGGGGAGTCTGAACATTTCCTCCTGGACGAGGGGGATCTTCCCACATCACCCCATCACTTGCTAGGCAGGTCTGTAAGTTTTCTCTCCAGATTAAATCTCTTCACTCATTTTTGAACAAAGCAATGTGGGTTCACAGTGTGTTTCTACAAAGAGCCATTTTTCTAATGGTCAGATCAAGGTGAAGAGATTCTGGAGTTGGGACTTGGGCATCCAGTACATCGTGCTGTGTTGGGACAGGACTGGGATTTTTCCTCGGTGGACTTAGCTCATCAAGGGAAGAGGAGCAAGTACTCTTCTCTGGGTTCTGTGCAGCTGGGTCCTAACTCAGGGCCCCACCTGTACTTTGACCTCACCTTAGTGTTGCTTTGCAACAGGCTGAGCGTACGGGTGTCCATCATCTTAGAGGAGACAGAGCTCCCCAGGCTAGCTTCCGAGGACCCAGAGTCAGACTAGGATGAGCTTCTGCCTGTATTCCCCTCAGTCAGCTCCCCAGGCTCCGGTCCTCTGTTTGTGTGCCTTTACGCCACCTCTTCGTGTTTGTTCACATTAATTGAAGGCTGGAAGCATTTCTACCTGCCAACCTCTTCAAATGCATCTCCAGCCATGGAGCCACTCAATACTCAGCCAAAGGCTGTGTGGCCTCCAGCACCTGTGCACCAAAGCCACCTGGTCTCTGCCATCACAGGATTCACAGTCCCATGGGAGAGGAATACACCCACACACAAGCACCCAGAGGTGCGTGCATCACAAATGGCAGAAACTGATGCTCCGAGATGGATTAGGAAGGGAGCTGACTTTGAATAGTTCGATTGTCTGAGAGGCTCCTCTGATGAAGTAACATGTGGGATGAAACCCGAAAACCCTTTAAGCTCCAGCAACATGGACCTGTTCACCATTCTCAGCAAATACCCTGGCCTTTCTTTCTGGGTCCTTTTCCCAGTGTTTTCTTCCTATAGAACCTCCTGGATTCACGCACCCTGCCCCCAGCTGGTGTTTCCTTCTTCCCTCGACCGACCTGTTCCTGAGATGTGCCTCCCCTCCATCAGGTGCCTTTGGTGCCTCTGTGACCCCAGGGCGCCATCCCAGCACCTGTTACCCGGTGCTGACATCGAGCTGACATCGACGGTGCAACCACCATCTCCCCAACCACAGTCTTCAAGGGCAGGGGCTAAATCACCCGTTTGGCTGAGACTCTGAAACAGTGTGTGGTGCACAGTAGGTGCTTTGCCAGTTTCCTTGCAGATTCATCATTTGTTATTCATCATTTCCCAGGTCGGAAACACCCGGGAAAGTACAGTTCTCGTTTGTTGAAACACACCACCAGAGGAGGATGTACATTTTGAGTAGAAATTAGCTTCGATGTGAGACTTATCTTAGCGTGTTTGCCTGCCTATGTTAAAGATTTCATGACAGGAAATATTATTTCTGCGTTCAGCAACTTAGACTGACAGCCAGGAGGCGAATGGTGCAGGAGGAAGTTCGCCCTCTGTGGGGTCACACGGTCTCAGCTCAGGGTCCAGCTACGGACCTTGGGCCAGTGACCCCGCTCCCCGCACCCTCACTTTGTCCTGTGGAAGCACCATCAACTACCTTAACCAGCTGTTTGAGGATGAGAGGAGACAACGCATGTAGTGGTTGTTTATCATGATGCTTTATTATGTACGGAAGTAATATGACAATGCTGTGAAAATAAGTTTTCTCAAAAAACTGCAAGCTCCTTGGATCTTTTAATTTTACCCCAAGATGCAAAGACTGAAACCTACTTGGTTTTGATCACCTGGCCTGTTTTTGATGGCCATTAGGCAAATAAACAGGTGCATTAATTGAACCTCAATTATACGGTTTGTGGGGAAACATCCGAGGTGGAAAATGGTCATGCCGTTCATTTAGATGTTGTTCCTTTTAAAATGTTAACATTCATAAGAACTGTGTTTAATAACCAGAAAGTACTAGTTAAATGTCTCATAACGCAGAGACAGCCAGGAGGGGGATTAGCGAGGCTGGAAGGAGGGGATTTCAAACTGGGTTCCTGGGAGCCCTGCTTCTGAGGCTACGACTCAGGGGCGATGGGGCTTCAGGGACTTGAGTGTCATTGCTGTGGTCCCATCCAAGTTCCCTCGCCTTCTGTGTGCTCCAAGCTCCTCAGGCCCCATAACGGACTGTCTTGGGGATGGCCTCTCTCTTGTCTTAAAGCCCTCATGATTCTGTGTGTCTATATGTTTCTTCAACATCCCGATTAATATATTCAGAGGTTTGACTTGAATATGCATGGCGAAATGTTTACTGCTTACTTAACTTGCTTCCCTCGTCTGTACCCGTGAGACTCTGCCTGTCCGTCCCCAGCAGGGAGCCTCGTGTCCTTGTTTTAGGCAGAGTGCTTCGCGCCGTGCCCAGTGGCCAGTAGACCCCAGGGAGACGTGCAACCATTATTCAAGGCTTTAAGAAGAAACTGGGCTCTATTTCTCATTCTAAAATTAAACACACTTAGGCTGAGAGTTTTAGTAAATGTTAAGTCTACGTGATTAATAGCAAATATTTTGCTCAGAGACTCTCTCAACAGATCATTTGTGATTAACCAGTTGATTCTGAAGGTTAATCAAATAGAAGACTCAGTAGTCACATTCACTTAGACTATAGCCTCAAAGCTTACACACACACACACACTCATGTGCGCACACTGCCTTTCACATATTAGGCCCTAAAGAGGGTAACTTCCTGCCGAGTTTTCCCCTTCAAGTGTTTCTTGAAACCACAGCGCACTTTGCCTCTCTCCATCCCTCACGATCAGATCCTCTTATCAAACAGCAAATAGAAATGGATTCTAAAACACAGCTTTACGTCTGAAGTAGCTTTTAACTGCAACCTGCACATTCCCATTGATACGTGTTTGGTCTCCATGCAGAGGTGTCTTTGGCCGTGATGCACGGTGTCCTTGTCCAGATTAAAAGCAGATTGTGTGGTGATCAAGATGGCTGAATGCACCAGTTAGACGCAAGCTCCTTCAGGACGCAAATACCAGGATACATTTTAAGCCAGTTGCTTTTACTGCTCTGCGGACCTGACCTTAAACTCACAGTCCTGACATTATTTTACAAATGCTTTGCCTTCAGAAAGAAAAATGACAAAATGAGTCTTTTAACTTTAATTTTCCCTGCTGAGGAAAATGGAGAACGAATAAATGAAAGTTCTTTGGAAGAGGTAGCCTCGTGGCAAAAGAGCGTGTTTTTAATCCATCCAAATAATTGATATCTATCTACCTGCCTACCTAACTTAAGTGCCATTTTAAGTGGGGGAACCAGGAAAGGCCTCACTGAGCTGGTGACACTTGAGCAAAGACTAGAAGGATACGAGATGGGAATCAGGTGGATCAGGCAGAAGCACAGCCAGAGCAAAGGGCCTGGGGTGAGCACCTGCATGGCCTGCGGGAGGAGCAGCTACACAGACTATGTATTTTTTGCAGTTTTAAATGCTTGAAAAATGCCCAAAGAAAAAGACCATTTCATGACATGTGAAAATTGCATGAAATTCAAATTGCAGTGACTGTAAGTCAGGTTATATTGGAACTCCCCTGGCCACCCCCTGCCCCACCGAGTCACCAGTTGATTTTGCTCATAGCACTTCACGTACTCTATTGTCTTCTCACTGTAGACAGCAGCCCTGAACACCAGCTCCAGGGCCTTCCCTGACAAACAGCCACCCCAGTGTTCATTCATCAAGGGGCCTGGCACCAAGTAGGAGATCAAGAATATTTTGGGGTAATGAACCAATAAAATTTTCAAAATTGAAATTCACTAAATTAAAATTCATTTTGATTTGCAATTCAAAATTCAATGTAAATTTTAAGTTCTTTCATATATATATAGTTTAATTTATTTTAATAAGTTAAGTATACTTTAAAAAAACTATTTAAATATATAATTTATTTTAGACATAAGAAAAGTACTGAGGACTTCAATTCTGGCCAAGATAGACTGGCCCTGTGTTTACTACTCCTACCATCCTGGCTCTTAACTAAAAACCCCTGGACATAACACAATGAATGAGATAAGGAGCTGCTAAAAGGTGGAAGGCAGCCTAGGACACTTGCCACTTTGCCCTAAAGTCTGCTTTATCTGACGTCAATTCCTGTTCTCTTTTGACTAATGTTTACATGATACGTCTTTTCCCATTTTTTTCTTTCAACCTACCTGTACACAAATACACTTGATGTTTACTTTAGATGGTATATTCAGTCTACCAATTTCTGTCTTTTAATTGGTGTGCTAAGATGAATTTACATTTAATTTAATTATCAACAGGTTAAGGTTTAATTCTACTACTTTACTGTTTATCCTCATTTTCTTTTCCTCTATTCACTTTGAAATGCTCAAGACGGCACAGAGATGGAAGTAGAGGACTGATCTAGTGGTTCCCAGGGCTTAGGGACAGGGTTGGGGGTGGTCACTATCAAAGTACAGTATGAGAGATCTTGGTGGTGATGGAACTGTTCTTTATCTTGATTTTTGCCCTGGTCACACAAATCTAAACATGTGATAAAATCACACAGAACCTTGTGCAGGCACGCACACAAATACACACACACACACACACACAAACACACACACACAATGCAAGTGTATGTAAAATTGGAGAAATCTGAATAAAGATACACCAACGTTGTACCAGTGTTAATTTCCTAGTTTTGATACTGCACTACAATTTTGGTACTATTGATGTTACTATTGGAGGAGTGGGGTTAGGGGTACCCAGGACCTCTCTAATCTTTCTGCAATTCCTGTGAATACAGAATTATTTCAAAACAGGAAGTTGAGGAAATACAGAGAGGCAAACAGAATATTTTAAAAGTTATCTTACTTTCCAACACTCAGCTCTCAATGATTTTATTTTATTCATCTTTTTATGTGTAAATAGGAGTGTATTTGCAAAAAAGGGCTTATAATGTTCACACTTCTTTTTTTCCCCACCATTCAAAATTTAACAGTATGTCATGAATAGATTTTCATGTTTAAATCTTTGCCTATAATATCCTGAAATTTTTTTTTGGTGTTAGATGAAAACAAGCCAGTTGTTCACAAACTCCTTTCAGTAGCAGAACACTTCTCTCTTAAACCCTGATATTCCCAGGAGATAACGTGGAGTTGCTCTTTTCAGAGCTGAGAGCAAGCAGGATAATGGTGGTTTGTGTGTTCTCCCCAGTCGGTTCCTATACTGGTCCCCGACACATCCAGCAGACCTTCAGGCTCTGGGAAGGCAGGTAAAAGATCGTGTCACTTTGAAAAACAATAACAAAAATGCTGTATCAAATATATTTGATGCTACATTTTTAATTGTACTCTCTCCCTCCTTTACCAGATGTGGTAATCACTCTGGCTTCGTACTTCAGCTTTATCAGGAAATGAGAAATATAAATGTTTGAGATGCAGTCGCCATGGTGACGAACAGAGACAGGGGACTGGCCTAGTTGACTTTTCTCATGTCTTCCAGAACTTTTCATTTCCTAAGCTGTATCACTACAGACCCAAACTGTCCATCTTGACAGCTAAGTTTCATACAGCAACACATCTTCATCTGGAAGAATTAGTTATTGGCATAACACTCTAAGCAGTGCTGAGTTTTTTTCACTGAAATTGAAATTATGTCAAAACCTCCAAAATCTCTCTGGCAGTAATTAACCTAAGCATGCCCTATATGGTTGTTTTTTGGGGTTTTTTTTTTTGTTTTTTTTTTTTTGCTGGTATAAATAATTTGTAAATATGACACAATTTCTTTAAAAATTTTAGCTTTAATAAAATAGTCAACTCTGATACATAGATCCAGCTACATAAAATGCCTCTGACCAAAGCACGTACTAAAAATTATATTTAGACTGCTGCTTCCTAAGAAAACAATTAATGCACCATATCGTGTAGCACATACTTCTGCTTTAACTGAATGAAAAGGCAATGTTCTCGCAGCAAGACACGCCTTTGGCAATTCATTCCATTTGCAGAAGTCTCAGGTGCCAAATTTGCTGCTAATCAGGTTTTCCATCTCAGCTGACAGTCCTGGTGTAGTGCCATGCTTTTATTTCCTTGTGCTATTTAATGTCACGATTCAGAACTTCAGAGAAAGTGGGATCATCTCTCCTCGGTACGCAGTGTGTGAAAGGACAACCAGGTTTTCGATGCTTCCTCCCCACCCCCATTTTCTGGGGAAAATGGTTATTGATACAAATTGTAAAAGTCGCCCCCAGGGGACTCCAACAATCAGGCCGATTTTAGGGTGTAATCACTTCAAGAATCACCCCCTTTATGCAAGAGCTTATCAGACCCCGCAAGCACCCACCTCATGCAGTTCACTGTGCAAAGCTCAATTACCTTGCCACCCGGACTGAAATGCAGTTCCCGGAGGTCCCAGCATTCCAAGATGGATGTAAAGGCATTTCAACCTCATTAATGTTTCTTGTGAATTTCCATTCATCATGTTCCATTTCAAGGACTATCACGGATGCTTTCTGAAAAGCAACCCCATGAAGCGATGAACAAAACTGAAGCCTTAACTTGGCATATTCCTTTGGGAACTTGATTAGTGAAAGCAAGTAGAGAAGGAAAGGGACTGGGTGAAGAGAGTAATGCCCACGGGGCTGGGCTCGCTGGGCTTGAATCCACCGTGTTGCTTCTCACTTGGAAATGATACATTCTTTTGGTGAAGACCCCGGGAAAAGGCATTATGCCCTTCTGTGTGGAGTCAAACTTTATTCAAGTAGTGTTTGAAGTTTACCTCTTTCGTAATCCATCAAGACCCTCCTTTCCCTAGGAGACAAGCAGACAATGGATCAATTTTTCATTTGTGGGATTGAGGTTCTTAGTGTATAGTTTGATTCCTAAGCAAGACTCATGACAAAGCAAGCGTCTGTGTTCTTTGTGAAATCAAGAGATGGACATTGGTGATGTGCTGGGTAATTTGGATTAGGCTAAAATGCCCTGACCCTAGGGCTGGGATTTGCATCCTGGGTCTGGTCCATACCCAGTGAATTTGATTTCCATCGTCGTCTTATTCTGAGCTGCCCATGATCTACAGTAGACGGTTATCAATTTACAACCAGTGCATCATGTATTCTGAGCAGTTCGCAGTGACTGCAGCACAAAGCACATGCTTATTAGTGACATAAATCAAGGGTTTCTGTGCCTGAATAAAGATTAATCTGTAATCTAGACCTGGAAACGGAGAGTCAGGAAAGAGTGCTGGCTCTCCCTGTGGTAAACACTCCCTCCCCTGAACCCCGGCCATCCAGCATGGATTCTGTTTCCATGGGAAGAAAAGGGCAAACAGGAAAGCCGGCCCAGGGTTTAAATCAGTTCGGGCCTCGGAGGACTCCCGATGCAGGAGCATTCGTAGCTACGATACATTTTCATGATGCAGAAGGAGGCTTGGAAGAAAAGAGGTGTGACCAGCATAAAAGATAACACAGGGCCTCCTGCACAAATAAAACCCTTCTGCCTACCGGATCTTTCTCTGATGATACAGCTAACTATATAATCTGTCTCTGCAAGAGACAGGCATGACCCAGGCCAGAAACTTTGGCTTGACAATGGCTGTCTCCCAGGCGGCAAATGGATTAATTAAAGGTTAGATGACTTTTAGGGCCTGAGTGAGTCAACTAGAATTTGGAATGTTCACTCATTGGAGGTGAATAGACACTCAAAGCGCATCTGGAAAACGCGCAGATTCTGGGAAGTGATGGAAAATCACTAAATGAGACGAGAACAGATATTGCTCATGTGACTCCTGGAGACCCTTGGCTGGGGGAGTTGCAGCCCAGAGCTGACAGACCCTGGTCCCTGCAAAGGTCTCCGAGAGAATCAGCAGGCAGTGTGGTGGTCGGTGGCGCCCAGGGCCTGCTGCCGCCACACCTGCATCCTAGACTCTCAGAGATGCTCTCCACCTGGGGTGGGAGCAGCAATGATTTCCCATCAGGCTGAGAATCCCATGATCTCTGTGAAGTCTACCCCACCCACTTAGAGGATTAAGTTACGAACATGAAAAAAAAAATAAAATAAATAGGTATCTTCGAGCACTGTTTGACAGCTGATGAGTAAATTGCCTTTATTTATAAGAGAAGAGCAGGGTACATGTCATTGTGACCAGCACATAACAACTGCAAGGTCAAAAAATAAGCTGTCTGAGTAAAAGCGTCCCAGTCCCACGGATGTAACTCCCAAGACTGTGATCTGTCAGGGGCGGGAGAGGTTCAGCGTGTCGAGTGTACCAGCTGTGTGTGTGCCTACGTGTGTGCGCGTGCACGCACGGCTTCCTTCTAAACCGCTTTCTTAGGAACTCCCTTGGAGGCTGTTAAGCCTTTTCTGCTGTAGTCAAATGCTGAATCCACTTTCTTCCCCCTCCTCTCTCTTTTACCTTTAGAATACTCTGGGAAGTAAGTAACTTTTTGCTTATTTGAGCAAGTATTAAAATGTGTACTGTTATTACAGGCAGTTTTTTCTCTTCTCCTTTACCTTTGTTCACAAGATGGAATAAGCAGTTTAATCAAGATCATATTCTTCTCGTTTATGATCCTGTATTTAGAGACGTACGTTTCTTTCTTGCAATTTCCTTATTTGACAATGCCTGGCCAAAACAAAAAGGAGGTAGGCTAGGCTCTCCCACTTTCTAGGAATCAGAAGAAGCCCGTGGAAGTGCCTCCACCGAATCTTCACAACAGCCCTTACCTGCGCCCAATCCCTCTGCCTTCCCCTCACGGTGCAGGCTGAGCTGTCCCTGAGCCCTGAGATCATGATGAGATTGCTTCAGATCCAATTCCATGCTTTGTAGGGTTCAAACCCTTCCCAAGATTTCCATAAATTTCCATGATCTCAAATTCTTGTGCTCCCCTTTGACCTGGCTTCCATGGAACTGAGTGAGTTCACGGATTATTTGACATCCAGTATCTTTTGGCTCTTTCTACAACATGGACGTTGACACCTGACACATTTTTCACTCTCACAAAGCATTCTGAGTGTAGCTCAATTTACTGAATAAGTGTGATTCACAAAGGAGGGGATTACATTTCAGAAACACAGTGATTTCAGACTGAGTCATTGTTCACTCAACGCTGAGATTTGTTAACGGCCAGTTCACTTCATAAGGTCCTCAGTGTCAGACTTTTCCCCTCCGGGCTTCCCCCATCTCTTTCCTCCTACTTTGCTACTCCACCCCCACACTTTAACATTCTTCTCATTCTTTTCAGGAGAAGAAGAAATTGACCTTCCATGTTACAAGACCTTCTTCCTAAGATGGTAGCTGTGGATCTCCTTGTTTCTATTACAAATTACTTTTCATTATGAAAAATTTCAGGCATAAAAAAATGAAAGACTAGAACAATGAACTTCCATGTATTATGCCCTCCAGATCTAATAATTGGTAATATTTTGTCCTACTTGCTTCATCTCTAGTTTTTGCTGAATCATTTTAAAGTAATTTACAGATATTATAGCACTTGTACTTTCAGCATCATCTTCAAAAAAGGAGGACATTCTTGTACATAATCACAACACGACTTACACCTCTAACACTATAACAATGTATATTCTTAATTGCATCGAATGTCTAGTACATTTTCAAATTTATCCACCTGGCCTGCAAACACTTGTGATTTGAAAGAACAATTCTATTTGTTTTTTTATTTGCTTGGTTGAACCGGTATTTAAGACAGCGTTCTATTGTTATGAAACATTTTCATATGGTTGCACGCTTTTCCTAACGCCCTTCCTTGTACAAAGTGGAGACAGATACCAATAGCCAAATGCTCTCTATTAAATTACCTGCTGGAGTCAACCTCTACCACGAGAGTGGGGTCTCTATTTTACACAGCTCTTTAATGGCATAAGATGTATGAACTCATTTGTTAAATTGGGAATCTGTAAACAAAAACAAATGGGAAGAAGAGCAACAGAGACAATGAGTAATGGAAACGGTTTGCAGACCACAGAAGCCAGGGCTTTTGTAGAAAATATACGCAGCCCTGAGGAAAGGCTTTCCAGGGTCCGTGTGTCTGTTACCTAGCAACAAGCCCATTACACGGGGCACCCGGGAGTCCAGTTAACAGGGCTCAGGGAGCGCACGTGAGTATGGGGACCACATCTCTCCCTTCTGCTACGTTAATAACTCTACGCCAGTCTCTGACAGGCGCGAGTGTCTAACGAGACTAGATCTGTGCAGAGCTTTCTCTGTGCTAAATCCCTAAATGAAGAAAATGGATTTAGCTTAATTTATTATGCACGTCTAAACACATATTTCTCCATATATCCACCTGACAAGAGTTAAATACGCCACGTGAAAAAGAAAATCATCCAAACTCAAATTAGTTTCGATTCATGATGTAAGCCTCCAAGACCCCTCCAAGTTCATCCCTAGCAGCAAATGAAACCTGGGTCACAGGTTTACTGTTATTATTTTTTTTCCTTTTAAAATTGCTTTTAAGTAAATTACTGCATTTTTTTCAGGTTTGCCCTCTTTCTTCTATTAGGGTGTTAATATGAACAGACAAGATAGCTTCTCAGTCACCTGTTTTTGCCTCAAATTGGTCAGGGCAAAGGGTTTGTTTCGAGAGTGCAGTGTTTTAACAATGTAATTACGCTGATGGTCCTTAATAACAATACCATCCTTTTAAAAACCGCTCAGAGTGCTTTCCTAGCACCGCTTGTCACTTATCTTTTAGCTGAGTCAAGCTAAGAAACGCATTAACCAAAATCAGAACAGGAGTCCAAATCTCCCGGTCCCTGCTCTAGCTTTCCATCGATTACACTGAGGTTTTCAGTTTTGTGTGTGTGTGTGTTTCAAGTTTTTTAATTGTGGTAAATAACATAACATTTAACATAGCATAAAGTTTATCATCTTAAGCTAGTTTTAAGTTTAAGTACATCCACATGGTTTTACAACCAATCTTTCTAACTTTTTCATCTTCCCAAACTGAAACTCCATGCCCATGAGATGACAGCTTGCCATCTCTCCCTCCCCTGGCCCCGGCAACCAGCATGGTACTTGCTGTCTCTATGAATTTGACTACTCTAGGTAGCCCATGTAAGTGGAACCATCAGGATTCATTTTTTTGTGACTGGCTTATTGAACTTAGCATAAGGTTCTACAAGTTCATTCACGGGATAGCATTTGTTAGAATACCCCTCCTTTCTGAGGCTGAGAAATACTGCATTGTATATATAGACCACATTTATTTATCTGTTCACTAATCCCTGGACACTTAGTTGCTTCCACTTTTTCAATATTGTGAATAATGTTATGACCATGTGTACAAATATCTCTTCAATAGTCTCTTTTCAATTCTTTGGGGTAAATACTCAGAACTGGAATTTCTGGGTCATGTGATAATTTTGTTTAATTTTTTGAGGAATCTCAATACTTTTTTCCATAGTGGCTGCAGTGTTTTACATTCCCCCATGCAGTGCACAAGAAACTGTGCACACATGCTCTTAAACACTTGGTATTTTCTGTATTTTGATAGTAGCCGTTCTAATGAGTGAGAAGTGGCACCTCACCATGGTTTTAATTTGCATTTCTCAAATAATTAGCCATGTTGAGCATATTTTCATGTACTTATTGGCCACATGTACATCTTCTTTGGAGAAATGTCTGTTCAAGTTCTTTACCCATTTTCGGATCAGATTTTGTTACTGTTGTTGTTGGGTTGTAGGCGTTCTTTGTGTATTCTGGATACCCTCATCAGATACAAGGCTTGCAACTATTTCCTCCCACTCTGTGAGTGGTCTTTCCACTTTGTTGGTTGTTTCCTTTGATGCAACTTTTTAATTGTTTTAGTCCAATGTATCTTCTTTCACTTCTGTTGACTGTGTTTTGGTGTCATATCCAACAAATTATTGTGAAAGCAAATCCAGGAAGCTTTCTTCCTATATTTACTTCTAACAGTTTTATAGTTTTATCTCTTATGTTGAGCTCTTTATCCATTTGAGTTAATTTTTATATGTGGTTTAAGGGTCTACCTTCATTCTTTTACAAGTGAGTCGCTTCCCAACAGCATTGTTGAAAATGCTATCCTTTCCCCACCAAATGGCACCTTCCTCAAAAAGCATTGGACTATATATGTAACGGTTTATTTCTGGGGTCTCTATTCTATTCTGTTGGTCTGTATGTCTGTTTTTATGCCAGTACTATACTGTTTTTATGACTACAGATTTCTAATAAGTTTTTTGTTGTTGTTGTTGAAGGATAGTCAGTTATAATGTGTCAGTTTCTGGTGTACAGTGCAATGTCCCAGTCGTGCATGTACATACATATAATCAAGTAATAAGTTTTAAAATCAGGAAATGTGAGATCTCCAACTGTGTTCTTTTTCAAGATTGCTTTGGCTATTCAGAGTCCCTTGAAATCCCATATAAATTTTAGGATTTTTTTTCTATTTCTGCAAAAAAAGTCACTGAGATTTTGATAGAGATTTCATTTTTTCTGATTTTTTTTTTTTTTTTTTGAGGTTGCAGAAATTCAGCCTGTTATTTCCTGGCATTAACTTGTTCTGCTTACTGCAGAACAGACCAATAAATCGGGAGATGAGGTATTGGGGCAAGGAATAATGACTTCATTCAGAAAGCCAGCAGACCAAGATGGAGAACCATCTTCCCCAAGTCAGAATTCAGGCTTCTTTCATACTAAAAAGGGGAGGGAGTGTGGTTGGTTGTTGCCAACTTCTTGGTGTCAGAATCCTTTGTTCTTGCAGCTGTCCACGTAGGTCAGGTGATGATGTTCCTGTAAACCTCCAACAAAATAAATGTTATTCTATGTTCTGCAACTTTTTACCTCTCTCTGAGTGGGAAAGTGTTATACCCTTAAAGGTCAGAGCTTTGAGAATGGGCTGTCCTGTCTATTTCAGGCTCTAGGCAACATTGTTTTTACAAAAGGTGCAGGACCAGCCTGACTAAGCACCAGAAACAGAGCACAGGGTTAGAGACAAAGGAATAGATCCAATATGGAGTCAGATTTGTTCTTCCCTATTACACTTATTGTCCTAAAGCTGCTTCCTGGGGGCCATCCCAAGTAAGCTAATTGTACTTGATTCTTTGTCCTGGGGATTGCATCTGGGATGCCCAGCCTAAGACAGTCCGAGAACTCCTCCCTGAGGGCTTCAGCAGGGTCCTGGTGCTGCTTCCATCAGCCCTTCCTCATTCATACATGCATCACAGGCATACCTGTTCTGCCAGAAATCCTCACACAGAGAACCTGTCTTCCTTCAAGCAGAGACCAAGAATATCAGGCAGATGCAGATTTGCCTTTTAGAAGCTTTCATTCTCAACCACTCCTGTCACCACTTGGCTGTCCTCTGTTCGTTTACTCATTTCATCTGGATGCTTTGTGCTAAGAGTCGAGCGTGTGCTGCTCAAGAAGGCAGCCAGCAGATATGCTTCAGCGCCTCTGGTCTTCAGGTTATAATAGCTTGGTAGGCAAGGCGTTCATGGTGTCATTGTTTTGTGATTTTATCCCAGGTGAAATCTGTGCTTGAAGTTGCTTTCCTGGAGGGGCCAGGAGTCTGGAGATGCATTTCTCCCTCTGTGTCTCTGTATATTCATGATGAGGAAAAATTCTGCTGAGCACAGGGAGCAGCAGCCTGACATTCCAACACACGCTGATACATATTGTTTTAGCCAGAATGGCAACCGTCTTGAGAAGAACTGAGATGTCCTATGTTAGTAAATCAAGGAAGAAGGCAAGCACCTGAAGACAGAAATGATGGAAATGTGGTGGGGGAGGCAAAGTTTACAGAGAGCACGAGGGAAATTGACAAAAGGGAGAAGGCGAAAGACAGGAAGTGGGACCAAAAAAATCCAAGCATGTTTTCTGTCTGCTTTGCTGCTCTGCATTTGACCCCTCCGCTTGGAAAACAAACAGGAAAGAGGAAAAAATTTAGACGATTAAACAGCCTCCAGTGTGCCAGTGGAGAGCAGCCCAAGAGCCCTCACGGGGACTTCCAGCCCTTCCTACAACACATCAAGGGGTCCAGTAATGACTGCCTAATAGTACACTGTGATTTTTGTTTCTCATCCCATTCCACACAAATCGTCAGCGTCAAAATCAGAATCCATCTCAGACTGAGTTTTTTAAATGGAGGCTTGAAGATTTCGTAGGAAATGAGAGATAGCCAAGACCAGCTTTTGGGCTCTATCTTACAACTGCTTTATTTTCCACATTTTGCTACCCTTCTTTTTTTTCCCCCCTCAGGGCTGGAAAATGACAAAATGAGTTTTATCTCTTTGAATTACTATTTAACCAAAAAGTGAATGGCAGCAAAGTGAAACACTTTCCTGTTTTCAAATCTGCAGGCATCCTACCATCGAAGGAAGTCAGTTTCATCCGCCTGATGGGAAAATACTGTGTCCTTTTTCAATGGACTCTTCCCCTCTGAAACCAGAGTTCCAGAGAGGAAAGTTAGGAGGAGCGCTGGCGCTGGTACAGGACGGGAGATGAGGATCCTGTCCCTGCATCTGCTGCCCCTCCACATCTCTAGCCACCAGTGGACAGAGACCCCTTGATGTGCTTCTCAGCCAGTGTCTGCAGGGGTGGGAGAGCCACAGTCAGGAACACAAACAGCACACAGTCCCTGCACATCTGGGAAAGCAACATCCAGCCCAGATAAACTTTGTGGAAATCTCCCCGAGATATTAAATGTCCACAAAGAGCAGGTGGGAACCCTGCTCTTACGAGGTCTTCTTCCAGAGACACGTCCGCCAGTGGCAGCCGGGTATCAGCCCCAACTCCCTCCGAAGGAGGAAAGGCTGGGCTGATTTGGCTTCTGTTCCAGCCTGAGCTTTTGGCTCTGACTCTGACTCAGAAGGAGGGAAGCAGCCTGGGTGGGGAAAAAGAGTTCTATTCATAGCTCTCCTGCGGGTGTGGCTGCTCTTGCCTGCCCTTGGCTGGACCTCTCTCCCCAACCCGTGAAATGGGGTGAGGACGGTGACCTCAGGTGCATGTCGGAGTTTTAATGTATGTACGCAGGGCTTGGAAATCAAGAACAAAAGGTGTAATCAGAACATAAAGCATGGTGATTATTTCTCCCCTACTTCTGCCCAAGCTCTATCGTTCCTCACGTTACACTCTTATCCAGGTTTTTGTTCAGCAACTATTGCTACCTGTCCAGCAACACCCACACCCCCAAGCCTCTGGCTTCCGATGTCCTTCAGTGGGTGGCTGGCTTCTCCAGCAGCACGGGGACCACCCTGTGAGTGATTCTGAACTTCTGCTCATTAATTAAATGAAAACTTTCAAACACACACAAAGATGGTGATTTTCCATAAACACTGGGAAAGTATCTGCTTTACAATAAAAGCAAAGGATGACTTTCATCTTCTGTCCCGACGCCATGTATGCAGGTTGGCCATTCCACCTTTCTGGAAAAATCCCAGGGCACACATGAGCAGGAGGCTGCGAGCCAGAGACGCAGCGTGCTTGGGGTTTACAAGGACGGAAGGTTGCCAGCAATTCAGGACCCCAGATCTCAGGGACTGAGGCCGGGAGGGGAGTCTCTTTACTATCACCTCTCAAGCATTGCCTCCATAAACATCTCTTTTTTATTACTATTTCTGCTGCTTTTAGATTTGGTTTATGGATGCGGTTAATGCTGTATCTGAACGTTAAGGGGATTGCTGTCCTTGTTAAGATTCTGACCACTTGGGAAGATTTGCTTAGGCTTTTTCTTTCCTCTGCAATAAACACATCTGGTGGATAGCAAGGGGCTTATTTTTACCCCTGGACATCCTGGTGAGTGTTTGATGGGAGCGAGTTTTAAGCGCCAAAGCGAGCATTCCCTCAAACATTTCACGCGCTTTAATGTTGGCTGAGGAAGGCGGTAGCCCCGGTATGCAGTTAGGGAAGAAAGTACAGGGAGCCCCACGGGAGCAGCCACGCTGCGTCTGCAACATTCATACACCAAGAACAATGAAGGCTCAGCAAAGCGGGAGCCAACGGGGGCCCATCCTGTGCACCAGCTCTGAGCGCATCCTGTCCCACAGGGACATCCCTGCTTAGAATGCTGACTAGTTGTGGGGTTCAAGGTTTACTTACCACAGGGCTGTGGTCAGAATGTGTGGGGTCAGGGGTGGGGATCAGAAACTCAGTTCCTGAGAGAGGTTGATCCAATCCTTTGGACTATGTCAGTCACTTGGAAGAGGTGGTTTTGGAAGGAAGAGGTACTCATTCAGCAATCAAAACCCCGACGCCCAGTTAAGCGTCTCAGGCAGCAGGAAGGGAGGAGCAGTGGGGCATCCTGAAGAAGCCACCGTCTGCTACGTGTGCTCTCGGCTCAGACCTGTCTGCTCCTAAGGTAACAACTCCCACTGTGATGGAGGAAGATGAAAAGCTTCAATTAGAGCTTGAAGACTTCAACCAGTGGGCCAGGCTCAAGTAGAAATCACTAGGCTGATTTCTGACACTTGAAATACCAAAAGCATGGTGCCAACATCTCTACCAGGGAAAGATGACTTCCAGATGGGGCACCTGGCACTCAAACTCTCGTGAGCAGATGTGTTTACTGTGTCCAGATAAGTCAACACTTCTGTTAAGCACCTACCCTGTGCCCAGATCTGGACTGAATCAACACTGTCTGGCGGCAGGAATACACGTGTTGGCCTTTAGCCTGGTGAAGACAGAGGAGCGAAGGGGATGAGAAGGCAATGATGTGGAGAAGTGGGAGCTCTGAAGATTTCTTCCAGCATGCACGCTTGACCAGCTCATTGGTAAAACCACTTTCTTTATTGTGTGACCTGCACATCTGTCCAGCTCCTCAGCCACCTCCAGGAGGTCTGGGAGACACACTTCACAAAGCCCTGGAGGCCCATGTTAACAAGGAAAACGCCTGCGTCTGCGAAAAGCTCTAGGGTTGCTCCCTGTGTAGTCCAAGTGTGACCGCAGGGGATTTGGTCATTCAGATGGGCTCCCTGATTGCAGTGAAGCTGAGCACATCCTGGGGTGGTGGAGGCCAGATGGGCACAGCATCCAGTCTGATTCTGCTGCAGGAACAACAGGTGTAAACCAGCGACCCCAGGAGGCAGAGTCACCATTTTTAGGATTATTTTGGAACCATTTCACGTAGATCCAGGTAACGATATTTGAAGTGTTTATGTCTGGAATGTAGACCTTTGATTAGGGTCTTTCAAACGGTCACTAACCACCCCTGGAGAATGGGTGTCTAATTTGAAGAGTCCTTTAATGTTAACTGACTGAAATTAACTGATTAAAATTAAATTTTACACACATATGTATCCCACTGAATGTGCTAAAGCCTTTTAAAGTAAATTAGAGACAAGATAATCAACAGTTTTTCTCACGCAATGACGATCAGCTGCAGGTAAGCACTTGCTGCTCAGAGAGCGAAGCCCATGCGCCCCCCCCACACCACAGTCCCCACTGCTCCCTAGAGTCTCCCTGCCAAGTGTCTGCTGCCATTTGTCATCATGTTCACTGTGTCATGTTTTTCACAAACATATTCGAAGGAAAGTGGAATCTTCATTGTACAATGTCTCCAACCAAAGAGTGAAAGTGAAAATTAGACCTGGGAGTGTGGTGTATTTCAGGAAAACGAGGAAAGGGGATAGTGATTATTTGTAAAGGATATCGGTGCAACTAATGTGCAAAGCAAAGCGAATCCTACTGGGAAGACTAAGTTTTGTCGGGGATGGCTTCTCCAAAGATGGCTGTGGTGTTGTCTCCATCCTGTAGGCTGTCCCGGAACGTGACTGGTCCACCCCCAACCAAGAACAAGTGGGGTTTATAGGTGAGGAAACACAGGTAACGGGTCTTGCTCTGAAGCCTCCCAGGTAACCTGCAGCACCCCAGGTCTGAATATATCATTTTGCATTTAGCCCTTAACTATTCCAGGAAACCCAGGGACTATCTGTCTGCACAGATGAGATCCCAGCTCGTTGTGATTTGGGTATTCCAGGGAAGCAATCGCTTCATCTTTCACTGAGCTGGGTTCCACGCTAATCAGACCGAGATCACATGATAACCTTTTACAGAACACGGCAAAACAGTTGAGTTCAAATAATGCCTTTACCAAGACCCTAATCTATTGTTCCAAACAATTAAACAGCGTTCGTATCACAGAAGGCCATCTTTTTCCTGCCCCGGCCAGCCAGGCCCCACTTGGGGAGAGACACACGCAGACGGGAAGCCACTCCCCTTCCTCTTCCCCCACCTGGACGCAAAGCCAGGGCCTGGCTCCGGAAAAGGCCTCAGTGGTCCCAGCTGCTCCGGCCCCTCCACTCGCCGCCGGGAGCTGCCGTGTCCCTTGAGGTCTCGCCTCTGCACTGAGTCTGGTCACTGAAAGGGGCCTCCCACTCAGGCGTTTATCTCATTCTTTTTCCTGAGTCCAGCCAGGCTAAAACAGCTCACGAATGCTATCAGCATCCTGCTTCCTCCCCTGGAGATAGGCTTGGGAACAGCTTCTGAATAGAAAGACTTCAAACAATGAGCAGCATTTGAGATAGGATTGGGGCTAAGTCCTGAGCAAACAGCTGGACGAAAGACATCTTGGTCTGTGACTGTCTCCAATTTAAACAACCCATAAGGTGTTTGTTCAAAAAGCCAGTCCTATCTGGCTGTGCTGCTTTATGAATTCCACACCACCCCACCTCCCTTCAGCTGCTGGGACGTCTTTTCCTGAAAGTCTATTACTTTCCTCTCTTTGCAGGCTGCTCTCCCACCAGAGTCAGCACTGGGCTGGTTTTCTGAGGGCAGTTGCACAAGGATGCCCGGGTACCACTTCCTGACATGGCTGGTGTTCACAGCCCACGTTTCCAGGGTGACGCTGGGAAGGTCTGCTGCTGTTCTCCCAGGCATGAGAATCTGGCCTGTAGCTGCCCGTCTGCCCGAGCCTTTCTGATCTCCAGTTCACTTTTAATTGAATACTTTGCAGAAGATGCTGGGGAACAAATTACAAGGAGAGGGTCAGCAGCAATATTTCCATGTCATTAATAAGGCCAGTGAGGGAGCCAAGGGGAAAGCTCTGGAAGGGGGGTGGGGCTGAGAAGAGGGAGGAGCTGCTGCACAGACGGGCTGGAGAGCAGCCCAGGGGAGGTGTGACCTTGACCACACGTCTTCTGTCTAGAGTGAATTGGACATATCTCTGGGGGGAGGATGGTTCTTGGAGGATGTGAGTTCCTGTTGACCCTGCCCATTTCTGTCTCACCTGCCCTCAGGATCCAGATTTTCAGAGCTGTCTGTCCCACCCGAATGTTTCCTAGTATCCCCTGGTAAAGGGAGAAAGTGTGTCCTTCCCACAGGACCCCTTTAGAGGCGAGGTCAATGTGTCACTAGAAGGGCGTTCTCACAGCTGTTGTGCACCTTCCTGCCTGAGTAGAGCCTATGCCTGAACGACTGGAAACTCCATCCCAGGGACCAAAGGAGTCGCAGAGATGAGCCCAGCTGGGCAGGGAGGAGGCAGGCAGAGGAGGGACAGCCCCCTAGCCCCAGGCATCCTTTTTCACGGACTGCAGTGGTCTTGCCTCCAAACCTCATCTTCCTTAGTGTCTGAAGGGTCCTGCCATGTACACCCAACTGGCTGGCACTGGGAGATGAAAGGCTGGCAGACTTTTCTGGGGGTTACCATCCAGAGAGGTAGGGGAACCCAAGCTGTGTACTAGCTTCCTTTTTTTTTTTTTTTTTTGCCTAGATTCAGAAATATGTCAAGGAGGTGCCGTTTGGCAGGTGACACAGAGTAGTAAGTACACAAATAATAGGGACCTAAGATGTGGGTGTTATTATTATGCCAAGTGCGCTTTCAGGTGGTGGCTCACGGGTCCTCCCGCCTGCCTGGCGCGGTGAGTCCGCAAACCTCCATGGGCACGGCACGCAGGGCACAGATGTTGCTTTCCCATAGGACTCAGTGCTTGGCTCTCCGCGGAGGGCTCTGATTACCAAGCTCCCGGTCACAAAATAGTAGCGCAGCATGAAGATTCCAGTTCCATCCCGAGAGCACGCTGAACACCATCACGTTGCTAATTATAAACGTGGCCGCCAGGACCCCAGCTTCCTTCCATTCTTCTCACATCCTGCAGCTGGCCAAACTTGGGAACTAATCATCAGATTCCTCTGGAATGGCAGCTGGTGCCTTGATAAGACAGCGTTTGGGGTCTGGGCCGCGCAGACTCCGTGAGAGATGGCGTCGCTAGCACGTGTGGATTCTGCCTAAGTGACCAGGAAGGCATGCGGGCATCTCCTGTTCCTTGGAGTGCTTCATATGGATAAAATGCCACCCTTCTTGATTCTTGGGCAGCCCTAGTTCTGCTATAGTTTTGTCCCAAAGGACCTGCCTGCTTATGTGACTCCCACAGTTGGGAGGGTACCATAGGAAGTGTATAATTTCATCAGCCCAGAGGCAAGATTAGGAATAAGCGGGTAGACCTGATCTAGAGCAGTCTCCTTTAAAACCAGAGCTTGGGATCACCTTTCGGGAAATACGGCGCTTGGCTCCGTCCAGGACACGTGGAGACAACTCAGCCTCTCCCCTACACCTTGGGTGCAGAACTCTGTCACTGTGTCCTTCAAGCCCTGAGGCTCCAAGGTGGTTAATGGTTCTGGGTCTTTTTCTTCGTTATGATTTTTAATACGGCTGGAAGTCCGCCCAGCTTGTACGTATCCAACAGAGAATCAAAATGAGAAACCACGTCTCACTACTGCTCCAGGTTTCTGCGAGCAAGTAGAAGGGCCGATGGACTGAGTCAAGGTCCCGCATTAGAATCCGCTCTGCCCCTTCCCCCTGCCATAGCGTGTGACCTTGCACATGTCACTTAAGCACTCTGGGCCCCAGCTCTTTCTTCCTGGAAATGAAGGACATATGGGAAGCTTTTCCAGTCACTGCTATAACACATTAAATCATTTAACAGCTATTGGTCACCCACTCGTGTCAGGCGACATATTGGCGGTTGAACCAAACAGCTCGGGCCACAGCCCTGAAGGGGTGCACCCTGCACACCAGGGTACAGATGGGCCCATGAGTGAATGACACCAGCGCACAGCGAGGCAGGTGCAGGGCTGTGTCCCCAGGTCTCCACACGGGGAAGAACTTGCTGCCCAGCATCAGAGAGCCCTTCCTGGGCAGTGACTCAGTGAGGGGGAGCCTGGCAGGTGGGCAGAGGCTCCCCGGGGTCTGGACTGCAGGTAAATCCTTGTCTCCCGTCCCCCGTGCCCTTTCCAGTCTCAGGGGCCCAGCCCTGATCCGCACCTTGTCCTCCAAAGTCAGCATCTACTCCCAGAGAACCAACTGCAGCCCCCGGACAAGGGTCCCCGGGAGCAGGTGGTGGGCTGTTGAGAGTGGAGGAGCCCAGGGAGAGACCTGGACCCCCTCCTGTCTTCTCTCCACAGCTGTCCTTGCCGTTGAAGGGCTGTACCCTGAATACCTATTGTCTCAATTCAGTTGTCCCAAAACCAGAGCCTGAGTCAAGCAAACCTTGGGTGCAGGGAGTTGTTAGGTGATGTCAGGGAGCAGGAGTAGGAAGTGGGGAGACGCAGGTGGGGGACTAGGAAGAGCCACCGGCGGGCACTGTTGAGCTGTCCTACCCTGGGGGGCTGGGCTCGGTCCTCCAGGGACCTGCTAAGGAACGTACAGAATTTTCCTTCCATTTCCTTCTATTCACCGACTCACAGTCCTATTGGTTGAGGGCCGCCTCCCTTTCCACTGCCCTTCTCCCACTTCTGGGCTCCCTTGTTGTCAGGCCGAGTGAGCTCTGGGGGCTTTGGAGAAAGAACTGAGGGTGGAAAAGGTGAAGATACTGGCAGAGGGAACGGCAGCTGGACCTCGCCCTGGCCTAGACTGTGGTGCACGGACCCCACGGCACAGGGCCTCTAGTCCTGGCTTTGCCACTTAGCTGCTGAAAGCGCTTACATCAGCTACGCCACGATTCCTCATCTTTCAGATGGAGATCGTCAAAGCCCTTGCCCTGGAGGGTGGTCAGGAGGCTCCTGTGAAATCCAGCTGGAAAGAACTTTGCATGGGGCCCAGCACAGACGCTGGGTCAGTACATGTCAGCGGTCAGTGTGATTAGATCTTTAACTGAGTGTCTTCCTTGCGATGGGAATCTGATTGCTGCGCCCTCAGCCCACGCTGCAGCTGCAGGGTGCTGCCTATTGTGCATTATAATAACCACCAGGATTGCCAGCCCAGGAATGCAGACACATTTCCCCCCCGGCAGCTATGAGAAGTAGCCCTGGAACCGTTTCCCTCTCTGCTAGTGTGTGAAGGGGCAGAAGAGGCATTGTTGGCATAAAGAATGCACTCATCGCTTCCACACCTCAGGCTGCTGGGCAAGGCCTCTTGCTAATTCAGAGCCTCTGTGCGGTCACTTACATCGTAATTGCTTTGGGATAACTGGTTTATTGCTCGCACTCAAATCACCCTTTATGCTCCATGAAATAAACTGCTTTCGAGTCATCTTTCAGCAGCTTTGCCTTGTGTTTACTAAATGATTTCTTCTACAATAAACCTGATGAGAGGCATGCTTCATTATTCTTGAGTACCCGGCAGAAATGTAATAGTCATGGACACAAGCGCTTCTGGGTTGCTTGTAGGTTTCATCCATCCTTTCCCTCCTTCTCTCCTCCGTCTCAGCATCTTGTGTGACCCGGGATGCTGACTCCCCACTCCTGCTGCGACCGGGGTCAGTTTGCAGAAGGAGGGAGCCCTCCCTGGTGTGGGCGGCATTCATCAACCCTCTGAAGGATACAAAGTCAGGACAACAGGGGATCAAAGGGCAGCACAAGATACTTACCACCAAGGACTCTGGACTCAGGCCGAGATTCAAGGACTGACCGTGCCACATAGAAGGAATTTCATTGGGTTAATAACATCCATCCTGCGTGTAGAGCACTGAGCACCTGGTGCGTATTAAGCTAAAGACAAGCCCTATTTAAGCGATAGCAGGATGTATTCAAACTAATGAAGGTTTTGAACTTGGACACACGTTGTTGAAATCCTGGACGGAGTCGATCTCCCTCCCATGTCTTAGGGATTTCAAAATGTTAGTTCAAGCGTTTAACTTTCCTTCGTAACAGGTCTGGTCTCCCCAAGGGTATTTAAGGGTAAATTGACAACACAATCAAAAGTCTTTTAAAATATTGTTTAATATTTATTATTATAATGTTCGTTCCCGCACCCAGGAACAACATGGGAGAGGAAAAGAGACGTGTGTGTTGGATGGGGGTTGGGGAGGCAAGGAGGGAGGGCCCGCGGCTTCGCCGCTGGCCCTGGCTTGATGTGGATGGTGGAAGGACCCTCCCGCACAAGAGGGGACCCTGTGGACAGTCCTCGGAGCACAGGCCCGATGAGCGGAGGTGCTTCCCACACACAAAGCAAAGTAGGCCAGCAAAAAATGAATTTGGAAGTAGTTGGTGGAGATGCTCAGAGTGGCTTACTCAAAGTTGGTGTCCACTAAGCTGAGTTTAGCTGTCATCAATTAAGTAAAAGCCACACACTTGGAATCTCAGTCCTGGTGTCAGGTGCTCGGCCTCTGCTGGTGGCCCCACACTCCCCACTTCGTCATGGAACCTCTCAGCCTGCCTCCTGCATACTCAGTCTACTGCCTTGACATAGCTCTTCCTTGGCATATTACTTAGGGTAGATGAGGTGATGCTGCATGGGTCACATGACTTTTTTTTAAAATTGAAGTGCAGTCAGTTACAATGTATCAATTTCTGGTGTACAGCACAATGTCCCAGTCATGCTTATACAAGACACGGTCATGTGACTTTTAAGGCCAGCCACCCTCCAGGCTCCCCCTTACATGATAACTCAGGCTGGCAGCCGAAAGTCACAAGGTCAAGGGCGGGGTACAAGTCTGGCTGGAGTAGGAGTGAAGTGTGGACCAGCCTGGGAACTTCTCGGCCCTGCTGGTCGGTAAATACCGAATTGTATACAAATGAAGGAATGGTGATAAGAGTCAGGACTTCTAGAAAAAAAGAAGTTAATATCATAGCAACAAAAGCAGCAGGCACTGAACAATATTTCGGAACGTTACCGATGGAGAAGGCTATTTTGAATGCTCTGGAATTATAGGGGTGAAGGTGAGTGGAAGACCCTGAACATTTCCCGGCTTTATAAAGGAAAATGAGGACAAGAGATGACTTTCAAGGAGAGAAAAACAGATGGAAATCACACAACAGAATACCACACAGCAGTAGAAGTAGCTGGAGCTACAAGTTGCCATGTGGATAAATCTCAGAAACAGAGTGTTGAGTAAAGCTTACATGTTGCATTATGTTGCTTACATAAACTTAAAAAAAAGAAACCAAGCAAAACAGTTAGTTCTATCTACTGTTTAAAGTTACATGTTCATGTAACATAAGTATGATTATGCATGGGCTCATGGGATAAATAAATATCCACTCTGGGATTGCAATTACCTTTGGGTGGGGAGGAAACAGGATATTTTGGATGAAGAACAATGCAGGAGGTTCCCACTTCTTTCGTGATAGTCATTGGTTAAGCTGAGTAGGGACAAATTGATACTTGCTAAATTAGTCTCTGCATGTTTTTGATATCTCAACTGTTTCCTAACAAATGAGAGAGGTAGGTGACAAAGACGAATTCAGCATCAGAAAGCAAAGGGCAAGGGGAGCACAGAGCCGGGGAATGATCCTAAGATCTCCCCTTAGGATGATTCATCCAAAGTGTGAGGTCCTGCTGTATTGCATGTTCGGCTAACAGTAACAGAAAGCTTAAATGTGACATTTGGAAATTGTTTTTGCTGATGAGTCAAACACTTCATATGTTTCAACCTCTCACTTTATTCAAATACAATGCCAGTCACAGAGTAGAAAAATCTCTTGTGAGTGATTCATTATGGGAAACTGATATGTTTTCTTTTCTAGTCTTTTTATCTTCGCCAAATTATAAATATTTTAAATGTCAAAAACAAGGAAGAACAATGTCATGGGCTGTCCTTTGGTGAGACAGGGAATTCAATAATAGAAGGCAGCATTTCAGATGAACAGAGGTATTGCATTTAATTGTAACCAATCCCCATCCTTGCAAATTTACAAAAGCAAAAACTCATGTTATGATACCTTTGGGCTTTAGTTGATTATAATATCCTAATAACCTTTACCATACCAAGAACTTGGATAAATCTAAAAGAAGACAAACACTAAAAAAAAAAAAAAAAAAAAAAAAAGGGCAAGGACTATTAAAAGACAACTTACAAAGAGAAATAGATGACCAAAAAAATATTAAAATATTGAATGCCATTAATGATCACAGATATACAAAGTTAAATACTGAGGTTTCATTTCCGTTTTTCACTTATCAAATTGCAAGAGATTTGAAAAAATTGAAAAGATCATCTGCTTATCATAAGATTCAGTGGCGTGCTGTGATATTTTGTTTTCCCTAGGGCAAGACCAGTTTTGTGAGCACAAGGAAATATGTCTGCTTTCTGAGTTGTCTGGCAGTATGCTGGGAAATCCTACAAAATATATCCAAGTTAGCCTATTATTGGTAGTGAAATTTCTTCTCCTGCTCAAACTTTAGATAAGATGTTCAGGGGGTTTATTAAGATGCAGCATATTATGTGGGTGAGGCAAATCCTTAGCCACTACCAACTATTAAATCCTTTGCTAAAATAAGTTTATCTGATCAGCTGTTAATTAGCCACTAACAAACTCTTTTTCCTCTAAATTTTTTCTAGTTTTGAGCAGAAAACAACTGCAATAGCAGAACTGGTGATACATATACAACAAACTATGACAACTTACATGTATATATTTATATTTATATTATACATATATAATGCAACATTGTAGAAATGTATCATCTTGAGGTCTCTCTCCATAATAAATACTCCTTTATTTTCTTTTGTAATGAAATGAAACTTCCAGCAAAGGTAATTTGGCATATTCACTGAGCTACATTGTTATTTTTGTATTATGCAAAAAGGGTGGGAAGCCCATAAAAATTTTTAAAATTTTTTCTCCTTTCTTATTTTGTTAGTTTCAAAAAGTCTGTAATCAGCATCAAGTGAACACTTTAATGCAATTAATTATAGAGTATTTTAACTTCTTATACATAATATCACTCATTCTCGTTAAGAAACAAAGGTTTTCAATGAGACTTTCCAAACCTTCCAGTTCCCCTGCTCTTAACAAAGGCCTGGAAGGAGGTACTCAATGTTACTAGGGGTCTTGGATGTGGAGATGCTTGCTGCAAAGGTAATCTCCGCTTACAAAGCTGTGAATTGTAGGCTGAAGGGTGGGAGATCTGATTAAGGATTGGTGACACGGAGGGAGAGAAGGATTGCAGGAAGAAGAAAGGCTGAGTCCCCCAAAATTTCGTGTCTTCATAAGTGTGATGGACGGGAAGGGGCAGGCCAAGAAGGAGGAGAAGATGGATGGACAGAAGCATCCCCTGTTTCTGCCCACCTGGCACTGGAAGCCATCCTGGAAATCCTATGACTCTTTACTCTCAAGCCTGAGCTTAGACATCGCTTGATACCTGGCAGGACAAATCCTGTTCCTGCTGACTCCCCCTCCACCACAGCTCCCATCTCCTCCCCATGAGCCAGTGTTCCTTTAGTTGTGGGCAAAGCCAAGTGAAGAGGATTAAATATTCATATAAATGGAAGACTCCACACTTTATGAGAATGATGCAGATGACCATCAGTGGTGGTCAAGGAGCCAGAGCAAGTTCCTGCAGAAAAGCCCACATCGCCTTTCAAACACAAAGCTATGAGAAATAAAATAATTTTAAAATATACATTTGCTTACTTTTTTAAAGGCTCCATTTTAAAAAACCACAGTACTGAAAAAATAGCAAGATCGTCTACCTGGACCAGAATAAAATGGGGGTGCAGAATGGTTAGCAGGGACCAAGTTTCTGTCCCTGCTGGAAACCAGGGGTGGAAACAGGCAGAGGTAAAGAGATGTCATTGGACCTGAGAGCAGAAGGGAGGGGCATCAGGGGTGGGGACTGGGGGACAGTGGACCGTGTGAGCCCAAGTGTTTCTGACCACGTGGGAATCTGCGTTGCCTGTTGCCCGAGAGCTTTAGTCTAAGAAGTAGCTGGTGTCGTGCTATGAAGTTAACTACTATCAGGAAAGAAAGACTCCAGTGACTTCACTCCCCTCAGCAAGAACTCCACCAGAAGGAAAGGGCAGCAGAGTAGGTCTCCATGGGAAGGGCAGCCAGAGCTCGGGTAGGACCACCCTCTACAGGACCCGGCTGGGAATTAGGCAATGAATGAACTCCCAGAGCAGAAGGACAACAGAGAAGGCAGAGGCTCCTGCTCTGTCCTAAGCCAGCCTGCGTGCATGGGCCTCCCTCAGGCTTGGTGTTCACACTCAGCTCTCTGCCCCTACCCCATCTCCTTTAGGAACCTGAGAAGCTGACTGAGGCAGCTGCTGTGCTGGGAGTGGGGCTTTGGGGAGATCCATGGTTTAAAAAGAATTTTTAACAACTTTGTTCACATTTATGAATGAACTCCCTTCTTGCTTTTTTTTTGACAGTATATGCAGATTTTTTAATTGCTTTTAATTGCTTCTTTTGATATCTGACTGGTGTTTCTTTGGCATGCGATGCTGTACCGAGAGCTTGAAAGTTCAGCTTTATTTGGGTAATACACATAAAACGTACCTTCCAAGCAGCTGGTGGAGGAGAAGCCAGCCAGCTGGGTCCCATGCCCCCCCCCCCCCCGGGGCTGACAGCCACCGTTCTGGGGCCACTGGGCTTGGAGGGCCAGGTGCTGGGCCAGCCCTGACCAGGGAGCATTTACAGGGCCCCCAAGCTTACATTCTGGATTCTGAGCAGACCCAGCTCAGCTCTTCCTCTGCAGGGACCTCCTTACTCAGTGGCCAAGAATACAGTCATGATGAGGTTGGAGGACTGCACTCACTTCTCTTACATCACTGGACATCAAGAGAAAGGCCTTTTTGATATAAATTTTATTTACAAACCAGAAATAGACTCATAGACATAGAAAACTGTGGTTACCAGGGCAGGAAAGAGAGGGAGTGATAGATTAAGAGTTTGGGATTAACAGATACACACTACAATATATAAAATGGATAAACAACAAGGACTTACTGTATAGTACATGGAATTCTATTCAATTTCTTGTAATAAGCTATAATGGAAAAGAATCTGAAAAATATATATGTATGTATATGTATAACTGAATAGCTTTGCTGTATACCTGAAACTAACATTGTAAATCGACTATACTTCAGTGAAAAATAAGAATTAAAAAGAGAGAGAGAGAGAGAGAGAAAGGGCTTTTTCATGGCTGCATTTCCAGTGCATAGAATCATGCCTAAATATTTTGTTGAATGAAACCACATGGGTGATTTCCCAGAGACTATTTTATAAATACCTTTCAGAACATGCCTTACTGAATAATAAAGACAAAACAAAAGTTGGGGCTGACACACCTAAATATTGCATAGGAGACAAACAAGCCAGGAAAAAAAAATGGTTTTGAGAAATAGAGAAGTTCCTGAGAGCATTTTAAGCGGAGGAAAAAAAGGAATCCGTGCCGTCTGCTGCCTGAGAGATTTAGTCAAAGAAATACTGCGGCGCTGTGAAATTAATTACTATCAGAAAAGAAAGCCTCCAGTGATTTAAAATTATATTGCATATGTCTGCGTAGTATATTACAGTACATTAAGGAAGTTAAAGTAAATTAAAAGCCCTCAAACAATCCACATATTATTTCAAGATCGCAGTGGCATATTAATTATGCCTTCTGCTCTATTCATTTTTATTACATGCTTTTGTAAACATAGGCAGCCTCAAAATTAAACCACTAGACTAATAAGAGACCCTTGCAAATAAACAGTCGTTAGTCCTCTGACCCCTTTCAGTGTCACGGGGTGGTGGCCACCAAAGGTTCCAGCTGTCACTCACCCTACCGACCCCCCGAAGCTGCTGCTCGTGGCATCCCCAGTGCTGACTTCCAATCTCAGTTTCTCCACTTTATGCCTGAAGGACTCCGGCACTCAGGTGTTTGGAGACGCTGAGCAGTATTCCTACTGGGTTGACTCCGTCTGTGATGAGTTAGGCTTTGGGGCAAGCCTGAGGCCGGGCCCACCACTGAGAGAAGCTGGGTCAGTTGTGAGTCAGCACAGTCTGGCTGGTGAGAATGTGCTTCTGGAGCCCTCGGACCACCCGTGCACGTTTCCAGGCTCCGGCACTGGGTCAGGGTGCAAGTTTGGACAGTTCAGCAGCAGTTCTGCCTCAGTTTTCTTCTCTGTAAAATGAAAACAATCACCATAGCTGACCTTACAGGTACTATTACGGGCCGAATTGTGTCCCCTCAAGAGTCACATGTTGGAGTCCAAGCCCCAGGACCTCAGAATGTGGTGCATTTGGATACAAGGCCTTTAATGGGATAACTGAGTAAAATGAGGTCACATGGGATCCCGTGGGCTGAACTCGCAGGGGCGCGCAGAGCTCTGAAGATCTCCTTCAGGGCTGCTCCCTTGTGAGGATTCTGTCCTGTAACCTCTGGCACCTTCTCCCTAGATGCTCAGCTCTGTCTCCTCAGCTCATTGAGCCTTTTCCTGCTGGTCACCCCCTTCCCGTGCTGTGCCCTGGAAACCCTCTCAAGGCAGTAAACTCCTTTGCCTCCCACCTGTCGGCAATCACTGTCCTTCACGACTGATGTCCAGTGTCCTGACAACCAGCACATCATATGTTTTCTTCACAAAAAAGCCTGACCTGGCCTCAGAAGTTACAGCTTAGCATCTGCACAATATCCTGCTGGCTAGAGATAGCAGCCCTCTCTAACGGGTTATGATGTGGATGCGGGGTGAGGAGAGACCACACAGGGTGTGAATTTCTCAAGTCAAGGGTCCCTGGAGGCTGGTCACCACCCCCAGGCAGGGAGCACACATGTGGGGAGGGGGGAGCTGAGACTGGATGAGCAGGGTGGAGCCAGGTGAGATAATCAGAAAGAGCTGATAAACATACTTCCCTTCTACTCTGCATTCTGCAAATGCCTCTGTCTCACCGAGCTTTGTCACACCGTGTCAGGGTTATTCAAGTGCTCGCGTCCTCCACTAAACTGAGAATCTTGGGAAGGAAGAGACTAACTCCTACTCACACTGCATCCTCTGAGCTCCCAGAATGATGCTGAGATTAGCACAGGAGCTTAAGCATGCTTTCTTAAGTGGAATCAGACTGAATGGGCAGCGAGAGCCCTCCAGAGTGGCCCTGAAATAAACCATGTTGGCCACACGTGCATGTGTTCACATCACCCAGCCAGCAGCCCACACTGGGGTGGGAAGTGACCTCAGGCGAGGTGTTCTGTGCCACTCCGGCAGTCCCTGGGTGGTTGGCCATGGAAGGCTGTCTACCCTGGGCAATTCCCAGAAAAGCGCAGCAAGCCTTCACTGGTGGGGCATTCGGGGGCCACAGCACAGTGTCCTCACCACCACCCCACGTCTCCATCCCAGCCTCATAGCTGAGTTATTTGGGGTTCTCATCACTTTTCCCGGAATTGCTGCAGCAGGGTTCTAGTCTCCCTCTCCGCTCACTGTCTTCACCCTTCTCCAGCCCATTCTCCACACAGCGCTGTGATGAGCTTCCCAAACACGGACACTCTCACGCATTCTGCATGTTAACACCACGCAGTGCCTTCTCATCACCGGTGAGGTTCAGACCAGACTTCCGGCAACGTATGCTCTGGCCCTGACAAACTCCTCAGGACTTTCACAGGTCTGGTTCTTTATCTGCCGGATATATCCCCACTCTGACCTGATTATTTTGCTTAGCTGACTCCTCCGGCCATGTCCTTCCAGACTCACCTCCTTTATGAAACCTCTGGGACTCTGTGAGCCCAGGGTTAAGAAGCATTTCAGTATGTTAGCAAAAGCCTCATTATTTCCCTTTTGCGACATTCATTCACGATGTTACAAATGTCTGTGAGCAGAGATGCATCTCGTTGTGAATGTAGATGGACAGCTTTCTCTCTTTAACCCAGCACCTGGCACGTGGCCCAGCGAATGGGGGCTCTCAAATGTGTGGACAGTAAATGAATTAACCAAATGATGGTTTGAAAACTACACCAACCCAATTTTATTCTACTGGTTACCAACCACCTTCTTTGGGACATCAGGCAGACAATTTTCAAAAGCAGGAATCAGCCTGTGAAATGACACTTCTTATAGATCAGCTCTGGACTTCCCAAGTCTCTGAAGTTTAGCCAAAGAGCTACTTTGGCTCATTATTGAAGACCTTCCCTATGGCTGCTGAGTGGGGTCCTGTGGGGGAAGGAAGCTGCTGACTGCTGTGACCCCAGGCTCTGTACCCATCCTTCTCTCAGCCTGTGGAGTGAACCCAGGAACAGAAGTGGGAGGGGCTGTGTCCCTGCCCCTCTCAGGGGCTGCAAACTCTGTGGAAGTCTTCTTCTGCTGCTGGCGTCTGGGATTCAGGTTTCCAGACTGGCTGAGACAAGATGGTGACACTTAAATAATTCCTCCTGCTCCTACCCCCAGCCAGCGTTGCCCAGACTCCATCCTTTCACTGTCTTCTTCCCTGAAGCAAGAAAGAATCGCGAATCCTCCCCTCCACTCATCCTTGTTAACAGACACTCAGTGCCTGCTTCACCTACATAGCACTGAGTGGTCGGCGGGTTCACACGGTTGAACAGAGGCAATCCTGTCCCCAAGGAGCCATCCTGAGAGACCTGCGTGCAGGAACGTAGAGGCAGCTGTAGGGGTCACAATGATCTTCCGGCGAAGTCCCAAGCCTTATTCATGTATGTATTAGTTTAGGATTACTTCTAAAAGGATGCTTAAACAGAATTGCTTCAGATACTATTGGCTTTTTGAATGTCACAAAGATGCTTTGGGAAACTTTAAATAATTGACTCTACAAGGCCATCCCCTATCCTGGGAGGTTTTCATGTTGAATTCTATTAACAGCTTTTGTCTTTTGTTATAACGCATATATTAAGAATTAAAAGCCATTTAAAATAATTGATTCAATCCACTACAGCCAACAAATTAATTAACTGATGCATAATTAATCAGAACAGCAAGGCATCCCTTCTTAAGGGACCAGATAGGGAAGCTGTGACTTGTGTGTTCACGAACAGAGTACAGAACAGTCCGCTGTGCTCTTGAGCCAGATACCGATACAATTAGGGTCATAATTTTAGAGTTGAAGGTGATAGTCCATGCTCAGGCCGAGTCTTAAGATAGACACAGAACTCTGGATGTTGGAGTGGGGTGGGTGGGGGTCCTGAGAGAGCGTCCTGCTCCATGGTTGCACACAGCATCATACTCACACTGCCGTCTGAGGAAGGTGTCTGTCAGCAGTTTGTTCCTGGTCCATGAAGAGATGACACTGAGAATATGCGTTTAGAAACTTTTATAGAAATTTGACAGTCATTTCATGTTTGCTGAATTAATATTTAAATTTGGGACTTACATTTTTCGTGTCCTTTTTCTAGTCATTCATTTTTATTGTATTTAAAATAAGTATCAGTGTGGAATGGATTATAAATTGTAAAAAAAAAAAAAAAAAAAAAGCAAAACAAAACAAACTAGTCCTTTACCAAAATACTTCTAGAACCACTGCTTTGGAGCATTCCCAAGATCTTTAAGCCCAAACCTTGCAAAATGCTGTCTGTCCTGAATGTGTTCCAGAGGAGGAAACATGAGTTCCAATAACCCTTTGCAACTGAGTCAGAAAACGGCATCAGCGTTGCCTTGCATCCGTCTTTCTGGAGATGCTCCTGTTTTCTGCAGAGCCACCACTATCCAGAGAACGAGATAAATAAGGACATATCATAGCCATGTATGCTGTAAATGATACAGCTGCACTGATGCTCATTTGAAGGTGTGCCCACAGAGAGGGTCATGAGTTAACTGTGAAAAGTAATATTATTGTTACAATCACCAGCCACAGCTGTGCACGAGAACACAGTCTACCACAGTGAATTAATGATCCTAACTCCCACAACAAGAATGGCATCTCAGGGCTTTTAGCAGTTAGATAGCAGAAAAGAAGCCTGAGTCCTCATTTGGGATGGTAGGATGTTGATGAGCAGGTTAGAACAAAGGTAGTTAGTGATGCCCAGACTCTACTAATCAGATGAAGCAAGGATGGCCACTTACCTGGACTGGAATGGACACTTGCTGGAGCTGATTCAAGTTGTCCTTGTAAGGGGAACACCTAGCAAGTTTGCCTAAAGCCTTTTCATGTGTGTGCTGAAGTAGCTGTAATAGTTCTCTTGGCCTCCCGGGTGGAATTTAAGGCGGGCCTGCCTTGTGATTTACAAGCTGTCAGATAAGAACATATACACCCCATGGGGTGATGCCCCTCAAGTCCGTGCATCCTTTCCTATTCCTTAAACTCCTCCCAGTACAGGAGCTCTGATGTGGGAATGAAGAGGGCCTGTGGTTTGGTTTTTATGCTTGAGCAGTCTCTGAAATATGATCTCAAGATTTTAAAAAGGAAAACTGCTAATCTGAAAATAAAATTTGCTTATTACAAAACAGCTACCATAGGTACCATCTCAAAATAGAAGAGGAAATCCCTCACCTTCTATTATGATATGTGTAAATTGTACATGGGGTTCATTTAGTCAGACGAACAGGGGCAAATCCAATGCACTGAATCAGGAATATAACACTCCCAGAAGCCACTTAGTGTAACATACCTGACACTTTGGGTGTCATCTAAACAGCATTATAGACCACTGCAAGATATTCAATATAGGTCCCTGTGCTATAGAGTATAAACTTGTAGTTTATCTGTTTTATATATAGTAGTTATTATCTGCAATCTCAAACTCCCAGTTTATCCCTTCCAACCCACTTTCCTCCCTAGTAACCATACATTTGTTTTCTGTTTGTGAGTCTGTTTTCTGTTTTGTAAATAAGGTCATCTGTGTCTTTTTTTTTTTTCAGGTTCCACACATATAAGTGATCATATGGTATTTCTCTTTCTGGCTTACTTCACTTAGTATAATGATCTCCAGGTCCATCCAAATGCTTCAAATGGCATTATTATTTTTTATGGCTGACTAGTATTTCATTATATATGTATACCACAACTTCTTTATCCAGTCATCTGTCAGTGGGCATTTAGGTTGCTTCCACATCTTGGCTATTGTAAATAGTGTTGCTATGAACATTGGGGTGCATGTATCTTTTCAAATTACAGTTCCCTCCAGATATATGCCCAGGAGTGGGATTGCTGGATCATAGGGTAAGTCTATTTTTAGTTTTTTAAGGAACCTCCATGCTGTTTTCCATAGGGGCTGCACCAATTCACAGTGCAGGAGGGTTCCACACCCTCTCCAGCAATTATCAGCAATTATCGTTTGTGGACTTTTGAATGATGGCCATTCTACCTGGTGTGAGGTGACACCTCATCATGATTTTGGTTTGCATTTGTCTGATAATTAGTGGACGTCACTAGCAGCTGTGGCAGAGACTGGTGGGTAGAACAATGTTAAAGGAGATGCTCTTGAAAGAAAATGGAGGCTGGAAACAACCAGGTGTGTGTGTGTGGGTGGGTGGGTGTGTGTGTGTGTGGGTGGGGGTGTGGGTGTGGGTGTGTGTGCGCGCGCGCTCCTCTACTTGCTCCTCTTCATCTGCGTCTTGCGAGGAGAGGTGCAGGGGAAATGGAATCACTCAGACGCCCTCGCAGAGGACTATCCCGCATGCGCAGCACGGTGTGTGTGGGGGGCTGAGCGCAGGCCCTGCAGCGCGCAGGCGCACTGGGCAGCCCCTCTCGCAGCTGGACGCGGCGTCGTGCACACGGCGGCTGGGACCTTCCGCCGCGGCCGCCATTGCGGCCTCTGTGCCCCTCCGCAGTGAAAGCACGTCAGAAACGCCTGCGGCTCCGCCAGTGCCTCCGCGAGTGTTCTTCCGCCTGCCCGAAGCCCAAGGGAACCTGCCAGGCCTTGAGCGCCTGCAGCACGAAAGGTAAGCAGCCTGTGGAAGGAGCGCGCTGCCCTCTCAGCGCCCCTCAGCCGTGCGCCCCGCCCGGCGCACCTCCCTCGGGCCGCGGGCTGCGTGTGCGGACAGCGGCGTCCCCTCCGCCGCCCTCGTCCTGCACGTGGCCAGGGGGCAGGAGAGTCAGGCTGCCTGCCTTCACATCCCAGCGCCAGGGGCTCATGGAGGCGCCTGAGGGCGGAGAGACGCGGAGCTCTGCTCTGTGCCCGCGTGTGACCCGCAGGAGGGTACCGGCCAGCCGAGCAGGTGCCAGGCCCCCCGCCCCGGCCTCCTCGGACCAGCCAGGCCCTTTGCACATGTGGTCCCGTGAGGAACCCTTATCCGTCTCCAGTGATTGGACGGTTTCCCATGTTTCCCTGCTGCTTCACAGGGATCCTCACCAGGGACTCATCTCTTGTACGTGAACGCGAGTCTTTAAAGACACAAACAGCAGGGGCAGGAGAGGGGTTCTGGCCGTGACGCACCTCGGTGCCCCCGCAGCCACCTCGCTCGTCCTCCCGCAGCGCCGTTTCCCCTGAGGTGAGGTGAAGGGGGCGATGGACACGGCCCTTCGGAGCCCCATGGGCAGTAACCGTCCTGGGCGTTGGTCCGCAAAGTCGTATTGTTCTTCCCGATTCTCAGTTTGTCCGTCTGCAGCCCCATCTGTCACTGCCTGATGCCAATAGACTTCACATTCGTAGGAATGTCAGTGACCCTCACACTCTGTGCCAGCTCTAAGCATGCCTCTTGCCAGGCTTCCCTCCCCTCTCCACAAGAGAGAAAGGAAAATGTAGAGCTTTAGATTAGTTTCTGGCAGTTGTACCCAGGCTGAAACTATTTGAGGACAAAACCAGTAAGGAAATGCGGTTAACAGACTTTTCCAGGCAGTCACTGTAAAGTATTTAAAAGAACCTGTGGAAGAATCACAGGTATGTGCTAAGCACCTCCCAAGGACTAAGTTCCTTGGATAAATTGAATTCACATCCTCATTCCAGAGGAATTTGCTGTATATTATGGGGAGATAAACACATGAATCTAAGTAACTCTACTTCGAGGTCAGAAGGGCTAAGTACCACAAAAGGGATACAAATTAAGTATCATGTTAGTTCAAAGGAGAGAGTTACTTGTAGCTGGGAAATCAGGTCCCTTACACTCTAAATGCCTGTTGTGGGAAGGCTTTGTGGAGGAGTCTGAGATGGTGAGCTCTGAGGATAGGTAGGATGCGGGTCTATGAAGATGGTATGGGGTGGGGTCTGAAGAACATTCCAGAGCGAAGGATGAGAGGGGGAAGGGGTCAAGCCCAGGATGGGTCTTGGGCAGCGGGTGGTGCATTTGATCGGCTTGGCTCTGAGCAATGTGGTTATAAACGTTGGCTGAGACCTCAGAAAGCCTTGAACTCGGGGCTAAATAATTGATGCCCTTTTCCTTCCGTTATCAGGAAATATGGCAAGTTTTGCAGCAGGGAAAGATATGCAGGATAAAACAGGAGGAGAAATGAGCGGAGAGGGAGGTCTGTGAGGAGAATATGTTACACGTCAAATTAGAGGGGCTGGTGACTTAGAGAAGCGGCTTCCAGACAGTGGGACCACATGTCCCTCCGTTTTGCCCGGGGCCACTGTGCCCTGAGCCTGTTGCTCTGGTGTAATTATTCGTGCTCTTCTCTTTACAAGTGTGCTAGTTTGGACAAGAAATGATAGGCTCACCTGAGTTAAAGCTGAGCAACTGAACGAGAAAAAGAAACAGGTTTTGGAGGAAAACAAGTCTGGTGGTGGGCATAACAAGTTTGAGGTCGTGTTCAGGCTTCTCAGTGGGAAAAGATAAGAACAAGGACGTAGCAGGAGGAAGGGGAGGTGGCGAGGACCCAAAGGGAGCACCAGGTTAAGGAGAAACCACATGACAGCTTCACAAAAACCAGGCAAGAGAAAGAATGGCTGGCTCTTTAGTGCAGAATGTTCTGGAGAAATGGGGCAAGAGGAGGATGCAGAAGAGTGTTGGGTTGGTGACTTCTCACCCCACAGCGTGCCCGGGAAATTTTCCTATCCCGTGGTCAAACAGGTTTCACTTGTACCAGCTTGTCCTGCAGCCACGGGAGGACAAATGTCAGGTTCCTCCCGAGGTCCTGCGTGCTGTGGGGGTTGCGTCCCAGCCTTGGGCCCTCGGGCAGGAAGCCCGTCTGGGAGATGGGATGGCTGGCGCGGGGCTGTGTGCTGGGGCTCACTTCTGCCTGGAGCTTCCATTAAACTCGGTCTTTTAAAAGAAAAGTGATCAAGCAACTCCCTCAGGATGGGAGTGGTGTGTAGAGTTAGATAAGAAAGAATTGTAAGACTTAGCTCGCCTTTGACTATTGAAGGTCACTCACTGACCTCCAAGGGCAGAATTTCACTCGTCCGTCAGCCTAACTTGGCCTGAATCTCACCCAGCTTAACGCGGGCTGTGGGTGCCAGCTGGTGACAAAGCGAGGTCTCAGTGCTGTTGTCATATTGCGCGCCTGTTAGTATTCTGAGTCTTTGTTTTGTGTACTGTTGGAAGTAGGATGCAATTAACCCTGATGTCCCTGCTTCTCTCTGTGGTAGGTGTAATAAGTCACTGTGCCGGAACTCCGGGCCCTTCAAAATCTGGAGTTGGGTAGGATTTATTTTCTCTTTTGGTTTCAATTTATATTCTTCCTTCGTCTGCATAACCTCCCCCCTTGAGGAATTCAGCCCTTTAATGATGGAACTATATTTTGATTCAGAAGAGAAATGGAAATCTTAACCTCAGCACTATTGATATTCGGGGCCTGATCATTCTTTGTTGTGGAGGTCTGACCTGTGCGTCGTAGGCTGTCTAGAGGCCTCTCTGGCTTTGTCCCACTAGACACCAGTAGCAATCAACCCCTCTCCCCAGTCAAAAATGCCTTCAGATGTTACTGAAATTCCCCTGGGAGCAGTCTCCCACATTTGATAACCACAGTGATAAGCTCATTCAGACTAAAATGTTAGTGACTTAATATGATATTTCTTCAATGAATATTTCCATATTGTAAGTGGAACCAAGGAAAAGCAATGCAGACAGGCAGAAATGTCGATTTCTCTTTTTTTCTGGAACC
The DNA here is from genome assembly GCF_048773025.1 of Camelus bactrianus. Lineage (NCBI taxonomy): Eukaryota > Metazoa > Chordata > Mammalia > Artiodactyla > Camelidae > Camelus > Camelus bactrianus. The sequence continues at coordinate 3,302,262 of NC_133562.1, forward strand.
CAATTAATCTCAAATTCAAGCTTCCTGCTGGCAGAAATACAATCCATGTAATGGATAGACTTAGCCATCTTCAGGATTAGATGCACTCAGTTAAGTTCAGGGTTGCTCTCGCTGTCCTGGAGTGTTTACACAGCACTTTGATGTCCATCAGGAGGGAGCTGCGGGGCATGCTGGAACTGGGTCCTACTTGGGCTGGTACCCGCTGTGCCCTGCGAGCATCCCTTCTTGTTCCCCTGCAGAGTCACCCCTGCCGTGTCCACTAGGTTCCACCGTCACTTCAAACAGGCTGTCTCCACTCTGCATCCCCCTTGTCCTGACCACTGGCTTCCCCAGGACACAGGAAACTTGAGAACTCGCTCCCTGACTCTCTGAGACTGTGGCAGACTCTCGGGGCCTGGGCACCCTGCTGTCTTCTTGTTCTGCTGCTGGTGTGATTTCCCTCTATCTCTGGGTCTGTGTGTCCATCTGGGCTCTACTCCTTTTCACTACCTCGATACAGGTAGAGGGGGAGGCGGCCAGTGCCCACCTGTCTTACTTTCCTTTCCCCAAGCTTAGAGGAGGGAGAGGGAAAGAAAAGGATCTTGAACTTTAAAAACGTCAAGAATTTAATGCCTTTGTTTAGTTCTGCCAAGGCAGCTTCCCCCTAAGACAGTGATGAATCACTGCTAGCTGCCTGGGCTGCAGAAAGACCCTCGGGGCCCAGTGGAGAAATTGAGTGGAAAGAGAACACATGGCTTAATACCCTCATCCCCTTCTCCCTTGGCGCTCCTCCACTCCGTCTACAGGTACCACTGCTCTCGATACACAGATGAGACAGCATTTTCCAGGCACATCCTCAATAAACCGAGTGACACTGTGCTAGGTGACTTAATTTACCTAATTCCATCAGGCTTTCATGAGTGAGTATGGAACCTGAGACAGTCTGTTTCTCATCATCATTCATCAGGACTACATCAAAGTCCACATCAGAAAGCAGTGTCTCCCCAACATCCCTGTAGACCTGAGGGTTATCATGGGACATCTGGGAAGGTGTCAACATGGACACAAATATTACTGAACGTGTGTGTTCGACCTATAGAGAATAATAATACCCTCAATATTGGGGACACATAAGACACAGTGAAAAATAGCTCTGCCTTCACACACCTATGGTTAACAACAGTCAGCAGCAAGCATTTATCCTGCCATGAAGAGTAGCTTGTATGGTCTTATAATTACCATGATGGCTATCGCACACATGCTTTCTTTAAGCCTCCATCACCTCCTACCTGTCCCTGTGCTCAGTGATGCACTCGGTTCTCATCTCGCTGAGGAAGTCGAAGCAGAGAGAAGGGACACACCCTTCATCCTCTGCACCTGCGTACACGTCCTGTGTTCTGCCCCTGCCCCTGTGTTCTGCCCCTGTCTGTCACTGTGCTCCCCTGCTCCTCGCTGGACCTGCCCTCTTCTCCCTAAGAATTCCTTCATTCTTCTCATCCTCCCCACTGCTGCCTCCTCGTCCCCCGCCCTCCTGTTGTTGACATCATCTCCCCACCTCGACTCTACACCTGAGGTCCATTTAAACCTCTGTTTAGACCAGCGGTGGTCACAGGTTTGGTCTCAGAGCCCTTTTTTTCCTGTCTTTTTTCTTTAATTTTTACTGAAGTACAGTCAGTTTACAATGTTGTGTCAATTTAAGGTGTACAGCATAGTGATTCAGTCATATATACACATACATATATTCGCTTTCATATTCTTTTTCATTATTGATTACTACAAGATATCAAATATAGTTCCCTATGCTGTACAGAAGAAATTTGTTGTTTATCTATTTTATATATAGTAGTTTATATCTGCAAATCTTGAACTCCCACTTTATCCTTTCCCACCCTCTTCCCCTCCTAGTAACCATAATCAGAGCACTTTATATCCTTATGAATCACTGAGGACCCCCAAAAGCTTTGCTATGTCATTTATATCCATTGATAATTACTGGATTATGGATTAAAACTGAAAGTTTAAAATAATTAATTTATTTAAAAATAGCAATAAACCCATTGCATGTTAACATAACTAAAATAATTTTGTGAAAGTAACTTATTTTCTAAAACAAAAAAAGTGAGAAAATAATGATACGCATTTTGAAAAGTATATTTTGCCAATCTCTTTAATATATGACTTAATAGAATATAGATGGATTCATCTATCGGCCTCTGCTTTCAATCTGTTGAACATGATGATGTTTCCTGTTGCTTCTAGAAAATGCCACTGTATTCCTTTGAGAAGATAAGAAGGGGAAGGGGAAATTAAGTCTTACATTACTAGGAAAATATTTTGACTTCATGAGCGTTCCTGAAAAGGTCTCAGGGACTCCCAGGAGTCTGAGGACCATACTTTGAAAAATGCAGTGTTAGATCATATCATGCCCCTGCCCAGACCCCGCAGTGCCCCAGACACAGGAAGAATAAAAGGTGAGATCCTTGCAATGGTCTTCATGGACCAAAGTGGTCTGTCCCCATTCTCCGCCTGGCCTCAGCCCACTCGCTCCTCTGTTCCTGCCGCACTAACTCCTTTCCAGCCTTAAACTTTTCATGTACAGTCCTACCTCAGGACCTTTGCCCATGCTGTTTCCTCAGCCCCAGAGCTCTTCCTCCCAGTGTCTTCACGGCTCCCTCCTTTCTGCCTTTCAGGATTTTGCTCAGTGTCACCTTTTCAGTGCTCTTACTTGGCTCGCTGTCTGAAATGGGCCACCCTGTCCCCTCTCTTCCTGGTTCACGGAGAACCCTTATCCCTCCTCCACTTTGTCTCTTCCTTGGCGTTTAACTGCATCCAACTTGCTACTTCTTTAACTATTTTTTTTCAGGTCTCCTCTCCTCCCAACCACATCCTATAATTGTGTTTGGCCTTAAAATAAGAAATATTCTAAATCTCTTTAACAGTGAAGGGTAAGTGAAGTACATGATGTTACCTCTGTTTGGCTCATGCCCATGGGAAGACAGGCAGGGATTTCTGTCATTCTGTTCACTGATGCCTTCTCAGCCACCAGGACGGGGCGTAGTAGGTTATAGGCACGCAGTGGAATTTGGAGAATGAATGAGTGGAGGAGCCGGTGGGTGAATGATTGACCTTGGGAGGTAGCGCTGTACGTCTGTGCACCAGGTTTGGGGTGTGCCCTCGGCACTGGAATGGCCTCAGGGACGATGGGATCCACTGCCCTTGTTCCCCAGGTGAAGAACAGCAGCCCAGAGGTGTGACATGACTTGCCTGGGACTCAGAGCAGGAGTTGGAAACTGTGATGCCCACCAAGGAAATGGGGGTCACAGTCAGGAGGACTGCTGGCATGGTTTTGCTGCCGAGACATGGAGTGGGGTGTTTCTTTTCATGGCTGGGTGATAAATCAGGACACATACTGGTGCTGCAGAGCTGTCTATCTCAAGGTCAAGGCCAGGCTGCTGAGTTCTGGTGCTTGGAGTCTGTCTGACCTGCTCTCCCAAGGACAAGGGCTCAGCATGGACTGCGTGACTTCTCCCCCGTGCCCGGCACCCACCGGGCTTGCGGCCTTACCCACCTGCATGGTCTTCACTTCCCACGACAACCCTGCCATCGGGTTATTATCATTATTCCAACTCTCAGGCTCAGAAAGGCTAAGTAACTTGGTTAAATTCAGAAAGCCAATGAGTGAGAGACGATGTACCTTATAAAGTAGGTGTACAACACATCTACTATTGGAACCTCATAGAAAAAGCAGGAGACAGGGCTTAACCTCTCCGAAACCAGTGCCCCTTGGAGGGATCGGGGTGAGACAGAGGAGAGGAAGGAAACAGGTCTTATCTGGTGGTCCCTTCTGACACTTCCCTTCCTGCCTCCTAGGAAGAATTTAGAAAGTGTTCATATTTGTTTTAAAATACTCTAGGGAAACAAAAAGTAGTTTGTGTGTGTGTGTGTGTGTGTGTGTGTGTGTGTGTATGTGTGTGTGTGTTTATGTTGGAGGAAGGGTGACAGATGAAACAAGGTTGACAATATACTGCATTATAGTAGGTACTGCATTATAGTTTCACTTTATTTTGTGTATGGTTGAAAATTTCCATAATAAAAGTAAAAAAGGAAAAATGATTCAGCTAAAAGAATGCTCATCCTATAATTGCTTGTGATCACAAAATATAATAATTATTCTAAATGTCAAACAATGACAGGTACATTAAATAAATGAGTTACATGTGGTCTGTGCATCTCCGGTGATACAGATGTAATTTATTGATGTGGAAAATATCCACCACGTGCTAAATGAAAATAAAAATTAGCTATCAAGAAAAGATGTATATTAAAGTTTCATTTTGATTTTAAAGTGTATAGTTGTAATTCAATGCTTATGTTTCTATGTGCATTGAAAAAAAAGTCGAAATATTCTTTGAAGACTTTACATGCTTGGGTAATATGTGAACTTTCAATAGAAAAGATGTTTCACCATTGCAATTAATTTAAAAAGAATTTTAAAAAGCAGATCATGGTAGAGTATAGCTCATTGGTAGAGTGCATGCTTAGCATGCACGAGATCCTCCTGGGTTCAATCCCCAGTACCTCTATTAAAAATTAATTAATTAAATTAAATTAAAAGAAATCAGATCATAAAATAGAATATATAAGATTATTATGTTTTCATTTAAAGAAAAAAAAAAGAGGAAGGAAAAAGGAAAAACTCAGGAGCAGAGTCTGGATGTAGGATGCAGACTAGATCTCAAACTTCCAGGACCAAAGCCAGTCAGCTGCAGGGAACGTTTGGGAGGAAAACCTGCAACCAGACGCTGTGCTGGTCACACAGAACACTCCATCCCGAGACTGGGAAGGGGCTCTAGTGACCCATGCAAGGCAGAGCTCAGCCAACACTGTTAAATTGAAAAATCTCCTCTCTCCTCTGCTCTGTGAATGTGTGTTCCCTGAACAGAGGCAGAGAACCGAGGTCATTGTTCTTAGATGGGACAGTTCTGATGAAAGGAAGCCTCCTTTGAAGAGAGAAAGACAGCAATGAACAGAACAGTAGGGGAGGCGCTCCTGAGAGTGGCCCAGGCATCTGCCTGGTGACAGCTCTGCCGAGTGGCAGGTGACAAAGGGCGAGGAGGCGGATGCGGCCCATGCACTTTTCCTCTAAGGGCAGGCCAGGAGGTGAGGTAAACCAGGGCATTAGAATGCAGTGGGCACTCGAGGGGGCTGTAATTGTGGACAAAAATCGTAGCAGCAGATTCATGTCGTCTGGCTAAATGGAAACTCTGTAATTCAGAGCATGAAGTAGGCAGCTGGATTTGTTGCTTTAGCTGACATAAATCTGAGGTCAGAAATATCCCCCTGGCTGTGCATCAGCGCAAGGCTCCTGTCTGCACCCTTTAGCCATCAGGTACAGAGATAAGCTAACATGTCAATGTGGTACTAGTGGGGCTCTCTGGATTCCATTACTCAAGTGACTCCGATCAATTAGGGGCTTTAAGTTAGTTAAACTATTTAACTAAGTTAGTCATCCCAACATAAATACCCTTTAACACCCAATTAAGGCCACTGTTCATCACCGTGATGGCTTTACTGTGGGATGTGGGGTTTTAATGCTGCTCAGATTGTAACAGAGAGGAAGACAAGACATAGACGATGCCCTGGCCACTTAACCCACGCTGATGCCCGGAAATACAGATCATGCCCCTCTGTACGTGCTCTGGATCCTAGTGAGCCTTGAGTTTGGGGGAAGGGAGGCATTCCGTGGGACAAATCTTTCTCAACAGCCTGTTCTGAGCCAGAAATCTGCTAGGTCCTAGACTTTGTTACCCTGAGCAAATGAATACATTGAAGCCCATTGCTTTCTGAGATGGTTTCCAAAGTTAAATAACATCAGTAAATGTCTAAATGCGAAAGAAATGCTGATTGGAGTAAACATGACCACCTTTGATTTAGGATCAAAGTGGGCCTATGGCAAAGAGAAAAAACAATTCTATAACTGTCGTCACGTTGTTCCTCCTGTCACAGTCCTCTCCCTTCCTCCCCACGTAAAAATCTGCCCTTGGAGGGGGGTGGGGGGCTTTTTCTGTTCTCATTGCCCCTCAGAGGTGTAATCTTGCCACGTGACCCAACAGAGTCAACAAACAAGATCTGAAGAATAAAATGCTTTTAAGCACCTTGAATCACATTAGGTCCTAAAAAGTGTCTAAAAGATTCCCCCATGTTTCTTTAAGCAAGGGTTCTTCTTAACATTTTAGGGGTAGGTTGAGCCGGATTTCAGAGGGTCCTCAGAATCCTTGATGCCCACGCAAGGGCCTCCAGTTAAAGTACAAGCAAGTACTGTCTGCCCAGCCATCCCTCCATCCGCCCACCTGTTAGTATGTAAAATTCATTTTTCCCCATTTTAGGAAGAGGAAGTGGTCCTGAGCCTGGGAAGAACCATTGGCAAATCACAGCTGACAACATCCAGGCATTTAGATGTTTCTAATACTCATTCAGATGTTACATACCATTCAGAGGTTATATATGATTATCCAGATACAGTGTGTCTCAAACCTCTATACTCTCCCCGTTCTGTAACAAACTTCAAGCATCCTCAGCATATACACAATATGTTCTGTATATTTACATGGGTCATTGTGCTAATATGTTATGTACATTATAAAATAGACATAAAATATAAATTTGGAATTGCTCACTTTAAATAGTAAGTTCCAATAGTTTCCTCCCTTGCTCAGTAATCACATCCTATATCTTTGGTACATTCTGCCTTAAAGGCACTGGGTAGGGAGGAACTCTGGTCCGCTTGCGTGAGTGGCAAGTCCCACATTCCATACTGGAACAGATATAAAGAGGAAATAAAGTGGCAGCTCTGTTTTCTCATGGAATCTTTTTGGGGAAGGGATGCTTTCCTTGTCCTTCTGTATGAGCAGTGTTTTCTTAGAATGTGTGGGCATGGTCAACTTCTCGTCTTCTTTAGTTAAACAGGTGCTGGGGGCACTGCCATCAACAGGGCACTCTCCCGGCATCGTGGGCTCAGAGGCTAATTGGGAGGCTGTCATCCAGATGGGTAACTAGTGCAGTGTGCTGAGTGCTGTGTGCTGGGAGCACTGAGGAAGAGGCTGCAGGTCTGCCTCTGCTATCCTTCCCCAAGATCCAAGGTCAAATCTAGATGCACAGTTAATACACCTCTGGGAACGGATGCTTCCTTGTAAACCTCAGTTAAATCACAAATTAGACTTCAACACCAGAACTCCTATGTTGGTTTGGCCGTCTTGAGAGAAAAGCAGACACACGCATGGAAGGGCACACCCACCGAGCTGTCTTGCTGCAAATCTGCTGTCCATTCACTTCCTTTGTCACCATGTAATCAGTGCTATGATCAACAGTCCATCTCTTTCCACGGTGGATGACGGCAGCTCTGCACCATTGCATCAATCCCAAAATGAGAAACAGAGACCACTGGTGACTTGAGATAAAGCAGAGCAGTGTGTGTGGGGGGGTGGCTTTGTTATCTCTGGGGAGATAAGGATAACGTCATTCATTTTACTTCTCCTCACCCAGCACAGCGCCTGGCACATAATGGAATTTCTATGAATGTGGAAGGAGGCAGGTAGTCTCCAGGATGCAAATTAGATTTTGGGACAGAAGTTAAAAATTAGGTTGGGGACATCAAGAGACAGTGACAGAGCTTGGGAAGCTATACTCCTGAGGAAGACATGGAAATGATGGAAAATATTTGAAGTGAAATTGAGAGATAATGAAAATCTCTTTGGAGGAGGATAAGGATAGTGATAGTCTCACCTGCCTCTCCTGGGTGTTTACCAGATCCCCAGCACTGCCTGATTGCTTCATCCTGATCAGCTCAGTCCATCTTACCCGCAGCGTTGCGAGGTGGGAACTTTCATTTCCACTACTTTATAGATGGGGAAACCACGCACACCAAGGACGAGTGATTGGACGCTAATCTGGGGCAGAACACTCTTCTGCACTGGCTCCCAGACCCTGTCCATCACATCGACCTTCTATCTGGGTCAGAGGAAGTCAGGTTGGAGAAAACATTAGCAAACAGATGAGGAGACCATGGGCTTCTAAGTCTCTACAATGATGGGGAATAGAGAATTCTGGAAGGGGGTGAAGAAGAAGTGAAAAAAGAGACAAATAAGCTCCCTTTCTTAAGCAGCCTTTGTGCAGATTTTCCTGTATTCTCTGCATGTTGTCCGGAAGTCAGGACGGCATAAACACACAGTACAGCCCCTCCGCTCAGCATGCATGCCAAGTAAAGCTGCAAATCTAGCTGTCGCTTCTCCCTGGAAGGCTTCAGCCTCTGGACGGCCGGCTGCCTTTCTCCCTGGAAGGCGTTTTGAATACAAAATGATCAGATTGCATCTAACTCAGTTTTATCCAGTTTGACCTCAGCGATGTTCTGCGGTAGAAACATTTGTGGGTGTTAAATGACACAGCAAACAGTCTGTTTGGAGAGTGAGCAAATCATCCCTTCCCTTGGGAGATCTAATTCTCTTTCGGATTTTCTGGAGTGGATCAACACGGATTTTTATAGCCACTGATGGATTGATTCGGAAATCACTTTGTATGCTGGTTTAGACAAGTGGTGACTTTTTTTATTTTTGAGAAAAATGAAAACAACCTAAATCTATTTGATTTCTTTTCATGGGCTCGTAGGTGTGAAACCCAGCTCCTTTGTTTCGTGTCTTCACTTCGTGTTGCCAAGGTCTGATACACGTGACCATGATGGACAGCTGAGTCCAGCCTCCCGTCCTGGGGGAAAGTGCTCCGAGTGCCTGGAAATGACCAGGACCGGGGCCACCCTGGGCCTCCTCACTTCTCCAGCACCATCTGAAATTACATGATTTATTGCTTTCATAGTGTTTGTCTTCCCCACTAGACGTCAACTCCATCAAGGAAGACATGTGCTCCTGGTCACTGTCACCCACCCAGTGAAACAGCGATGGCACAGAGTAGGTGCTCAGTAAATATGTGTTGGGTCTTTTCCAAACAAACCCTCTTCTGTGAGTGGAGCATTCTGCCTGGCGCTTTGCCGTGGGCCAGGGTGAGGAGGAACACAGCCAGCACAGGAGGTGTTTCTTTCCTGCGCTGGAGGGTGTTCAGAGGGTTGATTGGATGTTTAACAAATATCTGATGAAAAGAAAGAAAAATCTAGAGCAGGGGGCTATAAAATGCTGTAATTGTAGGTATTATTTAGTGTTTCTCAAACTTTAAACCCATGTGTCCTTTAATTAACATAGGAATGTCCTCGCCCTAAGCCCTCAGGGAAGTGTCTGTCACACACCCAGCAGTAAGGGATGGGGGGATCCTTCCTAGGAATCCCTGAACCTCAGGAAGAGTTAGCTGAGGTTTGCTTTTGGTTGTTTGCATGATAAATCTAATAGAGACCCCCCTCTCCCTTTCCCTCCCCTGCTCCGGATCCATAATTTGATTGAAAATCACTGTTTTTTTCAAGTCAGCTGAGGTTTGGGCACATATTAGGAACAATATAGCTTTCCAGTTTGGTTCAGGAATGACCACCTTAGAGAATGTGGTCACCACGTGCCACTCACGGATGCTTTTATGATAACACGCTGGCACCAAGCTTGCCTCTTCAGGTACTTGATCCGATCTCAGCCTCAGACGGATCAATGAGGTGGTGACAATATTCCAGATGTGAATGTCAGGCTTAGACAGATGCTGCCTAACTTGGCGAAGGCCAAGCAGCACCGGTCCTGAACCTGTCCTCTGAGCCATTTCTCTGTTGCTCAAGTGTCATCTTGGGGCCCCAGTGGCCTTGGTGTCCACCTGGGCAGAGCAGAAGCACTCTGGAGGGAAGGAGTGACCGGGGGCATCTGCCATCCCTCTCACACCCCAGGCACAGCACACCTCGAGAGGTGGCTGCAGCCAGTGTCCCAGCCTCGCGGTGGCGGGTCCCCGGGGAGCTGTGCGGCAGGCTCACTCTGAAAGTGACAGCAGGGTAGTTGAGATAAGAAATAATGCAACTCTCCAGGCAGAACTGCAGTCTTCCAGCCCATATAAATGATTCCTTTAGTAATTTTGCCGAGGATTATGTGTTATGTGTGCTTGGGGAGACAACACAACCTGAGAATCCGTCAATATTTCTAGAGAAGGGTGCGTGTCATCAGTCAAGCATTCCAAGAAAAAAAAAATGTAGTCAATGATTTTAACAGCAAGTGGTTTTGACTGTGAAAGCATTTAACTATAGTTTTTTTGTTCTTTTTCCCTCAAGAATCACCCTGAGCAATTTCTTAAAGAATTAAAATGAAATGTTTCTGGGGTAACAAATCATCCAGCATTCTGACTCAGAGCTTTATCACTCCCAGCTAATGGGTCTGGAGAGAGATTCTGGAAGATTCTCGCGATGGCTGTAGAAACCCTACAGCTAGAAGGAAACGTGGGAGCTGCTGTCAGAACAAAATCGTTCAGGTTACAAACTAGCCTTTTCATGCTTCCCTGAAACAGCCAGATGAGGGTGAGCGGTCAGGGAGCAGGCAGGAAGGGGACATCCAGTCAAAGAGGGGCACGGGGCTGGGGTCAGGAGGCCTCGGGGGAGGCTCAGCCAGCGGGACTGGCATGGCTGGGCACTTAATTCACACCATCTCCTAACCTCTCTCCAGGTTATGCATCCAGATATGGTTTGGTTAATATAAGGGCTGTCTGAGTGTGGGGCCATTTCGTGGAGAACCAAGAGTGGATATCTGTCTGAAAGTGACATTATCTTGGGAAGAGAGGGTACAGTGATTTATGACCAGGTTGCTGCCTTTTGGACACTGGCTCAAGTTTGCTGTCCTCCGGGAAATATCACCGACAGAGCTTTACTGGTTTCTAAAAAAAACTCACTGACGCCTTTGCTAAGGGAATTATTTTTGAGGAGGAGGGAAGAGAAGTGTGACCAAAGGCAAAGAACAGAGCCTCATCCTGCCCTCTGAGATGAAATTGTCCCCAAACCACCAAGTTTTGAAAAGAGGGGCAGGATGGAGTTGACCTTGACTGAGAAAGACACCCACTGTGAGCCCAGCGGGGAGTGGCACTGACTCCCAGGGCTTCTCCAGGACCCGTGTCTCTTCTCCATCCTTCCCGGGCCTTGATACACCTGTCACAGCTCACATCAGCAACCAAGCCGGGTCCAAGTTCCTACCTCCCAAGGTGCCCAGGGCTTCACGGACTAAGCATGCAGATGCCTGTGTGCTCCCGGCTGCCCTTGCTGTCTCCAGGCCTCCCCTTCCCTCTCCACTCCAGACCTCATGGCTGATGATAAAACCCCTCTTTTATCAAGGCCTTCTGCCCTTGTACCCCCCCTGCAGAGCCCCATCCTGGAGCAGCCCTGCAGTTTGTGTTCGCCTCCAAGTCACTTGAGGTTGCATTTAGTTGTATGGGCCAAAACCTGAGACTGGTGGCTTAATCAAACAGAGGTTTCACTTTATCCGCATAAGAGAAATCTGTGGGGCTGGTATGTCCACGTACAATGCTCCCAACGGGCTCTTCTTCCTCCTCATTCCCTCATTGTCAGCATATGGCTCTTTTCTCAGGCTTGTTGCCTCCTGGTCACAATATGGCTGTTCTCCTTCCAGCACTCGGTCTGCACTCCAGGCAGAAAAAGGGGAAGGGCATGTGCCAGCTAAATGTGCCCACAAACAGATAATAATTTTTAAAAACCTTTCTGGAAGAACAGCCTAGGGACTTATGGTTCTCACTCATTGGTGAGTCACACACGCCCCTGGATACAAGGGAGGCTGATGAATGTTTCCACCACTCACATCTCTTCTGGAAAGAGAATGGGCTCTATCAGTGAGTAGGGAAAGTAGGGGGTATGTCTGCGCTGGACAGCCAGCTGTCCCTGGGATCTTCCAGAGGGGAGCTACTGCGAACACCTGGTCTCCCATTCAGCATCTCCCTCTGCCCTCAGAGGCTGTCCCACACCTCGCTACTGTCCTCAGCCCTCTGCCCAACCCCCCTCTCCTCATTGTCCCTCTTTTGACAAGGACATGCCAACCAGTGGGCAAGTCCCCACATGTGTAACTGCACGGACCTCTTGTTTTTTCCAAGTCTCAGCAGACGAGCTCTCCTCCCCTCATCACCCCTCTCTGTGTGTCCATAGCCCACCTCCTTGTTGACTTTGCCCCACTCATGAAAAAGCAAAAGCAGGGTACCAAGCGTGACCCCTGCACACAGCACCATCAGGGGCAGGCCGACCACCTAAGTTACGTCTCCTGCTCAGCCCACCGATACGCCCCCGTTGTCACCCCATTTAAGGACCCAAACAGCTCCTCTCCAGGAGTGAGCAAGGGCACCTGTATCTTGCTTTCAATCCCTTGTGCAGTGGGGCACGAGCCCCACTAAAGCCTTGCCTGAAATTCTCATTTGGCCTCTTAATCAATTTCTGTTGCTTAGAGTCCAAGGGCCCAGGGTGGTAACAGGGTGGGATGTCTTCAAGTGATCCCCAAGCCCTGAGAGGAAAGAGGAATAGAAACTGAAGGAATTACAGTGGCTGTGTTGGCTGCTGGGGCCACAAGGAGACTGGAGTGGGGAGCAATGGGAGGCAAGAGATGCAAATTCAAGCATCACGGGGGGAGGAGCCTCCAGAGGGATGAAGAAGGGTGATGCTGATGAAGGGTGCAGCTCCCCATGTGCCTGTCGTGTTCCCCAGATACCCTATGAGATGAGGGCAGAGCTGGGAGATACAGGCACATGCTACTCGAGGAGGGAGGAATCTGCTGAGAGGTCTGCACCAGAGCGGCCCCTCTCCCAGCTCCAGGGGTGCGGAGCGGGCAGCGAAGGGTTCATTTAAAAACAATGACAGCATCAGGCATATTTTTGGATCTTCATCAGATTAGATTTTGAGTCTCAGTCCTGTATTTCCCAGTTGCAGGCTCTGGGTTTGGTCGGGACAGAGAAGAAAGAAGGTTGGAGTGGGTGTGGCCTCAAATCCATGTTTCGTTTCACTTGTGATTAAGGACAGAAAATAACAGCCTGTAAGAAGTCTGTTTTGAAAACTCAGAGTGCTTGCCCATCCAGAAAGTCTGAGCTGTCAGATCCAAAACAAGTTGAATTAAATGTCTTAGAGCCAAAAGGGAGAAAATTAGTAAGCTTATAGTACAATATATACCAAAGGCACCTGCAGTGTAAAAAGGAAGGGAAAAAAACTCAGAAAGAATTAACCCTAAATTTCCTGTGATACCAATAGATGTGAATTTTTGAAAGGAATTACTTGGCAGGTCTATTCTGCCTTAAAAGAGAAAGAGTGAGAGATAGAAGGAGAAGGAAATTGTAATAAACGTGTTAAAAGCTATCTGGGGATGGTGAGATTCAGGGGTCCATTTTCCTCATGCTCTTGGACATATTTCCCCAAAGCTTATGTGGGTGACATGGCAGGGGCTGGGGGAGGGGGATCTGTGCTGCTTAAGTGGCTTCTTTATAATCTTTCCAAAAGCTCATATCACTGTTCATGATATCAAACTAAAAGCACGTAATCCGTTCTATATTGATATTTATATCAAAGGCACCACAATTTGGGAACTACTAATGTGGATGGGATATGTAATTCAATGATTAAATGATACGGATTTTACAATGGAAAATGTAATTTCAGATTCTAATTAGAACCAAAATGAGCTGTGTGGATTCTTGTTAATTCACATGGATTATGTTGTACATTATAATATTAATAAAATTCTTTGCTCGTGTCATTTCCGAAGAAGTCAGGGAGCCAAGGTGGGTGATCAGAAAGAACGGGTTTCTCCAGGGGGTCCCCAGTCCCCAGGGGTGGCTGAGGACAGGCCTGAGCGTAAATGCAGACATAGCTCCGGAACCCGCACCAACGGTCAGGTCACTGGAGATGCCCACAGGATGCTGGGATCAGGCATCCAATCCAGTGGGAGTGGGACTGGTGGCCTTAAGTTCCCCTGCGGCTCTGTGATGGGAGGAATCTTGTTCTCAAAGAGGTTATTCTGTGACTCTCCTCCAAGGGCAGCTCCCTCCTCCACGAGGCAGGGGAGAGTCAGGTCTTGCTATTTCTGCCTAGGAAGAGGGTCCTTTCTGGGTGCTGAAAGTGTATAATCACCAGAATTGAAATTTACTTAGGTAATCTTCAGCCCAGCCACAGGGAGTTTCTGGCTTACTATTCAGACACTTTGATTTACGCTCTTCCAATAAGTCCCCTGTGCCAAGGCAAACCAGTGCCCCTGCTAATTAAGAGGGCAGACTTAACCAGTTTACCTCAGTCACTATCTCTAGCCAGTCTCAGCTCCTCCAAGGCTGCTGCCTATAAGGAGAGAAGAGGCTTCTTTGGCTGAGCCATGAGACAGAAAGATGGGTCGGCCTTATCCACCTTACATCTGGATCTTAAGCAAGACATGTCTTCACTTCGGGAAAAAAGGAGAAAGAGGGAAATAGCGCTTTTTGTTGTTGACTAGCTAGCTGGACACCACCTGTACTATGTCCTCTCATTTAATTCTCACAACATCCAGACAGGTAGTCATTGCCATCTCCACTTCACTGATGAAGAAACTGAGCCTAGAGAGGTTAAGCAACAGGCCCATGATCACACAGCTCTAATTCAGAGCCGATGTAATTGCCATCTCCACTTCACTGATGAAGAAACTGAGCCTAGAGAGGTTAAGCAACAGGCCCATGATCACACAGCTCTAATTCAGAGCCGATGTAGAGAATGGACCTCCATTCCATATAAGCCTTCAGCAGAAAGATGTGAATCTCTGCCGAGGAAGGCCACTCCCCAAGTCCTGAAGAGGGGACACTCAACGCTGCGCAAGAGAAAGAAGCTCTGGCCAGAAGCGCTGATCATGGACCTCCAGGAACTGGAAAGCTGTGCAGGCCTGGAACGTGGACACTCTCAGCGTCCCCTCTCTTTCTGGCCCCCTTCTCCATCTTCGCCCACCGCATCCGCCGGTAAATTAATGACTGAGAAAACAAACGTGTCTCCCTAAATTTGCTCAGTTTCCGTCTCTGCAGACTGAGCTTGTGTATGTTCCTCTCTGCTGAAGACAGTTTTCGTATAAATAAGAGATTCAGTGTGACTCCTTTCACCAACGTTAAAATTCCATTTCAAAGTAAATTGACTTCCTGAAATATATGTATTGGCGGCGGTGGCCACCACAGCTGGTATTACATTTTACATTTAACAGAGTGCTGTTTGCCTTGACAGATTCCATATTTTTTCATACATAAATCAATAGAGTGATGTTTGAAGAGCTCGAATCCATCTCTCCTCCTCCCCCCACCCACCCCAACCCTGTCTTCTGAAACCCATAAAGAAGTAACTTTCCAGCAGGTGTCATTGAGTTGGGGACTATTATTTACAGCACTTGACTGTCACACCATCGACTGTAAGCCCAACCAGAAAATGTTAGGAGGGAGAGCCAGGAATCTGGTTCTGAAAGAAAGCATCCTGATGATTTTTAAAAAATCACTGTGTGTGTGTGTGGACGCGTGTGTGTGCATGCATGTTTAAGACTAACTACACGTAGTTTTTTCATGACCCTCTGGCCTGACAGTGGTGGCCATGGGTGTGGCGAGGAGCCCCCAGCTGAGGCACAAACCAGCAGGCTGAAGGGCTGAGAGAAGCAAGGGTGAGCAGTGCTGGGCAGTGGGTGGGTGGGTGGAAGTGAGAGTCCTCGTTATGGGAAATGGCGTAGAGGTCGAGGCTCAGAGAAGGTGTGCGTGTGGTCTTGGCTTGCCAAGTAGCACCCATTGAGATTAGGCTTTGGCTTTGAGAAGGAAGAAACCCACTTAGGTCCCAAGCCTCCACTCAGCTCCCTTACTCAGCCCTCAAGGGGGGCGGGCACTGATCAGCTCATCACATTCTGGGCTGGAGATTTGGCTCATTTCTCAATGGGCGGAGCTTGGGGCTGGACAGGAGCTTGTGCAGACAAAGGGGAGTCTCCCTAGTTCCCTTTTTTTTTTTTTTTAATGTAGCAGAACGTTACAGCTTTGGCTAAAACCCTTTATTTTGAGACTAATGACCCATCGTTCCTTTTTACGTAGAATAACATGACTTGTAGCGTTATCTTCTAGAATTGGTTGATGGATTTAAGACAAAGTCAAGAACTCTCTGGGGCCTTTTACTATTTAACATTGTAGACAAAGTCAGAGATGCTGAGTCATGATAAAGGTCGGTGAGGAGGGACGGAGAGGGGAGAGAGCAGGCGTTTCAAGCCAGGAGCTGACCCCATTGGCCATGTTTGGATGACCCAAAGGACAAAGCCAAGTACAGAGCTGCTGCAGTAATTCTGATATTTAAGGACTTCTCCATTAGTCCCCTCGCCAACTTGCTTTTGCAAAAAATATTTTTTCTTGTCTTTTAATCTGAAACATTCTGATTGTTTACATACATAAAAATTCTGTGGATATTTTCCCTCTTTTCCTGGTCATTGTATTGCCTAGATTTTCCCATCACTTACTCTTTTCAGTAAATGATATTCACTGGAGAGGGAATCCTATGTGATTTCAGTTTTATTCCCTTGCCCGTTTAATGCATTCTAATTTGGGGGTCCGAAATAAGGGTCACTCCTGTGACTCTCTAGGGAAGAGGTGTCTCTGTCCCTGACTTACTCCACTGCCAAGGAGGCACCCGCTGTCCCAGTGGGTAAGGCCACATTTTCAGGTGGGTTGAGCTTGGAGACAGGCAGTTCTTATCTGTCATATGGCTTTTCTTTGTGGAGCAGTATAATCTGAAAAATAGGTTGGGACAAAGTGAAAAATGGCCACTTAGACCTCCGTTCTGGAAGAGTGAGTCTACCAGAATCCCAGGAAGCCTATTGGAGTTCTGCACTGGGATTTGGGTCAAAACCGTGGGCAGTGCAAACATTCCTTAGCTCTTAATATACTAACCATTGTCCTTGATCTTCAGAGACTTAGGAGGGAGTGGTGATCATGGGAAGGGTTTTTATAATCCTGGCTCCCCTGCTGAGCAAATGCTCTCAAATCACCATTTGGTAGCTTCCAGTGTCACCATGTAACAACTGTACCAGGATATTGATAGTTGGGCCATAAAGATAATTCAGTCAACCGAGATGCCTGGCTAAGAATTGAAAGACAAGAACCCAGTTTAGACTCACTGGCCAGAAGATCCCAGAGAGAAGCAATTCGGTGAAAGCAGAGGACGCTAATAAATCAGTCTGCTCACTGCCCTTTGATTCTCCAGCTGCATTTCCTAACCGAGCAGGAGAGAAGTGGATGAACACCGGCCGGGTCCAGGGGGGTCTCTGATGAGTTTTCACATCAGAGCATCCTGCCCTTCCCCAACTAGTGGAGTACAGAGTACCTGCAACCACTGTCTAGACCTTAGCCATTCCTCAAGATCCAGTTGAAATCCAAAGTCTTCCCTATGGTGCTGGACCACAGTGATCCTTCCTGAATTATTTGGAACATAATACATTGGCTTTTTCCATTTTAGTTTTTCTATTTTATTATACGTGATTTCTCTTCTCAACTAAGTTATAAACATCTTAAGGATTGGTACCATATTTTGTATTTCTCTGTACTCTGCACAGGGCCTAGCAGAGTGACTTGTCTATGTAACCTGTGCTCAGGTACTAATACACTATTTTTTTTTTATGGTGCAGCCATTTTCTTTCTTTATTTAAAGAATTTTGTTTTTTATTGAAGTGGAGTTGATTTACAATGTTAGTTTCAGATGTACAGCAAAGCAACTCAATTATACATATACATAGATATATATTTTTTCAGATTCTTTTCCGTTATATGTTATTACAAGAAACTGAATATAGTTCCCTGTGCTATACAGCAGATCCTTGTTGTTTATCTACTTTATATTCAGTAGTGTGTATCTGTTAATTCCAAACTTCCTAATTTATTCCTGCTCATATACTATTAATGGATTTTTGAATGAATAGTCTGAAAGACCCAGGAATGGGAATACCTGCTTGGATTTTTGGTAAAAAGGAAAACTAACTCCTCAAATTTTCATCTGCACGGCTATTCCAGATCTGTTTCCTTTGACGCCTTCTTGGCATATGATTACTCTTACGTGCTTATTCCGAACTGCACTTAAATTAGTTAGAAAATAATCTAATTTTTGAAAGAATGTGCACACTGCATTCCATCAATTCAAAATGTAGTTTTTTTGTTTGTTTTTAACATTGATGGCTCTTACAATTGGCAGTACTTTTTTTTTTCTTTTCTTTATGTAAAATAGAGTGCTTCCTGTAATGGATGATGACTTAAAGCTAGTGTGTTTGTATCTATCATTCGCCATGTGCCTACCTAGTAATTCATCTGTAACTCCTTGCAGTTGCCTTTATAAGACAAACGAATGTGGAAGCATCCATAACTTACATCAAAATGTGACAGTCCCCACCCTGTTCCTTACCCTTGCATGGACTGGCATGCATGGTCTTAGGTGTCCCCCTTATAACAGTTAGGGTGTTGGTGGATTCAGAATTAGGAGAGGAAAAGGTTGCATAAATAGAAGGAACCGTAAGGAAAGTGTATACAGAGGAAGAGACCCAGACACAGCTGCATTGGTTGTCATCTCTACTTCCATTTCATCTTTTATTATTTCTCTGTGTTTTTGCAGACTGAAATTTCACCAATCTGTGATTGATGGGATGTTGGGAGTAGAAAAAGACATCTACTTTAAAAACGCAAATACCTGAGTTAGTGCCTCATCGACCTCAGTGTCTTCATCTAGCTAGTGTCTTCCCACTACCAACTGAGATCAGCAGCACCAATGTGGGGGTCGGGGAGGGCACTCAGAGAGGGATGCATGGCATGAAGAACTGGGGGGACTGAACGGGTTATTCACAACATGAGTGCTGATGTGGACTATTTTGGTGCATGACAACAGGGATTTAGGGAGAAAAGGTGAAGTTGGAGGTTTTCAAGCTGGCATTGTAGGAGGAATGGAGAGAAAATGGCTCTTCTTGCTTCTTTGTACAGTGCGTGTGGTGAATGGGGTGTGTCCAGCATCCACACTGCCTTCTTTTCTTCTCCTTTTTCAGATACTGTCCTTCCCCCTTTCAGTCCAGGAGTTTCAGGGAGATCTTACGTCACCCCCAGCCCCTGATTGGCTGAAGTCAATGAACAGATTTGTATCCCAGAGAAGGTGTTTAGAAATGGACACATGGAACAATTTGGGGCCATGAGATGTGTGTTTCTGAGAAAGAATCTTCTCTCTGCTTCTGAGAAAGACAAAACACTTTCCCGTGGCTTGAACATGGTGGTATAAGGCTGTGACGTCCATTCTCTTTTAGGGTTTTACAGATTTTTATAGACTGACCTAGAAACCTAACCAATGTATATCATTTTTATAATAAAAAAATTTTATCTTGGGGTAAACAGTTGACTTCGAACTGTTTTGGAAACCCAACTTATCAATCCAAGAGTAATAGTGGCAGTTTTTGAATCATACAAGTCATTGATAGGTACCAAAGAAGTGAAGATCTTTTCTACAATATTTCAGAAATTTTATTAAAGTGACATTGTATCCTGAAGTGATAGATTAGATTAAAAGGGAATATGACATCCTGATATGAAAAATGCGAGAAACTAGAGTAATTTATAAAGTACTAGCAGCCAGTTTCATGATAATTCGCACTGTATGGGCACTAAATTATTGTGGACATTGGTGAGAGGTTTCAGTAACTCGTGTTATGAAAGTACCAAGTTCAAGGTCCAGTGGTTGAAGATGGCAAGCCTTTGGGAAGAGGGAGTCTGCCGAACATATTGGAGAAAAGTCTCTCTCAGCTCAGTCTTGTCTGAGGAGGAGGCTGTAGGACATCTGAGGGTTGAGATCCGTTTGGCTCCAGAATGGTCCTGAAAGGTCTGCTCTGTGGGCAATCTTCCCAGTCACATAATAAACATATAAAATGATTAACAGCCAATGACTTCAGAGGGCTTTCCAGTCTGCAGGATGCTTTCACACACGTATCTCAGGGAGGTAGCACTGCTGGTCTGGAGAGCAGCAGACAGGTGAGGGAGAGCTCAGGTCTCACAGTAGAGCTGTGACCCCAACACCTTTTCTGACTCCCAGACTAAAAAACTTGAGTTCATTAACTCATCAAGATGTTTCCACTACATCTTGCCTTTAGCTTTACCGAGGAAATTGAGACCACTGGGTGCGAGTTTGCTTGTTTTCCATCTTCTCATTTTTATGTGTTTTTGCAATCGTTGGTACTCTAAATTTTCTCTTGTCTTAACTGAGAAGAAAAGATGACCCCTCCCACATCTAGAGTGAATTCAGTGACCTGTGTTTCTCCCTCCATTAATTCAAGCCCTGGTTATCCCTGTTATGGACTGAATTGTGCCCGCCCCCCCCCAAATTCATAGCTTGAAGTCCCAACTCCTATAGAGCACAGTGTGACTGTATGTGGAGATAGGGCTTTTAAAGGGACGATTAAGGTAAAGTGAGGTCACTAGGGTGGGCCCTAGTCTTACATGACTGGTGTCTTTATACAAAGGAGATTAAGGTACGCAGAGGAAAGGCCATGTGAGGACAGAGGAAGACAACCACTCCAAGCCAAGGAGAGAAACCTCGGACAAAACCACCCCTGCCGATACCTTGGTCTCAGGTTTCCAGCCACCAGCACTATCAAAATACACGTCTGTGGTTTAAGACCCTCAGGCTGGTTAGGTCTGTTAGGACCTCCCTAGCCAACTAACACAACACCCAAGCTCTAATCAGCTCACCTACACTTTCCATGCCCCCAGTTTCTTTTCTTCCAGTGACAATGCCCTTTCACATGGCCAAGAATCATTTTCCTACATCACCATGTTGACTACAGCACTCCCCTTCTCAAAACATTCCAACAGCCTCTGTCTGCTTGGATGGTAAGTCTGGAAAGCGCCTTCCTAGCCTTGAGGGCTTGCACTGTTTTTTACCAACTCCTTTTCCAGCTGCATCTTCCAGAATTTCCTACCTGCATTTCTGCCCCTGCAAGACCCCACTGTGCTTCCCCTGAGCATACCCCTTCCCTGGCTCTCCTTAGCATCTCCATCCATGAAACCATCATCCACATTCAGGGCCAAGGCCAAATGGAACCTCCCAAAAGCCTTGCCTTAATTTCTCTTGTCTTCTAAATTCCAGAGGAGAACAGCATATATCTACTCACAGGACACAGAACCCTCTTCATCTAATTTTAGTTTTAAGCGCACCAAATATAAGTTAACTCCTCATCTGAACTCTAATCTCCTACAGGACAGGATCAAGTTTTTATGCGTTTTTTTTTTTTTTTTTTTGTATTCTCTATACTTCTTGCCAGAACAGTTTATACATAGTGATCAGTAACTATTAGTAATAAAGTAATACGTCAAAGTATAGGTTAAATTGAGTGCCTGTTTGTTCCTCTTTCCTAGGTAATAAAAATACATGCTGAGGAGTATTAGAAATGTGGAATCCAGCTCAGTATTCTGCAATGGACCTTATTTATTTTACATACTTATTGGCTTGGTTTTTATTTATCTAGCTCCCGTGCCTAACCTGTGGATTGTCTTGGGGTTTTTTTGTCCGGTTATGAAGATGTCTTGGTGTAGAACACTGCTCTATTTCACTTGGGTTCTCCCTTAATTACTTTTGTAATGTATTCATTGCATTATTTGAAGTAAGCAATTTCAGAATGACTTCCATGATTGAGTGTATTCATTTCATGAAGATTAAAAAGGGATAGCAAACCATTTTGATTACCATATATGTGTTGTTAAGGAAAGTCTGCTCTTGCTTTGGAACTTTTGATTCAGAGAGAATTTCCTTTTGTTGCTGAATAACTCCCCTGCTCCCCACCCCGACTACTCTCCAGAATAACTCTGGCTTTGGCAGAGCTTGCTGGCTAGACAAATATATCACTGCAATTGGAAAAATATCACAAGAGGGACAGTTCCAGGTTTGAAAATAGGGCAATTAGCTCTCAGTGTGAAAAGGTGTGTCAGATGTTCCTGAAACTGAATGACAGATAATGTGGGCTCAAGCCAGGCATCATACCAACGGCTGAAATGGAAGGATGCCTCCCTGCATGTTTCTGTCAAAGAGGATGACTTCTGAACTGAATTCTGCTGCTCACCCCAGGAGACCTGGCCCATGGGTAGTTGTGTAGAGATGTATGGGATAGCGTCAAATATCCATTCTCATCACTTCCTTTGTCCGTAGGAGGAATTTGCTGCACAAATGATGTGCTGACTCTTCAGGGGATTCACCATAGTAGACATTCATAGTGGGTGTCTTCCTTTGGAGAACCCCTTGTCCTCAGCTCCTGTTTCCAGTGGGGCTGCCAATCATAGTTCCTGAGAGCCTGTCTAGGGAATCACAGCCCTGTCCCAATGGCTGGTCACAGCAGTGAGCGTGTCACCCACACTAGTCCAATGAGGGACCTTCCCCCGAGGACCAGACACACCAAAGCGAGAGGGAGAGGCTCCTTTCCTCTGAGGTTGCTACATTGGCACATTGTAAGCCTGGTTTTAGCAGTGCCCTGCGCCACATGGGTATAATCTATTTGAATTAGAAGGGAAAGAACCAGTCATCCTACCAACATAAGCAAAGGCAAGGTAGAGAGAGAGAGAAAGGGAATGATGACATTATTTGCATCACTGCGTCCAGCCTTCCCTGCAGGCATTTCTCCTACTGTCTTCCCAGTCCCATGAGTCCACACGCACATGATTGATTCATTTATGCATTAGGCTGAAGAGTGGTCCCTGGGGAAGACGGTGGTGGGTGGGGGGCGTGGAAAGGTGGGACCCTGCCTTACAGGAGGGTTGCCTCTTTCCCTCCCTCTGCAGGAGTGCTGCTTGAATATGCCAGGGAAAGCTGGCAGCGGGGCAGAAGTGGCCAGGTGATGTCCTGGGTCAGCCTCACAGGAGCTAGGCTGCCAGGCAGAGTGGCCATGGTGGTTGTGTGTGGCTCTCCAGCATTTAGTTTCTGGCAAGACTCTTCTAGTCTAGTCAAAGAGATAGGACTTAGAGAAACAGAGAACCTTCTAGGGCACCTGCATTGGCTCACTGGCATCCTTGGTGTGCTCCCTGGTGCCAAGGGCGCTCGGTGGTTGTGGTCCCTGATCAGGCTAGAGTTCATCCTCACATAGAACCCCGGCACTTCTAAGTGACGGGAGAAAATGATCCTCTTCCCCTTTCAGACATTTAGAATAGCTGGACATGTTTTATTTTTACTTTTCTTGAAGGTGTCAGGTTTTTCTTTTTGTCGTACTGTTTCTTTTTGTCTTACTGTTTAAGCATGATCAGGGCCAGGCTCTACACTAATTCTGGTCTTGGCCAAAGTGGGGCACTTGGCTGTCACAGCTGTAGGGAGAAGTATGTCTGTTTCCAGTGTGGTCCAATGGCGTCATTGTTACTGTTTGGTCTTCCTATCTCACAGTATTATTATGATAAAAAAAAATAAGATTATCTGTGTAATAGCACTTAAGAAACGCAAATACTAAGCATTGTCATTCAGTGTCTCTCAGCTTGGATATCAAATACATTACCTAAATGAAGGGACCAGAGCCTTGCAGATTTGGTCTGCATGGGTTCAGCCTTGTCCTTGCTCAGAAGCACTGTGACCAGGTGGTCCAGGTGGCCTCCATCCAGACTGTTATTCTGGCCAATGATGCTAACGAATCTTTCTACTTTTCAGTATTTACAAGGAACAAACTTATTCAAGAAATTGCAAGTGGGAAATAATAATAAAGCATTTAGTTAATCCTCTGCAACTTATGAAATTATTTTACATTTATAAACCCATAATGCAATGCATTTTTAAGACAGATTAAAACCAGGAAAGAGAATAAATCGTGGGAAATAAAGCAAAGAGAAAAAGTCTGTTTGTGACCAGTACTGTTCAAAACAATTTAAAGTCTCAGGGACTAAGTTCTTTTCCTGCAGATCTGGAACCCGTAGGAAGACAGAATTGATGGAGCCATTCTCAACGCATCCCATGTGAGCACTAACACCTTGAGTGAGATGGTGAACAACTTTTAAAGAGACGACTCGTTTCAGGGACGAATATTAAATTTCACATTTCATAAAAGACTTGAGTCAGATTGACTGCATGAAAAGTGGCCCAGTTAATACCGTCCACAGGAAGAAGACATCCTCTGCTTGTTTCTGGTTTGGATTTTCTGGCTCATACTAGTGAAAAAAGGCAGTCATTTCCTCCTCATGGTTACCTCAGCTGTCCCTTGTACATTAAAGACCCTATCAGGATATTTTAATTCTGGTCTGCGACCAAGAGGTTTCTGAAGCTATCAGGATCTATCCAATTGTAAATGATGCATAAATTGTTAACTGGGTAACCAAACAGACAGAAGGAGATCAAGGTATCCTCCAGGGGCAGAGGCATCAGATAATGCCCAGCCCAACCTCCATCTTCAGTATTTCTAGTTTGGTCCAATTTCTTCACCAACCACCTGCCTGCCTAGCTTTCAACCACTGTACAGTTTTGATTGGTGCTTGTTCATTGATCCTTGTTCTCCTCGGATAAATGCATTTCCTAGATGAAAAGCAATGACCAGTGGTCTTAAAAAAAACTCCCCATTCAATTATATTTTCTCTCCTTTGGACCCAAACCTTCCCAAAATCTTCCATTTCTACTTTGCTTGATTTTTATTTAAAAAGTGCATAAGTCAACATTCTGACAAAGAATGGGAATGCCAATATGTGTCAAATTGATTAGATCTGACAAGACATTACCATTGTAATGAAAGCTGTTGGAAGAGTGGAGCTATGTCTAGTTTCAAAGTGCATTAATTCAACACATCCAATTACATTTAACAAAAGATCCACAATGACATTTTGACATACTTTTCCTGCTCTTGTATGTGAATTTCATGAAAAGTAAAACCAGGCTAAGAAAACACGAGGGTGTAATGATGGGTTAGGGGAGGGAAGCTAAATGGTAGAGTGAGGAAATTCCACTTGAATCTTCAAGCGAAAGAGAGGAAGTAAGTTATGCCACTTTTAGTGACATTTTAGGTCTCTTTGGAGCAGTGAAAGGAAATGAGTCCTGCTCGCCTCTGGGTTGAGCCCGTGGGGGTGGGAATGAAGTTCGAGTGACTCAGCTCTGTCTCCACACCCGACCCGCCAGGCAGTGAGCCCCACCCATCCCACCCATCACTGCTCTGACCCAGTGCTGCCAGGCTCTGCCAGTGGGTTTTGGTGGTGGTGTGGGCCCTGGAGGGAGGAGGGAGGGGGACTTGACCCCTCAGAGCCCCTCAGTCCTGAGCCTCCCCTGGCTACACTTCTTCCTCCCGGCAGCGGCAGCTCCCCTCCACAGCAGCAGCCGAATGAATAAATGAATGAGCCAGTTTACAGTCTTTCTAACACTCACAGAACCACTCTCATCACATAGGCTCAGAGACCAGCGCCAGCTGAGCAGAGCCTTCCCAGAGCTGAGACCCAGCAGGACTGGTGCAAGCTTTCAGGAATGATACCCCGGCCACCTGGGGGGCCAGCCACCCCTCTGTCACCACCTCTGGAGGGCACCTTGATCTTCTGTTTGGTCACCAAGTTAACAATTTATGCATCGTTTACAATTCTTTAGATTCAATTCTCTCTCTCAAGATAGCTGGTGTAGTTTGTGTCTCCTGATTGGACCCTGACTGACACATGAGCAAGTACCCCCTGGGGAACATAGGCGGCCTTGTATTTGCTGAGTGAATGATTGCATGAATAAATGAATGAGCCAGTTCTCGGGCTCTGCCAGTGGAGGAGAGCACAGGTACCTCCTGGGAGGCCGGCAGGGTGCCAGGGGTACTGTCCCCAGCACACTCCCTTGCTTGAGATCGACTCCCACCCAGCTTTCTGGAGATGCTCTTTTCACAGTCTCTTTCCTCTGGGCTCCGTGGCCTCAGACAAGGGAGCACAGGCTCCACACTTAGGGCAAACAGTCTGCACGAGGCTACTTGGAATTCTTGGGATGGACACCCGGCTCTGTGTGTCAATACATCCCTTCAGTCGTCTGCCAGACCTGCACTTAACAACAAACTCCCACCTCTGGCAAATCTCAAACCTCATACCCGGCTCTAGGAAAGAACACAGCCTGGGGAGAAGTCTGGTTGACTATTACCCAATTGAAGTAACGCAGTAGGAAGCAAATGAACCTGATTAAAGAAAATGGAGTACATTTCTTGCTTGGCAGAGGAAAAAAAAAAGGCATAAATTTTTAAATGCACCTGAAATTTTCCATCGTTGCTGCCTCTCTTGAGAGCTGGAATCCTAAGACCAGAGTGCCACCTGCTGTCCATTGTCAGACCTACACGTTGTGGGTATGTCAAAGCAGATACTTTGAACGTGGTACAGTTGTGGACAAAACATTCTATGTTAACGTTGTAGGAAGCCATCTGTGCATGACTGTCTAAGTCAACTAGTTTCCATAAGATCTTTGGCCCAGCTCAGAGCAGGTGAACTTACCACATGTCCGAGTGATTCCAAGAGAATTATGTTCTCCAGCATCTGGGTCTTTGAAGAGATACCTCAAGCAAAGATTAGAAATATGCCAGACTTTCCAGCAAAACTCTTGGCAGATGAAACTGAAAACGAACAGTCAGTGTATGGAAACAAATAATTATGGCTGTGGATTAGACAGAATAAGATTGCAGGAATCTATCCCCTGGAATCCAAAGATGTTAGAACGAGGAGGGGGTCTTAGAATACTTTTTTGCAAGAACCATACCAAACCTGAAGAGGAGGTGAAGAGATTGACAGCTTATAGATGCCATTTTGGGGAATTGGAGGGGACAGTGGCTACAGAGGACCTTTGGTTTTTGGTGATGATGAGATTTGTTAACCCCTCCACAGGTGTGGAGAAAAAGACCGCCTTTCCTAATCAGTTTCGAAAACTCTAAGAAAGAGTCATAGCTCTTTTAGGAAAAATTAAAGGTGAGAATTAAAAAGCAAATACCATGGAAAACAAGAAAACACACTCATATGTGTCACTCCAGACAGCAAGGGGGTTGAAATTACATTCTTTCCAGAAACAAGTTTTGGAGTGGTGCATGTGTGTGCACGCATGCATGTGTGTGCGGGGGTGTATCTAGCTCTAGCGTGGAAGAGCTAGAGATAAAAATACAGAAAGGGTTGACAGTGGCGATCGCGTCAAGGGGAAGGAAGCACAGAAGACAGGGGTGGCAGCAGACCACGTACTCCTCATCCCAGTGTGCTCAGGATCTCAGACCTGTGCAGCCTGGAGGAGGGCAGGCATACCTGGTCCTTTACCTACCAGCTCAGCTCCTTCACCCTGCAATCCTGGGAAAGGGTGGGGCGGGGCCCATAAGAGCCACAGCCCTCTTTACAAAGCCAGCGAGGTGTTTAACCTCTGGGATAACTTGACGCTCTCATCTCCAATGTGAGAGGGTCTTTTTCTGTTAGGTTCCAACTTTTCTAATTTTCCTGCTCTTTTTATTCCTGTGAGACCTGTTTCACAACTTGTGGTGGATATGTGATTTATTCTATCTACTGCCAGTAAAATTCCCCATCATGGTCTACGTGTGTTCGTGCCATCTCTCTCCACTATCTACTAAATACTCATCCTGATTTGCTGACACACAGGCAGAAGCAAGTTATTACCACCACAGACACCACCAGGTCCCAAGGTGCTTCTGAACCATCAAAGATTGGCTTATGTTCAGTGAGATGTTAGCGTCAAGTGTATTACCCCATTTCCTAAAATCGCACCAGCCTGGCTCAAGGGGACATCTGGTGACTCCTTTTTAACCAGGATATCAACTGACCACAATTCCTCTTCCAAATGTGTTCACACATCATTTGCAATAGGAGCCTGTAAAGTCAAATTAATTTCTATGCTGATAGGACATTTTCATTTCAGTGATAATTGAAGGCTTACTGGGCCAGAGAAATGTTTCTTAAGGAAAATCTCAAAAAAAAATTATTAAAGGCTATCAAAGCATGTCAGTCATAATAGATATTTTTGTGATATTGATAACACTGACTAGGCAAAACTATTAGCCTACAGTTCCTCAGACTGCTCAGCACTCTGGGACCAGGAGCACCGACTTTCACTCCCAGAGGAATATTTGTGGTCCTGGGAGTGGAATCAGGGATAAATTGGACATTGGAAGTAAAGCTGCTCCAGAACTTGTGCAAATGTATCAGAATTTTCTTAGGATTCATGTTACCCAGAAAACTTCTTTATTTTGTTCAGGGATCTTGAAACAAACCAACACACACACACACACACACACACACACACACACACACACACACACACACACACACACACACACACACACACAAAATATCAGGTGTCCCAGGAAATCTATCATTTTACAGCTTTCCTGACTCCAGCATCCCTTGAGATTTCAGAAGCCACGAGACAAGGGATAATTTGCGCTTATCTGCCATTCTAGAGCATCTTAAAATGGCTGTTTTAGGTGACACTTCTACAAAGTAAGGGAGTATACTTCTTGCCAACTCCTTGTCTAAACAGAAACATTTCAGAGATGCAGCAAGTAAAATGGTAGCCTTTGACCTCTGGAGGCTGGGACAAAGCCCTACTTGGCTTGCAAATTACAAAGCTGATTAATTTCCAGCCTTTGATAGATGTGTGGCCACTGCCCCAAACTGTATAATTGGCATCTTCCATTTCCATCAACCCCAGATGCCACAGATGAAGCTCAGGAGCCATCAACAAGGAGGTGGATGCTATCTGGGTCTGGCTAATTAGGTAATTTTCATAACCTAAATGCATTGATCCATAACCCTAAAATTCACCCCAGGGAATCGATCAAGGAATTATTTGTGCCGAGAGCCATCTCTCTGGGCTCCCGTTTTGTTTCCAGCTTTTCTTTGCAAGTGGGAGACACAGGTGGTGAGTTCGGAGCAGCGGTGGGGGGGCCCCAGAGTGTTTGGCTGGTGTCAGGACCAAAGCCCGTCCATGTCACATGCAGCCAGCCTGGTCCTCGGTGAGTTTGCAGTTGTGCTGTAGAAGAACATATCAGCCAGTGGAGGGGCCCCTGGGAAACAGCAGTAGTTCAGTTGTTTGTATCTCCTGTAGAGGTAGTACTGTTTGATTATCAAATGAAAATAATCTACCAACTACTTAATATACAAATTAATACGGGTGGTGTGAGTTGATTAAGCAGTTTGGTCTTGGAATAACAACTCTGTTTATCATGACCCTGGGAATTCTGAATAAAGTCTTATTTCTCTTTTTCTTTCTTTTTCTTTCTTTTCCTTTTAAGCTGCTCAATAGAAAGCTGAAAGTTGAAAACACTTCAGCTGATCCCAGCTTTGTGAACTAGCAACACAACCATCACGCCAGGGAATGTCTATTGTCTGCCTCCTCCGGTCACAGCAGGTACCAAATTGCAAGGTGGGAGATAAAAGGACGTGTTTTACCAGCATCCTCCACCTGAGAAAGGAGCTTGCAGGAGGCCTGTGCAAATTCTGTCCGTAAGAGAGAGAAAGTAAATTTCTAGGTCCTTAAACCTATGGTTTGTTAATTATAAGAAAGCATGCCAGATTCCCTGGGAGAACCAGAAAGAAGGACCTGCCCTCCCTGACTCGAGGGGATCCCATGATTTAGTGAGCAGCCTTCCGGCGTGTGCAGCCACTCAGTTGTCTCATCAGGGAGTGCTTTGGATTAACAAATGCGAACATTCTAACCTTACTGGAGGGATTATTACATCCTGTTAAATATTTCATTTATCTGACATCACCTTCCTGACGCAGGGCTATAATTTATTAAATCAGCCTCCTAGTAAAACTATTTGATCGTTTTCACAGTGGAGCTCAACTTTTTGCCACACCTGCAAGCGTACTTCTTCCTTTCTGCTTCCAGCAGGTCCCTCTTCCCCACGGGTGGCACGTACAGGTGGGGAATCCCTGGCTACGTGAATGGGGCAGATGGACAGGTTGAGGTGTCAACAGGAAGGAGGCAAGGGGAGGTGGGGGTGCATCAAAAACTAGTATGGATGGACAGCTGCTCGGTCTTGTGGACAGAGTCAGGACACAGGCAAAAGGCATGGACGTGAGCGGCCACCCGCAGTTCCAGATACCTGAGGCTGCAGCGGGCGAGGGCGGGCAACTCTGGTCCTTGGAGCTGTTGGAACGCCCCAGTCAGAAGTCATCTGCAAAACTGGTCCCACTGAGAGCTTCTTGGTGGGAGATCAATGCACATTTTACCCCTGTCTTCCAAGACTGACTCCTCTACTTGAGCACGCTGTCCACTCACTTAGTGACGACTTGCAGAACTGCCGTGTCCTCGCCGCATCAGAGGCAGTGATGCTCAAGGTGTGACTGCGGAGCTCGCGGACTTACAGAGCCCGGTGAACCGCTGCTGTTCCCCTCGTGCCGGGTGCATGGAGAGGTCCTCTTTAGTCCCGCCAGCACCCTGCAGTGATAGGTGTCATCGTCACCGTGTTGGAGAAGGGAGGGTGTGCGCCCCTAGTGAGTTCAGGCAGCCAGGCAGTCGCTGGCTAGTGCTGGATTCTGACCTTGTGACACCAGAGCCAGTGGAAGGACATCCTGTTCACCCTAAGTAAAGCTCAGTGGCTGTTACCCTTCCTCTGGCTCCACAGAGTCAAAAGGGTGGTGCCCCTCGCCTAGGACTTCACTCCACCTTCTGTGACCCTGAGTTCTGACGAAAGG
Source organism: Camelus bactrianus (assembly GCF_048773025.1). Classification (NCBI taxonomy): domain Eukaryota; kingdom Metazoa; phylum Chordata; class Mammalia; order Artiodactyla; family Camelidae; genus Camelus; species Camelus bactrianus. The sequence goes on from NC_133562.1 coordinate 3,332,814, forward strand.
TGCTTGGGTTTCCTGGGTCTTGCTGACACCTGTGGCCTTGGTTTCTTTCTTTGGAATCCTCTTCCGATGTTCTGCGCCCCCTCCTCCTTCACCCACCAGGAAGTTGGGTCCATGTTCACTCAAGGAGACTCTTTTCAAGGCTTTAGAGGAGAGGAATGTATGGTTATGGACCCAAGTATTTTAGCTCAATTGCAGGTTTCAGAGATTTTAGCGTCTTGGGTAAGAAGTCCCTGTCAACCCAAGGAGTCAAGACAGGCACGTTCAGATTTCTTCCTGGGACGGGAGGTAGGTGCAGCTCTTTCCCTGAGTGGGGCCCACAGAGGTCTGGGCTAATGTGAAACTTCTGTCATTGTAATTAGGTTATTATATGGAAGCCTTTTTATTTGTAAAATACAGATGCCCCTTTTGATCCCAGTCCTAACTCCATCTCCCCCTTTCTGTTTCATGGAGCTCAGACGCAGCCTACACAGCGTTTAAGCGACGGCCGTGTCCTTTAGAGCTGGACACGGTACGCCCCTCACTGAGTGGCGCTGTTTCTTCAGTTACTGCTCCCTCGCGGTTTTCTGAGTGGATTCTTTTGATTAGATCCACCAGGATAGATTACACTGAGGAATGTATATCTTACAAGCAGTTAACTGATTTGCTGTGACCTCAGAATAGAAAAGGAGAGAAAGAATGCTGCCCTGTGACTTACATCTCAAAAAAGAATGATCATCTTCCAATTAAGTAAATCTACTTTAAACAATGCATTTTCAACTATTTAAAAAGAGAATAGCATATCAAGGCTGGGTGAAAGTAGATATACCAAAATATGAGCAGTGGCTACTTCTGGGTGGTGAGATTAGTGGTGACATCCACTTCCTTATTAATACTTTCCCATTTCACTCAGTGTCTGGAGTGAGCATATAATACTGTTAAAATCAGAGCAAAGAAAATAAACATTTAAAAAAAACCTTTATTTCTGAAATGTTACCAAAAATATTCACATTAAAACTGTGTGTTTTACCTGTATGAATTTACTTGAAAGCTAGAAGTGTAAGTCAACATTTTCAAGTCTCAGTTCAAAGCTTTTGTCTCTAGCACCGCAGCAAAACCCAATTGATTCCCCATAAAACAGGTACAAATTATGGGTATTGTATTTTTAAAAATGTTTTAGGTGCTAGAGCGACCTGGAAAGTGGGACCTTAAATACAGAAATCACTGAAGCTGGTATTTTCTAAACTAAAGTATTTGCCAAACCTAGATGAACCTGAGCTTAGATGTGCAGAGATTTTAGGAAAAGGAGCCACACCCTGGGGTCTGCCCAAGGTGAGATGCATTGGAAATTATGAATTGGGAATAAACCCACATTCCTCTCCCCAGGGGATAGCTAGAGAAATGCCCGAGTTTAAAGATTTGGATTGGGTAGAGAAAAAATAATTTCACCTAGAATTCAGAAGGCCATGTCAGGCCTCAAACAGGTGTGCAAGCCTGTCATCCTGTGTACTAGACGAACAGCTCTGCTGTTGTGATGTGAGGAGGGAAGGAACAGGCGAGGCTGTGTCCCAATAAAACTTTATTTACACAGACAGGGAGCCAGACTTGGGGTGCAGGCAGTGACTTGCTGACCCTGATTTAGTTCAAGAGGAACAATACAAGGAGATGCTTTGCTTCCTCTAACAGGACTAACTCCAGCTCTTAGACTTAGAAAATCTCTACTGCAACATGGTCTCCATGGCAACTGACAGGCTGACCGCAAGTCAGGGCTGGTTCAGGCAGCACTGGCCGAGCCCAGCAATTCACACGTCGCCACGTGGCATCTGCGAGGCCACAAAGCTCCTGTCACCAACAGAAGGCACGAAAGGATCTGGTCCCTCATTTAGGTACCATCTTTGGACAAGTGTCCCTCACGAGCACATACCTACGACTGTGCTTAGGCCCCGCTGGGACTTCGGCGCCAGAGGCTGTGGACACCAGCTGAGCAATGTCCCAGTACAGTAGAGGGATTAGCCTTGTCGAAATATATTGATAAATATAGTGGAGGACAGGTGGCACTGCCCATGACTCCTGAAATTAGAGTCGCAGCAAGAGCGAAGAGGCGAGTGACACTAATCTCCTTCAGCCACTTAACAGGAGCTGTCAGAACAGCGTTTTCGCTGGCAGCTTATGGGGATAGATTATCCCAGAACCGCATCTTGGGAGTGGGGAGAGGGCTCCCACAGAGAACCCTGGGATCAGAGAAGGCAGTGGCTGGCTCCACAGGTAAAATTTCACCCAGAAGAGTGAAATAGTTCCAGAGGAAGCTGCATGGAAACCAAGCCAGAAAAGGAACTAGGAAACACTGCAGTGGCTGGGGACTGAAGCCCTAACACACGAGGAATGCTGGGGCTTCTGAGGACTCTGCTAGGGGGACGGTCGGGGCAGAACCCCTCTGGGAGGTGGGAGTCCTGCAGCAGGGCAGCCGGGCCCCTGGCAGGGATGTTGTCCTCTCTGTTGTCTGCCTCTCCCGGCGAGGGGCTGAGCTCGGAAGAGTGTGCCTGGACTACAACGTCTCACAAGGATATCCCGGAGCGTGGACGTTCCCACAGGATGAGACTAAACTCCCCTGCATTAAATTTTCTTTCCCTCTGACTTAGAATACATAGTGCAAAAAGCATGCTCTGTGTCAGCAGCCAAAGCAATTCATGAGGGACACGTGAACTCATCCATCACATTCGGCATTTTGATCCAGCTTGAAATGTCTGAGGCTTTAAATGACAGAGCTGCCACCACACGTGAAATCTGCCTTCCTTCTGTTTACTGTCTCATTTCATCCTTGATGTCCTGTCACTTTCAGAGGCAGCGAACGCCTTATGGAAGGGCTGAGTTGACATCAACCACGCTCCTTAAACTGGCTTCAGTTTTTCTCAGCCAAATATTTGAACAGAGTTACGGCAACTGAACCAGAGTGTAAAAACCTTTGCATTCGTTTATTGGGGGAGAAAAAAGTCATCGGTTAAATCATACTACAGTGTGTGTAGACCTGTCTGAGTCAGAAATGATAGACTTTGTATCCGGACAGTTTGGCGTTTGAAGCTCTAAACAATGAAGGTGCCCCAGACTCAGTGGGCTCAACGAGTTAACCACACCATCCGCCTGGACGTAGATGTGGCCTGGAAGCGGGTCACAGATGGCGTTCCACCTGGGAGGCTCAGCCCAGAGTCGGATGGAAGATGCTAGTGGGATGAGACGGAGGCAAGGAGGGGGCGGGCCGCCGGGAAGGACAGAGCCTCTCTGCCAGCGTGAGCCCCACGTGACACTTCCCAGGGAAGTCTGGGAACAACGTGCCCAGGGGAGCTGAGGATGCGCTGGAGCCTGGAGTGGGAGTCCCATGATGGAGACTCCTCAGTGCTGCGAGTTTGGGCATCAACCGCTAGGAACCCAAAGATCGTCTTTGGGAGACTTCTGACAGGGCTGGAGGGTGGCGATGTGCACTCCCTGCAGCTCAAGTGCAAAGTCTGTCCTGGAGGATTTGACTACTGGCCATCAGGGCTCAAAGATGAAAATCTTTCTCAGAGGAGCTGGTTTGTTACAGGAGGGCTGACTCTAACCGTGACAGCAGGGATGGGTGCCGGCGAGAAGGAAGGAGGCAAAGCTGATGCCAGAGGAAGCCGTCCCAGAAGCGAGTGAGACTGCTCCAGAGGCTCCTGGCTGGGGAGCTGAAGGATTGAGGACAGACAGAATCTTAGAACCCATTTGTGCCCAGCACCTGTGCTGGGAGCTTTAAAATCCAGCCCCCTCTGGTTTCACCCACACCCACCCACCCCTCCTTTTCCTCGTTTCCTCCAGCTTTGACTCATAATGACTTCTGACTCTCCTTGATTTCACCCACAGTGGTCCCTGCCTCGGTGATTCCCCTGTCCTGAGGTTTCCCTAAGGCAACATAGATGTGCCCGGCGCGGCCCTGGGAAGCTGAGGAGAAGCATCCACTCGTGCCAGGCTGGCTGATCCAGACATGTGACTCAGGCATGCTGTGTGCCCCACTCTCCTCATTTATGGAAAATAACCAATTAACAGCATCATCATACAGATAAGTTAGGAGACAGAAATCACTATAGAGTTACCCAGTAGAGATCAGTCCTGGATGAGGACTCACCAGTACCCATGTTGGGTAGCAATATCAGTAACTGCTATGGACATACTTAAATACTAATGATCTTCCTTTTTTTATTGAAGTATATAGTCAGTTACAGTGTGTCAATTTCTGGTGTACAGCATAATGTTTCAGTCATACACATACATACATGTATTCGTTTTCACAGTCTTTTTCATTATAGGTTACTACAAGATACTGGATATAGTTCCCTGTGCTATATGGAAGAAATGTGGTTTTTATCTATTTTATATACAGTAGTTATTATTTGTAAATCTCGAAATGATTTCTTTCTTAAATACACCTTCAGGAGTAAATGTAATCATCAACAAACTACACAGGTCTCTTGACCTCCCTCTTTTCTCATCAAGCCCTAAGTTAAGAAATCTTATGTGTGTTATGAAGAGACGATGGCTAAGCAGAAAGGAAGGAGGTCCCCAGCAGTCACAGCCCCAATCCCTTCCTGGGGCAGGTCAGGGAAACATAACCAAGAGACCCCGTTGAAGAGTGGAATCAGACCTGGAATCAATGTCCAGCTCCTTCCATTACTAGACTGACAGGTAATTTCAGCTCTCCAAGTCTCAGTTTTCCAACCTGTAAAATGGGGTGATAATAGTATGTATGTAATAGAGATCTTACAAGAATTAAATAAATCTGCCTCAGAGAAAGTACTCAGTAAATGTTGTCCATGTGTTGTCCATATGAATCATATTGAACCTGAAGCATCATTATTTAGTCCACATACTAAGGAACATATGTAACTAGACTGCAGCAACCAGGTAATGTTCTCCACCAGACAAACAGCAAATGAGACGACGCTGCCCGTGGTGACCATTTTTTACCCAAGCTCATTGTTTATTCATTTAACTCATGACGGCAAGTTTAATTACGTCTGCACTGTTAATGTTAGCGTTAACCTAAATAAGTGATGTCTGCTTTCATCTGTTTGCTCTTTGCTTCTCAAGTACAATATTTTTAACGAACATAACTTGGTTTTATACCAAGAAGCACTTCTTAATCATGGATACACATACTTCATTTTACATCATTTGGCTGATAAAACAAATTTCAACTGAGACACAATTTCCAAATTAATGATTTTGAAGAATTAGATATGAAGGCATTCTTTTCAAAGCATTAAGTACTTTATGTGGGCCAGAACAGACGGTATATGTAGGGCCATGCAGCCATGAAATAAGGAAGATACGCCGCGTGCTGTCAAGGGGTGGGAGGTAGATACTTACAAGGTACATGTCTGTATATGCATACGTGCGATGACATGCCTTTAATTGTGTGTGCACACGATCACGCACACGTGCCTATAATGTCAACTGTGGTCAGGGCTCTGAAGGCAAAGTGAAAAGTCAGAGAAAGATTTTCTAAGAAAGTGTGTTTGAACTGAAACCTGAAGGATGAGGAGCTGTTAGCCATCAAGGTCATTTCAGGGAGGGGGAACAGTGTGCTTGAAATTGTAAGACAGGATAGCATGCAGAATCTTCAGGAACTAAAGAAGGCCCGCATGGGTGCACGTTGGGTGAGAATGGACAGTGGAGCTGGAGTTTGCAAGGCCTTGTAGATGTGGTAAGGATTTTGGATTTTATTGCAAGTACAAATGACAGGACATTGATCAGGGATCTACCGTGGTCCAATTTGCATCTTTAAAAATCTCTCTTGGTGCCTGTGTAGAGGTTGGATGAAAAGTTGGCCTCGGGAGGGAACAGGGAGGCTGGAATGAGACTTGATGGTGCCTTGAACAGGACAATCATAGATATGAAAAGAGGATTTTGGAGGTGAGATCTCAGGACTGAGTGAGAGATCGGATGAAAGGATTAAGGGAGGGAAATGGCTAGAAAGCATCTCAGGTTTCTGGGTGGGTGGAGGTACCATTTACTGAGATAGAGATCAAGGGAGAAGGATCATGTTTAAGAAAGACGTGTCAAGAAATCAATGGACTGAACTGTTTGCACATGGGCGAGCCCCCTGTTACTGAAAGTGTTTGACTATATATATATATATATATATATATATATATATATATATATATTAAAGATATGTATGGGGAAGAAATTTAGATTAATTTTAAGGTTTGTTCTGATTCTAGAGTTTGCAAGCACTGGATGGCTGTCAGCCTAGGAATAGTAAGAAGAAAAAAACATTAACGTTTGACCATCTCTTGAGCCACGGAGTTGGGTATAGTATAGTTTTTATTACCTTCAATACCAAAGTAATTGACACTTCTCTGAATGATACAGTATTGTTACATTATGTGAAAATCTGAGGTTTAAAGATGTGAAATAATGTGGTAACACTATCAACAATGCCTATTTTTTGCACAGAATACAAAATAATATGGATCCTCTAAGTTAAAAAAATTAAGAATTATAGTTTCAAAGCTGATAAATCCTGTGAATTTTGAATTGTGTTTCTGTTACTCTCCTATGGCTATGTCATTGTAGCTGGTAAACAGAAATACTGATCATTCTTTTCTGGAAGATATGATGAATTATGACAGTTTTGAATTAGGTGAGGTAGGGAGGAAACATCCTCACTTAGACTGAGACTTCCTTTGCAGCAGAATTATAGGACTTTAGCTTATAAATTATCTTGCCCAGCCCCCATGAATACAGCTTTATATAATGCAATGCAACCAGGAGAATTAGTGAATCATCTTTTTGTCCAAATATTTTGTATACTTCCTCAAACATATTATTGTAAGAGGTTTTTTCTTCTCTTCCCCTTTGTCTCTCGTTTTCCCAAAGTATAAATTTAAAGCAAGTTGTTAGCAAGTGTGTAGACAGTTTTACACCGCAGTGGTACGTTGGTCGAACGGCAAGTATCAAATCAGAAATTATTCCTTATATTTCCATTTCCCCAAAGCGGAGGAATAGAAAAATGGAAAAAGGCCTGTCATCATCAAAACATATCTTTCCCAGTGAGAAGATAAAATTCCGTGGGCTGTCTCTGTGGTTTGATGTGGGATTTGTTCCAAAGACCTTGTGTTAGCAAGATGCAAATGACAATCGGATTATTTGACCAATATGTGGGAAAAAATAAGTACACATACATGTCAGAAGGACTTTCTCTTTTTTTCTCAAAACCGTTTAGCATTTTGTTTTATTTTTTTCAAATATCCTATGCAAAAAAAAAAAAAAAAACAAACCAAAAAGGAAACAATAGATCACATTCTGTACTGATTCCGAAAAGGGCATCTCTTTCTCTCTGTGACTCATGTAAAATCAGATCAGAAAGTATGGGGCAGTTTCTCTGCCCCACATGTCAGAATCATCATGTAAAGCACCAAAATTCCTCCTTGTGCCTGATTTTATGCTGTTTCCATGCCTGTGGAGAGAATATGAAATGAGGCCAAAATAAAAGAAAACATTTAGTTAGAGTTCCAAAAGAAAGCTGCTTGCTTCTGCTTAAATAGGGGAGACATTAGTAATTCAGACCAAGAGAAGCAGTAGAATCTGCATCACACCAGAGAGGAGCAGAGAAGCTTCTGGACTGCTTGTCTGTGGACCCATCCAGACGCCATGCGGTGAAGCAGGTGTACACAGTACACAGCTCGGAGAAACTGCGGGGCCAGCTCTTAAATTATAGTGATCAAATTTTGCCTTCTAAATTGTTTTTATTAGAATGATGGATTTGAGGAAAAATTTCCTTTCCAAAGTTGGAAGAGGAAATCTAAGATGAGTGATGATTCTGTTACCCCTCGCCCCCTTTTTAAACAAACTTGATGTTCCTTACCATTGAAACAAAGTGAAACACACGGAGAAGGAAAAAGTGGTAGGAGAACAAATTGAGGCTTTTCCAGCTGTATTTCAGTGAATCTTGAGCAACACCAACATCTCTCTCTCCTCAATGACTGACTAAACCCACTTGCCAGTTAAGACCGTGCAGGACACCACTGTCTGCTCGGAACTTGCCCTTCTTTGTACTGATCTCTGTGTGACGAGAGAAAGCTTCTCTTCCTGTTAACCAGTAATTTCAAGGGTTTTCACAAATAAAGGTCTGAGTTGTAGATACAGTAATAGCGCATTTATCCAGCACCCAGAAAAAACAAGCATCACCACGTATGGAAGTTCCCAGCAGACCGAGCATAGCACTCCCAGTACCAAAGCTTAAGGAAAAAGAGTCACCATTTTTGACTGAAGCCCTTCACAATAGATACATCTTTCCATGACTCCTCCCTATGTATTTTGCTGGTGATTCTCAAATTTCTATCCTCAGTTGACACCTCTTTCTGAACCATAGGTTCTTTATCCAAGTGCCTACTCAGTAGCAGACCCATTTGAAAATCTATTTATCGTCTCAAAATTAGCTTGCTGGTCTTCTCTCCTAAACCTTTCCTTTCTCAGTAAATGACAGCTCTATCCTTCCAGCTGCTCAGGTCAAACACGTTGAGGTTATTCTGGATCTCCCTGTCTCTCTCTGCCTGTCTCTCTCTGTCTCTGTCTCTCCTCATATCCAATTCATCAGCAGTTTCTACTAGTGCTATCATCAAAGTATCCCCACAATGAGATCATCCACCACTTCCACACTGGTCCAAGCCACTATCATCTGTCACTTGAAATATTTACAAGATTCCTAACTAGTCTCCATGCTCTACTCTTGCCCCTACAGTCTGCTCTCAATATTATTCAAAGTAACGCCTCTGAAGTGTAACTTGTACGTGTTTCTTCTCTACTTAAAACCACCAGTGGCTTCCCATCTCACTCGGAGCTAAGGCTGAGTCCTTCCAATGGCTCAAAACCTTCATGAGCCATCCCCAACATTGACATGGCCCCATGCTCTCCCCTGCACCCATGGCATTCCACAGATGTGTCAGACACACCTCTGTCTTTCCACGTTTCTTCTCTTTTGTTTGGAATATTTTCTCCTACAATACCTACACAACTAGCTCCCTCACTTTCTATGGTCTCTATTCCAACAGGGTGTTGTTGGCAACTTCCTTGACCACCTTGTAACAAATACCATTCTGGCCATATTCCTGCTCACTGCTTTATCTTTTTCCCATACATGTATTATTATCTAACATATGGATGGGTGGGTGGTTGGATGGGTGGATGGGTGCATAGATGGATGGATTCATTCATTCATTCACTCATTATTCTTATGGCTTAAAGGTCTCACCTATGAATAAATGAATACAATGTATGATGTTAACTCCGGGATCTCACCTTTATTTTGAATAACTGAGATAGACATTTAAATGACTTTCGAATAGAGTAGCACTCTTCCACCTGGGAGGAAATTGCAATATGCCTAATACCTTCTCAAAGAGTGTGGATGTCCAGAAATGACAGGAGCTCCCACAGGGCTGCCAGGCAGTGAGTGAGCGGGACCAGAGGAGGGAATGGCACCCCAGGTCTTCTCTGGGATGCGGGACGTCCATCCCTTGTGGCAAGTCCATGATGCCCAAGGATTTGGCGTCCTCTGCAGAGCTGCCTTTCTTTGACAATTCCCAGCATCAAAACCAGACAGGCACACACCCAAGGGGTCTGATTATTGTGCTCAGGACTTCCTACAAGCAGGGAGAACTGTCGGGGGGGGGGGTGTTGTCTCCTAGAAAGGCAGGTGCCCACCAGTGGCCTGTATGGAGGAGGAGGAATGTGAGGACCTCTGGCTTCCCTTCTCTTACTCTCTCAAAGTCTACTCTTCAGCTCATGCTTTTTGAGGGGCCCTAAGAGCACCCTCAGTTTCAATGGTTTTGCTAGAAGGACTCATAAAATTCAGAAACCCTGTGATAGCGATGGTTTATTACAGCAAAAGGACACATGTTAAAATCAGCAAAGATGAAAGGAGCATGTCCAGGTAGGGTCCAGGAGAGACCAGACACAGTTTCCATTGTCCTCTCCTAATGGAGGCATTTGATGGTGCTGGATTCTCCCAGCAGTGCTGCTGTGGCACATGCGGGGTACTGCCAGCCGGGGAAGCTCACTGAGCCGTGCTGTCCGGGTTTCTTTTGGGGAGTCTGTCATGGGCGCATGGAGCTCCCCTGTGGTTGATCTTACTTAGCACCTCAGTTCCCAGCCTCTCCAGAGGTGACACAGATACTGTGTTGCCCAAGACCCCGCCATCAATCACACTGCGAGAGCAGACCATCTGGGGTGACCCACGGCCCCAGGTAAGCAATACTCAGGGCTGACTGAGTGGGTCTGCAGCACTGGAATGCTGTATGTTTCAAAAAGAGGTCCAGCCTTTGGAATACATAGAGTTTTTCTCTTTTGTAGAAGAAAAGATTTCAGCTCTACGTACCCAAATGATATTACTTAATCAAATCCAATAAGTTTTTTTTTATGGGAAACAGATAATTAAGAATTCCTTCTCTTCTAGAAACATAAGAGGAGCTTTAAATCTTTCAATCAACAAAGCCGAAGAGAAATAGTCCCTCTGAGCCTCCAATCCAATAAAAAGTTAGAGATGGAATCCAAACCTCTGGGAGGTCTGCAAACTCCTAGATTCAACCCTTAATAAAGGCTGAGTTCTTTTCATATTTTTGAAAGTCAACCAAAATTAAATTATGCTTTTTTATGGCACCATAAGGAGATGTGAAAACACTCATACCGATCTTGACCCATCTCCTCAATGTTTTTGCTTTTCTTGCGTAATCACCATGATTATAGGCTCAGGTGGCCGTTCGTAGAGCTTCAGGCAAGGGGATGACAAAGCTCCCCCCCCCCCCAAATACAGTCAGAATTTCAAAGCTGATAAAAGCTTAAAGTGAGTTTACTTGCAAGTGATTCAATCACTTCACTTTATAGAAAATTGAGGCCTGGAGAGGTGAAGTCACTTGTGCAGGTTTATTCACTTTCTCATCCATTCATTTGATACATTATTATTATCTTCCCTATGCTGGATGCAATGATCCCAGCCAGCCAGGAGCACGCAGCCCAGTGGCGTCGCAGTCGGGATCAGCGGGCACTCCTTCTGCTAGCCCGGGTGGCTCCAGTCTGCCTTAAGATAGGAAACACCTGAAATGCTTCTTACACCTGCACATGCCAGGCCCTGCCCTGGACCTCCTGAATCTCAGAGACCCTGAACAACAGGGGTTTGAGCTGTACAGGTCCCTGTAGATGCAGATTTTTTTCAGTAGTAAATACCACAGTACTGCACAGTGCATGGTCGGTGGAATCCGCAGATCTGAAACCACAGATACGGAGGCACCCTGGGGTGCAGGGGACTGACTCTACGTCACACTCAGAGTTTGGACTGAGTGGAGGGAGGGTCAGTGCCTACGTCTGCATCTCAGCATAGAGTCAGCAACAATTACCTACTGAGCTTTAAAACAAACAAGAAGGCAGAGCCTCCCTGAGATCAACTATAACAGAAGCACTCAAACAGAGCCCAGGGCTCCCCCTTGTTGAAGTTCCTCGGGGGATTCTGATGACCAGCCAGCGCTGAGGACCACCGCCAACCTCGGTCCTTTCAGGAGTCTCAGGAAAGACCTTCAGCCACGAGGAGGCTGGCTCCGGAGCCTCCTCTGGGGCCTAAGACGCATGGTGCCACCACTGTCCGATGTGGCCTCTCTCCTGCCATGTGCCTTCCAACACCTGAGATTTGGGTAAAAAAAAATGCCACAAAGGTGTTATAAAGCAGACTGCTCTAGGCAATGAGATTCTAGTTTCCATCAAGACAAAGCAAAACAAAGGAATCATTGGCTCAAGAACCATCATGTTAGATGTGTGTATCCCACACCCTCTAGCTCACATCACACTCTGTCCCTCCACAGTCTCACCCACACATCTTCATGCTCGTGTGTGCATCTGCTAATGCCGTTGTGCGCACGGAACCGCGTCGTGTTCAGCTGAGTCTTATCTTTGCCCAAGGACTTGGGGACCTTCTGCCCTCACCGTATCCCCAACACCTGCATAGTCTTGGGATGTGCAGATGGTCCATAAGCGCCCTGTAATTGACACATCCAGCCTCAGTCCGGAGCTTTCTCCCCACCCCATGGGACCTTTTCCCACACACACGCAGAGGATGATGGATGTGACATTCAGGAGACTGGAGGAGACAGGCTTCTCCTGAGCCACACATCCTGGCTCTTCTGGGGAACTCAAGTCACTCAAGACCAAAGACTATGGGGGATTCTGTGATGTTTTGTGGGCGGCTCCAGCTCGTACTGTGGAAGCCAGGATCCTGTGAGTTTTTATAATGCACACCTCTCTGCAGAGTGTCAGAGAGACTGACACTTTGTGGGTGGACTCGTGCTCACTCTCATTTTCTGTCCTGTGCTGAAATAAGGAGTACGTCTAAACAGCAGGAGATAAACTCTCTTTGCAAACAGACTCCTGTGACACTACTAAAAAAATCTGCATAGCAAGTTTCATGCTAGTAGCTTTCAGTTATGCCTTCCTGATGATGGTGCTTATAAGTCATGAGCCCTCTCTGCTCCCCTTTTATTACTATGCTGTTCTTTTTTAAAAAAAAATCAGTAATGCTTTGGATTCAACCCATAACTTGCTAGGTAACTTGAAAGGAGCACTCGTAAAAAGTTCTTTTCTCAACAAGGTCAAGATTGTTCCATTATCATTTATAATAGCTTTCATGTCCCTCTGAATTTTATTTCATTTTCTTAAAATGTATCAAAAAGGTGTATTTTCGTTGCTCTTGGATTCATTATAATCACATCCCATGTACTGGTAGTTAGTTACACATAGGATCCAGGCCGGGGATTTTGTGCTTCACTCTCACACACGGTTGAAGGTAGTTCTTCCATGGGATTAGAAGGCGGAGCCCGTGAGGGTACTTGAGTAGGTGTTGATGAAATCATGGAGTAATATCTTCCTATTAGCTAAATCTAACAGCTCGAATTTTTGCTTTTTTTTTTTAACTCGTTTTCTATTTTTATCCTTTGTAACAGATTCTCAGTGACTCTGTCCAGACTCTCCCTTGCCGACGGCGTATATTGCTGAAGAGAAGCGCCCCAGCCCAGGCTTCAGGCCTCGCTCACCCGGTTACTCTCAGGCTGTTGATACCTGCATTGTCTCCCAGCCTCTAAGCCCACAGTGCTTTCTTTCCTCTTCCTCTGTTTTCAATGCATAGCCCTCAAAATGCATATTCAGGATGTGCTTTGAGGCAGAGGAAATGGAATTTGAAAATGCAGTAATCCATTATCACCAGAAAGGGTTCAGGTACGCCTGCAAATAATGACAGTTTTCCCTCTTGATCTTGCAGGCATGCCTCCTCGTGAAGCCCGGGATCACATCCTGACTCTGGCAACTACAGAGAGGCAGTGCCTCAGCCTCAGCCTGAGCATGGAGCCGTTTCTTCTATTAACCACTTATTAAGTCAACAAGTAAGTAATGACTGCACTCTTATTTCTAATATGCAGCGGTTTTAAGCATTTAGCAGCATTATCCCTTGAACAGCTGTGTCTTTTCAAAGTCGTCTTCCTTTCCTAGGAACAGAGATTTTCTTCTTAATTGTATGCTTGTAAGCTGCTTCAAAAGGTGTCTCTGAACACACCCCTGAGATTGCTTCTCACTGAGAGCCCCAAGTGACGTGAAAATCACCCCATCATCAGGGACGTGAACAGCCAGTGCCCCCACCCACATCAGGCACCCAATTAGCTCCTATTCTTTGGCTAAGTGTGCTCGCCGCCAGTGCAGCTGTCCTCAGTGCTTTGATTTCAGGAGCCTTAGAGATACCTGGGAGCTATTTGAACGTGGCAGCATTAGAACTACAGAAGATAAGCAAGAAGCATGTCGCAGCCAGTCAGCAAACTGGAAGATCTGACAGCAGATACTGTAGTTTGTATCAAATTGCACTCCTCCCCCAACCACCCCTGCGTTAGTATTTTGAATAACCAAGCACATTAACCAGGTTTTTGCTCAGCACTTCCCTTTATCAATAAAAAGGAGCATTCACAGAGAATCAATATCTAAAGCCCACCGGGCAACTTTTATGATTTCCTCAGTGCTGAGTGTTAACAAGGGAAACCTCGTGTCTGTGCTTCTGAAAGACACCGATGGAAGCTGGCAACTGACTTGATACCACCTTTTTCTTAGAAGAAGTATAATATACTCTTGGGTCACCTTCAAAATAGGGTTACGTTCTTTCCCTAGAGTAGAGTTACCGTGGGATATCAAGTGACTGAAAAAGCGAGGAGAGGAAATAAAATGATTGCTCAGCAGGAAAAGCACAGTGCTGGTGTCCCAGCACCTCTCTGCCCAGAGCAAGGTCATGGAAACTCAGCATGAGCCCAAGTGGGTCTCCGGCAGCGGACGCCAGCGAGGCGATCCCTGGCACACACGGTGTTTGTCTGGCAGCTGCGTGTGCCCCAGCTCCAGCCTCAGTAAGTGATCTGCTCAGCCCTACTCTGCAGAGGAAGGCTCCCCCTGCAATTTCCCACTGAGTCATGAGGTTGAGTAAGAATTCCACTCATGTCTTTAAATAGCCTTGGCTCCGCAGGCTAACATGGGTGAGGTTACTAAGTGCCTGTGTGTGCCTGGCGGGGATGAGCAGGTCTCCGGTTGCAGCTGGCGGGGGCGTGTAGAGGGGATTTCTTCAGCTGCCTCCCAGTGACACTGGTGAGATCTGTTTGCAACGGGTTCCACACCAACGCGCTGATGGAACCGTGGTGTCTGGTGATAATGGCAGGCACTGGCTGCCCTCTTTGATGGAGGGAAATTGATGTTGGGGTCTGTTGGAAAAACCACTTGTCCGAGGAGTAAGTTACATGGACTCCCCATTCAGCAGCTCTTCGGAGAAGTAAGAGGGCAGCTCCACACCTAAACTGCCTACGTGGGAACGTGAGCTTCACGGCTCTTTCCTGTGAGGTGAAGGAAGGCGGGGGAATGAAGACCAGATGGTGTCAGCGAACTGGGTTTGACCGATTCATCCCGATCGTGTTTTTGGCTTCTGAAACTCGGGGCTCAGTCTACTCTATGCTGTCCGATACGTTACCTTCGCTTCAGTCCTTCGCTTTAATGTCTCTTTGCAGGGGTCACGACTGGCCGTGTCTTGTGGAAGCCCACGTGGGCCTGTCTCTTTCACCAAACTGGGAGCCCCTTGGTAGAAGGAGCTGGGCGCTGTTCCCTTGCCATCTTTGCCCAGTGCCCAGCCTTAGAGAAGATGCCAATAATTATTAATTTAACTGAATTAAACCAGGGGTAGTAAGACGCTAGACAAGTCCTGGCAACAGGTCCCAGCCCTGTCTTGCTATTGTTCGCTGCGTCCTATAGACAAACGTGCTGAGTGGTTGGCTCTCCACTGACCTGAAGGGACTGCCCTGTCACTGCCACCTTTTCATTCTAATTCTTTGACTCTGAATACGCAGCAGTGTCTCAGGGCTCTTGGCTGCTGTGATAGCAGTGAGGTCCAACAACTCCCGTGGCAGGAGCTGCATAATTGCCCGCCCTGCTGTCTGTGTTGAACTAACAGCTGTGTCCTCTTAGAATTAAAAACAAAACAAACAATATTTTTGCAGAGCTTTTAATGTGACCAAACTCATTTTTAAAAATCCGTATGTGACAGCCAAGTGGCAAATACTACCCTCCTCTGAATGTGCAAGGGTCCTGGCTATTTTGTCTGGCTAGTCCACGCCTTCTCTCCTCTTTCCTGCCTCTTGGCCATTTCTCCCCTGATTATTAGCTCATCTCTGAGACGGCAGGTCTAGTAAGGGAGGAGGAGGAGTGAGATTAGGAGAATGTAGCCACCGGCAGGTGTCTCTAGAAAAGCTCAGGGATGTGACTGGAGGTGCAAGAGGAGGACTGGGCAGTTAACACTGGCTTGTATTTATTTTCTGAAAGCCGTCACACTACATCCCCGTCACTCACCACCAGACGTCCACACGAGCAACTCGATTGTGACTCTACCGTCATTTTAGAGACAAAGTTCCTGTGATTGTTTCCCGCAGAACCCGCGGGGAAGGTCTGCTTGATTTGGTCATCGCCAGGACAGCAGGGCCCCAGCTGGCTCTTTGGTCCCAGTGACACTTGATGGAGGCTGGCGTGGGGGCATGTCCTGCTGTGGCTGCCTTGCTGCAGGTCGCCGGTTCAGGGGCTGAAACTGGACGGTGTCGATGCCTCCTCTCGCGCTTTGGCCCACACAGCACATCCTGAGCAAATATTTCACTTTGGAGGGATATTGAATCAGACCTACTGTACCCTCTTCCAAAGCCTGAGTCCCATGGCTCCTCAGAGAATCAGAATTATTTCTCTTTGGAGAAAACACAGGTTCTCTTTCAGTTTATGTTTAGAAGGAGAGGAACGTAATATTACAGGTGATTAGGAAGATACAGAGCTGCAAGCAAGCTCCTCCCTGGAGCGGGCGTTCAGTACGATGCAGCAAATCGCAACACAGGCACTGACCACCAGAGCAGGAAGAGGACGGTTAGACGAGGGAGGTGCACAGCTGGCAGGGCCTGGCGGTGCCCCTGGCACCCAAGTCAGGGGTGTTTTTTGTCCTTTAGGTAGCTGAAGAGCATTTCCAGACCCCCCTCCACCAGCTCCGGGAGAGGCTTGGCTAAAGGGTTACGGGAAATGTGGAGCCCTTTGTCCATGGGGTTCCAGGCGATCCGAGTCAGTCTGCACAGCAGGTAGAGCTCGTCTGGGAGGGTCTGGATGTGGTTGTTGCTCACGTTCAGCAGCTCCAGGCTCGTGAGCAGGCAGAGGGAGCGCGGGAAGGCGCGGATGCTGTTGCTCTCGGCAATGAAGATCTGCAGGCTGGCCAGGCACTGGATGCTCTCGGCGATGTTCTCCAGGCGATTGGAGCCCACGTGCAGGAAATCCAGCTCTCGGAGCGAGAAGACGCAGACGGGGATGTGGGCGAAGCGATTGTGGCTGAGGTTCAGCTTCCGCAGTCGGGAGAGGTCGGCGAAGCTGGCGGGGAGCTGGGACAGGCAGTTGTGCGACAGGCTCAGGACCTCCAGGTTCTTGCAGGCGCTCAGCTCAGCCGGTAACTCTGTCAGGCAGTTCATGTGGACGAACAGGACCTTGAGGTTCTGCAGGAGGCTGACCTCCCGAGGCAGGCTCTTCAGGCGGTTCCCGCACAAGTTCAGGACCACCAGCCGCGTCAGCTTCCCCACCTCCGGCGGCAGGGCCCGGAGCTGGTTGTGGGACAGGTTGAGCTTCTGCACCTCCGAGAGGCCCCACAGGAAGTCGGGCGCGTCCGTCATGCCCTTGGTGACCAAGCTGAAACTGACATGCCGCAGGCCCTGCTTCAGCAGACACCGCGGGTCCCTCCCCGGGAGCAGGGCATCTTCCCACGGGAAGGACTTCTGCCTCCCCCGCAGGAGCCCAGTCCCCTTGTCCTTGCAGCGGCCACCGGACTGCCTGGCTCCCATTTACCTGCCTTTCCTCTGCTCTCCTCTGCCCTGAAGGTGGGGATGGGGCTCCCCTGCCGTGGCTACAGCCTGGCCGTTCCCCAGGCTGGGTTGAAGCAGCTTCTCTCCGAGCAGCCGGGCCGTAATGATACCCTTGTCCCTGAGGCCAGGGAACTGAACCGCTCAGGTCCCTCTGAACACCACTGGGCAGCTGTCACTGTCATTCTGCCCGCACTTTATTGGCCTGGTGAGTGCTAACAGGTCACGGGGAGGCCGTGTCTGATGCCCCGCTCAGCTTTTCTGGGGTGTCACAGCTGAGCAGGGGGATTAACAAGCCCTTCTCCCAAAAGAAACCAAGGGGAAAAATAAAGCCCGGGTGTCTGCCGGTCTCGGCTCCTCTGGACCCCAGAGCCAAGCTGGGCTGAATGCTAGTCCCGGAGTTACATTCCCAAACCTGAGGGTCGGCAGGTGGTGACACACACCGATTCAAACTGTGGTGAATTGTGTCATTGTGAAGTAGCAGAAGGAGCCAGACCCCTGGAACCCTCCAGGCCAGAGGTTTTGCATGGTGCTTGAGAAAGGCATTCCCTGAGGAGAGGTGGACGGGGTCTGGACCCCTCTTCCATTTTCTCCCAGAGAAGCTCTGGGGTCATCTGTTTTACAGAGAGCATCTGGGTTTAGTACGGTGAGTGGCTTGAGTGGCTGTGTAGTCAGGTAAACAGTCCTGGAAAATTGTCTGAAGGGGACTCCCTGGGTACACACCTCTCTCTCTCTCTGTCTTTCCCCATCTCTCATTAAAAAGTTAACTTATTCCCTAAGTATGGACAGTCCGTTGTTTGTGTCATGGGCTGAACTGTGCCCCCCCCCTTAAATTTCCAGTGTTGACGTCCTGACTCCCAGTAACTCAGCGTGTCACCCTGTTTGGAGACAGGACCACATGAGGACACAGGGAGAAGACGGCATCTGTAGGCCAAGGAGAGAGGCCTCGGAAGCAACCCACTGCCGACACCTTGACCTCAGACTTGCCGCCCCCAGAATTGTGGAAAATAAATTTCCATTGTTTAAGCCCACCCATTGGGCACTTTGTACGCTTGTCCTGGCAAGCGCATCCCACTGAGGCGCAGGCAGACACATCTGCGTAGATGAAAATTCCTAAAAATAAGTCGCGGGTTAAGGGAAAAAGAGATAGCAAGGTCGATGACTCAGAATCTGAGAAAAGAGTTTACGGGCAGTGTGAGGGCTGGCTCGGCCCAGAAGCCTGTGGCTTCTGCCCACGGCAGCCCATGCCACAGCCCCAGCCCGGCGAGTGTGTCCTGGATGGTGATACTGGTCCTGTGACCATGGTTTCAGAGCTATCGTCACCCAAGCCAGGAGCTGGAGTGGGGCTCTGGCTGGATGCCACCCTGGGAAGCTGTAGGTCCATCCCCTGAGGGGCTGGCCCCTAAGGAGGAGCAGCAGGAGGTGTGAAATGATGCCAGACCATTTCTGCTCCATTTGGCATTTGAGAGCCATATGACCCCTTTTGTCTGAGTAAGCCCCTGGCATTGTCGGACAAAGGTGGACACTTTGGACTTTTTTTATGGAATACTTGAGCATTCTAGCTATTAATCAGAGGGCAGAGGGGAGGAGTAACATGGCTAAGTTTGCACCCTTGGTTTTTGGAGCAGACTGTGCCTTATACATGTACATTTCATGTGGCAATAGGGTTCAGCTGCTTAAAAAAAAAGTCAGCTGTGTTCTGTTTCCCTCTTTCTTTCTGTGAGCACAGAAAATTGTGCTAGAGCTCTTGAAATGTGGGGACTAGCCGGAGCTGGGATGGTTTGAGGAAGAATCACAGCTTTCTTTGTGACCATTATCTCTTTCCCCTTAATACATTTTCTCCAGTAATACTTTTTGAACACTTATTAATAGCCAATATTTATCAAATGTTTACTAAGTGAAAGGCATGACACTAGGCACTTTACATGAGGGTGCATATTAAAATTATTTCCATTTTACAGTTGAGGAAATGGAAGGCAGAGAGGTCAAATGACTGATGCAAGATCAAGTCACTTGTCCAAGTTCAAGTTTCTACTCAGTGGCAGACCCAGAACTCAAACCCAGTGAGTCTGACTCAGCAGCCCCAGCTGGAACCATAAGAAACCCCTACAGAGAGATGGAGTAACTATGGCTAGGTTATGGTCTCCTGTTTTCCTGTTTCTAAGGATTAGGGCTGGAGGGAACATAGGTAAAGAGATGACTATGTAACCACATAATAGAAATAACTACATAATTAGGCATTAACCCTGCTTTCCCTCCCCCCCAGCACAACTAGGAGAAGCCAGAGGTAAAATATCATTCCGGAAGACATTGGCAGAATGGATATAATCCCTTCCCCAAAATAGTTCAGTTCTTCTCTAGCGACGTTCTCCTATATCAAGTGGATGAGCTGTGTGAGCATCTGAAAGCTTCCTCTCACTCTTTGAAATGTAAATGGTGCCACTTATGGACCAGGGTTATCCAGTCAGAGCAGGCTCACCTAGGGGACAGTTGCCGCCCCTGGGTCGTGTCCTGTCTGTGACTTGGGCATTTGTGGGGGTGATTTCCCAGAGCCTCTTCCCGCCCTGCCAGTTGGATCCTCATGCACGTGAGACCACCATAGAGAAGTGAAAGTCACACTTGACCTTTTCAGGTGAAAGTGGGCAAAATCCAAGCAGCTTTTGTTTTGCTAGCATTAAGATTGGCCCCGGGGAGCCAGCAATCACAGGCAACACTGCGGGCTTTAGGATTTACTCTGAAGCCCCACATCCGATTTTGCCAAAAGGGACTTTCCGAGGCTCTGAGTGGATTTCACTTCTGAGTAGGTCTCAGAGCACAGCATTGTCAGACAGATTTCTGAAATTCCAGGGCATGGTAAGCAATGTGACTCTCTTTGAAACCTAAAGAAGTTATAGAATTATTGAAACCTATCTAATATAGCCAACATGCTTACTGTATCTTGTATATATTCCAAGTGGCCCTTGTTCAACAAATGAATGTCAACATTTCTTATTTCTTTAACCCTAAATAAAATAAACCTGAAATGATGAGAGTATAAAATAGTAAGTTATGAAAACCTCCAGAGCTGCTCCTGGATTCACACTAACGGAGTATCTATTGAAAATAATTGTCTTTATTCTCACTGTGGTTTTTCAGCTTATTTCCATCTATCATGACTGTTAATTTTGGAAGAAAGAAATGTGCATGTATAGATAGTTAATTGAAATCACCATTTTACGGATGTAAAATGTTTAAAATTGAAAATACTGATAAGTATGAAGGGAGACAGTCTGGTTAATGTTTTGCGTGTATAAATTCAGATTTTTTTCCTGTGCATACCTACTGCAGTGTATTTTCTTTTACCAAAAAAAAAAATTTTTCTGTCTGTTTTAGCCCAGGTTTCCTCAATAGCAGAGCTGGCGGCAGGAACTATGGTGCTAATGTTTTTTTGAGGAGGACAATCCTGGCTGCTAAGTCGGAGAAGGAGGGAGAGAACCATGCATTCCGAGCTGGCTTTATCTTTGCCTGAAGCCCATTGCTAGGTTTTGCGGACATGCACACAGAGGCTGTGTTAAACCACCACGTCTCAGAACAGACCTGGTTAAGCATCTGGAAAATGCAAGTAATGATGAAACCGAAAGTACATAACAAAATGCCCTGATTCATGGTTATTAATGGTGCAGTGATGGCTCCTGGGGACCTTGGTACCTGAAAGCTGCCCATCCCCGGCCCTAGGTCTATTTACTGAACATCCTTGTCATTTGATTAACGTTTTGTCTTTGTTCATGAGCTGTACACTCTCGTCAAGGGCAGTCAGACCTGTATCTCTGAAGCATCTCTCGCTGATACTCCACTTGCCCTCTACTTACAGAGTATTTGCTTGGTGCCAGCCACTGTTTCGGACACTGCTGTGCAGTCTGTCTGGTACTCATAAGTTTTGTGAGGTCGGTAGTGTTAGCCTTACATTAGCTGCGATGAGGCTGGGATCCCCTGGGGCTGACTGGCACAGAACTAGTTAGCATAGCAGTTCCATTCAGTACCTGGTCTTCTGACCTAAATCCTCTTCTCTTCCAGCACATGGACACCCAGCCTCCCTCTGCACAGGTTTCTTTCTTAGTAAAGTGGCTTATTACTACTCCGATTAGAGCTGGCCCCAGCCCGCCAGCTCAGAGCCACTGCAGTGAGAGGCAGCACAGCCCGGGGGTCACTGTCACTGTCACCAGCCCCGGTTGCCAAGGCTGAGCACCTTGGGTTGTGATCCCAGGTTAATTTCTGAAAGGCCATGTGACCTGGGGCAAGCTGCTTCGTCTGTATTTCCATTTTCACATGTAAAGTGGAGATAATCGGAGGAGGAGGGTAGACCTCAGTGGTAAAGCGTGTGCTTAGCATGCACAGGGTCCTGGGTTCAATCCCCAGTACCACCATTAAATAAATAAAAAAAGAAAGAAGGAAACCTAATTACTTCCCCCCCACCCCCCCAAAAATGAAGTGGAGATAATCATAGTATTTTATAAGGGCATGAGAATTAAACAGCTTAATACACACCAAACTCATAGAACACACCTCCACAGGTAGCCAGTAAACCGATTCGGGACAGAGTACAAGGAAGACAGCCAAGTCCACGGCCGCCTTGGGGCTCAAGTGACAGGAACTTCACCCACGCAGAGTACACCTGGTCCCTTCCCTCTCCTGAACCTGCCTCTTTGCCAAGCTGTGCCAGCCATCAGCTCTCTCCAGGAGATGGCGCGTTTTCCTGGAGAGCAGGGACTTCTTGGCACATCCAGGCTGCACTCTTTTCTCTCCTCTTCCAAGCTCCTCTTCCAGGCTCGGTTACCCTGAGGTTCGTTCACTGTCTCACTCTGTCCTTCAGTTCAATTAGATGTCAAGCTCCTTAGCACCCCGCAACCCCTGGAACAGTTCTGAGGACAGAGTAGGCACTCACTCAGTGCTCACTGAAACGAGCAAATGTCTGGGTCCTGACGGAGGTCTGATATGAGAAAGTGGAGAAGGCGCTGGGCCTTCCTGTTGGTGTGTTGTATTGACTGATGAATTGAAGTATAGTTGCTGTACAATATTACATAAGTTACAGGTGTGCAATGTAGAGATTCACAATTTTTAAAGGTCATACTCCATTTATAGTTATTATAAAGTATTGGCTATATTCCCCATGTTGAACAGTATCTCCTTGCAGCTTATACTTGAGTTTGTATCTCTTACTCCCCCACCCCTGTATTACCCACCTCCCTCCTCACTGATAACCACTAGTTTGTTCTCTGTGTCTGTGAGTCTGTTTCTTTTTTGTTATATTCACTGGTTTGTTGTATTTTTTAGATTCCACATATAAGTGATTTTATATAAATTTTGTCTTTCTCTGTTTCACTTAGCATAATGCCCTCCAAGGCCATCCATGTTGCTACAAACGGCAAAATTTTGGTCTTGTTTTTTTCCTTTTTTTTTTTTTTAATTGAGGTATAGTCAGTTTACAATGTTGTGCCAGTTTCTGGTGTACAGCATGATATTTTAGTCATACAGATACATAAATGTGTTCCTTTTCATACTTTTTTCATTATTGGTTACGATAAGATATTGAATGTAGTTTCTCCATGCTATACTGTAGACACTTGTTTGTCTGTTTTATATATAGCAGTTAGATCTGCAAAGCTTGAACTCCCAGTTTATCCCTTCCCACCTTCTTCCCCCCCAGTAACCGTAAGTTTGTTTTCTATGTTTGTGAGTCTGTTTCTGTTCTGTAAATAAGCTCATTTATGTCTTCTTCTTTTTTTTAGATTCCACATATGAGTGATATCAAATGGTATTTTTCTTTCTCTTTCTGACTCACTTCACTTACAGTGACCATCTGTAGGTCCATCCCTGTTGCTGCAAATGGCATTATTTTATTGTTTTTTATGGCTGAGTAGTATTATCCTGTTAGTTTGTAATCACTTCTCTGTTACTGTATTTTGACATTTGTCTGCTTAACGCACCCCTCCGTTTATCCATGTCGTGTGCCAATGGGCTGATCCCAGAATCCAGAATTGGTTTTCTATTGAGGTAAAATTGACATATGACATTATGTTAGATTCAGGCATAAGGCATAACGATCTGACCTGTACGTATTGTGAAATCGTCAGCACAGTGAGTCTAGTCAACACCCCCTCATCAGGCATAGTTACAGAATTCTTTTTTCTTGTGATGGGAAATTTTAAGATCTTAGCAACTTTCAAACATGTGACACAGTATTAACTGTAGTCACCATGCTGTACATTATATCCCTGGACTTATTTATCTTATAACTGAAAGTTTGTATCTTTTGACTCCCCTCACCCATTTTGCCTACCCTCATGCCGGGAGACCACCAGTCTGTTCTCTGTATCTATGAGCTTGGTTTTTTGGGTTTTTTTTCAGAATCTGATTTAACGGCCACTGCTGCAGCTCCTTGAACAAAGCTTTGTCATGCAGGCTGAGTCTATTTCATCTTTCAGAGGCCTCAGCACTGCCCCAGGAAGATCGTGGTCCCCCCTTCCCGTGAGCTACAGGGCACTGAGCAAGTGAGGCTTGGTCCCTCGACGTCCCTGTCTGTTAGTGGGCGATGGCGCTTCCTCCTCGCAGGCCGGCTGTGGGAATTGGGTGGAATGAGTGAAGTGAGTGGCAGGGCACCTTGTGCTGGCCTCCTGGAGCCGCATGTCATCCAGCAATCATTTATGAAGTGCTGGCTCTGTCCCTGGCCAGGTAGGAGGTCCCAGCAAAGCCAAGAAGAGAGAGGCACTGGGGAAACAGCAAAATGAAGATGAACTCTGTGTCCTAAGTGAAATCTAACACATTATTTCAATACGTGGTTACCAGCACTGTGATAGAAATATGTCCAAATGTTGATGAGAAGAGATGGGGGGAGGCATCCTGTGAGGGGTGGGGACAGTGGGGACTGGGGGTGGTAGGGGCTGGGCTTGGCCAGTGGGAGATGGGGCTGAGCAAGGAAGGAAGAGGAACCAGCAAGAGCGGGACTAGAAGAACTCTGGAGAGACTGGAGGAGGGGATGCAGACGGGAGGAGGGGATGCAGACGGGCAGGAGAGGCTGGAGCAGATGCAGCAGAGACGCAGAGACTGAGTATCAAAGAAGAAATGGAAAGTGCACTCCTTTCGCGTTGCTTTTCTCAGAACAGATAGTCCTTAAAGAGTTCTTTGCCCTGAGTTAATGACTTGTCTTCCTTTAATAGTGGTTCTGCTCGATGCAAATTTGAAGAGGATGTCATGGCGCTGGAATCATAGAAAGATTCCTGCCTTTGGCTGCTGGTCCCCAAGAGTCAAATGATGATGCATTCAGGCATTTGCAAGATTCAGTGATTGAATATTGTAATGGATTTTAAATATCTCTTTTAAAATAATGAAAAGGAATGGAAAGGAGCCTTAAGTACTGAACATGCTTTAAAATTTTTGCAGTTATGGAAGATGTCCAACTCAGTCGACTTCATTTCCACATTAGCCAATGTCCTGTGGTTGCATAGTCTCAGTCTTGTGTTAGTCCCCTTTGCAAGCTCCACGCAGACACGTGGTCCTCTTCTCAGGGGCACCAGACTGGCCCCGGCATCAGGCTCCGCTGCTTGGAGGGAGCTCTGGTCTCTGCAAGTCCCTGCGCACTGCCTGCAGCCCCAGCTAAATTCTGGAGGGAGGCACTTGGGCGACTGGAAATTGACAGGATCTGGACCAGCCAGTCTGGGGGTTGAACATACGGAGAGCTTCCTGTCCGGTGTCCCTACGAGGTGATGAGACGGTAAGTCCAACAGAGAATTCAGAACCAAGCAAAGGTTGCGGAAGGAGAAATTTTTTAATTTGGTTGCACTTAAACCAAAACTTACTGCAAAATCTCTGACTTCAGTTGCACTTGCATGCATGGTTTTGTGTACATTTTCAGTTTCCAGGCAGCTCTGAGAGCTTGAGGTAGACTTCAGCTTAGATATAAGAAAACAAAGTTATTTTTTTGCACAGCTCAGTTTGGCTGAAAAATCACACATGCTCCGTCTACAGAACTTTTTAGAATTCAAAACAAAAATTAATGAAAACATTATGGGAAAGAAAGTAAAACATGTTTTTTTGTGTTTTTTTTTTTTTTTGAAAGGGGAAGAAAATCAGACTTTGCTGTGGCTTGTGACTCTATAAACAGTTGTGTATTTGGGTTCAACTTGTTCTGCAGTTCAGTCGATTGGGGCAGTTTGTTTTGGCTTTTGGTTCAGTTCACACCCCTGGAAATACATTTGCCCTTTGAGAAGCCAAATATGCTCCCAAACAGTGAGTGTAGAATGGTACCTTGTGCCCCACAAAATTTCCTCTGTCACCTTCGTCAGCATATGAGATACCCAGGTGTGCTGTCAGATTTCCTCTCAGAGGCTCTGAGCGTGTGGACCCGTGGTCTCAGGAGAGCCCAGTCTCTGTTCTCACCCTGAGGTGGTCTCACGAGCTGCGGGTAGAGCTGGGTTCACTGTGAAGCTAGCACAGCTTACCTTTCAGGGCCCCTCACTTGCCGGGGATGCTTCCAGGGCACTAGGTGAGACCCTTGTGATGTGTTCACACTGTGGCATTTAAAGAACGAAATGTATGAAAGTAAGGCATTTTAGCTACAATCCACTTGACTCCCCTCCGTTGCCCTTCCTCCCAGTTCAGGTGGCACTGGAGGGGCTAAACATCCTTGAGGTGCAGATAGGAGGAACTTGGATAAGAAACGTCTCTTGTTTGGAAGATTCTCTGTCACTTCCGTGGATAGTTAAATTATTGCTAGGCACTCTGGGGTCAGCATAGCTTCCAGGACAATTCTTATCACCCACTGCATTTCACAGTTGGTATCATGAGGTGGTGTTGAGATACAAGTGTGTCCCAAGGCTACTGGCACCAGAAGCCACTTTGTGGAAAGTTCCTTTCACTTGTTAGACACGGTGGTCCATTGCTGGCACGTTTGGCTGTAATAACTCTCTCCATCTACACACGCGTTCTTTCACAGTGGGCCTTCGTTGCACCTCCCGTGGAGAAGTGGAGTCTGTTTCCAATGCCTTGAGTCTGGGCTACAGTCGAGACTTGGTTTGAAGCATAGAATGTAGTGGAAGTGATGGATTCAGTTTCTTCAGTTCAGCAAGTTGTTTAGAGATGTGTTTAAGAGTGCAGGTAATAAAGATGTTTCTAAGGGAAAAAAGAAAGGAAAGATGAGGAAGTCTAGAGAAAAGATTTCAATAGTGATTCAATAAAAGCCAGCAAAGGAGGAAAAAAAAGAAGAGAGGGGAGGGGGAGGAGGGGGGAGGAGGAGGAGGAAAACACTGGAAATCAGGAAACATGTTAGGAAAATTGGGCAATTAGCATTAAAGGCATTGAATCTGCTTCACCTTCTCTTCCTCTTCCCCTGCAGTCTCTGTGTATTTCCCACCTGAAATGCCTAATGCTTCCAGTTTTCTGTCTCTTATTCAATCTAGCATCCCTGCTATGTGTCAGACACTTTGGCATCTGCTGTGCCAGAGGCACCAGGATGTGGACCCTGCCCGGCGCAGGGGGAAGGGGTGATGTGGAGGGCAGGTGGGAAATTGCAGATGTAATTGGCGGGCCAAATTGACTTTTTGCAGTGTAATGGTTTTTATTAACTAATTGCAAGGCTTAACATAATCCCAAGAATGACATTTTCCAGGTTTAACAGACTCAGCATTTCTATCAGCCAGCTAGAGTAGCCCCAATGACACAATGAAACTCCTGTGTTTACTGAAAGTATCTAAGACCTTGAGCCCTAGGCGTTTTCCCAAAGACTAGACTAGACAGTGAAAGTAAATGGAATAGAAAATAGATGGAGAGAAGGTGGCTGGGGAGGGACAGGGAGGGAAAGAAGAAAAGAAAGGAAGTGCGTGGAGTTAATGTGAGAAGGACACGGTGTGACGTCCACTGAGGCAAAGAGCTGGAGGGGTTTGGGAACGTGTTGTCTTTGAGAGTTACTGTTGGAGCAGGACCACACCCAGAATCAAGCTGACACCACAGCCTCTTTCTCGACAAGAGTGTTCCAGAAAGATTCTGTTTTCAGCAACTTCAACAAGCATCATTTGAAATGGGCTAACCACAGTCGATTCCTTCCGTATAAGTGCCTGCCAAAACATTTCACAACTATGTTTGGAGCCAAGCAAATAAATCTTAACCAGTAGACACCAAAGACTCTCTGAAGTAGGTCATCAAACAGAAGTCTGTGTTCTTCCTCTGCTGATTCTAATCTCATAACTCAAAACAGTTGAAAGCTCTAAACATCAACAAAGAACATAGAAGAAGTTTAACAAAAACCTAGCCTGCTAAAGCTGGGAGAACTCCCAGGTCTCTGGTTGACCACATCTGAATTGAACGATAATTGAGTGGTGCTCCCAGGACCACCTGGCCAATGTCAAAGCAGGGGCTGAACTTGAATCCCAACATCCCAGCTCCCAGCGGCTGCATCCCCTCTACTACATCGCCCTCCCCTAGAAACACCCTGAAGCACTACCCTTCTCAGGGATGTTGTTTTTTCATCAGAATCAAACCTTCCAAATGGAAGAGGCTGTAACTGGTTGACATCCAGGCTTGAGCCAGTACGTAGAAATATTCTGCTCACCCAGTGGCTGCCTTGTGCCTCTGAGATCATCCCAAGAAGACAACAGTTGTCTGCTGTCCCTACATTTAAGGCGAGCTTTGAGGGAGGAAAGGGAGAACTTGGGTGGGAGGCAGGACCCTGGTGTCCATGTGCAGCCTCTTAAACTTCCTTCGCTTCACGAGAATAGAAGGTTAGCTCTAGAGGAAGGGTGTCATCCGACACTGGGTGCTAGTTAGAGGGCTTGATCTGCAGCCAGGAGATGTGGCTTTGAGACAGACTCTTCCATTGAGTCCCTGGACCACTGGTCGTCTTGCTTTACCTCTGAGCCTCACATTCCTCCTCACAAGATAGAGACACCATCTACATCAGCAGGTCGTGGAAGAGATTCAGTGGGCTAGTATGCGATGCCTCACTGTAAAGCATACTTCACTGGTTTAAGGTTTAAGTCTGGGTTGGTCCTGACGGCTATCACTAAGGGGAGATTATGTGCCTTTGAAGGAGATGCTTGCCTGAGCTGGTTAAAAGACCAAGCAGGCGTGAATCTGTGGAAACTTGTATTCCGTGCACTGGGCTGCTTCCAGGCATCTAAGGTAGGACGCTGTCACCATACATGTGAAAGTTGCAAGACTGGGGACCCAACCTGCTGACTCTAGAATCCCCCAGCTAAATCTCACCCCTCTGCACAGAGCAGGGTGTAGTGGGCCCCTGCAGAATGTAATTAGGGAATTCATAAATGAAATGAGTAATATCAATTAAGCTACATTCGTACCATTTAATTAGAGATTTGTTATCTGGTGATTTGAATTTAAATGGAAAGACATCCTTATTTTTCCTTGGTTATTGCAGTATTTTAAGATGAAGCATTATTTAATGATTTTTTTTAAAGATAAAGCAATCATAAGGGTGAGGGCACAAGGGGTGGGGAGAACTTGCTCATAATCTGAATATTTTGTACCAGGCTAGGAAGGGAGTTTTTTTGAGAAATGTTAGCAGGTGTCACCAGGTAATTTTCTGGGGTGGGGGAGTGTTGACAGGCTTGCACCCACACACTTCACATAGAGATGCTGGCATATTACTGCAGGAGCCTCGGAACGGGGATGTGTGATGGCTGGAATGAGTCTGAATGTGCAGTTGGAACTCAGATCTGCTCATCAGAAAGCTGCTCCCTCCTCCAAATCTCAGCCCTAAGAAGAAAGACAAAGTCCTTTGCCAGGCTGTGCATGAGCTGCCCTGAGTGTCCCCTCCAGCCCCTGCCCTGCTCTCTCTGCTGCCTCATCTGGGTCTTCCAGTGAGCTTGCCCTTCTCAGCCCTAGCCGCCCACAGTGCTCTCTTTGCCACCCCCCTCTGCTTGGGTAACTCACTGACCCTGCATCCCTCCCCATGGACGAGGATGTTTGCATCTTCTGTTGGGTTTCCCTGACTTTGCGATCTTTTTAGAGACCCAGCTACCAAGTAAAGGTTATCTGTATTTGAGAAGTCTCCTACCATGATCCATTCTGGTTTGGATGAGAAGTTGTGTTTTAGTAGTTTACCTGACAGCTCTTGGTATCTAGTTTTTATTTTACATCATTATTTGGTAATGCTCTTTTTTAAAATTATGCTTTCCTGGCTTAAAAAAAAAAGTTAAGGGCTTTGGAGGTAGGCAACAGTGGCCAAAAGTTAAAAGTTGATATTTTTAAAAATTATGAAATGGAAACGAGGAAGAAAGAGCATACAAAATAGTGGCAGATAGTGGGGGGCTAGAAATTAGAATGATGGAGAAGACACAGCAGTGTCAACCAAGAAAGGAAGTATCTGTGTATATTCAGTATCTTAACTCAGGTGACTGTCATTGGAATATAAGCTCTGAATGAAACTGTAAAACATACTTCACTGGTTTAAGGTTTAAGTCTGGGTTGGTCCTGACGGCTACCACTAATGCTAGAAGCTCGATGTCCTCAAACAAACATCACTAACCATCAGGGAAATGCAAATCAAGACTCACACCTAGTAGAATGACTGTTACCAAAAGGACGAGAAGTAATGTGCATTAAGCCAAAATATGGAAACAACCTAAGTGTCTGTCAATGGATTAATGGCTAAAAAGGATGTGGTATGTATTCAGACAATGGAATATTATTCAGCCACGAGAAAGAAGGACATCCTGCTGTTTGTGACACCATGGATGGACCTTGAGGGACATTATGCTAAATGAAAGAAGTCAGAGGAGGGGAAATCCTGTAGGATATCACCTACACATGGGATCTAAAATAGCCAAACTAAACGAGTTAGAAATCATCCTAGCCAACTCCTATGGAGAACATGATGAGAATTTATCCAGCTCTTCTGTCACGCTTCTGTTTGGGGAGAGTTAATATGTAAATAGATTGGATGTTCAGAAAACAGCTTGAAATGGTCCCCTTTTTCGCCTCACCCATTAAGCCTACTTTTGTATCAAAGTCTAACTCCATTCCTACCTTCCCTTTCTAACCCCCTCTGCTTGTTCCATCTCATAGTGACCTGCCCTTGTACACTGAACTCGGATGGAAAATGATGGAGCAAATTTGTTCTACCAGAATCCCCTTTGGGAAAATCGCTTGAAAATCTTCTTGGATTAAACGTGAGACTCAGAAGAATGAATAAGGAACAAGAGATGGCCACCAGCTGCCTGTAAAGAGGGTGGAACCTGGGGAGCTCCTCATTCTGCAGAACAGCAGTGATAAGTTCCGGGATGCAAACTTGGAGGGCAGGCTC
Organism: Camelus bactrianus; assembly: GCF_048773025.1. Lineage (NCBI taxonomy): Eukaryota > Metazoa > Chordata > Mammalia > Artiodactyla > Camelidae > Camelus > Camelus bactrianus. The sequence continues at coordinate 3,363,525 of NC_133562.1, forward strand.
GGTGAAGAGCTGAAGTTCTTCCCGCAGTAGAAGGGAAAGGCATTTGGAGCTCCCTCTAAGAAATCTCAGCACGAGGGGAGAGAGCCACCAGAGCCCCTGATGTCGGGCAGCAGGAAGAAGAGAGGCCGCACTGCAGCAAGCTGTCTGGCTGGGAAGCCACCGTGTGGAACGTGGATGTCACGGTAGGACTTTCACGTTCTTTGCTGAGGAGCACATGATCTAACCTGCCCCCCACATCTCTACCACCCAGTGCTCACTAACGCTGAGGGTGCTCACTCGGGCGTCCCCTTGAGCACAGAGCTGAGGTGGGTGCCTGGGCTGGTTCAGGGGGTGGAGACAGCAGGTGCAGACAGACACCTGGCAGGTGAGGGGCATGCCATCTGGGTTACCCTTGAGCAGTGCTCTGCGTGAGCCACTGTCCGGTACCTCGCCTGTCACACAAAGCTGCATATTCCCATCTCAGCCTCAAGGAGGAGACAGACAAGGCACATAAACACAAGGAACACAACTGAAGATCTAGTGCTCACTGCAGCCCAGTGTGAAGGGGGGCGGAGGGAAGAGTTTGCTTCTTTGCACCTTGGTCCCTGAACTTGATGGGTTCGTTCATGAGCAAATGGTTGTCTCCACTCCTCCTGAACGGTTTTCTAGGATTCCCTTCACGTGGGAGGACATGGTTGGGCATTGTGCCTACACCCACTGGGAATGTGGCCCTTTCTATAGTACACTTACTGTTTGATCCAATTGGCTGTTCAAAAAAGAAGCAAAAGTCTGAGAATCAACTCATGTCAGATTTAAAGTCTGCAGAGACCTCCCGTGTCCGGGTAAAAGCTAGTAGCACCCTCTCATGAAACATTGATCAGGATTGTGGTTTTGCAAATGACAAGTCAACTTAAAGTAGTGTTTCTTCTGAAAGATGGAGAAGTACAGCTGAGCTTCACACGTGTCACGGGCTGACATTTCCTTGAACCTCCGAGCCGCCGCCTTTCATGGTGTCGCAAACGTGTGACACAAATGCAGCAGAACGGAAGGCTCCCGCCAGGGCACCGACGGCTCTAACGAGGCCAGCACAGCAGTCCACGTGCTCAGCATAAATAAAGCATCGGCAACCTCAGGAAGACAGCGAACCACGTAAGTGAACTGAGGTGCGTACAAGTCAGGTTTTGTAAGATCATCCCTAAGTGGGTGCAGCTAATGGCCCCATCGTTTCTCCTCAGATCAGGGCTGAGCCATGGAGCAGGAAGCCTTAGGATGCCCCTAGCAGCCGGGGGAGGGTCCCAGACACGTGGAACTTCCACGCAGCAAACACAGGCTGTCTTGTGGGTGAAATACTTCTTCTAGGAGGCTTCGGAAATGAATGGAGGGAGCAGCAAAGGAAAAAAAGAAATGAGTAAGGTATCCTCTGTTTCCAAGAGAAATCCTGAAGTCTCAGAAAAGCTGTTTTCCCAGCTGCGTTCGAGTCTAGTCCACAGGGGACTGTGGCTTACTCAAATGCCGAATACCAGCCTGACACCAAGATTGGTGCCTCACAGGATGAAGGCACCCAGTGAAGGTGCTGGATGGTTTTTATCTTTAACTTGATGAGTTCTCTGTTCCTTCTTTCTTCCAAACCCTGGGTTCTCATATAAGATGACTTTATTGTAATGAAATCCTAGCATCTGATCAGAAGGGGAAAGGCCAACAAGAAGACAGAAGCACGTAAATCAAAATTAGCAGAAATAGTCATTTCTGTCACGCTTCTGTTTGGGAAGAGTTGACGTACGAATAGCTTGGAAGTTCAGAAAACAGCTTGAAATGGTCCCCTTTCTCGTCCTCCCGCATTAAGCCTACTTCTGTGTCAAGGTCTAACGCCATTCCTTCCCCCTCTCTCTAACCCCCTCTGCTCGTTCCATCTCATGGTGTCCTGTCCTCGTACTTTGAACCCTGGTGGAAAGTTCGAGACTTCCACCTCGAATCAAGATGGGATGTCTGAAAAATAGGACAAAATACACGGCACAGTGATTTTCGTCATTGGACACAAGCAGAGGACGGTGACCCCTGACATGGGAGATACCTACTAGGTGAGCCCCACCATCACCTGGAGGGGAGGGCGGCCAGGAAGCGCGGGGCAGCCTCCCGGGCTTCAGGAGGAGATGCCGGGAGTACCCGGTGGCCTGAAGGGCTGGAGTTTTCTGGGCAGAGAACCAGAGAGACAAGAGCCCCACAGGGAGAGAGAAGGCTCTGGAGATCTGTAAAGGTCCCCCATCCTGCCATCCGCAGGTCAGTGAGCGCATGTGGTGAAGCCACCCACCCAAGGCCAGGAAAAGAACCACCGGAAAGGATTACGGAGAACAGCTGCCCGCCTCACAGGACTGGCGATCGCTTGTGCTCCAGGGAGGAAACCTCGTTGTCTATACTGCGTCAGTTGAAAGACTCGTGTGGTATTGCTGCAGTAGTGGAAAAACTTCCAAACAAGATCTGCTTGGACCCAGTCAGCAAGCTTAAAAGCAAGCCACAAAAGGATCCAGTCCTTTTCGAGGAAATGAATGGCATTCCAGAGCAAAGCTCAAAAATATTTATAGTAACACAGAACGCCCAGACTCCAGAGGTAAAATTCACAATGTGATTGTTATCCAATCAGAAAATGCTAGGCAGGCAAAGAAGCAAGAACATGTAACTCGGCTACGGACTGGAGGGGCCCCTTTGCAGATCTCACACTTGCGGAAGAAATAATACCGATTCTGTACGGACTCTTCAACGAAATTGCAGGAGAGGGAATACTTAACTCATTCTGTGAGGCCAGCATTACTCAGATACCAAAACCAGACAAAAGTACACTACAGGAAAGAACACTCCAGACCAATGACTTTCAAGAACACAGATGTAAAAATCCTTAACAAAGTTGTAGTCAGTTTAATCAAGCAATATATGGAAAAGGTAGTGTACCACGCCCAAGTGGGTTTATTCTAGAAATGTCAGTTTAACATTTGAAAAGTCGATCAGTATAATCCACATATTAAACAAACTAAAAAAGAGAAAGTACCTGATCATCTGGATGAATGCAGAGAAATTATTTGGTAAAACTCAGCATCCATTTCTGATTAAAAAATAGCCTACAAACTAGAAATAGGAGACTTTCTTGACTTGATAACGAACATCTCTTAACACCCACTGCTAACATCGTACTCAGTGGCTGAGGACTAAAGCCTTTGCCCCTAAGATCAGAGACGAGGGAAAGGTGTCCACTTCCACCACTTCCTTTCAACATCGTACTGAGCGTTCCAGGCAACGCAGTGAGGAGGGCGAACGGTGTGCGCGTGTGTGTGCGCTAGACCTTTGCAAGTTGTGTTTAAGCATGTACTGTTTAATTTATATTAGTTATACCTTAATAAAACTGAATACGTAAATTAGTTTTCTAAGTTACTTAATTAGGAAAAATAATACTGGGGTGTGTGTGTGTGGAAGCTCCTAGTTTTCAATTACTACTTTCATTTTCTGATTTTCACAAGAACCTTGTGGAAGTGGGAGGTGGAGTGGTACTGCGTCTGTTACTTAGAGAATGATTCTGGTCTCAGGTGACATGTCTTGTCAAAATTCCTGTGGCCAAGTGTTGGTAGAACCACGGTGCAGCCCAGGTTTTCTGACTCCCAGAGCAAGCACGATTCCTGCTCTGTTTAGAATACAAGTCTTGTGGGAAGCACTGCAATTGGCATGTTGAAGATTCTGTTTCCCATGAGCCCAAATTCAACCAATAAATCTCCAAAATCGTTGTACTTTAAAGTGACACTAGGTTTAGAATAAAACCAAAGTTACAAGTGACAGTTTGAGAAGGCTTTCAATCACAATGCAACGTCCACTGCACTCCAGTCACCCGGGATGAGTTATTGGACAGTTGATTGATCATGTCGGGTAATTCCTGTAAATCCTGGGAAGCTCTAGGACTGAGAAGTCTGTGGTGGCATCCAAGTCATGCCCCACAAAGAAGGAGTCCATGAGGGAAAGTTTTCTTTGTGAATAACATGCTCTCCTTATGACCCTCAAATTCCTAGCGATGCTCTTGTTCCTACTAGGGATGTATTTTCACTCCGTGTCCCCCACGCTTCCTGATGGGTTGAGAAAGAGGTTTTTGTACTGATGGACCTGCAGGCAAATGAGGTGAGAAAGCTGGCAGGCAGAACAGTGTTTTGTTTTTTGTTTTTTGTTTGGAGGGATGGGGGCGGGCACCAGAGGAGTGACCTTTTGGACTTTGTGCATTTGAATTGTCTAATAGACTCCAACTGGAAATGTCAAATAAACAATTCTGTATTTGGGTCTGGAATTTGAGGTCCTCAAACTCTATAATTAACCATGAACTAATAGATTTGTCTTACTGCCTGAAAATCCAAGCAACTTTGGAAGTTTCACTTCCTGGTTCAAAGCTCAAACTTCTCCGTGTCCTTTTTATATATGACTTACATTTTAAAATTTAATTTGATGGGGAAACTTCCCTCTTACCTGTCAAGTGAATGCAGTTAGATTGTGAATGAATACCATTAATGTATGTTCTTGTTCAACAATTAGCAGTCTGAAAGAAGTCATCTCTTCTCTGTCAAGCCTTTTCCATTAGATTACCAAATCTTATTGATTTGACTTCTGTATGCAATTTGTGGTTCCATGTAATTTTGGCCTTTGGGTCTCTTTCTGTTCAATTTTCAAAGTCTCCTGGGACTCTCTCCTTTCTTGTCATAAATTAACTGTAAATTACTCAGAATAACTTTCCTTTTAGATGAAAGAAGCAACTAAGGAAAACAGTAATGAATGTTACCAGTCTCTGCTAAGCACCGTTCACACCTGGAGAAAAGAAAAACGGAATTTGTGTTTCTTTCTTGGCACTTAAAAATTTTCCCCTAAGGTTCTAGTGACAGTTTCTTAAACATATTTATTAATTTCTCATCAAAATCCGGTCAAAATATTTTGGTCTTACCAGCAGTAGTCTATTAATATATGCTCTTCTTGTAATAATCCCTTATAATTGTGTTTTGATAAGTTAAGATGAATTATTGTTCTGAGATCATTAAATTCACTTTTATCTGTGTTTTCAGATTTAAGACTATTTAAGTGCATGATATTATGAAGGCTTTTAGTTACAAAAGAATAATTGATATGTTATTTAACTTATCCTAACTGACAGTCGGAACTTCTACGTACAGTTTTTGATTCTTCTTGTGAAGATCTGCAATAAAATGAGGTTTAATCCCTGAATTTGCGCTGATTTAATGAGGTTCTTAAGTTAGCTGGTGGAAACATGTAGTATCCATGTTATCTCACTAGAGGGCACTGTTGGTCCTTCATTACTCCTTGAACCAGCAGGGCCATCCGCCTGGTCTGTTCAGCTTCTTTGTGATGAAGTGTTTTATTGTTACGCCAAGCTTGGCACAATTATGAAAGAACTTTCCAGTCATCCGGAGAGGCGGTACAGAAGCTATGGGAAAGAAGCTGATAAACTCAATCAGTTACCCTGAAAACTTCTAAAGAATATTCAGCTGGCTTCAGGCTCCTCCTCAAATGCCAACAATTACTCTAATGTAGAAAGTAAAATTGTAAGAATCCCATGCAAGACGCTCATTAAAGCTGACAGGACTGGCAGGTCAAAAGTGACACAGTAAATGTCTCAGAACTGCTTATTAGAGAACGAATGGCTGTGAGGATGTCATCAGTTAACCAGGCTCCCTTTTTTTTTCTTTTTATCTTTTTCTTTTTCTTTTTTAACTTTTTTCTTTTTCAGTCTAGCTCCAAGCATCTGGATATTCCTAAGCCTCACAGCTCGAGGATGCAAAAGAATTCATATTATCTCGGAGATCTGAATTTTCATCTTGGGAAACACATTTCTCACCCCTTTTAGAAGTCCTCCATAGTCTAGAATCTGAGCGCCCCGGGCCGGCTTAACCACAGGTATCCTCAGTCTCCAGGGCAAGGTAAGGACTGGGAAAATGTGAAACTAACGGAGTTCTCGTTTCTTTCCCCAGGAAGCAGGGTCCCGCGGCCGCCGGTTTGCCATTTTGGACGGGGACAAGGCAGAGCAGCACGAAGACAAAAGAAAACTCCCATCTGGAAAGGAGAGGGAAGTGGGCAGGTGGGACTTCTGGCCCCTGGGGAGGGGAAGAGGACAGGATGGAAACAGCAGAGAAGGGGCATGTCCTGGGCTGAACTGTGTCCCCACCACATGTCACATGTGTAAGTCCTAACCCCCAGCACTGCAGAAGGTGAGTGCATTTGGAGATGAGGCCTTTAAAGAGGAAAGTGAGGTAAAGTGACGTCCTGTGTGAGTGGGCCTGACCCTCTACGACTGGTGTCCTTACATGAAGAGTTTAGGACACAAACAGGCACAGGAAGACGACCAGTGAGGGCACAGGGGGGTTATCAACTGTAAGCCAAGGGGAGAGAGCTCGGAAGGAACCAGCTCTGCCCACACCGTCCTCTTCACCTTCCAGCCCCTGAACGGGGATCAGTTGCTTCTGTTGGCTGGGCCCCCATCTGTGGTGATACAGGCCCTGGCTTCCCTCTCCTGGCTGATGCTTGGAGAAGGGCTGATGTGTCAGGATGCTGAAGGGACACTGAGAGCAGGTCTTTTGTCCTACTTCCTGGGCGGGATACTGGACAGAAAACCCCCGAGAGTCCTTGACCCGGTGTGAGGGGTCCCGCCTGTGCTCAGTGAATCCAGAGTTGGGCCAGAGGGACCAAGGCCTGGACGGTCGCTCACACAGAGTGGGCCCCGTGGAGGGTGGGGGAGGCAGCCCCCAGGCCCGTGGACACCTGGGCAGTCCAGACTGTAGGTTAGACCGCAGTGTGGACCTCCTGCAGGGAGCAAATGGGAGTCAAGGCCAGACCTTGTTCCTTGGAGAAGGAGATGGGGCCAGGTTAGCAGGCCAGGGGGTGGACCATGGGCAGGAAATGCCAGCAGAGTGAGCAGTGGCCACAGCTGAGAGGCCACAGAGGACCCGGGCACAGCCCTGAGGGCTCAGAAGTGTGAATGAAAAATGTTGCAGCCATATCAGTAAACAAAGGATGCTGTGGCCATCAAGTCATCAGCCGCTACCACCGCCCCTGACAGTGAGCAGAGGGAGCTCAGGATGCAGACAAGCAGGCAGCCCGGCCCCTGCTGCCACCCCTAGTGGTGTCCCCTGAGGGGACTCAGGATGGGAAAGAACACAACACTGGCCCTAGACAATCAAAGGAATGATTTCAGTGAGCCCAGACCTTTGTGCCTTCCCATACGTAGAAAAGTGCTAAATTCCTTAACTTGAGATGCCTGGTTTTCTTTAATTAAGAATAAATTTTTGATGTTCTGACTATCTGGTCTTTGTTGCAAAATCTCCTATATCTCCTGGCTCCTCCCTTGCCTCTTTGGAGCAGTCCCTCAGAGCCACCTGAGAGGCCGCCTCCCTGGCCCGAGTTCTCAGAGAGTCCACTGAATAAAACACAACTCTCAACTTTCAGGTTGTGCATTTTATTTTCAGTCAATGGGAGGTTCCCCATAGCCTTGGCCAGATGGTCTCCATCTTGGGGAGGGAGATGTGGGCTATGGGATCTGAAACATGGACCCTTTCCTGGAAGGAGGTGGAAAGAAGCTGAAAGGCTGTTCTTTAGCAAATGCAACTTTCCCTTCTACCTGGGGGATGGGAACCAAGTGTTTGACCTTCATACACGAGTCTCAGACAGCAGATTTAACTGTAGGATTACACGTAGCTGAGCACCACTCCTGCTGTTTGTACAAGGCCTGGGGCCCCAGGTGTCCCTGCTGCTGCAAGACATGGTCCCCTGTCCCCAGGGAAACGCCCCTCTGGTCCCTCCTCTTCTCTTATATCTCTTTTTCTCTTTTCTTTCTGTTATCAAATTCCAGCTCCTCAAAAATATCACCCAACAATCAGCTGATAAGCAGACCAAGGTCTGTTTATTCTCAGCGTGTGGAGGGAGGACATCAGAGGGAGGAGGCCAAGGATCCTCACCGAGATGCTGAAGTCTGGCTTAAGGTGGGTTTTCGTGGGACAGGCCTGGGTTCAGGTAGGGTGAGCGCCGTGACCTCACCACTCATGACTGTGGGACCCAGCAAGGCAGTGATCTTGAGGCTGAAGTGGAGAGAGTCGTGGGGTGCAAACCATCTTTGATGCTCTCTGTTGCAAAGCCAACCGAGAAAACAGTGGCATCACATGAATGCAGACAGTGAGCTGGGTGGGTGGAGACAGTTCCGGGTCCCAGTCTGGGAGAGTCTGGCATGGAGAGAATCCTGAGACCAGTGAGGCTGTGTGGCTCCCAGTGTGCTTATCACACCAGGGATTTGGGGCAAGTTACCCAGCCTCGTGCCTGGAGATAGCACCTCCTTGCTATTCATGTTATCAGGACCTGTCCTGAGCCCTCAAAGAACTCCAGCATTCCTAGAGGTGAAGGTCATACAGGAGACTCCAGGGTGGGGAGCAGGGGCTTCTAGAAGCTCTGGGAAGCAACAGGCCCGTGAGCTGAGCTCTAAGGAAACTGGGGGTGGTGGGGCATGAGAGGGGCGTCTGTTCACCTAAGGTGATTTGGCTGTCTGCCTGCAACATTCCTTCCTTCCTCCGTGGATGGTTTAGACTCAGGCTGAGCCTCTGATGAACCCGTATTTCCAACCCCTGCTCCTTCCCAAACGCAGTCATCTGATAAAATAGAAAGGGCCGTCGACGTGGAGCTGAGGGCACCCGGCTCGCCTCCCGGCAGGCCCCAGCTTCACGGCCGGACAGGCGAGTCCCCTAGCACCCGCCCTCACTTCTCGCCTGTGCCGTCTCTTCTGTGTGCTGCTCAGGCCTGCTCCTGCGATGGAAGGACAGCTTGTACAGACAGTGGAAGTCCTCTGCTAACGAGAGCATCTTTACAGGGCTTCTCTGCACATTCTCCTGTCTCTCCTCCCTGTCGAGTCCCAGAAAGGCCCTGGCAGGTGGCCGGAGGGAGCAAGGCGGCGGGCCGTGGAAGGCTGGCTCTGCGCCAGGTGCCCTGTCCCTGGGATGCTCCCCACTGGGCGGGTCTTTTTCTCTGTCCGTTAGACAGACACAAGAAGCCGCGTGTTTAAGCATCTTCACGTAACCAGTGAGCCTCCCTGTTCCTTGCTCTCTGGACACCTGCCTGGTAATGAACTTGGAAGTCATTTCCCACAGGACAGGGGTTTTTGCCTTACTCAGCAGGATGAAATTGACCCAGGACCTTCCTTGTTTGCGTGTTTGGATGTACTGGCCACACAGACCACCAGTTCCTGGGATCCCTGGGGGTACAGGGTGTAGTATCTCCGTGGAGGGACCCCAGACTAGCCCGGGAGGGACGCTTCTCGGACCCCTGGCAGGGTCCTCAATGTTCTAGACGAAAAGGGACCCAGGAAATGTACTAGCCAGGTGCAATGGGTTTGCTCAGATTGGATCCAGGTCGGGATGAAGTGGTATAAAGGACATTTGGAGAATATTTGGGAAATTTGAATACAGAATGGGTAGTGGGTGAGCAGGAAATCCATGGAGAGATAAGGCTTTGCTGAAAAAAGCAGGTTACAGAACCGTCTCAAGGATAGAGCCATTTCATTTTGGTAAAAAGATTTATGTTCGTAGAAAGGATATCCACTAAAGCTTTCACTGTGGAACTCCCTCGATCAGTGCGCGCTTGGCGGTTCTGTCTTATTTCTGCTAATGGTGGCTTGTAGTGTGTATGAGAAGTATTTATGTATGAATGTCTTAAAATTTTTGTAACAATAAAGGGTCATCTTATTTTAAAAAAGAAATTAGGTAAGAGAGAAAGGGAGATCATTGCATCTGTGCACCCATCTGCTCTGACACTGACTTTGGGGACCCCAGCCCCACTTCCTTCTGTGAGCTCTCCCGGCCCTAATCAGAGAATCAGCACCTGGTCACCTGCAGTTCTGGACCAGCCGCCCAACCACGCATTTCCCTCACAACCCATCTGGGCTCCCAAAGATCATCCTGTTTAAAACAAGGCACTATTCCAAAATGCAATGTGGGTTTATCTTTTCCCCAATGCTTTCTGCACCCTGGAAATATTCACCTGCTTTAATTTCCCCCTGAAGCTTATGAGCATCTTCCCTTCCCAACCAGGAGAGTCTTGTTCTCCTTGGCAAAACTAGAGGCTGGAAAGCTGGACTACTGTCTGGAGAGAGGAGTTTCCCAATTCCTCCAGCCCTGGCTTCGCACAGAACCAGCAAGGGAGCAAGGGAGCTGGCGCTGCTTAGAGCCGGAGGATGGGTGCGCGGCTGGCCCGGGTGCCTGGGGTGATCACATCACTTGGGCTGCTGCGTTTTGGTTTCTTTCCCCATAGAAAAGGGGCGACATTAGATGACTTTATAGAATATTTGTGGAGGTTAAAGGAGTTAATACGTGTCCAGAGCCTAGAACAGGGCCTTCCCCCTCCCGCAGCTGGGCACATAGTGAGCCTATAACACACGCCAGCCCTCCTTACACGAGCTGGGGAGGACTCAGCATTAGCCCTGGGGGAGAGCGTGGGAGAGACATCCAGAGGGAAGCAGGAAGTCTAATTCCCTCTCGGGGAAGCTCAGAAAGCCAAGACTGGAACTATTGCTCTCTGCCCGCTACTGCCCCCTGCAGGAGAGTTATAGAAGAGCACTGGCAGTGGTGACGTCCAGGTTGGTGTGGCCAGGGTGGGAGCTCCAGGTGAGAGTCCCGGGTGGTCTTCCTGGGAGGTCCTGGAGGGGGAGCGCTGAGTGGCCTGCATGGGCGCAGGGGCAGAGCAAGGAGACCCCCACGGGGTCCAGAGGAGAAGCTGACCGGGAGCCATGGAGCTAATAGGGGCCCAGGCCCCACAGTGTAGGGAGGCTGACGTCACCAGGGCCCTTGGGCATCCCCCGGGCCCAGGGAGCAAGCTCTGTGGGCCTCAGATGGCCCCTGTAACCTAGAGACCCTTTCCAGGGACACACCTGAAGGGCAGGGCCCCCAGCAAGAACCAGCCTGAAGTCAGAGGTTCCCCCACCGACACCTCTGACCCAAGTCCCCTGCACCCAGATTGGCTCAGATTTGCCTTAGTCCGGTCCCAAAATGCCCTCAGCCTCCCCAGGACCATTGACACTAAAGAAAGTTCTGGAAAGGACTAGTTGGAGTAAAAAGATTAGAAGTTCTTGTCCCATTGCAGCTAAATCATCTTTATTTTATCAGTGGCACTTACAGCATTTATGGCGTTTACGGCCTCGTGAAGATGGTGGCGGGTCCCTCAGGCCTTACAAGGGATGGGAGTGAGGAGCCTGCGGCCTCAGTAAATCTCCAGGTAGGTCCTCCTCTGCTGGCAGGGGTCAGCGCGTGACGGGAAACGGGGTGGGGAGTGTGGAGATGAGTCTTCCTCCCGGCTAAACCTCTGCTCGCTATTGTTAAATGCCAGATCTTGTCTCTGTGTAGAGGGAGGAGTAACTGCTTTCTTCAGAAGGCGAAGCAGGTAATAAGAAGCCACCTATTAATGAATGAAAGCTGGCTTCTGAGATGCTCATCATCAAAACCTAAATCTGAGAACGGTTAAGAGAAATACAGCTGGTCCTCAGACATACCCTTGGCAATGATGTGTGCAGAGCAGTAACCTCTGCAACCTTGGACCTTCAGCTTCTTACTCTCCTTGTCACCCATTTGCTTCTGTCTTTCTGACCTTTTGTCGCTGAGCCGATTTTTGCTATAGGTATTTTGCTTTGTGGTGTAGTTTTGTTTCTTTTTTTTCACTACTCTGTGGTAACGTGGATGGCATCTCATAATGGTTTCAGAGTACAATCTTAGCCAAATCAAGTCACTGCAGGTTAATTAAGAAATTTAGAAAATTCTTCCATAGACAACTTTCTGCCCTGAGAGGAAAGGTTAATAATTAAGACAGATTCGGTGTCATTAGGATTATTTAAGATGCTGACTCTTCAAAAACAGAAGGTAATAGAGTCAGTAAGGAGCAAACATTCTCGGCGTTTTAACTCGTTTGTCGAGTGAACTGACCTGTTAGGAACCAGGGGAAGGGAACATTTTTCCTCTCCCCCTACAGTCTTCACACCTGCACAGTCTGGTCCCTGTCTCCATCCCTGGAAGATAGGGCTGTCTCAGTTTTAGATGGCCGAGGAGGGGCTGTGAGGGGCCGTGGGCAGGTCTGGAGGCCAGAGTGAAAAAAACACAAGTTGTCAGTGGGGGAGGGTATAGCTCGGTGGTAGAGTGCATGCTTAGCATGCATGAGGTCCTGGGTTCAATCCCCGGTACCTCCATTAAAAAAAGAAAAATCGGCAGTTGACAACATTCTTTGTTCCCCTTGCAAAATAGAAATGGTAGTGACCTGTAATGAAAAAGAATATGTATATATATGGATAACTAAATCACTATGCTGTACACCAGACACTAATACAGCACTGTACATCAACTATACTTCAATTAGAAAGGGGGAGAAAAACCCAAGGTGTCAGTAAGGCCGTGTTTGTTCTGAAGCGCAGGGAATCCTTCCTTGCCTCCTGCAGCCGCTGGTGTTTGGGGACCATCTTCAGCATCCCTTGGTTTGCAGCCCTGAGGCTCCAGTCTCTGTCCCTGTGGTCCTTCGCACATGTGTGCCTGTGTCTCGTCTCCTATGAGGACACTAGGCTTGGACCTCAATTTACGTTAGCCAATCACTTCTGCCATGTCCTCTTTCCAAATAAGGGCACACTCACAGGGACTGGGGTCAAGACGTCATATCTTTTTTGGGGGAGATGACGTTCAACCTGTAACAGACCTAGAAACCCTTTGCCGGCTCCTGGTAGCTCGGTGTTCAAGTCTCAGTGTAAGAGGGGCAGTCGGGCCCCTCACAGCCCATCCTCAGCTGCCGTCCCTTCCATCTTGCGGTCAGGCCAACCTCCTGCTCACTCTGTACTCAGGCTTGGGGAACTTCTTAGTCGGGCTGCAGGCAGTGGTGGCTGTGGGCTTTCCCCATGCCTCCCCTCCCTCCCTTCCTGGCTCCAGCTCAGCATCAGCTCCTGGGCAGGACCCCCTCAGCCTTCCAGCATCAGAAGAAGGAACCACCTGCCCTCTGCGTTTTCCTCAGAGCCCCGTTGCAGTGCTCACCGTGTGAGACCCTCACCTAGTTGTGATCCCCGTCAGTCGTCACCTTTAGGTTTGGGGCCGCAACGTCATAGAGTAGTCAGGATTGCTGGACAAGTTCTCCACCACCCCCGTCCCCCAAAACCATTAACACGTAGATTAGTTGAAGTTTGTTCATTTGTTCAGAATGTTTGTTGCATTTGACAGCCGGCCAGTGTTTATCAGAAGCCCGTGTGGTCCAGGGAGGCAGCTGAACTCCAGCTCCCAGGGCTCTGGCTGTGGCTTCCAGAGTCAGGCCAGGTGTTAGCAGTGGGTCTGGCAGGTGGCTGACGATAGGTGTCAGTCCCCAGGATGACAGGTCAAGGGCTCTGTCTGTAGTAGAACGGCAGTAGGGTTTTGAGGAAGAAGGAAGTAGATGGGAAAGAAGGAAAGGAAGGAAATCCTAGGCATCTGCTACCGCAAGGGGAAGAGGAGCTGTTCTGCTCCTGCGACAGTCTTGGGATCCTTGGAAGGACCGAAGGCAGGGAAGGGGCTTGACGGTTGAGGGTGTTCTGAGTGTGCTACACCTTATCAAGGGACAGTGTTTTTTTGTTTAGTGACAGTCAGACGATTACTAAAGACAAATGAAACGGTAGAGTCACTCTGTGGTCTCAAACAGGAGTTCACACTTGTTATTGGGTAAGATATTTGGAAACTGGCTCTGAGGGGTGGGTTTCTCCTGCGGGATGGAGAAGCAGCGCCATCTAGTGGCGCTCTGGACAAACTGTTCCTGGTCCGGAACACATAAAGACCAAGTTCTCTTTCCCATGAAAATGCATGTACTCTGTTTGTACGTGTTCAACGTAATTTATTCCAGATTAGGATAAAACCTGGATGAGAAAAGACTTTTGCATGGCCATAGCGCCTTTCGTTTAAAACTACTGGGAGGAGTAAAGGGAGGAAACAGTGATTTTTGGCTGGAACAACATTTTATCACGTGACAAGTACTGAGTGCCCACCGTGCGCAGTCCCTGGGCTGCGGTGAGTCAGATCGTGGCTCTGCTCTCGTGGGAAGGTATGGGACATGCACAGGCGTTTGGGCACACTTTTGCATTAAGGAGAATCTGCCTCACACAGATGTATTCTAATAAACTGTGGGGAGAGAGCCTTGAGTTTATGCAATTTTCCAGAACACTCAGAAGTCTGTGCTTTTTGATATACAAGGAACTTCATCATGTTTCATTTTTTAGTTTAGTAGTTTTTAGTAAGTATGATCTGTGCCATCCCAATGGCAGCCTCATGTCTGCTCCTTCCTCCTCTCCTTGACTGCAGGTGCCCCCTTGGGCACTGTCCTCAGCCCAAGTCCCTCGAGACCTGCAACTTGAACTTCCAGGTCTATCTGATGACCTACACATGACATCTCCTCCCCCGTCTCTCTCCACATCCCCAAATGCTTGTCAGTCATCTCCCCCTAGATAAGCTTGCAGACCCCCAAACCTCAGCACATCCAAATGGAATTCAGTTTTTTCCCCTTAAATCTGTTCCTCTTCCTGTTTTCTCTTCTTTGGCTAACAGCACAGCATCCCTGAGCCAGAGATCCTGGTCCCATTCATCCTTTACTCCTTTCCCTTCTACTTCATCAGACTACACTTTCCAGCCTCCCTTGCTGCCAGGCATGGCCTGATCTGGCCCTAAGCTGTAAGTGAAAATGTGGGGACTTCGAGGAAAGATTACTTGCCAGGAGCTGAGCCTGCAGAGGTACCTTGTTTTCTCTTCCTATGTTCTCTGCTGCAGCCAGGGAGGCAGAGATGCTGGTTGGAGCCCCAGCAGTCACCACTGGTCCACGAGGTGACCTTCAAGAAAGAAGCCCCAAAGGGAGAATGGAATTTACACACCAGTCCTGAACTGGCTCCTCCAGAATTGTGTGTGAGAAAATACAGTCATTTTGCTTTCTCTGTAATAGGCAATGGAATTAGATGCAAACGGACATAAGATCAGAGTAAATGACAAACCAAAAAGAGAGTCTGGAAGTTAGGGTTGTGCACTGCACAAAGGGCAAAGCGATGAGGTATGACCCAGGTTAACAGACAAACCATAAGGAGGAGAAGGTTTTTACATGTATTACACCAAGTGTCTGTCCCACTGATGTCCTCACATCCTCCTTCCTAAGATCACATTGAAACAAATCGGTGCCCACCCCATCTGCGGTGGCCAGACCATGCCCTGCCACCCCTTCTGGAGCTTCTCTGAAAGGTGCCATCACGGCCACTTGGTAACTTCCTGTTCAGAGGATCTGTTCTGAGGAATTCTCAGTCATCCCCTGCGTCTTCGCACCTCACTGCCTCCTCCCTCGGTCTCCATCCTCCTCCTCACCCCAAATAGCACCTCTCTTTCCTCACTCCCCAAAGCTCCTCTCTCACAGGCAGGCATGGAGCAGTCTTTTTCTGAAGAAAAGGCCATTTCAGCAGGGTTTTTAAAAAAATGTAACAGAACACATCACCATTGTCTGTGTCTCCACATTCAAGTACAGAGAAACTCCTTCCCTGCTCACTCCCTCAGCGCCCTACTCACCGCCATTTTGATGGGCTGCCCCCTCCCTGCCAAGAGCACCTTTGGGAAGCCTGCGTTCTCAGATGTCTAATTGTCTTCTCCTGCAAAAAAAAAAAAAACGTAGGCGGGAGACTGTCCTGACCCTTGCATTTTAATCATCTGTGTGGCAGAGATGATCTTTCACAGCCGCCTACTTCCTTGTGTCCTGTTGACATTCCTGCCAGAATCTCCACTGTCTGCCATCCCAGGTCTTCTTGTTTCTCTATCCAAGGCTCCCTGGAGCTCAGGGCTGCTGGTTACTCTTCCTCCTTGCCCTCGGGTGTTGAGAAATAGTCCCACTTAGCTTGTGACCCTGGTGATTTGTCTGTCGCATTTTCCACATCGTTGAGAGCAGATCTGTAGACGTGTTTCAACCAGTTATACACACGATGGGAAAAGAAGTGGCTTTGTTAGAGTAGGTTCTTAAGACCAGCAAAGTCCAGCTCCTTCATATGCTGTAAGAAAATTTTTTCCAAAAAGGGAATTGCATTCTTGACCATACCTAATTTAGAAAACAATAGGTTGACAGTTATTACTTCCAAAATAAAATGCTTTTATCCTTGCTTTCAAAATGTGAGGAATCTCTTCAGGATTTTTCCATCAATTGAAAAAAATACGTAGTAACAGCAGCAGAAATATATATATATGTGTGTGTATGTATGTGTGTGTCTGTGTGTGTGTATATATCTGCCTTTATGTATATAGAGGTTTCAATCTATTGTTCAGCCAATGTTTGAAATGAAAATATAATTACAACTAAATCTATTATTTGGGAAGGTTTTGCTCTTTTGTTTCATTTTGCTCCCTCATTTGATTTCAGTACACAGCGTATTTCATAGAATGTGCCAGATAACATAGTAGAAGGACATCCTACAAAATACCCGGCCAGTCTTCCTCAAAACTGTCAAGTCCTTCCAAAACAAAGTCTGAGGAACTGTCCCAGTCCAAAGAAACACGATAACTAAATGTAACAGGGTATTGTGGCTGGGATCCTAGAACAGAAAAAGGACATGAGGTAAAATCTGAATAAAATAAGGACTTCTGTTGATAATAATGTATCAATATAGGTTAATTAATTTCAAGAAATGTCCCATATACATAATGTAAGATGTTAGTAATAGGGGAGAGCGAAGGGGAGTGTAATACAGGAACACTCTACCATCTGCTCACTTTTCCTGTAAATCTAAAAGTGTTCTAAAAATTAAAATCTTTTCATTTAAAAAGTAACTGTAAAGAAAATGGAAAGATAAGCAGAGACTGGTAGAAAATGTTTTTAAAACATACCTGCTAAAGAATTTATATCCAGAATATAGAAAGGATTTTTACAATTCAATATTAAGACGATAAACTGATTTTAAAAAAAAGAGAGAGACAAAAGATTTGAAGAGACACTTCACCAGAGAAGATACACAGATGGCAAGTAAACACAGGGAAGATGCTCATTGTCACATCACATCATTTGTTATCACGGGTAAATGCAAATTAAACTACACCGAGATCCCACGACTAGAAGCACGGGCATTAAAAAGAGTGACTGGGCCGAATTGCAAGTGAGGATGGGGCAACTGGAACTCTTGGAAATCTCCTGTTGTCGATGGGGCACCACTTTGGGAAGCACTTTTGCAGCTTATTAAAGAGTTCTCGCGTCCCTGCCTATGACTCAGCAGTCCCACTGCTGGATTGTTCCTGGGGAAGTGACTTCCACACCGAGATTTGTACTTGCATGTTCACAGTAGCTTTGCACGTATGAGCCAGAAATCTGTAAGCCCTCCAAAATGGCAAGTGGATCGTGGCGCCCAGGGTTGTCATGGAAAGCTGCTCAGTCCCGGAGGAACGACGGCCAGACCACACGGCAGCGTGGAGGAGTCTCACCGCGTTGGGTTTAGTGAAGAAAAGATGCTCAGAGACCGCGCACCCTACAAGTCCACCCGTGGGACTCAGCACAGGCTCATCCGTAGTGACGTAAAGCAGGGCAGATGTTTCTAGAAGGTGGGGGAAGGAGCTGACTGCAAAAAGATGAGGACAACGTATTATGTCATGAATGCGGCAGAGGTTACACAGTTGTTTACTTTCGTCGATCTTATCAAACCGTACACTTGAAATCGCTGGATTTTATTCTATCTAGACGTGTACCTCCATAATGCGGATGAAGAAAAGAATGAGTCATGAGCTGGTATCTAAGCCAGTCCCTGGCAAACAATACAGAATTCTCTGGATCTATCTGAGCGGATCAAGATTCACTCCCTGGGGTGGGGAAGAGCCCAGCTTCCCTCAGACAGAGAACGTCTTAAACCGGGATTAACCGGGGGTGTGTTAGCAAGAAGGAGGGTGGGGTTGCAGCCAGCAGTGTCTTCTGCCCAAAGTCAGATCTACAGGCTTTGGAGAGCGCTGATGTCCTCCTTAAAATTAATCGTATGTAATCTTCATCTCTTAATTAAAATCCAGCCTTTCATGAATAGGTAATTACCAGTTGGACCATTCCTGAGAACCCAGAGGGTGTAGGATGGTAACTGAAAAGCAGCTATTCAATGAAAGGACAGGTTTCAAGCAAATTCTCCAGTTCAACGAGCTGGCAATTCAGGGAAGACTAGATTGAATTCCCCTTGAACGAGTTATGACATTGTGACCGGCACATGTGGTGTGTGACCTTCTTTAAACTCCTCCTTCCCGTCCCTCCATGTGGGTTATTTTGTTTTCAAGCCTTGGCTGCTCTGCTTGTCACGCTGGCTTTGAAGGGAGGACGTTTTTGACCTAACCCTGGGAGAGGAAAGGCATATGCTGCTTCACTCTTGACATCTATTTATTTTTCCCACTACATATGTTTGGCTTCCATCTCTGATGTCTGTGCTGAAATTTAAGAAGCCTGCCTTGCACCAGTGGTTTTCATTCAAATAGACCTAGGCTGATCCCTGCTTCTGTCTAGCCTTTAGGAGCACAGCTCTTTATGGGTGAG
Source organism: Camelus bactrianus (assembly GCF_048773025.1). Lineage (NCBI taxonomy): Eukaryota > Metazoa > Chordata > Mammalia > Artiodactyla > Camelidae > Camelus > Camelus bactrianus. Next base: position 3,382,065 of record NC_133562.1, read on the forward strand.
TCATAGAAGGACGCATAGCTTTCGTTCTCTCCTCGTGATGTGTTACTGATAGTTGTGAATGATTTCAGGCGTAAATTGACTGAGATCTGGTAGAGGCTCACCTGAAACATCTGCTGTGCAAGAAAGGCAATCTAGTAGAAATGGAATCAGTGCATCCTTCTGCTTTCTTTAGGTCCGAAATACCTTAGGAACGTAGGTAATCAAAAACCAAACAACCCTGGCCTTATTATCTCAGTAGTCCCTTTCGTTCCTAAAAGCCCTCCCCATGTTCCAGGTGGAAGGCTGGGCCCTGGACACTCGAGCAGGTGAAACCTGTAACTAAAAGTACAGTCCATTATGCTGAGACTCCACAAATAATAAATTCTTTCTTGAATTTCTTTACACTTAACTGTTTGCCTTTGCAGATAAATGTCCATGTCCTGTTTTATTAGAAAGTGAGAACTCTGCAACCCTGAGTGTTTTCATTCTTGTCTTGGCTGCTAGGAAACAAAGTGAAACCTTCTGAAGAGTTGTCATGATGAGCCCAGCTCAGACACCTGTTAACAGCTGACTTGGGTCCTGGGGACACCCTGACTGGTCACTCCTGTGACTTAAGTTAGCCTTGCTTATCCCTAGTGAAGTTTCACTCCACCTTTGAGTTGCTAATAATTTGTCCCGGGACGTGTTTGGAGAATGTCTGGACCAAAAGGAAAAGAATCTTCTCGTCCCAACAGGGAATAGATTCCTGAATCTGGGAGGGGTGCCTCTCAGGAGCCCCCCAAGCTGCTCTAATAATAAGCATCCCGTTTGCAGCAGCCCCGTCTGCACAGCTGCCTTGGGAGAGTGACCCTGACTGCGCTCTGATCCTAGTCCGGCTGGGCTCTGCTCACCCCTCACCTGGCCTCGCCACCTGGCTGTCTCTCTTGCTCCCCATTTCACACTCGGCAGGGTCCCTGTGCTATACCACCCTGTGTTCTTGTTCTTGCGTGTCTCCCAGCAGGCCCTAGGGTGTCCACAGGAAATCCTCTGAGGTCATTAGCGCCCTTTCCCAGAATACTTCTGGTTCTCCTCCACTTACAGACATGGGGTAGGATTCCACCGAGGTTAGCATGGCCGGCGACTTGCCTTGGCCGACAACGATGGGAATGGAAACTTGAGGAGCTGGCAGGTGATTTACCTCCTCTGCAGCCTCAGTGATGATGGAATCATGTGTTGCCTTGAAGCCACCGTCATGGACCCTGGGTTACAAGGGTGAACAGAGCCCACTGCTCACCCACCATGGTCAGGAGAGACACCAGGTGCCTTCACTGTTTCGTCTTCTGAGGTTTGGGAGTTCTGCAGCCTAGCCTATCCTGACCATACGTCCTCTCCTCGGTCTGTCTGTTACTTTTCTGTTTCATACTATTGTGTAACCTTTTCACATTCCTGTATTTTACTGGAGTGTTCAGGACGTGGTCTATAATTCTTTATTTTATTTTATTTTTTGCCTTATTATCCATCGTTATTGTTATGGACCTCAGCAGCCAAGTTCATGACCTTCAGCATCTCAGGCTCATCGTTCCTGCCCTGCTGCCCTTGAGAACTTCTTCCTTTACATTAGCCAGCGTCCAGCGGGCTCAGCTGCTGAGACTAGTCCTCAGTAAGACACCTACACCAAGACTGAAATCACTCAGTCAAATCTGTCTTCCAAATTCCAAACCCCTGACCCCTCTGCCTGGATTCCTCTTGGTTAAGCTCCCCAGGCATTTTGCGCCTGCTTCCTCATTGAAGGATAAAGTGAACAATGGTGCTTCATCGGGTTGTGTGGTGGCGAGGATTCAATGGGGAGATTATGCACAGAAGCCCTCCGAGCAGTACCTGCCCTCTGCAGATGCTCAGCAGCTCTTCGCTCTGATAACTGTCACCACCACATACTGTCAGCAGCTGCTCTCTACCACACGCTCGATTTGCTCTCCATTCCTGTTATTTTGGATATTTCATTCTCATTCTATTTATTCTAGATTTCTTGATTTCTAATTCACTGTATCTGTTAGCATCCTCTGACAATGCGGTTCTTCTGCGGTCTAGCTCCACGCATCCCGGCCGTGGTGCCCCCTAAATCACCTAGTTCCTTACCCGAGAGTTGACTGCAGACACACGAATGTGCCCAGTGAAGATCAGCAGAAAAATCTCCCCTCCAAGCCAGCCCAGCTGCCAGCCTCTAGACTCGTCTGGAGGAGAATAAATGACGATTGCTCAAACCCATTAAGTTTAGGGGTGATTTGTGACCACAGCAAAAAATAACTGATAAGACATTTGAGCTATGGGACTTTGAGCAAGTTGGTTAACCTCTCTGAACCACTTACCATTTTTCCCTTAATGGGGAAATAATACTTACTTTGCACGTGAGGATTAAGCAGCTGGCACTGTGAATGCTCAGCAGAGGGAGTGTCACTTTCCCTACAACTTCCCGGAGTGCTCATACAGCCATTGTGTCATCCTCTGTCCCTACTCCTTCCTGGAACTTCGTTACTCCAACTCTCACCTCCCGAGGATGAATTCTGCGCCCCCTTTCCACCGAAGGCTTCCGCCATCTGCCAGGAGCTCCTCCTTGGCTGTTTTCACTGGAGCTCCTCACAGCCTCTCTCTCTGAACATCACACTTCAAGAACTCTATCGTGTCTGTGGCTTTAAGATCACACAGAGAGAATGGAACTCTGTCTCCAATTTCCAGCTGTTTTTCCAACATCTCCTTTGACTACCTGGTACCGTCTGAACTCCAACAATCAACTGTACTTGTTACGTCCATTCCCCTCAGCTCACCTTCCCATCTAACCAATTCTTTACATTTTCAGAAAGAAAATTTAAAATCCCCAAATTCCTTGATCATCTGTATCTCGTTAGTGACTAAGTCACGTTCCTTCTTCTGGAATCTCTTTTTATTCTCTTTCTTTCCCATTCCCACTGCCACTCCTCCCTTCTCTGCCCTCCTCGCCTCCACCCCTGTCACTATGTCTCCTGATTCCACTCTCTCTGCATGCTGCTAGCAAAGAGATTTTTCCCAAGAAAGACTTTGCTCTTGTTTCTCTGCTTGAGAATCTCTTAAGAACGTCACATGTCTTCTGCTTCAAGCTCAGATTCCTTCCTACACACCGTGGCCTCATTGCAGTAGCTAAACCGACTTCCCCCTGCTCCCTAATTGCTCCCTTCAGGAGCGTCTGTTCTGAGCCCAGCATCTTTGTACACAGATGCCGAGGCAAAGAGGAAGGTGCTGATGCTCTGTTTGGGAGGTGAAATCCGTGGCAACAGAGAAGAGGAGAATGCAGAGAGACAGGGGAGAGATGGGGTGCAGCAGGGTCAGGTTCAAGGTGCTGGTTCTGCTTCTGGATGAGCCAGGAAGAGCTCGTGGAGGGTGCTTGGCAGGTATGTCTGCACGGCGCGCTTCTCCAGTGGAGGAGACCCTGGGCCTTCCCGCGTATGTGACGGAAGGAAGCAGGAGGGGTGCTCCTCTGTCTCTATTTCTCATCAGCCAGAACTCCTGTTGCGCACGAGAGGGGGGTGCCTCTTCTGCCCCCACTTTAGGCACAGGATTTAAGCTCAGCCAGCTGCCGGTTTCCCAGGTGTGGGGAGTTGAGCCAGTAAAACAAGATGAAACAAATGTCTGTAGGTCAGACAGCTTTCCGGGCACGTCTCTCCGTGTCCGCTGTGCTGTTTGGGTGAGTGACCTCAGCCTTGGGCCTGCTGCCCAAGGAACTCTCTTGGCTCCTAAGCCTTCTCCAAGCCCCATCCTCCAGTCTCCTGTGTGTTCTGTGAACCCCCTTCTCCCCACCCCACAAATATCTCCCCAGCTAACTTGCCCTTCTTTGAAGTGGCCAGAGTCGTCTTATGCTGCTTGTAACGAGAACTCTGTTTCTACTTAGTAGCTTACCTTACCTTCTGCCACTTTGGGAGGTGAGGTCACTTATGTGACACATTTAGCATAATGCGGGAAACTAGTACCTCCACAGATCTGCCCAGATCACTCCATTTGTTGAATACACCAACATTATGCAACATTATTGTCATTTTCCACAAATATTTGGTTTCAGACACTGGGAAATATTAAGACAAAATAAAATTAAAAGGGGCATGAGTTCTTTGTTTAATAGGTTAATAAAGTCAACAGATTGGTTACAGTGGAGATTACATTGCAAGATACGTTGGCGGCACAGAGGAGCAACCTGTCTGTGAGTAGCGGACTGAGCAGAGAAGGCTGCCTATAGGAGCAGATGTTTGAGTTGGGTCTTGAAGGATGACCAGCAATTCACCAGGAGGAAAAAGGAAGAGGTGGGCATCCCAGCCAGAGGGAAATGCAGCTGAGCTCTGAAAGGATGGGGTCGATCAGTGGGAAGTAGAGAGTTTAAAGCAGGTCCTATGTTTGCCAGGCAATTCTTAAGGTCAGCTTTAATGGCAGTGGGCATGTGATGGAGAATACTGGTCAGTGTGGTTCTCCAGTCTCGTTCAGCTGCCGTGATGCAGTCCTGGGACAGGTGGAGCTGGAGATCTGAGCAAGATACGGGAGATAACAGGTGTCAGGTGTGCTTTCAAGACGCAGTACGTGGTAGCTGTTGTTACCACCGCAGTCACGGAGGCAGTAACTGCTGCTTTAGTGGGCGATGTGGTCGTTCAGATTGTACTGAGGAGAAAGACCGAGGCTCAGAGAAGGCAATTGATCTGTCCAAGACTCAAGTAGCTCGTATTTTCCAGAAACACAGTTTTGTTTTGTTTTTTTTAAGATTCCACATATGAATGATCTCATATGGTATTTTTCTTTCTCTTTCTGGCTTACTTCACTTAGAATAACATTCTCCAGGGACATCCATGTTGCTGCAATTGGTGTTATGTTGTCAGTTTTTATGGCTGAGTAGTATTCCATTGTATAAATATACCATATCTTCTTTATCCAGTCATCTGTTGATGGACATTTAGGCTGTTTCCATGTCTTGGCTATTGTAAATAGTGCTGCTAGGAACATTGGGGTGCAGGTGTCATCCTGAAATAGGGTTCATTCTGGATATATGCCCAGGAGCGGGATTCCTGGGTCATACGGTAAGTCTATTCCTAGTCTTTTGAGGAACCCCCACACTGTTTTCCACAGTGGCTGCACCAAACTGCATTCCCCCCAGCAGTGTAGGAGGGGTCCCTTTCCTCCACAGCCTCTCCAGCATTTGTCATTTGCAGAAACACAGTTTTGATCTTAAATCTTCTAACTTTCTAATATCCAACATTGCCTTCCGGGATTAATGACTTCCTGAAACCTAGAACGGAGCTTTTGATGGAAAAATGCTGTCTGTTCCTACCACAAGTCTGATTTCTTAGCAACGTCTTCTTCATAATATTTGAATATTTTCTCTGCCACTAGATCACTGCCAGGTTTATGAGTTGTTTGACTATAAGTTAGCTTCTCAATAAAAGGTATGTAGAAGATGTTATCAAATGAGAAAAGATGGGAGCTTGAGGCAAATCTGGAGAAGAGTGCTCGGAGGAGTGAAGGAGCAGGACGTTGTAGAACGTCTGCTTCCGTGGGGACCGAACAGAAGGAGAGCGTGATAAAGAACAGAAGGAAGCACCAGTAACGCTGATGGATTGCCAGCGTCTTCTCCCAAAGCAGGGCGGATGAAAATGACACCGTGACAGGTATCTCTGTGGACATCTATTTCTTAATTTTCAGCTAATTGATGTCCAGCTTTAAATTTCCTGTGTGTTTCAAACCTTGATTTCAAAGTCTAACCTTCCTGTTGAAGGTTTATCTTGTTACAAATACGCAGCAGGCAGGGACGTCCTGCAGGGTCCGGGGGGGTAGATGCTGTTTACATGTCCTTGGGAACAGCTGTCTTCCAGCCCTCCTCCCCTGAATTTGGCTTCCTCTTCCTCAGTGAAACGCACGCACGCACGCACGCACGCGCGCGCACGCGCGCGCGCCAAGTTCCCTAATGACCAATACCCATTCCTAGCTTGCCTTCCCTCTTCGGGTCTCCCGTGCTTCTTTCATATAAATAAGAAGATGAATAACAGAAAGGAGAAAAATTCCCATCTGTCCAACTGCCGTTTGTGAGACTCTGCTGATAAATCTGCCCATCTTCTTATGGCAGCTGTGCGATGTCCCTGCCTAACCCGCTGATGGTGGTGATGACAGTGATCAAAGAGAATAATCACTGGATGCTTCCTTGATGCCAGGCACTATGCTGAGAACCTTGATTCTCATCTTTTGATGTGGGTCTTACATGTATCCTCATTTGACGGATGAGGAAACTAAGGACAGGAAATGGGAATAACTTCCCAAAGATCACCCAGTCAGGTAAATGTGGGAGCTGGTGTTTGGTCTTAGGCAATCTGACTCTGTATTTTTTTTAACCACTCCTTTTCTGTGTGCAAATTTCTTGTCTATTTAAATGTACTTTTTCAGTTACTCTTTGAAAACTCAGATGTGTAAATGGGAAATGCTATGAGTGCTCTGAGAAATCATTAAGCGTCAGAAAGCAGGTGCCACCCACCATTCTCTGTGACCAGTAGTGGAAGGCCTATCAATATAAAAAAGTGCATCAGGACTCAGTTTTAAGTGACAAGAACCCAACTCAAAATAGTTAAAGGAGAAGGGAAGTTGATTGGCCCATGGAAGTAAGGAAGGTTGAAAAACCAAGATGGCACCAAGGCTCAGCTCAGCCACCTACGCAGGGTCTCAGATAATGACTGTGACTGGCCAAACCACAGGGGGTGATGGCCTGGGTTGGGGTGGGTGGAATAAGGTCATAGGGTGCAAATTCGGTCTTCTTGTGATAAGAACAGAGCCATGGGAATGTAGTTCTCAGAAAGTGTGTGGGGGTATGGTTAAGCCATCCTGTAGCTGTCCCATACAATGGAGCAGCTAAGAAATTTCCTTAAGAAGTGTTTCCTAAGAAATGTTTTTGAAGATACAGGCCAAAATTGGTGAGAAATGTTCTCATTTGATAAGGCAGTTTTAGACTGGGCCAGGCATGTTAGGCTCCTGGCAGTAATCATAATTCTGCACATGTGGTTCTGTACTCTTGTGAGCAAATACTAATAATAGATTTTTGAGAAGTAAAACTCTCTCTGACATTAAAGCAGACGTAAGGCAGAACGTTTGGGGCAAAAGGAAAAGCCACAGAGAGCCAAAAGAAGAAAAACAAAAATCTTGTGAGAAGTATTGGAATGAGGACATACTATCTGCATCAAAATTAACTCCAAGTTTAGAAGTTCAGAGTGGGTGAGAAAGCAGCATTCTCCTCAGGCCGGGAGCACACGCAGGGTGAGACTCGGCTTCCAGGTGGTGTTTATCTTATTTTCTTTAGAAACTGAATCTCGTGGAGTGGCTAGTTCATTCATGAAGCTGGGCTATTTTAAGAAGTTTCTATTTTAATTTCAAAATAAGCTGGTGGCAAGTCATGATAATTTACTTCTGTTATCCACACAGAGGAGAGCGAGCCTGGTTGTTCAGGTTATAGGATGTGTTAGGGTAAGGCTAGGTTGCCTTTATAAAGGACTCCAAAATATGACTCAACTTGGACCATTTGAGTTCTTTCTTCCATAAAGCAGTCCAGGCAGCAAGGCAGCTTTCTTAAGTTACTCACCCTCCTTCCGTCTGCTCTCACCATCCTCCAGGACTGGTCGAAGCAGTGGAACAACAACATGTGAGTTTAAGCCTGTGGAAAGTGGGTAGACCCAGCATGCAGGGCAAGGAGGTCTTCAGTGTGGGGTGGGGTGGGGGCCTGACGTCTGCTCATTTCCTGTGGCCTGGACCTAGTCAGAGTCTGTTATGGACTGACTGTGGGTCCCCTCCAAAGTCAAACGCAGAAGCCCTGAGCCCTAAGTATGACCGTGTGTGCAGATGGGGTCTCCCGGCAGGTAATTAAGGTTAAATGAGGTCATCAAGGCGGGACCATGACCCGCTAGGATTGTGTCCTGGTAAGAAGAGACACTAGAGAACTCGCTCTCTCTGCACACACACAGGAAAGGCCACATGGAGACACAGCAAGAAAGCGGGCCCTCTGCTAGCCCGGGAGAGGTCTCCCCAGGGATGGAACAGGCTGGAATCTTGATCTCGGACTTCCACCTCCAAAACTGTGAGAAAATAAATTAATGTTGCCTAAGCCAGCCAATCTGTACTGTTCTGTTAGGGTAGGCTGAGCATGCGAATGCTTATTTATGCCTAGATGCAAGGGAGGCTGGAGAGGTACCTGCCTCCCCAGTGCCCACATGCTCAAAAGAGAGCCTGGATTTCAGGAGGCAGCTGGCCCTCTGTCCCCAGGGGCTACAGACAAGAGTCCTGCCCATCACCTTATAGCTGCTCTGCCCTCTTGTGTACGGAGTTCACAGGCACCAATTCCTGCACAAAGACCAAAGCTGCCACACCTCACAGTCCCTCGGAATAGCAGTCCTGTCCCTCCCCAGACCCCAGGTTCTCCTCCACTGCTGAGCTCTGCGACATCCTGCTCTTTTTTCTCTTCTCCTTAATAATTCATATAATTTCTTCAAATGATTCCTTTTTCTGACCTTTCTCTATCATGGACACAAATGGAATCTTCCATATCTGCTTAGATCTTAATTTTAATTTGCAGGATTTTAGCTATTCATTGTTTTACCCACTAATGTCATCTCCACCTGATTTCCGGGTGACAGGCTTTACCTAATGTATTAGTTCCCCATTGCCGTATACTGAGTGTCTTAACACACACAAATCTATTGTCTTACAGTTCTGGAGGTCACAAGTCCAAGAAGGTCTTCCGCCTGGCTGTAGTCAAGTTGTCCTCAAAGCTGGTTCTTTCTGGAGGCTCTGGGGGAGAATCTATTTCTTGCCGTTCCAGCCTCTAATGCTGCCACATTCCTGGACTCCAGGTCCCCTTCCCCCGTCTTCAAAAATCAGTGGCACGTTGGGTTCTTGTCACGCTGAATCTCTCTGACTCTTTTTCCTGCCTCTCTGTTTCATTTATCAGCACCTCCAGAATTACACTGGGCCCACCCAGATAACCCAGGGACAGTGCCTCACCTCACAATCCTTACGTGTACAGAGAAATGCACAGATCCTAAATCTATATGGTGAAATGGATTTTGGTAAATGTCCGCACCTATACAGCCAACACCCCAATCAGGAAACAGAACATTTCCGTGACCCCAGGTTCCCTTTTGCCTCTTTCCAGCCAATCTTCCCTCTTTTCATAGGCAACCACTGTTTTCTCTGATTAGCTTTGCCTGTTGCCAAATGTCACATAAATGGAACTGTACAGTACTCTTTTGTGTCTGGCTTCTTTCACTTGGCATAATGTTTTTGAAGTTCATTCACATTGTTGTGTGAGTCAACGGTTCATTCTGTTCTCTTGCTAAGTTATCTTCCATTGCAAAATATACTATAATGTTTAAATCCATTCTCCTGGTGATGGACACATGGCTTGGTTCCAGTTTGGGGCTAGGGATGAATGAATAGGTGAGGTTATTTTTAAAATTCTTAATTTATCACACCTGCAATTTCGCTTGCATTTTGTCAAGAAGCATAGCATATTTCCAGGGTCAGACCAATAGGATGTGCACATCTTTGGGATGCCACTGTACCGCCCACTATCCCTAATTTGCCTGCTCTGTCTCCTCAACCGGCCACCCCTCACCCCTGCCCAAGGGTTAGTCTCCTAATCCCCTCTTTACTGCCAAGGGACCTGAAGGAGCTTAGCTTACACTCAGCCTCTTTAGCTCAGTCCTGGATCAGACTCTGACACCATAACCCAGTTTTAGTGACCTACCTCTTACCTCTTTCCTGGTAACCCCCAGCCTTATTCTCCAGGCTTAGTGCCTGGATCCTGGTATGATGTTCCAGTGCCCAATTCCCCGCCTGGAATCTCAGTTCCTTTAGAACTAAAAGATAGCCTGGCTAATTCCAAGCCTGCAGAGAACCAGTCCTGCCCCACGCTCTGGGCATCATGGCTGGGTTCCTGCTACTTGGGTGTCTGTCCTCACAGGAAGACATTTGCCTGACTGATCCTTTTTGTGCCTGTGACCATACTTCTCTGAGACTGGCTGCTGCATCCTGCCCAGCCACCAATGACCAAACCTGAATTACCTCCCCTGCAGGAGTTGGTCCATCTAACCCAGAGTTTCTCCAGTTTTGCTGCACATGAGGATTACCTGGAGAGCCTTAAGATATCTTGATGTCCAGATTGCACCCTCTACCAGCTGAGTGTGAATCTCTAGGGGGAGAAACGGACATCGGTATCTTTTAAAACTCTGCCCATGATGCCAATGCTCAGGCCAGAGGAAGGAGAAGCGAGCCAGGGACTTCTGCTCAAGGTGTGCTCTGCCTAACACCCGGGAGCATCAGCATGGCCCAGGAGTTCGTCAGAGATGCAGAGACTCGGGCCTCCAGCCCCAGCCTTACTGCTGGGAACCTGCATTTTAACAAGGTTCCCCCAAGTGGTTTTTAAAGTTCTAATCTGTCCCATCCCACTGTGTTCTGAACCCTTGTTCTGCAAATGTACGTAACCAAGGTTGGTTTTCTTTATTTTTTATTTTAATTGAAAAATACAGTAATGTTAGGAAAAAAATTGAAATAATAGTTCATCTCTCTTGTGCCTTGAACGTCTGCAAGGCAGAAGGCTGGTGATTTATAGACATTAGTTCATTTAATTCTTACTACAAATTTCCTAGCAAAACCTTCCCAAACTGCCTAGTCAGTGCTTGGTCCCACATTCTTTATCTCAGCAACCTGTTGTTTCCTTTACAGAACTTACTCGATTTATCATTTCAGTTTGCTTTTTTCCTGTCTTTACTGCCAGACCTAATGTTCCACAGAGACGGGAACTTGTGTTTCATTTAACAGTCAGTTCTCAGCACCTCGCACTTCACAGAAACTCAAACAATCTTCGTTGGCACTTACTATTCCTATTTTACAGATGAGGAAACTTGCCCAAGACTTCCTTTCTAGTAAGTTTCGGGGAAGAATGGGAGCCTGGCCCCAGTCCTTTATCACTGTGTGTCACGCCCACAGCACCACTTGCCCTCTTATCGGCTGAACACAACTGTGCTCTTCTGTATCCTGCCTTCTGGTTTGTTTACACATGTGCTTATTTTATATACTTGCAATCAGGGTGCCCATGTCAATTGGAATTTTGCTTTTCTCACTTAACATACAATGTTTCTGGCAAATTTTTGAAGTCTCATACTTTAAAAATGGTTACATCCTAGCTTCTCACTTGACTTACTATACATTATTAACCCTTTATCTCTTGCTAAGAATTTAGGCATTTTCATTATGCACCAGTGACACTGAAGCCAGCATCTCTGCACGTCTTGTTGAGCTGAATTTCTACTTTCTCACAACCCATGAACATTCTTATATCATTTTCACCTTGAAACAGGCCACCCCGACCTCCCGTGGGGCCGTAGCCGATTCAGATATTCCCAAGCCTGCTGAATGATGGAGAAGCTCTACTGCAGGGCTCTGCGAGGGCTCTGTGAGACACATTGACTTGTGACATTTTTTTGGCTTGTTCATTAAAGTGGCTTCTGAAATTCTTCTTTCCCTGAAATCTTTCTACTTAATTTTGAACACTGACAAACTGGGCCACTTGGCAAATTTTGACGCCTCCTCTTCACTCCTCAGATGTGCTGACTCTTTGTTTCCCTAAATCGTGAGCCCGAGTTCCCTGTCTGCAGTTCAAAGATAAGGTCTGACTGAGGTCTGGAAGGAGTTTGTCTGAGCCCAGGATATGGGGAGACAGATGAACACTGGTGATTTCTCCTGTTGCCTTTGAGTTCATTCTGCATGGTCTTGGTGCAGCGAGGGAGAGAACTCTGGAGCAGAAATCAGAACTGGGGTCCAGCTCTGGACCAGACTTTTGCTGACATTGGGACCTCAACCCTTGAATTCATTTCCTCATCTCTCATATAGGGTAACTATCTGCCACCTTATAGAACTGAGAATATCACATAAGCTAATCTACATAAATGCTCTTAAGACTCAAAAAATGTATCTGTATGTGTATAATGTGCATGCAAAGTTATTTCAGTGCAGAAACACTTATAATTCTCTTTTAATATTAAATGCTTAATACTTGGTAACTTGTTAAATACTGAATTTAATCATTTGCTAGTTAAATACTTAATACTTAAACATTTTAATTGTTAAGTCTGTATTTTAAATTTGGTACTATGCTGACTGTCTGCTTAGCCAGCTATATTGCATCCTTTTTAAACGGCCCAATTCTATCCTTTTGTTCTGAACATCTATGATTAAAAATAATAATCATTACTAATACATAATGCTATTTTATTCCTTAAGAGCTTAAAGAAAACGTCTAAAAAAGCTGGAATTGATAGGGTTGTAAAACTCATTGACAGCTGAAATAAAATTACCTGCCTATCAAGCAAAAAAGAAAAAAAAAACCTAAGTGACTTAGGTTACCTTGCATATTTAGATGGTGAGAGAGTGAAATCTGCAAAGAGTTATGAATACTTTCAATAGAAAAAAAATTAGAGGAAATTAAAAATTCTTTAAATGGGACCAGATGCAGTTTTTAAAAAGAACAAAGCAGTTGAAATCCTGTGTTAAGACTAAAGTTCTCTCCCAAAATAAGCCCTCCCAAGCTGTAAGGGTATGCTAATAATAATAATTTAATTTAATAATTAAATCCAAGCGACCCTTCTTGCCTTCCTTAGACAAAGTGGGAAACAAATTACAACTCATTTTCAGAAAAATCTTCACAAAATCCTCTGCCAGCAGTGGAGAGGGGAGGCTGGCAGCTAAAAGCTCCGAGTCCTTTCCTGGGAAGGGAGGCTGAGGGCCAGGCCCCGGCCACCCTCAGGGGGACAGGGACGCCGGTCAGTAAGCCCCGAGTCCCATCCTTGGGGACGAGGCCTGCGGCCAGGCCGAGGCCCCACCGGCGCGGGCTGGGAGGTGCAGCGGGTCTAGGCGGCGGCGGCGCGTGGTCCCGGCTCTGGGCCCGGCCGGGCTGCAGGGCCGCAGTGGGGCGGGAAGGGTCAACAGGGCGAATACTTTCTCGGGAATCCACCCGCCCGGGCCAACTTCGGCAGATCTCCTCCCCCTCCTCGCAGCCCACTTTCTCCTCCCGCCCCCGCAAGTCGGAGCCCGCTGCTGCAGCGGGCCAACCCCCAGGCGACCCCCAAGTTGGGGGAAGGCTCGGGCGGTCCCTAGGGCTGAGCTAGGGGACCCCCAGGGGGAGGGACGTCTGTGGGGAGGGGGGGGTCTCCGGGGGGAGGAGCCTCGGCGGGGAGGGGTCTCAAGGGGAGGAGAGGTCTCCGTTGGGGGGTTTCTGAGGGGGAAGGTATCAGCGGGGACGGGTCTCCGAGGGAGGGGGCCCCTGGGGACCAGGGAAGGCGGTCTCCAGAGGGAGGAGCCACGGTGGGGAGGGGTCTCCCGCCGCCGGGCCGGGGGCGGGGCCGGACGCGGTGGAGGTCGGCGGGGGTGTGTCCGAGGGGCCGGCGGGCAGCTGCAGGCTCGCGCTCCGCCGAGTCCCCGCGCGCGGTCGTCGTTTTCTCCCCGGAGTCACCCGAGCGGCGGCGGCGAGATGCGTGGCGGAGGCACTAAGCTGGCGCTCCTGGCCTCGCTGTTTTGGGTCTCCACGCAGGGCCAGCAGAGAGGTGAGCCCAGGTCGCGTCCCGGTTCCCCGGCAGGCGGGGCGGCTGCGGGACAAAGCCCCACGCCTGGCCGCGTCTCAGGTTGGTGCGCGCGTCCGCGTTCACCCCCGACAGGGGATCGGACGCGTGCGTTTCCCCCGCGGTCCCTGGTAAGGTCACCGGGTCGGGAGGGAGAGGGCTGGGGACGTACCGCGTCTTCTGCTTCTCCTTCCTCAGGCTCTAGGTCCCAGTGTCTGGCTTGGCGACCCCGAGCGCCGTTGGAGCGCAGCGCGGGTCCCGGTTCTTGGGGCTGAGGCGGGCGGGCGGGGAATGAATGGTAAAGGCGCCCGCCGAGTCGCGGTCTCTGTCAGGCGGAGGAAAGCGGGTCGTCTGCGGCCGGGAAAGGCCGGTCCCTGGGCCACCCGCGGCGGGTGGGCCAGCGAGGGCCGCGCGAGGAGGAGCGCGCCCTGAGCCAGCTGTCGGGGCGGGGGTGCTGGCTGGAGGGCTGCTTGCGGGGCTGAGTGCAGGCCCTTCTGTGTGCAGACCCCAAGTGGCCGAACTGGCCCTTCCCCGCGCATTGTAGACCGTGGTCACTCCGGGGTGAGGGAGCAGAGGGGACGAAGGGGTGACTTGGCATGCTGGCTGCACCGGCGGGCGCCCTGGCTCACGGGGCAGGGTTGGTGAAGAACAGACCCGAAGAACCCTCAAAGCTTCTGCCAGTGTCAGAGAGAAAGAGAAGCCCCCCCCGCAAACCCCCCACCTTTCTCTTTCTGAGGACAACTCCATGCCCAGATCTGCCCGGAGGTTAAGTCTTCCCGGCTCCGCTTCTCCTTGGCTAGGCGGTCACAGATATTCATTGCAAGTGTCTTAATGCATGCAATACGTGACCACGGGCATGCTCCCACAAATACACGTTTCGTTAAACACCGGGGAAAGTATAGGTCAAAAGTGGGCAGGCGGAATGCGAAATACCCCCGTGGGAAAGATGGGTGTTTGGGCATCGTGCAGACTCTGCAGCTTTGAGACCGTGCTATTCTTTGGAGCATTGACAGTGGAAGCACTGGACCGGAGCTGGCAACACAACTTTGAATGGCTGGGCGTCTGCCCTGCGCGGGGCCGGGGCGGGGATACTGGGAATTTACATAGTTATCCAGGAAAGAAAGGAGCCTGCCTGTGGGAGAGAAGGCTTGGACTCTGAGCTGAACGTGTTCTTCTCGGGTTGCTGACAGTGAAAAGCCTTGGTTCCCACAGGGTGAAGGGAGAGCAGCGGACTCAGCTTTATTGTTATAAGAAATTGAAAGTCCTAGACTGAGGAGATGCCCTGAATGTTTTTGGTGCCCCTCAGGGCTCAGCATTTGGCCTGGGCGGTTATGAATGGTGTTTGGAGAAAGTGGGACGGCGTGAGGCTTTCCTGCTTTAAGATGCAGCGGAAAACCACCCACAGCGGGGGACCTTTGAATCCTTCACACTGCCTTCCAGATCTGCAGTCCCCACCCCACCAACCATCACCCTTCCTAACTAGCATCTTTGAGGGAGTTTCGACTCTTTAAAATATAATTTTGTGCCCCCTGTATATAGTATGAATGACCAGTGAAATGGTACAATTTGGTCACAATATAATAATTAAATAATCTTGACCTGCATCAACAGTGAGTTAGCTACCTGGTGCTTATATTTTGGGGAACAATCATTGTCCTATAGCATTCAAATGTTTTAGGAATTCTTTATCATTTCACAGCCTCTGTGAGTTACTTCACATCTTACAATATGTGAGCCAATGGCTCAATTCCTTTGAGATTTGACCTGCTTAAAGTGAGCTTTCCTAAGTATGAAATGCCAGGTAGTATGTTTCTAACAATAATGTTGTGTAAAGTCCATAGCTGACAATTAGATGACAATTAGAATTATAGTTCCTTAACAGGGCAGCTCATCAACTTTTTTGTTTTAAACCGTTTTGTTTTTCTTAGGTAAAAATAGACAATTCCAAGTACAGAGGAAAAAAAATCTATGACTAGAGGAAACTTGCTTCGTTCTCATAAATGACGTAGCATTCAAATTTAGCATGTTTGTGCTCCACAACAAAGTGGGTGCCTGAATGGCTTTCAAAGGTGTGTTTTTCTTTTCTGTAGCTGTAGTCCCCAAGTAAGGGCCAATAAAAAAAAATACTCGTTTTAGCCGTTGGAAACAAGGCTATGTGTACTAAAAACATCACTGCCCACCTCCTACATATCCCAGACTTTGGCCCATTCCTTTTTTCTCTTCTGCTTTTCCAGACATTAAGTACAAAGCCTGCATCTGTAGTTAATATAGCAGGATGGAGAATTCAGATGCAACAAGGATATGAAATAAACACACGTGCTGTTCCGTAGTGTCTTGTGCCACTCCTGGGATCACACTGCTTGATAGGCCAGTATCATAAGAGGCTTATATGCCCACTTACTTTGGGGTGATCGCGTGAGACACTGTCCCATTTTAGAATGATATTTCATTCATAAACTTCAGTGAATTTTCATTATCCTCTACTGTAAGTTTTTATGGGGAAATGTCAAAATACACCTTTAAGCTTCGGGTGTTTTACTCTTTGGCTTCACCAGCTGTGGGAATTTGAGCATGTTACTTAACCTCTCTGTGCTTTAGTTTCACCATCTGTAAAAGGGAGTAATAATGGTACCTCCCTGGCGAGGCTGTTGATGAAAAGATGAAAGAATGCAAGAAAACTGCTTAGAGCAGTGCCTAATCCAGCGTCAACCCTCAGTAAGCATTATCTAAGCATTATTAGTACTATTCTGCGCAGAACTGTTGGGAGGCTCTCTTCCCAGCTATATTCTCTGGAATTTGGAGTCTGGGTTTGGAAGCAAGGAGTCTTGGGCTCAAATGTCAGACCTGTCACTTGGATGAGCCATGACATTGGTTAAGTTTCTCGGCATCTCTGGATGTCAGTCTTCTGGTTTGTGAAATGGAGAGGATTGATGTGATTCAATAACACAGAGGAGAATATGTGCCCAGGGTTGTGGGTGTCTGCGTCTTGGGCACGCAGTCCAGGATGGTGGTCTAACTGTCACGCCTGCCTTGCAGGCTCGCCATCTGTGACACGCCTCCGCTTTCAGTGCCCAGATTCACTTGGGTGTTAGGACTTGTTGATTCTACCTCCTGAAAACCTGCAGTCCGTCTCCCACTTTTTTGTCCCCACTGCTGACTAGGCTCAGGGATTGTTTGTCTTTCCCATGAAATATTGTGACGATTCTCCCACTGGGCCTCCACCCCCTCCACTGTCCTCAGCCCCTGCCACCACCATGATTCTTCTAGAAACACCACCCTGTGGGTTTGGACTAACGCCCCCCAAACCCCTCACTCCATACCACGCACACACAAAATGACACAGGAGACCATCACACTGGGCTCCACGGGGGAGTCCGGGACCCAGCTGGCCGCTACTTGGTCTAGCCCCCTGCCCCGGGCTTCCTGAGGACAGGGACTGTTTCATTCTTCTCTGGGTGTCCATGGCTCTGCAGTATTCCTGGCGGTTAATAGCCACTCATGTTGGTTGATCCACATTGAAATGAACATCTTTATTTGATGAATCAAGTCGTTTTAAAAAATAGTTTTGAATACGTAATCCATGCGCATAGTACCAAGTTCAAAAGATATCAAAGGGTATATAGAGAAAGGTTAAATCACCTTATTTTGACACAAATACTACATTTAGTTCCTTGAGTATCCTTCCTTAGATGTTTCTTCAAATAAGTCTTAAAAGCAAGCTGCTTCATAAAAACCTACTTCCTCCCTAATAGTATGAAGGAGGCACCAGTTATTTCCTGACAAAACAGGAAGCACCCTTCCCCTCTCCCCTGCCCTCCCTCCACACTACTTCTTCAGTGACCCTGCTGCAGGATGTTAAATGCACCACTTAATGAATCTATACGCTTATAAACTTTTCATCTTCCAACTTGTCGCCTTCAACAGACAGGTATTAGAGCCGTGTTTCCTAGATCTTTGGGAATTTAAAAATTAGATCGTTGATTGATTCCGTGACACTGCACTCCTTCTGAAAGTATTGTTTACCGTAGCATTGATAAGCTATTCCTGAAGCCGTAAATGGTTTTTAAAAATACATTTTAGATGATGTATGGTGTAGAGAGGTTAAGTTTGAGAATAATTCTATTAGCAGTTAAAGACAGTGTGTTATTTATCTTACCAAAAAGTGTGATTTATTATTGGAACGCCTGTGTCAGATGCAGAAAAACTTAACTTTTAAAAATAACATCTGATGGATAAAGTTAAGCCTGCACCTTGAAAACACAAGTTAAGTGGAGATAATCACTAAGAACTCTTGCTTTGAGACCTTAGTCGATGTTGTTAGTGATAGTCCCCTGAAATGTTTAGATGAACAAGTCAAACTCCAGTCTCCTAAGAAGAATGTATGCAATTTATTTACATGCTCGCAAATAATTCTTGTACTGGTTTTATTTCTAAAATGCTAATATGTGCCCATGGACAACTGAGTAGATAAATGCATTTCAAAGTTAATGAGAAGAAGGAAAACTCCCTTATCGGAGTAATTTAGTTAAGGTCGTGAACCTGGGCTCTGTTGGAACCTGTCTGCCAGGGGCTCTGTCAGCATAAACCACCACGCTGTACTGGGCTCACTGCATCGTCATGTCCTTGATATGGAGGGTGACAGTCAGTGCCCAGAGTAACCAGTTCACAGCACAGACTCTTCCCACTCGAGTCTTTGTTTTCTCAATGCCGGATCCAGAGAGCTCTCCTTGGGGTAACTTGTTCCCAGTGATTTGGGGTCTTGCTCAGGGGCAGAAGACAGACAAAGGAGGCAGTGAGATTCCTAATTAGCCTGCTGGCTGAAATTCCTGCCTAGGTAAGCATTTACCTCCGAGGTTAATCCCCAAACGGGGGCATGGAAACACAGAAGACCCTGACTTCAGCCTGTGTGTGCATTGTTTTCCTTTTTTGATTCGACCATTGGAAGTTTAAATCGCGACATTCCTGAGCTTATCTTTGAAGCCTGATCTGCTGGCCCCCAGGCAGTGGGACTGTCTTGTGCAGAGAACCTCCTGTATCGCTGGTGGGAATGTCAGATGGAGACCAGCTAGCATTTATGGAAAGTGCCATCTTTTCCCATTCCCTAAAGTATTTCCTGCAGTTTGTTCCTTCGCCCCACAGTTTCCTGCCAGAACCTCAGGAAATTCTCCACGACAATAAAAAAGATGTTTAAGTTTAACAGATCAGGGGAGGATTTAGCTCAGTGGTAGAGTACGTTCTTAGCATGCCGGGGGTCCTGGGTTCAATCCCCAGTACCGCCATTAAAAGTAAGTAAATAAATAAACCTAATTACCTCTCCCCCCCACCAAAAAATATTAAGTTTAGCAGGTCATTTTTAAAAGAGGACATTTAGAAAGCGAAAAATCTCACACCACGATGCTGACTATTGTATACTTCACATTTAAATGTCTTCCAACCTTTGGGTAATGACAGAGTTTTATTCCTAAAAAGGGCTTTTCTTGTTATCTCTGGCCCAGCACACGAATTCTTTCCTGCTCCAATGGCTCCTTTCCCTTTTCTCCCAGTCCGTGGCATTCTTTTGGTCTCCTTGGTTTCATGTTCCTTTTCTTTCTTTTCTTTTTTTGTCTTCCCCTTCTCCAAATCATCCCTCGGAACTTCTGTTTCATTTTTTAAAAAGGTCCCTGATTTTTTTTTAAATCTTTGTTCCTCTTTATTCCACTGCAGATGATCACCAGCTGTCTAAGTGACTGTCACCGGCCACTTTTCAGAAGCCTCTGATGGCAGCATCCTGTCACTTAATCTGGTCCCACACCACAGTTACTCTGGTGCTGCTTAAGCTCTGTCTTCACGCTGTGCTCCTTGGCTTTACCCGTTTGCCACGGGTCTCCATACTCCCTCCAGACTCACAAAGTCAGATTCTGACTTTGAGCAGCAGGACTTGTTCACATGACTCCCTCACCCGTCTTGCATCCTCATTCCCTACCTAAAGCCTCACCCACCCCAGGACACACTTGTTACTGTGGCCTCTATCAACCATCCTGTTTCTGAACTTCTGTCGTGTTCCATGATCAGTCGAGTCCCCACCCAGCCAGAGCTGCCACCTGGTCCTCTTGTGGTTCCTGTAATCTGGCAGGGTGGCTCATGTGCAGAGTTCACCTGTGGCACCTGACTTACTCTGGTCCACCCTGTCGCTTGGGCTTTCCTGCTGCTTGCTACCATGGCAACCTGTCTATACCTCTGACTAGCCCATCATTTTGTTAGGATTTGTTACCTTGCCTGACTCCCCTTGAGGACAGAGATTTTTGTTCTTATTTCTAGTAACCAGCCCAACATCTGGCATTTTGTGTTGATTCTGTGCATATTGTTGGATGAATGAATGAAAGTCCCAGTGCAGACAAGCGACAGAGGCTCTGAGGGAATCCAGTGGGTAGTAATGAGAGGTCCAGACAGACCGGTGGACAGGATTCAAGTAGTCACTAGTGAGAAGGCAGTGCGATGACGTCCTGGGGAGTGGTGGGCTGGGGTAGACAGGTACGAGCTCAGGAAGGCTGGGGACCCTAGCAGGTCCCCCAGGTAGGGTGCAGACATGGGGGACAAAGAAGAGTCCATCCAGGTAACCAGGTTGGGCAGAGGGTGGACAAGCAGTTTTGGGGACGAGGCCTTAGCTCTCATTCTAAACCAAAACACATGACCGGGGACAACCTAGTGGCAGAAACCTGAAGTTCAGATACTTTCCGTGCCCCCAGACAGGATCCAAATATGGAGAAAGAGGAGTCACGAAACCTGGTAATCAGCAGGGGCTGAAAGCTTGAAGGGATTCTTTGCCTGTTGGTTTTTCTATCTATCAGTTCAGTACAAAGAAAAAAAAAGGATTATGTTCTCATAGTTGAAATGATACTGACTGATAATGGATAAGACTTAAAACCTAGGTTATATTTAACAAAATCTCATTTCTAGATTTGGAGCCACTGACTTCTAGGTATCTCAGGCCAGCAACTTATTAGCTCACATCTTCAACAAGCATTGTTGAAGGATGTCCTGCACACTGGTGACCAGTGGTCCTGAGCCCCCGGAGCTGTAATCAAGCAGGCATGAGAAGTGCCCCAGGAGCCCTACCATGTGTGCCCATCAGTTCAGTTTCTGAGTGCCTCCACCAGCAATGTCGCGCCACGGAGATGCTGTAAAATAGTGTCCCTATAGACAGAAAGAAAGTCTGATGAAACACCGCGTGTCTCCTGCATTTGGTTTCCTTTTGGTTTAAAGACTGTGATGTCAGAATACCCTGCTGGGCCTTGCCTTCAGTCTTGTTGGCATTTGTTAACTATCTCTTGTAGTTACATTTTTATATAAAGCAGAGTTTTTGTTTGAAGGACTCCACCTGCCTGCCTTCGGAGGACTTGGTTTAGGTGGGAGGGCAGCTGTTCCCCTCCAGGCATTTTGGGCTAAGCCGGCCTGGTCTTCTCAGGAATGGAACAAAGGCATACAGAATTTATGTCACAGATGGATTTTTGTTTGATAAAAATCACTTATTACTGAATGAAAGAATGGCCTATTCTCTTTAGAAATATGACCATAACGTCTTGCATGCCTTTAGTAGTTTCCAACTTTGTTGGTCTCATTTTAATTATTATAATGGACTAAGTTAAGATGGACTCTGTTTTCTGTGATCAAATGTTCCCTGAAAATTTGTGCATAAGACAGTTTTCTGCAAATGAAAAAATTTCAAATTCAATATTAAAATAATGCCGAAGTAGTATGGAGGGATCTGCTAGTTTATATTTCTGGACTCTCTTTTCTTCCACTGATCCTTGTGTCTGTCGCTGCGCTAACACCTCACTGCCTGGATTCCTTCAGCGTTGTAATAAGCTTTGAAATAGGCCGTTCCACATCGTTCACGTTTTCTAAATTGCTTTGACCGTTCTAGGTCCTTTGCATTTCCATTAGTATCAGCTTACCAATTTCTACCAAAAAACCAGCCAGGATTTTGATAGGAATTAGATTGAATCTGCAGATCAATTGAGGGGAAGTGCTGTCTAACAATATTGAGTCTCTGTGTTTATGAATAAGAAATATATCTTCATTCATTTAGATACTATTTAATTTCAGCCAGAAATGTTTTATAATTTTCAGTGTATTGCTCTTGAATTTCTTTTGTTAAATTTTTTCTGAGGTATTTTTTTTTAATTGAAATATAGTCAGTTTACAATGTGTCAGTTTCTGGTGTACAGCATTATGTTTCAGTCATACATATACATATATTCGATTCCTTTTCATATTCTTTTTTCATTGTAGGCTACCACAAGATATTGACTATAGTTCTCTGTGCTATACAGAAGAAACTTGTTGTTTATCTGTTTTATATATAGCAGTTAGTATCTGCAAATCTCGAACTCCCAGTTTATTCCTTCCTACCCTTTTTACCCCCTGGTATCCATATGTGTGTTTTCTATGTCTGTGAGTCTGTTTCTGTTTTGTAGATAAGTTCATTAGTGTTTTCTTTTTTCTTTTTATAGATTTCACAAATGAGTGATATCATATGGTATTTTTCTTTCTCTTTCTGGCTTACTTAGAATGACAATCTCCAGGTACATCCAGGTTACTGCAAATGGCATTATTTTAGTCTTTTTTAAGGCTGAGTAGTATTCTATTTTATAAATATACTACAGCTTCTTTTTAAGTATTTTATTCTTTTTTTGGAAAAAAAAAAAAAAAAGCCTGGGATGGAAAGCTGATCTCATTCTTACTTGATGCCCATGGGTCCAGGATGCCCCTGTCAGGTGTTCGGCTGGTCCAGCTGTCTGTAGCCTGCCCCTGCTAGGATGCCACCCTTGGCCAGTCGAGCTGTGGGCTTTTCCTACTTCCACATTTGTTTTCTACTGAGTTACAACTTTGTTGACATCACTGGGAGTGTGTTCCACTCTCCACTCCAAATCCAGTCAGCCGTTGTCCGCCTTTTTTTCCCCCAGGCTCACCTTGCCTTGGCGAGCAAGGGTGAGTGTGGAGCAGACCCAGGCAGAAAGCTGCTCTCTCTTCTACAGTCTGACCTCAAACCCTAGCGGCCTTTCATGAAGAAGAGCTCCCCAACTGGTTGTTTGTTGGTTGATTTTCAGAGTCCCGAAATCATTGTTTTTGAAAATTTTGTTCCGTTGTCATAGCTGTTTCTTTCGGAGGAGGATTTGTCAATCTCTTTACTTGCTGTGGCCAGAAGTGCCCTCTAAAATATTTTCACTTACATCGATATCTTGACTACCATGCAGCTCGCTAATGAGATTCTATTTCTGTTGTTCATCATGCCATTAACAATCTACTAATTTTACTAAAAGCCCATTTCTGATATTTTCCTTGATAATTTGCAAAGGGAGAGAGACAGATAACAGAACACTGTTGTGGGTGCCTCCAGCCTGGACAGGCTTCCTGATTGGAGAACCAGCTGACACCCCTCAGAAGGCACGTCATCACCGATTTTAATCCCAGCCGCATGTGGGTAGTTTAACCTCAGTAACACACACACGTGCACACACACGATACCACACGAAGCCACAGTCTTTACATTGAAGTTTCTTAAAGCTAACTGCAGATATTGTGCTAGTTACCATTTATGTTTAATGGATGCTCATCTTGGGTCAAGCCTGAGTTTAGATCCTCACTTTGCACACTTGTCATCACACTCCAGCGGAGGACGACTCTCTGGGAATTACAACCCTCAGGAGGGAACAATCACCCTGCTCACAGAAGTGCTGGATTGGCAGGTGGGGACCCCAGTCTCAGAGGATGAAAGAAGGGCAGACATCCTTCTGTAAACAGGTTAGGATCCTAAACTTGTCAACTTCCCCAGGGTGGACGCCGGAGGACTGGAGAATCAGGCGGGGTGAAGGGGAGGCCTGTGCCGAGGTGCTGGCCCGAGGGGGAGGGGCAAGGAGGGGAAGCACAGCTTAGAACTAAAACTGAGAAAACACACTGTCCACAGTCCATCGGTAAAGATTTGCACTTTGCTCAAAGTGGGAAACCTGTATGTGAATCCAACTAGGGTGTGCAGTAAGGACAGGCCGTTTGGTTTTTATGGGTTTGTTTTAAAAGAAAATGTATTAAAGAAGCTGTACGTAAATGTGGCATGTTTGAGAGTCACCTCTTTGTGTGGCCCAGGCTAGGTTCTGATTTCTTCATTACTGATGTATGGAAATAGACTAAATTTTCCCTGACTGTATTATCATCATGAAAATACAGGGAAGAATTTAGAAAACGAAAGAAAAATAGTATTAGAAATCTTATTTGAATAAGACGAGGTGGAGGGAGGACCTCAAGGCACCGCTGTGGTGATGCTGCCCCTCCGGCCCTCCTCTCCCGCTGTGCAAAGCCCTCCCCAGGCCTCTGAGGAAAGGCAGCGGGTCGGGATACCAGCACTGCTGGGGCTGAACGGGCTGGAAGGGCTGGTTCTCTGTCAGCACCAGGCAGCGCTAAGAAAATAGCCTCCTTTCAGTGTTAGCGCCATCGAAGCGTTCTACTGCCTCTTTGACAGCATCCTTGTCAGCGTGGGTGAGGCAGCCTGGAGGCAGCATCACGCGGGGGAAACGGGCTGAGGAAGCAACCTGCCAGTTCACTTTAACAGGTTTCCTGGTTGATGCATGGTAACCTCCTTCCTACGTTGTGTCTTTAATTTTGGAGGCCTTGATGCTTTTTCCCTCTTGACAGTGAGTTAATCCATTTGCTTTAACTGAAGCCCTGCGTTCTCTCTAAGAATAGTTGCCAAAGGTCTCCAAGACGTGACTGCAGGATGAGGAGTCTGGAGTTCTGGTTAAATAGTGACAGAAAACTCTGGGGGAGGTGTGATCTTACTAATCAGTCTGATGAACTTTGTGCCGGGGCTCCACTGCTTTGGCGGCTCCCAGAGTGTTAGACCTGGAAAAAACCCAAGAGATCATTTAATTTTTTTTTAAATTCTTATTTTTTATTGACGTGTAGTCAATGTACAATGCTAGTTTCAGGTGTACAGCAAAGTGATTGAGTTATACATATACATCCATATATGTATATATTTTTTCAGTTTCTTTTCCATTACGGCTTATTACGAGAAATTGAATTTTTGACCTCAAAGCAGCTGCCCCAGGGAGATATTTAAGCATGAAGGAGCTCAGCCCCAGCCCAGCCCTGTAGAATCAGAACCTGTACTTGTAACAAGATCTCTAGGTGATTTGATAGAAGCCTGAGAAGCCCTGCTGGAATTCCCACTCTCTCTTTGCCCAGTTGAGTGCTGGCTGACTTTGGAATATCTCGTGCATAGTTAAATTATAATGATCGAATTTGTGGATGCAAACGGTCATCTTCCGTCTTTATCGGTAAGGCATTATTAATTCAGCCCTAGATCACATTAACTTTTCTGGCAGCGCTGTTTCATGTGGTGTGTACCTCTCACAAGGAACTAGAGCATCTTTTCCACCTTCGCCCAGATTATGCTGTGGCTGCAGGTGGCTTGGGGCCGCATGGGAAGGTTCTGCACCTATCCCTATAAAACTTACCCTGGTTTTATTTTGGCCGCTGTTGAGATTCCATTACTTCCACAACCCAGTGATTTCACTTCCCCCACATGTGATGCCTTGTCAAGTCATTATCTACAGGGGAATTAATAATAGTGAACAAGGAAGTGCCAGGTGCATGGGGTGGGAAGCCCAAGTCTCTGTCCTCAACTCAGCATACTTTGTGTTGTTTCATAAGGACAGCAGACTGTTGTGACAGAGGGAAAACTAGGCGTCTGCAGTCTGATGGAGGCCAAAAGAGGAGAGGTTTAAGGAAGAGAAAGGTCATTGTTTACAAAAGCTACCATGAGGTCAAGTCAGCTGAAGCTGCTTGTTGGATTTGGCAACATGGAGGTTGTGAGACCTTGAGAAGGGCATGTTCAGTGACTCAGAGGAGGAGGATGCCAGCTGGAGTTCCGTGAAGGCCAGTGTGAGGCAAGGAACTGGGGACAGTGACCGAAATTCTTATATACATCCTTGATTTACTAACAGCTTTTGAAAAAAGTAGAAAAACTATCACATCCAATGTACGCATCTGTATAAAGAAGCCGCCCAGTCTTAGGAAAAAGACAATGGCACCAGGGACTCAGAAAATACAGTGTTATCCATCCCATTGACAGTGGTACCAAGATAGCTCAACCCTGTGGACTTGTGATCGGAGCACTTGCTCTAGTTGTCAGATACATTTGTCTAGTGTTGGCCTGTGGGGTGGAGGGGATGGCAGCTGCTTGCCTTGTTTGTCAGCTGTCCCTCTAGCTATGATCTGGAATAAAAGGAGCTGCAGTCGGGTGGATCCAGCCCCCTCACGGTCATTGTTCTAGTTAGAGGTGGTGACGCATTGCATGTCTCGAACACTGAATGATTTGATCAGAGGTACGTGGGCTTCTGAGGACAGCTCTCAACTGAAGTTTTCACTGGGCACATCCAGAACCAGTTACAGAAGTTTAAGAGCTAGTGTAGAATGAAAATGCGGGGCCCCTTGTTTAAATTATGAAAAATTTCAGGACGGTTTCAACAGAGCTTTAAACCAAGGGTGACAGCACGGGTCACACACTCATGAAGCGGCCCTGGGCACGGTCCTAAGCAGGACGCCGGAGCTTTCAAGGATAAGCAGTTGACATCTGTATAATAGAGCCCAGAAGTGGCAAGAGAAGGGGGAAGAAGAAACTAAGACCTTGAAGGATTGTAGGAAAGTTGATGGTTTTTGGAAGTGTTCGGCTGGTTAGAAAATGTTGAATTAATTGATGTGTTTAGAGATTTAAACCAATGATACAAACATTGCAAACATGGTAAATGATACAAACAAAATACAATATAACTGTTTTCTCGTTCAACAGGGCTGTCAGTGTTCAACTTAAAGGCTGCGCGTACGTTCTGATTTCCCTTTGAGCTGTGTTCACTCCTCTAAGAGCTTGGAAGGAGGGGCAGTGCGTTTCCAGAGCAACGGGTGTGATATGAGATTTAAAATATTTATGAGTGTTGGGGTGCTTTTGTGCCTTGCCTGTGCGCAATAGTGATTTCGATCAGGTAGAACTTCTTCATTGTTGCCCTTTAATTTAAATTTTGTGGCAACAAAAGAGAAAAACTTCTTCATGATGAATGAATTGTAGCTGTTGTCCCTGCAGCTAAGCGTGCTGTTTAGTGCCATCGGATGTGAGCAATGAGGGGGCTTTGTGGGAGGGGGAGGCTGTCCTGATAAGGTGCTGTTTTCTACAGACAGTGTTGCTTGTTTATCTTACAGTGAAATCCTCTGTCTGTGTCAAGGACACCCGGAGCCCATTGCTATGGAAATGGAACTCTGGCAAAATCCTTCCAAGGCCTTTTGCCGTCTCTGGGTTTTTTAAGATAACCTTCTCTTCATCTTCCCACGTGAGAAAAAAAGTCAAGGGTGTTAAATGCCAAGCCCCCAGGAGCTGGGGTTTGGCTTCTCCCACAGGTTTGTGTGGGGTCTTTCTCTCCTCCCCAACTTTTAAAAATTTTTTTAAAAAATTGAAGTGTAGGTGATTACAATAGTTTCAGGTATAAAGCAAAGGGATTCAGTTATACATAGACATACATATATGTATGTGTATATATATGTATGAAATATGTACATATATTTTAAGTTCTTTTCCATTTCAGCTCACTATAGGAAATTGAATATAGTTCCCTGTGCTATACAATAAGTCCTTGTTGTTTATCTGTTTTATATATAGTAGTGTGTATCTATTAATCCCAAACTCCTAAACTAGCCCTCCCTACCCTCTCCTTCCCCCTGGCAAACACAGTTTGTTTTCTATGTCTGTGGGTCTATTTCTGGTTTGTAAATAAAATGTGTTTTGTTTTTTTTTTTTAGATTCCACATATAAGCAGCATCATATGATATTTGTCTTTCTCTGTCCAGCTTACTTCACTTGATAATCTGTAGGTCCATCCATGTTGCTGCAAATGGCATTATTTCATTCCTTTTTATGGCTGAGTAATATTCCATTATATATTTTATATATATAATGCTGGATTGCTGGATCATATTTTTCTACTGTGCTGAAAAGGGTCTTGGAATCTCTCCTCAAAAAACTAAAAATAGACTTACCATATGATCCAGAAATCCCACTCCTGGGCATGTATCAAGAGAAAACTCTAATTTAAAAAGATACATGCACTCCAATGTTCATAGCAGCACTGTTTACATAAGCCAAGACATGGAAGCAACCTAACTGTCCATCGACAGATGACTGGATAAATAAGTTGTAGTGTATATATACAATGGAATACTACTCAGCCATAAAAAGAAATGAAACAATGCCATTTGCAGCAACACAGATGGACCTAGAGATGATCATACTAAGTGACGTAAGTCAGACAGAGAAAGATAAATACCATATATCACTTATATGTGGAATCTAAAAAAATGACACAAATGAACTTGTTTACAAACCAGAAACAGACTCACAGATGTAGGAGACAAACTTATGGGTACCAAAGGGGAAAGGTTGCAGGGAGGGCTAAATTAAGTAGCAGATACAAACTACTATATATAAAGTAGATAAATAACAAGGTCCTACTATATAACACAGGGAACTATATTCAATAGCTTATAATAAACCTATAGTGAAAAAGAATATATATGTATTACGTATAACTGAACACGTTGCTGTATACTGTAAACTAACACAACATTGTAAATACATTTTCTCAAGTTAGAAACTTAATTCCCTTTTTTTCAGATTTCTCCCTGGATCGAATCAGTTGCTTTGACTACTTTTCCAAACAAAACACCCCCTGACACCAGAAGCCACTTTCCCTTTTCAGTCACGTGAAATATCCGTAATCCTTTATTTCACACTGGGATAAAAAAAAAATGATCTGAATGTATTTTCCCAGATTCTTTCACTTAGAATTGCAAATCATTTTCTTTTCAGACTATCACAGTGACTCTGATTATGGATTAGGCAAATAGAACATTTTATAGAACTCAGAAATGCTTTTTTTCCAAAAAAGAAAAAAAAAAACCCCGTTAGAAAAAACTCACGCTTCTCTGACACACAAAATGGATGAAGGCCACGAGCCCTTGGTCCCAAATCATTTGAGAAATATGAATTAAAAAGTTGTTACAATGGGGGCTAGTCAGCATTTTAGATCTCCTATTTTTAACATAGTGAAAATATTTTTTGTTGGGAAAAAAACCCAGAAACCTTTAAAAATGAATTCTTCAACCACCTGGAAGCCTCTCAGCTGAAAACAGTAGTAACTATAGGTAGTAACATCATCTGTCCTTAGCTTCGTGGCAATTTGTCTGCTAATATTAATAAGGGATCTTCCAGGAGTTTATTAAAATGGTCCTGAAATGCACTTAAGATGGCCAAGTGGACCCAGACTGTGAAGAAAGGGGAAAAAAAAAACACATACTACTGGTAAGTGAGAAGGAATTTATTTCATGCTCGATGGAGTTTGGCATTGTGAAGTCTTTAGCTACTGGTGAAAGATAGGGATGGAAAAATGATTCCATTGTGTGTCCTGAATGGGGGCAAAAGTACGGATCCCAGGAACACTAACTAAAGTGAATAATGTCTCTCAGCAAAAACGTATAGTCGTCTAATACGTAAAGTGCACGGCGGAGTGATGGGTGCCTCCCGCTACAGTCTTCATCCTGACTTTGATTTTTGCTCTTGGGAGCTTCTTGATCCCAATGCCCCTTTTTCACCCTTTGAGTTCCTCCTTCTCCTGAGACTTGCAGCCCACATTAGTTTCCTCTCATTATAGTATTTCAGCCGTCTTTGAAATGATTCAGCAACCTGAGGAGCTTTTAAAAATCGTTTTGAAGCTTGCTGCCTTCAGTACGCATTTCCATCTTGCTTGCATCTTCCAGCAGGTGTTCTCATGTCCAATGAGGAATTATAACTATCCCAAAGCTATCAAGGGAGAGCAAATGTAATAGGTAAGGAATACTTTTTCGTGAACAGCTTTTTGTCCCCCCAAATATGAGCTTATCTAAGAGAAGAAGGATTTTTAGTGAAAGGTAAGGATATATTTTGAAATTAATGAGTTAAAGGTGTTTCTATACAACCATTAATGAAGGAATTTATCTTTCTTTTTATTAAAAATGTCTTTTAAAACAAACCTGTGTTTACCGAGGGGAAAGAAGGAGAGATAAATTGGGAGTTAGGGATTTGCGGATACTAACTACTACATATAAAATAGATAAACAACAGGGTCCTACTGTACAGCACAGGGAACTGTATTCAATACCTGGTAATAGCCTATAAAGAAAAAGAATATGAAAAAGAATATACATATATACACAAAATATACACATTTATATATACATATTTTTGCATATATAATAATGTCTTTAGAATACCAGCAAAATCAGGAAGTACAGAAGTTCTTTAAAACCCATCTAGTGTAAGAACTGCCTGTGCTGATTTCTGCAATTGAGATACTATCGTTATGTTGATGTTCACAAGGTTTGAACTACTTTTTTCTCTGTGACTCAGAGCGGAGGCTCCTGAGTGCAGAGGCAGATCCCCCCCTGCCCCCCCGCCCCCTCGACCCCCCACTTCCCCCATAACTCAAGTCCCTTGCAGGTTGGGGTAGGGGGAGCCCTGGGCAGGAAGTGGGCAGTTCTCTTGATGCCCAGCAACTGGAGGGAGAGAAAAAAGAGACGGTGGGAACATTTTTAAGTTAACTGGTAAAGTATTTGTTGATAGAGAAACGCATTGTTAAATTAGTTCCTGTGACCTCTTTTCTTCTCCTCGCTTGGCTAGTCTGCGAGGAGGCAAGGGGTCAAGTTGATTGTACTGCAAATCTAAATGCATGTACATGGTACAGAGCCAGGAAAACGCCATTTCAGCTATCTGGATATCACACCACGGTTTAAAACCACATCGGGTTTTAAATTATTAGCTCATAAGATACATTAGAACCAGGTTGCTAGAATATTATGGTCATAAAGGAGGGAGGAATTTAATATTTACCCCAGTACCAAACAGAATGAATATCAGGTCCTCCGCCTCGAGAACTGCACATCACTTTAGGAACTAGATCATGACATAAAGTGTAAGTGTCTAACTTCTGGTTGATAAAAAGAGTAATTTGGGGGGTGGCAAACTTAAAGATGCATCGGTTTCTTCATAAAACCTCTTAAATTAAAGCAGAAATCTCTTTAAAAGAATATCATAAAAATGACCAACTTTAGGTTAAAAATGAAGAATGGGTAATATGTTAAACCCAGTACATAATGTATGTCTGTGTCATGCTTTAAAATTAGGAGTAATGCTCTAAGAATACGATGCTCAATAACTGGTTTCTACTCAGAGGCTGAGGGTGTATTGATTTGAATAGAGTCATTCTCCCAGGATAGAACCACTAATAGGTAGCTGGTGTATGTGGAAAGTCTTTGGAAGACTACCTAATAAGTTATTTTTTTTAACAGATGCTTGGTGAGTTTTTTTTAAGTGCAGCAACTCTTACAAAAATAACAACTTTACCTTATAACATAAAGTATTAAAATATATTTAATAGAAGAGATAGAAAAATAGAATTGGATAGATATTTTAATAGAAAAATATAATTAAAGTATGCATAATGAAAATATTAAGTAGTACCTAAAATATAAAAATTAAAGTCATGAATTCCTTCTAGATGACTAAAATTATATTGTGCTTTTTCACCTTTCACTGGAAAAGAAATATTTCAGAAATAATACTGATGCTATATTCTTTACGAAGAAAAGTTTATCTT
The DNA here is from genome assembly GCF_048773025.1 of Camelus bactrianus. Lineage (NCBI taxonomy): Eukaryota > Metazoa > Chordata > Mammalia > Artiodactyla > Camelidae > Camelus > Camelus bactrianus. The sequence continues at coordinate 3,413,389 of NC_133562.1, forward strand.
CTGTGATCTTTGAATCAAGTTCTGGCGAATTGGAGGAGCCGTGCTTGGCTGAGACCCCCTCCTCTGAATACTCTCTCATTTCACAGTGTCGATTCATGCAGAATGCCCCTTTTACATCATGTACACCATCCTTTCCAGAACTTTGTAGAATCTTCAATGCTATTATCCTCTTTTACCAAGATAAAGTCAACTCTGTAAAGAACCTAATGGGGCTGTTTTTCTCACAGTCATCCAAAGGTGGTTTTCTGAACAGTTTGGACCAGCTGCTTAAAGATAAAAATCACTGGAGACAAAGAGACTATAGAAAAGCAGAGATTAATACTGAGTTGAAGAAACTTTTGAAAACTGGATCTTTGTGTTGTAAAGTTTTGCTCAGCAAAGAAAACAGGCAGTAAAGGAAGTGAAGAGAGGAAAGTCCTAGAAAAGATGCAGTAAGTGCGAACGGAGGCACCTGGGCGCAGGACGGGGTCCTAAGTGAAATGTGCTTGTGTTTTGCTGGCGAATATGTGCTTTGGATCATTTGAAACTTGTCTTAAAAATCTTTTCCCAACGTGAAATTTTCAATCAGAAATGTGAAAAAGAACTGTACAGTGAACATCTGTGCTCTCACCTAGATCCTGCAGTGAGCAAATCCTCTTCTGTCTTCCTCACCTGTCCCGTCTCTGCCCATCAATACAGCTTGTTTCTCATGTATTTCAAAATGAGTTTAAGACCTAAGTACACCTCACTCCTAAACTGTTCAGCATTTACATCAGTATTTTTATAAACTCTCTTTTTTTAATTTTTGAGGTATAATCAACATACAGTGGAATACACAAATCTACCCCAACCTTATGCATTTTGTGATTTTTCACACCTGTGCAATCCAAACCTTTATCAGGATATAGAATGTAGTCCAACCCCAACAAGTTCCCTCAGATCTTTTCACAGTCAGCCCCCACCTTCTGCAACCACTGTTCAGAGTTTCTCCCATAGGTGAGTTTTGCTTCTCCTAGAATTTCATGTAAATGAAACTGCCTTATATATTGCTTTTCTGTAGGGCTTCCTTCACTCCACAGATAGACTTAGCATCTCTTTCTTTTTCTTTTTTCAAATTGAAGTATAGTTGATTTACAGTGTTTCAGCTGTACAGCAAACTGATTCAGTTACATACATATATGTGTGTATATATGTATAATATATATTCTTTTTTAGATTCTTTTCTATTATAGGTTATTACAAGATATTGAATATAGTCCCCTGTGCCATACAAAAGAAACTTCTTGTTTCCCTTTTGTATGTAATAGTGTGTATCTGATAATCCCAAACTCCTAATTTATCCCTCCCCACCTTTCCCTTTGGTAACCGTAAGTTTGTCATCTCTTTCTGGTCCACCTGTGAAGTGAGCTGAAGTAATCTGACCTTTTGATTTCAAGTGGCTGAGCTGATCTGGTGACTTTTGACTTTCAGGCCTGTTTCCTGCCATTCTCAACCTTGCCAGCAATGCTCACATCAGCACCAATGCGACCTGCGGGGAGAAGGGGCCGGAGACATTCTGCAAGCTGGTGGAGCACGTGCCCGGGCGGGCTATGCGCAATGCCCAGTGCCGAGTCTGCGACAGCCACAGCGCCAACCCCAAAGGCAAGTGGCACCCCACCCCCAATTCTGCAGCACCCGTGGGAATGTACAACTTTGGAAATAATTCCTGGAGACTTTGGTTAGGAAGCCAGGAACACGTGTGTTCTCCACCGCAGTTCATTCCCACTACAGTTACAGTTTCAAAGTTAAAAAACTCAAGCTGGAAGCTGAAAGGAGTGCATGTTTTTGTTTTCTTTCAACAGAACGTCATCCAATATCGAACGCCATCGATGGCACCAATAACTGGTGGCAAAGTCCCAGTATTCAGAATGGGAGAGAATACCACTGGGTCACCATCACGCTGGACTTGAGACAGGTGGGTCAGGCTGGGACCGTTGAGGAAGGTCTGTGGGTTGCTGAGTTGTAGTCTGATGAGCTTTGGGAAAGTCTGCTTGTTTCTTAACACGTGTACATTCTGGTCTCACTGCTTTTCCACCGGTAGAAGCTGTCCAGGGTATCACTTCTCGTCACGTTCATCATGCCCAGGTGTCGCTGGGAAGATGAGTGGCATTGTTTCCGTGTGGTCTGATGTTCCTAGAAGCTGTGTTGGATCACCCGTCAGATGGATGGTCGGATGGTTTCATTATGGTTCTGTTTACACGTTCCTTTATGCCCTCTCTTTCCTATGAACCAAATTCAGCTCTAAAGACTTGATTAAATTCCAGTTAAACATTTTTGGCCAGAGCACACCGTTGGTGATCCCAGCTACTTCTCTTGCACCCAGAGCTGGTTGTCCCATGTGGAGTGAGGCTGTACTTGAATCCTGCATAGATATTGACCACAGGCTGTCTCCCTTTCCTCCCACATCTCATCCGTTTCCGGGGTCTCACTGACACTTGGATCTGCAGTGTGGTTACACCTTCTGATGACTTCTTTCTGTCATCAGAGCTTGTGCATTTCCCTGTCGGGCCAGCCACTCAGCAGCTGCTGGTTGATTTCTAGATGATCTACCCTATGAGAGCAGGGACCGCGGCTGACTGCTTCCTCCTCCCTTTCATTTCCCTGTTGATGTTTATGGAGGCTTGTCTGGCCCCCAGGCATCAGCAGAGTGGAGGGACCGAGTGAGTAACTGCAGTGGGAATCTCTGCTTTATTTTCACATCCCCCTCCTCTTTTTGGTTCACAGCCTGATTAAAAGATGACAGTCAACTAATTGCCCACTGACTCCTGTGAAAGTGCACAGCCTGAAATCCAGATTTCTAAAGTAAAATCAGACAGCCCCTAATGTTGTCAGGAACCATCACAACTTCATAGTGTAAATGCATCCGTGTGACTTAATAAATAAGGCAGCTCCTGAGGTTTTGTGACCAAACAGTCAGCTTTATTCTGGGTTGTTTAATGCTCAAGACATTGATCCCATTCCTGATTCTCTAGCTGATGACAACGGTTGAAATTATGGCATTTTTAGCCTCTGGGTATAATGTTTGGTTACCTGAGAGATAAACTAAAGAAAAGATAAAAGTGGTGTTATCAGAAAGTCCACAAATGTTGGATTGTTTGCAAGAAGATTTAACTACAGAGTGTTTGCTTTAGTAACAGGTTACAAGAGGAGTGATTAGATTTCTTTCTTTACTTCTTTAAAAGAATGCCGACTATTCATTTCTTGCATTGATTCATAATATTTTAGAATTTATACTGTTAAATATTTAGCAATGTCTTATGCAAAAAAAATCTTTGGGAATTAAATGAATGTGGTGTTTTTGTTTTAAGAAAAATAAAGCAAATGTTGAGGGGGAGGTTATAAGTCAGTGGTAGAGTGCATGCTTAGTAGGCACAAGGTCCTGGGTTCAATCCCCAGTACCTCCACTAAAAAAAAAAAATAATAAAATAACATTAAAAAATAAAGCAAATGTAGAACTAACATATACATGGGTAGAGTGGATAATGTCCAGTCATAAACTGTTGCTCACCACCAAGTAACTTAAGAGTTTGTTCTTTACTGTTGTATCACTGACACGAGCCAGGGATCTCTTGTGATAACTTAAAATTTGAAAGAAATCATTCTGAGAGAGTGAGCATTCACATTTGATAGATCTTGAATTTTATGATTGTCAACAGTCTTCTAGTTGTTAATTACATTGAGCTATATACATTTTATTAAATATATTAAAATGTCTTCTTATGGTAGCTTTTCTCATTTGAAGAGCTCAAGGATTTCCATTTGCAACACTCAGCTTTAAGACTAAGCGAAAGACACATCTTTCATCCTTAGAGAAATGAAAATCCACTGTGAGATACCACTGCAACCCATTAACATGGCTATTACCAAAAAATAGGAAATCAGGGTGTGGAGGGTGTGGAGAAATTGGAACCCGTGTGCATTGCTGGTTGGGAGGGTAAAATGGCGCAGTACTATGGAAAACAGTGTGATGGTTCCTCAAAAAGTTAAACATAGAATTTCCATATGCTCCAGCAATTCCACTTCTAGGTATATACCCAAAGGAGCTGAAAGCAGGGATTCCAAAAGGTGTTTGCACACCCATGTTTATAGCAGCCTTGTTCACAATAGCTGAAGGGTGGAAGCAGCCCAGTTGTTCATCAGCAGTGAATAGACAAAATGTGGTCTGTACACAGAATGGATTATTCAGCCTTAAAAAGGAAGTGAGCTGTGACATCTGCTGTGACATGGATGGACCTTGAAAACATACTGAGTGAAATGAGCTGGACACAAAGCACAAGTACTGTGTAATTCCACTCACGTGAAGTACCTGGGGTAGTCGTGTCTATAGAGACAGAAAACAGGGCGCTGGGGGCCGGGGCTGGGCAGAGCAGGGCGTGAGTCAGTGTCCAGTGAGCGCAGATTTCAGGCGAGGAGGATGAAAAGGTTCGGCAGACGGGTGGTGGTGATGGTTGCACAACACTGTGAATCTACTTAATGCCACCAAATCGTGCACTTAGAATGGCTGAAATGATCATTTTATGTTCTGTATATTTTACCACAATTTAAAAAACGTCCATATACTGTGAAATACACTCTGTTTTGTATCAGCCAGGGTCCAATCAGGAAAACAGAAACCACACCAGTCACTTAAAGGGACATATGTAGTACAGGGAACTGGTTAAGCAGAGTTAGAGAACTGGAGAAGAAAGTACTTAGCCTAACTCAGAGTGGTAACCACTGAGGAGGAACCAAGAGAGGCCACTGGGGTTACTCACAGCTAGAGGCTTGGAAGAGGGTGCCCCACCTCTGAGCGGGGGTGAGGAGGCTCATTTCAGGAGTTCTGGAAAGCCAGAGACTGGGTCAGCTGCTGCTGGGAGAAGGGCACTGACTGGTACAGCAGGTAGATAGAGGGGAGCAATCCCACCCCCCTCCTCCAGCCTCCCTGCCTCCCTCCTCCAGCCTCCCTGCCTCCCTCCTCCACCTCCCTTCTCCAGCCTCCCTGCCTCCTTCCTCCAGCCTCCTAGCCTCCCGCTAATGCTTTTGAACCCCAAGAAGCAGAGTGTAGCCAGATGGATTTGCAGTTACTTTGTAACTTGCACAAATAACTCTTCTCAGTAGGTGGTCATTCATGCCAGGGTGGTGACATCAACGCAGATACACAGCCTTGAGATCCTGGGTCAGAATTTTGTTATATGGTGATGAACCAGACCCTGAAGATGCTTAAATTAAGTTTCTGGATTAACTATGGGATGAAAATGCCAAATTCAGAATCCTCACAGTGAAACCACGGACTGCCTTCTGACACATCGACAGACTAGGTGTCCTGGGGTCTCAGCTGAGAGGCTTGTAGATGACACTGGCAGTGTGACTTTAAGAAGCACAGCAGTAGAGGAAATGTGGGAGCAGTTCTGTTTATTTCTGTATGGGTTGATTTATTGTTGCTTTTGGTCGTGGGGCGTGGCAGAGATGTGGCAAGTGTGGTTGGCTAGTTCTGACAACTAAGGAAGCAGAACGTGACAGCATTAAGAATGAAGGAAGGTTCCTCGTTGAGCCGCCGACAAACTCCTCCTGAGTAAATGTGAGTTTCCTTTCCATCTCTCATATTGGGGTAGTCCACACATGACATCGAGGTCCCGCCGACCTGCAGATGTCAGCAAGGGAAACATTAAACAAGACCTTGATAGAATCTACTTGGAGTTAGCGAAGAATTGCGATTATGCAGGTTTCTAGAAAATAAATTCCGAAGTCAGTAATACTGGTTTTTCTAACTAGGCAAGTAATATGGGCTCGTTGTAGAAAAATCGGCAGGTGTAGATAAGTGTGAGGAGACGAACTTCAAAGCCCTTCACTCTGAGACGACCACCAACAACATCAACATACTTACTTTCAAACCTTCGCGTGCATTTCTGTGTATTTCAGTTAATAATGCAGCCACAGTGCTGTCATTTTACTGCACGCTTCCCGTGGGTGAGGCGTCGTATGAAGCTCTTGCTCTAGACTAGCTCGGGGAACCCGCAGAATCACACTGTGCGTTTGGTTCTGTATCGTCTCTTTTTGACAAATGACACAGCTGAGCCCTAGTTGAAGTACTTCCAGGGTAGGACTCACCGAGCTTCGGGAGCCTGGGCTCTGTCTGCCTCCGCGCACGGCAGCACCCTTCCAGCTGAGGTTTGTAACAAGTGTGTTTGTGTCCCAGCACTTTACTGAACTCTTAGCATGAGCATCTCCCAATAGAACTAAAATCGTCATTCATAATTTTTACAGTTGCATTAATATCCTGCTACACGGCTTACCCATCATGTGCATAGCGGTCCCCGTGCCCAACATTGTGGTGGTTTCTCTGTTATGGGTGGTAACTGGTGCTTTCAATGAAAAAGGACTGTGTGCCACTGAAGGAGTGCAGGGTGCACACATCATTTTGCAGGTTCATATTGCAAGTTTCTGGTTAGTGTTGAGTCTCTCTTTAAAGAGAAATGTTGACTGCCTGTTGCATATAGGAATCTGCACATATGTTCATAGAAACAGTGTGTATGTATAGGGATCTATGTGTGATGTATAGGTTATGTAGATTATATACTACGTTGCTATGTATATACTGCATAGAACTGAGCATTATAGAGTTTAGAATTACACCGAATTTAGTAGTTCAGTGTGTATAATATACGCAGCATGTAACCTCTGTGGCACATACGTGAACACACAGCCCAGATACTGTACGTGCACACACTGTGCCTGTGTAGGTGTGTAGGCACCTAGCAGGTGTAGGCTGTAGCTTCAACAGCATTTCTTCCTCATCCATATGGCCTCATCCACAGCAGTTCTGGAGCAGAGACGGCCTCCTTTGGAGGAGAGGAAGTTGCAGCCCAGAGCAGTTCAAAGGCTCGTCCAGAGCCACGCGGCTGTACGTGCTGCCTCTGGGGCTGGATGCAGGGCTTCTGGTCCCTTCCATGCTGTCCACACTGTCTCACCCCATTTGTCCCTGGTCTCCCATCACTGCCTCCCTTTCTGTTCCGACTCTGCAGGGAGACTGGTAGGAGCTCTTACAATTTCCTCCTGACCTGGGAATGTTTGGGTTCTTCCCAAATCCCTGTTCTCTTTGCCTCTCAAGGGGGCCTCTCCCCTGGGGACGGGGCGGAGTAGCAATGCTGCTTTCCAGGTAGATTGGGGGGCTCCCTGACGTGTGTTTTTTGGCCAAGAAGCAGGAAAATGAATCAGTGCTTTGTAGTCTCCTTTAAAAAATGTTTAAACCTGGGCAAAATTTTCACTGGGAGGGGTTAGATTTGTGGGTGAAAATGTATAATGCTCCTTTAGAAGACAAAACATGTTTCATAAAAAGGGCAACGTTTCCTATGGCGCTGACAGTAAAGGCTGCTTTTTGAAGCCGTCTGCTTTCTATACTCTGTGTAGGTTTAATTAGGAAGTAGCACTTTGTTGTGGGAACAGAATCACAGAAGGGCCTTTGTTTTATGCAAACTTTTAGACAAGAGCTGCTTGTTTGCTGGGCTTTATAAAACCTCGTTAATTTGGACATTAATTTGCTGTTATTTTTTTCCCCAAAAAAATTTCTGAAAAATTGGCCTGAGCTGGATTGAGGATTATTGTTGTATCATCCAAATGTAAAGTGTTTGCTAAGCACCTTGACAGGGTAAACAAGAAAAGAACAGACAAATTTTGCATGCTGAAGGCAGAAAATCTTGGAAGAGTTTGAGAACAAGAGTTGCATGTAAATTGGAGCATCTCATTACAAGTGAGACTTGGCTGTTTGTTAAAAGAGGTCCAGCAGAAATTCTTCCTGGAAACCCTGGTAGAAATTACCATTACTGTGTACTTGTGTTTATTCAAAGTGATTTTATTTCGATTTTCTTTTACTTCACACTGGCCTCAACCAACTTCAGATAGTAAGTTTTCTTGAACTTCTTTGGTAAGGCAAACGGATTGGAAGAAATCTTAAGCTCTTCATTATGATTTGGAAGTAAGCCACACGAGGAAATCCTTGTCCTCCAGACGTTTTTATCTTTTTTGTCCTGTTCTCCAGGAAGCTGCTATTCTCAGAGATCTGTCTCTTGTTTTCACATTTTTATTATCTCATCTGGTTTTCTCCTACACAGCTTCTCTCCCAGTTATCTGTTGCTGTGTAAGAAATCACTGCAAAACTTTAGGGCTGAAGACAGCATTCATTTCATACATCCCTCTGGGTTTGTTTCTGTGGGGCAAGATTTCAGGAAGGGGACTTGAGTGTGAGTGGGTGTGTCTCAGGCTGCATCTTTCTGGATATTCTGGTGGTAGCTTCTATTCCCAGAATTCGTGTTTTTTAAAAACAAAATAACATTCTGTTTATTCAATCATTCCATGCAGTGGAGCAGCAGGGGAGGGGGGGTCTGGGCATCTGGGGGAGGGGGGTCTGGGCATCTGGGGGAGGGGGTTAGGGTATCTGGAGGAGGAGGTCTGGACACCTGGGAAGTGGGTGCTGGGCAACTGGGGGCTGGCCAAGGCTCTCTCTTCGTGTGGTCTTGGGACTTCTCTGTGTGGACTCTGCATGTGGGCTCGTGGCTTCCTCACACAGCAGCCTTAAGGCAGACGGCCTATAGGGCAGTTCAGGGCACCAGCACAAGTGTTCCAGAAAAAGGCAGAAGTTGCATCCCAGTGTTCTGGCCCCCAGTGTCACACAGCATCTTCCTCTGTGCTCCGTGCACCTCCCAGTCTCTGAAGTTGGCAGAGACTCAGGTGAAGGAAACATGAGGCAACCCCAGCCTGTCTGGGGGGAGAGGGGTGAAGACTTGGAGACCTGTTCTGAGCTCCCACTGCCTCACAATTCTGAAAAGAGCTGTCTCTCTGCACCCCCCGCCCATAGATAGCTTATCTTTTCGGGGCTATACCTTTGTCTTTAGGTGACACAAAGAGCTATGGGCCCAAGAGGGGAAACAGTAGTGCACCTTACTTGTTCAACGTTAAAGGCCAGGGAGCTGAAGAAAATGGAAATAATTGAGGCCGTCTGTGGAGCTGCGTTTCCCGACAGGATTTATTTTTAAGCTTTACCCTTTGTGGATCATCTGTGGTGGTTTGCCAAACAGTCAAGCATAACCATTTTTCCAGTTAGTGCAACTTAGTTTACCAAACCTTCCCCCATTTTCCTTTTTCTGTTTTGGACGGCGGAGTGTCGGCCGCGCAGTTTCGGTGTCTCCTGCTCTGCAGGCGTCTTAGACTGGCCTTGGGACGATCATGGGAAATGAGTGAGGGGAGTTTGGCAGGACTCTGTCAAAATATACTTCTCATCTCTCCAACTGTTTTGGCTTGAAAAGAAAGCTTTTTGTATATTTATGGAAAGAAAGGGAGGTCTGTTCTGGAATTATTATTTCTTCCTGTTATAGTAAAGCTAAAAAAAGCTAAGTTTTAATATTTCTGAAGAAATATTTCTTTGAAAAATACGTTTTGGAATCCATGCTAATGTTAGGTTTTTTTTCTTTTTACTTAGCAGTATATTCAAATTGTAACATCTAATATATTAATCTTTAAAAAGAAATCTGTAACTAATAAAAATACAGAGTAACTCATGAAACTCTCTGCTGTACCTCCAAATATCTCCTGTGGTTTTAATGTCTTCAACTGACTTTTTCTCTATACAGAACTTCCTTTATTCTGCTATAGAAGCAGAAAGTTTTTAACATAAGAAAAAAAGTTTTTTAATCCCTTTGATCCTAAGAGCCAGGAATTCTCTTTTGATCCATTCCATCGTATCTTAGAACACTGTGTATATTTAATAATTCATGACGTCTACTGTTATGGAGGGCTGGGATCTCAGGATTCCTCAAAGAACAGGACAGTGGCTCCATCCAGGGAAGCGATACAACAGATGGATGGATGTATATATATCGGCATTTTCACTGTACCTTTAATTGTTAGGTAAGGCTGCGTCCGGCTTCAGCGGCTTCTGGCCCAGTGGGGGAAACAGGTGAGTAAAGTAGATGGCTTCTGCTGGGCAGCGTCGGGGGGTGGAGGTTGAGCAAGCAGGAAGCACACAGAAGAAGGACAGCTTAGGGCGCCAGAGAAACAACCCAGATGCAGGACCAGCTGGAGGAAAGGAGCTGGGGGTGAGGAAGGATGCCCGGGGGAGAGTGGCACAGGGAAGGCCTGTTGGTGGAGCTAAAATAGCACATCCAGTCAGATCATGAAAGCTTCTTTCACTTTCCTTTTTATTGAGATGCGACTTACACACAGCGAAGTGCGCACACTTTACGGGTAGAGTCGGATGAGCTTTGATAAATACAGACACGTGTGTAAGCCGCATCCTTATCAAGGTGGGGAGGGACATGTCCATCACCTGGGATGTTCCCCCGCGCCTGTCCCGGTCAGTTCTCCACAGGCTCCCCTCCGCCGCTCCCACTGGCCAGAGGAGCCACAATCCTGAAGTTTTTCACTTGGATTAGCTTTGCCTGCTATAGCATGTCGTACAGATGTGATCACACAGCTTGTTCTTTTCGTGTCCATTTTGTGCCTTTTATTTCCGGTTTGTTGTGGTTTGTTCCTTTTGTTTCTGAGCAATATTTCACTTGGTGAATATACAAAACTTTGTGTGTCCATCCTCTTGTTAGTTTGTTTGGGTTATTCTAGTTTCTTTTTTCGGTACCTATTTAATTTAATTTAATTTATTGAGATATAATTGGAAATAGCGTTGTGTGGGTCTGAGGTGTGCAAAGCACTGGTTTGGTCCATTTGCATGTTGCAGGATGGTTACTGCAGTGGCATTACTTAGCGCACTTCTGTCACATCACGTAATTGTCGTTCCTTCTTCCGCACTGGAAACAAGTAACAACCTAGTCTCTTAGCAACGCTGAAGTTCATAACCCAGTATTGTTGATTGTGATCACTACAAATTAAAACCTGCGGGTAATGAGCGGGGGCCACTGCTCTCCAAGCCAGCGTACCTGGGCGTTTGGTGAAGCCTTCTCTGCGGCCAGCTGGAGTGGTTTAAGCACTCTTTTCTTAAATTTTCAGCTTTCTTAGAGTAACTGATAACTACAATAATGTGTATGAAGAGTTCTTTTCTTGTGTGTGTGCTTTTTTTTAAATTTATTTTTCCTTATTGAAATATAGTCAGTTTACAATGTGTCAGTTTCTGATGTATAGCATAGTGATTCAGCCACCCATATACATACACACATTCCTTTCATATTCCTTTCATTTTAGGTTACTACAAGATATTGAATAGAGTTCCCTGTGCTACACAGTAGAAAATTATTGTTTATCTATTTTACATATAGTAGTTAGTATCTGAAAATCTCAAACTCCCAATTTATCCCTTCCCACCCCTTTCCCCCGTGGTAACCATGTTTGTTTTCTATGTCTGTGAGTCTGGTTCTGTTTTGTAAATAAGTTGATTTGTGTCTTAGTGTGTGTGTATGCTTTTTTAAATAGTTTATTTCATAGTGAAGTTTTAGATTTACAGAAAAATTAAGTTCCCATATCCGCCCTCTATAAGAGTTTATAAATCAAATTTGGGTTATTCTTAATAATCTTTTTAAACGTAAAGTCATAAAATGACTGATATAATGTAGTTTTAATAGTTTCCAAGACCTCTTCTCCCCCTTAAGAGGGAACTGTGAGAACTGTCAGTCTTATAATTAAACATTTTATGTCTTTTCTACTATTTTATGTCTATCATCAGAGGATACGTACCTTTATTCTCCATGTGTGAGAAACACAAGAAAGCCCACAAAATAACCATTTCTTAGCTGTCCACGGGGATGGCCACCTGTAGGATCACCTACAGCCTCGTACCAGGCTCCAGGCGAGCAGTGGGGCTGCCCCGAGGTCAGCCGGGATGCAGGAAACCTCCCCAAGCAGGGGAGCCCGCCCTCTGACCTGTGGGTCTTTGGTCACATGACGCAGGGGCCTCCTTTCATCTCCAAACCCTAACAGTTTGGGGCTCCAACTTTGTGTTTTGTGAAGTACCATCACGCCTCACCAGAGCTAAGAATGTGGTGGAAATAGGGTCATGGGGAAGACAGGATTCCACACGTCCCCTCTGAGCCACTGGCTTGCCCTCCAGATGGCTGAGCTGGCTTCTGCAGAGTTGGTCTCTGCCCACGTTCAATTTCAAAGTCTCTGTCGTCCACAGAATGTTGACTCTCTGTACCACTCACTTCTCTCCCACTATTTTCACATCGTTTTTTCCCCTTGTGGTAAAATACATATAACAAAAACTTGACCATTTTAACCACTTTTAGGTGTACAGGTCAGTAGCATTACTTACATTCTCATTGTTGTGCATTCATCTCTAGAACTTTCTCATCCTCCCAGACTGAAACCCTGTGCCCATTAAACATAACTCCCATTCTCCCTCCCTCCCCAGCCCCAGTAACCACAGTTCTCATTTTGGTCTCTGTGAATTTGTGTATTCTAGGTAACTTGTACAAGCGCAATCGTATAGTATTTGCCCTTTTGTATCTGGCTTATTTCCTTTAACATAATGTCCTCCAGTTTTTAAAAAATATTTTCTTTATTTATTTTATTATTTTTTAATGGAGGACTGGGGATTGAAACCAGGACCTCATGCACGCTAAGCACGCACTCTATCCCTGAGCTATATCCTCACCCCTGTCCTCCAGTTTTATCCGTGTCGTAGGATGTGTGGGAATTTCATTCCCTTTTGAAGATGAATAATATTCCATTGCAACTCAGAGTCTGTTTAGCCATTTATCTATGATAGATAGGTATTCAGTTTGTTTCCATCTTTTGGCTATTGTAAATAGTGCTGCAGTAGACATTGGAGTACAAATATCTGTTGGAGTCCCTGCTTTCAATTCTTGTGGGTATCCACCCCGAAGTAGAATTGCTGGATTCTATGGTAATTCTATGTCTCATTTTGTTTAGAGGAACCGCCATATTGTTTTCCATAGTGGTGGCGCCAATTTTCATGCCCACCACATCTTTTTAAATAAACAAAAGCCTTCCTGCGTAAGACCCTTATTTAGATATTCTTTTCTTTAAAAAGCTTTGAATGGAATGATTTGTCAGTTCGATGCCTGACAAATGACAGATTCAGTGAAGGTAGCAGTACCGAAAGAAAGATGAGAATCTTCACATAGGCTGTAGGTCACGGTCCCACGTTCAGAATGAAATCTTGCAAAAGCAAAACAATGCTTTCTAATCTCTCTGGTGCTGAAACTATAAATGATTCGGCTAGATTTAGTGACCAAAGAAACACGTTATTATTGCATCCAGGTGCTGTAAATGGGTAACTCACAAGTTAACGTTTAAGGGAGTCAGTCAAGTGCAGATTTGCACGGCTTTTCTAGATGCTGCCGCCAGTTGGGTTTGCGAGGCTTAATGATTAGGGGCCCCTTGTACTTTCCTGGGGTGCGAGGGCACTGTTTTCTCACGATGAGGGATAAGCAGAGGGATGGGAGATGTAAACCCCTATCTGTTGCTGGCTCGGCTGGGGCACAAGAGGGCACCGCGAGGACTGGGAGAGGGAGTGAGAGGAAGCTGAGCTTCCAAATGTTCCAGCGAGAAATTCTCTGCGACTGAGGAGAGAAGAGGGTAGTGTGGGTTTCGGGGCCATGTGGGAGAGGCTTGTCCCATCTTCCTGAGGTGGAGAGGAGGTCTGGCCTGTGTTTCTTTCTCACTCACATTGGATCTTTTGGAAAACTCTTTAAGACCTATTGGGTTTTTCCCTATTCAGTCTTGATCTTAACTATCTCAGCACTACCCTCTCTCACAATTTCCCGACACCAGCATCCAATTCCATGATCTTTTCATCCCTGGTGACCTGGCAACTCCCTGGTGTAGGGTCCTCTGATGGTCTGAAAGTTTCCGCATGCTGCAAATACCCATGCCTGTCCAGTCCCTTCCCATCTCTACACTCAAGCCAACCAGCCAGGCCTCCTGCCGCGTCTACACGCTCCGTGCTCTGGCCCCACAGGGTCCTGCCTCTGTCTCTCTGCATCTTTCCTCTCCTTACCTGGAAGTCTCCTGCTCAGTCTCCCCCTCTTTTCAGAGACCCTTCAGGGAAGTCTTCCGTGACCCCCAACCCTTCTCCAGACCAGACTGGCCTCCCCCAGACACCTTGAAAGCCTTCTGTCCTTCTCCCAGGGGACTTGGCCACCTCAGTCTTCCCATTAGAGCATCCAAGCCACACCCACCATGTCCTCCACCTGTATCTGTGGCACCTGCCAGGGTCCTGTTACAAAGATGCTCAAGCAGTGTTTATTGGATGACCCTCAAGTGATAAAGTGTTAGGAGGAGTCCTGTGCTCTCAGCCCCCTGTGTCCCCGGGGGCCGCTTCTCTGAGAGTAACATCTCTGCTGTCCCTCCGCCTGTCCAGGAGAGCAGCAGCCGTTTTCCTACCTGGGAGACGAGCTGCCCCTGTTCCTCTGGGGCCACGTCTCTGCTTTTCTCTTAAGCAGACTGTTCTCAGGATCTGGACCCACAGGGCAAGGCCGCTGAGCAGGTGTGCACTTGCCCACTCAGCCTGTGACACCAGAGGCAGAGGTGACTGATCTCTGCAGCCACCGTCTAGACCACCCTGTCCAATGTCGCTTTTACTGGAATATTGCTGACCCTTCACTCTCCAGGACAAATTTCTGAGCCTCCTTCCACGGTCACGGGGAGAGGAAAGGAGTGGTATTTACTGCCACCCGTGCTTCAGTGTGGACAAACAGGCACAGGATTTTGGGGACAAGCCCAGCATTATCTCGAAGGCCAAGATGTTCATGGGTGAAGACCGGATGGCTCTGGCCACGTGGTGGTTAGGAGTCGGGGGACAGGAGAGGTGCATTTCTCAGGTCCTGGGATGGCTGGTAACTGCACTGCGCAGGCAGGGTGATCTCTTCTGGGGGCTCGGCTGTCACAGGGCACCTATGGGCGGGGGAACACTGAAGACCCCCACAAAGGGCATCTGGTGACATGCCTGGCTGTGCGTTTGAGGTCGTTCCAGCTAATCTTCACAAAACTTAGTGAAGTCATCCCTTAGGGAAATTGAACATGGGGCGCAATTCTGGGGGAGATCCGTGGAGCCCTTACACACAGACCCGCCTCTTAACTTCCCGGTTCTGAGTCTTAAGCAGCTCAGCCTGTGCTTGTTGGAATAACGCTCCTAGACACCCTGAGTTGGAAACAGTGGCCCAGGGACAGCTTACCTGTGGGCTCTTCCTGGAATGACATTTCTAGTTGATGGAAAATGGAACTCCTTGGCCCGTGTTTTAAGTGCCCCTTTCCCACCTTCAGGGAGCTGGCCCCGTTCTTCTTCGCTCTCAGGTGGGCTCCTCTCCCCGCCCGCTCTTCCTTGGTGATCGCCTGTCTCTCTTTGGCTTCTCCTCAGTGTCCACTTGAAGACTCCAAGCTTGGTTCCAAAGTGAGCATTCCTTGATTCTCTGAGACATGAATCTTAAGAATTTTAAGGAAAGAAACTTACTCGATCTAAATGTGCTACGACTGGTGGCCAGTCCCTCCTTCCTCAATAAAAAGAAAAAGCAAGAAGAAAAGAAAGGGGGAAAAGGAGACTGGATTCTGATGTGTTTATCCTGCACTTCTAATGACAGCACCAAATTAAAAGAGAAACAAACCTTTTTTATCCCCAGTTCTCTTGTCAGTCATGAAGCTGTTTCCTTTGTCTGTTGATTTTTGCATACTGGTCCTAAAATGAGGAGATAACAGTAAAACAGCCACTAAAATAGAATAGAAATGACATTTTAAGATGCCCATAAGAGATTTACCTAAAATTCGTATCTCATGGGTCCTGTGTGCCAAGTAAACGTCTCTGGTTCTGCCTCGTTTTTGTCGCTGCTTCACGTGGTTATCATTTGATCAGATGCTTCAGTGACCTTCACTCTGTAAAGCCAGAAGTGAGTCATACCTGCACCAGTAATTAGCCTTCTAGTAAATAATTCCTTCTTTATTCTTGAATAATAAGTATTAGCTCAAATGATCATTTTAAATTTTATTTCCTAATCATGTCCTGAGAAATAAAGCTTACAAAGCTTAGCTCGTCACTTTTATAGAGGTAATTGAGCACTGTTATTTATTAAGTCAACATAACTTTCTATTTTTTTTAACATAATCTGACTGTTAACCTCAATCACTTTCGCCTGTGAAAAGGTCGTAGTCACCGTGTAAGAGAACACATTCCTCTGTGCGCTGTTTAGTTACGGCCAGGGAGGCAGGTGAGTGCTTCTGTAGAGAGTCCAGCCGGGGAGCCCCGACGTGGTACCTGGGCCCCTGCAGGTCACATGCAGAGGGAGACACTTCCCTGACTGAGCACATGTGGAACTCACTTCTGATATTGGATAAGCAGGCTCTGTGTGTTTTTCTTATCTCTGTGCCTGAGGTGGATTTAACACGTTTAAGTCAAGACTGAGGCCCACGTGAAAAGTCCTGTCTGGATGGTATTTGGTGGACGTGTCCTTTACTTCTGTGGCCCCATCTGTGTGCATTCCAGTGATCGTTAACAAAGGCCTCCTGGTGGAAAACCCTGATGAAAGCGGATTTGAAAGTGGCTGTATCAGCTGCAGGTCTGGCAAGACCTCAGTGACTCCGAATGGACTGAAACCCTGTGTCATCAGTTTGTGTTCAGCCAACCTTATGTGAAGGGAAAAGGCAGCTTAGTCGGCAAAGGGGCAACAGAAGTGTCATGGATTTCCTCTGGGCAAAAGTTTCACATTCTATACGTTAGCAGAGAACCCCTCACATTTTCTGTATTAGGCGTGAAGACCTGCTTGCCGTCGCACAACTGGGGAAGCAGACTTGCTCGTGATAACTTGCTGGGGCCACCAGAGCACATTCCAAAGACCAGTGGCTTAAACACAGAAATGTATTTGTCACAGTTCTGAAAGCTAGGAGTCCAGGATCAAGGCTGGCAGGGTAACTCCTGGGGCCTCTCTCTGTTGGTTTGCAGGTGACCGTCTTGGCACCGCGCCCTCACTGTGTGTGGACATGGGGGCGAGTATAGTGGATGCGCCAGAGTGAGGCCCCTGGTTTCTCCTGGGGACCTGAAACTCAGTGGTTTGTATTTTAACCTCTCTGTACATCAGTTGCCTAAGATGTACAATGGGAACCACAGGAACTTGAAACTCACGGGGTTGTTTGGGATTAAATGAGATGATACGCTTGAAACTCTTAACACGCATGAGGTGGACCTATTGGTTCTTTCCATTTTCAGATGTGAAAGTGGAAAACAGAAGGTAAATTCCATTCGTAAATGACCTTGACTTCCATCCCCGTCAGATGGGCTGCCTGATCGCACTGTCACTTGGCACCTCCACTTCGTAAAGTCTGTTTTAACATCTTCTGCAGTGGTCCATGTGCTCATAGAGTTCTCTTTTTGTGATGAAGCTATTTGCAAAGCAGTTGGACAGTGATGGGGTCCCTCCAGTTAGCTCGGGCATCCATATGAAAACCCAGTGGAAAGCTGTTTAGGATGGATTCCGTCCTGGTGTTCTGGCACAGTGCCAGATCTTTGTGGGGGTGAAAGTAACCGCCCCCACGCTGTGCAAAACCCTGATGTTCTTCAGGACTAATTCTAGAGGAGACAGTAAGGCTGACTGCCAGGTGTGTGCAAGAAGTGTTTGGCATTTCAGTAGCATTAGACTATAGTAAATCAAACATATATATAAATTGTGGAATATGTGGATTATAAAACTGAGGGAAAGGGTTTTTAAAAAATAAACTCACAAAAAGAAAAAACATGTAATTATGTTCATGGGAGAATTTTCTGGAGATGTTAGGCTAGGGCAAAATAGTCTTTCCATTATTTTAATTTTTACAAGTGGTTTAAATGGATGAAGGTGGTTCTAGATTTTTAAACATTGGACATTTAGTTCCAGATACAAACATTCATAACAGATACACAACTCCTGATTTTCCTCATTATTGAAATCCAAGAACATTATTTTGCTTTTATTGTGCTTTAGAAACAGTGGTTGTGTTCTAGAGGAGAATTGCACATGAACGTGGACAGGTAGAACATCACACATCTCTTGCAGACTAACTTTTACTGGGGTACATTTCTCATAGGTGAACATATTTATTATGAGACAAAACTGTCCTTGCCGGGGAAGAACTGTAGATGAATGCAAAATATTTTGGTTTATGGTGGGTTAACTTTAAGGAGCTCTTGTATCCCTAGAATTGGTGAGGACTACGATGAGGAGACACTTGAAACAAAAAATAAAAAAAAAATAATAAAAAGCCCAGAGGCAATACAGTTGGAATTATCCAGTGTGTAGTCTTTTCAAATTGGCATCTTTTACTTAGCTATATGCCTTCAAGTTTCCTCCATGTCTTTTTGTGGCGTGAGAGCTCTTTTTTTTCTTTAAGTCATGGAATAATATTTCACTGTATGGCTGTATCGCACTTCAGTTATCCATTCATTAATGGGAGTTTTCTGTTCACTTAGGGAAATACCAAGGAGTGTGACTGCTGAGCTGTGTGGTAGGAGTATATTTAGTTTTGTAAGAAGCTGCCAAACTGTCTTCCAAAGCGGCCGCCCACTCTGCGTTCCCACCAGCACCGGGTGCAAGCTCCTGTGGCCCCATGTGCTCGCCAGCACTTGGTGGTGTCCGTGTTCTGGGTTTTAACCATTGCAGAGGTGTGTCGTGGGCTGACTTTTTCCCTCATATTCAGATATGTTACCTCCGAATCACTGTATTAGAAACACATTTGACACTGCTGTCTGTGTAATACCACTATTATCATTCAGGATCTGGATGGAGAAGGACATTGGAAACAGGAAGACAAGCACTTATGTTAATATTAAGACTGTTCATAATAACAGTAATAATAATACACATTTATTTGTGAGTATTTTTTGAGTTTATTTTGAAAACAAATGCTACCAGGAAAACATTCAGGAGATACATCTCTGATGAACACTAACAAGCAGTTATCCTCAAAAGCGTTAAGAGCCACTGGCCATCATCGAAGAGGCACTTTGGTGTTTGAGCACTTGCTACTGATTCTCGACTGAGACTTTTCAGTGCCTTTGTTCCAGGTCTTTCAAGTTGCTTATGTCATCATCAAAGCTGCTAATGCCCCTCGCCCCGGAAACTGGATTTTGGAGCGATCTCTGGATGGCATGGAGTTCAGCCCCTGGCAGTTTTATGCAGTTAGTGACACGGAGTGTTTGACTCATTACAATATAACTCCAAGACGGGGGCCGCCCACTTACAGGGCCGATGACGAAGTGATCTGCACCTCGTATTACTCCAGGCTGGTGCCACTCGAGCACGGAGAGGTACTGTCCCCCACAGGGAGGTCTGTTTCTTGTTCAGAGCCCCCAGCTCCAGTGGTAACTTGGCGGGGAGCCAGCATGGGACACTCCTGGCACAGGTCACCGAGCTGTCTCTTCTGACTCTCCGCCTGCTGTGGTTCAGCTAGCATTGAGGGTGTCTGCGGATGACTCACGTCACCACTGATACATTTTACTTTATTGGTTTCTTCCTTTCAAGGAGATCCCTCAACCTTCACTCTGCTGTGATGTAATAACTCCATCAGATCCCCCTCAAAACGTCTTTCCATGACACCAGGGCAGCCATATTTGCTGAAATGTTAAAGAGAGAGCTAAAATGCCTCTAAGAGACAGAGCTCCTGGTTTTCTCTCTGAAGTTCTCTCCAGCAGTGTGGAGGGATGGAGATGGATTGTGAGGTCTTCCAGCTCAGTGCTCTACATGCCTGGGCCGCACACACATCATCAGTCAGCACGTAATCCAAAGCAACCCATGCCTTGGTAGCATCTGGCTTGATAACATAAACCTGCAGGAACCCTTCAAGGGCTTTTCACAGCAGGTCCTCTGCCGCAAGTCTTGCGTTGTTTCAAGAGCAGAGGAGAATTGGAAGAGCACGAGTCACAAAGCCTCCTGGCACTTTTTCTCACTGTCCCCAGTCTATTCATCACACTTAGAATTTGTTTCAGAGAAGTCATAACCTATTGATACGTGTTAAAATGCCCTCACCGCCCTGGGAGGAGAAGCCCTGCTGAAAGGTTTCTGGCCAACCCTGAGACACTGGGGTGAATAATAACTCCAATAACCCGAACACGGGCTGTGATCATGGTGTTCACAAGTGTCAGTGAACATTAGGCAGATTTCTTCAAGAACTTGGTTGTTTGGTTTGACTTTAGATAGTATCCATAAAGATTATGTCCTGAATTTAAACCATCAAGGCTATTTTTTTGCATGCCTAAAATTATATATATATCTGTCTTTATCTTTAGATTCATACATCACTCATCAATGGCAGACCAAGCTCTGATGATCTTTCACCCAAGTTGTTGGAATTCACTTCCGCACGATACATCCGCCTGCGATTACAGCGCATTCGAACCCTCAATGCCGACCTTATGACCCTGAGCCACCGAGACCCTAAAGACCTGGATCCTATTGTTACAAGACGAGTAAGTCCAGCCGGGCTCCTGACCGTGGTGGAAAGTTTCTGTTGTTTAAGACTTTTCTCCCGAGGTTGGCCTTTTCTCTTACGTTATTGAAGATCATGATACGTGCTCTGCTAAAAACGCCACCTTTAAACTAGGCTCTGAAGTGATGGTTCTGAAGTGACGTCCTCAGGTCCCTCACCGCACCCATCCCATGATGCCGGCATGCAGTGGATGTTGTGGTCATTTCTTCACATTCCAGTCTGGCTCTGTATCTGATCTCTGTTAGCTGCAGGCTTTCCATAGAAACGCCTTCATTAGACTGAAGAAGCTATTTTCGGCTCCTGGCTTGCTGAGTTTTTACTGATGCTGTTGCGTTCTGTAAAATGGTTTTTGTGCATCTAGCAAAATGATCCTATGATTTTCCCCTTTTTTCTGCTAATGTGATTTACATTGATTTTTGTGTGTTAAATTAACTGTACATTTCTGGGGTCAATCCTACTTGGCCACGAGTTATTCTCCTATTTATATAAGGCTGTATTCAATTTAGGAATATTTTTTAGGGTTTTCAGTAGCATGGGTTTTGAATATGACTGCCTTGGTTTAAGATGCTGCCAAGTTGAGAAATTCTTGTTAAAATCCTTTGGTTTCTGTTGATGAAGTAATTTGAACATTATTTATTTTAACTGAACACAAATATTTTATTTATATTTACTCGTGCATGAAATATAATTTAAAATGTGTGTCTATATTTTATGTTACCGGTAACAGCTGAGATACTTGTTGGAGTGCCAACATTTTTTCACTGAAATAGAAGAGGTTTTAATGTCTGTTTGTGCCTCTCTTTTCCCCTAGTATTACTATTCAATAAAAGACATTTCTGTTGGAGGAATGTGCATTTGTTATGGCCATGCCAGTAGCTGCCCATGGGATGAAACTACAAAGGTGAGTTTTAATATTTCACAGTTTACTGAAACTTCAAATAGAACCTGTAGCTATAATGTTTACATTTCACCTTGTTATTCCAGGCATGTGCTGAAAGTTAGAAAATCATGCCACAGAAAAGATTTTCAGATAATTTAACTGGTTTCATTTTTTTAGGACAGTTTCATTTTGCTTTGGTTGGAAAAGATGTTTCTAATTAAATCCTTTTCATGAATTTTTTTGGTTAGAATAGATACAACATTGACCATTCTAATCATTTTAAAGTGTTTAAATTTTAAATTCAGTGAATTTTGAAGATCTTCTCTATAATGTAGACAGTCAGGTGACAATCATGTGCAGTTAGACATGTTTATATTTTTTAAAAGAAGGACTCCCCTCCCCCCAGTCTCCCCCTCTCTCATTTTTGTGGCGCTGCATCAGGATAAAATAAAGCTGACCTGCTTGAGCACAGTATTGAGTGATTAAGATGGCATCCTCCTTTCTTCTTTTAAACAACTTACATGAAGTTACTTCTCATTTGTTCCCAATCTTTGTGATAGTTTAACTCTTGATAGGATTATTCTCTTATTGATGCTGAAAATATAGAGATGAATATCAAGAAAGTTATTAATAGAAGCTCCTAAACCTTTCAAGTCAGCGTATCTCTTCTGGAAAGCTTCTGTTAGTCTGTATTTTAGCGTTGCTTTATTCCTTTGCATTTCTGTTTGTAACCAGGTCATAATGTGTATTTTTTCCCTTTAAAGATTAAATAAATGCCAGTTTGCTTGTAGATCACCATATATCCTCAATTGTAACCTCTTGCCATGTGTTTGACTGTGATGGGCTCTTTTTAAAGTAAAATTAAGTAAAACGTACAGGTACATTTTTGGGTGCAATCCTGTGTTCCTTACTGTCTAGAAGTTTCAGTGTCAGTGTGAACACAACACCTGTGGCGACAGCTGCAGCCGGTGTTGTCCTGGGTACCACCAGCAGCCCTGGAGGCCCGGCACCGTGTCTTCCGGTAACACGTGTGAGGGTGAGTCCCCTGAGAATTACAGAATTTATGGTGACTTCACATTTGTAATTAGTAAATAATTGGTTTTCTATGATATTCAAGAAGCTCCCAAAGCTGCAGACTACCTTAATACAGTTTAAAGGATTGAGATTTAAATTTATCATTATGAATTTGCTATTATGGCTGAATTTCCCCTTCCCATATGTTCACTTATTCTTTATTAATTTGAATTTAAATTTTAAATAGGCAATATATTCACAAGGTGCCAATATCTACAAAATATGAAAAAGTATCTAGTGAGCAGCATTACTTCTGCCGCATCTCCCTCCTTCCCACCTTTTATTATTTCCTGGCACATTATTCCTGTAATGCTTATGCAAGCAAAGGAGTATTAAGACATTCCTCCACCTCACAAGGCCCCTGCATGGAATCTGACATACCGCTCATGTCATTCTGTGCACTGCTTCCATGTGGAACAATGTATCTGAAGGAAGGTCTTTCCCCGTGAGCACTATGGGATGCTGACTTTAAAGACATTTGCACGGAACTCCTTTATACAGATGTAACAGTCAAAACAGATACCTCTCCGTGGATATTTTGGTTGTGACCAGTCTCTTGTTAACACAAGCGATGGTGCGGTGATTCACCTTTGTCACTGACACGTGAGCAAGTATTTCTGCAAGAGACGATCCCAGAAGATAGGTTGGTGGGTCAAGTGGGCAGGCACACATCTAAGTCGCATATGATTCCCCAGTGCCTCCGTGAGATTGCCCATGTCCTACTGAAATTACTTGTTCTATAATTTTAATTTAATTCGTGGTCCTCAACACTTACTTAGGGAGACAGGGCTTTTCTTCACCTAGGACGTGGTATATACAGTAACTGAGATGTTAAACTCTTCTCCTAGAATGCAACTGCCACAATAAAGCCAAGGACTGTTACTATGATGAAAGTGTGGCACAGCAGAAAAGAAGCTTGGACACTGCCGGGCAGCTCAGAGGGGGAGGGGTGTGCATCGACTGTCTGCAGAACACCATGGGGGTCAACTGTGAGACCTGCACCGACGGCTACTACAGACCGCACAAGGTGGGGGCCCAGCTTCCCGTCACCCCCAGGGGGAAAGAGACGTACTCTGCCGAGTGTCAGGCTCAGCGCTGGGGACTCACTCCCTTTGTGTTCTCATTACGCTGGTAGGGTTCTTCGGATATGGATTTCCTGCCCTGCCTGTCCTGTTTCCTTGCTCGCTCCGTGCTACCTCACTTGAACGGGGGTGGGGGCCCACTGGCCGAGTGATCTCAGACTTCTGTGATGCCGACTGTCCAGGCAGAGTCAGCCCGTAACTGCAGCAGCTGCATCTTGCCCAGAGGAAGTGCTCAGTCCTCAGCTGTCTCGTATGCAGCTGTCACGGGAACCCCGTGGTGGCCAGGTCGTGGGAGATGCTCTTACGTGGCTCCAAGAGACGGCAGAGTGAGGGGGGCCGGCTAGCAGTGATCACGGAAAAGGATGACCCTTGGCCAGTGGTGCTAGCTGCTGCCACCATCAGGAAGATGTTTGGGATTTTCTGGCTTGGCCTCCACCCCCTGGGTGCACAAAATCATTGGGACAGTCACGTGTGGGATAAGAAGCCAATGCCTTGTCATTGATACTATGGTTCGTGTTAATACTAATGTTGCTGTTATTTCGAGTAAGGTGATCCTGGACAACCTCTGCTTTTCAGGTGTCTCCTTATGAGGACCACCCTTGTCACCCCTGTGACTGTGACCCTCGGGGGTCCCTCAGTTCTGTCTGTATTAAGGATGACCATCATTCTGACATACACAGAGGTGAGTACTTGATTCGTTTTTGTGCTTGTAATTGATTTGTGTGTGTGTTTAAGATTTGTACCTAGGGAAACTATTTTGTAGCAATTTGGTGATACGATTCTCTGTTTATTCTTTTGTTCACTAAATATTTATCAGTATTTGACAGGCAGTTTTCTACGACCAGGAACATATGTTTGAATAGGAGATCAAGGTCCCTGCTCATAGGCAGACACTGAAGGAGCAAGTACACGTGTAGTGTAATGCTAGGTGGGGGTCAGTGCCACGGGCATAAGGCAGAATTAGCAGTCGTGACAGGAGGGAGATAGTGGGTGGAGACGGCAGTGTTGGGGTGACGAAATGACATTTGAGAGGTTAATCGAGCATTTGATGAAAGGAGAAATAAGGCTTGGTTTAAAGTCATGTGCGGGACACAGTAAATAGCAGTCACTTGATTCAGCTCAGAAGATACGGGGAAGGCTTAGCGCACATCATCTCACAGAGCAAGCGAATCCTCCAGGTAGCTTTGTAAATGTCAGTGTTCCTTCTGTTTCAAAAACTGGCAGATTGACTGACAAAGACCAGAGTCTCCTGAATAGGTTGCATCTCTTCAGAGCCTTCTGCGACCTCCTCAGATACTCCCTCACTAGCAGTTAAAATGGGTATCAACCAGGCGGGAAGGGTGCACTGATGATGGGGCCCGCTGGCAGCATGGACAGTAAATTACATGACTGAATGATTGTTAACGTGGGAGCTGTGACGAGATGATGATGATGGTGGTGATGGTGGTGATGATGGTGATGATGATAATGGTGATGGTGGTGATAATGGTGATGATGATAATGGTGATGGTGGTGATGGTGGTGATAATGGTGATGATAATGGTGATGGTGGTGATGATAATGGTGATGGTGGTGATGGAGGTGATAATGGTGATGATGATAATGGTGATGGTGGTGATAATGGTGATGATGATAATGGTGATGGTGGTGATGGTGGTGATAATGGTGATGATAATGGTGATGGTGGTGATGATAATGGTGATGGTGGTGATGGAGGTGATAATGGTGATGATGATAATGGTGATGGTGGTGATAATGGTGATGATGATAATGGTGATGGTGGTGATAATGGTGGTGATGATAATGGTGATGGTGGTGATAATGGTGATGATGATAATGGTGATGGTGGTGATGGTGGTGATAATGGTGATGATGATAATGGTGATGGTGGTGATAATGGTGATGATAATGGTGATGGTGGTGATAATGGTGGTGATGATGATAATGGTGATGCTGGTGATAGTGGTGATGGTGGTGGTGATAATAGTGATGACAGTTACCCTTGATTGGGTTCACCTGGAAATGCAGATCATTTTAACTTTCAACCATAGCAGATAAAAATAATTTTGCCCATTTAACGGGCAAGGAAACTGTAACTCAGAACATTTAAGAAACTTGACCAGCATACACAACCAGAAGCTGTCAAAGCTGGCATTAAAAGCTAAAATAGTGCTTTTTGCCCTCTACCATTTGCTTTTGGGCTTTTAAAATAAAATATGCTTTATTTTGTGATATAACGGACTGCCATACAGTACACCCATTTAAAGTTTACAATTCACTGTTTTTCAGTGTATTTGTGAGTGCAGCCATCACCACAATCGAATATGAGTACATTTTCATCAATCACCCCAAAAGAAAGCCCCTTATTCACTGGCAGTCCTTGCCTATTTCCTTCCATCCCCTCCTCCCCCAGCTCTGGGCAACCCTTAATCTACTTTCTCTCCATAGATCTACTTATTCTGGACATTCCGTATATAGAAACATACACTATGCGGTCTCTTGTGACTGGTTTCTCCCACTTGGCATAATGTTTTCAAGGTCCATACCTGTTGTAGCAGGTGTCAGAACGACATCCTTTTCACTGCTGAACAGCACTCCGTTCTGTGCATATTTAATTTCTCCCTTCATCAGTGGATGGACATTGGGGAACTTCTGACTTTTCAGCTGTTGTGAATAGTGCTGCTATAAACATTCATGTGCAGGTTGTTTAGGGGGGAAGTATGTTTCCATTTTTCTTGACAACATACTTTGGAGTCGTATTTCTAGATCTTATGGTAACTCTATGCTTTAGCATTTTCCCAAATGGCTTCAAAAGCTCCTGCACCATTTCCCACCAGCCTCTTCATCTCCCTTTTCTTCCTTTAAACCAGGGGTTGACAAACTATGGTCCATGGGCCATATCTGGCACCACTTGTTTTTATAAGTGGTTTTATTGGAACAGAGCTGTGTCCACCTTTTTATGTGTTATCTATGGCTGCTCTCAAGCAATACGGGCAGAGCTGAATTGTTGCAACAGAGACTCTGGCCAAAAAGCCTGAAACATCTTCTCTCTGCCCCTTTACAGCAGTAGTTGGCCGACCCCCACTTTAAGCCTCTCCTGCCTTCCTGCTGGGTCACTGCCATTCTTGTCTTCCAGGGAAGTGGCCAGGTCAGTGTCCCTGCAAGGAAGGTTATGCGGGAGAAAAATGTGACCGCTGCCAGTTTGGCTATAAGGGTTACCCTGCCTGTGTCCCCTGTGACTGCAATCCAGCTGGCAGCTTGAATGAGGAACCCTGCTCCGAGTCTTGTCTCTGTAAGGTACGTCTGGAGGTTAAAGCCATCTCCGAGTTTCCTTTGAGGTTTCCTGAAAACTGAACGCATTCCATTGACTCAGATGGTCAGTTCCTGAGCAGAGCATTGAGGATTAAGCAGAACCACCCCCTCCCCACACCTTCCTGAGAAACATGACTTTATGTCACGGTGAACTGGCCACAGAATATGTCCTTGGACTTAGACACGTACCTGATTTTCTTTTTTGGTGCCTTCTGGGCAATGGCCAGATACTCCAGAGGCATTTCCGTGCCTTCCTGGATGAGACCAAATACTGTATTTCTCAGGCCTTGGCTTCTGCCTCTTCTGTGATGTCCCTCTCCAGCTTTATGTTTAGAGGAGAACCGGGCAAACACTACATTTCTAAGAACATTAGTTAAAGGCAGATAGATTAGTTTGGATTTCCCTTAAAAAGGAACTGAACAATGATAAGAAAAGCATTAATCTGATGCAAGAAGGTGTTACTCGAGATTAATAGCTATCTCCCTCGTGAATCATTAGCCTTCCAGCTGCGTCTCCTTGCTTATTCCCACGTAAGCAGAGTCTTGGGCACGTGTTGCATATGGTGGAAAATACTCTTGAGCATCTGTTGGCAAGACAATTACATAGTCCTCTTCAGATCTTGAAGGATGCAAACAGGGATTTAAAACAAAACAATATGAAAAAGCCATTTAAATATAATGAACGAGCTCTAGGATCCCTAGCTACAGCCTTGACTGCAGAATCAAATGGTAAGTATTTCAGAATAGCTGGAAATAGTGACATCATGAGGCTTCACATTTACTCTGAGCATCTGTTTATTTACTGGTATCTCTCGGTCAGCAGACATCTTTCCTGCTAATATCATGTTCATGTCACTTTATTTTGTCTACCTGTTGACTTCCAAAGTTGATTTTACTCTGACCTGCAGGAAAACGTGGAGGGGAGACACTGTGACCGCTGCAAGCCGGGGTTCTATAACTTGAACGCAAGAAACCCCCAGGGCTGCTCCGAGTGCTTCTGCTTTGGTGTTTCTGACGTTTGCAGCAGCCTCTCCTGGCCCATCAGTCAGGTGCGGGCCCCTTCCCCGAGCCAGGACTTGATAAGTGCACCGTCTCAGATGAACTCTCGAGGTGCTGTTAGGAAGCCATGAGCTGTCTTTTTTGTAACACTGATCTCACTGTTAGGACAGACGTGGCATGGATTGAAGGCTGCCCGCTACCAAACTGTCACTAAAGTTTCATTCTAGTTCACGAGTTTGTTCCCACGTACATTTCCCATCGAAGCAGTGGGATACTACAGTGTTGTAGAGTGCGTCGTGTTTAAATTTCTTCTGTGCAGCAGTGCATCAAGTTGTAGGGTCAGATCTCACCCACCAGCCCCACCGGTCTCAGGCCAGGAAGCACAGGAGGACGTGAGGACATGTTCTAGCTCAAGGAAGCTGGCAAGGGCGAGACAGCGGCCGGTGGTGCAGAGATTATGAAAGCAGGCAGGGTCCCCTGCCATCTGGGGATCGGAAGGTGTTGGGGGAATGAGCCCGGGGGGGTGCTGATTGGGGACTGGGGAGGACAGCCTGATGGCCGGAGGTAGGCCTGTTCCCAACCCTCCTCCTTTCCCTCCCTCCTTACCGCCCCCTGGAGAGGAGTGGGGGCCACCTGGGGAGAGAGGGTTCTGATCAGTACTTGCAAATGGGGGTGGGTCCCTCTGGGTGCTCTCCTGTCATCTCTACGCAGGCGACAGATTGAGGGGACAGAATCTGGAGGTTATTTTATACACTTTCCAGCATTTGGCTAAAAAGCCGGGGGCAGCAACTGAGAAGTCAGAGTTAGCAAAAGACATTTTACTCAACGCATTTATTGGGTTCGTTGCTATTCTTTAACCTCAGCTGTGTGTCCGTGGCCTTGCGGTGCTGCCCCTCTGTTTGCTTACCATTGACCTGGCTTTGGGGGACACGTGACTCATCCTCAGTTCTCCCGCCCTTGGACTAGCAGAAGGGCCACCGGGTGCTGACTCCATCCCTGGCCAAGCTCTCTGGTTCTCTCTTCACTGTGAAGACATTAGTGCTGGGCTGAGTGAAACCTAGGTGGCTTCTGTTTCTTGTTCTGAAATTCTTGGGTCTTTTGTTAAGGTGAAAGATATGTCTGGGTGGCTGGTCACCGACTTGGTCAGTTCCAGGCAGATCCCGTCTCAGCAGGACGCACTGGGCGGGCGTCACCAGATCAGCATCAACAACTCGGCGGCGCTGCAGAGGCTGACGTCCAAGTATTACTGGTCCGCCCCGGAGGCCTACCTCGGAAACAAGGTACTTCGGTGACCTTACTTCTGGAGGTGTTACCTCCCGTGATGGCGTCTTGGGCAAAGACTTCAGAGCGCTTCAAGGAAGAACTTCCCTTGGCCTTCCAAGTAGTCTCATTGGTCTCGGGTTTGGGGTCAGAATATTATACAGCCTTTACTCAGCCTGACTCATATGGTCTTTTTATCCTTGTTTGATTTTATTACATCATTAAAATATGAACTTCTGTTCTTGCTGGCCCAGTCCTAGGGGGTCTGCTGTATGAAGTCTTGTCTCCTCTTTCTGCTTTGCTTTGGGTTCCTGGACCACTTGGGCCATTGTGATGTGGCCCTCACCTCCTTGCTTTGTGGAGTTGGCTGTGCACCTGTCTTAGCCTGGCCAAGAGCACTTGGAAAGGTTGTGTGGGGAACCACTGAGCTGCCCCCAGCTTCTTCATCATGGTTGTTGCTCACGTGAAGTTCACATTTAAGAAAATGCTAAACGGTGATACTGCAAAGTGGAATGTTGGTTGATAGGATTTAACGTTTCCCTTCAGTGCCAAGGTCCCATCCCTCCTCACCAATTTTGCAGCTTCTCTCCAGATTCTGACTGATCTGAAAACATGTTCAGTGGAATCTCTCTCAGTACCTATAGCTCCCTGCTCACCTTAACCGTGTGTTCGGTTTGTTTTAAAGTAAAGGTATGTGTGGCGTAGATCCTGCACCTTGGTACATTTCTAGCTAATTTGATGATTATGTGTTAATTTTATAGCTTTGTGTTTGTTTCAGTAGTGTTTATTTTTGAAAATGATGATTTTTCTCATCAAATTACAATCTTAGAAGATGCTTTCTGTTTAGAATGTGATCTTATCACCAGGACTCATTAGCTTTGTTTGTGTGTGTCTTGAGATCACCTCTCCAATCTTATGGGCAAAGACTGGCTTCTGAACATTATCTTGTTGTAACATACCTGACAGAAAGAAAATCTCTCCTTTATGTTAAAGGCTATCTGATCAGGAAGAAAGACCTTAGACCTTCCTTTAACTGATCAGACACGTCCCTTTTGTCTGCCTGCAAGCAGGGCAATGAGACCACATGTTGAGATTGTGGGATCCAACTCACCATCCCCTAAAGTACTTAGGTGAAATAAATGTCCTTTGTGGGACCAACAGAAGTTCATAGTAACTCACCTGGGGTCTCTGAGAAGGAGTACGTTTTCTTCTGTGCATCTCAACAATATCCTGCATTTCGTAATATCAGACCATTCACACAGTGTGCTTCCTTCCACTGCCTTTAACGTAAAGTCCTTTTGTACAGTGGCCACCGGGACAGCTCGCAGCCTAGTGGTTCCCAGGTGGAGCCTAGTGACTTGCTTGTCTCGCTGAGGGCTATGACTGGTCCCCTCGGTGTTCACTCTCACTTACACATTCCAGCTGACGGCGTTTGGTGGATTCCTGAAGTACACAGTGTCTTACGAGGTTCCAGTGGAGACGGTGGACGGTGACCTCATGTTTCATGCTGATGTCATCATCAAGGTGACTGCTCTCTCGTGGCTTTGCTGGAGCAGAGGGCTGCGCGAGGTGACAGTGTCAGGGCTGACGGTGGCTAAGTGAGGCTGTCGTAGCAGGAGCTCTGCCTCCTCCGGACACCGGGAGACCGGGCGTTTCCAGAATGGCCTCGGGGCAACACGGGGAGTTCTTCCCCAATGCCCCATCTGAGCCGTCTTTCCACGTTGTAATGGGAGATGAGTGTCCCCCATGTGGGAACTTCCCCTTGGGCCCTTTGAGTCCCCGCTCCCTCCCGCCACATTCTCCCCACACGAATGATTAGGCAGCAGTGCCTGACCATGTGAGGGCAGGAGTTGCTTTGTCATTCTTGTCCCCAACCTCTGTCCCTGACCCTGTATCCTCACTCCATCACAGAAAGACCCAGAAGGACTCCCAGAGTGGTAAGAAGCCACTTCAGGTCTTGTCCGCAGGGCCTGGCTCCCCTCCGGTTACCTTTACTCACCTGTTCCTCCACCTCCAACCTGCGGCAGGTGGAAGTGGTGTGAAGGAAATCATTTTTGTTCACAACAATTTCATGAGAAGCTAGAGGGTTATTTAAATACCTTTTTTTCCACTTTTGTCCTTCAGTTAAAGATTAGGGGTGTCAGATTGGTTGCTTTGAGGTAAACTGTGGGCTAGCATGTGACTTTGTGTCTTTTCTGCAATCCCAGCGAAGGACACAGTCTGTAGACTTACTATGCTAATCCCTCACAGAGCCATGCAGTGAAACATCTTTTCCCTGATTGTCCTGGACCAAGAGCTTCAGACATTATTACACATTTGCCCAAAAGCTTGCACACAAGCAAAAAGCCACATGGCTGAATACAAAATTTGCTTTTATTTTTTGATCCCGAAATTGAATTATGAAATGTATTTCGTCTTGTTTTTAAATGTTAGGGAAATGGACTCACTTTAAGCACCCAGGCTGAGGGCCTGTCACTGCAGCCGTATGAAGAGTACCTCAACGTGGTTAGACTTGTGCCTGAGAACTTCCAGGATCTTAATAGCAAGAGGGAGGTGGATCGCGACCAGCTGATGACCGTCCTGGCCAACGTGACACATCTCTTGATCAGAGCCAACTACAATTCCGCAAAGATGGCCCGTTACAGGTGTGTATTGAAATGGGGGGAAACGTACTGTGAGGACACATCAGTCCGTTTTTATGCATTATAGGATATTTTAAAAGCCGAATATACTTTACTTGATTATTTTAAGGACACGGCTAATGGAACTGTCTTAAAATTAGTTTTTATTACTATAATGTTAGTGAAGACGTAAGAAGAGTTGTCCATGACAGATGTGCCTGGTAGGAGGCAGGCTTGACGTTCAGATCAGAAATTTTCAGGGTGGTTTTCTGAGAAATGCCCAGTGAGGTGACCACATTGCATCTGGTTTCCACCCTCCTGATGTTAACGGTCTTAGACGTCACACAGGCTATTTAAGCTCATGAATCCATCCTCAGCCATTTTGTTTCCTCAAGAAGGTCAATTTCTGGCAATGCCAGGCCAAGTGCACCTTGATGCAGCTAAAGCAGCCACAGAACTGCACGTGCAGAGACAGTCTGTCTGCATTGGAGACAGTTCAGCGGAATGGGCTCTTGCTTCTGAAGTTCATTCTTCGGAGTGGGCCCCCAGAGCCTTCCCACAGCTGTCTTTGTACCAAAGGGCGAAGGCATTTCCGGGGAATAATGACAGCTCCCAGAAGATGTGCTGTTGTGAAAATCTTTAGTTATTTAGGAAAACCACGACACCATTTTGTATGAATTGAATCTTTTTTAGGAATCCGTCTTCTTCGAGGTGTTAGATGCCGTGCGCGGGTGTGTAAGTCGTGTAACGACGCCGTCTGCTTGCAGGTTGGATTCTGTCTCTCTGGACACGGCCAGCCCTAATGTGATAGACCTGGCCCTGGCCACGGAGGTGGAGCAGTGCGAGTGTCCCCAGGGCTACGCGGGCGTCTCCTGTGAGGTACGCGCCTCCTCCCTTCCGCTCTTCTTTTCTCCTTCTTACGGGGAAAAAGCGCATTGAAGGTGGTGTGATGGTGCACATTTGAATTTTAACTTCGGAAACCCAGTGTTTCTAAACTTCAGACTTGGGGGGAGCTGTGGCAATATGAGGAGCCACCTTGTGTAAAGAACTCAAGAGTCCTCTGGGGCGCCTGGGAATGCCCTGAGGAGGGGGCTGCTCTCCTGCTGAGTCAGCAGGGAAGCTGCAAGGCTCATGCCATATCTGCATTTCTAAGGAGGACTGAACTTGATCTTATTTGAGTGTGTACCCATTACCAACATGCGATCTGAAAGCTTTACACAAGCCAGGCCTGTCTGGAGACTTTTTCTGGCCCCAGGCTGTGTTACTTAGGTGGACGTCACCTCACACACGCAGTATATGAAACTACACTTGCAGTCATCAAAAGCAATCTGTTGCTTAAAAAATTTTGAAATATATTTTGAAATTATTTGAATGTATATATTGATAATAACTCTCTCTTACTGAGAACTTTGTATGTCTTTGGCATTGTCTTGAGCCCTTTCCACATGTTTTCTCATTTACTCCTTACAACAACCCTATCAGGTAGGTACGTCATACACTTTCTGTTCCACAGATTAGGAAACTGAGGCACAGAGAGGTTAAGTAACTTGACCGAGGCCACACATCTCAGAAGTTGCCGTACCAGGACTTGAACATGATCTGGCTGTTACCCATCACGCGGTCCTGCCTCTCACGGGTTCTTGATTGGCTGTGACTGTGAACATTTGTCCCTGGCTGTGATTTCTTGGCAGTCATTTTTACAAAATGAGAACATTTAACCTATAATTTGTTTCTGCCTGTATCAGTTACTGACTTGGTAGTTAATAAAGATGGCTTAATGCTTTATGATGTAGATATTTAATTAAATCTTTTTATTTCTATTTTAAATATTTGGCAGGATTTTTTGGCAGGAGGTGGGGACCAGTGAACTTTTTTTTTAACATCTCATTTATTTTTAGGCCTAACAGGTTTTCCCAGTTCTTAATCCCTTTGGTTCTAGTGTTTAATGGATAAATGACCCTCAGACAACCTCATAGTGTGTGGATGTGGGAACTGAGGGGACAGTGAGAATCATGAAAGTAGAAGCCCCGGCCAGCTAGACCAGGAGGGGGCAGCAGAGAGCAGCTGCTGCTGGAGAAGTCAGTGGAGCTCCGGAGGGGAGGGAAGGGGAGGGTGCTGGTTCGCGTGGGGTGATGGCTCAGGCAAGCCTAGGAAGCTCACGCGTTCCTTTGCATGTGTTTTTATTAAGCAAAACTCATTCTCTGATCAGACTCTTACCTAGAAGCTGACTTAAGGAATCAGGCATCTATGGTTGGGAATGGAATTTGGGGGAGCACTGTGGCCGCCACCCCCACCCTCCAGGCAGGTGCCTGCTCAAGCCCATCTGTAGACAAGCCCGCTGTCCCCTGGGGGGTGGGGCTTCCAGGAGGTGTCTGGGGACTTTCCCAAGGTCAGTGTGAATGAAGGCATTATGCATTATTTGTATAATGAAACATTCTTTAAGAATTCTTCTAACAGTAACAAATCCACATCCCCTCCGCCCATGCCCCCAGGGGAGTGTGCCAGCCTCCAAATTAACCATTCCTGTCTGCGCTCTAGCTGTGTTTCGTGTCTGCTGTGGCCCAGGCAGCCGGGGACATGGGGCTTGGAGGTGCGCACACCCGGCGTTGAATCTGCACTGTCTTGGTGGGCCGAAGCTAACACCCCTGCTCCCAATTCCATGTCTGTCGAACAGACAGCCGATCGCTCAGGGTGGTCACGAGGACCCGTGAAGTACAGTGCCTGGGTTGGTCCCCTGCCCCTCAATGCCCACGTTGCCTTCCAACGCCTGTAATGTTTGCACAAGTGAACCCCTGCAGTTTGACACAGACCTGCCTTTAACACTTTGATGGAAACATTTAATAAATTTTAAGCAAAAGCAAAAGAAAGTCAAGAGAAAAAAGTCCTCTTGATTGGAGCACTGGTTGAATGACTGTTACATGATTTCTAAGAACATTGAGTGGAAGACCACTGTGATGTGTGCTGACTCATTGCACAGCGTTAGGTTTTTAAAGGTAGAAACCTTTAAAAAAAATCAGGAACTGAATTATGGTGATGATTTTATAACTCAGTAAATTTACTTAAAAAAATCACCAAATTGTATGCTTAAATGGGTGCATTTTATGGGATATTTTGGGGGAAAAAAGAAAAAAGTGTCTGTTCATGGAAAGTTGAGCAGTTTGTGTCTCTAACATACTGGGAAGATGATTCGCTTTATGTAAAAAGCTGCCGTCACCCACACAGTCCCCCACTTGTTTTGCAGACCTGCCTCCCTGGCCATTACCGTGTAGACGGAATACTCTTTGGAGGAATCTGTCAGCCCTGTGAATGCCACGGCCACGCCCCTGAGTGCGATGTTCACGGCGTCTGTCTTGTGAGTCTGTCTGAGAGTGCGAATGCCCCTCCTCCCACCCTGAAGCTGTCGCTGTGCAGAAGGGAGTGAAGCAAATGCTCCCTCCACAGCGACCATCCCTGCCCCTGTAGACCCCAAAGAAAACCTGCAGCTCCAAGTTCAAGTCATAAAGTGTTTCCTGCCCCCTCCCCCCCTTTTTTTGAAGAAAGGTTGCTTTGGTGATAGTAGAAAAAGGATGTATAATTTCACGGCAGGTTTCTTTTTTTATTAGAACAATGAGTCACTATTTAGCAAGATGATAAAACAATATAAAGGTAGAAAATGTTGTCCAGTGATTAAATTAAAAAGATAAAAAGGTCAGAACCTTTCAATGTAAGGGCTAGTAGATTTTAACATCACATGACATAGGGCAGCAAGAGAGGAATCATAACACTTAACGATAATCTCACTGGTTCCTACGATCCATAACGCTTTGTGGCTGTCAGCTTGGATAAACTCTGCAAACAAGTACTTCTTTCGCAGAGTAGGAGATGAAGCAGGGCTTAACAAATATGTCGTTCATCTTGAGAATGAACTCTGGGGCAGTTGCAGGGCAAGTCTTGTTTTTTGACTTCAGTCAGGAATTCTTTTAGGCTCTGATGCCCGCAGTCCTGGGCTCTGATGGATTCTCGGCTCCTAGGGGGACTGAATGCATATGGTAATTCACTAGCCTGGGAAAGTGTCATGCTTTTTCCAGAAGAGATCAATCGAGTCAGAGGACCAGGGAAAACTAATGATCAGACCACAGGGAAGAGCTTGGCGTGATGCCACCCATGGCTCACTCTCCCTGGAGCCTAATTTGTCTGTTTTGTAAGCACGGCTTTCCGTTCTGTGCTCTGTCCACGTCCTTGTTCTGTAAGTGAAGCGTCTTGGAGAGCGGCGTGGAGTGATGCTCTGCACGCAGACTCAGTCCCTCCAGGATGAGTCCTCAGGTGCAGCTTCTGGCTGCTTGGTGAGGTCCTTGCATTTTTAAAACTGCTCTCCCTTTGCCATTTGGGTTTGAGAGACCAGCCTCCAGAGGCCTCTGTCAACATCGGGGGGGGGGGTGATCCGCAGGGCATGGTTGTGCCACCTATGGTCTTAGTGACAGGTGGGCTGGAAGAGCATTTGCGTTTGCTTCTGTTAACATATATTTACAAAAATATGTGCTCCTACGAAAGTGAAAATGCTGAATAGCAACTGGCCTTAAAGCTCTAATTACAGTAAATAATAATTCGTATAGTTTTAACACTTTTTGCAAATAATTTCAGATTTACGGGAAGGTTAGAAAAACAGGACAGAGTCCTGTGTCCGCGTCAGTCACCCTGCTTCCCCTCATGCTCCCGTCGTGCAGTCAGTACCGGTATCATCAGCCCCACGACTGCGCTGAGCGCTCATCCACCTCCTGTTCAGGGCCCTCTTCCTCTCCAGCATCTCACCCAGGGCCCCACGCTGCCTTGGGTGGCCTTGCCTCCTTCAGGCTCTGACAGTTCCTCAGTCTTACCCCGTTTTCACGCCTGGTGGTTCTGAGAGCGCTGGACGTTCTGTGGACCGCCCCTCAGCTGGGGCTGGTCCACTTTCTCGTGAGCCTGAGGTGACACATTTGGCCAGAGGACCTGGAGGTGACATGCTCTCTCAGCATGTGCCATTGGGGTCCCTGATGCCATGTCTTCTCCTGGGGACGTTAGCTTGGGTCACTTGGATAAGGTGGTCTCTGCTTGATTCTTCCACTGTAAAACTATTTTTTCCCTTTTTTAAATAATCAAAGGGGCACAAAAATAATAAAAACTTTGATTGGAATACAAGGGAAGTATAAAAATGTGGTAGCATCATTTATCTGTTTAATCTACTTTTAAAATTCTAGTTTAACAAGAATCTTTGATTCCTCCTTCTGTATAGCTGTTAGCCGCCCCTGGCCTTGCGTGTGATCATCTGGCTTCCAGGGGTCAACTCCTCATACGTGGTTTATTAGAGAGAAGTTTCCAGTTCTTAGTGCTCCTATGCTTCTTTTTAAAAGGCTATTTTCTAAGAGTAGTTTTAGGTTTACGGCAAAATTGAGAGGAAGGAATGGCGCTTACCCATAGGCCCCTTCCCCCCACATGCTCATCCTCCCCCATTACCAACACCCCCTGCCAGTTACACTTGGTGACCAGACACACGCGTCACAGTCACCCAGCGTCCACAGTTCACCTGCGTCCTAACTCCTTTCTCTGAGCTCTTACTCCAGGGATAAATCAGTTTCTTTCCTTTGCAAAGACAGGGGCATAAAATGCAGCTCTGCATGTCTTGGGCCCCCGGGTTTTTCCTTTTCTCCTTTTCCAATCAAGAGAACATGTGTTTCCTCCCCAAGGAATTGAAAATTCCCATCCCCTCACACCCCACACCCACCAACAGCAACTGTCACTTAAAGGGATGCTGGCACCCACCTGAGAAGGCGCTGAAACAGACTTTCAGCAGCTGTTTCAACAGAATTATATCGTAGTTTTCCCAAAGAGAAAGAAGACCCACTCTGGCCCTTTGAGCAAAGAAAGCAAATCATAAATGTTTTGCAATTGAGCATAAGTCCAATGTATTTTAATGAAGCTAGTTATTTTGCACAATACTTTCAGCACAACCATGCAGATATTTACCAAGGCCAGTTGCATCTTGAATTGGTTTAGGTTCATCAGGTGGTCTGAGCGAGTCTTCTTCCTGTGCGTGTGTCCTAGGCGTGCCAGCACAACACCACCGGGGACCACTGTGAGCAGTGCCTGCCGGGCTTCTACGGGCTGCCTTCGCGCGGGACCCCTGGGGACTGCCAGCCGTGTGCCTGCCCCCTTGCCACAGCCTCCAACAAGTAAGCCTGGCGTGTCCCCAGCCCGCCTGCCCCGCCTGGCCAGGCTCTCCAGCCAGGTGTGCACTGCTGTCTTCAGAGCGAGACCTGTGTGTGAGGACAGTGTGGATTTCGCCCCTGGTACTTAACTGGGATTAGAGATGGAGGAACAGATTCTCTCTCTGTTTTTCTTTTTAAGTGTAGTGCGTTGAATTCTGTAAGGAAAGTCGTGTGATAGCAAGAACATTTGCATGCTTTTTCCTCCTGTTCTGATGTGGCCATCAGTTCTTTCATAAGTGTATACTGTGTGCCTTCCACTGGGCTTGGAGGAAGAGAGGTGCAGAGATAAATAAAATAAAATATGTTCCTGGGATTGAGGAGTTTTTGATCTAATGATCCAAGTGTGTAAATCGAGAATGGGCCAAATTCATTTTATTGATTCAACAAATGTTTATCGAGCACCTAATGTATGCTGGGTGTCGTAGGAAGGGTTCTGAGTGTCCAGCCGTTCCCCTGTGGCTGCCGGCCCCACTGACTGCACAGTGTGGTCCAGTGCACAGAGGAGGCAGCTCCCTGGGGGAGCCCTTGATCTGAGACTCCCAGGGTGGGAGCTTATTGGAAGGCAGCAGAGAGGGGCGCTCCGGGCAGGAGGGAGCAGTGTGCCAGTGCCTGGCAGCGTGAACAGCTCCCCGCTGGAGGAGCTGTGGGCAGCCCCGGGCACAGAGCAGGAGGGGAGGCGGGAGGACAGTTATATTCAAGGCCTCATATGTCACTCGTGCTGGAGCTTGTGTGTCCCCAGGCCAGCAGTCTGAAAGCCTCTTTCTTTCTCACTGTTCACCTTCAGAACCATCCCCTACCCACACCTAGAGGAGTCCCCCACAGGGATTTCTAGCTGAAACTCCAGCAGCTTATAAAACAGAATAAGGGCTGCTCTGGTGAAAGCAGAGTGGGAGGGCTCGCCACTGCCCCCAGGCCTCCCTTCGTGGTCCTTCTGGAGACAGTGAGGGCTCTTTGGGGGATGTCATCAACTCCCTGAAGTGCAGGAGCCTCTTGGCTCTGGCGTGGAAGCGAGCGCACCCTTGGCCAGTGTGGGCAGGGCTCTGAGGCAGAGGAGAGGATTTCTGCATGATCAGAAGCATCAGGGCAGGCCTCCTGGAGGAGGCAGCCACTGAGCTGGGCCCTGGGGATGAGCCGGCAAACCCAGGCCGTGGCTGAGGAGTGCAGTCCAGGGCCGGAGGAGCAATGAGTGTCATGTGCCCACGGGGCGGGCTGCGTGGCTGGGGCCTTGGGTTCTGGGCTCTGAGGGCCCAGTGCAAGTTTGTGTGGACGGGAATGATAGAAACTTAGCACTTTAATACCAGGAGTTTTGCACCTTCCCCTGGAAAACTACCTTCGTTTCTACTGTTCTGTCAGTTTCAGCCCCACCTGCCACCTGGACGACAGGGACGAAGTGGTCTGTGACCAGTGTGCTCCGGGATACATGGGAGATTGGTGCGAGAGGTACCCTGCTTCCTTCAGCCGCTTCCCAAAAGTTGCATTAATATTTTTGACTGAAATTCTGTGTGTTTATTTTTAAACATGTAGTTTTAGCAACTCGGGCATGTAATTATTGTTTTATCTAATCAGAGAGAAAAGCCAGCAGATTGATCAAAAAATTAAAGCTGAAAGTCCCTGGTAACTTTTCCATCTTCTTGAGCAAATCTGAGCTCTCATCAGTAACAACAGGAAACAGCCAGGAGTCAATACTTCTGTCCCCACATTTACACATCCCGTTCCTCGGGCCAATCCCATAGGTGAGGGGTGGCTGGATTTAGTCGATGTTTTCTGGTGCCTGGAAGCCAGGGTTGTCTTTCCCACGTGTAAGTCTCGGTGCCAAGTCTGGCTGGAGTCCTAGGAGGGTGACATCCCGGAGAGGTGGGATGCAGGTCAAGTTGCCTGGGACTGCGATCGCGTCCTCTGGGAGGTTTGGCCCCTTTCGGATCATTCCCGGTTCCTCACAATGAGTGGAAGGAACCTGGACGCTGAACTTGGAGCAGCATTGCTCTCATGGTAAATCTTAGGTAGACAGTCCGTCTGACTGATGAAGTGTGCAGGGAGTCCCTGGATGGTGGGGCAATGTCTACAGTAATTGCATTTGTTTGCATCCCTCTTTCAATCTTTGCTGCAGATGCGCAGATGGTTACTATGGAAACCCCACGGTGCCTGGGGATTCCTGTGTCCCTTGTAACTGCAGCGGCAACGTGGACCCCTTGGAGGCCGGGCGCTGTGACTCCGTCACGGGAGAGTGCCTACAGTGCATCGGGAACACGGGCGGCCCCCACTGTGAGCGGTGTGCTGACGGCTTCTACGGGGATGCTGTGACCGCGAAAAACTGCCGTGGTGAGTGTGAGGGCCGAGGGCAAGTCCATTCCTTGTCACGTGTGATGTCTCCTCCCATATACTTACTTGTGTCAAAGGCGCTCGGCCCAGGAGGTAGCTTGGGAACTTGACCTGAGTGGCACGAGGCCTGTCTCGTCTCCCCTGGGTTCGCTTGATCAGCTTCCCCAGTGAAGGTCACATGGCCTGGACACACCCTCCCATCTGTGGAGGACGTGCTGGCCCTGCTCCCATGACCAACGTGAAAGGAGCTCGTCCCGGCTTCATGAGGCCAGTGGGGTTTCAAGAGGTAGGGTGGGAAGTGGGGACACCGCAGCCCCGCAAACGGGCGCATCTCAGTGGTCTGTACCTGCACCACTGCCCCCTGCGGTGCTCTGCAGGGCTCTGCTCAGACCCCTGGCACACGCACCATGCAGAACCACTCCCCGAGAAAAGATTTTCATATTCCCTGGAGGACAAACTTACAGCCTTCGGGCTAACACAGCTCTCAGATTCTTTTGCACTTTCCTTGAAGAAGGAGTGAAAGAGTGAAAATGACAGTTGTAAAATGTTTTGATAATTTCCTATAAATGCTGGTCCTACCATGCTGTTACAACGTGGAGACACAAGGGGGTGCTAGCGACACAGAAAAGATGTTTTCCCACGTGCAAGTCAAGAGAGTAACGTTTTAGGGCCCTGGGCCTATCAACCCGGTCTTCAGCACCTTGATGGGTTATCCCAGGATAATTATGATAACTGGCATTTGTACAAAGCATCAGAGTTTACGGAATGCTTTCACAATTTTCATGTCATTTCTTCTGTCCTTACTGCAAACTTGATGATCCATTTCTTAGTGCATTTGTCATTTATTAAGTGTCTGCTACTTCCCAGGCATTGTTCTAAGCTCTGTGACTGGAGCTGGAAATTGTGTCCCAAGTCTCTTTGGGAGCCACACACGATGGTGTTGAGGACGAGCCCACGTGTGGCTCCCTGGCTTTGGAGTCTCACTAATGCAGGGTCCAGGGTTGGTCACAGATCAGCTGTGTGACGTGAGGCAAACGTATTAACTTCTCCCAGCCACTGCTGCCTCATGTGTGAAATGAACATTCTATACATATATATGTATAGAATATGTATATATATGTATATATACACACACACACACTAAGGCCTTTCTGAGAAGTCACTGGGATAACAAATTTGAAGTTCTAAACAGTAAACAAATGGTAGCTATTATAACTGCTAGTAATAAGAGTGGTCATTTTTATGATTTTCCTATATCAATGCTGTTCAACAGAAACATGTAATTTAAAATTCTCCAGTAACACCCTTTTAAAAAGTAAACAAAAACAGGTTAACTACATTTTAATATTGCATTTTATTTACTCCAATGCGTAGAAAGTGTTATTTTACCATGAAATTAAGTTTTCAAAGTGTTAATAAGGTAACTGCTTTCTTCTCTTCATACTGATTGTTCACAATTCAGTGCGTGTTTTATAGCTGATCTCAGCTGGATGCTAAGTTGATAAGCACTTGATCTGTGTGCAGGTTACACAGACGTCAGTGCTGAAGCAGTGCAGTCACACAGCACTGTTCAGGCATACCGAGACATTTTTTCCATCATGCACCAAAGGACAGTTTCCCTTTATCTGTATCTGTAAGGACAGAACTGCTTCAGCATCTTCCCACGGGGGTGAAGGGAAGGTCTGGGCGATGACTGGAGCTGGGGAGGGCAGCAGGGTGGGATTTGGGTCCTGGTCCACGCCGGCTGCACAGGCAGCTGGACTGGGTGTAGGCTGACCCCAGGCTCACTCTCGTTCTGAGCATTTACACTTTTCCTTCTCTTCTCGCCTCCTCTTTCCCCTCCCCCAGCTTTGTTGATATGAATTCTTGCAGCTGTTTCTGATTATTTCACTAGAGAGCTTTCCAGGTATACAATAGGGGTCCCACTTGTGGACTTCCCAGAGGTCTCCACATGGTAATGTGGTATTTTATTGGGTTAACCCAGTAAAAATTCCAGTATTTAATATCACCAACATGGGAGGTCTCATGGAGTTGCTGGGAAGGCGCTTGGATATTCCGGAGGGCAGGAATCAGGGAAGATGGGGGCTGGAGGGTCATGAGTTTGGCCCTGTGGTCGTTGAAGTGATGGACACCCCTGTCCAGGCAGAGAGTGGCGCTGAGGGAGAAGAGGCTTGTGGGAACCCTGCTAAGCTCGAAGGTTAAAGAAACTTTGTATGAAATGACCTCAGTAGGAATAATCTTATACCATGAGGTTCTTATGAGAATTAAAATACATGGAAAGCGTCTGCAGTCAGTAATTAACAACTATTTAAAATCAGTATTACTCATACTGTGAACAACTTTTGTTAATAATTGCTATTGTAATTACTATAAAAGGGTAGCTGCTAACAGCTGTGTGATCTACAGCAACAAGTTACATCACCTTCCTAAGGTTTAGACTTCACACCCCAACTAGGGCAAATTAAAGTGCTTCCATCCTCCGTTTGTTACGAAGGTTGACTCCTTTATTCTGTGTGTTGACTGTAACGAGACAGACACAAGCTGACGGCCGTTCGATAAATGTGGTTTGTTATTATCACAAATACTTTGTGATGATCATACGCGAAGTGAACTCTGAATGTTCCCCAGAGGAAGGGTAAGCTTTAAGTGAGATATAGACAGGGAGGCCCAGAGGGA
The DNA here is from genome assembly GCF_048773025.1 of Camelus bactrianus. NCBI lineage: Eukaryota > Metazoa > Chordata > Mammalia > Artiodactyla > Camelidae > Camelus > Camelus bactrianus. The sequence continues at coordinate 3,456,235 of NC_133562.1, forward strand.
ACTTCAAGAGAAACAGGAAGGAAACCAGAGTGGGGGTCCCGAAACCCAGGGAAGAGAGAGGTTCAAAAGGGAGGGAGGGGCTGTGGCCTGTATCACAGAAAGATCATCAGGACCAGGAGCCAGGAGCTGCTCACGGAATCTGCACCTGGGGGTCCTTGCTGTTCAGGAAGAGCAGCTGCAGCAGCCAAGGGGCCAAGAAGGCATGGTGCACAAGCTGGACTGGACGCTGGCTGTGCAGCGGGGAAGGGACGGCGAGGGGGGCGCCGATCAATCGGGGTCGGGGATGGAACCTCAGAGTTGGGTGCTGGGGGCCGGGGTGGGAGTGAGCGTTATGTGTGGGATGTTTTCCGTGGGAGACCGCTGAGAGTGGTTGGAGGCTGAGGACTCTTTTAAATGCGGTTTTATTATTATTTCGGTACAGCAGGGCCAGCAGATTGGGAGAGGATGACCATTGTTTGTTACTCTGGGTGCCAGGTGGAGGGGACACACCCCAGCATGGGGGTGGGCCCGTGGGGAGGCACGCAGGTTAGGGGGGTGGGGGAAGTGTGGGCAGGGGCCTTTATCTGCAGGAAGAAAAGGGCAGGCAGTGTAAGCAGGTTCAGGATCAATTGGCTAATTTGCATCATTGCAGCAGGTTCCGGGGCCAGGGGGCTGTCCCTCTTGTCTGATGCACAGCCAGGGGTGAGGGTGATCGGGACAGGTGGAGAGACAGACCTGAGAGCCCAAAGGAACAGGGAGCCTAGTGAGGAAGGCGGTGGGGTGTGGGCTCAGCATGGGCTGGTTTGCATATGAAAGGCAGGTGAGCTGTTTACTGGCTCCGGAAACTGACTAGCCCTGGGAGGGGCAGTCTCTCCCGGGTCGGCGAGGCCCCAGGAGTCAAAGCCTCAGAAATACAGAAAATAAAAGGAAACCTACACGAACAGGCAGCTGTGTGAGGGCCCTGGCCAGTGTGAGTAGCACCTGGCCCACCCCTGCAGGAGCCGTCAGCATCAGTCCCCTCACAACAGCGAGGTCCTTGAGGAGAGAGGCCCGGTGACCAGGCCCTGTTCAACTAAGGAGGCAGAATCCCACCCTGTCTCCTCTGACATCAGCCCGTCCCCAGGCTCTCCCCTGCTCTGCCCCCGACCCCGCAGCGCGGTGCCAAAGTGCGCTCGCACTTGAGAAAACTTGGGAAGTTTTTCTCCCGTGGTTATACCACACGGCAGAGAAGAGCCTGCGCTTTCTGAGCCCAAGATGGGACGGCCTGTCAGCGACGTATTAAATATTCTGAATGACGTGCAGCTGTCAGCCGTGGTACGAAGATCAAGTGAACGTTTCTCCGACGCCTTAAACTGCGTCACTTTGAAAAGGTGGGGGAGCTGGTAGCTTTAAATGTCAACATTCTGTATGAAAGCGAATGTGTAAGTGTGTGCACGCGTGGCTGGGCCTTGGTGCTGCACAACGGAAGCTGACACACTTCAATTAAGTACATAAATAGATAAATAAATAAGTAGGTAGATAGATAAATAGATAAAACATCAACATTCTGTATTCTGACTGTAGATAAAGCTAAAGCATCTGGCCTGAAGGGAAGAACCTGAAGATCCAGAACAGGGAAATATTTTATTAAATTTTGAAATGTATCAGTTACCTAGATGATTATAACTGAGCTTTAAAATACTGAACAGATATATGACTGGGATGAGCAGGTGGTTAAATTGATCTTGAAATCCTGCATGTGTTTTGTGCAGATTTGTGGATATACATTGATGTCTCACTTTAAAATTTTCAAGGAAATGAAATTGGTTGAGTTTGCTTGCTAATTATTATCTTAATAGTATCAGTAATTTTTCTTCTCTGTGATGGTTCCTTCCACCAACCTTATTTTGGAAAACCACTGAATTTTTAAAGTTACTGCAAAGCAATACTTATTTTTAGTCTTATGATTTGAAATGTGAAAGTTTAAAATTTTTCCTTTTGGGATTAAAGGATTTTCTAACAACCGTACCCAGAAATGGGCACAAATATGTCTTGTGTGTGTGTCAGCCTGTGAATGCCACAGACAAGGCTCCCTTTCTGCCATCTGCCATCCTGAGACTGGACTCTGTGACTGCAAACCACACGTGACCGGACAGCGGTGTGACCAGTGCTTGGTAAGACGCCTCGGGTCCGTTGAGTCCAGTGAGAGTGTTGTCCTGTGATGTCTGTAACTGGTAACTGGTCCCACAACGTGGAATTCACGGATCCCGGCAGCGCGGCCGGTGGGTGATGCGGGTCCCTATGTGGAGAGTGCGTGTTCAGTTCACAGAGCAGTGGAATGATGTCATGAACACTTTGTGAGTCTGGGAAACGTGCAGTGTTGGATTTGGGGAATGTTCTAGTCGGTGCTAGTGGCTTAATTACTACAATGTAGTTTGTCTTCCACGCCTCTGCCCCTCCATCTCGAAACAGCTCGGCTACTACGGGCTGGACACGGGCCGCGGGTGCCTGCCCTGTAACTGCAGCACGCCGGGCTCCCTGTCGGACGCCTGCACGGAGGAAGGCCAGTGCCACTGCGCTCCAGGCGTGGCCGGGCGAAGGTGCGACAAGTGTGCCCACGGCTTCTATGCCTACCAGGACGGTGGCTGTACACGTAAGCGCTCAAATTCAGTCTTTGAGACTTTATTGTAATCCCCAGACTTTTCTTTGAGCTCTCCTTTGACTTCTGACTAAGTCTGTTAAGTTCCTTTTTTTCTGAACATGTAGGATTTCATGCCTTTTTTTCTGTTTCCTAAGCCCGATTCTTGTTAAGTCCATAAGCCTTGGTCAGGCTGCATCAATTGTGTGCGTTTAGACTAATTACTTAACTCCTCTTAGCTTTGGTGTCCTCACCTGTGGAATGGAGAAGCTAATTATTCTCTCCACCCAGGAGATATTGCTAAGGTTGTCAAAGTCCTTAACAGGTCAGTTGGTAACAAGAAGTTCTCAACAAGCTCTCTTCCTCCCTCTGCATCCCAGTTATCTCCCAGCCACAGCATCTCTCTGCAAGGAGAAGCGCCACCTCCCGTCAGACGCGCGGTCCCCTTCAGGAAGGAGCAGAGTGATGTTGATTATTAAGAAAAGGGAAATAACTTGCAGGGTCAGCTCTCACCCGTCAGTTGACCCAACCATCCTCATCCCTAACAACACCCTCTGTCTTTGCCGTAGCCTGCGACTGCGCTCACACTCAGAATTCCTGTGACCCGGAGTCCGGGGAGTGCGTCTGCCCACCTCATACCCAGGGCGCAGCGTGTGAGGAGTGTGAGGACGGACACTGGGGCCACGACCCGGAGCTCGGGTGCCAGGTGTGAACTGTCACTGTCTCAGCTGAGAATCACTCTGCTGCATCACGTGTCATTCATCTGCTGCTAGCTGTTTGCTTGATTTTAACCTGTTAATTAGCTTTATGGCTTCTTTTTAAAGCTCAGTACAGATTGTCAGAATCAAAGTAGAAGCAGTGGCACCTTTATAATAACACATTATTCTCAGCTTTCTTCAGGAGCCAGCTGCGGAGCTGACGGTTAGAAGATCAGAACTTTGTATTAGTGCCCTTTAAATATATTCTGTAATAAATGCTGGAGTTTGTGTTTTGAAAACAGAGGGCAAATTACTTGACTTCTAAAATAATTTGCTGCACTGCTTTGACCTTTGGGGTAGACTGGACGTCAGGCCACGGCTCAGGCCCCGTGTGTGTGCACCACGCCCGTGCGCTCAGTCCAGCAGTGTAGTCCGGCCTCCGGTGGGCACGTGCGGCAGTGGGAGGAGCCCTTCGTCTGTATGATTTCCCCACGTTCAGTGTTGTCCTGTAATCCTCGCAGGTGCAGATGATGAAAACGCCAAAGCTGCCTTTTTAGTTGGTTTTTTTTCTCTCAGGCCTGCAACTGCAGTAACGTGGGGTCAGCCAGTCCTCAGTGCGACGTGCTCACTGGCCATTGCCCGTGTGAGCCTGCATTCGGTGGCCGGACCTGCGACCAGTGCTCCCTGGGTTACAGAGACTTCCCAGACTGCGTGGCCTGCAACTGCGACCTGAGAGGGACGCTGGCCGACACCTGCGACCAGGAGCAGGGGCTCTGCAGCTGCGCACAGGAAACTGGGACCTGCTTGTGCAAGGTACGGGCCCTGGGCTCCACTCTCTTCCCTCCCCCGCTGCCAGTCCGACGCTGGGGTTTCAGCTACGGAAATAGGCACCTATGAGTTCACACCACCTTCCAGGCCCGAGTTTAAATTCTGTGTGTGCTCTTCTAGAATAACAGGTGAGCTTTAGATGGAATTTCTGCTGTTTATTACAAGTGTCAGATGATGGAACTAACTTGAAAACCACACTGAGTTTTCTCTCCTGTGTTCCAGTTGGTTGAGTAGCCAGTTTGTCTTGACTATACAGGTAAAACAAATAACACAGGGCTTCAGGAAGATCTGTGGTTTTTTAGGGCTGGTAAGCATTCTCTTGTGTGTGCCGGCCAGACTGGAGGACATTTGGGTGTATTATTTCCCAGGGGGTCCAATTTCAACATCATGCTGAATTCCGTGTGTTTCCATTAGTTTTCTCATTGTGCTTTGTTATTAGAAGGTCATTGGCTAGCTTCTCGGGTCCTTTCCCAGGGGCTGGTGAGATGGAAGCTGGGTCCTGGGTTAATGAGTGAAGGGGGAGAAGGGAGGGGAGACGCACGTGGGGCCGCGAGCTTGCTTCACCACACCTGTGGCTGCAGCTTGGCCAGCAGCGCAGGAGGACCTCCTCGTAATCACTGGGCCTGTGGGCCCCACCCCCCGGATCAGGGTCACCTGGCGGCTCCAGGAGACTTATGGGCCAGGGAACCGCCGAGTCTGAGAGCTGAGGCTCAGAGAGGCTCGGGAACCCGCCGCAGGGACAGCTAGCCCTGGTGTTTGTTCATCCAGAGCTTTTTTGTGGTTTATTTCATTTCTGTTCAGGAACCGTGTCTCTTGTTCAGGTAAAAACCAGTCTGTTGCTCCATGCCCTCTAGGAGAACGCCATCGGCCCGCGGTGCAACGAGTGTCGGGCGGGCACCTTCGCTCTGGCCGCCGCCGCCCCCCAGGGCTGTACCCCCTGCTTCTGCTCGGGGCTGTCACAGCTCTGCGCCGAGGCCCAGGGCTACATGAGGACCCCGGTGAGTCCCCCGCAGTCACGGGTTCTGTGTTAACCCTTCACCCTTGGGAGTCGGGGGAGGGTGGGACAGAAATTTTCTTACCGAGTCAGAAATTCTAGGAAGCTGGTTTGAGTGAGTGAGTCAGGGCCCTGCTGCTGACTCCACCCCAGGGGTCAATGGAGTGGGAGCTTCGGCCTCTGGCAGCCCTCGTTGGACTGAAATCTCAATAGTCTCCTTCATGTAATTGAACATTGCCCAATGGCGTGTAGTTTGATCCTAATTGAAGGCACTTTCAGTTCATTTTAATCCAGATGTTTAAATTTAAAACAAACGGCTTTCTTATTCCTGTTTTAATAATGAAGCTGCCTCGTCTGAAACAGTGGAAGAATCCGGCAGTCAAAGGCACGGAGTTAATTCACTCTGAAGTTTCTCAGTGTCCTCCCTTCCATGACTAGGTCACGCTGAGCTCCAAACAGCCTCGTCTGCATGTGGTTTCTCAGAGTGACCTCAAGGGTACAACCGAGGGGGTGTACTCGCAGGCCCCCGATGTCCTCCTGGATGCCGTGACCGTCAGGCGGCATGTCCACGCGGAGCCCTTTTACTGGCGGCTCCCTGGGCAGTTTCAGGGGGACCAGGTGAGACCCACATCCAGCCCAGAGCCCATCCACCTTTCCTGGGGGCAGGGGTGCAGTCTGAAATCACGCTGACCTGGGCTGGCCTGTTGCGAACTGGAGTAGTGGCTAATTTTCTCTTCTAAGTGGGGGTGGAGAAGGGTAACACTTAGAAAAATCCCCCCAGATCAGACAGATGGCCCTTTAATTTTTCCGTAAATTTTGAAAGTCTTTTAAAGTTTCAGTCATACTTCCTCCTTCTGACAGCAGTCATTCAGCAAGCATTTACCGTCTTTGCTAATACGGGCTCGTGCAGGCCTGGGTGCAGCGGCCTGGGAGGGTCTTCTCAAGAACCCGACACTCACATGGGGGAAAGAGACCTGAAGGGCACCGTCTGCATTTTTGTTTATATCAAGATAGGAGTCTCTGTGTGAATTCACCCTGATTTTTAAAAATATTTTTTCTTTTCTTTTTTTTGCGAGGGGAAGGCATTAGGCTTATTTATTTATTTACTATTTTTAATGGAGGTACCAGAGACTGAACCCAGGACCTTGTGCATGCGAAGCACGCACTCTACCACTGGGCTATACTGTCCCCCCACCCAGTTGACCCTGATTTTTAAAATTTGCAGATACACATCCAGTGCTCCTATAAGCTGTAGACCATTCTTAATTCAAAGGAACTTGAAAGTAATTAGAATGATTATCACATTGCTTTGTTACTTCGGAGCCTACTTTTGTTGGCATCGTCAAGAGGAAATGTTGAGAGGTGCTGGACACGTCTGTGGCTTTGGTGGTGGCTGCACGTGTGTGTACTTAGCCCCAAACCCACCGAGTTGTACACACTACATACATACAGTTCCGTATGCCCATCATGCCTTATGAAGTGGGTTTTAAAGCTCTGAAGATCACTTAACTCTAGCTCAGTTCAACGTAATAATCCATAATTAGAATTAGAAGGTAGCAAATTCCAGATAATTTATGCCACCCGTGTGATGTATTTTTAAGATGCAAGGTTTCCTTCAAATGGCAGCAGGCTTATGATAAAATATTTTTAAGCCACTGGCGTGTCAGAGAAGTAAATGCCGATGCCCCTCCCCCCGCAGCTCACGGCCTACGGCGGGACGCTGCGCTACAGCGTGGCCTTCCACTCTTCCCATGGGCTCGGCCCCTTCAACCTGGAGCCGCAGGTGCTCATCAGAGGAGGCCGGGCCAGGAAGCAAGTCATCTACGTGGACGCGCCCGCCCCGGAGAACGGAGTGCGGCAGGAGCACAAAGTAGAGATGAGAGAGGTGACCGCACGTTCCTTGCACGTGAGCCCTCCAGCCTGGGGACCCTGCCCTGACGTGGTGGATCCGGGGGCTGCTGTGCTGACAGCGTGCCCCTGATGGCCATGGGGGTCCAGATTCCAATGGGCTTAGCAACATTTCTAAACAGATCCAAATTCTGTCTTCTCAAGAAGTGTACATTAGGCCCCAGTTGAACTTAGTGTCATATGCAGAACTGGGCTCCCTGGTGGAGGTACTTCTGAAAGAATTAAGTTCATATGCCGCTGAGGATCTGTTCCCTGAATTTAGTTGTGTGCACTTCTCATCCACAGGATTTCTGGAAATACTTTAACTCTGTTTCTGAAGAACCTGTCACACGCTCGGATTTTATGTCCGTTCTTAGCAATGTTGAGTACATCCTCATCAAAGCGTCTTACGGTCAAGGGTTACAGCAAAGCAGGTACTTGGAAATTCTAGAATTTTAAAAGTATTTTCCTTATCTGAAAGCAGACTGAAGAGATCTGATGCACATCACCCCCACTGCCTTCTACCTTTAATAACATGTATTTCTGTTCTTCACTGAAACCTTATTAAATGTTAATATTACTCTGAAATATGTAAAAAAAAAAATGACATAGATTGTCCATCATCCATATTGATGTGGCTGTAAGTACATAGTGGTGATAATCTTAGATGAACATAGAGTGTAAACAGCAAAGACGTTCTGCTGTTTTCTGCCCGTAAGCTGCACTGCCCACTTCTTTGGAACAAGGCATCGTGAATGCTGTTACCTTCTCATTCAGTTCTTACCCCAGAAGGAAAGCCACCCATCCCTGGCCAAGCTAGAACTTCGCGGGCTCTTCTAGATGTGCCTTCTCTAACATTATTTTTCACTTCTCAAGTGCTGGCTGAGGACCACCCCTGTGTAATGATGAATGTGCTTCCCCTGGGTTCTTACCCATTTCCTTTATAATCTTGAGTAGGAACTACTCTCAGACTGGCGGGAAAGCTCTGGTGTCCCAGATGTGCAAATAGCATTCTTCAATGTGCCATTTCTGAAAATGTCTTCTTTAATATTAGTATTTCCTCTCTCACTTGCTAACACACGGATCCACAGAATCTCAAACATCTCCATGGAGGTTGGCAGAAAGGCAGAAGAGTTGCCCCCAGGGAGGGCGGTGGCATTCCTTTTGGAGAAGTGTCTCTGTCCTCCTGGCACGGCTGGACTCTCATGTCAGGTAGGGAGACTGTGGTTAAAATGCACTTCCTGATTTGGGGTTAAAGTTGGCTTGTTACAGCAGCTCCAGGTGACAGACAGAACTGTGTGTATCTGTTACGTCTCTTTCCCTTTTGAAAAGGTACTTGTAAAGTATGCCTGACCGTCAGCTTCGCTGTCTTGACTGTGTCTAAGGTGTGTGGTTTAGCAGGGTTAAGTGCACCCACAGTGCTGAACAGCCAGTCTCCAGGGGTCTTCATCTTGTAAAACTAAACCTCTGTGCCCACCCTCTGCTCCTCCCCTAGTCTCTGGCAACCGCCTTGTACTTTCCGTACGGGTCTGACGACTCTTGGTCCCTTATGTAAGTGGAATCATGCGGTATTTGTCTTGGGACTGGGGCAATTCACTCAGCAGCGTGTCCTCCCAGTGCATCCACGTGGTAGCAGGTGTCAGGATGTCCTCCCCAGTAACACTCCACTGGCCAGGTGGACTGCGCGGTGTTTATCCATCAGTGGACACCTGGGTGGCTCTCGCCTTTGGCTACCGTGAATAATGCTGCTACAAACATGGGTGTGCACATCTCTCTCCAAGACCCTGCTTTCAGTCCTTTGGGGTTTGTGCCCAGAAGCAGAGTTGCTGGATCACGTGGTAACTCGGTTTTGAACTGTCTGATGAGCCATCGTGCTGCTCTCCCTGGAGCCACAGCATTCTCCATCCCCACAGCAAAGCGCCAGGGTCCCGACTTCCCCTGGTCCTCACCAGCACTTGCTATTCTCTGGGCGGGTGGTTTTTCGACGGCAGCCATCGTGGGTGTGTGAGCTGGTATCTCACCGTGGCGTTCTGACGTGCACCTCCTTGGTAATTAGTGACACTGAGCATCTTTGCATGTGCTTGTCTAGTCATTTGTGTGTCTTCTTTGGAAAAATGTCTATTCAAGTCCTTTGCCCATTTTTAATCAGGTTTTTTATTCATCGCCTTCCATTCTGCATCCCCTCAGGACTGTGCGCCTGGTTATCACAGAGGGAAGCTTCCAGAAGGTGATGGCAGGAGACCCCGGCCTCTGCTTGCTCCCTGTGTGCCCTGCAGTTGCAACAACCACAGTGACGCCTGTGACCCTGAAACGGGGGAGTGTCTGGTATGTTGGTCTCTGGCTGCTTGCCTGACACTTGGAATTAGAGCAGCCCTGAGCGTTTAAATGTCCGATTCAAAGTCATACGAGTTCCTTGATTTAGAGGAGTTTAAATTTAACTCAGTGTAAGATAAAAATGTATTTCCTTCAGAAGGGTCTAGCTCAGTGGTCTGACGGTGGTGGAAACCCTTTTATGAAGCTCCATGACTGTTCACGGGCATCAGTTTGGGAATTAGTGAAGTGTCTCTTGTTTCTACTTGCAGACTGGTGGTCGCAAAGTAAGTAACTTTATGTCATAGAACCTGAAGAGTCACTGGCAGTTTTAGAATGAGTTAGTGCCCACGCTGAGAACGTAGTTCCCTGTGGAGAGTGCTGCCCTCTCCGTGCGCGCTCTCCTGGAGGCCTTAGTGTGCGTCTGCTTCCTGGCCAGCTCGGGCATGAGGAGAACCCTGATCGCTGGAAAGGACCGGGTGACCCAGGCAGCAGTCTTGTGGCCCTGGCTGAGGACAAACTCTTGTGTCCAGGATTTTGCTTAAGCTGACGATGCCTTATTGATAACATAGAATACTCCCTAACCCTAAAAGCTCATTCTTTGTAACCGGCTGCTTGTATAAATTGGACCAAGACTGACTTGCCTCAAGTGAAATAACTCATTGAAGGGAAGCGAGCTGCCCCCCAAGGAGGACGCATCCCGAGCCTGAGGGGTCCTGGCCGGGGCCTCAGCACAGGAACCGGGGCCTCCTAACTGGCCTCCAGCCACACTGGGTCCGTCTGCCTCTTCTTGTGTTTGAAAGCATCTTTCATACTGAAATTCAAAGGCAGTTTCCACTGGGAAACTGGTAAACCGTAGCAGTGCAAGGTGAATTTTAGAAGCTGAAGCACTGCATGGTTTTCCTCAGTTACAAAGACATGTGTTAACCTGTGCTGACTCCACTATATGTGGGGAATGAAAGAATTGTTCCAGTCAGTCAAGGTAAAGTGGACTGAATGAAGATGCAGGCAGCCACACCACTATTTAACAAAATTTACTCTAATCAACCCACGCTCCAGCAGAAGTAAAGTCCAATACAGAAAATGAGAAAATCTCATTTAAGGAGAATCGATTTCAGACAACTTAAAGCGAGAGGTCATTAGCTGGGAAGGCCCCCTGGCCAGTCATGGGACAGAGGTCACACAGGCGGTTGAAGACTCCATCAGTGCTTTCCTGCCGCGTCCTCCCCGGCGCAGCTCACTGCAGTAACGTGAGGGATCGCCCTACCGTGCCTGACCCAGATCCACCAGAGCACAGTCTCAGATCAGCAGCTGACCCACCAGTTTACACCAGGAGGGAACACAGCTCACCTAACCCAGCCCGTGGAAGACAGTGGCAGTCTCCCTGGGATGAATGCTGGCAGATGGTAGCCTTCAGACAGGCCCTGCGCCAGGGGAGCGGAATCCATACATCTCACCCGGGCCTCATAATTAGACCTGCCGTGCACAGCGTGTGGCCGGTACATGCTGCCCAAGATGCGCAGAGCCCACATCCCCGGGGCTCTTCTGCTCCCAGCGTTGAGCAGACGCACCGGGCTTTGCGCTCGTTCCGTTTTTGTGGCTCTGTGTCTGTCCCTAGTGACTCCGTCACGCACGGCTACTGCTCAGTGCCAGTTACTTAACGAAAACCCACTGTAAAGAGAAAACAGTGTCGGGCCTTCAGAGTTCAGACTGTCAGGTCACAATAGGATCTTTCATTCTTACCGCAATCCCTTCAGATCTTAAGTCGGAACTACAACGTCCAGGCCAGCTGGCTGCTGAACGTCCACTTACACGCCGCCGGCAACAGGGCGCTCACTCTCGCAGTGGCTCAGCTCACTGGGGGCAGCCCTGATGATTCCTGGGACTGATCACCCAACTGTTGGCACAGTTCTATTCTAAAGAGCCATTTTGATAAACCACTAGTTCAAATTTATTCATAAAAAGCAACAGTATCTTAACAAATAACTTGCGAAACCACTTAATAAAATTCCTCTTTCACAGTTCCAGAGACCCCGCATCTCAGCCCTGTGGTCAGACATCCTGTTTAAGCACCTGGTGTCCTATAGAATGCTTGCAGTCCACTCGCCGTTTTGAGGCTCAGATGTCACCGTCTGTCTTAAGATGCTGTGCCCAGAGCCTCCGCTCTGGGGGTAGGGGCAGCCCTCCGTAACTCGGGGGGCTGTGTTTCTGTGGATGCAGCTGGTGGCTTTGCTGCCTCTACCCAACTGACTAGACGCCACGATAGTCACATGCGTTTCACCAGTTTAGCACCTGTGTCCTTGCTCTTTGAACTTGGGACCCTGGCTCTCCTCGCTGGTCTTCCTCTAATAGGTCCCTCTGTGTTTAGCGCCGCCGTTGCTTCCGTCTGCCACTCTCTCAGCATTCCCCATGTCCTTGTTACCGCACAGCCTGGGTGTCAGGACATTTTGGGTCTGATTTTGTCATCTGGCACCTAGGGTGTTCCTCCCTCTCCATGTCCCCTGGCCTTTGGTATTAGCATAAAAGTGACTGATCAGAAATGTGGCCTGGAGGGGGGTGGGACGAGGAGCAGGCAGCTACCCTGGGGCTCCTCTGCCCAGCTGCCGGCTTCCAGGAGATGCACTTGCTCCTTTTGCGATTAACAAACTGACAGGCGTTCTCCTGCGCGTCCCACAGCAGCTGACGCACCCCAGGTCACCTTAACAGATTCTCAGTACCCTGCCGTTCTCTGGAAGTTTCTTTTCCATTCTCCAGGATCTTGAAGACAAGGGAGTTTGCATCCGCTGTGCATTAGGGGGGTTGTTAGTGCTTGAGTTGGTATTAGGGATGGAAAACCAGAAAACCTGCTTCAGGCCTCTCTCATCATCAAATATTTATTCCTCGTTGGCTCTGGTTATACTCACTAAAACAAGTATTTAACACATTAACCTTTTAAGAGAGGTTGCAGATTTTACTTCTAAAGAGATACCAGTTTTAGGGCCTAGAAGATCTTAGTAAAATCTGTTTTTGTCAGGTGAAACAGGATTACGATTTTCAAACGAAAAACACTGGAATATTTTTTAATTTAAAAGGAACTTAAAAATAAGTTTCCAAACACATAACGAGGCTTCTCTCTGCATCCTCTCCTGCTCCCAAGGACGAACGTCTGAGTTGGTTTGCAGGTTTGCTCAGTGGTTCCCGATGTCACCTGACTTTGTGTCCCTGTGTCAGACCCAGAATCCGGTGCCTGGGGCGGTGTGAATGGGGGTCCAACTGAGCAGAAGCAGGTTTTACATTGGAATAATATGTCAAGACTTAGTTGCTCTTTTAGCTTATTTTTCTTTAAAGAGCAGGATGGTAGGTCCAAACAACGATGTGAAAGCTAACGGGAAACGATGTGGTCACCGCAGGAATCGTGGCGGTGCTCTGAGCCCCTGCGTTTCCTCCCCGTGCTGTCAGTGTCCTGAACCATCCATCCACTCACTTCCGCTCTTTCCCCACCTGGGATCACTGAGTACTGACTGTGCGCAGCCCACCGTGCTCCAGGTCGGTGTTGGGTCCCTTTTAAACCCGTGTTTTCGGGCTCTGAAGGTGGCTGCCCTGTGCATGTATTCTATGGGAAGGACATATCAGTGATTTCTGGGCTGTTTTGGATGGATAGAGTCTTATAATGAATGCCAGCCACAGAGCTGGCAGTGTTTCCAGGATTTTAAAAATAAGAAAAATGCTCACCCTTCATTGAGAATAAACAAACGTCAATGACAGGAAACATGGAAGTGCTTCGCGATCGCCAGTTCAGAGGCTCTAACAGGTTCCCACTGTTTTCCTCTCCTCTTGACACGTGCGGCCTCAGAACTGCAGCCATAACACCACTGGCGACCACTGCGAGGAGTGTGCCCCTGGGTACTACGGGCAGGTGACCGGCCGGGCCAGCGACTGCTCTCCCTGCTCCTGTCCTCACGGCCTCCCTGCCAGGTGAGCTGCACACGGCGCCCCCGCCCACGCCGCTGAGGCCGGGCTGCCCCCACCATCCGCCACGTTTCCCAAGGGTCTCCTGGGGCCTCGCTTAGTGAGTAGTCTTCTGTGTCGAGAAAGTGTTCACCCTCATGGCATTGGAAGGGAGTCTTTCCCAAAGCAAAATACCCATGTGTTGGTTTGGGTGTTAGAAGGGAATAAATGAAAGGACTTCCAGGTTTGGTTTTTTAAAGAGTAATGTTAGTCTTCACCGTATATATCCAGTGTGTCTAGAGACGAACTATTACTAATTTTATGAATAATGATACAAAGAATTCGGTTCCTGTTTGCCGTGAGGGAGTGGGGTTAGAATTACACGTGCTGATGACTGATGAGGTGAGAAACATGCCCAGGGGTGGAGTGGGCAGGGTCTACCTCGCAGTCATAATCCTTGTAGAGAACTGTCTCCACCCAAAAAAGAACCCAGGATTTGAAGTATCTGTATCTTTGGGTTAAGCGAAAACTGCAATTCGTAAGTAACAGTTCATTGTTGCTTAGAATATTTGAGAAGGCACTGGACGTGTGGAGGACAAACGCCAGCCTTTGGTATACTAAAATGGAGTTTCCTTTTGATTTTTGTTTGAATCTTCTATCTTTTATTGTTTCTAAGTAAGTGTCGCTTGGCGGTGAGGACCGAATGAGAGGCACTGTGTGAAAAACATCTCTCTGAGCTCTCCAGCATCCTAAAATTTATTACTATTATTTAATTTTTTGTACTAAGTCTGTATATAAATTTTGAATCATCAAATGTGCTCCTGTGATCTAAGCTGTAGGAGTACTTGCACGTGTGTAAAGATGGGCCCCGCCTGTTCTCACAGGCAGCTGGGGAGGGGGGGACTGCAACGTCTACCTACAGGGAGCGATGACGACCTGGAGTGCACTGCGGTGCGCCCTTGAGTGAAACACCGCAGGGCACTGAGAAGAGGGGATGTGTGGAGTGGGAGAGACGGCCAGTCACACTACGTGAGTGAGTATGTGATGTGAGGCCATTCTGGAAAACACTCGTACCCGTGTGCACATCCGTGTCCGCAGCTGCAAGGCTGTATGCGCCCAGGGAGGTGTGTGGACAGACACCCCGCCCTCGTACCATGCACAGGGTGTGTCTGTGTGGCTTCCTCCTTCCGTCACAGAAGGCCCAGACCTCCCCACAGCCCATGCTGATAAATTAAAGGTTACACTATCCGGAAGCGACTCTGAGGGTGGGAGCCTTGTGTGTGTGCTGTGCATCTGAGAGGCCCTAACTGATGTGCTTTGTTTTCGACATATTTTGTGTCTCCCCTGAAGTCTGTCCCTTTAGTATTCAAGCAGGAGCAAGTCAGAGGTGACGTGGAGCTGACGGAGAGCCCTGCAGCTCACACTGGGCACTTCTCTCACTGGCCAGATACCCCCGTGGGTATTTTTTTAGTGGCCTGCAGGCACCCAGCTGAGCATCTAGTTGGTGATTTGAATGTGGAGGTAGAAGTCACTGAAAGAGGACGGCGCCAAAAGCCAAAGCCCCCGAGCGAGGGGCCCAGCGTCTGAGTGCACTGCTCCATTTTCAGTGGCTGCCGTCTTGCTGCTCCAGCCCACCGCACGACCCCCTACCCTTACGTCTGCGTATTTTCAGATTCCACCCTCACCCTCTGCTTCTCTCCCCACTGCTGTCCCCGCCTCCCCACCTTTCACTGCAGTCGGTGTGTCCCCAGCCATCCGATGGCCTCAGCCTGCTGTTCCTGTGTTTGCTCACAGGCACGTGCAGCTCCCTCCCACCACCTTCTCTAATTAAAGTCAGATGATGGAGTTAAATCTCAGAACATGCCCTTCTTCTCCTGGGATGCTTTCTTGTTTGGTGACTAATTAGCTGTGCTCAGTAAATCTGTCTCCGTGGCTCCAGCACTCACAGGGTTGTCACTGGGCAGCCGCCAGTGCGGGTCTTCAGGATACGAGATGTACCCCCTTGTCCTGATAACATGTTTATCGTCCTTCCTTTTGCCCAACAGAGTTTAGGCCCTGAAAAGCGTGTCCAGGCGTCCAGCGTGATCACTTACCCTTTAGAACAACATCGTGTCCCCTAAGAGGGAAGGATAAGTACCCCGAGAGATTAGAAGTTGAATATCTGAAAATTTAAAAAATTCTTTTCTTCCAGTTTTAGTCCCACTTGTGTCTTGGAAGGTGATCATGATTTCCGCTGTGACGCCTGTTTCCAGGGCTATGAGGGACAGTACTGTGAAAGGTATGCGGGGTGTCAGCACATGGAAGTCACCAGGCATGATCCCCTTGGCGGGTTAGGACACATTTACAAAAGCGCTGGGGAGCCGGGGTCAGTTTGGTTGTGCACAAGCGATACCGCAAAGCAGCCTCCTGGGTATCAAGATAGGTAAACGCACTTCCTCTGACCGTCTCGGCCTTTAGGAAACAGGATGCAGAAGGAGGTGAACGGGCCTGTGTTCTCTTCTGTCCTTGGGAAAACTGCTTCATGTGTGTACTTACTGGTGTTGATCCCACTGTCCCCGCAGGTGCTCCACAGGCTACCACGGGAACCCGCACATGCCAGGTGGTTCTTGCCAGAGGTGTGACTGCAGCCCGCACGGCTCTGTTCACAGCGACTGTGACCGCGGGTCCGGGCAGTGCGTCTGCAGGCCGGGGGCCACGGGGCTCCGCTGTGAGGACTGTGAGCCCAGGCACACGCTGGTGGAAAGCGACTGTGTGTGTGGGTACCGCTCCCCTAAGCGCTTCAAGACACTCTTTCCTCTCAGATGCTTCCTTGCTGTGGTGCCCTGTGGCGTCATCAGCATAAAGACCTATTTTATTTTAACTAAGCGTAGGTTCCTTTTGCATCTGCCAAACAATGTTTTGCAGAGTATCTGGAGCCGAGGTAGAAGGTTCTAGGCTAACAGCATTTATCTCCCCGGCAA
Organism: Camelus bactrianus; assembly: GCF_048773025.1. Taxonomy (NCBI): domain Eukaryota; kingdom Metazoa; phylum Chordata; class Mammalia; order Artiodactyla; family Camelidae; genus Camelus; species Camelus bactrianus. Next base: position 3,472,435 of record NC_133562.1, read on the forward strand.
ATCAGCAGCACAGTAACGCCAGCCTCGCAGTCCGGCTGATTAACTTTTCCTTTAGTGGAGCCAAGGGTCAGCTGGCGCAGAGAGAACACCTTTGTGGCTGGTCATGTGTGTCACCAAATTTCACATATGGCCTCAGCTCTTGGCTGTTGTGGACACTTTTTTTTGGTTCTGATTTATCTGAACAGCAAGAGCGTGAGGTAGTGACCTTGGGGTGTCGCCTCGGTGGTTCGTGGGGAAGACGGGGAGGAAGCAGCGTCAGGCAGTCCAGAACTCTTGCTTTTGTCGGTGTGTTGTAAGCAGAACAGCCCCGTGACTTCCCCCAGTCTCCTTCACGTGTACTTGCTGAAGGTGTGTGCAAACTCTGAGGAAAGGACCCCAGGCTCGGGCAGGAATGCACTGGGAATTCATGGCCATTGGTCCAAGTCAGAGATGGGCAGACGTGCTGTGGTAACGCTGGAGCCGCGTAAGGAGACGGGCGCCAGAGCGGGGCTCCACTCGGGAGCCCCGGGGAGTCCCGGATGCGACCTGAGTCTGGCGCCTGCCCTCCCCCCCAAGGCCCAGCTGGCGTGGGAATGAGGGGACGTGGCTGTCACAGGGCGGCCGCGCGCCCGGGGAACCGCGCGGCCGCCCTGCGTCACCGGGGCCTCCGCTTCCTCGCAGCCTGTGACGACGCGTGCGCGGGGGCGCTGCTGGACGGCCTGGACGCTGCCGGCCGCGCCGTTCTCCCTGTGAACCTCACCAGCGTCATCCCTGCCCCGCATGGAACTCTGTCCAGCCTGGAAAATACGGCGAGCCGTCTCCGGGTGGGTACTGGGACCCAGACGCGTGTCACTGCCCTCCCGCCTGCGCCGGCGCCTCGGCCCGGAGTCCAGCGCTGGTGGGCGCTCGCCTTGCGCTCAGCCGGACCGGAGGCTTCGGCCTCCGCGCTCCCTCATCTTGCTGAGGGGGGCTCTGCTCGCGCGTTGTTCCCCAGACGCCGCCCTGTCAGGTCTCCCCGGGGCTCCTCCTCCGGCCTTCGGGAAGGAGGCAGCGTCCCCTCGCCCCGTTTAAAGGGGCCTCGGGGTGGCTGCGTACAGCCGTCCTAATGCAAACGCAGAAACCGTCTCGGGACAGCATCTTTAATGCTGGAATTTGCTGAAGATGAACTAGTTTCTGTAAATGTATTATTCTCAGCTGGACTTGCAGAGCACAGAAGTTCCTCCTCCCTAGGAAACTTTATAAAAAATCTCGCGGTAAATCATAGTTTTGTGTTTAGCCAAAACCTGTGTTTTGATCTGGGTCCAAAAGAAGGTGGGAAGGTAAGAAATGGACTTACTAACAGCATTTTTTTCATTCTAATTGGGAAAAAAATGTGATTCTTAATTTTGCTTAAAGCCTATGCATTAGAATTTGAGATATTTAATTCACTGTCATGCAGTAATAAAAAGGATAGTCATTCTGAACGCCTGTTTCAGATAAGAGCTTTCCTCAGACTTTAGATGTCCTTAGGGGTGTGTGTGTGTGTGTGTGTGTGTGTGTGTGTGTGTGTGTGTGTGTGTGTGTGTGTGTGTGTGTGTGTGTGTGTGTGTGTGTGTGTGTGTGTGTGTGTGTGTGTCGGCGCGCGCACCCCCGCGCGCGCCTGCCTGTTGGAATCCAGCTGCTTCAGTGATCCATTCTTGTCAATCGTGGTCATTTCCTCTATAGATGCAGTGGAGTAAAGGAAGGTTAGGAACCTCTAAGAGATGTTTTTATATTTTTTTCTCCATGGAACAAAATGTTTTTGAAAGATGAGAAGAAATTCTTTTAAAAAAAAAAAATCTGAAAAAAACCCCACCAACATCAGAAAGGACAGAAATGTTCAGATTTCTTTTCCACTCACTATAGCACAATATATAAACCCTACCTCTGTGAGTCTGTGCTCCAGCGGGACAACTGTATTTTTTTTTATTAAGTGAGATAAATACTTGGTTTCAATTTTAACTCTTTCTGAATGATTTGTTCTCATTTAAACTTACTTTGTCAGTTCCTTTAAATGACTTTTTATGTAAAGTACACAGGAGGTGAAGATTATGAACACTTAACTGTTTCTTGTTTTCACTGTTTACCGACACAGCGACTGTCCTGACCCTAAACAATAATCTAGCCCCTTCACAGGTTGTTACAAGGTTTAAAGTCGTGCAAGTAAAGAAATTAGAAAGTGTTGGCATAAATAAATTAAGCACTTAATTTTTAGTAACCATAAGGCTTTCCTTTACTTAATACTTTTTGTATTTTAGCCTTGTTAGCGTTTTTTAAGGTATTAGCAATTATAGTTCAACTTTTTGTGACTCTGCTATGAAATTAGGCCAGACTCACCCAAGAACTGCAGCAGTATCTGGTTTAACTTCCTGTCTTTGTAGGAAATACAACGAACAGAGGGCAGTACGGAAACATGCTGTCGTCATCAAAACTCTAGTGAATTCATTTTCTTTTTAATGCAATTTCAAGGAAAGGAGAATTTCCTTGAACAAAAGAAGTAATAACAGGTGATTCTTAGGTAGGAACCAGAAAAGTTATTTTCCAGCATTATAGTTTGCTTTCTTCTTTTTAGGAATCTTTACTAAAAGGAAATACACAAAAGCAACTGGCAAAAACTGAACTTGAAGGTGTCTCAGAACAAACAGAGCACCTGCAAAGGGAGGTAAGTTCTTTGCTGAAAAGGCCGGCTCCCCACCTGGCCCTCGTGAGCAGCCGCACCGGGCTGCCTGCCGGGCTCTGCTCAGAGCAGGGCGGCCTCTTCCTCCCAGGGACTCCGAGGCGCTGCCCCCACTCCACCAGCTCCGCAGCCCCTCCTGGTGTGGCGTCTGCAGCACCCGGCTTCCCCTGTGCTTCTGATCGGTGGACTCTGAATGGCAAGAGAGTCCAGAGTTCATTTTGATGTCAGCAGGGAATTAGTTATTGTCAGGTCCATGCCAGGTAAACAGTTTTTAGTTTAATGACCAAAAGAGAATCTCCTCACTTGCAGACGGTGTGGGAGGCCTGCTTGACTGCGTGTGCGTGTGTGTGCGCGTGTACGTGTCTCATCTCCATCCCTCACCATCCACACACGTACACAGTCATACAGCCTGAACGTGTGTTAGCTTGGTTCCTGTTAATTTAAAAGTAATAATGATTTGGGAAGCATTTCAGGTTTACGTGTGGGCTTTAAGCACCTCGGCAAGCACACATTCGGGAGGAAGTGATAAGCTGATGAAAATAATTTCTATCCATTAAAGAAGATTCTCTTTCGATTTTGAGTGGAAAACACTTAGAGCCAGTGGGAGTTGCTTTGCGTTCCTGGAAATTACAAGTAACTGTTCCTCTTACAAATCCGAACACTCCTAATCAGAGTAACAGCGGAGGGTCGCTGAGCCTCAGCCCCGGGCGGCCGGCCTCGTAAACACCGTATTTGACCCGTATAACGTCCTGTGAGGCGAGCGGCACTCCACGTCCCCGGGCAGCCCCGGGCCCAGGTCTCCGGCCTGGCAGCAGCAGGCCTGCAGCCCACGTGCCTAACTCGAGGTCCCTAGCCCCTCAGCCGCATCCTCACGGCCAGTACGGATTAGCTAAGCTTTCACTTTCTAGACTCTTCGTACTTGGGCCCTAACGTGAGGAGCATCAGGTCTTCACAACAGAGACAAGGGGAGAGTCTGCGGCTTGGAAACCAACTAGGTTGTTTTTAAAAAATATAGCATCTTTTCTCAGAGTGAGCAGTCAGTCATCTCGTTAACCACCTACTCCATTTCCAACCCTGAACCGTCAACCTTGGCTTACATGACGGTGCACGTCCTCACTTTCTGTTCCGGAATAGGTTTTGTTACTTAAGACAGACAATATTAAATACCAACACTCACATTTTATTCAAACTGATCTGAGGCCTTTATTTTCCGTCAGCTCGACAGAGTGTTGGCACGAAGCCAGCACGTGAGCAGGGCCACTGAGAGAGTCCTGAACAGGAGTTGGGACCTCGTGACGTTTACTGAGAAGCTGCGGACAGACATCCAAGGTAGTGTCCTCTCGTTTGGGGAGTCTGGCTTTTTGGCAGAAAAAGCTCCACCTACTGTATTTGACGCACGAAGAGACATGTGACCTGCACTGGACTCCTGGAGTCAGAGGGCTGGGATGTTCCCGTAGTTAGGGGATCCTGATGTGTCCAGATCATTGCCTTTCATTGAGAGTTTTATCTTTTATTTTCCACATTATGCCTTTCACTTAGGACCTAAGTATTGGGCAGATTTGGCGCCTCCACATCTCTTATGAATGTGTCAAATTAACACTTAGTAAACGGAACACTTTTGCCGATGGTGAGCCAAGGTCCAACAGCAGACCACAGGAGAGTGTGACCTAGAGGAACGTATCACTCCCAGGTCCAGGAGGACGTAGCCAGCACACCTTGAGGGGGCGGTCAAGGCAGGCTGCAGGCAGAGAGAAAGAGGGGGCCTGGGGCACCAGCCCTTATTAGGGTCTGTGAGTGGAGTGCTTTGGGGTTCCTGGGCTAAGGCCGGATTCCTTAATCCAAAGCAGAAGAGCAGGGTTTTGGTGACCCCCGGGGGTCTTACCCAAGGGGCACATAAGGGGAGGGTGCTGGGAAGCAGAGACCATCCATCACGAGGGCCACTGGGGAAGTCATATCCAGAACTTACATGTGCTTTGCCTCGGTGGGCGGCCGTCTAGGACATGAGGGCCACTGTCAGGTTAAGGTCCCTGCAGGCCAGCTGCCAAACAAAATGGATACCCAGGCAGCAGTACCATGGAGTAGCTTAGCTAAGCTCTCCACAACGCTGCTTTGCCCAGAACAGGAGCTGATGGGATTTGGGGCTTCAGTGTGGTCCCGAAGTATGTCCTGGTATCAGAGTAAGTTGGTCACTACTCAGCTGGGACGTCCCATGTGATCTTGCTTTTAAATGCCACTGTCAACTTTCGACTACCAGAAATTCTTGCTTTTCCTTTTGGATTATAGTATATGGCATGAAAACTGCAGACTCCAAATCAGACTTTACAGGGCAAAGGGTAAGGGAGTTAGTTATTAGAGCTAATGATGTTTTAGGAAAGAGGAGCATCAGTGCCGAGGGTTCCCCGGTGCAGTAAACCCTTACTGAGCGCGGCTGTGCGCAGACGTCCGCACCAGGTGCAGAGCAGCTGAGGGGGTGGTCGCCACGGCCCCTGCCCTGACAGAGTTCACGGGCACTGGGGAAGCGGACATCACCTAGACCAGTAATCCCAAGTCCCTGAGTGTCCTGACGGGAGACGTCCAGGGTGCAGTGAGATGTACGGGCTGACCTGGCCTGGCTAGAAGTCCAGCCCAGTTTAGGTGAGCAGAGCAAGGTTCTGCCATCTTAGTCGTGTCCACTTTGAGAGACTTTTTAAATGATGGATAAGTTTTCTCCATAGAAATCAGCGAAAAGGCAACAACTCTAAATCAGACCTTGGACGAAGATGTCCAGCTACCCAGTTCTACTCTTTGGAATATGCAAAGGAACATTACATCTTTGCTGGAAATCCTGCAGAAAAGGCATTTCCTGCACTTGCACCAAAATGCCACCCTTGAACTCAAGTAAGTTCCCGCATACCATTCATGACACAGCCTGTGAGAGGCAGGCACTTGGGAGCGGAGGGGAAGGACAGCAAGCTGTCGGTGGGACAGACGTCGCAGGAGAGGTGGGTGCGGCCCCTCCCGACCGAGCAGTGGCAGTGTTTCCCTCTGTGGCCCTGACACTGCATCCCCACCTGGCGTGAACCAGAGAACCTCGTGGTCCTGTCTCTATGAAGATCAGGTGTAGGCAGTAAACTCTCGTGGAAGCAAACACAGTGGCTTCCACTGAAGCTGTGAACGCCGCGACAGACTCACTGTGCCGAGGTAGTTTAGCTCAGTTATGCCACCTGTCACGGAAACCCTTGGTGTGAAATGACAGATCACAAAGAATCGTTACACGTGGTCACCAGGAGCTTGTAATTTGCTTTCAGCCTTTTTTCTCAGTATATTCACACGGTTGTTTTGATGTAACAGAAAAGCTGTCCTCTCGCCCAGCTGCGATCACATCTAGTAACTGGTTTGTCACACAGTGCCCCACCAAAACTCCAGTCTCGGTAGTGAGATAGTTCAACTATTTTAATATAGTTTGCTATTTTAAATAATGTTGTAATAAACAACTTAGGTAAAAATCTTTTTCACATTATTATCATCAGCGTGGCTATTAAGAAGTGAAATCATTTCGCCAGAGTTTGCATTTTGAGGATGCCTGACTCGCATCTGCAGATTATTTTCTACAAGGTTTTTTAAAACAGCCTCCACTTCTGCTGGCAGAGTGCTAGAGCCGAGCTCACACCTCTTCCACCACTGAACAGGGTTTTTGATGCTGTTGATTCAGTGAAAAACAAAAGGAGGAACTTACTGTGGCGTGAGATTTGGAGAGAGGACTGGTAACCCACTAGAACAGAAACTGAATGAGCTTTGCAGGAAGAAGCTAACGAAGAGTGCTGAGTTTTTTCTTCTTAGTCTTTTTTAACTCACTGAAGACAGTATCATTTCATCTGATCACAGTTTAGATGGCAAAGTTATTCCATAGATGAAAATTTGACCTCTATTTTAAATTTCTTAAGAAACCTTTTTTTTTTTAAACTGAAGTACAGTCAGTTACAATGAAGTCAGTTACAATGTGTCCATTTCTGGTGTACAGCACAGTGTCCCAGTCATGCATATACATACATTCGTTTTCATACTTTCATTAAAGGTTATTACAAGATATTGAACATAGTTCCCTGTGCTACACAGAAGGAACTTGTTTTTTTAAATCTATTTCTATGTATACTGGCTAACATTTGCAAATCTCAAACTCCCAAATTTATCCCTTCCCACCCCCTTTCCCTGGTAACTGTAAGAGTGTTTACTATGTCTGCCAGTCTGTTTCTCTTCTGTAGATTAGTTCATAGTGTGCTTTTTTCCTTTCTTTTTTTTTTTTTTTTAAGGTTCCACATATGAGTGATACCATACGGTATTTTTCTTTCTGGTTTATTTCATTTAGAATAATGATCTATAGGTCCATCCATGTTGCTGCAAATGGTATTTTATTCTTTTTTATGGCTGAGTAGTATTCCATTGTATAAGTATACCACATCTTTTTTATCCAGTCACCTGTCAATGGACATTTAGGTTGCTTCCATGTCTTGGCAACTGTAAATAGTGCTGCTATGAACATTAGGGTACATGTATCTTTTTGAATTAGAGCTCCCTCCTGATAGACACCCGGGAGTGGGATTGCTGGATCATACTGTAGGTCTTTGTTTCATTTTCTGAGGCATCTCCATATTCTTTTGCAAAATGACTGCACCAAACTGCATTCCCACCAACGGTGTAGGAGGGTTCCCTTTTCTCTGCAGCCTCTCCAGCATTTATCATTCATGGGCTTTTGAATGATAGCCATTCTGACTAGTGTGAGGTGATACTTCATTGTAGTTTTGATTTGCATTTCTCTGATAATTAGGGATATTGAGCATTTTTTCTTGTCTATTGACCATGTCTGTCTTCATTGGAGAGTTGCTTGTTTAGATCCTCTGTCCATTTTTGGATTGAGTTGTTTGTTTTTTGTTGTATGAGCTGTTTATATATTCTGGAAATTAAGCCTTTGTCAGCTGCATCATTTGCAAATATTTTCTCCCATTCTGAAGGCTGTCATTTTGTTTTGCTAATGGTTTCCTTTGCTGTGCAAAAGCTTGTAAGTTTAATTAGGTCCCATTTGTTTATGTTTGCTCTTATTTCTATGGCCTGGGTAGATTGCCCCAGGAGAACATTGCTGAGATTTATGCCAGAGAATGCTTTGCCTATGTTTTCTTCTAGAAAGTCTATCACGTCTTATCTTATATTTAAGTCTTTAAGTCATTTTGAGTTTATTTTTGTGTATGGAGTGAGGGAGTGTTCTGACTTCACTGACTTACATGCTGCTGTCCAGTTTTCCCAACGCCATTTGCTGAAGAGACTGTCTTTTCTCCACTGTATATCCTTGCCTCCTTTGTCAAAGGTTAATTGACTGTAGATTTATTTCTGGGCTCTCTGTTTCGTTCCATTGATCCTTATGTCTGTTTTTATGCCAATACCATGCTGTTCTGATTAGTGTAGCTCTGTAGTATTGTGTGAAATCTAGGAGTGTTATTCCTCCAGCTTTGTTCTTTTTCTTCATTATTGCTTTGGAAATTCTGGGTCTTTTGTGATTCAATATACATTTTAGGATTATTTGTTCTAGTTCTATGAAAAATGTCCTGGGGAATCTGATAGGGATCTCATTAAATCTCTAGATTGCCTTGGGCAGTACTGGCCATTTTAACGATACTGATTCTTCCATTTGTACGTGAGTCCTGTATCCTGCTACCTTGCCCAATTCTTCTATCAGCTCCAGTCATTTTTGTGTGGAACATTTAGGCTGTTTTATTTATAGTGTCATGTCATCCCCGTATGGTTACAGGTTTACCTCTTCTCTTCCAATTTGGATCCCTTTTATTTCTTTCTCTTGCCTGATTGCAGTGGCTAGAACTTCCAAGACTATGTTGAATAGAAGTGGTGAGAGTGGGCAGCCTTGTCTTGTTCCAGATTTTAGCAGGAAGCCTTTCTGCCTTTCACCGCTGAGTACTATGCTGGCTGTGGATTTGTCATAAATAGCTTTTATGTTGAGATATGTTCCCTCTATACCCACTTTGATAAGAGTTTTTACCATAAATGGGTGTCGAATTTTATCAAATGCTTTCTCTGCATCTATTGAGATGATCATGTGGTTTCTGTCCTCTCTTGTGGATGTGGTATATGTATCACGTTGATTGATTTGCATATGTTGAACCATCCTCGTGTCCCTGAATCCATCTTGATCATGGCATATGATCTTATTTATGTGCTGTTGGATTCTGTTTGCTAATATTCTGTTGAGGATTTTGGCATCTATGTTCATCAGTGATCTTGGCCTGTAATGTTCTTTCTTGGTAGTGTCTTTGGTTTTGGAATCAGGGTGATGGTGGCTTCATAGAATGAGTTTGGGAGTATTCCCTCCTTTTCAACCTTTTGGAAGCGTCTGAGAAGGATCGGTATGAGTTCTTTGTATGTTTGGTAGGATTCCCCAGTGAAGTCATCCGGTCCAGGACTTTTGTTTGTAGGGAGGTTTTTTTAAATTGCTAATTCCGTTTCATTTCTATTGATTGATCTGTTCAGGTGGTCTATTTCTTCTTGATTCAGTCTTGGTGGTCTGCATGTTTCCAGAAACTTGTCCATTTCTTCCAGGTTGTTCACTTTGTCTCCATATAGTTGTTTTTAGATACCTTCTTTAACAATATGAAGTAACAGATTCACGGCCAGATGCTAGAAATATTCTGGGTTTCCTTGTGTGTTTCCCATGTACTTTTTTTAGTTCTTATTGTCTGTATCATAATGCATCATCTTGCTGTCTTTTTTTTTTTAATAATCTTTAAAAATGATAAGAATGTTCAAATAATCCCTGATGATGTTCTAACAATGTCAGCATTCAAATATGTATCATTGGAAAATGGGTTTTTGGTGGTGTTTTAGCCCAGCAATCTGATAATCTGTGAAAGCTGAGGGTGATTTACAAGATATTTTCCATGAAATTTTTCAAAGTTCTCTTGACAAACTGAAGCAAGAAGTTAATAGGATGTACTAAACCACTGTAAAGATTTGTAGTGTGAAAATTTTATTGTTCTAGATAACTTTAAGTTCAAAATTGATTTAAATAAGCAATTTGATAGCACATTTATAAACGAATATGGGGAAAATATCTCTTGATTTCCTAAAGCTTGCTGTTATCAATGGTACAAATTATCTTTCTGGCAATTTGGATTTGAAAGTTTTTTATAAAATCTGTTTCGTAACGAGCTGCAGAAAACCTTTTATAGTGTGTAACTGCGTTGGTAACTTGAGAGCAAATCACTGAACCGTTTTCTTTCTTCAGTTTCTGGCTGTATTTATACTAAAAGGCTGTAGTGGCCATCATTCAGAGTGTGGTCCCAATTTTGAAAACAGATTCACTGAGATGGCTTCTGTTAATCCCCTTAGTACAACGTGTTAGGAAGTTTGCAGACAGAGTTCAGGGATACAGTGTGAATCTGTCGTGCCTAGAGGTGTCTTAGAAAAAGCGATTACGATGTGTCTTAGGACATGAAGCAGCGGCTCAGGATGGATGTGTGAACGTTCCTTCCACGATCATTTCAGTGATACGAGCTTAGTTGTTTACTTTTTACATGTGAACCGCCTATTATTTTACCAGGGCTGCTGAGGATTTATTGTCACAGATTCAGACCAATTACCAGAAGCCACAGGAAGATCTGGAGGTGCTGAAAGCAGCAGCAAACGGCCTCCTCTCGAAACACCACAGTGAGGTGCGGGCGGCCGCGGAGCTGGTGCGGGAGGCAGAGGCGAAGGCGCAGGAGAGCGGTCGCCTGCTGCGGGTCGTCGGCGCCAACCTGCGGGAGCTCAGCGTGAGTCGCGGGCTCCCACCCTGTTAGAGCGGGGCCGGGTCCCCCGTGTAAGTGGTAACCGTTCTTAGCTCTCAAAACATGAGCCCGAGTGCCCACTCGGCAGTGTCACGCGCCGCGGTCAGGAAGGCGACTTGCTTTTGGGAAGCATCCTTAGGGGTGATTTCCGCCTGCAGGATCAAAAGCTGCGCGTTCGAGAGGAACAGAACCTGACATCGGCGCTCTCGGCCGCGGGGAGGGCGCTGCTGGACGCCGCGGCCGCGCGCGCAGGGGCCGCGGGAGAGGCTCTAGCGGTGAGTCCCAGCTCAGCCCTGCCGCAGCGCCCCATTTCCAGAGGAGCCTCCCACCCCTCAGCGCGCGCACACGTCGTTCAGTAGGGCACAGGGTTTCAGTGTCAGTTTCTCTGTGTAGCAGCTGGAGCGGCACCGGGATGAGCTGCTTCTGTGGACCGCCCAAGTCAGGCGCCACGTGGACGCCCTGGTCATGCAGATGTCCAAGAGGGCGGCTCTGGACCTGGTCTACAGAGCAGAGGGCCGTGCGGCTGAGCTCCAGACACTGGCCAGCGCCCTGGACAGGTGAGATCACACCTTGCGAGAATCCTGCAGCCTATGACGCGTGGATCAGAGAGAATCAGTGTGGCTGTTTTGATCAGTGTTGAGTCATTCTTTTTTGTCTAAGAATGAAGACTTCTCTTTTATTTCCATAGCAAGCAGGATTTCCTTGCCATGGAAATAATTGACCATCAACATGAATGCGTGATGGAAAAATACAAACTTAACCAGATAGGAATTAAAACAAATACCATGCTACCATACCAAGCCGCTGAGGCCTTAAGTACCTCCCTGGTGCTCAGGCCTTTATTATTAGGTTGTGTATGGACAGAACCAAGTATTAATTTCTTTACACATCTTGCCGCCTTGGAGCTTGTATTAGGCTGGTTTAATGCATGGACAGAGATTGTGGCTGCCTGCCCTAGACTACTACAAGTGTTGGGAATCTGTTTTCCAACTCTGAAAGACATCCTCTCCATTATTTCCTCCTGCTTGAAGGTCTGCCATTTGTACTGTCATTATTTTAACATCTATGTTTGGGTATTTGTCAAATATGTCCGCAGTTTGCCTTCACATGAGCTGCACAACTTGAGGCCAGTGGTTCCCAAACTGTGCAGGAACAGCCGAGGGACCTTCAGGGTACTGATGCCAGTGTCCCCTCCCCACCAACTCCCATCCCCCAAAGACTATGGGATGTGGCCTGTGCTTTTATTTTTTATCTTTTTGAAAGATTCCCCAGGTGATCTAATGTGCAGCAAATGAGGGAATCACGGTTTTAGGACTTAACAGTGATTTATACAATATTGTGAGTTAGTTGTAGATTTATTACTTTAGAATCTGTTATAAATTATGTGAGGAAAAAGTCCAGACAAAGTGGGAATATGTGTGTTTCTGTGTTGGAAGGAGAAAAATATTTTCCAATTTGAGGAATGCTGCTATAAAAGATTATCTCACGCAATGAAAAATGTGTCACATAATGGACCACGGCGTACATTATGGGCTGCGCTGAGCCCTACCACCTGGATCTGATCAGAACTGGGAGCAGAAAATGGAGTTAGATTCTCAGTTCTTTTCCTTCCCTCATCTTTCATTTCCCAAAAGAGAAAACAATGTTCTGACTCCATGCATGGCTGCAACAGAATCTTTATTGCTTAGTATATGGAGCAAAAGCAGTTTGGTATGATACACAAAATTAAGTAACATTATTATCTTTTATTTATAAGTCACTGAATTTTGCCAATCAAGTAGTAACAAGTAATAACGGCTGATGTCTGGTTTGGGAATCACCCAACTCAATAACCTTGGGGAGAAAATGAAGTAGGTTACTCAGCGGGCAAAGATGTGTCAATTGTCGGATTTCATTTTGAAGCTAGAGTGAGCTGGATGAAACCGCACCATCACCAGCTGGCAAGTTCCTCAGTGACTTGCCCACTTACGAGAGTGAAGTTCAGGTGACTGAAATATTATCTGATCCTCCTCCAAAACCTCTAGTGAGTTTCATCAACTTGGTGTGCTCCACCTGAGGAGTAAGATTCGGCATTCCTATCTATGCTTAGGAAAGCTTTTTTTAAATTAACAAGCGCATAGCAGGAGAGATTACAACTGCTGTGAACACGCGGTGGCGCCCAAGACACATGCAGGGGCTCTGAACAGAGGCCAAAGAACGCTGAGGGCAGCTGGCGGAATCCGATGGATGGTTTAAAAAAAAGACGAAACAGCAATCATCTCTTCTCTGGGTAATGATTAAACAGCGGTTCTGTGTCATTCTGACAGTGTGGCTACTGCTTCTTAAGGTTACGTTTAGAGTCAGAGGGGAATCCGTACGTTGACCTGGAATCATGGTTCTTCTTGATGCTTCTCTAAGGGGAAAGAAACTGGGAGGCTTTTAAGAATGGTGGCCAAGTTCAATTCAGTTTATTCTAAACATGCTGATTTCATAGTGGCCTTGGAAATGTTAGACACGTGTCCCTGAATGTGACCAGTGCAACCCATGTCGGTTCAAACATCCAGAGTCTGATTGAAGAGTCAGAGAAGTTGGCAAAAGATGCTCTTGGGACTGTGAGCAAGGCTTACACGGTAAGAAATGCCCCCTGGCTTTGTGTGTCCCTGCCTTTTCCGGGCACTGCGGGAGAGTGATCCTCCAGAAGGTGCTTGAGCAAAGATGCAGTGGCTTAAACTTATGCTGGTCAACATTCTTTTCTGGTGGGATCAGTTTAAGGCTCTGTCATCCTGTGACGTAAGTTTTCATTTCCTAAGTTATAAATAATTCTTTATAAAAACTAGGGACTCGTGATGTAAACGGGGAAAATCTCAGTTTCTTAGAACAAAAATGATAATGCTACTTGATATCTACTTGAGACATCTTTTCTTACCCGTGGTGAAGGTGTCCATTTCATGGCTGGTTTTTGTGTTTATATATTTAAAAACAGCTGTGTTCTTTCTCTTCAGCCATAAATTAGAACATAAACTACACATAAAATAGGACAGCTGACACTGAGCCCAGCTGTCACTGGTTCCGCACTGCACCGGAGGCGGTCTGGATGGAGCTTTCTGCACCCCCAGCAGGACTCCGCCCTGCCCCCCAGCGGCCGTGTTTAAGCTGTCCTGTCTCACAGGTCTCAGGGGCCCTGCTTTCTAACGGGAGAGCGGCTCTCCAGCGCAGTGCTGAGCTCCTCGAAGAAGGCGACAGCCTGAGCAGGAGGCACCAAGGTCAGTTCCAGCTGGACTGTGGATAAGCAGAGTGATCATGGACACACCTCTGAGCCACTTCCAGAACATTCTCCTTTCCTGGAGCAATCTGAAGCTTCACATCTCTTTGTGACAGCCATATTCCAATTTCCTATCACAGAAACATCATACGACTTTTAGCGACCCGACTGTGCTGCGCCGCGCCTTCAGCCTTCCACAGGCTCGTTGGGGCTTCGCTGGCCCCGGTCCCTCCCGGCGCCAGCCAGGTTGGCTGTGACGTCGTGGGCTGCTCTCCTCGTCTCTCAATGTTTCCCAGGTTCTAGAAGAGTCATATTGTTTGATACTTCTTTTGCCTTCTTCACAGGCCTAATGGAATGTTAGGCTCATGGGAGGTTCTCACTAAACACTTACTGAATTAAATCATAATGATTTATCTAGTTTTTAAAAAATACCTATGCAGTTTTGTTTTTCCTAAGAGTTTCAGTGAGCAATTTTTTGGCGTATGTGAGAGCTCTCCAGTAAGCATAACACAAAATGGCAGGGGGATCTGTTCTGCAACAGAAACATACAAGTTTTATAACACAGTTTAGCTATCACCTTAATATACGCTAATACATCAGAAATAGTGCCCCCTCCTGTAGGAGTAAACAGTGGGCCATAAACAAAGCTCATCCCCACGACTCCTTCCGTGCCCAGTCCTGGGTCCGTCTTCCACAGCTGTCGGATGCGTGGGCTTGGATAGTGCATATTTTTTGTTTCTCCGTGAGTGATACAATTTTGAATTTGTGTCATCTCACGGTATAAAAAGTCCCTGACTCTCGATCATAAAGACTTGACAGGCTGTGGTTTTAGTTTACACAACTAAAGGTATTTCACAGGCCTCAAAATAGTGAACTTTCTGGCAATTAAAGTTTTAGGCAGAACCATCATGTTCCAAAAGGATTTTATCAATAATTTTTAACCAAGTGTTCAGAATCCAAGTGTGATTGCATATCGTGAACAGCAATTTTAAAAGCAAAAGCTTTGATCCAGCAGCTCTGCTCCACTTGAAGGAGCTGAGCTGAGTGCCTGCTGGGCGGTGAGGAGGGGCCAGGAAGGAGGGGCGGGCGCTGGGAAGTAGGTGGGAGGCTGAGGGCAAGATTCCCAAGCAGGAGCCCGCGTCTGGGGTTTTACAGCCTAGGGGACAAAGGTGGCCAGGTTAGGTGTGGCCAGGAAGCTAATGAGTCTGATTAAGAACAAATGATTGAAACCCAATTCTTCACCCTAGAGCTCTAATAAAATGGGACTTGCAATTTAAGAAGAAATATTATTGAGACGGGAAACAAGGAAGAAAAAGTGATCAAGCAAGCTAAAGACACAATTTCTGTGATGAGTGGTGCTAAGTCTTGCTGGAAAAACTTTCAATATCCGGGGTCTCTGGAGGAAGCTGCCGCTTTCATAGATGGGTCAGGAGTGACAAAGAAAACTGTCATCTAGGTAACTTCAGGCCTGGCCTCAAAGAAAACACTTTTTCTCCTTTGAATAGGTATCACAGTAGAACTGAGCAAACTGAAAAGTACTGCAAACAGATTTCAAGAGAATGCTGGTAAAGTTACAAGGCAGACCAGTGAGTCCCTCTGGACACTTAGAGCCATTCCTGAAGGTAAGCGGAAAGGGGTTCTTGATTTAACTAACGTCTTCTCATTGCAAAGCCCTCACATAGGAATGTGAGGAAGGCTGCCTGAGGCCTGACGGCGAGCCCTCACCCGAAACGAGACCGAGACTGACAGTTTTCACTTGCAGAGAAAATGGTTTGGAGGTGGAGACCACTGTGTTTTGTAACTTCAAAACACCTATACTGACGTAGTAGAATTTTCTGAAAAACAAATGCCTTAGATTCTCTGTGCTACCATATTAACTGCTTACTCTGAAAATGGGCTTGATACGTCCCTAGATAAAAGAAGGGTCATTCAAAGAAGCCAGCAAGTAAAGAAGCTGGGATGTTCCTGTTTTATGGGGAAATGCTGCATTTATTAGAAATGTGGGAAATTAAAGAAGTCTTGCTTGGAAATTAAAGAAATCTTCCCTTGTGAGGCAATAAGCATTCTAAAATAGATCACTTTAATATTGATGGTTTGGAAATGCAGTATTCATTAAAATTTTAAATAGAGTAACTTTAAAAAAGTACAAAACAAGCAAGTCGTGCTGCGGGCACATTATTTATTTTACATTCTTTCAACCTTTTTTCTTAGTAAGAATTTTTAAAAGTCTTACAAGATACCCAAACATCTCACAAGTTCTCGGTCTGCTGGCTCACATCATAAGCATGAGAATTACTGGGGCGGGGGGGGGGGGGGGCTGGCCCTGGGGCAGTTTGGATTGAGTTCTTACCTTAAGTCAACGCAGGACTTTCTGATCTGGAAGTCTCTTTTTCTTTTCTTTATTTTTAAGGATATGTGGTATATGCTGATCAAACACTTAAAAATAACTTTATTTGGAAGTAGTTTCAAACTTGCCAGAATTTGCAAGAAGAGTAAAAAGAACACATATACCCTTTATCCAGCTTCTCCTGGTGTTAATCTTTGCCCCATTTGTGATTAAACATTTTAAAAATGAATAGGACTATCTTAAAAAAAAAAAAAAAAAAACCATCATCCAGATTTTCTAGAATAACTGCATTCTGGTACATCTTTAGTGGGCATTTAGTTTTTATTGTACCATTATGTCAGCAAATACACTTCCTCTAACCCAGGAGACTTCTGTGTCACGCACAGATTTAAATTCCCAAACCTTCTTATCCACAGGATGAAGGTGTTTTAATGACTCTGAGAAGGGAGTGACAGGAAAGAGACCAAGAAAGAAGTTTAGATTATTGACATAGGATGCTGAACACAGGACAGTTAGTGTTGCTTTTATGATCTCACTGTGTATTGAAATCATACTTCAGTACAGAGGGTGGTCACCCAGCCTGTTTCATCCATCCCTAAAAGGAAGCAGTAGAGCTTACAATATGCAGCCTTCATGTTGCCATGAAAAAAAACGAACAACAAAAAACAACAGGAGCCCCCTTTGCTCAACAACCAATAAGAAATTCTGTAACATGTTTCTGTGTAAAAGGACATTTGCTTTGGTTTTATGGTTTTCCGTGTGTATAACCACGGGAGCGCATGCTCGCATATAAATGCATCTCAGGTATCAGAGACAAAGGAACCAAAATCAAAGAGCTGGCCGCATCTGCAAATCAGAGCGCTACGAGCACGCTCCAGAACATCGCGGGGCTGAGCCAGAAGCTGCTGAATACGTCGACCGACCTGTCCAGGGTTAACGCCACGTTACGAGAAACTGACGACCTTCTCCGCGACTCCTCAGTGACTAGTAGGTCGTGGTCTCCCTTCCCATTTGGAAAGTCGGCCTCGTGCGGTTTGAGCTGGCCGAGGGGCGCAGGATGCCCTGTGCACAAACAGCAGTTTCAAAGAATAAAAATGCACCAACATCTGGATCTGCATTTATAAAGACACGGGCCTTGGGCGATGCCTTGTGCTGGTGCATTTTTCATGTACTGACCGAAGTTTCAAGGATTTGATTATGAGGGTATTCTATTTAACCCTGGGCATTAGTAACAGTTCATTCTCTTGTTTCCTCCCTCCCGCCTACTTTCTCGCCACTTCCTATTCTAGCTTTGTTAGCAGGAAGAAAAGTCAAAGATGTGGAAACACAAGCCAACCTTCTATTTGATCGGCTGAAGCCTTTGAAGAGGCTAGAAGAGAACCTGGGCAGAAACCTGTCTGAAATCAAACTGCTCATCAGCCAGGCCCGGAAGCAAGCGGCTTCTGTGAGTGTGGGGCCCCGCGACCCTCAGGAAGCCCCCTCGCCCCCAGCCCAGCCGAGGCTCCCGTAACTGCAAGTCCCAGAGGCCTCCAGGACAGATACTCTGTCACACTTCTACTGACCAGCTCTCAGTTGTCCCAGATTCCTCACAGCCCTGTCTCCGGTGTACTTAAAGCCTCGCGTTCTAGATACTTAAGTGCATTTAGGTATATTTAATTAGTCTCATTTTCTTTCATTTCTGCTTTTGTTCACATATTTCAGAATGTTGTTAGCACAGAGATCTCTGTGTCTTTATGGCAACTGATCACTGTAGCCTAGATATATAGATTCATAGAGCCACACGGATTGGCTAGATGGGCAGAACACAGTCCAAGTGCTAACATCACGGTGAGTTGACATCATTTTATCAACTTGGTTTTAATAATCCAAGTACTCTTCAGAACGTCTGTGCAGTGTGGGCCTCACCTTTAGGATTCTGACAAAACAGCCTGTATATACACGTGAATGTTGCACAAATCCAGGTCACTAACTGCATAAAACACTCGACACCCCGAGGAGCACAGCCTTGAGAGACTTCCCGGCTGTGCTCGGCCAGTGGCCCTGGCCATGCTCCAAAGGAGAGGCGTTTCAGGGGGCTGAGACTTGAGAGATCATTGTCTGTCGTGCTCCTGGGGACCTACAGACAGTAAATGTGACCTCTGGTCTCATGTTTATCCCCCTGCAGCTTCTAGCCAAGAAAAAGGAGCTCTGGATTCTTCGATCCCCAAGTGACCTCACTTTGGGTAAAAGGCTGTAGGTTTACAAAAGCTCTGGTTTCCATCGTTTTAGTTCCAGTCACCAAATAAACTTGGTTCCAAGTGCTCTGGTTAATATAAACTTACAATCTTGAAGGTTAATAGAAGGAATCTTATCAGGAAGCTATGTACGGGAAATAACTGCTCTGTAAATGTTTGCTGAATGAGTAAGTGGATTAGCCCTGCATTAATCCCACGAATGATCACCAAATATCCTGTGTGTCAGGTGAAGATTCCAAGGTGCTTTGGATAAGCTCCTTGTCTAGAAGGAATTAAATCCCACACAAGAGTTTTCAACATAAAATAATCTTCTAAAACTCCAAGACTGACTTTTCCACATTAAAATACCTTACCAAGTAAGTTTCATCGCCATCTGATTTTCACTTTATGAGACACACAGCACCACGTATTGTGCAGAGGAACCTGCATATGACGGTGAGGACCCAGAGCAAGCAGCACTTGGGGACTCCAGCGTGCCGCCAGTGCGTCTCCCTACGTGATTTTTAGGGACTTACAGACCCTTCTCTTTTCCTCCTGCAGATCAAAGTTGCGGTGTCTGCAGACAGAGACTGTATCCGGGCCTACCAGCCTCAGATTTCTTCCACCAACTATAACATTTTAACACTAAACGTGAAGACAGGCGAGCCCGACAACCTCCTCTTCTACCTGGGGAGCAGCAGCGGCGTGAGTGTGACGCGCAGGGGCGATGCCGAGTCTCCTAGGGTTGGGGGTGTATTTTCTGAATTGGTACTTTTTAGGTTAAAAAAAAAAAAAGGACTTTGTGAAATCACTAATTCTTCTAAGGGAACTAATCTTTTGCTAAACTGGTAATATTAGATTACAAGTAAACAAACTACAAAACAGTGCCTGCTAGGAGGAAAGCGACGTTTATGGAAGGCGCCCCCTTCTGCCATCTTAACTGTGAACTGTGAGAGCGGAACTTTCCATAATGTCTTCTGTGACCCCTGAAGTCACGGAGTTTCGCTTTGGGTCCGTGAAGTTCATCTTGGTGGCTGTTGCCAGGCGTGGAGGCGCGCACCCTGAGGGGCATATCACAGCTGTCCAGCTTCCCCCAGCCTGCCTTCCCTCACGACCCGGGTAGAGGCTGGTGACCCCCGCAGAGCTCTGAACTTCATGGGAGGCCTCATGCAAGGCCATGCTGGTCAAGGGCGGCAGGGCACTGATGGCCGACGGTGGCCACCATTTCAGTACTCTGGGTCACCCTCCAGCTCCAGGGAGGGGAGCATTTAAAGACAAAGGAAGATCGTTTTTGGGGGTTTTGCTTTTTTTTTTTTTTTTTTTAATAGAGAAAATGTTGTAAGAACTTATTCTTTAAAGTGTTTTGGTAGTCCTGCAAACAGTCTGGCACGTGAACTCATCCCAACTCGTACCCCACACCCCAGTCTGATTTCCTGGCAGTGGAGATGCGGCGAGGGAAAGTGGCCTTCCTCTGGGATTTGGGCTCCGGGTCAACACGCTTGGAATTTCCAGACTTCCCAATTGATGACAGCAAATGGCACAGCATCTATGTGACCAGGTAGCAGAGAACGTTTTCTCTGGGCATCTCTCTCTCTCTCAAACTGCATCTTATACGTAATTACACGTTTGTAACATCATAAAACTGTGTTTGAATTTCTGGGAAGTCAGATTATTGTGAAGGAATACCTGGTTTAGATTAACTACAGAAATAAGCTTTTTTTTTTTCATTATTAACAAAAGAATAAACTTTGTTACCAAAACCAAAAATTAGAAGAAAGTTAAAAGTTTGTTATGTTTTGAATGTTAGGTCTAAGTCTAAGGCAGCCAGCCCAGGTCAGGGTTTTCTCCCGGTGGAGGGGAGTCCAGGGCCGCACAGCACAGGTGCCACGTGTCAGCCGTGGTACAAGTAGGAGAGGTCGGGAGGTGTGGGTACCGGTGCGAGGTGCATTTTCTCCCAATTCAGGCACAAGGCAGAATTCTTCCTTTCAGAGCTCCTCTCCAGAGGCAGCTACTACTGAGCAGCTTTAGGTATATCTTTCTTTTCACTTTTCTGTAATATTACAGTTCCTCGTTGATGTGTTGGGAATTTCTGATTTTTACTTGGTTATTTTTAAAAATGGGGCAGTAGTAAGGGCAGTAGACTGTTCCAAGTACATTTAGTCCATTATCTGTAACTATTTTAAGCAAGGAGGTAACATGATGGAATTTATGTTTTAGAAAGAATATTCCATGAGATTTTGGACTGTACACTACGGGTTGGATGGGCAAGACTGGAAGCAGGGAGACCAGCTGGGGACGAGGGGAGAAGCAGATGGAGGCTGCATGTGAAACAGACGTGTGTGTACATGGACTGACTTGCAATTCTGAAAGTGCTTTTTTTTTTTGCAATTCTTTGTGACCCTTAGATTTGGAAACATTGGTTCATTGAGTGTAAAGGAAATGAGTGCATCTCAGAAGCCACCACCAAAAACAAGTAAATCCCCTGGAACAGCTAATGTTCTGGATATAAACAATTCAACACTAATGTTTGTTGGAGGGCTTGGAGGACAGATCAAGGTAACCTGAACTTTCATCCAAACAGGACTCATCGCTGATCTCACCAATATATAAAACGAGTATGTTTAAATTTTTGAAGATACTCTAGGCAGCTCAAGATTTTCCTGTTTCTGTTATTTTGCTTAATCACAGTTCATCTGCAGAGTTACGCTGGTTTTTAAAGGCTCATGCTTGATAGTATAAATGGAAAAGAAGCCAATGGTTCATTTTCCTATTTGGGTTTTTTTCCCCAATAATAAGAGAGGAAATTCAGTATTCCACATCAATTTCTGAAAACTTCCTTTATCTCTGTTCTCTAGTGGAAGACATACATTTTATTAGACCAGGTATCCTCTCACCCAGTAACGCTGAGTCCCCTGGGCTTGGCTCAGTGCTCTGAAATGAGACAGGGTCTCAGGTCCTGCCAGGCCCTCAGCGCTGCCCGCGTCCCCTGGGTGTCTGCTTGCTCACTTGTCACAGGGCCTTCTCTCCAGTCACCTTAGTGACTGAGACACCTCTGAGGTCTTGTCCTGCTGTCATCATTGCGTGATTCCAGTTCTCAACTGAAAGGAAGTCCAGTGATTACAAACTGGCTATTTTTCTGGATGTTGTTTTCTCAAAATTTTGGATCCATTAGATTTGGGCTCCCAAGGAGGAGTTCTGTGCACTTAAAGAACGTATTCCTCTTCACCAAATCTATGTGCACTGTGTTTCTGTTTACCTTAGAAGTCTCCTGCTGTGAAGGTTACTCACTTTAAAGGCTGCATGGGAGACGCTCTCTTGAATGGACAGTCGATTGGCCTGTGGAACTACATTGAGAGGGAGGGGAAGTGCCACGGCTGCTTTGGAAGGTAACGTGCCCCGCGAGGAGCGCAGGAGTCTAGGCTATTGTGTTAGTCTCTGAGAACCGTGCAAGGAACTTACGGGCACGTGGAGGACGGATAGTCTGTGATGTCGGGCATCTTACTGCCAAGGATACCACGGAGCCCACTTACCAACAGAAACATGCATATCACTTTTAACCCTTAAAAAGAAGTACTCTTTTTGCTGTGTCTTGTACTGTGTGTTTTAATCATGGATCATAAAACTGACAAGCATCAGATACCTTTTCAAACTTCTGTCTCGAAGAGCCACAACTAAGCCTAGGGTAAGTCACCATGTATCTTTGTGTTGAAAACACCTCCGAGGATGAGGGGTTTTGTCTGTGCTGTCAGTTTTTATAGGTAAGTACTTTCTTATTCCCAAGTTCTATCATTCTAGAAACAAAATGCAAAATAGAAGGCGTTTAATAATGTAATCTCAGCAAACACAGTGCCCCCTTGATTACTTTCTAATAAAATAACCGCACCCCTGTGCATACAAGACCTGGTCTCTAGCACTTTGGTATTTAAGACAATAGGCCACCTCTGCCGTCAGAGCAACGTGCCACCTGCTGTGATGGCTCCCGCCTGGTGGGCCGCTCTGGCCAGACACATACCTGTAATTAACAGTGAGCTGGGACAAGGTCAGTTAAAAGCAATTCTCACTCCATTTAGAAACTCGTTCATTTTCACCAAACAGTCAAGTCTGTTTTCTCATACGGCCCACAGCTTGGGATTTTGTAGTTTAAACCTTTTATTTGCCACTCTCCTTCCTTAGCTTGCTTTAAAAGTCATGAACAGAAGCTTGGTTATTGGAGCCTTAGGACCAAAAAGAATACTAGGTTTGCAGTCTTAAGTTTCTCAGGCTCCTGGCCCAGGTCTCCCACCAAATCTCTTGGTGACAACTTTGAATTGTAAGTCACTACACCTCACAAAGGCTTATTTTTTCTTCCAGAAAAGGAAAACAGTAATCATGCTTGTCTTACACACACCCCACAACTATAATGATGAACATGTAACATGAGGTATATGAAAATACTTGCTAAATTTGAAACACTGCACCAGTGTTCACCTCTGATCTCTCTGCAGTGATAGTCCACTGCTTTTAAGGAAGATGTCTCAGGATTATTGTCTTGACAGTAATTATGTAAACTAAGGTTTTATAATTGGCAAATATAATCAATCAGAAGTGATACTTCCACGTGGAGTATCCACGGCTCTGGAACTTGGGGAGAGGGAGCATGTGCATTGAGGCTTTCTGCTTGGTCACTTTTGCTAGCATGGAAGGAAGTCTTCCCCGCAGTTAAGTAACTAACATGAAAAATGCTGCAACCCCTGGACTGACCCCAGACCGTCAGTCTTGTAGAAAGTTGTAACAGATACTGAGTATTTCTCATATGGAAAATGTCCCCCTACTTCAGCAGTTATGACATCCCCGATTTTCATCAGTCGTTTTCAGGGTTATTCTAAGATCACTGACCTCAAATTGCAGTAGTGAGTGAACTCAGTGATTGCTGGCTCTTATCTTTTTTTTTTTAAATTTATATATATATATATTTTTTTTTTTTAATTGAAGTATAGTCAGTTTACAATGTGTCAATTTCTGGTGTGCAGCACAATGCTTCAGTCATACATGAACATACATATATTCGTTTTCATATTCTTTTTCACCATAAGTTACTACAAGATACTGAATATAGTCCTCTGTGCTGTACAGTATGAACTTGTTATCTGTTTTATATATATTAGTATCTGCAAATCTCAAACTCCCAATTTATCCCTCCCCACCCCCCCTCCCCCTTGGGTGACTGTAAGTTTGTTTTCTATGTCTGTGAGTCTGTTTATTTTATAGATAAGTTTGTCTTTTTTTTTTTTTTAGATTCCATATATAAGTGATATCACATGGCATTTTTCTTTCTCTTTCTGGCTCACTTAGAATGATGACCTCCAGGTCCATCCATGTTGCTGCAAATGGCATTATCTTTTCTTTTTTATGGCTGAATAGTATTCCACTGTATAAATAAGCCACAGTTTCTTTATCCAGTCATCTGTCGATGGACATTTAGGTTGTTTCCATTTCTTGGCTAATGTAAATAGTGCTGCTGTGAATACTGGGGTGTTATGTATCTTTTTGAATTAAGGTTCCCTCTGGATACATGCCCAGGGCTGGCTTTTCTCTTTTGTTGGAACAAAAAAGTCAGTTTTCTGTGTAGACACAGGATTTGTTCTCCTTGAGAACTGCCCTCCAACCAGATGTCTACCCATTTCAGATGTTTGACTGAAAGATGAAGGTTGCCATGGAGAGGAGGGGTTAATCCTGGAAGTAGCTTTTTTTGGTAGAGGGTTGCATGGAGCCAAATGGGTACTTTAGTACAAATTATCCCCATTCTCGTGGTGAGAGCTTAGATCAGAGCCGTCTAGAGTCATGGGAATGAGAGCTGGGAGGGACGGCATCTGCCAGGCCTGCCGACTGCAGGGCTCCCCCTGTAACTGCTGGGCACTAGAGGGGAGCCATCCGCGAGGTGCTGTGGTGGACCCTGCTGTCATTCGTCCTGACCTCTTACTCAGGCAGGGGCCTGGAGCTGCCTTCCTGTGGCCCAGCTGGACAAAGGTATCTGGGCTGACTGGAGAAGCAAGCACGTGGGCCTCATGTTATAGAAAGGGAGCCTGATCCGCAAGGGGACAAGCCCCAGTAATATGTCGCTGACCCTGGGGATGTGAGCCTTCTCAGGAGAACTGCCTTCAGTCGTTGCGTTATTTGCATTCATCCCCCTCGGTGGCCATCTCACTAGGGCAGGCCCTGCTGAAGTAGGGAAGCAAACATCCCACGTTCCTGAGAACAGAAAACTCATGAGCTCGGGGGGGGAGGGGCATGTACAGTGGGACAAAACAGATTTCTGGAATTCTGTTTGAAACCTGGCTTCATCATTTTCTTGGTTGTGTTCTTGGACAAGAAATTTAATCTTTGAGGCTCAGGTTTTAGTAGGATAATGAGACCCTACTGAGGACCTCTGAGTGCAGCAGAATAATCCACGCAAAAACGGAGTGCACATTTGCTGTGCCCCAGGCACTGTTTAAAGAACTTTACATGTATTAAATCAAGTACAGACTTTCCAGAGAGGTTCTATCTCTGTCCTTATCTTATAGATGAAGGGAATGAAGCACAGAGAGGTTAGGTAACTTTTCCGAGGTCACACAGCTAGTAAGTTGGAGAGATGGGATTTGAACCCCAGCAGTCTCGTTCTAGAGTCTGAGTCCTCAGCCACGTGAAACTGGTCAGCCAAGAGAGAGAGCAATGGGGGCAAGCTTCTAGCAGGCCAAGGATTTAAGAATTAAATAATGGAGAATTAGGCCCTAGTTTGTGTATGCAGAGTGCATTTAAGTTATACTTCCTTATAAGAGATCTCAAGACAGAAATTTTTAGAAAAAGCAGGCCTAGAGGAAGCTATAAATTTGAAACCTCAGGTTTTACAAAGCACTGCTATATTTTGTTTTGTTTTGTTAGTGGAAAAAATTTCATTTTTGGGTTATTCTGTCTCTGCTTAGAGATTTGGCACAGAGTCTGGTTATTACATGTTCAACTGGGAAAAGTACAAATGCATAATACCCCCCTAAAATCCAAGTTTCATTTTCAAGGCCTATGGTATTCCAGAAAAGTACTTTTTAAACATAATGTTCCAGATGAAGTTACTTTGTACTTGAAGAGAAAATCAAGTCAGCCTTTTGAGGTGTGGGGAAAACTGGAAAACACTTACCTGAGAAGTGCTGGGGTCCACAGTACATACCTGTGTTGTAAGCTCATCTTACAGACTGTTTGTTAATTATCTTTTTGTAAAATGATCCTCCTGCTGCATTGGTATATATTTGTTTTCCATCATTCGTCCAGCTTAGCTGATGTATTAGTTAAAACCAGCAGAAGGTGATAAATACCAATATAAAAATTATTCTGAAAGCACTGGAAGTAAGAAAGGACAATAAAGAAGCTAGCTATTAAGGAACCTCAAAGTCACGTTAAAGGAAATTTGAACAAACAAAACCTGGCTGCTAAGTGGAAGCATTCATAGTAGTGATCCGTCTTTTGAGGAAATGTCTTTCTAATGAAGTTTACACTGGCTACGTTACCTTTCTTTTCCTTGTAAAGCAACTGGGTGCTTGCCTTGCGCAATCTCACAGGGAGCGTGTTTTCAGACATTATGACTTAACACTTGTTATCAAATGATGGAAATGGCCGCTCCACCACGGCTGCTGTGAGGGAGAACTCGGTAAATACACCATGTGTTCTCCTTAACTGCCTTCCTGAGAATGGCCTGTATTTCCCCTGCTCTGCTTGCAGCCCCCAGAATGAAGACGCGTCCTTCCACTTTGATGGGAGCGGGTACTCTGTCGTGGAGAAGATGCTCCGGGCTACTGTGACTCAGATAATTATGCTTTTCAGCACCTTTTCACCGAATGGGCTGCTTCTCTACCTGGCTTCAGATGGCACCGTAAGAATCTCTGCGGGGCACTGGGCCCTGCGGTGTACGTACAGTTGGGTTACTGTGGGGATATTTATGCTTAGTGAATTTATGCGCATATCCTAACATAATACATACAAACGTATGCCACACTATTTCCCCATGTTAAATTATTTATTATATTAATACAAATTCATTGAAGACCTCTGGAAAATACAGAAGAACTTCAAGTAGAAAACAGCCTTCCTGTTATTATAGGTATCAATTAAACATTTGTTATTAAGTTTTGAGCTAAAGTAAGATGTTTTGTTTTACTTACTCTAACCATGTGGCCTTATCTGAATCCTATCCCTGGAAGTTCACGTTCTTATTCTTATGTGCTGGTGCTTTTTCTCAGTCTTCGAGTTTTATTTCTACGACTGGCCCATTTCTCAGTCTAAATGAAAAAGATACAGAGATCCCACTTGTCTTACTGCACTGTAGATTTTGTTAACTGTGAGTTTATCTCATGTATGTCTAAGTACTATTCCAGCAAGCCTCTGTGGACACATGTAACTTCAGAGCATAGGCCTCTGACTGCTGGGCCAGATCACGTTCTCTCAGTCTGACTGTAGGAGGTTTCCGCTATCCCTGACTTGAAGAGAAAGGGAATCTTGTGATAACAATGGACAACTATTTTCTCTTCTTTACAGAAAGACTTTTTATCCCTCGAGCTGATTCAAGGCAGAGTTAGAGTTACCGTTGACCTGGGTTCGGGGCCTCTCGCTCTTATTACAGACAGACGCTATAATAATGGAACCTGGTACAAAATTGCCTTCCAGCGAAACAGAAAGCAAGGTAAGTGCACAGACGGATGCACAGAATGTCCATTGCCCTCATAGGAACAGAAATCTTTTCCAGAGTCAGCAGTCTTTTTTTACTTTAGCTTGCTGGGTATTCTTGAATGATATTCTAATCAGAAGCCACTCTTTTCTTTGGAATACCAAGGACCAGAATTCACATCTTGCTGGAGGAATGTTGTAATTCTGTGTGTCTGTGGTTTCCAAGGGCATTACTTAACCTTAAATGCTACAGTGGAATCAGGGATCAAATTGAGTCTATTTTCTTTCACACACACCCTGCTACCATTTAGCACGTGTATTCTGGATTTACTGACTTTTGTACAGAGATTTTCATTTGTCCTTTAACAGTTAAGAGCACTCCCTGGTCAAATTTGCAGACTGTAAAAGATTATGTCTTTGTAACTGAGCTCTGTTAGCAGAAGTCTGTGTTTTCTACTGCAGAAAGTGATTTTCACTTTCTTAACTATTCCTTCCATCTCCTCTAGGACTCCTAGCAGTTACTGACGCACAGAACCTTGGCTATAAAGAAACCAAGCAAGGGGAGACTCCAGGAGCATCTTCTGACCTCAATCGTCTCGATAAGGATCCAATTTACGTGGGTGGATTACCTAGGTCAAGAGTTGTGAGGTAGGATACCACACTGCGGGCTTTCCATGCCCCTAATTACAAACCGTCGTAGTTTCCATAACAAGGTCCCACAAACCAGGCAGTTTAAACATCAGAAATGTGTTCTCTCACAGCTCTGGAGGCTACAGTTCCAAAGTCAGTGTCCACTAAGCTGCTTCCTTCAGAGGGCTGTGAGAAAGAATCTGTCCCATGCTTGTCTCCAAGCTTCTGGCAGCTGCAGGCGCTGCTCAGCTTGTAGATGGCGGTGTGTCCGTGTGGACACACCGTCCTCCCTCCGTCTGTGTGTCTGTCTGTGTCCCAGTTTCCCCTTTCTGTAAGGACACAAGTCACACTGCATCAGGACCCACCCTGACGACCTCATCTTAACTTGGTAACAACTGCAGAGACCCTACCTCCAAACAAGGTCACACTCCCTGGTACTGGGGAGGGACTTCAGCGCGTTGTGGGAGGACACAGTTTAACCCACAACATTCTGTTCTGAGTAACATGCCATATAACTGGGCCGTAAAGAAAGCCTTTTGCAGTAAAATTTATGATTTTCTATTTATTGCCCTTAGAACATCTAAAAATTGCTACTGTGCACTGTGTGGAGACCCCACTTTCCATCACACATCATTCTCCTGTCCAGACATTCCAGAGTAGTATCATCTCTTTGGCAGAAAAAAAAAAAAAACAAAACTGGTGCTTTGTACAGACTTACCTGGATTCCCTCTTCATGTGACTGGAATGACTGATTTGTATGTGAAAGCTGAGAGACCAGCACCAGCAAGCTGGAGGAAAGACAGAGGAGAGATGCATGTTCACGTTCAGCTTTGGGACTTTAATAATTTACAAAGACTTTCTGTGGTTGATTGTCCTCAGTTTTGTAATTCTGGATTGGGGACAAATTAAGCTCTAGGTTTCTTTCACACCATTAAAAAAAAAGAAAAAAGCACACATGGCCAGCAGTCAAGGCCACGTAGCCTCCGGGGGGGGGGGGGGGGGGGAGGTCACCAAGCGTCCAGACTGAGTCACTCAGCCCAGTGGTTTTCAAATGCAGGTTTGTAGCAATACCTCACCTTCAAGCTGAGTTCATAAACAGAAGTGCAGCCACTCCAGTAACTAGAGGTTGAGTAGTCCAGAACCCACTTCCTGATGTACCCCCTGCTCTGCCAGGAATTCTGGGAGTTCTGAGGAGTGTGGTTTATAACCAGTCACCACCTCGGTCTTGGAAAGGAGCTCACCTGAACTTCAGGAGAGCTGCCCAGGTCTCAACCCTCCGCCAAGGCAGAGCCAGGACTGGAAGCCTGCCTCCTAGTCCCCGATTCCAGATGTCATTCCCTGACATGGCGGCATCGGGGACACGCCTGGAGTTACAGGCTGTGTCTCGCCTGTCTGTGCCTCACCGCAGTGGCATGCGGTGCAGAGCCTGGGGAAAAGGACAGACTCCCTCGTCTAGGAAGACCTCTCAGATGACAGACTTTCATGATAGAAGGGTCTTGGGCATCAAGGCCAGACTCCTCACTTACAGTGGAAAAAACTGAGATTCAGAAAGGTTGAAATTTGCCCTAAATCATGTAGTTTCTTAATGGTCCACAGCTCATTGCTGAACACAGAAAAAAGAGATGCGCCTCTAGCAGGAAACCATATTCCTGCAAAGTTCTCCTGTCACTAGCTGATGCTTCAGGGTGTAACCAGATGTTCAGTGATCTCCATAATTCAAAAATGGGAGCCTGACCACATTACAGCCTCACCTCAGCCAGCAGTGTGGCATATTCTGTTGAGAAAAATATTATATTGACTTAGAATCAAAGAAACAGGGTTGTGGATACTCGCAGACTTCACTAAATGCAGTTCGTTCCTTCAGGACGAAGTGGTGTGGACAAGATGACTCCTCTTGTCATGTGATCCTAGGAAATAACCCTGCCCACACTAGTCCTCATGGGAAGTGAATGTCTGCTTTATGTGGAAACTAGATTATATAATTGATGTGCTATAATTTTCTTATGGCAGTGCACTGTCTTTCTCATAATTGGCCTGTGTTTTAGTGAGTATATTTCAATTGTAATGACTATAATAGTTGCCCTTAAAATATTAAAGACACTTTTATCTCGGTAGCCATCTAGGTGGTCAGGCTCACTAAATTTGGTAAGGAGAGCACTTGTTCGACCTGAAGTTCTCAGCATAGAGAACTCCTTCTTAGAGGCCTAGACACTTCTGCAGTGACACATGGAAAGAGATCTTCCTTATTTATAGGTCTGTTTTTATTTCTTCTTTCAAAACTGGAACAAAATCCAAATGTTGTTGCTGTTCTCATGTCCTTCTGTATAGGAAAGGTGTCACCAGCAAAAGCTATGTGGGCTGTATCAAAAACCTGGAAATATCCAGATCGACCTTTGATTTACTCAGAAATTCCTATGGAGTGAGAAAAGGCTGTACACTGGAGGTGGGAAGTGTTTTATTAATACTGGGATGAGTTTCTACAAATGCTCACTGATTAACCAACATAATAAGGTAACAGGTTCCAAAATAGGGTGGGGGGTGAACAGACAAGAGACGGCGGGGAAACGACCGCAGCCTCCGGTGTGGGAGACCATTTTACTTACTTGCTTTCTCGTTTCCTTTGTGACCAGCCTGTCCGAAGCGTTAGCTTCTTGAAAGGCGGCTACATGGAATTGCCACCCAAGTCTTTGTCACCAGAGTCGGAACTGTTGGCAACATTCGCCACCAAGAACAGCAGCGGCATCATCCTGGCTGCCCTGGGCCAGCATGGGGAGAAGCAGGGCCGTCGGCAGGCCCCTGGGGTAAGTGGCTCAAAGGCTCGGGAACCAGGAGCTCAGGAAGGAAATGGCTTCAGGAAACGCTGGATGGAAGATGACCTAGTTGTAGCATTTACTCTAGCTGTGTGCCTCATTGTTTATGGGTGTGCATTTTTAATAATTACTGCTGAGTGTCCTTCCCTTATGAATCATCTTTGTCCATCTTTCTTGTCCAGCTACTAAGAACACTTGCTGTCTGCTTCTAATTCTAACAGCATAGTGATACTGACCCTTTTCTCTGCTCAAACGTTATATATTACATTACTGTAAGATGTACAGATGGCTACATACAGTGGTCTTAATGAAGTACAAGCCACGCAGCTGCAATTCAGAGCACTACTCTCTGCTGTGCAAGATGCTTTACAGACACTGCCGTGTGGTGTCACAGCCACACTTCAGGGTGAAGGTGCCTTCCTCCATTCTGCTGAGGGAGAAAGGGCTTCAGGGAGCCTGGTGAACCTGCTGCACAAGGCCATGCAGCTGCTATTGCAGAGCCTGGCCTGGAACACCAACCTGCAGACTCTATAGAGGTCTACCAACGGCAGCTTGGTTTACTGGCTCCACCAGTATTTTTTTCAAGTTGAGATAAAACAGGTTACTCTCATGTTGTGTAAATTTTAAGTGAAATTTTCAGTGGCATTTAGTGCTTTCCAATGTTGTGAGGCCGCCTTCTCTACTTAGTTCCAAAACATTTCCTTCACCCACAGTGAAAGCCTCTGCCCGTTAAGCAGTCACTTCCCCCACCGCCACTTTCCCCAACCCCTGCGACCACCAGTCTTCTTTCTCTATCTAGGAGTGACTTTACCGATTCTGTGTATCTCATATAAACGGACTCATACATGTGATCTTTTGTGTCTTTCACATAGCATGTTTTCAAGGCCCATCCACACCGTAGCATGCATAGTCTGTCCTTTTTCATGGCCGAATGATACTGCACAGTATACACAGCGTAAGTTGTGGACATTTGGGGTTGTTTCTACGTTCTGACTGTCATGCATAATGTTGCTGTGAACATCTGCATACGAGGATCTGTTGGAGCACCTGTTTTCAGTTCTTTTGGGTATTATACCTCGGTGTGGAATTGCTGGGTCATATGGGAATTCTCCATTTAAATTCTTGAGGAACCATCAACTGTTTTCCTCTGTCAATCTTAAGAGGACCTCCAGTAAATCAGCATCTGCTACTAAGTCAGCAAAAAGGAACAGTGTAATCCAGTGCTGGCAAGGCTGTGTGAAACACTCCCATTTCAATTCTGCCGGTGGACCTCTCTCAGGATAGCAAAAAGTATTAGGAGCTTTAAACATTTTCAAACCTTCAACTCTTTAATCCCATGTTTAGAAATCTTAGAAACAATTTCACAGGCAAAAGAAATAAAATGTTCACTATGTGTGGTAATAAAAATTAGAAACGACCTAAATTTTTAACAATGAAGGACTAGATCCCACAATGAGATCCTACCTCACACCAGGGAGCATGACTGCCATCAAAAAGACGAGAAATAACAAGTGCTCATGAGGATAAGGAAAGAGGACCCCTGTGTTCTGTGGGTAGGATGTAAATTGGTGCAGCCACTATGGAAAACAGTATGGAGGTTTCTCAAAAAATTAAAAACAGAACTATATGATCCAACAGCTCCACTTCTGGGTGTATATTTGAAAGAAATGAAATCACTATCTTGAGGAGATACCTGCACCCTTCTGTTTATTGCAACATTATTTACAGTGGTCAAGACATGGAAACAAACTGAATGTCTATCAATAGACAAATGAATAAAGAAGATATACAGTGGAATATTATTCAGCCATAAAGGAGAAGGCATTCCTACCATTTGCAACAACATGTATGAACCTTGAAGGTATTATTATGTTAAGTGAAACAAGTCAAACAGAGAAAGACAAATACTGTATGATCTCATTTATATGTGGAATCTTAAAAAAATCAAACTCATAGAAACAGAACAGACTGGTGGTTGCCAGAGCAGGGGCGGGGAGATGGGAGGGAAGTGGGTGAAGGGGATCAAAAGGTACAAATTTCCAGTTGTGAGATAAGTTCTGGGGGTGTAATGTATAGCCTGATGACTATAGTAACAATACCATATTGTATTTTTGAAAGATGCTGAGAGTAAGAGAATCTTAGAAGTTCTCATCACAAGGAAAAAAATCTTGCCTAACTATGTGAGGTGATGGATGTTTGCTAAACTTATTGTGGTGATCATTTTGCAGTATTTATAAATGTACAATGGTTATGTTGTATACCCAAAACTAATACAATGTTATATGTCAATTACATCTGAACAAAACTGGGGGAAAAGAGAAATAGATCAGTGACTTACAGTGTGACTAGTTGTTAGTACAGAATGCAGCAATATATAGTAAGTATGAAGACTGTCTAGGAATGGAAACCTTTGATATGGGTAGTGACAGTAGCAATAATGCAGAATGTAAACTCTATATAAAGCAGATTAGAAAGTAACATACAAAGGTTAAAACAGTCATATTAGGTGGTGATATTCTTAAGAAATTGCTTCCTTGGTGCTAATATTCCCACATGAACTTCATAAGATGATACTACTTTAAATCACACAGTAATGTCTTTTCTATGGGAATTCTCTGTGCAGTCTTCCCAGCCCTTCCTTTCCATCATGCTAATTGAAGGCCACATTGAAATGCATGTTAATCCTGGGGACGGAACCAGCCTGAGAAGAGCTCTCCTGCATGCCCCCACGGGCACGTTCGGTGACGGCCAAGAGCATTCCATCTCCTTGATAAGGAGAGGGAGGTATGAAGGCGCCCCAGTAGGAGGCTTGTTTGGTGCTCTCTGCAGTGAGATGACTGGCATAATTAGTATGATGTCATTAGCATTCGGTTTTTGTAGTTCCAAGACAATTCTAGAAGCTTGGTAGACACCTCCTTGGAAATCTGCTTTGCAATATTTGCAGAATTTTCATAAATGAACAATCTTAACCCTGCCATTTTCTGGGCCCAGCATAAATTTTATTTTTGTTGGAATAATTCCGTGTCAAATAGTATTATAATATTAGTAAATAGTGTATATATATATATACTATGCTATATACTATATATACACACTATATATAAATATGTGTACTATTTACTAATACTATATATAGTAATATACATATAGTGATGGATGTTTATATTTTACATATATATATATAAAATAACGAATGGTGAAACAGTAAATAGCATAGTTAACAGTAAAGTGTAAACAGTGAAATAGTAAATAGTATTATCTCAACATTCCTATATATTTCCTTCTAAACCTACAGACCAACTGTTTTAAAAAGCACACATGGGTATTTTGTCAGGTAAAGAAGTAAAAGATACTCTCCAAAAAGCAGTTGAACTCAATAATACTTAATCACATTCCATTCACTTTTGGAGAATGTTCAGCCTAAGTTTTAATTTTCATGAATCACCTTTTTATTCACACACACGTTAAATGTCATGTTAAATTTTATCTTCAGGAACCTCTTTATTATTCAGCAAGAATTCACTGGAAGTACATAATAAAGCGGACAGTTAGTGTTTCCTTACATTTAAAAACTTATTTTCTCCTTTAACCTTTTAGAATTATCACTGTACAACTGGATGAGACAACTCCTGTAGAAATGAAGTTGGGCCCAGCAGCAGAAGGCAGGACAATAAACGTGTCCAACCTCTACATCGGGGGGGTTCCAGCAGGCGAGGGGACCCCCATGCTCAAGATGAGAAGCTCATTCCATGGCTGCATCCGAAACCTGATCTGGAACATGGAGTAAGTGTGCCTGTGCTCTCGGTGTGGTTCTGCCCTTCCTGCTCTCCTAATGCCAAGTACTGACACCAATCTGCAACCTAATTTTATGGTTCAAGATGCACTTTATGATTCTTTCTGTCTTGAGCTCACTGCTTTAAAGGAGACTTTACTAGGCTACTTGCAGCTTCAGGTTTTTAGTGGCTTCTCCTGAAATAATTGTATCTTCCAAAAACTCCCATGTGGAGCTGACCACAAGGAAGGGCAGCACACGTGCCCACGGACATTTATTTCCTCACTCCCCCTCTGCCTGTGGTCAGCATGCTGGGGCAGACAAGCTGTGCTCTGACCTGGGGTCGCGGGAGCAGGATCTGCACAGGAGAAACTGGACGTGAGTCAAGTGTCAGGAGATTGAGGATCCCCCCTCTCGCCTGTGACCTTGAGCAAGGACTTAGATGTTTTACAGTCGTAGTGTCCTTTGTACAGGAACCTCTTAGGAGTCCTTGACATTTAAAAAAATAGAACATCATCTTGGGTTTCAACACAATGATGATGCCAGAGCCTTGGCTCAGTTATCTGTGCAGTTGATGCATTTATTCATCCAGTTGTCTGTTTATTAATTAAGCATCTTCTGCTCCTGAAAGCCTTGAGGCTGGGAATCTGACAGGGCAGAAATGTCTATGTGCTATTCACAGCCACATCCTCAGAAAATGCCAACAAGGGACGGACAGGGGACATGTTGTAGAATAAAGGGACTTAGGACAAGCGTAGTTCATGACTTCCTGACAAAGGGAAACCTCTGAGAAAGAAGTCAGTGTTCCACTGAGGCCACTGTGCAGCACTGAGAGCCAGAGCCGGAATCTCGCCCTGAGGCAACCTGACCAAGGCTGTGGGAGGAGGTGACAGCATCTGAGCTGACTCCTGAGGGACACTTGGGAATGGCCAGGTGGACACGGGATGGGCTGGGGGCTGAAGGAGGGGGGG
Source organism: Camelus bactrianus (assembly GCF_048773025.1). Lineage (NCBI taxonomy): Eukaryota > Metazoa > Chordata > Mammalia > Artiodactyla > Camelidae > Camelus > Camelus bactrianus. Next base: position 3,507,571 of record NC_133562.1, read on the forward strand.
TCTGGGGCTACCATTTCAGGCAGAAGAATCAGGAGATTACATAAGGTAGGATTATAAGGACTTCTAGTTACTGTAGTAGATGGTCAATTTGGTTACTCTGAAAGTATTAATATTTTTAATGGATTTTATATTTTCAATAATCAAATAACCTTGGTTCATGTGTTGGCCTGTAATATCTTCATTAATTTTGGAAACACTTTGCACCTAGACTTTTGGATTTCACTAGTGCCACTGGCTATGAGCAAGTGGACTTGGACACCTGCTTGCTCTCAGAAAGGCCGAAGCTGGTTCTTCATGAAGAGGATGGTGAACTCCCGCCAGAGCCCCAGCCTTTACCAAGTCCAGTAAGAAAGGCTTGCTCTAACTATATAATTCAGGTCCAGGAGGAAAAAAGGAGCACCACCCAGAGGAAAAGAAAATGGGGGCCCCATTAGAAAGGTGTCGGGCAAGCTGCAGGAGCACACTGGAGCCATGATGCGGGGGGAGAGGGGTGCTACCTGGCCCAGGAGCCGGGCTGCCCAGGGTCTGAGCAGAGAGGGTCTCCAGGTGGGCACTGGAGCACAGGGAAGACAGGCCCTGCCAGGGGGGGCAGGAGGGAGGGAGAAACACTTGGCTTCTCCCATTCAACCTCCAGCCTCCTAGCACTGCCTTCCCTTGGCTGGGAGAACCAGCTGGAAACCACTTTCCAGAGGAGCCTGGGAAGAGTCTCGGGCTCATCACTGTGATGAGAAGTGGGGCAGAGACACCTTGCAGGGGCATGGCACAGCATCCCGACTGCTCGCTGCAATGCTCGGGCGCCTCATGGCTGCCATACAGCAAACTTTGGGACAAAGTCTCTATAAAGATTATCACTGTGGATTTATAGAGACGTGAGATTGAGTATTTATGTAAGCCATTGTGCATATCATTGTTGCTTTGAAAAAAAATTTAATTCATCTAGAAAAGGCCAGTGTTGACCAAATAATTTTAACAGCAGACATTGTTAATTTTCAGTTTTTTTCCCCTTTTTCTGATCTCTTTGTTTTCTTGGTTGAAAGTGTGCCCTCCAATTATTTAGATATTTATGGCATAGTCACGCAAAAGCAGCACCTTCCAAGCAGGACCCATCTTTGAGTTCAGGACCCTTGTCTTGGTAGCATCTGTCCACTCAAGCTGGAAAACTGGGTCTGAGGCCTCATGTTGTCTGGAGTCAGGTGACCCGCCCCTCCAGCCCAGCTCCTCCTGGCTGCACCTTGCTCCTGTCCAGGAGGAGCCAGCTCAGCCCGTCACCTGTGGGCATTTAGTTTCCTGGTGTTAGTGCTCTAGCTGCTCCTGAAGCCGCAGACATCCTCAGGCCCTTCCCAGAGTGAGGGTTTCAGGGGGACAGAGGGCAGAGCAAGGCCTCTGCTCCTTAGGCCAGATGAAAATTCATGGGAATTTAGGTGACCTTGAGTGGGACTGAGGTGGAAAACAAAAGCTCTAATTGCTTTCTCAGAGAGAGAATGGGATGTCGAGTAAATTGCTGAAAAAGCCAAAAAAGGTGACATCACTACAAACATGTTTCGTTGTAGGTGCTCTGACACAATTGCTTCTGAGATGTCTTCTTCATGGAAAAATGTGGCTCTGTTAGCGGGGGTCCTGGCCGTGGGTGGCTGAGAGCCATGTGCATGTCTTACAGGGACTGTGTGCCGTGGACAGAGCCCCGGAGTACGTCCCCAACGCCCACCAGTTTGGCCTCACAGAAGGCAGCCACTTCGTGCTGCCCTTTAATCAGCTGGCTGTCAGAAGGAGGTAGGCATTGCTCTTAAGTCCTCATGTGGCGTCTCGTTGCTAGGTGAATCCAGGAGGTATTTTTCAGCAATGGGTCTTTTCCAGAAGAAGCTTTTCGTGTTTTATTATGAAATGTTCAACTTCCCACCAAATGGCAGCAGGGAGAAGGCAGAGAGGAATGCAGCTTCTGTGCAGATCAGATGATAAAACGTGGTTAAGGGGGAGGGGGGGTTCCCGGGGTTCAGCCCCCCTCTTGATGTTGGCTGGTTGCTGCCTCTCTGTGTGCATGTAGGAAAGCACGTAGGTCTCTAAAATCACTCTTCCTTCTGGAATCCCAAGGCCCCTGGATCTATCACCTGGACCTTGAACCCCAGTCTACAGTCAGCATTCACTGATCTGATGAAACTGTCTACCCAGACTCTTTCACTGTGCCTTCCAAAATTCCTGGTCCACACCCATACCACTCCGCATGTTCCCTCTGGCCCTCATACCTGCCTGTCCCAGGTGCCCTTCTTCCTTCAGTCAAGCAGGCTCACATCCCAGGGATCTCATGGCCAATGCGCCTCAGGGCTCCACAGCCCTCCTGTCTCCTCCTGGGACTCTCTAGCCTCTGCAGCTGATGCCTTCAGCTCTGCACCACAAGAGGTCCTCTGAGATCACTGCCCCACCACAGATCCTGGCTCAATGTCTTTTCTTTGCATCTCCTGCCATCTTTCCCCATGAGTTCAGCAACTACCCAACACCTGATCTTCGAGGTCCCCTGGCTCCGATCTGTCAGAGGTCTTTTCCTCCCTCCTCCCCAGCCACCCTCTCCCCATAGTCATACCCTTGTGTACTTAGGAGTATCCATGCCACCTCCACCATCTCTACTTTAAGCATCCTATTAACCGACCTCTTCCTCCTCCAGCAGATCCTCAACTGCATCAAGACCTCTAAGCCCCTGTGCTCTCTCACCATCATCGCCCCTGTCTCTAGCTCCCACCACACAATGTATCCCCTTAACCAGGTAGTCCTGATGCCATTATCACAGGTGTTCCTTTGTAACCCCCCTTAACCCTCTCATCTCTTCCATCAGGACCCAGGTATAACCCACACTGGGCCTAATTTATGCCAGAACTTGATCTGGTGGTCAGGGCTGCAGAACTGCATCTCTTTCCTACCTGGTTTGACTTTAATGCTGTGGCCACAGACTTCAGATGGAGCCTCCAAACTCTGAATGTAGAGGGAGCCAATACACTTCTCTAATATGGTCACATTTTTTAATAGCTTCTCCTCTTATCTCAAAACTCTTTGCAACCCCATCCTCCCTTCATGCCCAGATGCTGACTTGCATCCTTGAGAAGAGCGAGCCTATTCATCTGTCCAGCACCAAAAAGAGCTCCCGCCTTTGTCCCCAACCCTCTTCCTTCCTTCTTGTCTCCTCCTTGTCTTCCCCCTTGCTTGCCCTCCGGAGCCATCACCTCTCTCCTCTCCAGAACCTGGGCAGCATCTATTTCTCCCTCTTTCACACACAATCCCCATCAGCACACCGGAAGAATCACCACCAGCCCCCATCACTATCAGTGAGGGTAAGAGGAGCGAACACTTGTGCCAGAGACTGTCTCAGGACTTTACACACACACCCCAACTTAGTCCTCATAAATACCCTGTGAGGAAGGTGTTCTCTTCATTTTATAGACTAGGAAGCTGAGGCACAGGCTCAGACTCCGCGGAGCGAGGGCCCAGAATCTTTGTGACTGCTGTGCCTACTTCCTGTCTAGGAGTTCCTAGCTTTTAAAACAGAAACTCCCAGGAGACTCCAACCCCACCCCACCCAGCACCCCGGCTCTGCTGCACAGTAAGACTTCTTGAAAGGGTTGCCTCACGTGGCTGTCTGCCTTTCCTTACCTTCCACTCTGTCCCCTTTCCACCCAGTCCGCCTCTCCTCCCTCCTCGCCAGCCATCTGAGACCTGCTGCGGCCAAGTCCACGGTGCCATCTCTGCAGGGCCCTCGGCAGCATCAGCCCAAACCTACTAGAGCTTTTTTTTTGTTGTTGTTCCCTTCACTCTCCAAATTCAGTCCTTCAGCAAGTCCTGCTGCTGCTTTGTCCAAAACGCTTCTTGTATTTAGTTCACCTCCTCCGCTTTCCGCCCCGACTCCGCCAGTCACCCTGGTCTGAGCCACCGCCTGGCCTCTGTGGACTCCTGCTAGCAGCCTGGCCCTGTCTGATTCGTTCTTCACATCAGAGGTCCTTTTATAGATATAAATCCAGCCATGCACACCCCTCCTTCTTAAAACCCTCCTGTGACCTCCCACCTTCCTTACAGTAAAATCCAAATACTGCCTCCCAGGCCCCTGCATCCTCAAGGATGGAGCCATGCTCCCCTGTCCCCATCTCTGTGCACCTTAGTGACACTGCCCTTCCTTCTGCGGAAGGACACCTTCCCTCCATCCTGACGTGTGGCCCCTGTGGGGATTCCTGGCTGACCACCACACTCAAGCCCTTGTTTTCACATACTCTGTACTGTCTGAAAACAAAGTGCAGGGCTTTACTGTGGAGTCTTGTGAGGCTAGGTCCTGCCTTTCATTTGGGTCTCAGAAATACCATCTTTCAGAGTTGCCTCCCTGACTATGTAACAAAACCAATGGTCCCTCCGTGACCCAACTTTAACTCTGACATGTCTCTAGTATTAGTTTCACTGGGGAAGGGCCTTCCTCTGTTTACTGCTTGACCCTCTGTTCCTAGACTAGTTCCTGGCAGATGGACGTCTGTATTACCATGAGTTGAATGAACAGACAGATAAGTGAAGGAAGGGATGAATGACCTGAGATGTTAAATATAAATGTTGAACAATTAATGGGTTCTTTCTTTGAGGTTATTTTAAAGAGTAAAAGTGAAAGCATATTCCTTTCTGCGGGCTGAGCTCTTGTTTCCCTCCAGGCTCTCGGTTCAGCTAAGAATCCGAACATTCGCCTCCAGTGGCCTGATTTACTACATGGCTCACCAGAACCAGGTGGATTACGCTGCTCTCCAGCTGCACGAGGGCCGCCTCCACTTCATGTTTGACCTTGGGAAGGGCCGGACCAAGGTCTCGCACCCTGCTCTGCTCAGTGACGGCCAGTGGCACACGGTGCGCTCTCAGGAAACTTGTGATTGCTCATTCCAAGTTTCCTTCCGCCTGTCCCTTGTGTCTGCTCCACTCCAAGGAAGTGGGATTACTCCCTTGATTCCTAGCTTGCTTTGCGTCTGGTATCTGCCTCCTTGCAGGCAGGGACCTTTTCTGCTTCCTGAAATATCCCCAGGGCCTCGCTTGCTCAGTGCCCGACACCTAGCAGGCACTCAGCAAACACTGGTAGAATGAATGAAAGGTACCAAAAACATTCTCGATCTGACTAGAAGTAAATCAAGCCCACGAGTGGTAAGAATTGGCTGAAGCTGACATTGCAGCATTTGTGTTCTTAGAACCAGGACTCGGAGCATGTTCTTCGGAGCCACTTCACCTGTGCCAGCTCCAGGCTCAGCCTCCTCTCAAACCAACTGTGAAAACCTGAGCCATCCTTTAAGATTTCACTCAGGTTATTACTGCTATAGTGAACAGATGTTGCAAACCAACATCTGTTAGTTTTCTCACATTCCTTAGAAATTATGCATGTTTCCATTTTGCTCTAGGTCAAGACAGAGTACTTTAAAAAGAAGGGCTTCATGATGGTTGACAACCAGGAGTCTGCCATGGTAACCACGGTGGGAGATGCTACCACGCTGGATGTGGAAGGAAGGCTGTACCTAGGAGGCCTTCCCTCTGAGTACAGGGCCAGGAACATTGGGAATGTAAGCAGCATTTTCTCCATGGGCCCATTTTGCCTTTATTGTGGTTTTGGAATATATTTATGTTTGTGTTTAAATTATCCTGTTTGTTTGGGCCTGGGGCTTGGCTGCAAGAGGCAAACCTTTCAAACCATGTCCCTAAATCATGTGTTGGGTTTTCTCCTTGAAGCCTGACTAGCCTTCCTGCCTGTTACTTAATGAAGATTTACATTTCCTTTTCCACAGTCACTTAACCCTATTACAATTCAGGAAACTCCAGCAAATTTTTATTTGTAGATTATAATAGAAAAACTCTTTTACTGCATTATAATAGGTTTAAGTTAGACAGTGAAGTATTGTGACAATTAGATTTTAAAACTGATAGTATTTTAATGTTTTGTTGAAGGTTAGGAAAAATTTGTGCTTTCCCATCTTGGTGTTCTCACCCTCATCTACTCTCATGTCACTTGGCTTAGGTCACCCACAGCATCCCTGCTTGCATTGGGGAGGTGACAGTAAATGGCAAACAGCTGGGCAAGGACAATGCAGAGTCCGCATTTGCAGTCAGCAGGTGCTATGCCGCAGCTCAGAAAGGAACTTTCTTTGAAGGAAGTGGATATGCAGCCCTTGGTATGTATTATCAACAAGCTGGAAAGAAATCTTGGGAATTCACCTGCACTCTGAGATGATATGGATCCAAGAACTATATGATAGGACAGGACCCACTGAACTAGTTAGTTGCAGTAAGACCACATTTCCTTAACTATTCCAGCGTATTCTGATTTCTCAGCTTCTAGTGGAAAAGCCTGCTGACCTGTGGTATCCAGATAGCTGCCTCCCACCAGGAGTGGTGCTGCTCCTGACAGAGGGCAACGTGCAGTGCTGGTTTCATCTGTACTTTCCCCAAATTTATGCAAGGCATGCATGCTCTCACTGTCCAAGGTAATAAAGGCCTTTGCATTAAAAATCCGGAACATAAAATGTCTAAACCAGTCAGCCAAATGAAAGTCAAATTTGATGAAGAAGTTAACTTCATTTAGATTGTTGAAATATTAATCAGTTATATGTAGGGTAATTTAAATCTCTAAAATGCTTTAAACTCCTCAAGACTTAGATCTAACCCTTGTAACATATCTTACATTCTCTCCCCTTTTTAGAAGCTTCATTTGCTGGTTAACTTACTGTTTGCACTCAGAGTCATGCTCCAGGCTCCTGTTCTGCTTTGTATCAGAGGGAACTAATTTCTGGGCTTCTTTGCCCTGGGGCTTCCAGGGAGGCTCCAGTGGAAGGCTAGGGATGGGAGTGGGGAGGGGAAACGCTAGCAGGATTCTCTCCTTCACTGTGTGCTTCCAAACTCTAGTAACACCAGCTTCTCCCATTTTTCCCTCGGCCCTAGGTGTAGTAACAACTACCTCCTATTGCTAATATCCCCTATTATGTCACTTTTTTTTTAAACACCTGAATGAAAAATTCAATTAAAACACCACTTAAAAAAAAAAAGCCCAGCGTGGACTCTAATGTACTCAGCAAAAGATGACAAAACCAGTAAGTAGCTACTGGGAAAATAAAGTGCACTGTTCCTGGGTAGACGATGAAGGGATTACATGGCTCAAATCCCTTTTGACTTTTTTACCTGTGTGGCTCTAGATGAGAGACTGTTCCTGCTTCAGCTTTGCTCAGGTTTCACCCAGCTGACTGTGTCTTCTTTAAAAGCATGGCTTCATCTTACAGATGTGCGAGCTGAGGCGCAGCGGGTGGAAGTGACTTGTTAGTCATTCCCAAAGTGGAGCCAGGTCTCTTGAACCTCATTCAGAAGCCCCAAAGCCCAAACAGCCCGCCAGCCCTTGGCCTTTCTGAGCCTGGACCTTCCTGGGCTGGGCCAGGCCCCACAACTAACTTGGGGGCTTCCTTGCTTGTTCTAGTCAAAGAAGGCTACAAAGTGCAGTCAGATCTGAACATCACGCTGGAGTTTCGCACCTCCTCAGAAAATGGTGTCCTCTTGGGAATCAGCAGCACCAAAGTGGACGCCATTGGATTAGAGCTTGTTAATGGCAAGGTAAGTGCTTAATCTCGATAGAGTCCCCAGCCTCCCCCTCGTGTCAGAGACCAAGGAGTTGAGAAACAGAAATATCTAGGTCCAAACTTCCAATTATCCACTTTCAAGGAATGGAGAAAAGGTTCAGTTAATATTTAAAAATAGATAATCCTAACAGACATTCCTCAAAAAACAAGAAAAATCTCAAACAACCTAACCTACACCTAAAAGAATTAGATAAAGAACAAAAAAGCCTAAAGTCAGCAAAAGGAAGGAAATAATAAAGATCATGGAGGAAATAAATAAAATAGAGATTAAAAAAAACAGAAAAAATCAATCAAACCGAGACCTGGTATTTTGAAAGAGTAAACAAAATTGACAAACCTCTGGCTCACCAAGAAGAAAAGAGAGGACACTAACAAAGTAAGAAATAAAAAGGGAGAAAAACAACCATCACCAGAGAAATAAAAAAAAAAAAGGCCCCGCTCACCAACCAGGGCAGGCTCTGATCATCACAACACAGACCACACCCCCAATCAAAGGGGTAACAGCCAACACACACCAAAGAAAGACATAGCAACCACCCACACTAAAGACGACCTCACAAATTATTAGAGGCACAGTCTACACAGGAATGCATCCTCTTTAATAAAAAAAAAAAAAAGCCCTTCAACACCACAGTAGATAACTGATACTCCATAATCCATAGTGCTAGAGAGGTAGTAAAATGAAACAGCAGGGTAACCTAATTAAAATAAGAGAAGTCCCCTTAAAAGAACGATAAATGAAATACACTTTGATAGTCTTCAAAAAGGGGATGATAAAAGCACTGAAGGAAATAAGAGAGACTATGAATACAGGCAGAGAATACTATAAAAAGGGAACAGAAACTATAAAGAGGAGCCAATTAAACACAAAATTCAATGGCTGAGAAGACAGCTGAGCTAAAAGCAGTCAAAAGCACATAGACAATGCAGAGGGACAAATCTCGCTTAGAAGACAAGCTAGAATGACAGAAAAATAAGTGGAAACTAATGAAATGGACTGTGGGATAAAGCAGAGCATGCCAATATACACATAATAGGGATCCCAGAAGGAGAAGACAGGGAAAAGGACTGAAAAGGTATTTGAAGAAATCGTAAGTGAAAAATCCCAAACCTGAAAAAAAAAAAAATCAGATTCCCAAGTCCAGGAAGCACAGAGGGTCCCAAACACGAAGAACCCAAATAGACCTACACCAAGGCTTATTACAATTAAGATGGCCAAAGATAAAGATACAGAAATGATTCTAAAGGAGGCAAGAGAAAAACAAAGAGTTAGTTACACGGGAACCCCCATAAGTCTTTGAGCTGATTTCTCCACACAAACATTGCAGGCCAGGAGGGAGTGGCAAGATATATTCAAAGTCCTGCATGAAAAAAAGATGCAACCTAGGATACTCTACCCAGCAAGACTCTCCTTTACCACAGAAGGAGAGAGAAATGAAATAATGCCATTTGCAGCAACATGGATGGACCTGAAGATCGTCATTCTAGGTGAACTAAGCCAGAAAGAGAAACAAGAATACCATACGATATCACACATATGTGAAATCTAAAAAAGAAAAAAGAGGACACTAATGAATTCATCTACAAAACAAACAGAAAAGGAGTAACTTTGGGAGTTCTGCAATTTGCAAATGTTAACCACTATATACAAAAAGAGATAAAAATCAAATTTCTGCATAGCACAGGGGAATTACATTCAGTATCTTCTAATAACCTTTAACGAAAAAGAATATGAAAACAAATGTATGTATATGCATGCCTTGGGTATGGTGTTGTACACCAGAAATTGACACAGTGTAACTGACTATACTTAAATTAAAACAAGAAAAGGAAGACAAAGAACTCATACCAGTCCTTCTCAAACTCTTCCAAAGGATTAAGGACGGGAGAATACTCCCAAACTCAGTCTATGAAGTCACTATCACCCTGATACCAAAACCAGACAAAGACACTACAAAGAAAATTACAAGCCAATATCACTGATGAACATAGATGCAAAAATCCTCAACAAAATATTATCAAACACAATCCAACAGCACATAAAAAAGATTATACACCATGATCAAGTAGGTTTCATTCCGGGGACACAAGATTGGTTCAACATATGCGTATCAATCTACGTGATACATATACCACATCAAAAAAAGAAAGGACAGAAACCACATGATCATCTCAAAAGATGCAGAAAAAACATTTGAGAAAATTCAACACCCATTTATGATAAAAACTCTTACCAAAGTGGGTATAGTGGGAACACATCTCAACATAATAAAAGCTATCCATGACACCCACAGCCAGTGTAATACTCAGCAGTGAAAAACTGAAAGCCTTCCCACTAAAATCTGGAACAATGATCTCCCTCTTATCCCTTCTATTCAACATAGTTTAGGAAGTCCTGGCCACTGCAGTCAGGCAACAAAATGAAAGAAAAGGCATCCAAATTGGAAGAGAAAAGGTTAAATTGTCACTCTATGCAGATACGATACTATATATAGAAAACCCTAAAAGCTCCAGACAGAAACTACTAGAGCTGATAAAAGAATTCAGCAAGGTAGCAGGATACAAGATTAACATATAGAAATCAGCTGCATTTCTTTATACTAACAATGACAGCAGGCAAAGAAAATAAACAATCCCTTTTAAACTTGCATCCAAAAAATAAAATACTTAGGAATAAATCTGACCACGTAGGTGAAAGACTTATACATGGAGAACTACAAAACACTGATTAAGGAAATTAGAGATGACTTAAAGAAATGGAAAGATATCACATGTTCTTGGACTGGAAGAATTAATATTGTTAAAATGGCCATACTGCTGAAGGCAATCTACAGATTTAATGTGATCCCTATCAAATTACCCAGAACATTTCTCACAGAACTAGAACAAACAATCCTAAAATGTATATGGAATCACAAAAGACCTAGAATTGCCAAAGCAATATTGAAGAAAAAGAACAAAGCTGGGGAAATAACCCTCCTAGACTTCACACAATACTATGAAGCTATAGTAATCAAAACAGAATGGTACTGGCACAAAAACAGACATATGGATCAATGGAACAGAATAGAGAGCCCAGAAATAAATCCACAGATCTATGATCAACTCATCTTTGACAAAGGAGGCAAGAATATACCACTCATTGGCCCTGGGGCATCTCTCAGCTCCTCTCTGTACCTACCGTGTTTTGCCACCATTTTTCCTGCACTGTGGTCACCCTGTATTGTGGGACTACAATGTTTGACTTTTCCTGAGCTGCTGCCTCCTAGAAGGCAAGGAACAGGTCTCTTGATTCCCCTCAGCTTATTAGCTTGTTTCTCACATTTCCCTACTTACTCTCCACTGGGACTTTGGTCCCTAGGATATCCTAGGGTGGGGGTGGGGAGGATATAAGAAAGTCACCACCTGACCTCCTGCCCTTAGTCTCTTCCCCTTTAAGTCATCTTCATGTGGAAACAAAACTGCCTCCATGTCGTACTGCTACACTGTGGCTTATAGCCAACTTTTCCCCTCACCTATACTTCGAAATCATCTTGAAACTTTTTGTATCCATTTGCACATTTTTATGTGACATGCGAAAATGTTATCAGAAGTGTAATAACTACAAAAAATGTAATTTCTGATGTATATTTTACCTCTATTATTGGCTTATTATTTTTCTTTTAAAATTATTTTTAGTGGCTGCCCAAGACTTCACAGTATACATTTTTAATCTGTCACAGTCTACCTTGAAATAACATTGAGTAGCTTCACATATAGCATAAGAACCTTACAACAGTATACTTACAATTCTTCCCTCCCCACCCCATCTTTTGCTCGTCTGATTTTTTGTGTTACCATGCGCTGTAGTAGAGCATCTTTAGTTTGTTAGAAGGGAGTTAGTAAATGTTTCTTTATAGGTGCCATAGCAACTGCTAAGACTGACATCTTTGATAAACCCATCAGTTTCTGTTGTCCTGAAAATGAGGCACTGATTTGAGGATGCAACGCTAAGATTGTGCCTCAGGCTTGTTCCCAGGGAGGTGGTCTTTGTCCATTCTGAAATTTCAGGAATAGGATAGTATCAGAATCCTTTAAGCAGCTATTTTTCAAAACCATTTTTTGGTTTTCATAGTTATCCCTCCTTTTTAGCAGAATGCTGTGATTTTATCCACTCCAAGAACATTATATGAATGAACTGTGTTCCTTAAATATGGAAAAATTCACCATGATAATTTGTTTCTATCTGTTGTTTGTTTAGCTCTTGTTTCATGTTAACAACGGTGCTGGCAGGATAACAGCCACATATGAACCCAAAGCTCCAAATACCCTCTGCAATGGAAAATGGCACACTCTTAAAGCAAACAAAAGCAAATATCGCGTGGTTCTGATTATCGATGGGAATGCAGTTCGAGCTGAAAGTCCACACACCCAGTCCACCTCTGCCGACACCAACAATCCTATTTATGTCGGAGGCTATCCTGGTACGTATGATGTCTGCTCTGCTCATTCACTTTGAGGGGCATTGCCACTGGGGCAAGTCTTAGTTCAGGTGGATACAGAATAGGGATGAAAAAAATACATGGCTTGGGTGACAAATCCTTTACTATTTCAGAAAGTCTATTTCAAACACCTAGGAATTCTTGGGAAAATTATCTACACACATAACTTGATCATTTGGTAAGATGCAGAGAACATCAGATGTGATGCTGGATGACTTCACTGAGGCAGATCATCTCCAGTGATGCCCAGAGTGGGGAATCATTTAAGGGGCAGGCAGTCATTTTAGAGGGCAAACGTGTCTTATCCTCTCACATCAATTTTTGGATTCAAATTATGCATTTTAGATGTTCCAAGTAATTGATACAAATAATAAAATAAAGATCCCTTTTATGACTTTTTAAGTCACAACTATGCCTGAAAATATCGTGTATTAAGTTTTCTATGCATTCCCCTACCACTGAAGCTATTTATATAGAAAAATATTCTAACTTCAGTGTAGAAACCACATGAAATTATTTTTGTTCCTATTGTGCTACCCATGTAATAAAATTAAGCAAGATGTATCTTCTCTTCTTTCCTAAACAGCTGATGTAAAGCAAAACTGCCTGAGCAGCCAGACCTCCTTCCGGGGCTGTCTGAGAAAGCTCACTCTGATTAAGGGCCCACAAGTGCAATTTTATGACTTCAGCAGAGCTTTTGACCTACAGGGAGTTTTCCCTCATTCCTGTCCTGGGACTGAGTCCTGAACTTTGGGGAGACCTCAGTTGGGCAGCGTCACTTACATATTGAGGAGAATGATTTCGTGAATTAAAATCTTTCCAGTTCAGAATTCATTTCCAACTCAGGTTAAGTGTTTCCAGAGAGAAATTTTGTGTTTATGTTAACCTAAAACCATGTGTACAACAAATGCCTCTATTAAATAGTTTAAAATGTAAACTGAATTCATTGGCTCTTTTTTAAGGTTTTAAAAATGAATCTTTTAAAACATTGAATATTCTGTTACTTGACATTATTTCATGTTTTACATTTTGAGCTTTAAAAAAAAGATATCACTACAGACTATAATAGATTAGAGCAGAGCATGAAAACTTTCATTTCTTTACCAAGATTTTAGACTCTAATTTCTATAATGGACAAGCAACACTATTGGTTACATTCCAGCAGAGGGCACCAGCTGTTTGCCCGTAAGCCTTTTAAACAGGCTCCAGAGAGCCTAGAGGGCGAAGGGCGCACAGGAAGGAGAGTGAACCTCCTCTAATTGTATCCTTGTTTTGTCAGGACCTAACCTAACGGAACATTTTCCAGGATTTAAAAAAAAAAAAAAAAAAGCGGCATCATACCTAGTTAGCTCTTTTTTTTCACCCCTTGGGATGAAACAGTTCTCCTTGGTCAGCTACTTTTTCTGGGAGAATACAGGTAAGTAAGTTCAAAAGAAAGAAAATTTAAAAGCCATAAATAAATATTCTCTTAATGAACTAGGCGGTTTTAAACTAAGATTTCTGAAGGCTCATTTAGTTCCCTCCAAATGTATTTTAGTTCTGCTCTGTGGCCATGTCTGGGGTCAAAACAGCTACTAATCCGTATGCTTCAGAAAAATTATTTCACTTAGCAAATGCTTAATTGAAGAGAGGTCTCTACCACTCTTAGCAATGAGCTACTTTAATAATATGGAAGGTGATAGGTTCAATTTCTATTTCTGGGAGAAATTTAATTTGGTAAACAAGGAAAGCAACTGTGGTCCTGGGCCCGGTCCCTCTTCTGTGCCTTGCTCATGTTTCTGAACCCTTCTGGCGATCTGTACCTCCTGGCTGATGTCTCTGAAATCTGTAATTCCTTCCCAATAAATAACTGCATGAAGATTTTAGAAAAAGGTAGCAGCCAATTGTGGAGGTACTGACTGTTCTCTGCCATCTGGCAATGTAAGGAATGCGGACAACTGCAGTCTTCAGGCAGCTCACTTGAGCAGCTGGATTACTAAAAGGGAATTGGCCATCTCAGTAGTGAAAATGCGTAAGAGGCCTGGCCCCCTCACTGTGCCCTGAGTGGCCTTTCTCTTCATGTCTCTATGGAAACCATCTAAGGGGTATATGATGGCTTGGACATTCTAGACCTTGGTCCACCACACTGGGTGAGGAAAAGATCCAACGGTAGAGTTGCCATGGGCTTTGTGCCCTCTGTCCCTCTCCTTCTTTTCTACTCCCCCTCCCCACTTATTAATAAAGCTTAAACAGAGTTTGGGCATTTCATGGTTATAACTACTTACAAGGCCTCTCTTAGAAGATCCCCTCAAGGGAGTACCCAGCTCTCTCCCCTTTGGCCTCTACAGAGCACAAGTAGAGCCAGCTTGGTTTAGACGTCTCCCCATGATGGTAAAGAACCTGGGCTCCAGGTCAGAGACCTGCCTCTGACTCTCACTGCAGGGCCTTATGCTGGTTCCTCAACCTCTCTCAGCAAGGTAGGATTCAGGTCTTTAGAATCAGATTGCCAGGTAAACTACAAGACAGCCAGTTAAATTTGATTTTCAGATAAACAAGGAACATGTTTTTAACTATTGTATGACATTCTGTATTTTTTATTTGCTAAATCTCACAACACCACTTTATAGGCCCCAAGGGCCTAAAGGTGGATACCCGTTCCCTCACTACCAAATAATTTAAAAAATTTTTAAATCCATATCTTAAAAGACGTGCAACATCATTCACTGAAAATCGTATTTTTCCCATGGTGCTTTTATAGAAACATCAGATTTTTTAAAAAGTTATTTTTGGTGGCCCAAGCATTTACTTAGCTTGCCTATTAATCCATCACTGTTTCTTAATTGTGGTAAAATATAGATAACATAAAACTTACCATTTTAACCATTTTTAAGTGTACAGTTCTCTGGTACTAGGTACATTCACACTGTTGTGTAATCATCACCCCCTTCAGCTCCAAGACTCATTTCATCTTGAAAAACAAACTCTGTACCCATTAAACACTAATTTCTAACTCCTCTCTATCCCCAGATCCTGGCAGCCAACATTCTAATTTCTGTCTGTATGAGTTCTACTACTCTAGGCATCTCATATAAGTGGAATCTTTCAGTATTTGTCCTTCAGTGAGTGGCTTATTTCATTTAGCATAATGTCCTATGGGTTCAACATGATGTAGCATGTGACAGAGTTTTCTTCCTTTTTAAGGCCGAGTAATATTCCATTGTGTATATATACACCACATTTTGTTTATCCATTCATCCATCAATGGGCATTGCAATTGCTAAAGTGAATAATGCTGCTATGAGCATGGGTATACAAATATTTTTTTGAGTCCCTACTTTCAATATTTTTGGGTATATATCCAGAAGTACAATTACTGGGTCATATGGTATGTCTATTTCTAATTTTCTGAGGAACCATCATAACTTTTTCTTCTATAGCATCCAGTGCTGGTTTTAAGCTTCAGTTTTCCATCTGTAAGTGGGGTTATGATACCAATCATGAAAAGGCATATATTTAGGAAATATTATTAAAACTGATTCAAAAAGAAAGAGAACACCTGGATGAGCCAGTAACACTGATCTTAGTGAAATTTAATCCTCAGTCACACTTGCCACAAAAAAGTCCAACAACTAGTTGATTTGAAGACAAGCTCTATTAAACATCAGCAACAGAAAAAGAAAACTAACCAACATATTTAACACAGCTAGTACAACCTTTATAACCTTCATGAGGCCTCATTTATACAATACATTACTGGTTTTCCTATTCTGTCTGTCTATACAACCATCTATAAAAATGATGCATCGTAATTAGGAATGATACACACATGGCTGAATAAGGAACAACCATGTAACAACACAGGCTTATGAATTAAGTGCCAAATTAGTGCCCAAACCAGAAATTGAGATGAAAATAGATAAAATGCTTTGTTAGAATTGCTGGCTAGGAGGTATATGTATTCTCACTTCAGAACACTATAAATCAAGGGCTAAATTGTGGTACTACGAGAAAGACAGGTCTGGGAAGGTTTAAAGAGGTAGGCTTTGCAGAATGCACTATTAGCAGCATTTGTGGGCTACAGCCAATTTACAAAGTGCTTTCTTATGTATGGTGGTGTTTGGGTCTGGAGAAGGGGGTGTGGGAGCATGACACATGGGTCTAAGCCATCCAGCTGAAAGAAAGGGGACTGTTGGGAATGGGCGGCAGGTAGGGAGATGGGTAGGTGGAGAGAGAACAGACTGGATAGGGATTAACAATGGAGAGCCCTAAAGTCAAGCAGGTAGTAAGGAGACCGGATATAATGCCTTCCAAAGCATCAGAGTTTTCCATTAGGAGACAGTTGTGATGAAATGGTGCATCTGAAATTAAAAACTAGCCTGAGCCAGCTGGTTGAGCAAGAGTGAGTGGTGGCTGTTACTGGGGCAGTGGTAAAGGACAACAGTTGTATAGGAATACAGAGGCTCCAGCAATGTTAGCTTTAGGCAGTAAAAATTACGAGGCTCAGCAGGGATCTTGGACAATGAGAATGGTGGTCCCATGAACAGGAGGTAAACTGATAAAAATTATGAACTTAACCTTTGACTGTATTGAGTTTGACAGGATGGTGAGAACATCTGAAGACAGGTGTCTTAGCTAGCTGGCTGGAATAAGGACTAGCTCGTGACTCTTCTCACAACTGCAAGCTTTGTTATTTATACATCAGCCTCAAAATCACTTGTTCCTCATGGCACAGTATCTCCAGTGCAGTTGCAAATGTCTAAAAGAAGGTAACAGCCTGAGTAGAAAGCATCAAATCATCTGCTTAGCTTGGCCTGCACTGAAAAGGAAAGTGAATGTGGGCACGTCTAGCATCTTGTGATAACTAATTTTTCTTAGATCTATTTTGAAGCCTTAAGATTTCTCTATCAAATTAAAATTTCACATAATTTTCAAACTTCCAAAGGTATCACATAAACTTGAAGTCTGTGTAGTTCATGTCTCTTCCATAGTATGTGCAATTACATTTTTATCTTCTGATGGCTTTGCTGGCTTCCTGAACAGCCCCAGTGCACCAACTGACTGCTCTAGTTAGGGACCCATCGTTCGTTTTTTTAAAAAAGAATTTTACTGAGGTATAGTTGATGAAACAATATTATATACATTTTAGGTGAACATTAACGATTCACAGCTTTTAGCGGTTATACTCCATTTATAGTTATTATAAAATATTGGCTATATCCCCTGTGCTGTACCATACATTCTTGTAGCTTATTTATTTTATACATAGTAGTTTGTACTTGTTACTCCCCTATTACTATCTTGCCCTTCACCTCTTTCCTCCTCTCACTGGTAGCCACTAGTTAGTTCTCTGTATCTGGTTTCGTTTTTGTTATATTCATTAGTTTGTTTTATGTTTTAGATTCCATATATGTGATATCAAACAGTACTTGTCTTTGATTTATTTCACTAAGCATTATTAATACCCTCCAATTCCACCCATGTAGTTGCTAAATGGCAAAATTTCATTCTTTTTAATGGCTGAACAGTATTCCACCGCCCTACCACACACACACCTTCTTTATCCATTCATCTTTTGATAGACACATGTTGCTTCCATGTCTTGGACACTGTAAATAACACCACTATGAACGCTGGGGTTCAAACAAGTGTTTTTGTTTTTTAATGGCACTTAGTTAACGCTCCGTTTTCCCTTCACATTGTATGTGTTCCTCAACGATCCTTTAATTGGTTCATAGCTCCTAGAAGGTCTCTATTGTGTTGGATTATTTCTTGGGAATTTCTCCCAGAGCTAACATAATTAAAACCTATGGGAGATTATTAGTAGGCAATTGTTGAGGTGATTATGAGTTACTCATTTTTTTCTAAAAATAACTCAGCAGTGTAGTTCTTCCTATAAATTTGAAAAGTTCTTTGCAAAGGTAATTCCTCTAAACCATCTACTAAGCACTAAACAAAAAGCAAAATAAGTCTCTTTTGTAAGATATTCCCAAAAGAAGTTCCATAGGCTTAACAATTTTCATATTATACAGTGAAATTTTCAGCTTAATATATTCTGAAATGTCAATACTATCAGGAATTTTTTCAAAAGGCGACAAAAACATGCCTTTGTTCCTTTCAAACTCTTTATGTGTCCAGCGATGGGACCCATTGCAGTTGTCTGATGCAAGGACTTGGGTGAAAATAATAATGTAAATCATTTTTTTCTAAGTAACGCAATTTGGAAATGGTATTTTCTTCTCAAGAGTATACATAGTGTGCAATAATTATAAAGTATTAGAACACAAATGCCAACTTGAATATTGAAAACCTGTTGTTTCTGTGTAGGAATTTCATAGCTATGAAAGAGTAAAGTTTATGGCAGTTTCTTTTACCCAGAGCCATTATAAACATCAAGTATTTCATCAATAATTTAATTTTTAGCATGTTTTCAAAATCCAAATGTGATTGTCTGCTATGAATAAAAACAACAGCAGAAGCTTTGATAAAAATTGAAATGCACTGAGTTATGTCCCTTTTAGGTGATCAGAAGAGAACAATCAGGGAAAGAACATCAGTCAGAGAGCAGGTGGGAGCTTGTGAGGAACAGACACACCAGAGGTTATATTTGGGGCTTTGTAACTACTAGGAAGGTAAGCAAGTTTTAGCTGTGGTTAGGATGTTAGTTTATAACTCTGACTTTAGTATTCTCCAACATTTAAATGTAATTTGGTACTCTCAAAGTTTAATTAAATTGAACATGGCATTTAAGAAGAAATATGAGTGAGAAGGGCAAAAGAAAAAGTAAAAATGACCTGGCAGGCTGAATTCATTAATTCTGGCCGGGAAAAAGATGTTCAAACTTGGAAGACCATGGAAATCTTCCAATCTTCTAGGTGAGATCAGAAGTGAACTGAAAAGGCACTTCTTAGTAAGCTAACCTAAAAGTGAACACTTTCTTCCTTTCACTCTTATATTGAATTGAGTAAAGTTGAGGGGAAAAAGGGGGCGGAGTCCCAAACTGATAAAACTTACTAGACAAATCAATTGCTGACTTTTATAGCAATTCCCCAGTCAATTGAAAGGTATGCATGTGTGTGTTTAACTGATATAATCAACAGAAAATAGAACTTATGGTCTGAACATAAGTTAATCAATATCTTACTAAAACACAAAACATCAACAATTCTTCCAAGACTTACAATAGGGCCCAGAGTTGGCAGGATACAACATTAACATACAGAAATCGGTTGCATTTCTTTGCACTAACAATGAAGTATCAGAACAGGAAAGTGAAGAAACAATTCCTTTTAAAATCGCATCCAAAAAAATAAAATACTTAGAAATAAATCTGACCAAGGTGGTGAAAGGCTTATATATGGAGAGCTACAAAACACTGATTGAGGAAATTAAAGTTGATTTAAAGAAATGGAAAGATATCACATGTTCTTGGACTGGAAGAATTAATATTGTTAAAATGGCCATACTGCTGAAGGCAATCTACAAATTTAATGTGATCCCTATCAAATGTCCCTACCCAGGACATTTCTCACAGAACTAGAACAAATAATCCTAAAATGTATATGGAGTCACAAAAGACCCAGAACTGCCAAAGCAATATTGAAGAAAAAGAACAAAGCTGCAGAAATAAGCCTCCCAGACTTCACACAATACTACAGAGCTATAGTAATCAAAACAGAATGGTACTGGCACAAAAACAGACATACAGATCAATGGAATAGAATAGAGAGCCCAGAAATAAACCCACAGACCTATGGCCAGTTAACTATAGACAAAGGAGGCAAGAATGTACAACGTAGAAAAGACAGCCTCTTCAGCAAGTGGTGCTGGGAAAACTGGAGAGCAACATGTAAATCAATGAAGTTAGAATGCTCCCTCACACCATACACAAAAATAAACTCAAAAAGGCTTAAAGACTTAAATATAAGACAAGACAGTATAAATCCTAGAAGAAAACATAGGCAAAACATTTTCTGACACAAATCTTGGCAATGTTCTCCTAGGGCAATCTACCCAGACAATAGAAATAAAAGCAAAAATTAACAAATGGGACCTAGCTGAACTTATAAGCTTTTGCAGAGCAAAGGAAACCATAAGCAAAACAAAACATCATCCTACAGAATGGGAGAAAATACTTGCAAATGATGCAACTGACAAAGGCTTAATTTCCGGAATACATAAACAGCTGATACAACTTAATAAGAAAAAAAAAACCCAATCCAAAAATGGGCTAAGGATGTAAACAAGCAATTCTCCAATGAAGACATACATATGGCCAATAGGCACATGAAAAAAATGCTAAATATCATTAATTATCAGAGAAATGCAAATCAAAACTACAATGAGGTTGTCACCTCACACCAGTCAGAATGGTCATCATTTTAAAGTTCACAAACAATAAATGCTAGAGAGGGTGTGGAGAAAAGGGAACCCTCATACACTGTTGGTGGGAATGTAGTTTGGTGAAGGCATTATGAAAAGTGAAGTCTCAAAGAGAAAAAAAATACCATATGGTATCACTTATATGTGGAATCTAAAAAAAAAGGACAAATGAACTTATTTACAAAACAGACACAGACTCACAGACATAGAAAACAAACTTAAGGTTACCAGGGGGGACAGAGGGTGGAAAGGGACAAATTGGGAGTTCAAGATTTGCAGATACTAATTATTATATATAAAATAAACAATAAATTTATACTGTATAGCACTGGGAACTATATTCATTATCTTGTAGCAACTTACAGTGAAAAGAATATGAAAAATGTAGGTATATTTATCTATGACTGAAGCGTTATGCTGTACACCAGAAACTGACACATACTTCAGTAAAAAATATATATATACAAAAATTAATAAATAAATAAAATAAACAAATGAGACCTAATTAAACTTATAAGCTTTTGCCCAGAAAAGGAAACATAAGCAAAACAAAAAGACAACCTATGAATGGGAGAAAATATTTGCAAATAATGAGACTGACAAAGGTTTTATTTCCAGAATATATAAACAGCTCATACAGCTTAATAACAACCACAAAAAAACCCAACCCAAAAATGGGCAGAAGACCTAAACAAGCAGTTCTCTAATGAAGACAAACAAATGGCCACTAGGCACATGAAAAAATGCTCAATATCATTAATTATCAGAGAAATGAAAATCAAAACTACAATGAGGTATCACCTCACACCAGTCAGAATGGCCATCATTGAAAACTCCACAAACAATAAATGCTAGAGAGGGTGTGGAGAAAAGGGAACTCTCCTACACAGCTAGTGGGAATGTAGTTTGGTGCAGGCATTATCAAAAACAGGATGGAGATTCTTTAAAAAAACTAAAAACAGACTTGCCATATTATCCAGCAATCCCATTCCTGGGCATATATCTGGAGGGGGGACTCTTTTTGAAAAGATACATGCACCCCAATGTTCAAAGCAGGACTATATACAATAGTCAAGACATCACTGGATAAAGAATCTGTGGTATATTTATACAATGGAACACTACTCAGCCATCAAAAGAATAAAATAATGCCATTTGCAGCAACAAGGATGGACCTGGAGATCATCATTCTAAATGAAGTAAGCCAGAAAGAGGAAAAATGCTGTATGATACCACTCACATGTGGAATCTAAAAAAAAGAAAAGAAAAGAAAACAGAGGACACTAATGAACTCATCTTCAAAAGAAACAGACTCACAAACACAGAAAACAATCTTAATGGTTACTGGGGAAAGGTGGTGGGCAGGGATAAATTTGGGAGTTTGAGATTTGCAAATGTTAACCACTATATATAAAATATAGATAAACAAATTTCTTCTGTATGGCACAGGGAACTATATTCAATATCTTCTAATAACCTTTAATGAGAAAGAATGAAAATGAATATATGTATATATATGCATGACTAGGACATTGCATTGTACACCAGAAATTGACACACTGTAACTGACTACAATTCAATTAAAAAGAAACAGAACCCAGAGTCCACAATACGTAACATTCACAATGTTCAGGATACAATTTAAAATCTTTCAACCAGGAAAACAGGACTAATTCTCAAGGGAAAAAATGCCAACCTCAAAATGGAATTATCAGTCAAAGACCTTAAAGCAGTAATTATATTTATGCTACATAAGGTCAGGGTAAACACTTTTGAAATGAATGAAATGATAGAAATTCTCAACAGAGAAATGGAAAATAGAAAAAGGAACCAATTGAAAATTACTGAACTGAAAAATACAATATCTGAACTGAAAAAAATCATTAGACTCAGTATCAGAATGGAAATGATAAAGGAAAGGGTCAGTAAACTTGAAGACAGAATGATAAGAAGTATCCAACATACCAGAGAGAGATAAAAGATTGAAAAAAAATAAACCCAGAGTGTCAGGCAGATAACATGTAAAAAGCTAACATAGTATAATCGGGAGTCCCATAGGGAGAGGAAAGAGACTGGAACAACAACAACAACAAAAAAAGATTTTTCATCAAGAATGACAAAAGAACAAAAAGGCAAAATCCCCAAATTTAGTGAAAAGCATACAGATTTACAGATTCAAGACATTCAGCAAACTCCATACAGAAAAATTTCAATTTCAAAGAAAACAATGCCTCAACATATGATAATCAAACTTCTAAAATCCAAAAAGAATTAAAGAAGTACTGAAAGCAAAAAGAGCCCATTATATACAGGGAGACAATAATTCAAATATCCATGAATTTCTCAGGAGAAACCACAAAGACCAGAAGATAGTAGAACTACATTTTTAAAGTGCTAAAATAAAAAAGTTTATCAATCCAGAATTCTACATCCAGTGAAAATATTAAAATATCTTTCAGAGTTAAAAGCAAAATAAAAGACATTCTCAGATGAAAGAAAACCAAGATAATTCATCAAGAGCAGTTCTGCTCTTATATCCAGAACATGTAAAGAACTCTTCTAACTCAACAATAAACAATCCAACTAAAAAGGAGCAAAAGATATTAATAAATATTTCACAAAAGAAGAAATATGAATGCCCAAAATGCAGAAGAGAAGAAGCTCATCATCATTAGTCATTAGGAAAATACAAATTAAAACCACCACAAGATCCAACTACGTACCATCTAGAACGGCTAAGTGTTGACAAGGATGTTTAACAACTCAAACAATGTACATTGCTAGTGGGAATGTACAATGGTACACACACTTTGGAAAACAGTTTGGTAATTTCTTTAAAAAGTTAAATATACACCTATCATATGTCCATTCTATCTTATTCTTGGTATTTGTCAAAGAGAAATAAAAACATATATGTACACAAAGACCTGCAGATAAATGTCCTTAGGAGCTTCATTAGTAGTAGCCAAAAACTAGAAACATACCAGATGTCCATCAATGTAAGAACTGATAAAGTGTAGCATATTAATATAATGGAACACTACATAGAAATAAGGAATAAACAACTGATACATAAACATGGATGAATCTCAGAAATATTGTGCTGAATGAAAAAAGCCTTACACAAAAATACATACTTCATGATATTATATACATAAAAACCTAGAAAATGACTGGGATCAAGCTGGAGAGAGGAATAGATTACAAACTGGTACAAGGAGACTTTTAGACTGGGGTGATGTAATCGCTAACAATTTTGTTTGTGGTGATGGTTTCATAGGTCTATACATATTATCAAACCCAATGATTTTAAATATTTGCTATTTAACTGAACTTAATATACCTCAATAAAATTGTAGAAAAATAATTTTAAAATGTGACTATCCAAATCCTCTCCCTTTAGTCCCACAGCTATGAATAGCAGACTCAATTTAAACTCCACATGAGCATTTGAATTTGATACCTCCAAGCATGCTGATAATATTGTGAACATTCTTTCAGGGAAGAGACTGTCCCTGCTCTCACATGACATGATTGAACAGGGACTGGGGGCTTGTAACTCTCCATTAAGTGAACTATTCTGTGAATTCAAAGGTAATTAAATCTCTGTTTATATCAGTATTAACTACAAATTTCCATGTGTTTCAGATTTCTCCATTAATTTACTGTCCATGAATTGATGAGAAATGGATTTTTAATTGATGAGGACCTGGCTAGACATCAGGATAGTCATTTTAAACTTATACAAACAGCAGGTAAGAAAAGATAGAAGGCTTATGTGATCTGATTCAAAACACTCTCAAAGGAAATTTTAAAAAATAAACACAGTTCTTCCTGGACCTGTCTAATAGGCCCATACAGGAAACAGAAGACTATGCCAGGGAATAAATATTGAGAATCTGGGAAAGGGGTAGGCTTAGGAGGGGGGTGATATAAAGTTGGCTAAGAGAGTATTTATTGCTATGTGGGCACTTTCCCACTAAACAAATACATACATACATACATACATACATACATACATACATACATAAATGGCTTTTGGTTTTAGTTAAATATTTTTTTCTTTTACCAGTTTGATCTTAAATCATTGAGAACTCATTTCAGTCATTTCAGGTCATCAATTGCTATCACTCTTAAAAATACACTTTAAATGATGTACAGAATAGTTTTTAAATACTAAAATTCCGTGTTTGCTGTGAATTCACTCTATAGACAGACATTCAGTGTGTGCTTTGCTCAGATAAACATCAATATATTTCACTTCCAATCCCCTAAATGTGGATGCTCTCCAAATTTCCAATATTGATTTTGTCTTTCTGTTTTTCCTCCCTTTAACTTAGATCTCATCTACATCTAAGGTTTAAAACATAACCTAGGTGCAAAGGGTTCCCAAACATTAAAAATAATCAATGTTCACAGTCGTGACTTATCCTTCAAAAGCCAATTCCTGCTGGATACTAGGCATTTCTGCTTGAATGTGTTACCCATCTCAAACTCACCTTGTCCAAACATGCCTATTTCTTTTCCACCTCTAGCCCACCCAATTACCTTAATCTCTAGACTTCCCTATTTCTATTGGTGCCATTATCATTCTCTCAATAGGTTATAAATTATCTCATTATTAGAAATGTCAGGATAATCCTGATACTCATACCCAGTCAGCTTTTTCCTTCAGAGATTTTGCATTCCCAACATTATTTCCATTTGCTAGTTTATGTCTTTTTCCATTCATTCACTAAATAAATATAGAGCAACAACTATATGAAAGGCACTATCATACATCCCCTATCAGGGGAGTGAATAAAACATACCAAGGGGAGTGAATAAAACATACCAATCCATGCCCTCCTGAATGCATCTGTCCTACCACCTTGGTTTCAGTCTCTAGCTTGAGGGGGCTCTCTGTTCAATGCAGCCTGCTTGCAGTGCTAAAATATTCCTTTGCTCATATCACTATGCCTCCTCCTGCCTATCAAGGGCTGTGTGAGATAAATTCCACCCTCTTATAAGTTCCATCCCCTTACAGCCTGTAGAGGACCATCTAAAACTCACTATCTCCCTGACCTTCTGTCATAGCCAAAATGGGCTTTTTGCTCTTAGCTCATTCCCTTCAATACTCTTGCCTGTTCTACTTTTCCATCTATAACTTATTCCTCTCATCTCTACATGTGACACTCTAAATTCCCCCTCTTCTGTGAATTCTTCTCAGCCCACTTTTACCTTTCTTGTCCACTTCTGAATTATTTTATCACATACACCTGGCAATTAATCATTGTTTACTTTAGGGTATCTCTTGCATTCAAAGGACTCCTTATAAATTGAATTATTTATCTTTAAATGTTTGTCTTTTCACCAGCCTTAAGCAGTGCTTCTTAATTAACAGTAGTTGATGCAATATATTTAACAGCAAAAATTTGAAATGACTCCATCTTTAAGAAATCATTAGTTCTTGCACAGTGCCTGTTGTGTTTGTATTATTCCTTTAACTAAACACATGGATCAAAAATAGAAGAGGGAGCACTTCCTAATTCATTCTGTAGAGGCCAACATTACTCGACTATCAAAACCAGACAAAAACATTACAAGAAAACTACAGACCAATAATTCTTTTGAATAATGATGCAAAAATCCTCAACAAAACACTAACAAACTGAACTCAGTAGCATATCAAAAAGTTTATACAACATGACCAAGCAGGATTTATTCCTGGAATTCAAGGATAGTTCAACATATGAAAATAAATATACCACACCACATTAACAGAATGAAGGAGCAAAAAACATGTAAACATCTCAAATGATGCAGAAGACAATTTGGCAAAATTCAACACCTGTCATAGTAAGCAAAACAGGTAACTGTCCCCAAATTCAGTTTACTATCTAGTGTGTAGAGAGTGATATGAGTAAGATATATATAACAAGTTTTTAAAAGAAATCTCAAAACGATATGATTACAAACCAGACTGGCACCCTGATCTCAGATTTCTACCTCCAGAACAGTGAGAAATACCAGTCTGTTGCTTATAAGCCATCCTGGTTATGGCATTCTGGATAGCAGCCTGAAGAGATGAGACAGGAGGATCTGACCTCAACTGGTACTCTGCGGGAACAGAGTAAGCTTCTGAGAAAGTGATGGAAGTGCTGAGATAGGGAGGCTGAGCATGAGGCATTGGGCCTGGCCTCGTGGGGCAGGACGCTGGGGTTGGACAGAAAGGCTGTTGGGCAGAAGGAACAGACGGCACACAGGTTCTGAAATGGGGGAGGGAAGAAGCCCCCACTAAGCAATGGGCACTTGTAAGGCAGCCGGCTCCACTCCCCACCTCCCTTTCCCCATCCTACCTCAATCGTGCGTCCATCCCCGGGTCCGCTGACATGGTCTGTATGCAGGTCACCAGTGAAGGCCATGATGTGACTCTCACGGTCTCCTCTCTGGGGCCACTTCTCCGCCCAGCAGCCATCAGTGTCCACTCCGGGTGGCCTCTGGTGATGCCTCCCCACGTCCTCAGGGCACTGGTCGCCTCACTCTGAGGCTGCAGCTCACGCTGCCAGCACTGGGCTCTTCCTGGGCGCTTTCTCTTCATCTGGGAGCGGCCCTCACTCAACCAGAAAGCAGCATCGACTCCACCTGTGTTTGATTCGCGAACCCTGGATCTCGCCTCAAAGCCTCGTCTGCCCGGAGCCTGGTCAGCCTCTCGGCGCCTCAGCCCCGCGTCGCCCCGGGCCTCCAGCATCGGCCCAGCCTGGCTCTCAGCACACACACGACTCCCGGTCACTGTTGCGGGGAGACGTGGGGAGCAACTACCCGGAACCTCCGCGGGCCGAGCCAGGCCGCTCACCGCACCGCGTCTCAGGAGTCACAGGAGCCGCCGTTTCCCTCGAGGGCCGGCTGGCCTCGCCCGACGCCGGGAACGCCTTCTCAGGCTCCTGAAGGAATGTGGGCAGATTTCATAGTTCTCTCAAGCCCTTCCCGCTCCTCAAGCAGACAGAGCGGGAGAACATGGGGCGAAGTTCTTCAAAGTGTTACCCTCTGGGTCAGTATGAGGCGTGCGCGACGCCCTGAAGAGGAAGAAGCGGAGGAAGCGAAGTCTCTCAGGATTGTTAGGCTGGCGAACGCTCAACATGGCGGGAAAGGCTGCTCGCGCCGGAAGTTAAGGACTGCGTCACGGGGCGTGGCCTGAGAGCGTGGGAGGGGCTGAAGCGCGGCGCGGTGCCGGCGGGGTGAGGTGGGCGGGGCAAGCTTGGCAGTGAGTGAGGCGGTAGGCCAGTGTGGACGGAGCCAATCTGCTGCAAGGGTCGAGCTCGGGAAGCTGCGAGGAGGCCCAGAGGTGACTGCCCGGCCTTTTATGACTTTGGTAGGATGGCTGGTGGCCATTGGTGTGGTGGTTAGAATGGTTTGGTGGCCACGGTCCTGGGGGTGGGGTCAAGCACATCCAGGCTGTGTCCCGCTCAGTAGAAAGCAGAAGCCCACGGCCACCCCAGCCTGCAATGACCATCTGCTCCGACGAGGTTATTCTGTAAAGAGAGAAGCCTGGACCCTGCGAGGCCTGATAGGTGGGGGACAGACGCTGGGAAGGAAGGGCTGTCACCTAGAGATGCCGAAAGTGACGGCTCACAAGCCAGCAGGTACTTCCTGTGAAGCCAGGCATCATCCTTTCATGTTCTAGTAAACTGTAAAGCGGACTGAAATAATTCTGTTTATCCAGAGTGTGCTTGGGGCTGTAAGCCACTCAGGAGGGGAGGAGAGCGTGTTCTGTGAGTGAAGCAGCCGTGGAGTGGGCCAGTGGATGGAGACCCCGTCATGGTCTCGTTCTAACTGGAGATCCGCTGAGACTCAGGATTGCGGGGAGAGGCTGTGGGCAGCAAAAGGAAGCCCAGCTTGCGATCTTCAGATGAGGGCAGTTGAGAATGGTGGGGGCCCTGGGCTGTGCCCGGTCCTGGGGAGGCTCCGCCCGTTAACGTGGATTTGGGGGCAGGCAGGCTGTCTTCTCACCTCGAGGCTGTCATCTATCTTTTCAATTCTGTTGCTTCAGAGAGTGTGGCCAGGCCCAACAGATGAAGCTACAGGGAGGCCCGTCTAGACTTGATTGAAGGTAAGGATGCCGCTCCCAGCACGAGGCTAACGCAGCAACCATTTGTCAGGAAGGCGGAGCTTGACCATGGAAAGAGCATGGCTTAGGCAATGAGAAGTCTCTCTGATTAAGGTTCTGCGTTGTTCATTTAATTCTCCAAGACTGTATTTCCTAATTCCTAAAATGTTGATAAGAACATTGTCCCGTCTTCCTCTTAAACTATGGAGGAGGCTGAATTTGACAGCAGAATGTGAAAGTGCTTTTTTTTAATTAAAAAAAAAATTTTTTTTTTGTCAGGGGTAGGTTGGGGAAGGTAATTAGGCCTATTTATTTCATTTACTTTTGGAGGAGGTACTGAGGATTAAACCCAGGACCTTGTGCATGCTAAGCATGTGCTCTACTACTTGAGCTATATCCTCCTTGCCCCTTAAAGGTGCTTTTAAAAGTAAAATGACAAGAAGAGCTGACTGTACTGTTGACTCCACTCCAGTCTACTAGGGGGTTTCCATGTACAATCTCATTTAATCAACACATCAGCTCCTTGTGGTAGGTATTATTGTCCTCACCCTCACTTGGCAAATGAAGAGTATGGCTACTGTGGCTCAGAGAAGTTAAGTAATTTGCCGAAGTTCCCACAGTAGGTGGGAGCAGAATCAAGGCTTGAATTTATGCAGACTGACTCCAGAGCCTGTTCTCTCAATACTGCAGTACAACACCTGAATCAAATGTTTCTTTTGTTCTCAGTATATTACAGAACCAACTCCAAATTTGAGCAAGATACTGAATTACATTTCTTGTAAATCCAACAGTGAGATCTGCTGATTCTAATTACTGTACCTACGGGCCTTTCATTACTATAGCTTAATTTCTCTGAGCCTTCAATAGTCTTTTTATTGGGAATCCCAGCTACATGTAAATATCCCTTGAGGTGAGCAAAAGATTAAGGGAAAGTGCCTAGTAACACACACACAGATAAAAACTTAAGCTAAATAAAGAGAGCATGGAGGAGAGTTGTGTGAGGAAGTAATATTAAATAAGTTGCTTCTCAACGAGTACTTCTCAAATTGTCTGTGGTGAAAGACCAGCCTTGTTTCTTACATTTCCTATCCATTGTAGACTGATATTTTTGTAAAATACCATAAAAATGATTTACTAGAAAGATGAAAGAATAGACATAATGCAAACCCAATTTTTAAAATTAAAGACAGCACAGTGAAACTGCATTTTACTAACTATCCTTCGAGTAAATACAACATAGGGAAAAAGGAATTTTAAATCAATTCACAGTCATGTAAACTATGTATATAGGTGATTAATACAGAGAACCCCTATTATATTTGTAACATTTTGTCATTCCACAATTGTGTTCACTTCTTGTTAATTTAATACAACTTGGGTTTATGACACTACTTCTAGGAGGTAAGGTATATCTAAATGACTTCTATGTTTTCTTCTAAAAACTCATTAGAGAAACTAATCTCGGGTTATGTTAATTGCAAATAAGAGGCTATTTTAAAGTAGTTTCAACTAGTTCAAGATCATTCATTTTTAAGTTTGATCCCAAATAAAACAAGTGAAGCTGTATTTTCAATCCATTAATAGCTAGTTCCACAATTTACCTTGTAAAGGTATGATTCCATTTCAATTACCTTTTATCGAAATTGCCTTTCAATAAAACAATGAATTTCCTACATATGAATCTTTTATTAATGAAAATTTAAAGCATTCAAATTCATAGGATGTTTATAACTTTTCAGATTGGCAATATTAAGATAATCACCTACTTCATTGACAGTCATTGTTAAATTGTGGAACATGCCAAAAATCTGTAAAACTTTATCCTTCCAAGCCTCTAACATTTGTTAGAATCATATATTCCTGAGCAAAACATGGTACCACCTGTCCTTGTGTGGAAATACGAAAACCATCAAAGATACCGAAGATAGCAGACAAATAGGAAACACTAACTAACCAATTTAAAAAATTAGAGCCAACCTAGTTTCTTATCTTGTAGGACCAGGAAGCGTTTGTCTTCTAGTTCAGTTTTGGCACAGCTTCTCCACATCATAAGGACCCTGACCTGGCAGGCAGTGCCAGTTGTGATTCAGCTTCTGTGCTGTCACATGGTAAGAGGGATCATCTCAAATTTACCACATGAGGTTTTGCTACATCATTAAGCATCCTTTTTACTTCAGCTGACATATTTCAGAGCAAGACTTCTCTCCACGAAGGAGTTGTAAACTGATTATAGTCAGTTGCAAGTGCTTGATCTGGGTAATGCTTCCAAAACGTTTTTTGGAAGTGGTACCATCAGAACACACTCCCACTCAGAACTTAAATCCCAAAGCACATGTGTTGACAGTGTAATCCTTCATAGTTGCATTCAGCTCAGAGCTGGTTGTGTTTGTCAGCAATAAAGCTGGAAAAAAGTCCTACCTTTTCAATATCGTGCAAATTATATAATACTAAAACCATGTCATTTTAGCAATATCTGTGCAGTTGTCAAGTTGCAATGAAAAATAGGTAGCTTTATATGTTCTGTGAGTTGGTCTTATATCTTAATAGTCAGTTCCTAATCACATTTGATTGGAAAGCGATAACTTGAGCATTGTTTTTCCGATGTTCCACCAAACGTTTCTAGGCAAACATCTCCAGTGCAACCTCTTACTGACCTCTCAGCAATTATAAATAGTTCTTTAGTCTTAGCGACCTGTAGAGCAATTCTGTATGAAGCCCCCAAAAGCTTTAATGTTTACATGTGCAATCATGAATATCTGCTTGTCACCCTTTAAAATTCAAAATTCTCAAATTCTTTTTTGTTTTGATATTGTTTGCTAAGTAAATGTCCCTTCAGTACCAGTTTCATTCGTGACTTCATTTGTCAGTCCTTTTCCACAAATTATACTATGCTTACAGAACTTTGCAGTACAAATTTACTTGCCTAATGTAGCTACTAAATATGTGTTTGTATTAAAAGTCTTAAAAGTCAAAATGATTATGAAAACAGTAAATTGTAAATGAATCATGTATGTGTACAGATTATATAGTGTTGGATTATAGCTGACAAACCCTACAAGGACACACGTTGTAGGGGGTTCCCCTGTGCACAGCTCTCTCCAGGCTGGTTCCCTCACACTCAGATGGCTCTGGACCCTGTTCAGTGAGACAAGTTCACTGAGCATATGCTGGGGCTTTGGGGAAATGTCACGGTATTACATACACATTTCTCAAAGCAGTTGAGAAGCAGTGGAAATGCCAATCACCAGCTCCAATCACTCACTGATGGAGCTGAACAGTCTCCTCACTGTTACAGAGCTGATAGCGTAACACCTTTTTGTGAATGAACCTGACAGTTCAGAGGTGGTGTTGTCCCCCTGCTCGCAGTCCAGACCCCACTTGGGGGATGTGGAAGGAGACTCTCAGCTTACATGTCAGGGTTAGTGTCCCTGAACACATCTGTCCGCACAAGAGGCGGCTGGGACACCAAAGACAGATGCACGTGACCACAGCCCATGTTTGGGACTCCAAGCTCCTGCAAGTGCCCTGCAAGTCAGTCATTAAACCCATGAGGTCTCCAGACACTGAAGTTATCTATTTTTTTTTTTTCTAAAATAGAAAGTGTATCTCTCCCTTTGAGTGTCACAGGATTGATCTGGGAGAACTGCCTTTCATCTGATAGCATCTGGAGCTTTCATTGTTACAGCTACTCACAAAGCCTCTCGTGAAAAATACTTTGCGAATGTGTTTTCCCCTGCAGCCTCTCCAGACACTAGGGTAGAAAGACCAGCTTTTGGATTTTCCAGCCTAATGGCCGAGGCTCTGAACTCAGGCTGACCTAAGTGTCTTTTTCTCCCCCACCCCAACGCTTATGAACTTTTTCTTTGAAAAAAAAAAAAA
The DNA here is from genome assembly GCF_048773025.1 of Camelus bactrianus. Lineage (NCBI taxonomy): Eukaryota > Metazoa > Chordata > Mammalia > Artiodactyla > Camelidae > Camelus > Camelus bactrianus. The sequence goes on from NC_133562.1 coordinate 3,539,991, forward strand.
AAAGAAAAAGAAAGAAAAAGGATTTAAAGTAATAAAGCTAGGTAAGTAATTTATATGGCTATTCTCTTTCTGGAAACAAATAGAACATGAATGTTGCATTCTAGCACCACAAAGAATGTCCACGAAAGAGAAGATACATCTAATTCAGTGGTTCTCAACCAGTGGCAATTTCGCCCCCTAGAGGACAATTGTCTGGAAATATTTTTAGTGGTCAAAACTGAGGGGAAAGAGGAAGGGCTACTGACATCTAGTGGGGAGAGGGTGGAAATGCTACCAACATCCTACCACACCCAGAACAGTCCCCAGGAAAAAGCATCATCTGGCCCCAAATGCCAACAGTGTCAGCTTGAGAAAGTGTGATGTACTTACATCTTCAAGTGTTCTTCTAAGGTAACACTTCTGTGGGTTTATTTGTAGAAATTAATCCTTGATATTTTACTCTTTGGATGTAGCTGTTCTATATGTATTTACCAAAATCAAGAAAACTTTTCCTATTTCCTCAATGAAGTATATTTGTAAACTGTACAGTTTTTTAAAATTAAAAGGTACATAGAACTACCAATTTGAGTATGCTAATACTCACACTTTTAGAAGTTTTTAGAGAAGTCCATTTTTAACCTTAGTCTTACAGTCTTCAGGGGAGCCTTCTGCTAAAGGAAGACTGCTTAGGGCGACACACACACTTTTAAGAAGGCATCCGTGCACCTGGGAAGTACGGACAATCCAGATAGTCCAGATAACACGATGTTTGTTGATTGTCATGTCTTCTGATGTGGGGCCCAGCTTCCGTCTCCTGAATTTCATCATTGCATCGGCCCCTCAGGCACAGGAGAACCTTGGCCAGTTTCATGTCCATTGAAGGGCTTTCCCAGGGGTGTCAAAGGCTGAGACTCCTTCACAAGTTGTGTTACCTCATCCACAGACCAGCATGTGGGTCCTGGTGGCCACTTGTCTCCGTGCTCTGAGGTCAGGTCCCTGGGACTTCAGTTCTGTGTGTGTGGATTTGACTGATCTCAGGTAACTGTCCTTGGCTGACATCAGTGACAGTTTATTCAGAACGGTGATGAACTTGACGTCTCTGACACAGGCTGCAAAGGATTCCTACAATAAAGGTAAGGGTTGATGGGATTTCTCCGCGGGGCTTGGAGACAAAGTGTGTGAACTCGAGGGCTTTTCACAAAACCTTTGCTCTCTGCACGCAGGAGTATCATTTCCTCCTGAAAGGATAATTCTGCAACTGATGGGAGGAGCTCAACTGTAGGGGCTTAGGGGCGAGAGGACCAGCCTAAGACAGAGGCTTCTGGCAATGTCATTTGGTACTTTTGTTTCCTGATATGTCTTCTTTTGCTGATTGCCTTCTGTCATTTTATCTCGAAGTGCGGTTCACTGAAGGAAGGTGGACAGTGTACTTTCCCCACCGGAGGAGGCAGCAACCACATCCCCTCGGTGGAGGAATCTGTGAATGGTCCAGTTTGGAGGGCACGACCCACACGGATGTGTGTGGCTGTTGAAGCAGCCGCCCCGGGTCCAGCCAGCGTGTGTGGACCGCTGCGGGCTCGGCTCTGACCCTGGTGAGCACTGGAGCCTCCCTGTCCATTCCAGAGACACGGGCTGCAGGCGCCCCTGCCGTGCATGGCTCAGGAATGTCATCTCTCCCAAGTGCAAGGCCAGGGCTCTGTCTAGACTCTTCATAAGTTGAGATGTAGAACACAAAACAGGAAGACTCCCTTTTTTCTATATTTTTAGGCCTTTTAAAAATAATGGATGCTGATTTTTGTCAGGAAAAACATTTTTTAAGAAATGTAGCCTTCTTGAGGCCTGAAGTCTGTCCAGGCAGCCCAAGTTGTACTGCTTTCCTGACCACTGTCCTGGGGCTGGGAGCAGTTTTCCCTGGAGACCACGTCGACTACTGAGTCACCTGAAAGAACACTGGACTTTCACTGTTATTTCCTGAGGGTTGTAAGACAGCTGTCTAGTGACATCACCCAAGTAGGAAATAGCTCAATAATTGTGCTTGTAGCAATGACCAAAAGCCCCTCTCCAGGCATCAAGTGTAATACAGATTTCATCTCTTTTAATGCCTCCATGGTTGAGGCAGATCAGATAAAGTTTCTTTCTGTCTGTTGCTTCCTTCCCACCTTAAATTGCTGCAGGCAGGTTTGGTAATTCCTTCTTAAAGAATGTTGGGGTTGTGACTTCAGATCATTAGTGTCCCTGAGAGGAACGCTGGCCAAGTGACATGTTCATCTGGAACTTCAGGGAAGACTGGAGTAAAACCTCTATTTTTCTCCACATGTCCCAACAAGCTGTGTGTCTGAGGAATCACGGAGCCTCAGAAAGTCATTTCTGCTGTCACTACTGTCCGGTGTTAGCTGTGACGTGGCCCCTGGAATCCCAACGGCAGCAAAAGATGCTGAAGAAACATGACAGAGGCAATGTGCTCCTGTTCAAACCGACCTTCAAGTCATTGGCCAGAGGAACTGTGGACTCTCCGGATGCCTGGGCAGGAGCATGTGATGATTCAGTCTCTTTCCAGAAATTGTTTCAGTGGAAATCATTTTTCACAGGAGATATTCTCAATTGCCCTTCTGGACAATCTCAGGATCCAGATGTTGTCCTCTGGGTAACGGCAGTGGGTGAAGCCTGGCTGTCTCCCAGGGTCCAGACGGCCAGGGATCCAGGGCACAGCCACATTTCAGGGCCTGGGCCTAAGTGTGCCTGGTTGTTTTTTTCACAGCTTTATTGAGGTCTAACTGACATACAATGAACTAGGCATCACATATTTAAAGTGTATAGTCTGATGACTTTCAGCGTCTGTATCCATCCCTGCAACCATCTCCACATTCAAGATAATGAACATTTCCTTCACCCCCGAAGTTCCCTCCTTTGCAACCCCTCCCTTCCAGCCCTTCCTGAAACACTTCACACACTGTTTCAAGTGGAATATAAAAATGGAAAAGCTACTCTACCCATTCAGTATGTCTGGTAGGACCCTGGTTCCAAAACCTGGTAAGGAAATTATAAGACAAATACAGACCACTTTTACTTGTAGACCTAGATGTGAAAATCCTCAATAAAGTACTGGTTAGTTGAATCCATCAATTATGGAAAAAATATGACCAATTACAACTGCACCCTAGACACCCTTTTTATTCTCCAGTGTGTTATACTTCTCACTAAATCTTCATTTCCCAGTTGTAGTTGTTCTTCCAATTTCCTTGCAATATTAACTTTGGTTGATTCATTTTATCCTGACATTACAAAGCAGGTTGGTTGCTTTCTCCAAAGCTCCTAGAGGGGAAATGTGTCCTTGAAGAAGAAAGGTTGCCAGGAGGTGGCAATCACCCACATTTCAAATGAAAGGAGCAGAGGATGACAGTTGTATCGAGTCACCATTTTCTTAGGCCTTTTTATTGCTTGTCAATCTCTTGAATAGACCCCCAGAAATATCACTGGAGGGACCTGTATAACTTCATTTTGTGTCAAAGCTCCTTGAAAACAAAGATGGCTTCTTTGATCTGGAGAACAGAGCCCAGCAATTAGATCTTCTAGGATAAGGCATTAGCTTTGCATTCGCTCAGTCTATGCAGCTGTCTCTAACACAATTCATGATATTTAGGAATGGTAAGTGACTCAATGTTGAACATTTATCAACAAGTATCAATGAAGTGCTAACTTAGCACTTGAACAGTTTGTTGAGATAAAAACCTGTGGCCTGTCTTTTCATTGGCTTGATGGTGTATTTGCTGAGCAGAAATCTTAAAATGTGATGGATCCAATTTATCAATTCTTTCCTTCTGCGGCTAAGTTCTCCTGTCCTGTTGTACTGTGACACAGTGAGGGCTACATGGTAGACAGTCCTGTTCCCAATCTGTTACCTCAGGACATGGTGCTGAGAACTGTAGCAAAGTCACTGCTGTGCAGTGATAAACATGTTATACAAATGCAGAGCAACTGCTGAGAATGAATTGTTACAACATGAAAGTTCATAAATAAGATGACAATCTGTAAGAGTCCACATGTGATTGTTAGTTGATAAAACATAGATGAATCTTTGGTGAGTGCCCCCCCCCCCCCAATTTCTGTCTGGACTGTCAGAAAAGGTGTCACCTACTGCTGGGACGATGAAAGAAGCATGTCTGTGGGAGCCCCCAGTATCCCTGGAACTCCAGATTCTTTTCCATCTGCTTGTATACTTTGCTGTCAAACCCTATTTTGCAGAAATCTTTGGAAATGAGGTAATGTACTTCGTCACTTGTTACAGCCAGCAGGATTCCAAATTGATCTAGTGGAACAGACTGAAACTGGGCTCAGGCAGGATAAGAATCTTCCAGAATGGCCAGCCAAGGAGAGCACACGCTCCGTAGTGAAGAGCCACAGGGAGAGAGAACCCAGATGTGCCCTCAAGGTGACAAACTAGGGGCCTAGGAATGACAGCTTCATCAGCCATGCCGCAGGGAAAGTGCCTCCCAGGAACAGGGAAAGAAACTGTAGGAATGGTGACGATTTCCGTTACTCTTCCAAATTCATTAAACAGATGCACCAAAAAAAAAAAAGAAAGGGTAGGGAAGGCACATCTGCTTGGTTATCAGTGTCCGTCTCTGTGCCAAAGGCCAGGACATCCAGGGGAACAGTGAACCCTTTGGAATGACGCTGTATTTGTCCAGGGTGCAGGAGGTACTCAGAAAGAGACCACCTGCTCATCTTACCTGGACTGAAGTGATAAAGACCACCAGGCCCTCTGAACTGTGAGGGACAGACAAAGCACTGTGTTTTGAAACACCTTCCATTCCCTCACTGGATTGCTGGGCTGTTTGTCAAAAATCAACTGATTATACATGTGTGTGTCTATTTCTGAACTCTAGTCTGTGCCATTAATCTTTCTGCTTATCTTAAAATCAATCCTGCACTGTGTTGATTATAGCACTCTGTAATAATTCTTGAAACAAGGTAAGTTTTCCAACTTTATTTTTCCTCAATATAGTTTGACTATTCTAAGTCCTGTGAATTTTCATATACATTTAAAAATCAGCTTTTCAATTTCTTAAAAAAAAAAAAAAGACTCCTGTGATTATTATAGGAATTTCATTGCACCTATAGGTCTACTTGGAAAGAATCCACATCTTAACAATGTTGACTCTTCCAGTGCATGAACATGGACTGTCTTTCCATTTCTTTAGCTCCTATTTGCTTTCTCCTGGCAATGTTTGTGGTGTTCAGTAATAAGGGAGGCCTCGCACATTTTTCATTACATTTACTTTTGGATATTTTATATTTGCTGATGCTATTATAAATGGTATTGCTTTTATCATTTTGTTTTCTGGTTGTCTTTACCTAATATGTAGAACACAACTGATTTTGTGATTGACCTTGATCCTGTGACCTTGTTAAATGTACTTATTAATTCTAGTAATTTTAACACTTGGTTTTTTATGATTTTCTTTTTTTTAAGTTTTTTTCTTTATTTTTATGGATAAAATGCAACATACATAGTATATTTAACAATGAAACTGATGGACAGAAGTATCAATATTCACTTCTGAGATGGAAGACAACATAAAAAACTGTCATCCTAGTGACAATATACAATTTTTCAAGCAAATCACATAGTTATAGAAAATAGTTGGAAAATGCCTGAAAGAAAATGTTATTTTAAAATTAAGGGGTGTGTGTGTGTATGAAACTGTTGAAAATGCCTGAAAGAAACATTTTAATCCATGTCACATTATTTATTAAGTGACGTATTTATGAAAAAAAAAAAAAGGTTGAAAGTGCCTGTCAGAAAACAGGAACTAGTCAATCCCATAATATATATTCCTTTCAGATGTGTAATACATTTATGAAAATCAGTTCAAATATGCATGATAGGAAGAAGAGACACCAACCTGTTACTTTCAGTCAAGTGCAATGTGGAGAAAACAGTTGAAAATGTGTGAAAGGAGATGAAATTAATTCGGACCTTTCAAAACCTGCATCTCAACACAGTTAAAAACACACGACAATGACTAAGGGACTTGGATTCTCAGCATCTACACCACACGTCACAGTCACAGGGTATTTTTGGTTTTAAAGCCTTTGCTAAAAATACTTTACATCATTAAACGTATATTATTAAATGTACACTGAAAGCTAACCAAAGTGACTTAAATAATATTTTGTAACGAAAATTGTTAACGTCCGTCAATTTTCTTCCCAAGAAAGACAAGTGAGGTAGTTTATACTGTATACACATTGTAAAGAGATTAATATTCCAGTTTGTTCAAAGATCAATGACTCCAAGAATCATATCCCTAAGTGAGCTGTTTAACAATGGGGTCTTCTTTTGTAGAAATGGGGAAAGAATGAGCCAGTTCTGGGGCTTTTTTCTGCATAAGGGCCTAAAATGTTAACTGTCTTTAATGCCTTTCTGGATATTATCTTCCTAACTGTACACCAGGAGCACTTGGGACCGGGTGAGGTGGGAAGTCATGAAGAACAGAACTTAGAAGCCCAGGGTCTCAAGCTTCTTTTGTCTGTAGATACATTTTTCATATTTGCAGAGTACTGCAACTATTTAAAAACAACTCTTCATAAGGCAAAGACTAGTTTTTTTCAATACTTAGATAGTGGGCATTTTTAAATTTTAACTGTAAAGATTTGTTTATTCATTAAGAATAAAATTAGTTTAAAAAAAAGGAACAAAATGAGTAAAAAGAATTTCTTTAACCACACAAAAATTAGTTTGTGTGTCTACTGTAAACTCTTCCCTAATCAGTTAGTTAACCCTATGACTAAGAATAAAAATTACATCCAGTAATATTGGTATTGACATGGCCTTCCGTATTATATAGTTACTAGAAAATTGTCACACATCCTTGAATGCCTTGAAGTGATTAATTTAAAGTTATTGACTGGGCTAAGTCTCTGACAACCTAAAACTACCCAAAAGTAGATAAGAAATTCAGAAACTTAATGTTTTTTACCTGTCACCTATTAGCCATTTACTTAAAACTAATGACCAGTGGAGCAAATCTTAAAACCTTCAGAAATTATGCATCAGTCCTAATGTATTTTCAGTCAAATGAAGTAAAAATTCCCAAATAAAAAATTAAATGGATAGATTTGTGAATTTTCAAAACACAACAGAATTTATTCTAAATGACAGGTAACTCAATGAGAAAAATCAGTCATTGTTTTAATATATGCAGAAGTATAAGGTAGCTAACTGGAAGAATTTCTTCAATGCACGTGGACATAAATTACTGCTATCTTATGTCTTGAATCTCAGCAACCACATGAAGTAAAATGTTTACTTCTGTTGTGTGAATTGCAAAAATGAGAACAGCATTTTTTCAGACCCTCAAATGCCTGGTGTCAGATGGAAAATGCTTGAAATGTCATGAGATATCAGACTTATTCCGGCAGTGACGTTAATCACTTCAGTGCATTCAAGTCTGTTACGTAAACTCAGACGCCATCAATTAGCCATGCATTGAGAACTGATGAAATGTAGGAATAAATATAAACCAATAGAACACATTTACCTTCTAATGGGTTTTCGGGCAAATGAAATAAAAATTCTCAAATAAACAAATAAAACGAATAGGTATTTGAGTTTTCTATAAAAATCATAACAAAATCTAATGGCCAGAAATGCAATTATCTCCATGCTGAATATAAGTAATGGCTTTACAGATATCAAGGCACAATGAGGATATAAAAGACTTCTATAATATGGGCTTACATTATCACATTATGTTTTGAGACTTGGTAAGCAGATAGAATGTTTTCTGCCTTTGTAAGCAACTCTGTCTATTGTTTGAATTGCAAGAGAGTCATCTGGGCATTAAGTTTCATTAAAACTGAAATTCATTAAAATCTCAATCTGTAGATTCTAATCCAAAGCACACACGTGGGATGTATAAGACCTCTGCCCCCATTTCTAGCCAACCCTGGAAGGACTATATTGCAGCCTCCAGATGAAAGGCAGGGCTGTCTGAGCCCCAGCACATTTTAGATTTGCTCTCAGTCAGAAGCATGGAGAATTGTGCGTTCTCACCAATTGAAGGTCTGGAAAATGGCTCCGCAGGATCTTGACAGCAAGACAGTTTTCAGCTCACCAAACATGCATCTGATTTTAAAGCCTGGTGCTAATCCACAGTGCTTGGCCAAGTCTATGATTGATGAACAGAAACAAAATCTGTTTTTACAGCATAGAAAATCTGGATATAATAGTATTTTTCAGCACTGTTGGATAAAGAGCAGTTGGATAAAGGCAGTTCTGCATTTTAAAACTGGGGCTGCAGAAGTGATTATCTACAGTTGTGAAATATAAAAATGATATGTTAAATAAGGAAAGGAAATCTGTGTCTGGCACATGGAAAGCTATTCACCGAGCACCACGATCGTGACGAGAAGACAGAGGCTCCGTGACTGCTGACTACAACAAAGGTTATGAGAGCACAAGAACACCCTTCGTCAAACCAACCTTAACTGCGGGGGCCTGTGCTCATAAGAGAATGAGCTTTAAAAAATGTCAATGCTCAAGGATAGGGAAATGTTCATTTGCACCAGAATAACACAGTACAACATATGTAACAATACAGTGTTCTTTACACAGAAGTCTCTCCACCTCCAACTCAGGAGCAAGTCAGAACATAAATATTGTATTGTGACTTCGGAAATGGATTCTTTGGAAAGTAGATCTGAATTATTTTTTAGATCAGAAATTTTTGTTATTTCTGGCATTCTTGTTCAAAAAGGTCTATATATATATATGTGTGTGTGTGTGTGTGTATACATATATAAAACATAAGTATAAAAAAGTCTTTTCCACCTCTTGTGTTTGGTGTTTCCTGTTCCCAGGTACAGGACCAAGTTCATTTCTGCTGTGAAGTCAAAAGTATTAGAAATGATTAGAGTTCCATATTCTATGTTGGCCTTTCTTCTGGAAGGATCACCTCTTCTTTCCTTCACTCTTATCAAGGAACCATCGTGAGAAAGCTTCAGCTCAAATGGTCAACCAGCTCCTCTTTCACAGTTCACACTGTGAGACACCAAGAGGGCTGTAGGAACACACATGTCAAAACCAGTCTTATTTTTCCTCTACCAAACATAGGACTTCCTGGCATGTAACATGATGATGGCTGCCATCTTGGGGGGTATTTCAAACACTTGGCTGGGGTTTAATCACCCATTCTGCTTGCGGATTTGCGTGATATATATCCAATATATAAGCATCTGGATCCAAGCAGTGCTGTCCTAAAAGAAAGAGACAATCAGAGAATGTTTTCGAGATCGCACATGTCTGTGTGTGCACGTGTGCATTTGTAAGGCTCAAACAAGGCAATATAGTTCTCTCAGCCGAAAGTAGATACATTTTAAAGTTTCATAGCAAACCCAGCCTCCCTTCCTTCCTTCTTTTCTTTGTTTCTGACTGTGAAGTATTTCAAATAAATCCCATGTGACCCGGTGGAAAAAACAGACATACCAACCACAGGCAAACTGTTCCCTAGACTCACCACATCAGTTAGAAAAATGTGGCCCGAACTTGTTTCAGGTATCAACTCATTTATATGACAACGATCATTAATAATCATTTATATGATAATACCTGTCCTCAAATGGCTTTACAGATAGTAACTTAGCCAGGACTAAGCGATTAACATCAAGTTCATTTTAGGAATGGTCATTCCATTTCTCCTACAGGCAAGAGATCTGGAGATGACAACATTAGAGAATAAGAAAGCTGGGAAGGCACAGAGAAAAGGTCCAGTCCAGGAATGTCCCACTGAGAAGTGGTACAGCGACAAACACCCGGCAGAGCTGAGGGAATGAGAAGTGAACCATCTGGAGGGAAGCATTCTGACAAAAGTCAGAGCAGGTATGAAGGCCCCAGGGCAAAATGTGCTGGTGACGGGATATACAAGGTCAGGCAGGGTCTGCAGGGGTGTCTGAATACTACTAAGTTGAGAGGCATGGCATCCAGGTGCATTTAGAGCAGTGGGACGGAGTAAGCTCACAAAGGAAGGTAAATGTAGACAAAAGTTCTAGTGTTTAGAGGCCGGGAGGATGAGAAGTAACAGGCAAAGGAAGACTCAGGAGGAGCAGCCTGTGAAGTGAGGGGAAAAGCTGGAGGCTTAGGTGGCCCTTGAAACCAGGTGAAGAGAGTTTTCTCAAAGAAGGGAAAGATTAACGCAGGCCGTTATAAAGACAGAAGGAATTTGCACTGGATTTCACAACAGAAGAGTTCTCTGGTGACCTCGACAGAAGAGCAACTTCGGTGAAGTGCTGAAGGGTAAAGCTTGGCTGGAGTGGCTTCAGGAGAGAATGAGAGGAGGAAAGTGGAGTACAGACGACTGATTCAAGGAGTTTTGCTGTAAGTGGTGCAGAGAAATGGGAGTAGACTTGAAGGGGGTCAAGAGAAAGTTTTGCGAAGATGTGAGAAATTACAAAACTGTTTATGCAGATAGAAATGACGTGGTTGGGAGGGAAAAGCTGATGACAGGAGACAGTGGGAGGATGACGTGCCCTCATCATACGGGGGGAGGTGCCGGCGTAAGCAGGAGCAGGGATACTGCATCCTGACTGTGAGGACTGCAAGAAGGAGAAAAGGACATGGATGCACGTACGGGATTCTTCCTTTCATTCCATCAGGGAAATAGGAAGAATGAATTTGGGCTAAGAATGAAACAGGGAAGTTAAACAGAGTATTGTGACTCTGAAAAGTTCCATGATGCTCGCCTTTCGTTTTGCATGAATCTCTAGTTCTACAGACTAACTCAGAAAGACTCAAATCTATGCACAGCAACTATTTACATTTAAATTTTGAAAATATTTTAGGAAAGTCTTACTGTTCTTGTATGAGATTTAAAAACATCAGTGATTTTGATTTTATATCTAAGAAATTTACAAAATATACTTCCACAATAATAGCATCATATTTCCATCACAGTAATTAGAGAATTTAGGAGTAAAATTTATTAAAGAATGCTTACCTATATTACCTCCAATTTCATACAACCTTTGGTTCTGAATCTTAATGTATTCCGATGAACCATGACTGAAAAAAGAAAGCAATATACTTTCAACCCTCTTCCATGAGCCGAAGTGGATTAAATAACATGGCAACAAACAATTCATTCTGCCTTGAGTGAAATATACCCCACAAACCATTATTATGACTGAAGTGATAATAAGAACTTTTTTTTTTTTTTTTGGTGTGACACAGACAAGCATCTGAGACAGAGGACAGAGCTATTCCAAACCAAGACAGAAGCTGCTGGGCTCCACCACCCACCTCCGTCAGCTCCACTTAGGAGAGGCCCCATTACTGGCACATCAGGGCTGCCGAGGAGCAGATGGTGTTTCACACTGTCCTGTCATTGGTCACATTACTCTCAGTTCAGAAGAAGTCAGGTTTCATTTCTGTATCTGCCAAAACCTGAATGAGAGCCTCTCCTCGGCCCATGTCACACTTCTAAGTTTGCCTGGAGCTTTGAAAACTGTCTGACGTTGACATCATTGCATGTCTCTGCCGTATAATGAAAGCAAGTCAGAGAAAATAATCGCCCAACTTTAATTTTCCACCCCAGACTAGGACACTGGGGCAGAATAGTCTGGAAAGACCAAGGCTGAGCCCCACTTGAGCCATAACTTTCCGCTTGGTTACTTCAAAAAGACTGTCTTCAGCTCTCTGCTTGAGGGAGACGGATGTGGGCTCTTTGTTTGATTAAACATTTTATTTGCGATAACTGTAGATTCTCAAGTGGTTATAAGAAAATATAGACACATCCTGTTTCCCCAGTAGTAAAATCTGGCAATACCCTCATGTGATATCACAGCCAGAAGGTCCACATGGATTCAGTCACGGCACTGAGCACTTCCTTCCGCACAAGACTCCTCACTTCCCTCTCACAGCCACACCCACCTCCCTCCCCTGTCCTCAGCCTCCACCTCTTATCCCTGGATTCCACATTTCTATAAACTTGTCATTTACAAGTGGAAATATATAAATGGAAATCACAGTATGGAACTATTTTGTATTGGCTTTTTTTTCCCAATCAGCACAGACCCCTGGAGGTTCCCCCAAGGTTGCTGCACTTCTACTGCTGAGTAGCAATACAATGGCATGGATGCATGACTTCTCTCTGGATGATTTCAGGGTTTTTTCTTTGTCTTTAATTATTCCAAGTTTAATTACAATGTTTTAGCATGTTTTCTTTGGTTTGTCCTGTTTGGGTTCATTTAGCTTCTTGAATGTGTAGGGTTGTGTCTTCTGCCAACTGGGGGGTGTTCAGTCGTTACTTGCTCAACTACTTGTTCAGCCCCACTGTTTTCTCTCGGTTCAACACTCCAGTGATACGGATGCTGCCTCTCTTGTTATAGCCCATGAATTCCATATTCATTTTTAAAAGTTTTTGGTCTGTTTCCTTTCCGTTGTTCAGAATAAATGATGCTATCGATACGCCCCTGAGTTTACTGATTATACTCTGCCGTCTCCACTTTACTACTGAGCCCATCCAGAGAGGTTTTTTTATTCAGTTAATCTTTCAGTTCTACAATTTCCATTTGGTTCTTTTTTGTAACGTCTATTTCTTTTCTGAGATTTTCTATTTTTTTCATTTGTTTCAAAAGAGTTTGCCACTACTTGTTGAAACATCTTTTTATGATGGCTGTTGTAAAATCCTTGTCAGATAATTCTAACACTGGATTCAATTTACTGTTGGCATAATCTGTTGTCTCTTTGTATTCCTGCTGTGATTTTCCTGGTCTCACGTCTAAATGAGTTGTGTGTTGTATAGATGGTTGCATATTTTCAGCTTTTTTGCTGGGCCCCTCTGATACCTGCCCAGTGAATGTGCGGCACCGACTGGCACTGCCTCATTGCTTCCCATTGGGAATGTAAGACCCACCACCACTGGGCTCTGCTGCCACCAGGAAGCAGGGAAACAGAGGGCAGGCAGATCACACTGCTTTGTTGCTGCTGGGTAGGGTGAGCTCAGTTCCCCACTGGGCCCTACGGACACTGAGGGTGGGGTGAAACCTGGTGGTTCCTGGTCTGCCATGTACTGCCTGGTTAAGTCTCACTGCTGCTGGGTGGAGGTAGAGGCTCAGTTTGTGGCAGGACGCTGCTGACATACCTGCTTGGAAACTGGATCGCCTCTGGTTCTGTTGGGTGGGGCATGGTAGGTCAGTTACCGTCTGGTCCCACTGAAACCCCAGGCGGTTAGCATGTTTTCCTGTTGGTGTGTAGTTGGAGTAGGGCAAGTACCGCCAGAGTTTTTTGAGATTAGACCACCCTTTCCCAGGTCCTTTGGCTGGGGGATAGGCTTTCCTTGGAGCTCTTTTTTGTCTGTGCCTGTACCAGGCTGGAGGTTTCTTCGCAACCTGCCTGGGATAACACAGGAGAAACCCAGGAACTCAGCACCCAGTCCCTTCACAAGACCCAGTGTCCTGAGACAGCCAGCAGGCTTCCTGCTGCCTTTCAGAGTCTACGCTATTTGTTGTGTTATGTTCAAGGTATTTTAGTTGTAAGAGGGATGACCTAGGAGGGATACAAAACTCTAGTGAAACAGGCAAAAATGGGCCCACTTACAACTTTTAAGCTGAAATACGCCACAGTTCTAATCAGTGAAGAGAATGGATAGGATAAGATCTTTTGCAGTTGGTACAAACGATTTGAGTCTATCTATGCTCATTGATTCTGATCTATTTTTATTGAAACCTTTGTTTTTTTCCTATAAAAGGCCTACATGAGAGTAGAGAGACAGTTTTGTAATTGCCCAAATCTCTCCAATGGAATTTTAAGTCTCTTTATTACTGCCTAGTGGTAACTATTAACAGTGTCTTAGATGTCAGGGCCAGCAGTGGAGAGGATACGTATTTGGGGCTCCTGTTGGCCTCTGTCTACTCTTTTTTTTATGTTTGTGTGTTTGTGTGTGTGTGTGAAGTGTACACATCATAAACATATGACTGAAAGACTTTTCACAAAGTGAATATAATGTGCAACCAGGCCTCACGTCTAAAACACAGGACCTTCTTAGACGCCACTGTCATGCCTTCTTAGACACCATTCCATCCACTCTTGCAGAAAACCACCATCCTGGCATCTAACATCGTAGATTACTCATACTGGCTACTCCTGCTTTACCTTTAACTGGATTTTATACTGAGATAACTGTAGATTCACATGTGTGTAAGACATCATACAGAGAGAATCTCTGCCCAGTTCTCCCCAGTGGTAACATGGTAACATTTTGCAAAACTACAGTATAATGCCATAATCAGGATACGGACACTGATAGAATCCACCCATCTTAATCAGATTTCCCATTTCACTTGTACTTGTTTGTGTATTAGTTCAACAAAACTTTATAGAGGTTCTTTGATCCACCACCACAGTCAAGATTCTGATCAGTTCAAACACCACAAGGGTCTTTCACGCTGCTCTTCTGTAATGACAGCCATCTCCCTTTCCAATGAGCACCCCTCCACAACCTCTGGCAACCACTCATCTCTTTTCCATTTCTAAAACTTTGTCATTTCAAAAATGTTATATAAATGGAGTCTTGCAGTATGTAACTTTCTGCAATTGGCTTTTTTTTTACTCAACATGGCTACTCCTTTTCAATATGATCAGAAAACTTCTTTTATAGGGTATCCATCTGTTTTTACTAGAGACCTTCAAACTGTACCTGCTTTATAATGGCTAGATTTAAACTAGTGATTCTCATCTTTCAAAAACCTCAAGGCAAATTTTTATCCTTGAATAAGCATGCCTGGACAAAAATTATCATGATTTATGCTCGTTTAAGGTGACAAGGCAAATGTGCAAAAATATTATCTGTCAACATCATTCTGATCCTCAGGTTCACGGCTAGTATGTTTTAGGGAAACCAACAGCTATGATGTTCATTCAACTATATAAACTCTGCTTGATATAGTCAAGTTAAATTAAAGCCCAGTGGAGCCTGGAATGATGATATTCCTGGAAATCTATTGAGATATCTATAAAACTAACTTGCTATATTTTTTATTTAAATAAAAAAAAACAACTCATTGAGTAAGTGAAGCCACCAAGACAGAAGATACCTATTAAGAATCCCAACTGTAGAAATTCCTTAAAAACAAATCTTTTGTTACTGATACTTCTATGGTCTACTTAACTTTCTCTACCTTTGATTCTTCATCTAGTGGTAAAGTCCCTAAAGTAACAGGTTTTAATTTTTCTGAAAGATCATATTTTCAAATGCCTGTAGTTACTTATCAGATAAAAAACTCATTGTCCTGAACAGAGACCTATATTTCCTTCTACTCACCTGTTCTCACAGTGAAATTTTGCCAGGATATCCTTGGCTGTGGTTTGACTGTTGAGCTGAATGGCCATGGATACCTTGGAGAGAAGCGGAGCGTGGACCCTTATGACTCCTTCCGGCACATCAGACTGCCAATGAAGAAAAATTCCACACATTCTGTCAAGCTCGGATGAGTATCACTCAATGAACGCACTTAAGAGATATGAAAATCAGCGGCATTCTGAATTAGGGAAACATGTAAATGTGACCAGTATTTAACCAGAATGAAACACTGCTTTTCTTTTTAACAAGAGACGACTAATAACTAAAGTTGACCTGGGATTTTACTTTAGTTACATGCTTACTATATTACTTTACTAAAATCCCTTAAAATCATGATTGAAGTAATACTGGGTTATGACAAAAATCTATTGCTTCTATCAGTGTCTTTTCTTAAACAATGTCCTAAACAAGCCTCCTTGAAGCAGAAATCTGTATTTCAATTTAAGGAGATCAACCTTCTGAAAAATTTAAGGATCTATTTGAAAATATGGTTTTTCAAGTATCCTTTTTCTGTAGTTACTAGTAAAGAACAGCCATTCCAAACTGAATTCTAGATGGGCACCAAACTTGATCCCTCAAAGTGTGCTAAAAATACTGAAGAGAAGAGTGAGGACAGCTGTTGGGGAAGAGAGTGTCTCTGCTTTCATGTGCTCTGATTGGCCTGAGGACCTCAGAGCTTTCATCTAAATGAAATATTCAAAGAATGGTGCTGTCTGATTAACAAAAAATTCTGTTTTATTAGAATTGATTGGAAAGTTCCTTTTGTTTCAAAATTCTGAATGTTTTAAAAATTAATTCTCTATTTAGACATGAACAGAAATAAATTTCTATTTGAGGATCTGGTTACTCCCCAGGTAATCATTTTGAATCTGCACATTCTCAAAGCATGGCATTGTTGATATAGAAGGTTTATGTGAATTGGCTCAATATATCCTTTAGAAGAAATACATTATGGGTTGAATTGTGTTCCCTCCACCAAATAAATATGTTGAAGTTCTAAGCCCAGGACCTCAGAGTGTGACTTTATTTGGAAATAGGGTCACTGCACATGTAATTAGCTAAGATAAGGTCAAACTGGAGTACGGTGGGCCCTTAATCCAATGTAAGTGGTATCCTTATAAAAAGGAGGAAACACACGGGATGAATGCCATATAAAGATGGAGGCAGAGATTGGAGAGACACATATATAAGCTAAGGAAGGCTGAGGATTCCTGCCATCGCCAAAAGCTACGAATGATGTCAGAAACACATCCTCCTTTCACAGCCTTCAGAAGGAACCAACCAAGACAACACCTTGATTTTGGAGTTTTAGCCTCCAGGACTGTGAGAGAGTAAGTTTCTACTGTTTTAATCCACCCTGTTTGGGGTATTGTCACTGCAGCATTAGGAAACTAGTTTGAAAGGGTTCGTTCTCCTAGCACTTTTCTACTACCACCACCAGCAAGAACCAGAAGAGCATGCCAGGGAACGGATGTGCAGGGTCTGGGGTTGGGAGGGGCAGGGAGCCCCCGGGTCACTGCAGCCGAGAGCACTCCTAAACATTCTGTTGGTCATCTCACGTCTCTCCGCTTCCAGCTCCCCAGAAGCCTCTTAGGACCAATTCCACACTCCTGACATTGTCGACCCTGTTATCATAATGACCACGTTTTCCTTCTCACCTTCTACAGTACTGACACTTGTGTACAGAATGCCTAACCACAAATTCTAAGTTATCAGTTAGTTGAGCCCCTGTATCATTCCTTCATGTGCTACATTGAGAACGTCATGTTTGAAGGTGCCTCATGACCAAAATTGTACACAGATAAGGTGGATGTAGCCAAAGAATACTATGTAGGTTGTTAATAATTAGGGAGGAAAGGAAATGATTCATTTTCTTACCATTCTTCTTGTAGAGGGTGATTTTTGTAGTACCTTTGAAGTCTTGGGGCTTGTAACCTAAATAAAACACATTTAGTCTTTAGGATTAAAGTTAACAGGACAAGCATATGTTGCTGTTGGAAGCATAAACTGGTACAACCTTTATGGAAAACATTTTGGCAATATTATCAAATTATAAAGTACATATGCACTCTGGCTCAACAATTCCACATCTATAACTTTATCCTACAAATATACTTCATCTGTGAGAAATGACATATGTACAAGCTCGTTCATTGATGCTCAAATTTTAATAGTAAAATACGGACATAAATCTAACTGTTCAACAATATGGGAATACTTGAGTAAGTCTGGAGCGTCTGTGGAATACCAAGCAAAAGCAGCAAAGAAGGCGGCGCTGTGGACTGATACGGAATAATCATCATGATTTCATGAGTAGTAAAGGAGATGCAGGACAATGCTTCAGGTATGTCTCCATTCATGTGAAAAAGACCACATGTTCACAGCCGCCTGTATGTCCTGCGCCTCTCTGGAAATATGTACCTGCGTGGTCCCCTGCACACATGTGCTCTGTCACTGGTGACATTTTCTGTCTTCAGGAGGGGAAGTCAGAGGTGGCCAATTTTTATTCTATAGTTTTTCCCTTCCCAATATTTTAAATTTTGTAACCTGTCAATGCACTGTCTATTTCAATCAAAGTCAAGAAGTAAAAACATGGTATAGTACAACAGACAGAACTGAAAAAAGACTATTTCTTCATCTTTAAGTGCTTGCTTCCACAGTACTTAGAGCCTTTTAAAATTCTGAGTTCTATTTACAAGTAAAGCACGAAAACAACTGACACTCATATAGCATTATACAATTTACATAATGCTTTACACCCACATTGTATGAGCTGATGCTAACGACAACTCTGTGAAATAGATACCATTATTTTTTCTCCCAAATAGAAAATATAACAAACTGAGGTTCAGAGGAAGACTGCAGTTTTGCCCAGGCTCACAAAGCATGGCCTGACCTCTGCTTCAGCTCCACACTTAGGCCACTAAAACTTTCCAGAATGAACATGGCAGAGTAAGGACTCCAAAAGTCTGTCATTCCTACAAGCAATGAATCAACTGATAAAAAAAAAAATGTCAGTTATCAACTTTTCAGAACTCTGGGCACTAACCCAAAAGTTGCAACCAGGAGAGTGCTTAAGTAAGAAAAACAGCTGGATGTTGATAAGAATTTTGTGGCATTTTAACTTACACTTTCCCCTTCTTGGCTCCATAGCTCAGTGACAGCCTTGAAAATAATAAGCCTGCATTCCTGGTAGAGGTAGTGGAGGGAGCAGAATCGACCTCATTCAGGAAGAATTCTAACTGTTTGTCCCCTGGAAGACCGGCTCAACAGGCCCGCCTTTATCTTGCCTGACTTGGAACCTGACCAACACTAAAGTGGCATAATGCTGAAAACATTTATAGATAAACGTGTCAGTCACTGCTGCCCGACGCACTGGTAACGGCTGGGGAAAACAACAAACTAACTAAAAAGCAGGGAGGCAAGTCTAGAGAACAAGACGTTTTGGGGAATAAGGTCTTTGAAAAGCTCCAACGTATTCCTGAGAACTAGAAGGCCATGTGCATGCCCAGGGCTGTGCGCATGTTCAGGAAAGATCTGAAAAGAACTTCAGCTCTCACCTCTGGGTGACCTTTAAGCTCTGTCCAAACAGGAACTGAAGGTTCAGGCAGAGTTACTGGCCGAATACTGAAGGTGTGCCCAGCACACAAACACACAGAGCTCATCTTTTTTTTGGTTCCAAGTATTTAAGAGAATGTCTGTGCAAACATCAGCTAACCACTAGGTTAATGGAACAGAGACTCCAGGAGCCACAGAAAACAAAGAACACAGACTTAACAAAATTAGTTCAGCAGAGACGTCGTTAACAAATCAACAACAGGTATAAGGAGCAGCAGGGTGGGGGAGAATCCAAAGTTGCCACATTGTAACATTCAAAATGTCTGTTCTTCAATACCAATTATAAGACATGCAAAAGATGGCAAGAAACATGGCCTATACACAGGGAAAAGGAGTGTCAAGAGTTTCAAAAGAAACTCCTTAAGAAGGCCAAGACACGGGCCTTGCTAAGAAGCCCTGAAGCCAGCTATTTCAGATACTTTCAAAGAAGTAATGGAAGTCATGTCTGAAGAACTAAAGAATATCACTAATATGTGGAATTAAAATAAAAAGACTCAAAGAACTTATTTATAGAAACAGACTCACAGACATAGAAAACAAACCTATGGTTACCAGGGAGGAAAAGGGGTGGGAAGGGATAAATTAGGAGTTCAAGATGTACAGATACGAACTACTATATATAAAGTATATAAACAAGTTTATATCGTATAGTACAAGGAACTATGTTCAATATCTTGTAATAACCTATAATGAAAAATAGTATGAAAAGGAATAGATGTCTGTATACGTATGACTGAAAGATTACGCTGTACACCAGAAACTGACACAACAGTGTAAACTGGCTATACTTCAATAAAAAAAGAAAAAAAAAAAAAGAACTAAAAAACCCCATAAGGATGATATTTCACCAGGCAGAGAATATCAGTAAAGAGATATAAATTATAAAAAGACACCATAAAGAAATTATGGAGCTGAAAAGTCCAAATGAAATGAAAAATCCACTAGAAGGGTTCAGCAGCAGATTTAAGGAGACAGAAGAAAAAAAACCCAGCAAATGTGAAGATAGGTCAATTGGGACTATCCAGTCTGTGGAACAGAAAGAAAAAAGAATGAAGAACAAGAACAGAACCTAAGAGGAACGGCTGGAGGGCGTCAAGTTCAGCAGCAGCGACAGGGTGAGACCCAGGAGGAGTGGGGAGAAGGGACAGAAAGACAGCTGGAAGTAACAACAGCTGAAAACCCCCGTTTCACTGGTCTTTCTGAAAGGCTTGATTGTGACAAATCAGTTAGCAATACTCTCACCTTACTGCCTAGGGATTTACTATTTCTCTCCCTGAGTGAACATCCCCCCCTTTTTCCCTTTAAAATGCTATTAATCCTTCAAGATACAGCTCAAATGCCACCTCCTCCATGAGGTCACCACACTTTCCCATGTGGGAGCACATTTCTTCCTCCTCTGCACGTCTCTGGCACATGGTTGGCACAGGTCTGACACTTAATGCATATTCATGGCTCTTCTGTACATTTCTCTACCACACGAGATAGACACTTCCTTAAGGGCAAAGTGAGATTCCTGTATCTCTGCATCCTCCTCAAGGCAAGTACTATGCCTGACACTCACGATCATCGTCAAATTACATTAAAGCAATAAAGATAATTTTTCTAAAGCCTGTTTCAATTATGCACCTGCACACAAACAGCTGTGTCAAGGCAGAAATTCTTTGAAATGCAATGACTTTACACAAAACGACTTGACGATTAGATGTTCTTTTAGTATCCAATCATTAAAGAAATTTCCAGCTCTACTTACTAGATATACTGACGACTTGATTGCCCATAACTCCAGTTCACATAGACTAAAATGTTGACTTCCAGCATTTGTAAGAAAACCATTTTACCCTTTAGTACTTAAGACAATATTAAATGATCTTCATGATAAGAGATAATTCAAAAACTTCAACCAAAAAGCACACAACTCAACAAAATGGAAAGACCACACTCCTCTGCCATGAACACAATTTCCACAAGGTTTATAGTCACAAGACTGACACTTTGTGAGAATACAACAATTTGGGTTCTAAATTACAAGCTACCTTGTGCATCCTTTGAGCACCAGGAGCCTGGGCAGTCATGATATCTGCACATTTAGTTAGTTAGTTATTACCCCTCGTTCTATGGTCTTCCTCCTTAGCAGCTTTTTGACACTTGGGAGTTGTTTCTTTAACAGCATAGTGGCTTCATTCATTCTTCTGACTTGAGTGATTAAGAAAGCTGGAACCTGGAGAAGAAACACAGCTTGATGAGAAGGAAAACACCCAAATTAAGCCCCCCTGGTAGAGTCGCCCTCAGTTATACTAACTCGTTCTGGCCAATTTCCTGGAACCAGGAACTAGAAATTGTGGTTCTGTCTTCATAAAGATCAGAAAAATTTATCAGGATTCCTGTTTAAAGGAAAATGTGTTTGGAAGCAGAAGAGATGTATAAAGATGCTTTAGGCAATCTGGGATAACTGCCTCCCATTTCTCCCTACAACAAGGACCCTGCTTAGTCTAAGCCTTTATGTCTCCCGGGGGCTAGTGGACATGAGAACATCCCAGTCAACACACTGTTACTCACATTCCACAGAATTTCCTGGTACTTAAGCATTAGGCGGATGATGTGGGCTGCAGTGTTCGCTAAGACTAATTCTTCACAGTCAGAATGTTTGCTTCTACTGAAGAAAAGATTTGGTGCCATTATAGTAGAAATGTTCCATATACTCATTCGGTTTTTTGATTCGTTGGCAATGACTTTATTGAAGAATGTCATGAGGGCCTAACAAGAAACAGCACTGTGTCACACTAGTCATTGTAAATTATGAAAAGGCATCGCTGATTACCATCATTCATTTCTATACCTGTTCACTGTGTCTCCAGAAAACTGTCAGGAGTACAATGTGTCATGTTTCTCCTTTAATTGCTTACAAGTGCTAATGAGAACTGTGAAAGGTTTATTCAATTCTCTGTTTCATAAAAACAGCTCCATTTTTATGGAATTTATTATATTGGGGTCTCTATAAATAATAGTTTGCATTTTCTTATTTTTTTTACCTTAAGAACATCTGACAAATATTAAAGTTAAACAGTAAGCTAGGGAGAGAAAACACTATAGCTCAAATAAACATGAAATGCGACTTGTGAAGGAAGAAGAGTAATTCTAAAAAACACTCATTTCAGGCATGACTATTGAAAACTATTTACTGTTTCCTTGGGAAAGGAAAACCTATTTAAGAAAACATGAGTTTTAAAATAAGTAAGTTACAAAATAAGTAAGTTACGGGGATATAACACAGCACGGTGACTATGGTCAATAATGCTATATTGCATATTTGAAAGTTGCTAAGAGAGTAGATTTTAAAAGTTCTCATCACAAGAAAAAATAATTTTTAATAGTGATGGAGGATAATGAGATTTATAGTGATTTTGTAGTATATACAAATATCAAAACAGTATGTTGTCTACCTGAAACTAATATAATATTTCAATGATACCTCAAAAAAATTTAAAAATTAAGTAAAAAAAAATTAAAAGAAGAAGAACAACAAAGTGAGTATCTCATTCTTCAGTCCAAATGTAATCTTAACTGAAAAACTGAAAAAATTTACTTTTGGGAGTCATTTTTTTACTGCTTTTCAATTTTGGAATCTTCAGCAGATCAAAGGGAAATGACTACATGCAGCTGTTCTCAGCATTAAAAAAAATGAGAAAGGTTAGTAAAAGTCTGGCTGAGCACCAAAGCATAAATACTTATCAGAATTTTCTGAAGTTCACCTAGAGGACTGAAATCCTTAAAGGAGATGTTCTTTGGTTTTCCAAGTCTGAATTCTGCTACAGTATTTGTAGTGAGAAAATGGACAGCACATACTAGTAACGACAGTTAACATTTATCTGAGGGTTTACAGTGAGCCAGGTGTTACAATCTTAGCACTTTATATACATCCACTCATTTTATCATCATTCCAAACTCTGTGAGGTAGGTACTATTATTCTTGTTTTTTCTTTACAGATGAGGAAACTAAAGTGGAGAGGGACTGAGTAGCTTTGCCCAGCATCAGTTAATTAAATGGCAGAGCCAGGATTTAATCAAGGACGCCCAATTCTTGAGCCAGACACACTGCTCTCTACAACATGCTAGCTTCAATCTTCATTTCAGCCACAATTTAGAATGGAAGAGAGACAGAGGACCTGCTACTAGAAATGTACTGAATTTGCTGATAATTGCTACATCCTCAGTGATGTGAAAGGGGACATGACATTTTGACCCAGATGTCTAGATTCATATGTTTTGGATTAAAAAAAACATTGTTCAGACAAAGCCCCAAAACCAAAGCTAAAAAACTTCCAGCTTTTGAAAAACTGTCAAATTGTATTAGAAACAGACATTCTTATGCCTTAGCCAATCACCGTTTCTGCGTGGAAGACACAATATAATCGGCATAGATAGTTTCACTATGCAGGAGGAAAGGTTCTCCCCAAACTGAATGTCTTGATAAGAAGTAGTACTAAGAACCATCTTCGTCTTCTGCATTATGTTTACTGGCCTCAAAATTCTGGGCTCTTTCCAAAACATCCTCACCACAACTTCATTCCAAGCACTCGCTGTACTTATAACAGATTACCTATTGTATATAGAATCATAATCAAAACTGCAAGAGAAACTTTGATTTTTATACACATAAAGCCAAGAAATGAATTTGAAATAAAAGGACAGTATTTGGGATGGAGAACTATGGAATATAATTCTATCAAATGTTCTATTATATATTAACGGAGAAATAACTTCTCTGAGCTTAATTTTCTTAATCTGGAGAATGACAAAGATCCTATCAGGAGATCTCTAAGACTCTGAGATGATATCATTCCTTACACTGAATTATCTTCATAAATGGTAAGACATGAATATTTCAGAAATTTCATTTCAATCAGAGGTTTCAAATTTCCTCCCCGAGGACACTGCTCAGATCTTGGCACTAGACTGAAGTGAGCAGCTGAGGCGCAACAATGTTATATTTTACAACTTACATAATGGTCTCATTTACCTCTGACATTACTCCATGTAAGTCTTCCATTTTTGCTGCTTCTCCCTACTCCCAACCCTACCCCAGGCCTCTGCAATGGCAGACACTCAATATCTCTGAATACACTGAATGAATGAAAGGGAAATGTTCAAAGAAGATTCCAGGATTTAACATTCTTTCCTGGCTTCCTCGGGGGAATGGTGGTGGGAACGTGAAAGGCTCAGCTGGTAGGTAAGTTGTCATCTCAGTTTTCATTTTTCCATCTAAGCCATTTCCTCTGATCAACCAGACTCAACGACAGACCATGAGGACAATGTGACATACCTGGGCTGTGTCCCTGTTGGCATCGGGCAGGGCCATGACCATGAGGTGTAAGGCTTGAAACTGTACTTTGATGTGAGGCCCTCCTAACAAGAAAACAAATAACCACACAATTTGAACAATGCTGATGTATTCTGATAGCATTTCTTGCTAACATCTGGTGGCACAGGAGGGCCCTGACAGCTTTCAGGGGTAAAGTCTCCGGCTCTGTGCCCAGTAACATAACTACTCCCTTGGACAGGGGCCTCAGTCAACCAACTCCTTCTCCCCACCACAGGACGCCGCTGTAGAGGCAGGTGGCCTATGAGGTCCTCAAAACAATCCTGGGTTTGTTTAACACGTCCCCTTTCAAAGTACTTTCACAGACCTTGCTTTACATTTATGCTATAGAGTTGGCTTGAAGCTCAAATCAAGAGAAAATAACTCTTGCTTCCATACAATGAGGCAGCAAAGCATCATTATTAGAAGCACAGGTTTCTAGACCCAGATTCAAATCCTGCGTCTACCACTTAGTCACTGAGTGACCTCGGGCAGGCTGTTTTACTCCTGGTTGCTTCTACTTGATCATCTGTAGAATCGGAATAGTCATCACACCTACCTCACTGGGCTGTTCCGAAGATTAAATGAGTTAACGTGCAGCGTGTTTACATCAGCGCCTGCACATAGTCACCTCTATGTGTGTTTGCTCTTGTTATTATGATCAATGATTTAGATCTTAAATGGACACGGAGGGAAGGGGACTGTGGTTGGATCTTTGGAGATTCTTGAGTACTTTATTCCTCGAAAGCGACAGAAGATGGCGCCCGAGGGCTGGCATTCTACTACTGTGTGTTCTCAATGCTGGCTCTTTTCCCATTTTAGGGAAAAGATTTTAGGAATTCCATCCACAGCAGGGTAATCTACGACCAGCTGTGTTGAAAACGTAGGGTATACTAGAGCATCCAGTCTTGGCCCAGTCTCTGGGTATTCTCCTCAAAATGGTCTCTTGGTATTATGTTCTGTAATCCCCAGGGAGTGCTCGAGTTGAAGGAAAATCTATCAATTTAAAGTCAGTGGATAAAGGCAGTCGGCCGCCTATATAGTCACCTAGCTTTACAGCAGGGGAAACACTCCTGTGATGAGCTACTAGCTCACAGGAGGTCGTGTGCCCCTGAATTAGGAGGAAATGACTACATACAATCACGCAATGAAGGAACAGTTGGGAGGAGTACTTATAGGCTCGCATCATATTGCCCCGACACAATCCCCATGTTTTTAAAAACATATGTCAAATTTGTAAACACACATGACACAGGTCCAGGTTGTTTCTGAACACGGCTAATGCACACTGACGTGAGTCTGCCGAAGTAACAGGCATTATCCGGAGCACATCTCAGTACAAAGTGTTTGAGGACAGGTAAGACAATTAATGCATAAACTGCAGGTTAAGGGCTGTCTGTTATTTTCCAATGCAACTCCCCAAAAAAACCTCTGGGGAGGAAACAAAAGATGCAGATGCAGGCTCTGTATTTCCATCAATTTCAGATATGAAGTTCCTTTTAAGATTAAAAACCTAAACTGGCAAATAACACATTTTCATTTTATTTAGGAAACCTAGCCCTACACTGTTTCATGGTTAATAGCTTTGTGGTTAATTCATTTATTGCATCCTAGTTAACAGTCTTTTTTATCCCCTCCTGAGGTCATTATTTTCCCAGAAATTTATTAAACTTTTAATGAAAGTATCTAAGGTTTCGTTGATGAACTATTAGTCTTTTAATTTTACGGCCAACTTTGGGACAAAGTTTGCAAAGAGAAAAGAGAAAGTAATTACACTAGTGGAAAAGACTCCACGTTCTCCAAACTCCATCTTAGAGCAAAAACAGGGGCAGCTTAAACACACACACGTTTATAGTTTTTCCCTTCAGAAAATCTTGTTACAAGGAGAAATTCCAGGTGGCAAAAAGGCCATTTTCCCTGCGGGCAGCAGCCTAGAACTTCGGGTTTCCTGCGGGGTTGGCTGGTATCCAATCAATCACTAGACACTGTAATATAGTATTTTTCACTTTCAAAATCATACAAAGAAATGTGGACCCTCCCGTGAACATTTTACAGGATATTTTTCCAGATTCTCTCCCTTCACTGATGTATACTGGCTTCAATATCTAAATAATAATATTAAGAAAAATTAAATATGATTTCCTTCTTAACCATGATTCTCGCAACAGGTCTTACATGAGAGATTTGACTCCTCCTTGTATAATTCCATAGGACCATAAAAAGAAAAACAAAACAAAAAAAATCCTCTGTGGCCCCAATTTGTTTTGATGATCTGTTCAGTATATACTGCAGATAAAGGTGAAACTAATACTTCTGGAGCCCATTTTCCAGGAGTGCAAGCTTTACAGAAGACCCTGTGGTTTTTGGACTTACAGACAAAGGGAGGGAGTTCTGGTATGGCTGAGTAAGCTCCTCCCCTCTCAACCCTCCTGAACTATAAACTCTGGACAAAGTACAAAAAACATAGTCAGCACTGCATGTGGTGGCTAAGATTCCAAAAGAAAACCCCAGTCTTTCTGGCCTGAACAACTGAGGACAGGGTTCAGGATGACCACAGCCACTGGGAAGTTAAGGGGAATCCCAGAAAGGAAAGATCAAGAGCTAGAAGGCCCTAATTCCTGTGTAAAATCCACCCAAATCTTGCTCACCCCATAAACCATGCATATATGGAGTAGACTAGGTAAGGGTTAGAAGGCAAATTGCTTAAAAACAAACAAAAAACAAGCCCAACCCCCACTCCACTCTTTAGAGAAATACTATAGAAGAGTCTCCAAAAATATTCACAATGTTCCAGATACAGCTTAAATTTACTTGTTACAGTGACCTATTTGCAAGGCAGGAGACAATTAACAGAGACCAACCCTGAGATGACCCAGATGTTGGAACCAGCAGACAAGGATTCTGAAACAGCTGTCGTAACTATGCTCATGATGTGAAGGAAAATGTGCTTGTAATGAATGAAAAGATAGGCAATCTCAGCAGATAAAGAGAAAACAGTTTAAAAGTAGCAACTGGAAATTCTAGAACTGAAAATATACAATAGCTGAAATAAAGAATGAAAAGAACTAGTTCTCTCTCTTATAAAACAAAAATACTACATCTTACAAACAAAAAAGTTACTGATCACAGTATGCCAATTAAAGGTTAGAACAGGACTGCCTTATCATATTCTCTTCTCTGAAGACAAAGGATTATTTTATGAATCTGGTTTATTCAGAAATTTTAAAGCTTTAGAACCTACTAATTTTTAGAACAAATTTTGTCATTCAACTTAGGATCTATTATTTTCTTTCATTGTGGTTTTAAGGATTTTATAGTTCTGGTCAACCTGCAGAAGGCTGGAAACCAGCAGATACAGATAACACTTGTTAGGCTCAGGTAATGTTTTAAAATTTGAATTTGTGTGTGAAATTTTCAAATTAAGAGTTTTCTCAATAAAGCTTGGATTCAGACTCTCACTCCTGCTTGGTAACCATCATCTAGAGCTACGCGTGACCAACCCCTTCATGTGGGGCACATCCTCTCAATCTAGCCACGGTCCCTCTCCGTCCATAGAGAATCACCATTCACTTAACATGCTTACACAAATTTAGGCTTGTGACCCCTGAATTCCTCAGGTTAATAGTCACAGTCCAAACTACACAGCCCCATTCTACTTTTCTAAATTTCTTTCTTGTCACACCTTCTCAACGTTCAACCTTTAGGCTAAAACCATGCCAAATTATTCCTTGACTGCCAAATATAACGCACACTGTCCAGTTTCTATGCTTTTATCCACGTCCTCCCCACTTAAGGCCTCATGCACGTGATACTGTAATTCTCAGAGAAAAACATCTTCTGTGTAGCTACTGCATGCCACATCATCAGACCCAGGACCTCAGATTTAAAGAAGGGTGAGATCTTGTATTTCTGAAGGACTGTTATACACCAGGCACTCTCCTGGATGTCTTCACTCAATACCTACAAAAACCCTGACAAGTAATTATCATCTGTAATTTACAGGTGCAGCAATGAAGCTCAGAAAGGTTGACTGCATGGTTAACAGATGGTTGAGCGGATCTCAAGAGCCTGTTCTTTCTGTAACCCTCTCTGCCTTTTAATGACTATAAAACCCTCTAAATCATATCTACCAGACTTAGATGTATAAACATGTAAAGAAATGACTGTTTACCAGCGAACTCAAATTTCACCAAGCACTGCCAGGATATAGCAAATCCATGCATTTATGATCATATCTGACTATGCAACTTCCTTCTGCTCTGTGTCATTTTGTTGACCTTGTATCTTAGTCCATTGACACTTAACTTCTTCCACCTACTTTCCATCAGAGAGATGAAGGCAGGGATATATTCCACGGGGAAGAGAGAGGTGGGCAGTTCTCTGAAAAATGCTTTCAACATGACTGCGGCTTCTCTGTGGCACATTTTGTCCCATTTAAATTTATCAGCATTAAACTTGGCATCCAGTTCTTCACGGTATTGCTGAAAATCAAGGAAAACAGTCAATACTGAATGAATTTTACCTCTGGATCCCTTTTTTCCCCTTTAAAAACTGTCATTCAATAAACTACTTTTGTGATTAGATTGAAAAGCCAGTATCTACTAACCCTAACTTTTTTCAACATTATTAAAGAACTGAAATAGTATTTCTGAACTTATTTTAAGTTTTCTAAAATCCTTTTAGAATGTTAATCTTAAGATAGTTTGCCAATTCTACACAAATAAAAAAGTTCCTTTCTCAGATCATAGTTTCATTTATGTGGTTTTGGCAGAATACTGCCTATCCCTACACGATAAATGCACTGCTAGATTTTGACAAAGTCTCTACTTCCCCCCTTTTTTTTTTTAATGATCCCTTCCTTCTGCCATCCCGTCTTCTATTTCTAAATTAGATCAAGAATGTATGCTTCTTGCCTAGTTCACATACAGAATGAGAAACATCCCAGTAACGGAACTCTGATCTCATGCAACGTGCAGACCAGTGACATCTTCCTTCCTGGAGCAGTTACAGCAGAGTTTTATGTCAAGATGTATAATTGTTCCAATGTCAGCATGCTTGTCCAATCCTTCCTAAGGTTTGGAACACTATAAATACTTTATAATATCACTAAACCTCCATAAGTTTACCTTGGGTTATACATTTTATACTATCAATTCACTTGATGATCAGCCACCCATTCTATTACTCCCTTCAACTACAGAGTTTACCAGTAACGCCACGCAGTTCCAGTCAGTTCTGCAACTGACAGTAACTGTTTCAAAAAGGACACTTAGAGAACTGTGAAAATCCTCAGTTTCCTTAGGGCCTCTGCTTTACTCTCATGAGACACCTACATCTTCCAGCCTTAAACATGCAACAACCAGCGTCAGTTTATAAATCTGACCTTTTCCTCCAAGGAGTAGCTCATTAACCAGCCCAGACATACACACCCTTATGGCTCCAGAGCCTGCAAAACAGGGGACGCCCTGGCAGGACACTTCTCTTACAGAGACAGACCGATTCCGAGCTAACTCTCTAGTCCCTTCGGATGACATCAAAAGGAGATTTTCCTCTTAAGAAGCTCTCAGTCTAGCAGGAATAATACAGCTAATCAAGCAATCCTTGGCTGATAAATACCCTTTATAAAGCACTGAAATCTACATATAAAGTTTTTCCTTGGGGGAAAAAAAAAAAAGAGAGAGAGAACACAGACTGGGCTCAGATAGGAGGGGGATACATAAGATCCCTTCTTTGCTTTTGGGCGTCTTGTACACTGGATGAGTTCATGGACTCAAAATACTAATTTAGGGTGTTGAATGCTGTAAGAAAGCCACGTACTGGGTGCTGCGCAGCCATGAAAAAGGGGAATCAGACTCCGCAGGGCCAATCTTGAGGACTGGTGAGAAGCTTGCCAGAGGAAGAGGAAATATAAAGGTGTCCTGGACAGAAGAAACTGTTCAAGCTGTGACAAAATGCAAGGAACCCCAGTGGGTCTGGGGTCTCCAGTTAGTAGCTCTGCGCTGCTGGAGTATCACTGACAAGGGTGAGACAGAGAGAGATGAGACTGGGGAACAGCTCAGAGCCCAGCCTAAGGGGTCTGGACTTAATTCTGCAGGCAGTGAGGCAACATGGAACCTTTCCAAGCCATAGAATGAGAAGGTGAGATTTATCTTCTGATAGCCAGATGGAAATGTGATTTGTGGGAGGGTGGAGCTCGGCGCTGGCTGGGGAGCAGGATAGAGGCACAGAGAGCTGTTATTGGACTATAGCACCATTTCTGGTGATGGATAATCAAGGACTAACCTGGATAAGCAATTGTAAGACAGAAAGAAGAGGTGGCATTTAAGAAGTGCCCAAGAGGGGAAATTCTCAAGAAGCAGTGATGGATTCTATATGAAACTGAGAAGGAGAAATAAAGCCCAAGGTAACTCTGACTGCCAGCTGGAGTGATGGGCGGGCAGGTGGGGAGCTGTTAACAGGAAACAGATGGGGAGGAGCAGGTGTTTTCTGTGCACTGCCTGGTACCACTGCTGTGAGGCAGATGGGAACCCGTTTTTCAGGTGGGCAGGAAGTGCCAGCAAGAGCAGAATTCAAATTCACTCCCCACAGGAAGTGCTCTGAAACACCAGAGCGACGCATGCTAACCTGTCAGTGCTTCGACTCACCGAAGAGGCAATGGGGCACCAGTGTCAAAAGGGCAGGCTCTAGAATCAGATTCTTTAGGTTTTTACCCTAATTCCACAACTGCCAACTTGTATGCCCTGTGCCTCAAGTTTCTGTGTAATGGGGATGTTAACATGACCTCAAAGAGATGAAGTCAGATAATATAATGTAAAGCTCAGGGGGCAGGGCACGCCACACAGAGAGCTCTCAGTCAATGCTGGCTGCGTTCACCTCCCCTGGTCTCAGTCTGTTACAACCTCTAGTGTCATTACTATGGAAACCCCATGTGTATGTGGTGTGGACATTCGGGTAGGAACACCACCTCGTCCTGCCTGGATGGCCAGTGTGAAACAGAACAGAGAAGGAGGATGTCCTCCCTTGGTTTGGGCCGGAGCATGGTGGAAGGTGGGGAGACGTGACATTTCCATGGCGGTCCTGCATGTGACCCAGGTGCTGAGTCTTCCCTGCCGGAGATGGGGAGGGTGGAGAGGTTGAAGAAGTTACGCTTTCTGTCCTCCGTGAACGAGGACACCAAGCGAGGGTCAGGAGCTGCATCCTTAAATCTCCTCTGAGCAAATCTCCAACCTGCTTCCATTCCTGAGGTAATTTTATAAAAATGCAAATGACCCGCCTTCAGCATTAAAAACCAGTTCAGGAAGGGAAACCAGCAGACCCGGTAACCTCATTAAAAAACATTTAGTGCCACCTCCTGATAATTCAAACAAGTTAAAAAAAAAAATCTCACATGTCAAACCAGTGTGCTTTCTTCCATAAAATATATTCCTTGGTGTTTGGTTCAAATCTTTTGTCATTTTTAGAAAAGGAAAATCACTGGAAACACCAAAGCATTACATTGGTTCCAAATGATCTGAGGCCTCAAATACAGGAATGGGCTCAGCAGTTGGATGCCCCGTGCAGCTGAAGCCAGCTGGGTCCCCTCAGGGAGGCTGCCCCGTGAGTCCACTCAGGCCCTGAACACACAAACGCAGGCTGGACTCTTCATAAAGATACCTCCGTGTTAGCGTCATCCACTTGGCACGATTTGAGGGTAATTACAATGGAGTTGTTTTTTTTTTTAAACTTTCTTTCCCCAAGCACATTCCTAGAAAAATAGTTTAACAGATGAAAAAAAGTTTTTTAAGTTTAAAGTCTGAACAAAGGAGAGAAATAAAGACCCCCTGTACTGTATCAAGTTACAATGCCTTTCTGACTGCAGTATTCCCCTGTTTTTGTTCACTGGCCCAGATTTCTTTCACACTGGCTTTCTTGGAGCCCAAACCATGAAAACATCTGGATTACATTTTTTTGGCTTAACAAGAGATGGAATAAATAGGCTGAAGCTACGTAAAACCAATTAAGGCGAAAAGGAACTTTTACCTACATGTGGTTCAGGAATGCATGTGCCTATTAGAACATGTTAAGAGTTATTGGCCTTGGTAAGTATTTCTCAGTAGAAGATTAGCTAAAGAAAAGTAACTTGTGCTATGATGTTAAACTTCATACACAAAAGAAATAAATGTGCTATGTTTTCTCCTTCTGATTATTTTCAAAAATAGAACTTTAAGTCATACCCATTATGCTTTTCCTTCCCCTCTTTCTCTGTCTCTCAGAAGGAAGAGTCAGTAAGAATACGTACAATACAGCTTCCCAGCCATGAAGGGAGGTTTACAGGGGTGGAGTCTAATCCTGTTTAGGAAATTCATTTCCCTGACTTCATTTTGATTCTCTGACTCTACAGATATAACCAAAGAGTTAACCAAAACTAGTAATAGCTTTTGTCCTCAGATTTAGGATGCATTTATTGAGAAGTATATATAAAAAACCGTACCTGTGAGAACCTGAGACAAAAAGCAGATTCCATTTAGAAAGTACACACCTTTAGGAGCCATTAGGGGTTTCCCTGCCTTCCAAGTGAACGTGTGCCAGCACTTAGCAACCTCTACTCCCGGGGAGGCACAACCCCCCAGATGTGCCGATCGCCTCAGTCACTGGCACAGAAAGTGGGGTGCACTGCTCAGGTCTCCCTTCAAAAAAGAACTGGCTGTTCCTCTGCAACAGATCCAGCAAGCTGACTCCCCAGCTTCTGGCACGGTCTGAGGGGCATTAGGCCCTTCCCTGCAGGAAGCCCCGCAATGGCTGTGTGGTGTAGGGTCTGGCTGGCCACTCTGCCCAGTGCAGGGCCGCTCTGTGGGCGTAGAGCGAGCAGTTAGACGGGCACCTGGCCTGAGGCTCAGCCTGGCCCAGCCCACATCTTCCCCCTCCATCCTCCAGAAGCCCTCTCCCCAGTCACCTTCTTTACTCCCAACTCTGTCCTGACATCTGTTTTCTGGGCCTTCCAATAGACACAGCCTCAGTTTCCACTCTGAAAAATATCTCATCATACTTCTATATAAAAACTCTGAACTTCTGATACAAACAGAATTTCCCAAAACATGTGCCAAAATGAATTAATTTTGAAGAGATGCTTTTCCACCCCTAAACAATTCCTTTTAATAGTTCTAAACACAACCAAGTTCACTTCCCCTCCCTGAGATTCTTCCCTTAAGGATTCATTATTTAGAACTGCACATGTTCCCGAGTCCACCCACCAGGGACAGCTCCAGGGCAGGGAGGGGCTCTACATTGTGTATGTCTGCAAAGTGGGGTATCTTACTGGAAATTTACGAGAAAAGCTTCTCTTTTCTACTGGTTCTTTTCTTTGTTGTACTGAAGAGTTTGCCACCATATAGAAGTAAGAAAGTAAAAAGAATTCACATTGCAAGAGTGGTTTCATATACAGAAACTAACATTACCTTAAATGGAATTGGGTTTAGAACTGCTGAGTGAGTGTTTTAGTGGTTACAGACATTCCTACAAATTGTTATAAGGACTTTCATTAAAAGCAGAGCTGAAGGATGTGTCTAAGTTTAAAGCAATTGGTAATGGAAATCAGGGATCATCTAATTCTGGCTTAGTGAATTCCAAGACTGTGAAGAACACAGAAAACTAAAGTATTTAACCCAAAAAACAGTGCTGGGACATTTCAACTTTTCCAAGCCAAAGACAAGCGGCAGTTTTTGATGGTGAATTGACATGCGGTTTCATTGTTGTTGTTTTAATTTAAAAGGCCACAAGACTCAGAATCATGGAGCAACATTTAATCAGAGGTGCTGAGGAATGCTCGGTAGAGTCAAGCTTAGTATCAACAACAACAACAGCAGCGAGCAACTAGACACCTATGTGTAAATTGGGTCTAGCTAGCTGAGGTGTCTAACTAGGAAGAGAAAACGTCGGTACCTTGACTTTGGCAGTACATCCTGAAAGTCGAAAAATCCCTTCAGATTCCAGCCCCGATTCCTCAACTTTCTCGAAGAACTAGAAAGCAATGACACATTACAAAAGTAAACATCTCCAAATGATTACACACATCAAAAAATAATGATGATGGAAACAACTGATAAATTCCCAAGCATATACATGCCTGGTACTTGAATGCCTTGTTAAAATGTTCACACTTTCCCACGAGGTCAACATTAGCCTCCAATTTGCAAATGAGGAAATGGAGAATTACAGCTGTTTTCAGCTCCCTAGGATCAGTCTCAGGAGCAATGGCACCAACCCTCTCAAGCTTGTGCTCAAAAGTATGCTGCCACTTAACTGTTCTGTGATCTGACTGCTGTATCTTGTAGACTGACCGGTAAGAAAAGATCCTAAATTTACCACCATTTGCTGTAGCACTCTGGCTAAGAAACTATATAGGGAATTCTCAAAATCTGACCAAAGAATTAGAAACTGTAAAGGCTTATAGCTCTTACGGTAATGATGACAGCCTGTTATTAAATAGTAATAAACACTAACATTGACTGTGCACTTACTGTGTGCCAGGTAACATTCTCAGCACTTACGGACATTAACTCACGTAATCCTCACGGTAATCCCATGAGGCAGGGGGAAGCAGTATGCCCGTTCCACTGCCGAGGACACTGAGGCATGGAAGGGAAAATGATCTGCCCACATTCACATAGCAAGAGC
The DNA here is from genome assembly GCF_048773025.1 of Camelus bactrianus. Classification (NCBI taxonomy): domain Eukaryota; kingdom Metazoa; phylum Chordata; class Mammalia; order Artiodactyla; family Camelidae; genus Camelus; species Camelus bactrianus. The sequence continues at coordinate 3,574,956 of NC_133562.1, forward strand.
AGGACCCAGAGTCTCTGCTCTTTTCCCTTCAAGAATGATGGTGCCAGCATCTTAAGGTAGTTCCTATGGATACGAAGAGAAGTAGAGACTTAGGAGGAAGAGACGTGCTCCTAAGAAACGGCTGTCCCACAGGAGGGGAAGAGTCGGCCTCCAGCTGCCCTCAGTGAGGGGCGCTGACACTAGCAGTAACTAGAGCCGGCCTCTCCTGAGATGCCAACGCGGGATAAACCCAGACTTCGTCTGACTGGCATGCACTGTGCACCTCCCATCTGCTAGGTTTACACACCTAGCCAACAATACTAATTCACGGTTGAAGCTCAGATTCGTCTGCATTTTCTTCTAGAGGACGAAGGGCATAATTCTGGTTCTAATTCAAGGAAGGAAAAAAATCTTAGTCACCATGGACTTGGCTTTGGATATATATCTGCTATGCTCCTTTTTGCATCTGCCTCTGGCTGGTTGTGTGTTTCTGGGTAAGCTATCTCACCCTACGATGCCTCAGTTGCCTCACCAGTAGGAGGTGGTAAGACTGATCTCCTGAGTCCGCTCAGTGCTGACCAGACAGGACAGGACACAGATGTCCCAGTGGGGCCCTGGACAGGGGAGGTGCCCTACAGATGTGCACATTGGGAGGTTGGGAGCATCCTCTGGCTCTCTGCTTGCTGCCCTCCCTGCTCCTATGGGCAGCCAACCAATCACCTGATTTGAGGAGCAGCTCAGTTTGAGGTTTGGTAGCAAAGTTTAAGAACATAGTAAAGAGATGCAGAATTGTTACTGTGAATAAAGTAGTATGTCTCCTCAGTCAGTACTTTCACATGTCATTTAAAAACTTAATTTAAAATTCAGTAAGATTGGTGCTTAGGGCTTGGAATTTTAATTGTGCCACTGGATGTCACTGTTGAATAAATGCATAGTTAAGTAAATCAGTGTTAACTGTTGGTTATGAAAAACGTGACTTAAAAGCAAATGAGCCATTCACCAATGATGGTCACAGAGGTAACCACATATGATAGTTCAGATAATTTCATTTTCAAAATTTTCCAAAATTCTCCTTTGTCTAAATGTATCATATCTTTCTAGTCATATCTAAAACTCCACCAGAATTAGCTGATTTTTAGACTTTACTTAGCTTTGTTTGGGAAGTTCGTTTAAATGATTACGCACACACAGACTCAACCTGGGGAATGTAAATCAGTGCAGCCACTATGGAGAACAGTATGGAGGTTCCTTAAAAAACTAAAAATAGAGTTATTATATGATCCATCACTCCCACTCCTGGGCATATATCCAAAGGAAATTCTAATTTGAAAAGATACATGCACCTCAATGTTCACTGCAATGCTATTTACAATAGCCAAGACATGGAAGCAAACTAAGTGTCTATCAACATAAGAATGAATAAAAAAGATGTGGTTAATATATACAATGGAGTATTACTCAGCCATAAAAAGAATGAAGTAATGCCATTAGCAGCAGCGTGGATGGACCTAGAGGTGATCCTACTAAATGAAGGAAGTCAAAGACAAATATAATATAATATCACTTAATATGTGGAAACTAAAAAAACGATACCAATGAGCTTACTTATAAAACACAGACTCACAGACGTAGAAAACAAACTTATGGTTACCAAAGGGGAAAAGGGGGAAGGATAAATTAGGAGTTTAGGATTAACAGATACACACTACAAAACAGACAGACAACAAGGTCCTACTACATAGCACAAGGAACTATGTTCAGTATCTTATAACAACCTATAATGGAAAAGAATCTGAAAAAGAGTATATATAATATACATATAGATGACTGAATTACTTTGCTATACACCAGAAACTAACACAACATTATAAATCAACTATACTTCAATTAAAAAAAAAAACTCAACCTGTGATACAGCTCAGCAAATACTTGTATGATTAGTAAATGGACTTCTGATAATTAATAGTCATCTTTTATCCCGAAGAGAATAATCAAATACAAACACATAAATATGCACAAATAGCATACTAGAAATATTTGAAGAAATATAGCAGAAGGAAGTCATGTGACAGAGTATCTGCGCCCACATCTGACGCTTTATGGTCAGACAAAGCAACAGGCTCCAGAAGTTCACAGCAAGGCAAACTGGTCCAAGTGCTCGTGGATGTCAGGTTGATGTATGGAAGCAAGCTGAAAATCACCAAGGCCCGACGCTAACAGGGCTTCAGTGTCTTTAAATCTAAGGGAAATTTCACCAGTGGGTTTACAAATAACAAATTGCAAGCACAGGGCTCTACTCACTCCCCTTCATTTACAATCTACTCACTTTTTGTAACACGAGGGGAACTTTCACTCCAGGGTCTTTCTTTCGGTCACTGTCCAGCAGGACTGTAAGAGGAACTCCAAAAATCCCACTATCTTCATTGTGAAACAGTCAAGGAGAAAGAAGAAAGAATCAGAAAAGCACTGTCTATTCCAGCGTGTCAAAGTGCTAAAATCAGAAAAAGTCGTAATACCTCGTCCTTTTACTTTCTCTGTTTTGTTCCTTTTCAGTTGAATCCGAAAGGCGTCAAAAAAGGCTGTCAGTTCAATCAGAGAGAGATGGCGGATTTTCTTCATATCTTCAGCAGACAGATCTCCTGCTTCAGTGAGGCCAAATCTGGTTTTCTGAACAATAAATTTCTAAAATACATAGGAGGATATTTATTTTTTATGGCAAAGGGGGAAATGATTATACCTTCATTCAAATGCCACCTGGGCATTCTAAATCTGAACAGCAAGGCAGGCTATTTGCAAAAAAAATCTCTAAGGAGCACACTGCATCACAGAAAGATTATGAGTAAGACTTCTAGAACATTCGCAGATCACTACTACACTAAATTAGAAGCAAAACAGTGATGTGAAGTATCCTGTAACACTGCCATCCCAACTGTGAAACCTGTTTTTCTCTAAAGGAATGTCCCATACTGTTAGCAGCACATGACCCAGGTGTCACACGGAATATGCACACCATGGTCACACATGAGACATGTGTACAAGGCACCACATCTTGGTGTTCCCAGGAGAGCTTTGGACTCTTTTTGGTACCATCAATCCTTAAATCAGGCATTATTTATTCTCTTCTGCATATTTTAAAAAACTGCAAATAATTTCCCAGTTGAAACTGATTGTACATGCTTGCTGAGATTTTAAAAATCAAATTCAGATAATTCATAATATTCTTAAAAAAGAAAAATGCATAGGAAATGCCAAATAGTCCTACTATCATTTTGAAGATAATGATATTGTTATATATTCTCCATTTCCACACTGGAAAACAGAATATGCTAGACCACCAACAAAAAAACCTTCAACAATCCAGAAATATTGTGAAGACTATAAGAAAATCTTGGAAAAAAAAAAAGATTGTACCTATGTAATAAATAAATAATAATAAAATATTAAATATAAATAATAATAAAAGTATTATACATTAAGTATAACACATGTAGCTATATAATAAATATAAATAAGTTTTATATATTAGTACATACATAAAGTATATAAGAATATTTTGCTCTCAGAAAACCTGGTATTGAAAAACGATGCTGAAGTAGAAAGTTTTAAGTACACATTCTCCATAGGAGTTCTCTAAATTAGAGCTTCCCTGGAGTTTTAAAATCATCTCCCAACTCATTCATTCACTCATTTATTCATTTATTCAACAACTGTTCTTTGAAATTCTACGTATTTAAAAGCAAAACAACAAAATATAGGATGTGGTCTGAGGCATACCTTGTGCTAAAACACTTAGTTATTTTATCTTCTCTCTGAGACCATGGCCACATAACATAACATGTAGCCACAACAATATAAACAAGAACTGCAATCATTATTAAGCAATTACCCTGTGCTAAACCCTATGCAGAGTTCTTCACGGGAGGCTGCTTGTACCCTAGGTGAGCCAAAACTCAGGAAGAGACAAACAGCTTGGATGAGGAGACACTGGAGACCAGTATCCTCTCTTGGACAATTCTCTCTAAAGATTCAGAGGGACTCCCCCAAAACCAGAGTCCTGCTGGTCTTTTGCCCCAGAACACCACTGTGCCCTCCAACACAGAGGCTATGTAGGGACCAGGAACAGTTTTGGAGACAGATACAGATAGGTTTAAATCCTGTTTCTACCTCCTACTAGCTGTAGTGATATGGATATATTACTTAGCTGTTTGGGCCTCAGTTTCCTGAACTGTAAAATGGGAACAGTCACCAGGATGATGACAACTAGACCTAGTCCAGTGTTGAGCCCACAGAGGGTGATCGGTGAGTTTTATATTTCTTGCCTTGTCCTCTTCCCCTCCATCCTGGGGTGTTTGTTTGTGACTGGTGCAGGCGTCTGGGGCAAAGGCTGCGTGATTCTAGATAACTCAGTCCTCTAGCTTGGAAGCTGTCTGAGCCCTGCTCATCATGCCTCTAGCCCTGATCAGCACAGAATATTCAGGATTCCACATCATGAATTCTTCCCCAATGCATTTATTGAGTAGCAAATAGATCCATGTAACTTAGCTCCTGTACTGGGCTTTCAGGAGATAGTATCCTGGATACAAACAACAAGGCTTTCAGGATAATGAAGTACATAGCTTTAGTTTCCCATCCCATAATAATATTACCAGTTCTTAAATTTATTTTTGATAAATTTTTAGTGTCTGTCCTATAAGCTCTCATTTCTTTTGTTATTACCGTGACTTTCTGCAGAACCCCATTCTGTTCTGATACGTGGCTTCTAAAGGCTCAAGTAGGTGTACAGTTAGAATCTACATCAACCCATAGGTGAGATAAGGATATAAAGTGCGTGAAAGCACACAAGCCAAGTGGAAATTTCATCGATAAACAGTATTCAAACACATACCCTCACAACTCTTCCTCAACCCAGGGCTACCAGGTACAGTCAGGCAGGTTGTGCATTGCACAACAAATGGTGTCCTCAGTGTGATACAACCCTGGTGCCTGGCCCTTCCCCATGCCCTTGTGCACAAAGACATTTTTTAAAAAACTCTAGTTTGTCCCACAGAGAAGTCACAGGAAGCTAGTGGAATAACCATAAAAGGTTTTACTTACAGGTAGAACATAGTCTTCTTTCTTAAAATCTGACTTCTTTAATTTATTCCTTTTTGGAGCCTCTGTAACCATCTCTGAATAAGATACTTCATAGGACAGCTCTTCAGTTTCCGATGAAATGTTCTTTTCCAGATAGTCATCATCTAAAAGAACAAAGGATGTGGAATATTTAATATGCCATTTAATCAATAACCATTTACTGTAAAATAAGCACAAAATGTTTACATCCCAGGAAAAGCATCAGACTCACTCAGAATGATTTCAGTTAAACAATGCAAAGTCACCAGACTTCCTTATAAACAAATTTCTAAGATCATTATCCAAACAAACTTTCTATTTAATCTGATGTTTTTAATTTTAGATATTTATGTCTCATGAAAAGCATTGGAGGTTAGAGGAAAGTCCAAAATTGGAATATTTCTATATATTCTTATGATATTAAAATTAAGTCCATCAACACCCAACATTGCTGCTCTTGGGAAAACAGCAGTTTAAAGCAGAGGAGAAAGGGTGGAGACCTCACCAGAAATTTCTGGCTATTTTTACTCCTCTTGGTTTTCCCCCCAAACTATGGAACTGTGCCTCTTAAGATTTGTTCAAATTCAATGTGGACTTCACTATTAGGTTTGTCGAGGTGAACTGATCCTCATTCCTGTTTGGTATTGGTTACCTGATCTTGGTGATGCACATTAAGAAGGAGCTGAATGGGTGACAAGTATATCCCACATACATGTTTCTCTCAAGTTGAAATTAAGACAATAGATTCTTTACCAAAAACAAGTGAAATCATTTCAGTAATCCTAAATCTGATTTTTGATTAAGAGTTTGGCTCGCCATCTTATTTCATTGCCTGGCAAAATTTTTCATATAGAACAAAAAGAATTATTTGATTAAAAAAATTCACCTATTTTACCCTCTTCTATAGACAGTGACTAAAAGAAAACCAAATAGAACAAAGGGAATAAAAGACATAAATGATAGAAGATGTAATTCATCTTAATTGAAAGTTGAATGGAGAAGTTTGTAAATCAACAAACTGAAAATTTTAAACAGTAATACTGATTAAAAACACAGTACATGGACACGCAGTAAATGGATAAGCACTTAGAAAATAACACAGTTATTAGGATTCTCACTCATCATACAGAGGTGTGCATTCAAGTGACAGTAAGATTAACTGTTAAACAGTACTCTAACTTCTACGGGCAGATTCTTCAGACAGTGGTGACTACACAGGCCAGCGCTCCCAAGCACTAGACTGCTCCACGTAGACTGTCATCTCTTAGTGGTATGATCTGAACTGATTAACAACACGGCAGCAAACAGAATGATGCGGAATAACTTATAACAAGTCCATCCTGTTTGATTTTTTTTCGGTAACAGCTTTATTAAAATGTAATCCACATGCCTACAATTCACCTATTTGAAGTGTACAAGTCAATGGTTTTCAGCATATTTGCAGAGTTGTGCAACCATCAATCAACCTTACAACATTTTCATCACCCCAACTTATTTGAATTTTGGAGCTAACACTGGAAGTATGGGGTTCTGTTGTATACAAGAGTGTGCATACTTATGGGAAACTTAGGAATCACTAAAGTGTGGCCTAAACAGGCCTACTTCCTACAAGTAGAATTTGAGATTCCATACTGAGCCCCCGTGGAGCACCCAACTCTCAAGGGGAAGAGGCCCAGTTAAAAGCTGTTACTCTGACATCACAAGCTGCTCCGGTCTGCATATACTTGAGCATAATCAGAGACTCTTGGAAGAAGTCTACTTCCTGGCCTGCTTGCAACTGTTAAGCAGATCCAGACTGCTTGTGAAAGAGGCCCCAAATCAAAGACACCACCTAAGTGTGTAGTTTCTGAATGATAAGGTGGGAATAAAGGTGTAAAAGATTCTGCTTCCAATTTGGCTCAATTAACTTCACCTGGCATGACAGAATAGGGTGTTTGGAGGTGGATGGGCGGAGAAGTCCGGACTGACAGAATCAACAAGGGAGAAAAACATACTTAGACTTTGCTTTTAGAAATTCCCTGCTAACGGAATTGAGTGCCAGCACAAAAGCGAGCGGACACAGCTTGGGTTCACTAGGAGGCTGTGTGACTCACCACTCACTGCGTTCTGAACTGACTGTCCAGGGTCTGCTGATCCATTGGAGTGAACTGGTGTGTCTGGAATAGTCTCAAGGATAGACTGTGAAACAAGGGAAGATGAACACAAAAGCATTTTACCATAAATACCCAACATTTCAACCCAATTCATGTTCTGCAGTATACTAGAATTCTTTTCACAAAAAGCAATTCTTGATCCCATTAAGGGCTTGCAACTGACTTCTTCTGTTTGCCCACTCAGGTCAGCCCTGTAACAGCTCACAGTACATTCAAGAGAGAACTAAGTCAAGGTCAGAATAACCACGTCTTCTTAAATGCGTGTTGTCAGACATTTCCTAACGTGTTGAAATTACAATGCCTGATGTCATCTAATTCAGCAATGATAACATTTGTTATTTCTGATGCAGCTGGTCATAAACTCGAAGTCATGAATGACATAGCTAGATAGTTAATAACAGAGATGCTGGAGCCAGAGTGCTTGGGTTCTGATCCTGGCTCTACCCTTCGGTGCGTGACTTCAAGCACGTTACAGAACTTGCCACTGCTTAGTCTCTGGATCTATAAAATGAAGATGATAACAGAACATATTTCAACGAGTTATTATGTATTTTAAATGACTGTACAAGTCACATGGAACAACATCTGGCATACAGTGAGTACTGCATGAGGGTTGCTACTATTAATGTATTAATATATTAATCTCTTTGCTATGAAATACAGTTATAACTACCAAACAATAAGTGTGTTTTTTAGCTTAGTTTCCTCTCTTAATTAATTTGTTACTTTCTTCACTGCAATCCTGCCAAAGCACTGTGTTCCCCTGCGATGTTACCAGAAGCTGAGTATACATCTTTGTAGGGCCCTGTGAAGCGAGTTACTGCTCAGGTGGGGTGGGTACTGGTAAAACCTTTACACACAAAACCTACCGTTTCTACCAATGTAAACTTCCGAGTGGAAGTCATCAGCTGTGAGTATGTGTGAGGGTGAACGGCTGCCATTCCACCAAGAATCTCCTACATGCTCTTCACACGTCGGCCTGTTGTCTTTCCCCAGAGCCTGATGTTGTTTCTTTTATTCTCATATTTATTTAGCAATATGAACAGAACACCTGCCTCATGAAAGATCTTTTATCATGTCCTATAAATTGTACACGGGAATCTCGAATGCTGAGCTTTGGGTTCTCTCCCCGATTTTATTCCAAAGGAGATGACACATCTTACTGTGTAAACAGGATGTGAATACATAGCCAATTACTAAAACACAGATGCCCAATTATGTAATTGGTAGCTCTAAAAACTAACACTATAGGATACTAAAATCCTTAAAAAAGACAGGGAACTCTTTTCAGTAGTTTCCTTAAGTTTGCCAACAAAGAAATACTTTATCAAACTTCGAAATAACTCATCTATGGGAGAGAACTCTTGAAAACTGAGAGACATTCAAATAGGGCTTGAAGCTGATGGTTTGGGATGCTTGAATCTACTAAATGTCAATTTCTTAATCTGTAAAGTGGAAAAGGGTTATCTGCTGTCTTAGTTTAACCGGCGTCTAGCCGACCTATAGTACTGAATGAATGCCTGGCTCTTCGTAATGTATATTATTCTGGGACTTTCTTAGGGGGAAAGTCCTATTCCTGCTTCAGGAATAAATAGCTCTTCAGCTATTTATGATGAGGAGAAGAGACTAATATTTACGGAACATGATTAGAGGACAATCCACTGATAACAGCTAATTTCTACAATACCACTGTAAGTGTTTATTGGAGAGTAATGAAGAGGAGGAGGTGGTTGACCTTGCGCTAGAACTCAAGGAATGATGAAAAGGACTTACAAAGGCACAGAAGGCAGGCAAAACACTCAGGCTAGACTCGGAATTACACATGTCAGGTATGGAAATCTGAAGCTTTTCAGCTTCATAAGAGGATCAGAGAGCCTCCTTTGTCAGGAGTTAAGACAAGGTATTAGAAAAATACATTAGTCAAGAAGGTTTTGAAAGCCAGGTGTTCAGATTTAGATTTGTAAGGGTTAAAATGCAACATAACAAAACAAACAAAAGAACATGCACGTGTTAAAGCCAGGGAAGGACCGGGTGAAAATGAAAAGGCAGATCTCTCTGCCAATAAACCTCGAGTTTTCAAACAGGTTGAGTGAAAAGGCTAGTTGCTTGGTATTCATAGTTTAAAAAGATCCATTTGTTCATTACACATATTAACATTAGAACCTTTAAAAAATTTTTACTAGTGATTTTAATGTATTTCAAACATAAATGCCACTCCCATTTAAGACAAACTTCCCTGCTTGTCCTAAAGGGAAAAGCATCTCCCTACACAGCAAAGCACAAGAGTGTCACTGGGGCTTCAACTGCTTAAGGAGAAGCACAGACTCCGAGCCACCAGCGCCTAAATCATACTGTACTGGGATTGGAGAGTCGAGGTTGGGAGATTATTACCTGAAATTCCACAATGTAGTTTAGTAGCACTATATGCCTGAGTTCTCCTAAAACTAGACTTTGACAATCTGGTATTTCCTTCACAGTAAAAAGACATCATACCAAATATTTTCCATGTTCACTACTTAACAGGAAACATTCACTGACTCAAAAGGTGTTTCTGATCTTCCTTACTGGCTGTTTGGTTTTTCCCTCCTGGTTTGAACCTATGTGCTATATAACTCTATATACTAAAGCTGCCTGTGCTTGAGTCAATACAGATGATAAGGTTCCCCATATTCCTCTTCTGCACCTGAGATCAGGACGGATAAACCCACATCTGCAACCACTGTGCCAAATTCCCCATAGATGAACTTAAATAAGCCACATTCACTGACAAATCTGCAATCAATTTGAAATTTAAAGTATAATAACAATAACATCTATCCAAATGTGAATCTAAAGGCATTTTGATGATATCTTGGATTAAAAACTGAATCATATCTGAAATTATAAACGAAACATTAAAGACAATGAGAGCAATAAATTCCAAAAATCCAAGGGAATAGCCAAAGTATTATTCAGAGATTACTTCTTAATCTTAAATGCAAATAACAAAGTTTAAAATTAAATATTTATAATACAAGAGACAAGAAAAAATTATCCAAGTAGACCCAAAAATGAATGAAAAAAATTAAGGAGAATTAAATAAGTTAACACAATAGAAAAAGTAGACTAGTTAGTTAAAAGTAGTGACTTTTTAAAAAAATTATTGCCAACACAGGCAAGTATTTACAGTTCTGACTGAGATAAAAGATATAAATTTTAGGAACAAAAAAGGAATAATAGTTACCTTCATAGAAAATTTTAAAATTATACACCTAAATAAATGTGTGCATGTATTTGTATATATGTACACACACACCCCATATTGAAACTCTAAATGAATTGGATATTTTACTAGAACAAATACACGCTAACAAAATTCATACAAGTTGGGTCTCAAAGAAATATAATCCCTAAGCCATATTCATTGAAAAATTAACCAAAGAATTAGGCCTACAATGATGCTAGACCTTGGCATAAAATTATACATAACAGTTTTTACAGATTATATATTTACACCAAAGTTTAATAAACAGCTCCAAAATACTGAAAAAATTCTAAGATCTCAACATGTTTGTACCAAGACTAGCATAACTCCGGTAACAACAAAAATAAATTATATATATATAGGTTAATCCACTATTACAATAGTGGTTAAAATGCTAAACCAGTAGTGAATCATATTCAGTAGTGTAAGAAAAGAATAATGTAGCACAAGTGTGGTTTAACTAAGCAGTGAAACTACAGTTCACATTAGAAAAACCTATCGATGTAATCTCCTAAAGCAATTGCCTTTTAAAGATGAAAACCAATATATTCATTTTAATAAATTATGAATAATCATTTGATATAATTCAACCTCTATTCCTGATCAAAGCAACTACAAGGCTCAGAAACCCAGAACAAATATTCTATTTAATAATGAAACTTAGAAGAACTCACAAGAAAACAGAGAAAATTAAAAATGTATCAAAATATCCTCACAGTTACTATTCAATGTTATAAGTGATTGTGATCAGTCTAATAAGATAAGGAAAGTAAACAAGATGAATAACTACAATCATCCCTTGGTATTCATGGGGGATTGTTCCAGAACCCCAAAGGATACCAAAATCCGTGAATACTCAAGTTCCTTATATGAAAAGGTGTGGTATTTGCACGTAACCTATGCACATCCTTCTGTATACTTTAAAGCCTCTCCAGATTACGTGTAACACCTAATACAATGTAAATGTTATATAAATAGTTGCTCGTATACAGCAAATTCAAGTTTTGCTTTTTGGAACTTTCTGAAATTTTTTCCCCAAATATTTTCAATTGAATTTCAATTCAATCTGAATCCATGGGTGCAGAACCTACAAATAAGGAGGTCCAACTGCATTTTAAAGTTGGTGCAAACAAAACTTTCAGTATTTTAGACGATTTCTGCACAAAGAATAAAATCAAATGAAAAATTCTAAGAAATAAAAAAATTTTCAGAAAGAAAGATATGAAATACTTTTGTGAGAAACAAAAAAATGCCTTTCTTATGTATCCACAAAAACAAACTGGAAGATATGAAAAACTCCTACCATTTAAAACACCAATGAAACTATTAAGTTCCTAGTAATTAACCAATGAAAAAATATGTAAGAAAAAAATGTTAAGAAAGGAAATTATGGAATTTTATTGAAGCATAGAAGATATAAATAAGTGGGAAGACACAATCATTATTTCCCAATGGGAAGACTCAATATTTTAAGATATGAATTCTCTCCCCAATATTAATCTTTAAATTCAATAGAATTCTTAGTGGAGTCCTAACAAGATTTTTTAATGGGTAGTGATAGCATTATGATAAGGTTCAGCTGAAAGAAAAAATTTGAGAAGAAAGAAGATTTTGATTCAGAACAGTGAGGGTGAACTTACTGTAGCAGATTTAAATAAACAAACCATAGAGCCATAGTCATTTAGATAGACCCTGTGTATGTGGAGATTCCACTTATCATAAAGGTGCAAATCAAACAAGTAGAAAAGATGAAAAAGAAAGGTACTGGTCAAGACAAGGTTACCCCTTGGAAAAGATAGTTAGGCTGCCTACTGCCTATTCCACAACATGAATTCTAACTGCAAGTTGCTGGGAGCCTCTGGAGCCTCGGAGACGACAGTAAACTGTCTGTGGGGTTTTCCTCTATGAGCATCACGGCCAGAACCTGGAAGCCCTCACCACCATTCACTGAGTTACTGGAAATCCACCATCTAGGAGAGACTGGAGAACCGAACAGAGGTGGCTCATTATAACTGAGAAGCAAGGAAGTCAAACTGTATCTACCTCATGGTAAGAAGTTCCATGATGATTCTCAGTACACGTGCAGAAAGGCTTAAGTTAGCATCTGTGGGCTACTTCAGCAACTAATCAATTTTTTAAACATTTCTAAGTAAAGATATTCTAAGTAACAAACAATCCAAAGCAAGTCACACTTGAGACTGGTACCAATGAAAATTTTTTGAGTCTCAATACTGCTGAAATTTTACTTATGTCATTATCAACATTCAAACAGTTTTCTGAAAAACAAAATGAAAACAAAATTGAAATCTGATTAATTTACCCCAGGAAGCTCTATCTACAGCTGCCATCCAAGATCATTTTCTTTCTCATACACTCTCAAACTTTCAAGAATCCATTTGTAGACAGTATGTGCTCCGTGAGGATTTGGTGAATGAATAAATGAATGAATCAATGAAACAGTAATGTAGAGAAGCAAGCAGCAAAGAATGAAGAAATAGAAAAACATGACTAGCAATGGTCTATTAGCAGTGGAACTGTGGTCATGGAACTGCCATGGAAAGTCTAGAAAACAGGCCTACCCAACCCCCTCTTCTTAGTAGCTCAACTGTGCAGACATCCTGCTTCAAGTTCTGCTTTGTCTGTGCATGGAACCACTCAGTGTACTTTCTTGTTGCTTATATGAAAGGCAAAGTCAGCTAGGGGCAGACGAGGGGTCAGACTACATCAGGAGCTCTCACATTAACTAGAAAGTGTTGGGGGAAACGCTGTAGGCATTAAGCAAGATTCACACTTCAGGTGGATGACTTGCAGTTGCAAGGAGGGTAAAATGGGAGGGTATAAGCTAAAGTCTGGGAGATCACTTAGACGGCTGCTTCAGTAACACAGAAAGATGATAATGAGTTTCTGCACTAAGAAGTAGTTGCAGGAAAAGAGGGGAGTAAAACTTTTCTAGAACTATTTACCAGATGAGATGAAATCCACAGGTCTCAGAGATGGGCACGTAGAGGGGAGAAGCCAGGCAGAGGGGAGGAGAACACTTAGAGCTGAGTCCTGGACACAGATACCACCAGCTGAGACCAAAAAGGAAAGCTCCTGGGCCAGGCCTTACTTAGAATAGGAGTCCTTCATCACAGGGGCACAGCACAACCATGTAAGGACTACTACAGGTAACCCCTCATTTCTAGGAGTTACCAGAGTTTGTGACTGACTGACTTTGTTTTCATCAGTAAGTGAGGGTGGACTGGAGATTCTCTCTAAAACAGAGATATCCTCACTCATCTGCATTCCAGTGGGTGGTCTTAACCAGGGAAGTGACAGCTGAATTTAAAGCTAGTACGTCAGAAGTTGTGGGTAACTCTTAGCCTATGTGTGCTATACCTATAGTGCTTTTGACAAAAAGCATGAATATTCTTTTCTTTACTGAAGGAAACTTATCGCAAAAAGTCACTCACATTATTTTATGCTTCTTCTGTGATCACCATGAGACAAAACAAAACAACCTCATAACCAAAAATTTGAAAACACAACAGAAAAGCTCATTCACATGGGGCTAACAGCATTCTATCCCTGAACAGTGGGGCTATTCCTGGGAGAATGTCGCCTACCCTGTCTATCAAACTGCACAACAGATGAGAAGCTACTGCCCCTGGGACACTGAATGTGCCCCCTCCATCTGCCCATCTGCCCTGCTATCTGCTCCCTTCCATCGCCTTTTATTGGAGAATCGCTACCTCACCCAGCAGGGTCTCTTACTTCTGGTCCATTATGTCACCCCTGCAGAACTTCTGCACAGGGACACCAAGTGGGGATGCCCAGTGGAGGGGAGGAGAGGGGGGGAAAAGACAGTTTTAGACAAAGAAAAGTAGAAGTTCTATTACTCAAGGCCAAGTGAGTGAATTTGTCTGAAGTGGAGGGTTTGTATGAGTGAGTCCTGAGATCTAACACTGGGTATGTAGGCAACAGTGGAGAGCCTTCAATATCAGGGTGAGGAGATTTTAATTTATCCTGCAGGTAAAAGGACTTCTAAGTTAAGATGGCAGAATTAGTATAGATCCTTTGCATAAACTCAGCCAAGAGGACCAAAGTTAACAAATTCCACCATGCTTGATGCTTTAGAGAACACCCTTTGGTTTCTGAGTGTAGCAGTGGTATTAATTTATGCAGTCCTCTTTTAAACTGAAGTCTATTCATTCTGTTTTAAGCCTCCTTCTTCCTGTTACAAGGTTGGTGGGTCTACTGGTATCTTTGGTTTACCTTGCAATGTTAGTTCAATGTTTTCTCCTCTGTTTTGAAGAAACTGCTTCTTCTTGCCTTGAACTTGCAGTTTTGCCCTGACATGCAACTGTCTTGGCATGCATGACTTACCACGGAACCACTCCTCGGAACTGCAAAACCCTCTTCTTCATCCAGGGACCCATCTGACAAGGTAGTACTGTTGAGAGAAGCATCATCTGGCTAAATGGAGAAATGAAAGTACCATTCTTATTCAGGCAAATGCTGTCTCCTGTGTATGCCACCACGTGTATATATTCAGACATGTGTGGCAATATACAAGGTTATCACGGGCACCTGCACCAGCCCTTCAGATATCATCACTGTGAGCCCCCTGCCAGACCCTGGCCTCTGTGGCGGACCCTGCTCCTGCCTGCCAGCAACTCCATTTTCCTTAAAAAGATCTTGGTTTTGTTCCAGGGAGTTAGGTGTTCAACCAAAGAACTTGATTTCCAGGATTCTGTGCAGCTAACAGTGATCATGTGACAAGTGTGGTCAACAAGGTGGAAGTGTGATTTTACCAAGAGTGCTTCTAGAAAAGTTATGGCTTTCCTGACCAAAAGAATGAGATCAGCTCATACCTGCTCATGACAGCAGCACAGATGACAGCCTGGAGCTGGCAGGCTCCTTGTTCCCACGAGGATGATGGATGGCAGAGATGGCTGGGTCTGTGTGTCATGTGGCTGCCCTCTCAGGCTTGGACCACCCCCCTTAAGCATCTCCATATGAACCAAAGCAACTCCTACTTTTCTATTACATGCAACCAAAAACATACTTAAGTTGTCTAATCTTATTTTTTTAATAGACCCTATAACTGTATTTTGCAGTGATTAGAATTCAGTAGCAATAGCACCAAATAGTTTTTTTCATTTATAAAGCTTGAAGTACAAGATTTCTGCTTTAGTGTAAAATGGCATTACTGAAATTAAGACATGAATATTCTTTTCTTTACTGAAGGAATCTTATCGCAAAACTGAATATATCTGATACTAAATTTGACTTATTTTGTCTTTTAAAAAACTGTCACTCATCTTCCTTGACCATATTTTCTAAATCTTCTATAAACAGTATGCATTACTGTATAAAATGAACAAAGGACTCTTTTTTCTTTAAAGGAACAAATAAATTTCTGTGCTAGTTCTTGTGTTTTACGTCAAGATGGCAAGCCTGACAATCATCTAACTCCCCTCCCACCCCAAATCACTAAAAATGGCAGAAAACATTTATTTTTTAAAGGAACAGATTTTTAACAGCACTAAAAACAAGCAAAGAATTTCACAGCAGACCAATTGTTAGGAATTTCTAAATGAAAAGCAAACAGAATTGGTTTGGTAAAATAAAAACCTCTACCTGAAACAGCACAAAGGAAAATTTCTAGAGAAAGAAGAGAAAAACAAGTAACAGAGTGCACAAAGAGCAGGAAAGGGCCAGAGGCAACAGCTTTAAGACTTGTTTGCAAATTAGGAGCCAACTGGACCATCTCTCCTTAATATGCAGACAGCCCCTAGATACAACCCTAGAAACCCCCCACCAAAATTCAGTCTAAGTGAAATGAACTAACTGCCTTGGGGGGATGTGCGCTCCTAGTTTGAGTACAGCTGACCCTCTGCCTCCCTGGGTTCTACATTTGCAGATCCAACCAACCTGGATGGATAATATTTGAAAAAAAAATTCCAGAAAGTTCCCAAAAACAAAACTTGAATTTTGCACATGCCCTTAACCATTTATAGAGAAGTAATCTTGAGATGACAAAGTATAGAGGAGGGTGTGTGTAGGTTATATGCAAGTACTATGCCATTTTATATAAGGGGATTGGGCATCCATGGATTCTGGTATCCTGGGGGGTCCTGAAACCAATCCCACGTGGATACTGAGGGAGGACTGTATAGAGGTCTAAGAGAGAAGGACCTCAGGAGACCATAACCAAAGACATGGAGGGGAGACTGAAAAATGACATTAGCTTTTCCTGGAATTAAGAAGAGCTCTTCATTCCCTTCACTGTTTTGCATGTGAGGAGTGCTTACTAACCTACCTTCCCCCTCTATGCACCTCAAAGTTAAGTACACCACACTCACTCACAAAACCACAATCAACAATTTTGGCCTTTTAGGAAAGTTGATCTACTCAATTGCAGAGGAAACTTGTGCAATCTCCTACATAATCAATCAAAAATCACTGAAGACTTGCCCCATGACTGCAGAGACCTGTAGGGGCCCAGGAAGGTGGAGTTCTGCCTGAAAGTGTGCTGGTACCTCCTGCCTCATGAACACGTCCCACCCTGTGCTTCCTGAGATGGAACCTTTGCTGGCTCATCTCATCTTCCTGCTGTGACAGGATTCTGATAGACGGGGTATGGTGGAGGGACTGAGAAGGCGGACAGGAAAAAACACCGAGGATCCACGGTCTCGGTCAGAAGCTCTCCCTGTACTGAAGGCAACATGGGCATCTGCTGCGGCCCAATGGGAGATGTGCACTGGCCTGGTCAGATGGTACTCTCATTCAGGCAGAACTCCACTGTTCTATCACTTATTGCTACACATTCTCAAAGTTAACATGTTCTCCACACAAGACGTTTACATTTGGAAAGTACTATGAAAAAACCTAAATATTTGTATCTTACTTGATACTGAAAACACTGAAAAAAGATTTACATGGTAGTCTGTTATTTTTCTGTATAAGCTCATCCAGAAGGATCAAGCTTAACTGACAACATCCTCCACTTAAGATACATGTTAAAAAAAAAGTTTCTGTTGTTGTTGTTACTGCCTGTAAATGCTTCTTTAAAAGACAGAATTTAGCTATTTTTGATTTACCTATTGAATTATTCCTCGCCGAGTTTAAAAGCTATCCGTGATAGGGCTGAGCGTGGCTTCTTTGCCAACAATCTGAACTATGCTGCATCTTTACCAAGAAGAAATGAGAATACACATCCTTTATACTACATGAATGTTCACAGCAGCATTATTCACAATAGCTCAAAACTGGAAACAATCCAAATGTGTAATTTGGATTTCTTAAAAATAATTTAATTCTCATCTTCAGAGTGATTTAAGGGGCTATTGCTGCTATGAATCAACAACCTACAGCTACCATAATGGTTAAATCAGAGAGAAAAAAAGTTGTTTTGGGGAAATAAAAATATCATTGCTGAAATTTACAAGGAGCGAGACAAGTTAAAAAAATAACAGAATCATAACCAAGAAAAAAATTACTAATCTGGAATATAAAGATGAAGAAATCAGAGTAAACAGACTAACATGAAAAAAAACTTAGGGGATACTGAAACTCAATTCAAGCAAAGCAAGAACCATTTACTACATGTTCTAGAAGAATGGGGGCTTAGAAAACAGGGAGAAAAAAATAATTTAAGACATAACAGAAGACAATGTCCAGAAGTCAAAGAAAGAACAGCTCTTAGGAAAGAACTCACTAAGCTGTCACCAAGATGAATGAACCAAGAGGCAGATGCCTGTAAAAGTTCAGAACTCCAGCAAAAAATTCAAATTCAAAAATTCAAAAAACGGTGCAGAGAGGGCAAACAAAAAAAGCTTATTTATAAAGGAGTAAGATTCAGGCAACCAAAATAATAAAAGAAACCCAAATAGTGTCATTTAAGAGTGCAACTGTAGGTCAATGAGCAACACGAGAAATTCTACTGCACAGGTTTTTCAGGAGAGCTAAGGTTTTCCATTAATAATGAACAGTCAGTTGGCACATGTCCCTAACAGGAACATCAGCATGGTATCCAGAGTTTGCTAACCATCTTGTAAGTATAAGAATTAAATCCATATGCTATGGTGGCAGCATGAAAGGAGAAAGTTAGATGTTTGCCACTGCATTTGTACCAGCCTGGCTTGTTTTGTGATTAAAACTCCTACTTGTTTAAATCATGGTTTCCTAGATTTTCTTTTCTATAAAGCAAACACAGCTGTAACTGATAATTTTTGACAGATGGTATGATTGTATTTTGCAGTGAATTATGAATCAATAGTAAGTATAGCTATTTGATTTTCACTTAAGACACTGGAAATAAACTAGATCGACTACTTTGCCTTTTGAGTAAACTAACACCTCAGAAGACTAACATTTATGTTGATGACACATAAGGAAAATGTTTTCTTTTATCTATACAAGTGATTTGTAGAATAGTTTGTGATGACTGTAGATTGGCTTATAAACCTTTTCTAAATAAATCTTTTGTAAATGCCCAGATTTTGTGGCATTTGTGATTTACAGTCAAGACTCAACCACATATAATACGTGAATGGACAATTCCTTTATTATAAGTAGCTTATTGAAAAAGAAGTATGTTGGATAGTAATGAAACCATAAAATATTATATGGGCCCTTTTTAAAGGTTTCTTGAGGTATAACTGGCATACAATTAACTGCACATATTTAAAGAGTATAAAGTATACAATTTGATGTGTTTTGAAAAATATCTAGACCTATGAAACCATTGCCAGTCAAGACAATGAGCAAAGCCAGCACTCTCTGAAATGTCCTCCTGCCCCTCTGTCATGTCTGCTTCCTTCCCCTCCTCACCCACCAGCAATCACTGACCTCTCCCTCGATATAGGTTAGTTTAGGCTTCCTATAATTTCATCTAAGTCAAATCTTTCTTTGTCTGGCTTCTTTCACATGGTATGCTTATTTTGAGATCCATCCATGTTGTGTGTTATCACTGCTTTTTACTGCTGAAAAATATTCCATTGTATGAATATATCACAATTTGTTCATCTATTTACCTGTAGATAAAACTGGGTTGTTTCCAGCTTGGGGCTATTATGCTATAAACATTTGTGAATAGATCTTTGTATGAATATACATTATCTATGAGTAGAATGGCTGGGTCTCTGTGGCAGGCCCAGGTTTAGTATTTTAAGAAGCTACCAAATTATTTTCCAAAGTGTGTGGGCCATTTACGTTCCCACCAACAACGTTTGAGAGTTCCAGTTGCCCTTCATCCTTAGTACCAATCGATATGGTCAGTCTTTGTAAATTTAGCCCTTTGACAAGGTTTATAGAGACATCTCACTGTGGCTTTATATGCATTTCCATAATCACTAATGATACTGAGCACTTCCCATGAGATGGTTTTTCATCCATGAGTCTTCCTTGCTGAAGTGTCTATTTAAACCTTTTGCCCATTTTAAAAGATGAGAAAAGACTAAACAAAATTTTACTGCTGGAAAACTCCAAGTATGTTCTTGAAAGAGAAAGTTCATTTGTTTTCAAAAGTAGAGGACGGTTAAGTCAAGGGAACTAAAGGTTGGAAATATCAGCAGGGAGCAGATTGTGGATAATTTTAATATAAAAAGGAGTTATTTCTGTAAACAGTAGGGATTACATTCTAGGATATAATGCAAGAGTTAAGTCAGATGACCAAGTCTCTCTCTCCTAAAACCTAGTAGAGTCAACAAAACACAACTAAAAATAGGAAAAGAATCCCAGCAGCATTCCCACGAGTGGTGGTCGGGGGGAGGTATTCTAGGAATGACGTAAATTCTTCTCCGAAATCCACCTCCCTCCTCATCAGATGGAGGAACTTTTGATATAGACAACTGCTATTTCCTTCAAATTATGAGAGAAAATAACTGAATGTGTGAGTAACCACATCTGGGTTCAATATGTGCACAGATAGCCCTTTAAACGAAGTCTCTCCCCAGTACCATCTCAGCAGGGGAGGGAACCTACTGCGATTCACTATTTTGATTTTTCTACCCGGGAGGAAGTTAGGAGAGGGAATGTGAGGATGGAAAAATTAAGTGGAAAACAGAGTACACAAGCTCCACCGAGAGAGAAGAGACAGCTCAGGACGGAAATGCAAGTAAAGACAGATGCGAGAAAAAGCTCTGGCTAAACCGTAAGTAAAGCAATCTTTCCTGGCTGTAAACTGACAGAAGCCCGATCTTTCCCCCAAGGCCTGCCTGACCTCGTGCTCCTCTGGGTAAATGGGGAGCAGAGGGGGCTCTGGGAAAAAGCAGGGGATGGGGAAGCAGGAGGGGCACTGGACACTAAGGGTGAAGAGTGCGGTCAGAAATAAGGTGCCTGGTGTTCCCCCTGCACCAGGAAAAGGTCAGACAACCTGAGGACACCTACCGCTGTGCTGTGACTCGAGGTCCACACCTTGTGGACCTGTGATTCGGGGCCAACATTCCTACAAGAATTTTTTTAAATAAAATAAAAATGTAAAGAAACTAAATGTCATAAAGAAATGCCTACCATAACTGGTTTTCTAAGTATGTATCTTTTTTTTAAAACTCCTATGTTTCTTTATTTCTTGCCCCAAATGCTGTCTAAACATAGGCTTATTATCCAGGAACATAAATTATGTCATTTTATACTGTTGACAAATGATATATACCTCTAAAATTCAAATATGAAACTATGGTCAGAGTAGATGCCTGAATTACTGGACATTTTATCCAGAAAGCCATTCTTGTGTAATCAAACTACACCCTAAAATGATAAGACAGATCCTATCATGGTAAGCATCTTAACTGGTGCCAATATCACCTACGGCAGCATTAATCAAAAAGTGCTCCACAGGTTCCAAAGTGTACCAGTAACACAGGACGTTAACAATTACTTCTTAAAAGGAGTTTAGGGTCAAACAACGAAATAAAATTTTTCTTTACCGTGAGACTTCTTCCTTCAGATATTAATAGAGTGATGAGCATTTTAAATCTGTAAGAGGGAGATGTGATATACAGCATTTCCAAAATGTGTGTGATAACAGGGCCTGCTTTTTTCCCCAGTTTTATTATGCACATACACATTATATTGCATGTAAATACATGTAAACAGTACACTGCGCAGTATCTGCTTTTATAGAGCATGTAGTTTTTTGTGGCTTTAGCTATTACACTTCAGTTCATTAATTGCTAAATGTCTTCCTACAAATCTATTAAAGGTAGACAGGTGTGTTGACAGCTGTGGGTGTCCAGCCATCTTAATTATATTTCATTGCTTTGGAGTTTTGCATGACTGTCTTAAAGAAATGGCTTCTTTTTTCACCCCTACCCCCAATTCTTCCGCTGTAACTTACCAAGGAACCACCTGTTTTGATAATTCCCGGCAGCTCTTTTTCCTCACGGGTGTCATCCAACTGACTAGGATGGCTGTCACAGGTATCACCTGGCTACGGAAAGAAATGAAAGCCATTTTTATCCAGGCATATCTTTCCCAATGTGACTGTCTATTCAATTACACATTACACTAGAATCTGTATAAATGTGCAGCCATGTGGAGATACACAGAGTTCATGACTATAATGCGATGCTAACAGTTTTCACCAATTTGTCCATAAGGATGTTGATCCTCATGGGCGTCATACACTGTAATACAAATGGGTCTCAAAAGCAGACAAGGCCACCTGCCTGCTAAAATCCACTTTTTGTTTCTCCCTTAACATGTGAATATCCTGATTTTACCTGATTTTAGAAGATGCTGTGCATCCATCTAAAAGGACTAAGTGTGATCATGTGATGCTTATGTCCAATGAGATAAGAGTGGAATCCTACTTGGTAGAGCATCCAGGAGGGTTAATTTTTCTTGTTGAAGTGGATGGAATCAGCTGGCAATGCTTATTCCAATACATGGACAGGGTACCTGTGATATCAGGACATCCTATAAGCATTAATCATTAGCCGGTATACTAAGTGGAGCAGAAGAGAAAGACAAAAAAGTAGGTAGATCCATGCTGGGGATAGCAGTCATACCAAACTCAGACTTCCTATTTTGTAAGGGAAATAAACATCTAATTGTCTAAATCATGCAGCTTACTGACAGAATTATGCTACTACAAAATCTGACTTTATGACTGTATTTTGCAATGATTTATAAATAAAAGGCAAGAGTAGTCAGGTTTTTTTCAATTATGAAACTGGAAATTCATTAGATTGTTATCTTACAAACACATGTGATAGATCAAATATTCCATTCCCATTCACTGAATACTGGAAAAGCTCTGATTTCCATTATGCAGCAAGTGTACTTGGAGACTATTCTGACTGTGATGTACTGCACTGTAGGCCTTGTGCATATGCGCTAAGATTTTGAGCAGCTTTTGTCATACAATGGCATTGCCCCAAATAATATGCAAATATTCTCTATATTCTCTTCCATGATTAAAGCTCCTTTTGCAAAATTAAACACACACGGTATTAATGAAATAAACTTCTATACAAGACCTTAGAAACTGTTATTTTTCATCTTGCTTTTTCAAATTTTCTAACTCTCCCCCAATGTGTATGTATTATATTAATATGAAAAACACATCTATTTGGAAGTGGAAACAATGCTGAAGAGGCAGTACAAGAAAACTTAAGTTTTCCTGGAGGACAGACAGCGTACCACTCCCCACCACTCAGAAGCAAACAAAGGGCGTATTTTTATAAGAACAGCCCCAAAGGGCACTAGAAACGAGCAATGTTCTACTAACAGATGAAAAATTGTTAGAAATTCCTGGAAAATTATAAGTAAATAATTTATTTCATAGTTGCAGAGAAATTCTCAGTTTCAGAACAGCATTAGACAACACTGCTGGCAAAGAAAGTACAAATCCACAAAAAGCAAACAAAAACCAAGCTGAGAGAGAAAGTTACAAAAGGACAGGCAGGGGCCCCAAGCAATGGTCAGGATAATTTACTGTAAAATGTTTGCTCAATGGAGGGGCCCAACAGACCTCCCAACAGTTCCCTTTACACTGAACAGCAGGCAGGAGCCATTACGGACCCAAGAAAAGTACTTTGAATGAAGTAAACTACCTGTCTTGGGAAGATGTCCAGAGTTGGGATCAAAAGAGACCTCAATATCAGGTCACTCTGGACCTTCATGACAGACGTGAATAGGAGAATAAAAGGAAAAAACATCAGCTTTGTCTGGGAATGATGTCATTCACCACTCTCCCTTTGGTACTGAAGGTGTGTGCTTGTGTGCATTTGTGTGTGGATACATGTGCCTACACACACACACCCATGTACTCACCCGTGTGTGCTACTAAAATAATGTCCACTCACAGACTGTTCACACATCTTACGGACTCACACAGGACCCAAAGTCAGCCCTTTTATGCAATAAGGAGTCCTTTGGGAAAATATCTATATAACGGCAGAGAAATCATACAGCAGTGATATACCCTAGAAGTCACTAAATAGTCAATCCACCCCATTAATAAACATAAATCCATCACCAAGGATCAGCCATTGGAGAAAGTCAACATCATAAAAAAGTCAGCCATGGAGAAAACCAACATTTTGAAAAAGAAGTATGGTGATAAACATTCTGGGAGAAAGAGATAATTAGGGAAAGAGAAAAAGGCTTATAATGATTTAATAATTTTAGATTTAAGAGACGGCTGCAACCATAAATCAGGACTAACTACAACATTAAAGGGAAATCAGTGAAAAAATGAGTTCTTATGACTTAACAGTATAATTGCTGAATTTAAAAATCAATAGGGACCCGATTACAGCTACTCATGACAAAAATTAGAATTAGGTTTCTACAAAATGATGCAGACAAAAATCTGCTAGCATACAGAACAAACTGGAAAAAGAGCATGGAAAATATAAGAGACTTGAAGAGATATGTGAGTTTAATGCAAGCAATTAGAATAGAGAAAATGGAGATTACAATAAAATAAAAGTGGGAAAAAATGTTCAGAACTTAAAGGAATGGAACATTTTTTAGAAACAAAAAGCTAAGTGCTGATCATGATAATAAAAAAAAAGATTTCATATCCTGATGACAGGTTAGGTCTCAAACAACAAAGATAAACCTGAAAAGCTTCCAGAAATATAAAAATGAGAACAGGATATGAATAAAGGAATGATTTAGAGAGGTATCAGATTTCTCAACATTAACATTATGTGGAAAAGCAAACAGATTAGTATTCACAAATTTCTGAAAGAAAATGATTAAGGGCCTAGCATTTTGATACTCACCAGTTTAGGATTTAGCTTTTTGGATATGAAAATTTAGTATCCAGAGATACTTCTTGCCAGATTTGCTCAAAGGATAAAAGATGCAATCTGCTAAGAAGATGTGACATTTTGTAACAGACGTGATTACGCACATTAACATTTTTACTATTCCTGTGGTCATTCTGTTATGCTAGCCCTCCTCCTCCTCTGCTGATAAAGAACAGTACTACTTTCTCATTCTATAAGCTGGTGAGTAGCTCAGGGGTGTGGCTGGAGAAAAACCTAATTGTTCTCTTCCACCTCAGTGGGAGATTTCTTCACGTGTTTGGCACCACTCTTGCCTTTAACTTTTAAAAGATGACAAAACCTTCAAAAAATTAATGAAAGAGATAGTGATAAAAGAGAAAAGAAACAGAACCAGCCTAGACTCACCATGGGAGCCCAAGGCTGGGTGTGAGTGTTGGTGAGGAACACAATCTAAAACAAGGCTCCCTCATATGTGCTGCCTTGACATCTGGTAAAGAGGGCCGTAAGTGATCTAAGCCCAAAGTACCCTCCCACTCTGCTCACCCTGCCCCGGTTAAGGCCCCTAGCCAGACAACCACCTTATCCAGGGGACCAGACACACGCAGTTCCTGCTTATCCCTGAGAAGTGGGTTTCAGTTCCCTGTCCACCCCTGGAATTATTCAAACAAGCCAATCCCGTCCTCCCCTGGGAACCAGGGAGCACCCCACCCTCTTGATACTAGAAAGCCTGGCTCTTGTAACCCCTGGTTGTTCACTCTGTTCCCAAGTGCACCCCAGGTGTGATTCTGTGTGGTGTTCGTGTCCTCCCCACTGGGCTATGAGAATATGTGGCAGATAACCTACTGTTGTCACATCTGTCCAGTGTCAGGGGTCTTGAGTTGAGCCAACCCTACAACCCTTGGGTGAGGAGGAGACAATCAAAACAGAAGGTAAAGGCAGAGGGGGTAAAAAGCTCATAGATACCTGTCATTTGAAAACACCCCGTGTCTACTCCTAGAGGAGAGGCAGGGGCTGCTGTGAAAGGGCATGGGGCAGGCAGAGGAACAAATACCTCGGATTAAGAGTCCTGGTTGGAAGTAAGGTATGGAAGACTCCCTGCACTGAGGGAACAATCTAAAACCTGAGGGCACCTACTGCCAACTCAAAAGAAAACGTGAAGACCTCTGACAAGATGGAGTTCACACTCTTATGAGAAATATAATGAAATCAGAGACAAAATCGGCAAAAACAGGATTGCTCACAGCCTCACCTCCAGAACTTGACCTACCCTCAGGCAACAGAAGAAGAGGGGCCAGAACACAAACTCGCCACATCCAAACCCTTGAGCAGAATTTTGGAAGGGACCAAGGGCTAGCCTGCATCAAGACAATCGTAAGATGCAGATACAGCGCCTCATACAAAGTACATGTAAGAAGAAAGGAAACTGTATAGAATCTAAACATCCTCCTCCTCCTCCTCTTCATCTTCGTTAGATCGAGAATGGTACAGGGGTTACTCTTAGAACAACAAAAAAATCCCTCTTCCTCTGCTAGGACAAAAAATAAAGAACTAAAGAGAAGGACACACATAGAAACATAACAGAGGAAAGTCTCTGACTGTAAATTTTCTGCTGCCATGACTCCAAGTGGAGGCAGATGCCAGTAAACCCAGGTCCTTCTATGTCTCCTACTCAGGGTGCACCTTCAGTAAGAGGACCCTGACTTCAGCCAAGAGGTACAGATCAGTGTGGGATTCACCTCTTTCACTGAGACAGCTTCACTGGCATTTCTGAACTCAGATCAGCACTCTCTGAAATTCTGTACTAAAATGGACAACGTGGGCTTTAATGAAATGTGTTTATATCTCCAGGCAAGATAGTGCACTTTTTCCCACTTGTTATATGTTTAAGATGCTACATTGCTGCTCCTCACAAGATATTTACATTTAGAAAACAACTGAAATGTCAAAACATTTCTTACTGTGGGAATTAAATTAATATTGAAAGACACATGTATGGTAGCGTAAGATTTTCCATTATGTGCTCAGCAGAGGGGACGAGAGTCTAGCTGAGCACTGGCGCCACGTTCTGACTTCTGGCCGTGGCTGTGGTTGCAGCTCTGCTTGTTTTTGTTCTGCAGTTACAGGTAGGCCACATAGTTATTTGTGGATTTAACTATTTAATTATTCATTCCTGAGTGAGTCTCTTTTTTCTTCATTATTATAAGGTAAGTAGGCTTTTTTTTTTCCCCCTCAAATTTTCCTGGCTGCCCTGAAATAGTTCCTTTTCCTAACCTCCAAGCTCTCGTGTCCCCTTGCATTATCTCACCAGTTGACCGTTTCTCAGGGAACTGCTGAGATCCCTTCTTCATCCAGGGTCACGTCCATAAGAGGAGCTGGGATACAACAAAAGTCATCTGACTATTGAGAAAAATGAAAGTGCATTTTTATCCAGGTGTATCCTCCCAAGGGTAACTGCAGTCAGTCACGTGTTAGGCATATGAGATGTGCACTCACACGGCTTTGTTGACATGGCCACAGACATGACTGCCTGGGCGCCGGTCACTGCGTCTGGCCGTTTCAAGTCAATACTGCGTGCTCACTGCATGCCAGGCACCAGGATAAACCCTGGTCTCTGTGGAAGACACTGTCAAATGCTTACCCAAAACCCAGTTGCCTGTCTTCCTTAAAAGGACCTGATTTTTTGTTTTTTCTAGAAAACTTTGTGTAAAAATGTATCAACTTCCCAGGCTCTCTTGCAGCTAAGATGATCATGTAACATTTCTGGGCAATGAGAGGTAACTGGAATTGTACCAAGTAAGGTTTCTGGGAAACCAAAGTCAGAGAGATGGAGTCAGTTGGTACAAGTCCCGGGAACAGCCAGGAACATGGACATGGTGGCAGGAGTGGCCCAGCCACCTTGGGAAGCAAAAGAATGATGGCCACATGTAAAAGACAAAATAGAAAGACAGAAGGAAGCTGGATCTGGGCTAAAACACAGGAACACCTACCCTCAGTTTCCTCTTAGAGAGAGAAAAAACAAATCTTTGTATAACTCATGATTTCTTGGGTTTTCTGTGACATGCAGTCAAATGTATATACAGGTGATATAATAATACTTTTTAAAATGATTGCATGCCTTTATTTATATAGTCAATTAGGAGTTAGTCCTAACTTTAACTATCTCTCAATTATGAAATTGAAAATAGATTAGATTGACTATTTTGCTTAATAAAATGTGTTATTGAAAGGAATAACTGATACATCTTCTGAATATTAGAAAAAATGTGTCTGGGCACTGGACTTCTGCTCACGATAAGATGGATTGCAGACCATGTACTATGTATCCAGAGGCTGATTTAACATATGTGTTGCAGTGTCTAATAGCTCTACTAGAACAAGGGTGAAATATTCTGTTCCTTTATGGTTAGAACACTGAAAATTGCACTTACTGGATACTTAATTAAATCATAAAATTGTATTTGGGCCCATAGAAATACTCATTTTTTGCCTTGCTTGTCCATATTTTCTAAGTTTCCAGTAAAGCTTACGTATTATTTTCACAGTAAGGAAAAAAACACATTTTTTGGAAGGAACAAATACTACTGAAGAATCAGCATAAGGAAACTGGATCAGGACAGCACAATGCAGGTATCACTTTCTCCTCCCCCTGTAAATCACTCAAAATGGGAGAGAGAAACTTCTACAAAAAGTAGATCTAGCAACCACTAGACATTTCCATTAGCAGGACAGAAACTGTCGGATGTTCCTGGAAGATAAAAAGCAAGCAAGAACGGTTTGATAAGGGTAGAGGAAAACCTCAGCCTAAAAAAAGGTAGGTACAAGAGAAAAAATGTGTAGAAGGTAAATACTGATCTGGAAATAGCACATAACCAGAATGAAAATAAAAAGAACAGAAAGGCATTGCCTGACTCAGAAGACACCAGCTGTTCAGAAGACCAGCAGGCAGCAGCTAAATGTAATTCCAGGATAAAACCCAAGTGTCCCCTTGGTGACAGAGTGACCACCTGCCTTGGGAGTGGTAGTGGCTGTCCTAGCGTGGGTGTGGTGGTCCTGGACAGAAAGAACACTGAATTGAACTTTACTGGGGCCTTTTAAAAGGCTACAGACAGGAGTATAAAAAGGGAAGCTAGGATGCCTGAAAAGGAAAAAAATTACGATTCTGCAGGACCCTTGTTACTTTGGCACTGATGTCGTTTTTATATGTCTTAAAGTGAAGTGTGACAGTTGACACTGACACACTTCACCACTTACGTAGACTCCTATTTTCGGGGGAGAGTTTTTGGGAGAAAATGAGTCTACACAACTGCACAGGACATATGACGACTACCTGTACGAATCCATCAATCCATCAATCTAGTTCTCCTCACAGAATATGAATCAATATCCAAGGATCAACACCAGCTGAACAAAAGCAATGTAATGAAGCCAAAAATAAACAGATGACCTTGAAGGAAAGAGATAATTCGAGGGAAAAAGAGAGCCTTGGAATTTAAGGTTTAATTTAGTAACTTCAGACTTCTGAGAGGCTTCAGCAGCCAAGAAACAAGAACAGATCACAAAATAAAGGAAAAATCAAGGGAAAGGAGAAGCTTCAGGAAATAAGATGACTGTTAAAGTTTTGAAGATTAATGAAAGGCAAAAGTGTTAATACAACCAAGGCCAAATAAATGATATAAAAGATAAAGCTGAAGAAATAGCCAGGTATGCAGAACACTGAAAGCCTGGAAAATACAACAGAACATTTAAGAGATACTTAGGAAGAGATACAAGGAAGGAGGAGGCGGAGGAGGGAAGACAGGCATTCACAGAGAGACTGATCAGGAGCTACAAATACTCGGAGGAAGAGAAGGCCGGAGGGAGGAATCGGTATTCATGCTGTCAGATTCAAACAGGAAAGCTAAAAGTTTAGATACAGTTCCAAGAACTTCTAAGTCTATTTACTTGCAGACACAGATGCTGAATTTTTCAGGAAAAAAAAAATCTGTGGAGATGTTAATTAGGTCTTACATATTGTAAATATACCATATTTTTAAAAGGCTAGTTTGTATGGCTTTTTACATTTTTGACAACGAACAATCTGAAATTTTAAGCAGCATAATACAATGCCAGACTTTCATTGACTTCCAGATGCCCCATTTTTCAGGATAGCACAAAACTTCTCCTCTTTGGAATATATGGTCCTCCCTCCCCTGCCTCATTCCCCATCCTCTTTAGATCTGGGGCTTCAGGAGCATGCCTGGGAGGGGAGAAGAGGAGGACGAGAGGAAGGGCCCCGGGGCCACCCCTTGCCCACCACTCATGCAGCCCTCTCCCTGCCTTTGCTGGAGCTAAACTCTGAACAGTTTCTTGTGCTTGCATGTTGTGGAAAAGTCAAAAACACCTCATTTCCTTTCACACTTAAGCCCCGGTGAGTAAGTGTCCACATTATGTTTCCCTTCAAGGTCTAAGTGAGAAAAGAGGGAGGAGCACTGTTCTGATGTGACTAAAGTTCAAAGTTTTAAGAAGTCTAGAAAGGCTAGTTATGCATTTTCTTGAGTAACTGGAGGATTCAGGAGAAGCTATAGACCCTCCCTATTTTGCAGTTTGCTGGGGGAGTGGAAAAATCTAAGTCTGAAGTAGCTGGAAATAGAAATGGGAAAGGATGCATGTAGGCCAAGTTCTTAGGACTCTCTCAAGATGACCTGGGAGATAACTAAAAAATGACCCGGGGAATTTAAACCAGCAGGTAAACCTTTTTTTTTTTTTGGCATCTTGTCCAGGACTCATGCGGCTGGAGCCCTGGCCTCAAGTTATGGGCATCACCTTTCCTCAGTTACAGTTCTAGACAATCTCACCTTCTGGGAACACACAGGTTTCAACTAGACAGAAAGTTCAAACAGCACAGAACTCAAAATGCAGGTATATCATACACAGCAGAAGACTAGAACTGTGTTGTTCAGTATCCTGGCTATAAGTTACATGTAACAACCTAGATTTAAATTGATTAAGATTAAATACAATTAAAATTTCAGTTCCTTACTTATAATAGCTACATATCAGGTGCTAATGCCACGTGTCACTGGGGGCTACCATACTGGACAGCACAGAAATAGATCATTTCCATCAATATAGAAAGTTCTAAAGGATAATGCTATCCTAGGACATTATTAACACAAATGCAAAGGGTAACTCTGTGTATGTGAGCTGCCCTGGCATCAACCCATATGATTAATATATGTCAGAGAAGATACGACTTACAGAAGCTAAAGTAACTCAGATTGGAGACTGACTTCAACCATGCTTGCTATCCTTAAAGTTTTAATTTATGTCATTATTGTTACTACAATTAAACAGATGAGAAACCTAAATCAAAGTGATTAACTAACCTGCCCCAGGCAACTCTATGTGTGGCTACAGCAGAATATGAAGTTCCTCTTTTCCTATATACTGATTACCCCAAAGTTCCAAAACTCCTATCTGCATGGAACCTGATAGAAGAAGATAGCGCATCCAGTAAGTACTTGCTGCATAAATGACACGATTATCTCAATGCAGCATTGTCATGATGCAATAAATGGATGAATAAATGAACTGCAAGGCAGAGAGAGCAGTAAAACCAACACAGAAACAGAACACAACTCACAAACCCAGAAGTAGCACTGTGGCCACAGAACTGCCAAGGGTGCCCTGGAAACTTCAACCAGCCACTTCTCAGAAAACATGTAATGTGTCCCTTCTGGTTTTTTGAATCATCTTCTGGCCCACTTAATGAATGCTTTATCTTTCACTTTTTACCATTTCAATTTATTTGAATGTAAAGGGTACCCTAACCACTCTCCCATCCTCGCCCCCATTTAAAACAAACTACCCAGACTTGCTGATAGCACTTGGCCATTTCTCTGGGACTCCTTTGCCTGTCCCCAGAGTTTCCAGTCAGTGGTTAATTTCATAAAGGCTCTGTGTATCCCATCCACAAAGACTTGCTCCATTACCAAAGAAGTTAACCTCCAACCTCAAAAGAAGGGAATAAATTTAGTGTGGAGGGAGACTGCTGTATGGAGTATAAGAAATAGTCACTTAAGTATGAAATGTGCAAAATTTTGTGCTTTGCTGTCTGCTTTAGTTTCCTCTTACAGCTAGACCAACCTTTTCTGACATTTTTCCAGGCTCCCCTCCCACCTCCGATCAAACAAAACCTTCTGAGGCATGTTCATGACTCACAGGAGACTCGCTGACTCCAAAGATGTCTCTGACATCCCTGACAGGGTGCTTGTTCTTTTTTCTCATGGTCTGAGTGTAAGTATTATATCTCTTCTTCACTGCAGCCGCTTGGGTTCGAGTCAGTGTAGAGAGCAAGGCTTTGCCGTCCTCCTCTTCATCACCCGAGATCAGGGCTGACAAACCCACGTCTTCCAACCACTCTGCTTCAAGCTCTCCTTCTGTAAAGTGACATTACCAAGATAAGGTCAGAATATTCTGATTGGATGACATGTATTATCTGTAAGTCTGTCCACATCAGTGAGTAAGAAATATCAGTAAACAATATATTAAGACCATCCTGGACCATAAGGACATCAGGCCAAGTGAAGTAAGTCAGACAGAGACAGACAGGCACAAAAAACCGTATGATTCCATTATATGTGGAATCTAAAAAACCAAACAAACAAAAATCTGAGCTCATAATACAGAGCACAGATTGGTGGTTACCAGAGACGGGGTTAGGACTGGGTAAAGTGGGTAAAAGGGATCGAAAGGCACAAACTTCCAGTCATAAGTACGTCAGGGGGATGTAACATACAGTATGGTGACTACAGTTAGTAATACTCCATTGCACAACAGAAAGTTGCTAGGAGAGTAGGATCTTAAAAGTTCTCACTCTGAGAAAAAATTTTCTGAACTATATATGATGATGGATGTTAACTACACCTGTTTTAGCTAAGTGTTTCACAATGTACTCAGATATCAAATCATTATGTTGTACACCTGAAACTAACATAATGTCTGCCAATTACCTCAGAAAATTTTTAAAAGACCCTTCTTTTATTCCACAGTAATGACAGGAAAGGTCTGTAAGAATGAATGAAAAGTCTGTGTTGTATTTTTTTAAATAAGTCAAATTTTAAAGTATCTTCTAGTACAGTAAGGTTATTTGGCAGATTTGGTAAGGTACTTATCCTTACCAGACAGTTAAACATAAGCCCTATCTGAACAGCCAATTCAAAAAATGATTTAAAAATAGGAATATTTAAACAAAAACCACAACAAAAAAGTGTTCTAATGGCACACAAAAGAATTTTTTAATCACACAAATGCAGGTTCAAATCCCAGTCACAACTTAACTAGCTGAACGGCTTTGGAAAGTTTTAAGTACCTCTAGGCCTTGTGCCTCTTGGCAAAATAGAAGTAATAGTAAGCAAAGTATTAGGGGGCTAAGAGGATTGGCTTATCAATGGATTTATGACAGATGGCAAAAATCTGGAACAGAGGATGTGTTCAATAGAAATTCATTCATCTCTTCTCTCCTTATTCTGAATATTAGATAGTCTTGCCTTTTTTCAAAAGGCAGTTAGAACACTCAAAGTTCACCATGATTAAAATCAATTGCTATTGTAAATTAGATGTACAGAAATAATAGAGAATTCAGAGTAACAACATCCTGTAACAGAAAATCGACTATACACACATTCTTGGAACTGTGCTAAACAGGCATTATCTGAATAAAGTTTGTCTAAAAGAGAGCAGATTAGACGGATTTGTAAATAACCTGTCAAATCAACAGCCCAGGAGCGGTGGGCTCTGCTCACTTGATCACTGGTACATGAAGAAAGCTCTCCCATGTGCTTTTAAGGTCCAATTCTTTATTTGCTATCTTGTTATTGTTCATTTGCTTTATAAGCTGTCCCTTTAACAGAAAATGCAAAGGTAAACTTAGCTGAGTGGCCCTAATCTAAAATAATAAGCCTTTTACATTAGTCAGTTATGACTTGGAAGGATTCCTCTACTTAAGCCTTAGATAAGATTTTCATTTGCTTAAGACAAAATTTACAAATATAGTTTAATGTTGAAGTTTAAAACTTGGATTTTTTTTTCTCTCCATCTCCGTAAGAAGTAATAATAGAGTGGGAGGAAGAAGTAAGCGGTACAGTTAGAACTAACACACGCTAGAGGTGCAGGTGAGCGAAGTCCCTGGACTTAGACTGCATCTACAGTGTGTCTTTTCCACAGGAAAGAAACATCTGACAAAGCAGTCAGTGCTATTCCTGTTTGCTGAATTATGAACAGTGTGATCCTGTGCTCATTACTCCAGCTGCCAAATGTGAAACTTTGAATGTCAGCCCCACATATCCACTGCTGACCCAATACCTACTTGGCTCTGTCAACTGTACATCAAACTCAAGCTGTTCAAACCTGCCCACACTCACTCCTAACCCAGGCCTCTGAATTCAGTGTTCCACATTCCAGGGCATGAAACCCGCCCTCTATCCCATGTGGCAAGCAAGTGACCCAGGAGACATTATGATCTCCCTCTCTTTTATACATCAAACCCGACACACCCCCAAGTTCTCTGGATATTATCTCATTATTTCTGAAAAATGCCCACCTTCTTTATCTCCTCTGCTGCGACCCTGGTCCAAGTTACCACCATCTTTCACCTGAACTGCTGCAACAGCTTCCCTGCAGGCCTTCCCATTCTTGATTCCCTTGCCAATCCATTTACCCATATTGTAACTAAATCAGTTCTTCCCAAATGCAAATACAAACCCATTTTGAAAACAATGCCACAACCTTCCCTTGCTCTTAAGATTAAGAATAAAAACCCCTGACATTGCCCACAGGATATGAGCTGCTGGCCTTTCTGGCCATAGCATGTACCCTGCTCTCCTCACCCTCTCTTCTCTAGCAGTACCAGCCTACTTTTGGTTCCTCAAAAGCCCTGTGCTCCGTTTTGTTACAAGGCCTCAGACATGCCAA
Organism: Camelus bactrianus; assembly: GCF_048773025.1. NCBI lineage: Eukaryota > Metazoa > Chordata > Mammalia > Artiodactyla > Camelidae > Camelus > Camelus bactrianus. Next base: position 3,609,623 of record NC_133562.1, read on the forward strand.
TCCTTCTATTTAACTCCCTAATTATTGGCCATTCAGTGCTTCTCCTTATTCTGAACATTAGGCAATCTTTCCGTTTTTCAGAAGGCAGTTAAAACACTTAAAATTCATCATGATGAATTACAGGCACAGGAAATACAGATTTCATTAATTTTTTCCGAGAAACCAAAATGTTGGTAAAGCATGTAACAAAATTCAACATCCATTCAAAATACTCCCAGGAAAACTAGGAATATAAGGCCATCTGATAAAGAACATCTATAAAAAACTCACAGTTACAATTATTTTTAATGGGGATATTCAACCCTTTCCCTGCAAAATTGGGAACACAGCAAAGATATGAACCGTCACCACTTACTTTTATTCAGCTTGTACTGGAGGCCTTGCCAGCACAATAAGACAAGATAAAGAAGAAAAAAACATAAAAACCAGAAAGGAAGACATAAAACTGTCTATATTCACAATGATCTCTTTGTTTACGTAGAAAATCATAAGAAGTCTAGCAGGAGACAACCACCAGAAAGTGAATTTAGAAAGGTGGTAAAATACAGGGTCACGTTACAAAATCAACTGTATTTCTATACACCAGTTGCAAACAATTGAAAAATGAGAGCGAGGCAAGAGAACAAGAGATACCCAAGTGAGACTCCATGAGGAATTGGAATCAGCAAGCTACAGGAGGTGAGAAAATATTTGCAATACACATATCTGACAAAAGATATATCGAGAATATATGAAGAATTTATACAAGTCAATAATAGAAAGACAATTTTTAAAAAAATCAAGATTCACCTCTTCACATCCCTAGAATCATATATTAACAAGTCTTATAACATCAAATGCTGCAAGGATGTAAAGCAACTGGACTTGTCTGTCAGGCACTCTTGGGGGGAGTGGAAAATGGTACAACTACTTTGGAAAAATGCTGGCAGTTTCTTATGCAATTACATGTATTCCATGAAAAATACATTTATCCAAGAGAAATAAAACTATCTCCACCAGAAGACTTTTACAAGATGGTTCACAGCAGCTGTATTCACAATAGCCAAAGGTGCAAATGACCCACAAGTCCACTAACAGTTGAATGGATAAACAAATTATGGCATATTCAAACAATGGAATACTGCCGTTACAGGTTGAACTGGGACCCCAGAAAGATACACTGAAGTTCTAACCACCAATACATGTGAATGTAATGTTACTTGGAAATAGGGTCTTTGCAGGTATACTTAAGATTTAAGTTGAGATGAGGTCATACTGGAGTAGAGGGGGCCCTTGACCCCATGTAACTAGTGTCTTTTTATGAAGAGGAGGTGGAGACACAGACAAAAGCACAAGGAGTAGGCCACATGACTACAGAAGCAGAGAATGTGCTGTCTACAAGCCAAGGAACAGAAAAGATTGCTGACAACACCAGAAGCTAAGAGAAAGGCATAGAATATATGCTTCCTCAGAATCTTCAGAGAGAGCAGGGCCGTGCTGACCCCTTGATTTTGGACTTCTAGTCTCCAGACTCACTATAGAACAAATTTCTATTGTTTAAAGCCACCTATTTTTGTGGTACTTTGTTAAGCAGTAAGAAGCCCAAGTAAACAAATGCGAACAATCTCACAGTAAAAAGCAATGAACTATTTATGAATACACCAAATGAATCTCAAAAAAATTACGTTCAGTGAAAGTAACCAAACCCAAAACTACACCATGATGCCAAACCATCAGAACTGTGGTTGCCTCTGGCCAGGGACAGCAAGTCATGAGAATGATGAGACTGGGGAAAAACATGAGGAAATTTTCTGAGTTGACTAAAATGTTACCTATCTTGATTAGTGTGAGGTTACAAGGTTAGCATTTATCAAACTTCACTGAATTGCACACTGAAGATCTGGGCATACGCTTCAAGGAAAAAAATACCAGTAAATAAACATTAAACTCTAGTTAGTAGGGATGCTTTTTATAGAAGTTTACGCTAGCAAACCTGAAAATATCTTCTGTATACTCTAGGCTTGAGGAAATAAAAAAATATATTGAGGAAAAGTAAGAACCAGGTTTCTTATTTTTGAAGAAGGGAGTCATAAACACAGGCAAAGGGAAGACAACAACAAACTTTGCAGTGTTGGATCAGAACTGGGAGGTTATCCGTATAAGCGCATGAGTTTTAATACAGCTAGCTAGCTAGGAAGGAAAAGGAGGTATTTTCCTGTATGTGTCTTTCTTTTTCTCAATCCAAAAAGGTAAAATGTAAGCATGTAAGTAAAAGGATGGAGGATGGTTTCCTTGAATGGATTCTCATTAAATGTGTGGTGGGACTTTGTATTTCTCATGCTATGTGAAATATACTAATTGTGGCACATCTAAACTACTGTTTCTCAGACTTAAGAAGGATAGATTTGTAGAAAAGGGAATAAAGAATGAAAAAGTTTTTTTCAAAGTTTCAGTTTATCTTGATAGTTGTCTTGAGGTTAATCACTGGCTAATGAAAACATTCTTATGTGGATACTTAGCAAACTACCTCAGTCCTTCCTGAATGTCTATGTACTTCCTTGTTGACAGGTCGTACCTGGAGGAGACAACCTATGCTTTTAATCCCAAATGAGTAATTTTGCTCTTTTTGAAAATTAAGGACAATTATACTTTTTTTTTGGTCTTCAATCTTTTTCTGTTTAATTTAACTGGAAACTAGTATCACTGACATATTCAACATGGCTTTTATGGTGTAAAGTATAAGATTATCCGTTCTCTTTGCGCACGCATACTAGGAATTACTTTGAAGTCAAATGTTTTTTCTCCAGCATTATGCTGGCAAATTATTTTTCTGCCTCTCTTTTTTGGTAATTAGTAGTCAAGTATACAAATGTAAAAGCCACCAAAATTAGAATTACTCAATCTGCTAGATGATTATGAATGGAATCAACAGGCAGGTACAGCATCCCTAAGCAGTGATACACAAGGGACCAATGTGGATAGTGTCGATGGCCCTCTCATAAGTCATGAAACCTTGGCTAGAAGCCACCCTGAGCCACACTTCTAGTGGACTGATTTCTACTTGCCAACAAAACAAGTGAGAGCATACAAAGGCAGACAGCACATGGGAAAACAGACCCAGCATCCTACCATCCACGGGCTTGGCCTCGGCTGGCGTGGGCTCTTCCAGTGCCCCCATGCTGCTCTCTTTGGCACTTTCTATTTCCCGCCAGAAATCCTCCATGGAGGCGCTGTCTACGGAGGCTTGTGAGTTGGAGCGGCTGAATGCAGGCGACTGTAGGGACTCATTGGATAGCATCCTGTTAATTCTTCGGCAGCGAGGAATGGATTTTCTGAGGAAAGAATAGTATCTGTCAGTGAAAGTTAGTGTCTCATGTTGCAAATCACAAACTTAAATCTGGGTCTGAAATCAACGGAGAAATGGAGTTAATGTGTTAGAGACGGGTTTGAGGGAATAATCTCTGGTCAGTGTCGGCCCTATCCTTTTCATTCTCTATAATTCATAATGACCTGTGGCCATGTAGGAATTACCATGAAAATACTTTTAATCATTTTCACACACTTATAAAGAAGGAAGTTGCATATATTAGTCAAAACATATACAGTAAAAGTTTGCCTCTGTCAAGTATCTAAGATGATGTCAGAGAAGAGTGTAAAAAGCTGGCTGCTCACATCTAATAGAATGGCTACTATTAAAAACACAGAAAACCACTGATGGTGAGGATGTGGAGAAGCTGGAACCCTTGTTCATTGCTGTTGGAAATGGAAAATGGTACAGCCTCTGCGCAAAACATCATGGCAGTCCCTCAGAAAGTGAGACATAGAACTACCACGCAATCCAGCAACTCCACTTCTGGATATACACTCAAAAGAACTAAAAGCAAGGTCTTGTTGGGATACGTGTACATACACGTTCATAACAGTGTTATTCACAATAGTAACAAAGTAGAAGCAACTTCAATGTCCCATGACAGACGAATGGCTAAGCACAATACAGTATATACAAACAATGGAATATTATTTAGCCTGAAAAAGAAAGGAAATTCTGACACCTGCTACAACATGGGTGAACCTCAAAGACATCATGCTAAGTGAAATAAGCCAGTCTCAGAAAAACAAATGCTGTATGATTCCACTTATATGAGGTACCTAAAGTAGCCAAATTCAGAGACAAAAGTAGAATAGTGGTTATCAGGGTCTGTGGGGAGGAAGGAATGGAGAGCTGTTCAATGGGGACAGAGTTTCAGTTTTACAAGACAACAGAGTTCTGGAGCTGGTTGCACAATAGTGTGAATGTGCCACCGAGCCGTATGCTTTAAATGGTTCATATAGTCAATTTTATCTCTCATGTATTTTACCAGAATTGTAAGATTTTCTTTTAATTTAAAGATACTTTTTTTTTAAGTTGGTTGCTGAGATAATGAGTTAGTGAGAGGAAATAATCCATGACATTAAATGGAAAAACTATATGAGAATGGGGAAGTGGGACACTGACCTTGGCTATAGACACCCACACTCAGTTCAGGGAGAACTGGATCACCACTAAGGGGTGGATCCAACTGCGGAGGAGGGCAGTGTAGGCGCTGGTTATTATTACCCAACAGGACCACTGCCAGCCTAAAGGACAGCAGCTGAACAAGGCAAGGAGCAGCTTCCCCGGGTTACCTCTTCCTCACGGGACTGAATGAAACAGCACACACAGAGCACCCAGAACATAAAAACAGCCAGCAAATGTTAATTTAAAAAACAAGAGACATAGTAGGGGAGATCGATGCCAAAATGCTGGGTTTCTGAGAGATTTTGGGGATTTACATAAAAACAAAACAAAAACATTTTAAGTGAGGTGTGTTATCGTGGTAATCATTTAGCAACATGTACATGTATCAAATCGTCGGGTTGTACACCTTAAATTTACTCAGTATGTCAATTGTGTCTCAATAAAGCTGGAAAAGTTAAAATGTTTGACTTCAATGATATATGACTGACAAGTATTACACTTCTTATGAAAAGAACGTTTGATTAACTAGAACATTTCAGTCCCCAAACAGGAAGAATAACTGAATTACTTTATGCAGTATGATCTTCTGTTCCTATTTTTACATGATTTTTTTCTTTAATTTTCCATTTGGAGTTGGTACGCAACTTTTGCAAAGAACTCCTCCACACTTGCCGCCTTCTCCTTGGGTCCAGGTGGACTTGAACCGAAAGGCTGAGACCAATGTGTGATCAGAGCTGTTTTGCCCAAAACAAGAACTCCAGGTGGAAAAAGCAATGGCAGAATAATGTTCAACTGTGGCATTATGACTCAGGACAATTACATTTTGATTCTCAGAGCAGCAGTGGATTGCTACCAAAGTTAGCCATGTCCTACAGCATATGCAAAACACACTAATATGCATGAGAGTACCAAAAAAAAAAAGAGGGGAACAAGAAAAAAATTCTATGTGGTCATATTGTCTACACCTCTAGGAATCCTAGATTTATCAATCACTTTTAGTAGAAATTTCTAGAATTTTATCATTGATCCTGAGACTGTACCAGACTAGTATTTCTAGTTTTGTGGTGAGTTAGGCAATTTATTTTTAAAACTCAAAGCATTTCAGGAAAATATTAAATATCTATTTTTATTTTTTTATGTCGTGCTCTATGATAAAAATAATTTTAGGTAGCTTTGTTTGGTGATTAGATGACAAGAGATCTTCACTGAATTCTTTATAGTTTGACAAAACAGATACATTCTAGTGGCTGAAATACGCATAAAATTGATGCAGGTTATCAAGACAGTTATTGCTCCCTTTATGGTTTTTAGGCTTTCAAGCCTTTTCTCTTTTGCAACAAAAGCAATACTAAAAACCACTAACAAATCATAGAATTCTAGTATATAAACGTCTATTTCTGTAAAACTGTAATTAAATACCACTGTTTACACAGTCTACTGCCCTCTGTGTACCATATTCAGAAAACAGTATATAGACCCCACTAACTTTCTCTAGTTCTAGTTTTTTTAAGGTTTATTTCTTTAAAAATGAATATGATTGACTGTTTTTAAATGGCCAGTATCAGTGGTAGACATGGACTAAGTTTTTGAAAATTATAAAGCAGTATATTATAAACATAAAAGTTTAAACAATATGCAATTTATAAAGCAGAAACTGAAGGTCTTTTCCCACCTGTATCATACCACATTGCTCTGCAAGCTGCGTTACTTTAACCCCTCAAAACCACGTCCTAGATATCTTTTCCACGCCAGTACAAATATACCACCTCAATCGCTGCATGGAGTAGCATAACTTATCTTGGAAATTAAGCAAACAAGCAAACAGACCTAAGCACTGAAAATGTTTGAAGAACTGCGAAATTTGGGAAATAATAAATGAATCTTAGGAGATGGAGAGCATATATACTTAGGCCTAATAATGATTATTTTAGTTATAGTACAGTTTCATGCAAAGGGTATACTGATGGAATCCCAGAGACGAGATCATCATAAACTTCTGCTGGGAGCAGGAGGATCCGACGTGAAATACAGGTCATGAACATCTGAGTAACACGCTGGTTTCATCTGAGACAGTCCACCCAAAGAATCCTTTAACTGCGATGGTCAACTATTTTTTTTGGCAAAGAAGTCAGACAGCACTTTGCGGATAAGCACATTTGGAAGAGTCCTCACTTTTTCAGCTAGGGATCCAAATACTTCCCCCATCATCCCAGGGTTCACGCCATGACCTTCCAGAGTGTTACATAACTGTGATGCTCAGGCTCCCTGGACCCTGACGAGCCTTCGTCTGCAGCTCCATACCTCACCATATTAGGATAAGTAGAGCTGAAGCTTCATCAGCTGTTTGTATTTTTTTTTTAATTCCAAAAAAATACCAGGAAAACAGTATATGAAAAATAGAATGCAATTGTATTACACAGCAACTTTTGTTGGGAAAACACTATTAGGTTCAAAATTAGATTTTAAGTGGATGGGTAATCACCATAAATTCAAAGTGGCACTAATAAAAAAAAAAGATTGTATCATTCCATTTTCCCCTCCATTACTTTTTCAGCAATGTATTTTAATGGTTACTGGAGCTCTATAACTTACATAACTGTCTGTCTTGAATTAGTATTTTACAACCTCAGAACAATGTACATAATTCATACGAGTTTAATTCTCCCTCCACCCCTTATCATATTACTGTCATACATGTGCTCCTTCACGTTTACATCCCACAATAGTTATTATTTTTAAAAGTCAATAATCTTTTTAAAAATTAAACAAGTTGTCTTTTATGTTTATTCTTTTTGGTGCTCTTCTTCCTTCCTGTGTGTCCATGTACCCATAACAGATCATTTCCAATCAGTTTTGAGAACTTCCATTGGTATTTCTTCTTTTTCTTTAGCATTTCTTGTATGGTGGATCTACTGGTGACCAATTCCCTCAGATTTCTCTCTGAACATGTCTTTAATTCATTTTCATTTTTGATGAATATGTTTACCGGGCATAGAACTCTAGGCTAGCAGTTTTTATTGCCGTTTTTACAATCCTTTTAAAGATGTCATTCCATTGTCTTCTGTTTTCTGGATTCTGATAAAAAGTCAACTATAATTCTTATTCATAATCTTCTAAATATAAGGATTTTCCTCTCCAGCTACTTTTAATAGATTTCTTCTTTATCTTTTGTTTTTAGCAGCTTAATTATGAAATGCCTAGACTGTGGTTTTCTTTGTATTTATTCTGCTTAAGATTTACTGAGCTTCCTGAATCCATGCGTCAATGTATTTCATCAATTTGGGGATAATCTTATCTACTTTCTCTTCAGATATTTCTTCTGTCTTACTCTTTCCCCTCTCTTTTTCTGGAACCCCAATAACATGACCGTTTGATGTTGTCCCAAATGTCCTTCATAATACGCACTGCTTCTCCCTACCCGCCAGCCCTCTGTGCTTCAGTTTAGGGAACTTCCACCAGCCTGTCTTCAGGTTCACTCTTCCTTTCTTCTATGTGTCCAGACTGTTGTGAACTCCATCCAAAGAATGCTTCGATTCTGATACTGTTTTTTCATATCAAAAATATCCAATTAATTCTTTTTAAAGATCCTATTTGTCTGTTGACATTATTCATCTTTTATACATTTCATCTATCTTTTCTTTAACGTATGTATTACTGCTATTTAAAAGTTCTTATCTCTTAATGCCATCTGTGCTGTCAGTGCATCTGCTAATATTGATCAAAAACGGTCAGTTGTTTATGGGTCACATTTTCCTTTTCTTTTACAAATCTCATAAATTTTTGTTGTATGGCAGACATTTTTTTTTTAAAGAGCTCTAGAAAACTGGAGTAAACAGCAACTTCCCCAAGAAGGGCAAAGCTTTTCCTCTGTCTGGTAACTGAAGTGAGATATAGATCACTTCAATCCAACCAGGAGCTGAGGTGGGTCTGTGCTGAACTGCAACTGTAATCAGTGTTAGGTTACGTCTGGTTCCAAGTGTTTTTGAGGGGGAGATCCATCCTGTGTGTTACAGGTCCCTCCCTCAAGAGAGCTCTGGGATAAACACCATGGGACTACAGGAATCACTCTCTGCTTTAGAGCCTGGCCCCCAGCCTCCTGTGTTATTGGGCTCTCAGAAAAACCCCAGAGGGGAGAGTTGTCAGATGTGGAGAACTAGCTCTGCATCTGGGGCTTCAAAAGATTCCAACCTTTTGTGCCAGTGCAGGCAGCCATCGAAAGCTCCATGGGCATCTTCTCACGCCAGCAGAGTCCCTCTGCCTAGCAAGGCAGGTGTGATCTTCTGCCCAGCACTGCACAGGCTCAGGGAGACAGACACACGCAAGGAGAGAAGTGGCTGCTGGGCGCTGCTCACCTAGGAAGAGCTCTTCCCTCCCTGCAATTTAGTTCCTTTAGACTTCTTTCTGATCACAGCTCTCCATTACAGTTTTCAAAACATGATTTTATATTCATTCTCTCTTCTCTAGTTACAACAGTAAGACAGATAATCGGCCACAACCTCGTCTGTGTTCTAACTGGAAGTGGAACTCCCACAGAACACTGTAAACACCAGATTTTTTTTTTTTAAACGTTGCATTTTCTAATGAACTGCTTGCTCTGTTTAACCACAAGTTCAAGTTCTGAGTATATTCCAGTTTTAAAAAAGTTTTAAAAAGACATACATCTTGCTAAGAAATACTTACTCTACGGCCTTTATTATTTCTTATTTTATAAATAATTTTACATGTAATAATTTACTATCAAACACATTACATCATTTGATCCTTACCTTAACTTCACGAAGTAGAAAAAGCAAGTATTACATGTTTCATTATACAATGAGGGAAAGCTACTGAGAGGAAAGTGAAGACACATTAACTTCCTATCGCAATTACAATAAAATGCAAATTCTTTTCCATGACCTCACTGCCCAGCATGTTCTGTCCTCAAACTTCTTATCCAGTCTCACCTTAGATCACTCTCCCTTGGCATTAGCACCAAACATGCTAATCTTTTCTCAGTTTCTCTAAAAATTGAGCTCTTCCTTCCCTTAGGAAATTTTCTCTTACTGTTTTGTTCTGCCTGGAACATTCTCTGTCTGTTTCCATGGCAAGTTGCTTCTCATCATTTAGCTCCTAACACAAATGCCACCTCCTCAGGGACCCTTTCCTGGGCCACCCTAACGTGGCATTCTTCCAATTACCCATCATCCCAGCTTTCCACATTTCCTTCTTCTCACTCAACAAAGTACACTTCATCTATTCACCTGTTTCATTTTCTTGGAACTATTCCCCCCACTAGAATATAGAGGAACTGTATCTGTCCTATTTACACAGTATCTGGCCAATAATAGGAACTCAGAACAATTTGCTGAATGACTGACTAGTGACAGTAAAGCCAGGATATGAATTCACACCTGTCCAAATGCTTTCCCTATAGTAATCCTTCTTAATTTCAAAGTCTCCTCAGGTATTTGTGTGTCTGTGTTTAGCTCTACTTATCTTTAGACCAGAGAAGAAATACAATGTGATTTAAAGAAAAATTCTGAAGCCACCTGGCCCATGTTTGAATGTGGGCTCTGCCACCTTCTAGATCTACAACCCTGAGCGAGCTACTGAACAATTGCTCCTCTGTTTTCTCATCTGTAAAATGGGAATATTAATCAAATTCATGCCCTGTATTATTATGAAGAGTAAATATTATTAAGTGAGTAAATATATGAAAAATGCATGGCACATAGTAATCTCATGTGTTAACTTATTACTTTAATTTAACTAGTTTGTTTGCATGCCTATGGCTAAGTCAGACTAAAATGGGTGTTAAAATATCACAGGAGCACTAAAGTGTCACTAGGAATAGAATGAGATAAATAAAACTGCATTTATCAGAACTCATCTTTGACCCAACCCCATTCCCAAGCCTTATTTCTCCAACTCCCTTAGGCCAGAAGTGGCCATCTCATAATTCTGACCAAATTTACATAAGAAAAATCCCTCTTCATGGTTTCAGTGTAATCTTTTGTTTTCCTGATATATATGCTATCCCCTTCTCTTCCAGCTTCTCACTTACTAGAATGCAGACAAGATGACTGGTGCCTCAGCAGCCATTTTGCAACCATGAGAGAAAAGTCATGAATACTGCAGTGATCAGCCTTGATATTACTGAGTCTCAGAAATAACATCAGATGCTGCCTATTCTCTGGATTTCCAGAAATGTGAGAACAACAAACTTTTAAAAGCCACTCTAATCTCTGTTGTTGTTATTGTTACTTGCAGTCAAAGTGATTCCTAACTAATACAACTAGAAGGAAGACTTTAATAAGTCATTTTGGGTGGGGTGAGATGAGACACCATCTCCAGCCCACTAAGGGGAATATTCAAGTAAGAGTAGACAGTAACCTGCCTCATCAAGGAAGGTGGGGTCTAACGTAACGTTTTCCATCTAAGGATTGCCAAATTATGAGCCTAACCCCAAGTCTTGGTCTGGTCTTGATTAGTACACTATGAAGTTAAACTTTATTATGGCTAAATACATTCCTGCCTAAATATACAGGGAACATATTCACATTGCTCTCAAATCAAACATATTCCAAGACTTTTAGGAAGAATATATCAAAATCAAAGATATCCCCTTCTTCTGAAAGAAGAGGACTGAAACCCCATTGGCATTGGCATTGAATGATGCTGGTCGTGGCCCAGCATGGCCATCTACAGAAATCACCTGGGATCCTGACTGCAGCAGGCCTGTGCAGCAGAGTTCTCGCAAGAGAAACCTCTCACTCTTGGGCACAGTCCCAATAATGCAGCTGTTTGCCCTCTTAGCTTTCTGGGGAGGCCATTCAGAATGATATAGTAAGAGGACAAATCCCGTTTGCAGGTTCTGGCTCCTCAACATCTTTGGATTCCAACATGCTTATAAACAAGCTAAACTTGGATGTTTTGGAAAAAACTCTTGAAAGAAAATGGTGATAAAAAGAAGCTATAGTTTCAGGGTAACAGAAGCAAGAACACAAAGGAGGTCCCCGCTCTTTCTCAGGCTCCCTGACTCTTGTCTCTCCTTCTCATCCTGCCAGCCCAGCTTTCTGTCCCTCTCCTGGCCTGCCTCACTCCTCTCAGGGGAATGAGGAGAAAGCTGATGAAGCTATTTCCTCAAAAGGTAAACAGGTCTGCCTGAACCTCTCAGTTGGCAGAAAAAAAAGATACAGAAAAATGTGTTTGTAGATTAAGAGGAGGCTTAAAACAGCAAACAAATCTCAGTCACTCAGCAGGGAATATTTGAAATGGTTTTAAAAGCTGGAATTTTTTTTAACCACTTGAGATTCACAGCAGCAATTAAATTCTTATATACCTGTGCATCACCTCTGAACACAGGCTCTGGGCTAGAAATGGGAAAAGGGACAATGAGGAAGTGACAACTTCCAACCAATACACACTGAATCCCAGTGTTTACAAAGGATAGGGCTCAACTGGGGCCACAAGCTCTTCTGTGAGAGAGAATAACAGAATCTCTTCCTGGGGGTGCGGGAAGGACAGCACACTTTCCTGTACTTCTAATATGAAAGTAAAGCAACTCCGCACGCTTGACATTGAAGGAAAGTAGCCTCCTATGTTCTGTCCACTGCTCTACCAAGAAAAGGCACTAAATAAAATCAATGCTTATAGAGTTACCGTGTAATTACATCACTTATACAGGCATTATAAATATACACATGACAAAACCAAAATATAATGGTGCTTAAATTTCCCCTGCTTCACCTGAGGGGAGGAGGAGGTAGAGAGTGACTGCTAACGGGTGCAGGGTTTCTTTTTGGAATGATGAACTTGTTCTGGAATTAGACACTGGTGATGGTGTCACAACGTTGTGAATATACTAAAAACCACTGAATTGTACACCTTATAAGGGTGAATTTTTATGTTATATGAACTATATCTCAATTTTTTAAATTATGAGAAAAATTACCTTTCGTTTATTTTAATTTTGATAATTAAAAGTACTTTGACACTGACAATACAAAACTCTAGTGAGGACGTGGAGCCAGAAGAATTCTCATTAATTGCTGATAGGAATGCAAAAAGTGGTACAGCCAGTCTGGAAGACAGTTTGGTGGTTTCTTATAAACCTAAACATACTTTTATTGTACAATCCAGCAATCACTCTCTCCTCAGTATTTACTCTAGGAGTTGAAAACTTAAATGTACATACAAAAACCTGCACATGGATATTTATAGCAGCTTTATATTCATAAATGACAGAACCCTGAAGCAACCAAGATTTCCTTTAGGGAGTGGATAAACGGCAGTACATGCAGATAATGGAATATTATTCAGTGCTAAAAACAAATGATCTATCAAGCCATGTAAAGATACCTTGAATGCATATGACTAAGTGAAAGAAGACAATCTGAAAAGACTAGATACTGGATGACTCCAACTGTGTGACATTCTGCAAAAGGTAGAACTATGAAGACAGTAAAAAGATCAGTGGTTGCCAAGGCATGGGGGTGGCAGGGATGTGGGAAGGGGGAAGGAGGGATGAACACATGGAACACAGGATTTTTAGGGTAGAGAAACTACTCTGTATGATACCATACTTTTGTCCAAACCTACAGAATGTAAACTGTGGACTTGGGGGGATTATAACGTGTAACGCAGGTTTATCAATTGTAACAAATGCACCACTCCGATAGGGGCATTGCTAATGGGGGCAAGAGGTAGGTGGGAAATCTCTGGACCTTCCCCTCAGTTCTGCTGTGAACCTAAAACTGCTCTAAAACAATTTTTTTTTAAGTACTTGGAGATTTCAAACTAAATGCAAACTTAGGAAAAGGGGGAAAAAATCAAATTTTCAGAAAGAGCCATGGGTTTAGACAGAAAAAAGACAACTCTGGCTGAAAAGTTGCTGGCTGCTCTGAGCAAAGGCTAACACACAGAATAGCAACGGTCTTATCTGCTCAACCAATAATCATCTAAACAAGTGACAGGCTAAAATGTCTGCTATGCAGGCTAAGGAAAATACCGAGTGTGAACGTTTTATGTTCTGTCTGTTTTAAAACTAATATGCAGTTTATGAGCTTGATGTATATATTGATTTTGGTGAAGCTCAGCCAATCCCACGAGTGACTCTTATCAAATTATCCTCAAGGACAAGTTAAAATTATGAGTGGAAAACCAGCTTGGTGACACCTAATTGTTGCTCAGAGGCTCATATTTTTTATTCAATTAGGAGATACCCAGGAAAGAATTTGTAAAACAGAATGTGGGCAAAAGCAGCTTTCTCTTGCTAACACAATTTTATCCTTTATCCATTCAGCAACATGTCACTATAAGAAGTCTTGGTGAGCTGTATATTCTGTGCTTCTGAAATTACTCTTCTCCAAGTAATCTGGATGAATAATTTTTAAAAGACTGTCTTTTTGTATCGAAAGTAAGCTATATATATATATATATATACATATATATATATCCTTCCTATTTTTTAGTACCAAACTGCAGTCTACATTTTTATCACGCAGTTTTGAGGTGCCTGCTGCAGCTGGTATTACTATGTATGACTTTCAAAGTAATTAAATAGATGAGCCCCCCATTCTGATGTCTTCTGAGGGCCTGCCTTTGTTTTCCAGCTCCCTGCGTACCTCTCTGGTGCTGTGAAGATTTGCTAGAATGCAATCACTCAACCTTTGTTTCTTCTGCATCTCTGGTCTCGATTTGTTGTCATTATTACCTAGTCATTAACACTCAGCCACAAAATGTGGAAACGCTATTCTACTGCATCCTTGTACTGTTTCCAATTTCCCTTGTCTGTTGCCTCTCTCCAGCTCCAAAAATTCAATAGCAGGACAGAATCACAAACAAGATGTATAGGATTATCAGGCAATCTCTCTGGCTGGTGTCCCACATGGTCATTCTCACATGGATGGATGGGCCTTACAGAGCTCTGTGGTCCATCCTGACAAAGCTTTCCCTGAAGTGGGCCAGGCCTTCTTCCTCACGGGGGCACTGGGATCAGTTCAGCTTTAAACTATTTGGTATAGAATCCAAAGTAGAATATAAATACAATTTATTATATTCTGACAGTGGAGAATTGACCATCCGGATGAGTAAATATCAACATTCCTTGATTTCTCTTTTTTTCCATATTCAGACTCACTCTATGATGGATTTAATTCCATAGGGTCCATGTGAGCAATAAGTATTTTGTGTTCCATCTATTTTCATTATCTAACTTTAAGATAGCTGCATCCTAACTTCCCTACAAATGGCTTTGCACCGGAGAGCCATAACCAGGGTTTCCACTGAAACAGCAGATCCTAGAATTGGAGAGCTGAGAGGGAATTTGAGAAGTGCCACATTTCTCAAATAAATCACCACATGTTACAGATAAGAAAGATGAAGCTCAGAGAAGTCAAGAAACTCACCCAAGACCACAAAGCTAATTACTGAGAGCTAGAACTACAGGCCTGGCCTCCTGATGCCTCATTCCATGCTTTCTCTGTGGTCACTAGTCTCCTAATTCATTTATACTTTATTCTTCACTCACTCACCAAAATAAATACAGCATCACACTTTCACATTAGAGATTATCCTTTTTTTTCTCCTTATGCAATTCTGAAAGAGCATAATAAAATAATCAAGTGGATCATATTTTTATCATAAAATGTGTTGGAAATTATGTCCCTGTCAAAGTTCTCATTAAATAACAAAGAGAGCTATATGCAAAAGTGGCCTGCCTACAAAATAAAGATTTATTTTTAAAAAAAGTTCTCTAAAATTTGAAAGTGAACTAATAAAACAGGCTAGTGTAGCAGACCAAATACAGACTAAGTTGTATATAAAATACAGACAGAGAACACACATTAAAAAAGGACTGATATATACCTGATATAAAGGGAATATATCAGCACTATTATTAAACATAAATTACATTTTGAATTTATCCACTGGCTGGTATATTAGAATACGTTAGAATTTCTTGAAACTGTGTCAGTAATTCATTCTATTTTAAAACCATTCAAGGAAGTAGATGCTAAGACTTCCATTTCACTCAGACTTTTTTGTGGCATGCAGAGACTATTCTCAGGTATCATAGCCAGGTTAAAAGAAAATAAATTCTAAATTCACATTTCCATCATTGTTACTATGGGTAATCACCATCATCACCAACACTCAGTTGAAGGCATTTTAAATTAGTTCTCTACCTCACCCTCTCCAATTTACTCAACACACTGTTGGCCATCAGATAAACTCCTTCAGCCAAAGAACCAGCACTTTACACTCTAAATGCCATAAAACAACTGTCAGAATTAGGAGCCTCAAAGTCCCTCTCACAGAAGGACAAAGAAAGGCATAGACGGGTAACTTGAAGGACCATGTTAAATGTGAACTTCGGAAAAACAAGAGCTGTGAGTTTAGCCAAAAGAGCATCCAATAATACTTTCAACTGGCAGTGGCTTCATGTGGTGGGGCTCTTGCTGCCCATACCGTGGAAGCTCCCCCGCACTCGAGATGAACGGCTTTACTATTCACAATTTACTCCCTGACAGCAGACAGGCAACTAGAAACCGCAATCAATAGTTTATGCCGTGGGGGCTGGAGAGTGATTTCTAGTCTATCATCTTAGTCAGGTGAAGTGTTTTCTTTCTAAGAGCAGTAAACCAACCAGGAAGTTTTCCCTCCTCTAATGCTTCCTGTCTACTCATTTTCCAATAATGTTAGCTTCCTCCTTACCACTGGCCAAGATTAATTATGACAGTCAATAATTGCTTGAATAGACTCTGTTATGAGCAACTCCATTGAGCTTTCAACTATCTTTTTAAAAAAATACAAATGACACAAAGGAATTAGGTCATGTATTTCGCTGTATTTACTTTCATTCACTTAAAAAGAGAATCTGCCACCTAAAATTTGTCTTTTTTTTTTCTTTGATGAATGGGTAAGACAGTTCTCACTTTTGCTTCCATTTTCCATTGCAAAAATTCCTTCTTCAAAGCAAAAATTACCCAGGTTTTACTTACCGGAATATCTGTATTTCAGCAGAGCTGCAAAATCAAAGTCAACCAGGGTTCCTTCTAGCCCATTATAGCATCTTTATATGCATTCAACAAAGGCTTACAATTATAGTAAGAGATTTCAGAATTCCTCTTTAGACAATTTATAGAATATGTAGACAGTAACTCAGTAGGTAGATAAAAAGACAACTGACTTAATTGACATTTATAGAACACTCCACTCACCAAAAGCAGAATACATATTCTTTCCAAGTGTACACAGAACATTTACCAATATAGGTAACATCTGGTCCATACAATGAATATCAATAAATTTAAAAGAATTCATGTCATACAAACATGTTCTTTGACTATAATGGATTTAAATTAGAAATCTATAGCAAAAATATATGTGGAAAATCATGAAAATTTTTGAAACTAAATAACACACTTCTAAATAACCAATTGGCCAAACCAGAAATCAAGATAAAATTAGAAAGTTTGAAAGTTTCAAAAATATAGCATTACAAAGATTTGGAATATAGCTAAAACAGTGGCTGGAGGGAAATGTATAGCACTAAATATCTATATTAGAAAAGAAAAAACGTATCCAACCAATGGCTTCAGATTCTACCTTAAGAACTAGAAAACGAGCAAATTAATTGCAAAGTAAGCAGAAAAGAGGAAATAATAACAGAACTAAAAACAATGAAATAGTAAACATAAAAATAATAGAGCAAATCAATGAAACCAAATGTTTGTTCTTTAAAAGATCAATTAAATTGATAAACCTCAACACAGACAGATTAGGGAACAAACAGAAGTCACAAATTAGCAATATCAGGAATGAAAGAGTAACATCATTATAAGTTTTACAGATATTAAAAAGATAGTACAGAATACCATAAACAACTTCACGCCAATAAGTTCAACAACTTAGATGTAAAGAAATTTCTCGTAAGATAACAACCTACCAAGCTCACTCGAGAAGAAATAAGATATCCTGAGTGGCCCTATATTTATTAAAGAAATTGAATTTGTAGTTAAACACCTTCTCACAAAGAAAATTCCAGGTTCACAAGGCTTCACCAAAGAATTCCACCAAATACTTAAAAAGGAAACAATATCAATTCTACACAAACTTTTCCAGAAAATTAAAGAGGAGGAACATTTACTAACTCAGTGTATAATGCCAGCATTACCTAAACATCAAATACTTGCTTTGGTAAGCAAGACAGATACTATAAGAGAAAATAGACCAATGCACCCCCAGCCACGGACATAGATGCAAACATTCTTAATAAAATTTTATCAAATAGAATTCAAGAATATATAAAAAGGATCACATATCATGATCACTTAAAAACTTTTAATTCATTTAATTCATCATATTAACAGAGTAATATGATTATATAACAGATGTAGAAAAACTATTTCACAAAATTCAGCATCCATTCTTGTAAAAAAAAAAAAAAACTCCTGGCAAATTAGGAATAGAAGAGAACTACCTCAATATGTAAAGGGCATCTAAGAAAAACAGCTAACACCATGTTTAATGGTGAAAGACTGAATGTTTTCCCTCTGAGATCAAGATCAAGATCTGGATGACTGCTCTCCCCATTTTTATTCAATATTGTACTGGAGATTCAACCAGTGCAATCAGTTAAGAAAAAGGCAGAAAGGTATCCAGATTTGAAAGAAAGAAATAAACTATATTTATATGCAGATATCATAATTGTCTATGTAGAAAATACAGAAAGAGAATATAGAAAAAACTACTGAAACAAATAAATTCAGCAAGGTTTCAAGGTTAAGCTCAGTATCTATACACAAAAAGCAGTTGTAATTCTATATATGAACAGTGAGCAATTAGAAATCAACATTTAAAAGCAGTATCATCTATAATAGCATTAAAAAATGTGAGCTATGTAGAATAATTCTGAGAAAAGATGGGCAGCACCTGTACACTGAAAACTACGAACACTGCTGAGAGAAATTAAAGTCCTAAACAAAGGGAGAGATATGACATACATATGGATTTGAAGATTTCGACATACTTTTAAGATGTCAGTTCTCCCCCAAACTGATCTATAGACTTAATGCAATCTCAATCAAAATTCTAGCTGGATTTCTTTGTAAAATTGGCAAGCTTTCTAAAGTTCATATGAAAGAATAGGAAACCTGGAATAGCCAAAACAACTCTGGGGGAAAAAAAAATCAGAACACTTAAATTCACCTAAATTCAAGACTTATAAAAGCTACAGTAGAAAGCAATATAGTATTGCCATCAAACAGACACAGATCCATGAAACAGAACAGAGTCTGAAATATACTCACAAACATGTTGTCAACTGATTTTCAACAAAGGTACAAAGCAGTGAAAGAATAATTTTTTCAATAAATAGTGCTGGAATAATTAAAGAACCATAATCAAAACAAAAGCAAAACAAAACCTTTTATCTATACCTCTATACTATATACTTAGGAATTAATTCAAAATGGGTCACAGAGCTAAATGTAAACCCTAAAACATTTTAAAACCTTTAGAAATTTTTGTTTCTAGAAGGAAATATAAGAAAATCTTATTGTTTGGGGTAGGTGAAGATTTCAAAGATAGATCACAAAAAGCACAATCCATAAAATAAAACATTTATAAAATGGACTTAATATCTGCTCTTCAAAGACACTATTAAAAGGATAAAAGGGTAAGTCATATACAAGAAACTATTTGCAAACCACATATCTGATAATGTACTTATATCAAGAATATTTAAAGAACTTTCAAAATTCAGTAATAATAAAACCTTTAAAATGGGCTAAAGATTTGAACACAGTACCAAAAAAGAAAACTGTACACAGCTGAGAGAAAAATGAGATGCTGTATAAACCAAGAATTGAAGTACCACTATCTCTGATATTATCCCTGATCTTAGCAGATGAAAATTATCTGCCAACAAATGCTGCTTACCTTCTTGTATTACACTGACTTGAAGATATGACTCACCTCAACTATTAGATTTTAAACCTGAAATTGGAAATTATATCAGATTTACTTTGACATCCCTCAGTCTATCACAGGTCCTGGCATGACGCCTGCTTAATTAAGTGCATGAAGATGGATGAATTGTAGGTAAACATGGAAATTCTTTTTTAAGTGAATGTTTCTGTTTATTTTGGGGGTTTTTTAGTTTATTTTTGTTTTTAGTTTTTTAAATATTTTTCATTAAGTGAATGTTTTACTGACAAAACATGTTTCATAACATTATTTAAGTTTAACCATTTTATAATTTTTTATGAGCTCTAGAAAATTTTGAATTTTATTAAGAAAAATAAATACCTATCTTCTCCACCTTACAAATTTAAGGCTTTTCCTTTAAACTCAAGGTTGCATTAAAAAAAAAAAACCCTTGTTTTTAAAAATCATTATCTGAAGTTAATCACTATTCTCTAATTTCCTTTCTCTCACAGACCTCCAAGTTGTAGAAATTGGTTCCAGGCAGTGCCAGCTCCTAAAAGATAACAGAGCTATGCTATTATGGAAGCA
This sequence comes from Camelus bactrianus, assembly GCF_048773025.1. NCBI lineage: Eukaryota > Metazoa > Chordata > Mammalia > Artiodactyla > Camelidae > Camelus > Camelus bactrianus. The sequence goes on from NC_133562.1 coordinate 3,629,604, forward strand.
AAAAGGAAACAGAAGACTGGGGAGAGGGAGGGGAAGAAATATCACACAAACCTTCATGGAAACCCAGAGTCCTTGAGTTGTACTCCTGTCCCAGAGACAACTGCCAGGATGATTCTGGCCTCAGATGACGTTGGGAAGAAAGGCGGATGCCTCGGCTATGAGAGCCTCCCTCCGGAGGGCAGGGATCTGTGAGTTGACAACCATCTTTTCTTTTCCAGTCTCAGCATGACAAAGAACTACTCCAAAAAGCATCAAAGTGATCGAAGTTTTTCCATTTCTAAGTCTTGCTTCAGGTGGGGCATACAGATGCCAAAGAAAAAGAAAAGGCCATCTTCCACAAACCAGGATGGATTTTGAAAGTGGATACAGCTAACCACAAACAGCCAGCCTGCCTTACATAACACCTGTGCGGTAACACACAGCAGGCAGGAACCAAGTAGACCCCCAGTGTCTGTTTACTTTCAATAAATATTAATCAAACATAGACATATAAATCTCCCCACCTCCAGTAAGTTCTGAAGCCTGCCTGGATAAACCTTATTTTCACTGCCATCATCAGTTTCCAGAGCTCTGCACCAACCAGCCACCCTGGCTAATGCTCCTTACTCTCCATTTGTTATTTGCTAAATTAAACTTTTAAATTAATGTTGAATGAAATATAAAATCCCAGAGGTCTGTGTGTGTGTGCATGTGTGTGTGTGTGTGTGTGTACATACACACATGAAAAAGAGAAGCACAAATTGGTAGTTTTAGTTTACTAACAAAAGACTTTGCTCCTTTAATTGGGACTTTGATAAATAGGTAAACCCATCAGTCTCATTTATAAGACCTATAGGATGTCATAATGAGTTGTTTTAGGAAGTGACAACAAAGCTGAATTTAAAAGAATTCAGGGGGAAAAAAGAGACAGAAACACATAAAGATTAACTTTAGAAAGAGTGCAGTGAATTGGCTGCTATTGAATTTCTTAGCCTGCGTGACCACCTAACTTTTTTGAAGAAAATGACTAAGGTGTCAGATAGAAAACGTTGTATTCAACTGATTACCGTGGTTACTGATTTAGAATGAGGATGATATGCACATCTTTGAAGGCAGGAGCAGGAAGCTGTAAAAAAGGAGAAATTGATCTGTAAGGAGTGGAGGGGCTGCGGGGACTGAGCAAGCCTGCAAAGGAGGCAGGAAGGCACAGTTTGAGCTTAGCAGAACCCTGTTTTTCTCAGTCAGGAACAGAGGGAGGGAAGATGACGAGCTGTAACGGAGAAAGGCAGGTCCACGTGGTCTCGACATTCTCTGAAAACGTGTATGTATGAGTGTGTATCCCTATGTGTACATAGATAGGTACACTGCGTGTCTGCACGCTTGCATGTTCAAACTGTTTCCATTTATTGAGAGCTTCTTTCCAGTAAATTCTTGCCACTAGAGCCTTGTTGGCTGTCTACACTAGGGCATGTTGCTCTTGGTACCCGGGCCTCAGAGTTATTAAATACTCAAAGTATCACCCTTGCATGTTCTATACATTTTAAGCACTTCTATCCATCCATTCACCAGACTGTCCCCAGACACAGGAAGCCTGCAGGCCTTAGATATGACAGTCTGCCTTGTGTCACATGCTAGTTTGAATTAGACTCCAATGTTATATATGAAATGTACAGGTCTAACTGTTGTTACTTGGCTGTTTTCAAATTTTCCATGGGATGCCCCAAGCAGTGGCCTGAATACAAGTGCTTTGGAAAGCCCTGAATGTGGATGGGAACCAGGCCTCCAAATGCCTCCTCCTACCTTCAGAGTCGGACTACACTCAGCTCACCCAGGAAGAAAGAGGCTCAATTCTCCATGTGGACAAAAGATGGTTTTACAGCCATGCAGCCTCTCCCACTATCAAGAGGACAGTCCACGGCTGCATCCACGCTGCAATGGCAGAGCTGAACAGTGGCCACAGAGGTGCCATGGACCACAAGCTGAAAACATTTACCTGTGACTCCATACACCAAGCGTGCTGCCCCATCTTCCTATTAGACGCCGTAGGTCAGCCAGCCAGTTTTCAAGTGACAATTTCTCTAGTGCCTGAAGTCAGGCAAAAATGACTTATGATTTACTTACCACATTATGAAGGGGAAAAAATGGATTTAAACAAAATCTGCTCGTCTGAGTTTGTGGGGAGGTTCAGAGGGGTTGGGAGGGGAGTTAAGTCATGTTTAGTGAGGTATACTATAGAAAATACAGAACAAACCCAGCAGCTATTTGAAGCATAACCAATTTCCTGTGTATCTATTTTGCAACACCTTCTGTCTAGGATTGTGCACCATATACATTCTCTTAAAGAGAAAATACTGTTGATTTTGAAGTGGAAAACAGCTTAAAAATGCTTGTTATCTAATATTTTTATTTTTCTTAACTGAAAATGAATAAATAATTAATATAATTAATTTCATCATTGTACAAAATTTACAAAGTATAACCTCTCTCTCCTCTTCATACTGTACATTGTAGGAATGATCTAACAGAGCCTTGAGCAAGCAGTCCAGGATAATCTCATATTGATAAATGAGTCTGGGTGTCAAATTTTCCATTCACCTTGTGAACTATATTTTCTGATACCCTTCTTGACTACTCTTAACCTTCATGCACCTCCCTGAACACACTGGAAGACAATATGTGATGTCTACTGATGAAAGCAAACAGAGGGTAACCTACCATCCTTCAAATGTCACTGCCCAGACACACATCAGTGGTTTACAATTCACAGCATGGCCTCACGTGGAACTGAGGTGGGGCAAGGAAGGGGAGGAGAAAAAGACATTTAAATGGTTTCCAAAAAATTAACTTCAATTCCTTATTCTCTGCCACTCAGAACATAATCACCAGAGGCCTAGATTCAATTCCTTTCTTCCATACTGTTTCTATCCACCCCAAATCTGCCCATTCCCTTTGGGCATGCAGAGATAGAAAGAAGAGGAGAAACGAAACATGAAATGAAACAGAGGTATATGTAAGAAGAATGTCTGTGGTCTGAATACTTAAAATAACAGTTTAAGGAAACATGAAGGAGCAAGTGTCTTCGTTTGTTCTTATTTTGAGAATAAGAAGACCCTACCCACTCTGAAATGCCAAGGTCTTCTATATTCAATCATGGTCCATAACAATGATGGACCTTATACTTGATAGCATTTTATAGTTTCACATTTATCGTATCTCATAAGTATTCCAGTTACGAAGAAATGGAAGCTCCAGATGTTAAGGGACTTGCCCAAGGATACAAGACTTAAAGCAGCATGGTCTTTTGGGAAGAACTGTGGGAAGCTCTTGTACTCAATAGGATCAGTATAGAGACCACACAAATCACCCAGGAAAACTGAGGTTTTTCTTTCAGGAGCCTCATTATGTTCTGCTTAATGTTTAAAGTACAAGTTTGAACCGAGTCGTTAAAAGCACTGGCATGGAAGCAGCTTTCAGAAACAGATTTTATTTGTAAGTGGGCTGGAAACTGGGTCAATCAGAGCCATTGCGAAGCGGAAGTGCATTATTTGTATGTCTAATGAATTAACCTAAGAACCTACAGTTGAGAGAGGAAGGGACTGGGGCAATTTATGTAGAAACAGTGGGAAAACTCTATCATCTGATTAAGGGGGGAGAATCACAGAATTCTAGAGGTCATGATTACTACACCATTATGTTGCTTCCCCTCCATTTCTTGCTTAGCCAGAACTCTAAAGACTAAGGAGGGGCATTTGACACTGGGAACCCCTGCTTCTCTCTTGGACCGTGTCACTCCACAGGGAGTGGTCTGGAATGCTGTGGGAGAGCTTTCTGAATGCTGCAACTTCTAGGGGCCTTGCTGATACTTCATCGGCAGGGTCAGGAATGCTCGGAGTCCTACAATGCAGAGGACAGTCCGGCACCAAGAAAAAACCATCCTGTCACACAAGACTTTGAAATACCCTGCTGGACATCCACCACAGGCGACAGACCTGTTTGTAATCACTGGAACCTAGGGCTTGGTTCACTTTTAGACTTCATATAAAGTATTTATTCACATATAGAATTTTCCAGCCACACAATTATAGTGTGAGTGGACGGAAAACTGTACTTTGTTTTGTTCGAATAGTCACCATTCTGGAAATTCAGGTCGTGTGCAGCAAAGCAGCAATAAGCTCGTGGGTCCCCATCCACGATGATTCTGCACATCAGAGCAACTATCTGACTCCTGTGTCATCTGGCTGAGTCGTGTCCCAATGTTTACATACTGAAATACTTATTATATAAAATATACTTTCCCTTTTTTATATTACAGTTAGGGCATTATGTCGATTTTTAAAATTATGTACCCAAGGAGAGTATATTATCTCTAAATTTCATCTTTGGGGTGATAAATGGGACAATGTGTCTGATACAGTGGAGAGCCAGGGATTAGGCCATTCTTTCTTTGCTGGAAAATCTCTTAAGCCTGGCTTCTGGGAAAATGCTGTCTCCTGGTTTTCCTGAACCCCTTTTCTTAGTCTATTTTACTGTTGACTCCTATACCCACCTCTCAAAAGCTGCAGTGTTCTCCACAGTTTAATCCCCACCCCTCTATTTTTACTGATTTCTCTCTCTTGCTTACTTTGACAACTCAGACTAACGCTTATTTGCCAAATGGCTCTCAAATCTAGACCCTGAGTTTCCCACTTTTTTTGCTGAACTCCACACCACATTTTCACTTGCCCACTGTGTACCACCTGAGCTTCCCACCAACGCAGCATCTCAAATGCAGCAAATCCAAACTTGCTCATTAGCATCCCTGACAAGCCTGCTCCTTCTGTATTCTTGTTTTCCTTAGTTAGTGATGATATAATTTGCCAAGTCTGCCAAATTGGAAAAGTGGAATCATTTTAGACTAATTCATCATTTTTTACTTTCCCAAAGTAATTATTCACCAAATCCAAACAAAAGACCCTATATCTTGAATATTTCTAAAATCTAGAGCACATGTTTTTGTACTTTTTCTGAAATACAATTAAAGTCTCAATTTCAAAAAAACTTTTTTTGGGGGGGAGATAGGGAGATAATCAGGTTTATTCATTTATAATTTTTTTTAATTGAGGTACTGGGGATTGAACCCAGGACCTCGTGCATGCTAAGCATGCACTCCACCACTGAGCTATACCCTCCCTACTGAAGTCTCAATGTTAACTATGGTTTAACTCATTAATTTTACTTGTTATATAGCCTATAAAAATAATTTTATACAACTTTATCCACAAAGATGTTAAATATAAAGTTATTGGTGAAAATTTGGAAACAACCAGATAGGGAAATGGTTTGGTATTTCTACTCTGCATCTGTACAAAAGTGATTTTGTAACCATTAGAATTATTGTAATGGAATGTCTTTATTATAATGAGAAATGCTTCTCATAGTGTTAAATGAAAAATCAGGATCTAAAATTAGCTTAGCCATATAAATTATGCAGGGAAAAATGACTGGAATGAATCATTAATGGTGGTTATCTCTGGTGAAAGGATTACAGATGCTTTGTACTTTCCTCTTAATGCTTTTTTTTCTGTTATTTTCATGAGTTTCCATAAAGCTCATGTTTTTCCTATAAGTAATTATTTTGAGTCCTTTTCAAGTCTTGTCAATAGTGCCTGCACCATAGTGCCATCAATTGTCACAGCCTTCTAATACACTTTCCTTGTTTCCTGAAACTTTTCCCTTCGATCCTTCTTCCATGCTGCTTTCAGATGAATCTTTTCAAAGTGTAGGTTCGTCCATGGAGTTCCATTTCTGCTGGCTCCCTAGCAGTGGGAAGGTCGAAGAACACACGTGCACGCATGTCATAAAAAGACCGGACAGCTTCTGTATCAAGTCTGTTTTTTCAGCCTCATCCTCTGCAATTCCTCACCAGCAAACAGACCTTCCACTTTTGCCTGAACAGGCTATGGTCTGTGGCATTTTTTGCAAGGCTATTTTCTTTGACAAGAATGTTCTTTTTCCCTTTAGCTGCCAGGTCAAGTAACACATTTATCCTTTGAGACTCAATTCAAATGCCATTACCGCCCCAAGCTTTTCCTGACAGTTAGGAACCACTTACATTCTCCTCCCAATATTGTTGTGCATTCTCTCTTTAGCATTTATCTTTTGGTGTAAAAGAGAAAAGGCCACAGGAGTTCCTCTTCCTGGGAAAACAATGTGTCTTAGTCATCTTTGCATCCTGAGCCCTGATACCAAGTCTGCACACAACAAGCACTCAGAAAGCATTTGATGAATGACCAAATTAACGTATGCAGCCAAAAGCTGCAGGAAGAAAAGCATCAAGCACCTCAAGACCCAGCTGGCTTGGAGGAGCTGAAGCCACGTTTCTGACAAGACAAAAGGCAAGAAGAACCAGAATATGCCAAAGAAGAACATGAAGTTAGTTAAGTTGGTCAAGTCAAGTTATTTAAGAGAAAATGGCAGCTGGATTACACAGTGATTGATAACTGTTGGAGACTGTTAGAAAAGATGAATTAAACTTATACATTAAAAAAACCTTGTGTCTATGTATTTATAATAGAGAAGTCTTTGAGAGATGTGTTTAACACTTCAACTTAAACCTGCGTTTTTGAGCGGTAAAATAAAACACCCAAGGGAACACCCACAGAAGGCCAAGATACCAAATTAATATTCAAGGTACCATTGCTTTGTCTGCACATCCCAGCTTTTAAAATCTTAAAGCCCGGACCACATCCAGATCAACTGAGTCGGAATGTAAGGGATGGGGCCCAGTGGTCGGTCTTCTTTAAAAGCTCCCACTGTTAAGAATCAGTCATCTACATGAAAACAGTTTTTCCCAGCTGTAGATTGAATCCCTAGAAGAAAATGAGTATCTTCATGATTATTTTCATTGTTAACTTGGTTCCTAAAAAGTGACAGCAAATGATATACTCTTAGAATCAAAGGAAGGTAAATTATAACAATGTAGCTTAAACACCTTTCTTCACTCAAGGAATGCTGATTTTTTTTTTTAGTTGATTTTCTTCTATTTTCAAAATACATTTTCAATATAAAATTCAAATCTGAATAAATGATCATATATTTCAATATCCTATTTTGATATTTTTAGGCCAAAGGCAAAAAAAAACTGGGGAATAAAAAATTTTATGTTAAGAAACTGAGGTCTAAAAAGAAAAATTGCTGTTTTAGGGACTTATTTTCCCATAGCAAATTTTTAATAACTTTGAATGGTGGCCCTAGCTGTGGGGAGAATTTATTTTAATCCTTTTAAGCAAACTTTAAATGCCACCATCTTACATTATTTTTCACGAACTCTAGAATAATGGTTTTGAAGAATGAGGTCAGCTACCCTAAGGCGGCATCCTGGTGGGCATGTGGAGGGAAGGTCACAGAGGACAAGGTGGGGACATACAGTAAGGACTACGACACATTGGGGTTGGGGTGGGTAAGAGTAACAGAGTCACAATTAGGACATCAATTCCTACAAGTTAATCCAAGTTCCAGCTGCTTACATGCAGGGCAGGAAGAAAGGAGGGAGCAACACCCACTGGTCTGAGGTATCATCTGGGCCAAAGAAGGGGGAATTGAGGCTCAAGAAACCAGAATGATAAAGATACCTTTTCTCCATCACTCAGTTCTGGTGCCAGGAAGAGGAAGCAAAACTGCAGGTAATGAGTACTTTTTGAGTGACACACCTGGTCCTCTTGAATGACTGAGTGAACGGTTAGATCAATATTCATAGCCCTAAAGCCAATATTTTTTAAAAATTCATAATGGTTTAAAAATTGTCCCCCAATTTCGCTTGGATAATTTGGAATCTGTGTTCTTTTATTTATATACAGAGTCTTGAATGGGAGAGTTGCTTACAGGTGACAAAAGATGGGGGCCTAATTAGGAACTCCTACGAGAATCTTATCAAAGGGAGATTTAAATTCTTTAACAAGCATTGAAATTAATTCCAAAGACCGTTTACGAGGTACATCAGTTGGTTTTTCCTCTGTGAATTTCCTTTTGGAAAAAAAATCAGCTCCTTCATGTCTTCAGGGCCCTGGCCGCTCATCGGCATTTGTTGCTCAGCAGACAACCCTGACTCCACAGATTGCTGTCTGTCCCTGAGAGAGGTTCTGCTATTTGTCAAATGGGACATGAGGGTAAAGTCTGAGGAGGGGGATTACAATCAGATATCTTTACTCAAGATTTTCAAATGCGACTAAAATTAGAAAACACAAGGCTTTTCACAGGATTGTACAGGGGGACTTCCTCACATTTATCAAGAAAAGTAACTCGAATTTTGATACTCTGGCCTTGGTTTCCACCTCACTGTGTTTGGTCTGGTACAGCATGGACCTCCTGCGGTCGTGACACTGACCGCGAACAAGTCTTCACTCCTTCACTGCATCCAGCTGGGAGCAGGGATGTATCATCTTATTCTCCTTTGGATTCCTAACACCTAGACAGTACCTGGAGTTGGGAATGGGTTTAGTACCTATTACATAAACAAAGAAGAGGGAAGGAGGGATGGGGAGTGCGGAGGCTGGAAATGGGGCAGGAGGAGCAAGAGGCAATGCAGGCTGTCCCCAGAAACAAAGGAGATGGCATTCAGAGTAGCAAGCTTATACCCAACAGGGCTCCCAGCCACTTCCTTCCCAAGAAGGAATGCTTACATCTAGAGCAAGGCCTCTTAATCTTTAAGGTGCATATAAATCATTGTTAAAATGAAGCTTCTGATTCAAAAAGTCTGAGTCAGCACTCAAGAGTCTGAATTTCTCAAAGCTCCCACGGGTTACGAATGGAGCTGGTCCACAGTTTAGACACACCTCAAGTAGCAAGGCAACTCCAGGACCTGTGCCCTGAGTGTCTGTAACTCATTGATTCAGCTGGGGTCCTGGGAGGAAGGAGAGAGCAAAATCAAACAGCTTAATTGAGGAGCCTACTAAGATGTGAGTAGCATTAGGGGATGCCAGCAAAAGAAAGTTAAGGACTTTCAGGCTGGAAAGTGGGAGGATGAGCCATCACTAGCCCCAGACCAAAAGGGGCAAAGGGAGGGAGAGGTTACCAGACCCAAAGAACTCTGAAGCTGGAGCAGGAACAGCAGGACAGGGTCATGAAAACAGCTAAGAACTATGTTCTTGGGTATCTTGAGCAGAGGAACTTCCTAGGGAGGGGGAGGGAGAACAAATATCCCAGTCTCACTCCCTTCCTATCCTCTGATGCCCTCCTGCGCCTCCCACTGCCCAGACACAGTTGGGACCTAGAGGGTAAGGGGTGTTTGCTGATGAGCTCCTTAGAGCCGCCCAGAGCACAGAACAGAGAGTGGTTTGGACAACACTGGGAGCTGGCTAACACAGGAACTTTGACCAAATTAGCAATTTACTATTTCCTGTGGTTAAAAGTACCCTTAAAACAGAAAGAGTCTGGACTTGTCCACAGGGGCTACATGAAAAAAGACTGCATGAGTCTGTTGATTCTGCAGGCAATCTTTAGGAGGAGAAGACTCTCCAGGGGCTTGGGAAGTAGGGGCAGCTTTAAAGAGAAAAGAAAAACAAGCTGCCTGCCTGAGGCAAGGGCATAAAGGAAGTGCTGGGAGGCCATTAAAAGACCAGCCCAGGGAGTTAGGAATAGAGTGGCCCCCAGGATCTCTTAGAGAAACAGGACTGGCAGGTTGGGGCTGAGGGCAGGCAAGCAGACCACCCTTACTTTGCCTAAAACCCTCTAACTCTTGTTTCAAATTTAGATGCGGTATCACTGGTGGATTTCCAAGATCTAGGGAAGAAAGCAGACCCAGAGAAAATTAGAAACAGTAAGCACCATGACTAACAGCTAGTTCCTAAAAAAATTCTAACCAGAAGTGTGTTAGAGACATAGGATTATAACTGTATGTGTGTATGCATATATACATGTACACACATATACACATGATTCCTCATAAGAGTTCTAATCAAGGCTCTTAGGAAAACATTAAAAAGAGGAAAAAGGAACATTCTCATATTTGGATTTTCAATATGCTAAAAATCAGCATCTTTCACCCTAAAAGACAGTGTCATTGCACAACCCGGGAGGGCTGGGCCCTGCTGCATGTCAGTAACAGTGGGGACAGTGCTCATCACAGCAGTCCTTCCCAAGAGTGGAGGGCAGCTCAAACTGGCTGAAATCTCAAGGAAGTGAGAAACCAGTCAGGGCCTTAGCTGATGAGTCAGATCTGGCTGCCCTTTGCCAGGATGACATGATGTAACGCTGACCGCTGCCTCCCCTCTTCCCCACCCTCATCCCTTCCCCAAGCCCGTATTCCAGGAGACACGGGCTAGCTGGCTCACCACTTGCCCCAGAAGGAATTGTCAGGAGGAAAAAAAGAAAAAAAACCCCCAAAACAGCAAACAAAGATTCCAAATTCTTGGCTCTAGTTTAAATGAGAGACAAAAATAGTTCTGGAAAGAGATATGAACTAGCAGAACAAGTTTTTTTTTTAAAACCACTACACTCCATACTGAGAAAAAGGGAAAATTTAGAGAGGAAAAAGTGCACTATAAGCAATCAGAGGCAGAGTCCCAACCCCAGAAGAAAGCCTGATGTATCAGGTGGGAAATGCAGTCATCACAGGTTTCCCCTCAAAGTTTGGGAGGCTCTGGGAAGACACTTGCTTCCAGCTTCCCTTCTTTAATTATTAAGGGAGGCAGCTGCAGACACTCCATGTGACAAGGGCAAGGAGATTCGGAATAGATGAGCCCAGTGGGCTAAGGCAGATGGGAGCAGGAGTTCCCCGCCTTGCCTAAGGGGTGATGATTTTAGCTGAGAGAGAGAAAGACGAGACTGATTCTATGTCTAACAGACACTCTAGGCTTGAGATAAGGGTCCTGGTAGCAGGGGCTGCCTGGAAGCTAGTTCAAAGCAGGAAGCCAGGTAAGAGCCATGCCATGCCCACAGATCCATGTACGCATCCCAGAAGCACTGCATCCAACTTCACTGGGGTCAGGGACTCAGCTCTGGGCTTCAAGAAGCTGGGAAGAGGCAGGGAGAGGAGAGAGGGCTGAGTTCAGAACACAGGTCCCTGACTGCTTGACAGCAGCACTCCTTAAAGCATAGGGAGGAGAAGGAGGGGATAGGGCAGAAAGATCCTGAATATTCCTGAATTTCAACCAGAAGCAACTTAGTCCAAAATTGGATGGGGCAGAACAGCTGTGGCTGTGACTAGATTAATTTTTTCTATCTGTCAGAAATGGAGGACTCAAGTTAGAATATAAATTTTGTTGCCAGAAATAAAGAAAACTATATTCTGTGACTATGAAATTCACGTGCATTACAAGTGATTGATTTTTCTCAGCTTCCATTGTTTAAACGTTGTATGTGAATGTTCAGGTAAGGTCAGATTCTACCCAGAAGCAGCAGCCCCATATCTGACTTGTGCCAACAATGGAGAAGTGAATTCTTACTGGCCATTTGGCCTTCACCTTGATCTTACCTGATCTCTGATTTAGAGCTGGGACAGGCCCCATGTGTCCAGGCCACGCTCAAATAGAGTCTGCCCTGCCTGGAAGCACCTGCCTCTCCAGGTCCTCAGTCCTGCCTGAGAGGTGAAATGCACAGCCTAGTCCTGCCAACACGATGCATGGCTGCCAATTCACTGCCCACAGGCAGGGCCTGACCCTTGCTCGCCCCTCCTTTCCAATGTCCAGCTGAGGCCTCATAATCCCCCTGCAGGTCCCCCAACAATTCCGGTTCATAAGGATCTCTTTTACATACACTAGGGACTCTTGAGTTCCCTGACAGTGACTTTCTGTTCCCTTTGATGTACTTTTGTAGCAGAATGGCCGCATTTCTGCCAGAGGGTTGTTAGAAATACACACATTGGCCAGAGTAATTGTGAAGCAATAAAGAATTGTCAGAGGCCTGCTTGAGTCTTGACAAATGGATTTTCACCACTAACTAAACAACTTTCCTGATAATGAGGACGATGTTTAAAATTCTACACAAGATCAGGCAAACATTTCTGCTTTCCACAAGGACTGATGAGCAAGTGAATGTGACCTCTGCCCTAGAACCAGAGCAGATATTGCTCATAAAATAGCTGTTTGGGGATCACAGTACACCTGTACCCGGGGAGTCACATGCTGAAACTTTGTGGAATTCTGATTAAGAACAGCACGGAGAGTTTGGAATATAAACACAGTGTTCGGTTTGTGAAAACCAAGTCTGTACAGATTCTTGTCCTGCCCAAGGAAGGGTGATAACTGTCTTTGATTCCTGAAAATGTCTAGTTTGCCAGCACTATTATTCATTTTCTATCATGTAAATTCCATAACCCTGATCAACAGCCCAAGGAGGTCAGTTCTGCTTACTTTTTGGAGCTTCAACGTCTATATTAATACTGCAGTTTGAGGAAATTTTCCAGATAACATCATGTAGGATTGTTTTTATATGCAGTACACAGTGAACCCTTCATAACACCTGGACCCAAAGTAAATTTGGTTTTTATAATGGCCTACTGAAAGGCTGGACTCTAATGGTTGCATGATTCTCTGTCGTGGACATTAAAGGAAAAATTTCTACTATGATACTCAGGCAAGCATTCTTTGAGACCTAGACTGAAGAAGAAAGGAAATGAACATACCAGAATTTCAGCAGATCGCCTCAGGTGTTCTGACCTCTGCTTAAGCTGCAGAGTTAGGGAAGGGCTCTGCTTGCGGATGTGAAGTGGTGATTCTGTAAGAGGAAGGGAGGGATACCCTGAAAAAGCATAGTCTTCCAAACCTGTTAGAATGAGCTGCTGTGATCATCTACTACCTCCTAATATCAAAGAATCTATTTTTCACAGCACTATCCAGCTAGCTTCGAACTGTATTACACTCAGGAAAGTCAGATAAAATGTTTCCTCACAAAGGTATTTAAAATAGAATAAAAGACAGAAATTGACTCTAGTCAGTGTGTATTAATACTCAGTAATTTATACAACACTCCTCAACAATTCTGTGAAAAATATTACAGGTACTATTGTAATTTCTTTTTACAGATAAGGAGACAAAGGCTTAAAAAGAGGTTGTCACTGGCCTGAGGACCCACAGCTGGTAAAGAGAAGATCTAAGATTCGAACTCAGGCAGTAGAACCTCGCAGTCCTATGCCTTGGGTATTTTCCCACAGGCTACTTGCAGTGTTGTTACTTCTTGTGCAGTGGTCACTGATAAATAGCTGTCTATGAATGGACAATATGACCAATTTTTAGAGAAGTTTCTGCTCATTACTGAAAGAGCTCAGCACATTAGAATCAAATATTCTTACTAGGATCTAGGAAGCTGCCAGTAAAATTTCTAGGACATTTCACAAGAAACCTAGAGCTCATTAGGGGATCGTCAGTCATCTCATGTGGAGTCCACCACTGCACTAATTTATTTTAAAACTAGAAGTGTAATGTGCAAACTTTATTTTAAAAATTCCTAAAGAAAAGCTAGAACATCTAACAACCAATGTATGAATGAGTTATGCACATCTCCAGACTATACCAATTCTTAGTCAATTTACAGAGAGCAAACTATTTCCCAAATTTGGAGTCAATCCTCTGAGAACAATACTAATGGCTAATGGTTTAGCCATTGTCTAAGGAAGCCACCCTAAGGGATTCTTGGAATCATGGGTTGACTGAGGCTTGGGAAACACCTACATCTAACCTGGGTCCTTGGTGTAGCCATCAGATTGGCACATTGCTGAGAAGGATTTTACCCTCAACACTGGTGACGCTTCTGGGCTTTGTCCTTCATCCTCTTTCAGCATCTCTCTACTTGCAGCACCCCTTGCCCCTCCCCATGACTTTATCCATTGCTATGGCGACACTTACAGGCTGCAGATTCATTAATCTTTGGCCTGATCTCTCTTGAGCTCTGACCTTGTCTTCAGCATGTTCTCCCATATCTGAAGCACATTATGTTCAGAACCCAGCCCCCTCCCAACACTCCTTGCCACCTTCAGGCATGGCAGCGTTACACACCCCGCCATTTTTTACTCCCCTTCTTCGCCCTCCATATTGGACAAGTCCACAAACCCAGGTGAGCCTACTTCAGGCACATCTCTCAAATCCATCTTTTTTATTTTTTTGCATATCCAATGTACAAATTTATGGTATATCTAGGCTACTGCGCCACCTAACCTGTCTCCAAATATCTTGTCTCATCCCATTTTAATACCCTTTATATACACTTGCAAGAGTTACATTGCTAAAGTTACATAATGCCATTCTCTTGTTAATAATCAATTGGTGCAGCTTCCCCAATTGTTGGCAGGATGTTCCAAACTCACTGGCTTTTATGAAAGTTTTTTTTACAACCTGCCTTGGCTTACTTTTCCAACTCATCTCTGTCCCCATTCCAGTCACATACACTAAAGTTTGGTCATAATGATCAAATCATGGATTCTCTTGAATAGGCTGTCAGTGAGAACAAGATAACACAGTAGTTTAAAAAAAGGGCTTCTCATTTGGACTGATGTGAACTGAATCACAGATTTGCCTCTTACTGATGTAATAGCCTATGAGTCCATTCTAAGACCCAACTTTCCCTCGTCTTAAAAAATGGGATAATATATCGTAAGGGTATCATCAGAATTTAGTAGATAATGTGTTCGCTATTACAATCCTCCTCCTCATCAGGTGTATCTGTAGCTATGATTTAATGTACAGCAAATTTTCAAAGAAGAAATATTTTGTACAAATATATTATTGTTAGCTAATTGATGATGTCCTCAAGGCTTGTATTCTCTAGCCTATAAAGAGATTTGAAGTGATAGGTTGGGAAAATACTGAAATACATTTGTAACAATTAAAAACTACCCTGTTGAGGCTCATATAAACCCACTTTTCTAAGCCACTGACTTAGTAAATCTCTGAATATAGAATTTCCATATAATATGCTTTATACTAATATTTTATTTACTATGTGTTATATCTCCAAATAAACCCGAGTACCAGAATTTCATTTTTTACTTTGTAACATCTCAACACTACCTAGCCCAACACAAGATTCTTGGTAGTGCTTCAATAAATATCAAAGTCAGAGTGAATTACCAGGCTAAGGACTGCTACTCTCCATGAGTTTCTGATGTTGCTCATCCATGATGTTTTTTTGCCAAGAGAATAATTAAAGTAAAAACTATTTTACAATTTCTTTCGAACAAAGCAAAATGCAAATTAGTACGAGCCCATGGCACACAAATTAAAATTAGGCTTTGAGCAATTTAATATTTTAATTACAATGTTGATAAACACAGTTCATAACATGGAGGCCATATTTCTCCAGGTTACCTGCACTACTTGATACCAGTGAATATGCACAGTGCTTATGAAAATGTTGTATTTGACTGCAGACAGAAAACAGTCTGTGAGTCTGGCCTCTAGCTGGAGACTATCTCACAATGCCTCTCTGGGAAAACGTTGTTCCTCTCCAAAATTGTCTACATAAATTCTTTATTTCCTCTGATATTCATGTTTTTAAAATTCAGAAAAATCATGTCCATTAGTTGTTCTGAGCTTCTTCAGTAAAAGTCACATTTACTGAGTATGTACTGATACAGCTAACAATTATTAGCAGTCACCATGTGTCAGACACCATTCTAAGCACTCTACATCGTACCATTTCAAGCCTCATGATAACCCTGCAAGGTAGGTACTACTATCTTCATTTTACAGATGTGACAGCCAAGGTGTGGGGAGGAAAATTCACATGCCCATGATTCTACCATTACTAAGGGGTACAGACTGAATTTGCACAGAGGCTGTCCACTCCCAGAGCCTCTGCTCTCAACCACCATGCCATACTGCTGACAGAGAGTAGTATCCAGTAAGTACTAAGAGTTTTAGACAACACTTTGGGAACTCAAGGAAGGAGAAATTACTTCCTATTAAAGTTCAGGAAAGACCTCAAACAGAAGGATACGCAGGATTCTGACTCCAGAGATGGAGCAGGCATGACTTGCACTCTAGGCCTTGCGTGGACAAAGCTGCACAGCCAGGGACATGCAGGGAACAGGGTGGAACAGACAAGAAGTCTGGTTTGGCTACTGACGCAACAGAAGGTGTAGTTGGAAGGACTCCTCAGATGCCACGGAAAGATGCTTTGGGGCTTTAACCACTAGGCTATGAAAAGCCTCTAAAGTTTTCCTCAACAAAATGACATGAGTACAGACATTCTTTGGGAAGATTTATTAGAATTTTTTAAAAGCTTAGGAATTTTTTCTCAGAAGATCATTTTCCTTGCTAGTCTAATAGACTATTTTGGATAATAATGCAAAAATCAAGAAATTCTCCATCGGGAGGACTAATGGACTGAAGCTAACAGGATGAAACTCAACAGGAATGAGAATGAAGTTCTGAAACTTCAGCTGTAAATGTTTAGGATGATTGCTTCCTGGCATGAATCCTGTTCATGTAAAAAAAATGAAGAGATTTTGGCCAAAGGCAAGATCAGTACAAGCCAACAGCATTACATGGACACCAAGAAAACTATGTAACAAGATCTTAAGTGGCAAAAAGGCATAGAAGAGTATCATATAGAAAGGAGAGATGATTATGCTAAATGCAGCAGAACTGGAATTCTGCTCTGAGCACCACATTACAGCCAGGACTGAATTCAGAGCAGGATGGATGAAGAGAGACTGTCAAGAAGACACGCCACATATGAAAATGTTGGAAGCACTGCAGAAATTTAGAAGGCTCCAAGGACGCATGATCATGGTCTTCAAACATTTCAAGAACTGCTTGGGAAGAACAATCTGTGTAGACTTGTGATACAAAAATAGAACCAATGGGAGTATAATAAAACCAATGAATCAACTAATACTGAAGGCCAGCTCCATATCAGCAATGGAAGAGGAGAAAGGATCTGGAGGTACAAGAAGCAATCAGTAACCAATGGATGCCTACAGGCTAGCCAAAGAGACAAGATAATGCTTTTAAAAAGAATACCTACCTTAATTAGTATGGGAGTATGTAAGTATTAAAGGAAAGATACTGACAGCCTAGTCTTCAGGAATTTGCAGAAGATGTATGAAGGGAGTGGTCAGACAGTGCTTTAAGGAGAAGTGGGATGTGAAATTTGATCGGACTTTGACAAATTAATCAGTTTACAAATCCAAAGTGGTCAAGTAACCGCCAAAAAGCCAAATCTTCAGTGAACGGACAGAACTGTAAACAGATTACTATTGAAAATGCTCAATGAGTCCTCTTAGGGCTTAAGAACATACAATAATTCTGTGTAATCCATTCCTTCTCAAATTTTTGCAATTCATAAGAAGTAATGTGATTCCTTCCCTTTTTTTTTTTCTCACAACAGCACCTCCTATACACACGTGAACACAAGCAACAACACTTACATATTACTGGAGAAGAGGAACAGAACTATCTTCTCCTTCAAGAGAGTGAGTCAGAGAAGGGAGTGAAAATGGTGAGAGAAGAGGGAACATGGGAGCACCGCTAATGAGAAACATCCTCCCTGGATTGTTCAAAGACCTGCAGCTGCTTCCACCAAAACCTCAGAGCTTTTCTACTGCCTCCGGGCTGAAAAACTCAAGACAGGTAGCACATTTTGTCATTAACTTGGCATCTTGTGGGGGAGAAGGCCCAGGCCTCGCAGCCAAACCAACCCTTGTTCACATCCTTCCCCTGACATGCATCAGCTGTACAAACCTGGGAAGACACTTATCCCACCATGCCTCAGTTTCCTTATCGGTAAACCTTGGATACCACCTCTGCAGAGTCTTCATGAAAATTAACGAAACAGTATTTGTAAAACGCCCACCTGCTCCTACTTTGATCACCAAAACCCATGAATTCCTAGTGGTAGACATCTTGATAGTTCAGGCACTTCTGATACTTTGGAAATTACACTACTCCCTGAAAAAGGTCAAGATGGGTCTGTCTAATACTGATGTCTAATTTCTTCTATTTCATAGATTAGAGAGTATTTTTTGAAGGGATTTCAACCTCTTCCTGGTAACGGATCTCCACAGACTCGCCTAACTCAAAGAGAGATGATGCTTTAGGGTCTTTGTGAGGAGGAGGAGCAGCAGCAACAGCCAGAGATGGGTCAAGTGATAAGTCCTGTAATATTTTAACTGAAATATTCATACCTGTTGAACAATCTGAGGTTGCCAAAGAGTGAAATGAAAGACAACTGGTGTATACAATGCTATTATAGAAAAAGAATCTTTTGAAGTAAGTGGCTCTCTGTTGACTCTGGTATAATCTCGGTGCTATGAAGCCCCCTGTCTGGAATATTCCTGCAGCCCCTGCGGATGTCCTGCACCAGCGCTGAAGGGTCCTGGTCACCCACCAGGCTCTCTAAGGTGCCTTCAGCAGGCAGGACTATCACATTTTCCTGTCTCCATACCTCCAAGCATTCCTTCTAAGTTTATGGACACACTATTTGGAATTAGTACTGCAACTCATGGAAGAGGAAGAAAAACAGGGTGAAAACATCTCTATTATCATCCACATATTCCAAAAGTTTCAGATAGCTGAATACCACTTCACTACACAAATAACTGAAATAGTGTGCCTTCTGCCTTCTTAAGCAAAATAGTGGACCTTTCACGTTCCAAATGGTGACTTTTGTGAGGCATCAAGCTGGACTCTTGGGAAGTCTGAAAGAGATCTGCATTTAACCAGGAGCTACTCTTTACATATTGGGCTCCAATTTTCCCACGTCTTTTCATAATAGAAGGAAAAAAAGCTTGTCTTCATGTTCATTTAATTAACTACATCTAACAAATGGAGAGTTACTTATTCTAACCTTCCTAGCCAACAAACAAGCCTGTTACACTGCTCACTTACAAGTCCTGAGTTTGTCTGGGACCTGAGCTGTGTAAGCCTATCATTTGTTCATCATGAAAGCCGCCTAGCAATGAATGTTCATCTCATCAGTACTCACATTGTCCAAACACTCCTCTCAATAGATTTTTTCCCCTTAAATAATCTATAGGCTTCTCTAGCACTAAGAAACAATTCCCTTTTTCTCAGTCCCTCCGTCCTTCTGTTTAGACAGGTACTTGGGGGCGATTGTTGGTGCAATCTGCCCTCTGTGAACGGTCTCACTGCCCAGGCGCACTGCACGTCCAGACTGCTGAAAGGCTGTCGCACTGTCTCCTAGGATGGCAGTAAGTTGCTTCCCCACGTCTTTACTATAGTAATGCTGCATATCTTGACTGAGCTGCCTTCACTCTCTGCTTTTGGAAAATTTCCAGGCAGGGTCTGTGTTTACGTCAGCAAGACTGATTCAAAACACCACCTCTGGGGTTTTAAACAGGCTTTGAAACACATTCCTGCACTCAGCTCAACTGGGGTCAGTAGGAGGCCTTCCAGTAAATCTGTTACTTCACTTTGTCATTCTACTTATTGCAGAGGGGCACTGATTTCCTTTTAGCTCATCTCATAAGTTATTTTTTTATTTTTCATAAACTTTCTGCCAGAACCTTGGCTATAAGAACCTTGTATTATTCTGCCCGTTATCTGCAAAGATTCTGCTTGCTGGGGTAAGCTAAGAGTTGTTCCATTTTCCAACTGATTTTTTTTTTTTTGGCTTTAGGATCATAAAAATAAAGTACTTTGTATATATTTTCAAATCTAAACAGAAGTCATATCTTGTTAAATTGCCTTGATTATCACAGTTGCTCTTCAATTATTCCCTTGGCTTAGAGTTTAACAAGGGCCTTTAAAATCTGTGAAAGATATGTACAGAGGGGACAGGGCAGGAGGCTGTGTTTCTATGCAGAACTACAGGAGCTACCACAACAAAACTGTAAAATGGGAAACTTAAAACAATTTCTAAATATAATGCAAATTTCTTATTACTTACAAGATTTAAAGCTAAAGACTTCCTATTCAGTAATAATCATCAAAGCACAGAAGTGTTAAATTATTCTCACAAACAAATGAGCACAACAAGCTATTGCCACAATTCTAAACATCATGCTGGAAATTTATCCCCTATCATGTACCTTGGTTTTGCTTACCATCCCCTGAAATCTGAGATAAAATGAAAAAAAAAAAAAAAAAAAAAAAAACTTACCTCTCCCCCAACACACTATACAAAAATCCACCCCCCCAATATTTCATCTAAGTAGGCTTTCTTACTGCATTCTTATTTAAAAAGAGGCTCAATGAGGCCAAAGTAGACTTTAACTTTTGATTATAAAATATACTAGTAAAATAATTTAAAACAATAAACACACCTGAAAAATATAAAAATGATGCTACTTAACCAAAAAGAACACAGAATACACTGAAGCAAATGATTCCAATTTAAAGGAAATGAAATTCAAACAAACAACAAAAGCACCCTTCCTGATACTTCCCCTTCCCTCCAAAAGACACCACAAAGGACAAGAAAAAGAATAAAAAGAAAATAAAAGACAGATAAGGAGCCTTGACAAAGTGGTTATATGGATAACAATCCTCTAACAAACACAAAAGGACGTTAACAGACATTATGGAAACCTTCCTGAAAGAGCATGCATTTATGTTTCTTGACGCAGACCCTCTGCTTGCTATTAATCAGACGAACTTTGGCTTTGAGTATACACTCTAACTCAGGCACCGATTTCTTGAAGAAAGTACATGAGAGAGAAGCAGGGGGAGGCCAGGAAAAGATTGGAAGAAATGGGCAGATCACACAAATCCCAGGCAGATTACTTCTGCAGGGCAGGCATGTAATGACAACTCCTTCCTCACTTAAATTTCTTCTCTAGGACCAGGGCAACAGCCATTTCTGGTTGGCGCCCTTTGTCCCAGCACTAAAAACAAGAGGAAAGGCTGGTAGCCCCACCAA
Source organism: Camelus bactrianus (assembly GCF_048773025.1). NCBI lineage: Eukaryota > Metazoa > Chordata > Mammalia > Artiodactyla > Camelidae > Camelus > Camelus bactrianus. Next base: position 3,650,376 of record NC_133562.1, read on the forward strand.
AGAAATATTTTAATTCCTTGAAAGAGCAGAAGAGCTTGCTTGGGTAATGGAGGCTACCTCAGCAGACATTTCTAAAATTAGATAATCATCTGGAAAGATCAGATTAGATAGTGTAAAGGCTCCTGCTCAAAAACAGGAATTGGAATCAAAAGACTGCTAAGCTATTCATTTTTATGCCTCTACTAAGATCCCATTTTAACTAGTCTTCCCAAATTAGTAACAGGCCTTATCTACTTTCCTTCTATGGTTGAGCTTTAGAAACTTATATTCACACTATAACAAAAATGTTTGAAAAGTTAAAAAATTAAATTTACTATCCCTTAACATTATTCACCAATACTCTACTAATAAAACTATAAGCCCCACCTATGTATTCACCTAAAAATGGATTTAAAACAAATGAAAAAGCTATAGCAACTATTTGCTTTCTTCTTTCCTCTTTAAAGTGAAAGAAAAGAACCAGTCTGCAGAAAGAAGTCTATAGCCCAAATTACTGATTTAGGAGGTGCTCTGTAACTTACCTTTTAGCAGGTTACAGGTCTCCTGGATGATATTCTTAAGGGAGAAGCACAAAGTATCTCTGTGGCCCTTTGTCCTCATGGCCCAGGGGTGGGGCAGCCATGCTCCAGCCCACATGCACTGCCCTACACCTGCCGATCTGGACCCCGACTTCCACCTCCACCCCGGGAGCAGGACCTCCCGGCTGCTCCAGCCCTGCCGGCCCAGAGAAACAAAGGGCAACAGAGCTCCTTGACTAAGTGGAGAACTATTCCCACTGCACGGTAGCTATTTAAAGAGGTGGTGCCTGCGGGACAAACGCTGCCTCAGAGCCTTCCTGTTTGTGTCCCAGCTCAAATTTTCATCCATTTCCTAAGGAAGACTGCAAAGTGGAATCAGCCTTGAGGCTGAGATTTATGAAAACCCACATGGTGTGCAAGGGCCATTTTTAGAAACAGTTTTCCCCTTTCCTTCTTTTCTCCATTAATTAGATATGAGGCTTTATTAAAAGTACTTTTAAAGTCAAAAGCAAAAACTGTATCTGTGGTTTTTCTACTCCTGAAGGATTTTTACCCTGAAATGTAGAAAGGAAAGAATTTGTGGATGAGTAACCCCATATCTACCAAGTAATAATGCAGAGAAAAACCATGTGACTTATGGTCAGAAAACAAGAGTTTGATTAGAAAAATCTTGCCATTTACTAGCTTTAGATAAAGAAATGCACCCAATCTCTCTGGATCTCAGTTTTTGTCTGAATAAATGGGACTAATAACATGTACTTTCACATGTCTATTTGTAAGCACTACTGGAAAAGACCCCGGCTGTGCCCCATAGAAAAGTCAGAGGCATGCTGTCATTACATCACGGTATCCAATTTCCTAGCGGCTGTTACATTAATATTAGACTTTAGTAGCTGGATAAAAAGAGCTAATATATTTTCTGTCTTACCTCCAAAATTCTTTTATGTATGTATTTGTTTGCTTGTGTATTGTCTGATTTTCTCAATGCACTGAGGTTGCAGGAGGGCCAATGACCTCAATGGTAGTACTGATTTAACAATACCCCCACTACCAAGAACAACTCTTGGCATATATGAACATCCAATAAATACTTGTAAATAAATGAACAGATAAACGCATAATTTCAGACAAAATCAAACACAGTGCTCTACACACAGTAAGCCTGTAACAAATACTATTTACTGAATGCACTGCAACTTTTCTCTGTAGAGAAACATCTCAGGAAAAATGCAATGTAATAGAATTTTAAGACAAGTTGGAGCTCTTAAAAACATTTGAGATAAATATGACTGTATGTTTTGTTAGATCACCCTGTTCAAATACATTATTAATTTGGTTAATAGACAAACTTCTTACATCAGGGATATTAGGTACAATATTCAATATTAATTCACTGAAAAAGTTTAGTTTACTTTAGAATGTACCTAAAATCCTTCCTCAGGCCTGTTTTTCTTCTGTAGAAACTCTCTTTCCTCTGTTGCCCTCTAAGTCCTAGCTTGGTGGCAAGATAAGGATTCACTGATTTTTTTAAGAGCATCACTCAGACAAGAAGGATAAAGATGTGTGGTCCCTTTGTGGCCCCTATGATCCAACTACCACTGTTTAATACGACCTAACGACGTGCTGGGAGACAGGAGAGTGTCAGGCACCTGAAACAACAGATTTAGTTGTGAGCTTTCACATTATTGCCTGAATCCAGTTCAGGCCAGTTCAGGCCACTTGAGACTAAAAATCAATTCTTTGATGGCTGCTCGTTAATCTATTATGTGTAAAGAAAAAAGCGACTTCAGTGGATATTTGTTCATTTCAAAAAATTACCAAGAGAGGAAATATCCTGAATCTTAAAAGATCATCTGAAACATGATTCCCTCTTACTTCTAAGGCTTTCTCTTGCTTTGCCTGAGAAACAGCACCTTCCTTCCACGTCTCTTTTCCTTTCCCTCTGCCCACTTTAGGGATAGCGTAACAGCTATGCCATAACGGGTCTTTTCACAGGTGTTAGACGTGGGATATAAAGATTTAAAGTTGCTCACTCTGAGTGAAGCATTTTAGTGCCAGAATATGAGGAAACATCTCATAGTCACTGAACCTGAAAGCGCTATAGCTTTCGGCCAACGAGAAAGAAACTCTCAAGAACAGAGAGTGATGGTCAAATAAATGCAGAATTTATTGCCTTTATCAAGTATCTATTCTGTTTTTCACACACTGGAATGATATCCTTGACCACAGCCCTCCTCCCCCTTCTCTCATGTAGCTCCCCTGGTGCTAGAGAAATTTTTAATTGAATAATTAAAGATTTTAAAGAAGTTTCGAAATCGACTTTTGACAGCTTCGCGTAGCACGGCTTTCTCACCTTACTGTCGGCCTCCAGCCTGACAAGTACCAGTCTACACAGAGCTTGTGAGTTCAACCACAAGGGTTATCAGATGTGGCGTAAATGCCTCCAGGAACATGCACATTTGACCTGGCGGTGGGGAGGGCGGGATGAACTGTGGAAACTGCCATCCAATAGCCAAGTTTCCTCTTCATCTAATGAAGAAAGAATTCCTTTAAGAAGAGTTCTTCAGGAAGCTCTGACACCCTCCCCTTGGGATGCTCGTGGACCTCCACCAGCTATTTCCTGTAAAATAGTTTTATTCCCCTAGTTACTGACAGACTTAATCAAGACATCACTGTGTATCTGGTTAGCAAATAAAAAGATCATTTCAAAGTTACTGATTATATAGGGTCTTGTTATGCTAGTTCTATCATTATTTGAGATCATATATCTTATTTTAATAAACATTTATCTAATGCTACAGAAAACATAGAAATCAATCTTACAAGGGACAATAATTTATAGGCATGACTAAAAGGAGGAAATATCATAGAACACATTACCCAAAGTCTGTCATTACTAGGTATATACATTGAACAGAATAATAATGAATATATCCTTTTTGCCATCTGTTGCTTTATAGGACAGCAGATTTCCTGTCGGCTGACTCAAATAAGTAAAACAAAGTTACACTGAAAGATTAATCTTATTGATAAAGATGTATTTTGATGGCTAGTTAATTCTAAGCAGTTCGAGCTATTTCTTTTCCAAAATGAGAAACAATATTTCTCCCTCTTCTCCTCTCTCTCAACTGGCTGTGCCCACGGGCTCTGCTAAATGTTTTATTTATTTATTTATTTATTTATTAGGAATAGTCTGTTCTTTTTTTTTTTTTTTTTAACATTTTTTTATTGAGTTAGTCATTTTACGACGTTGTGTCAAATTCCAGTGTAGAGTACAATTTCTCAGTTATATGTGAACATACATATAATTCATTGTCACATTTTTTTTCACTGTGAGCTACTACAAGATCTTGTATATATTTCCCTGTACTATATAGTATAATCTTGTTTATCTATTCTGCCATATGCCTGTCAGTATCTACAAATTTTGAAATCCCAATCTGTTATGTTAAACATTTTAAAGCTGTAAGATGTATAAGTACCGGGTTCCTGTCTTCAATCAATTCATGAACTGGTAACACAGAGATCTCAAGTACAAGGTAGGGTGTAGAAAAGGAGAAAGGATAACCTAAGATCAGGAGTGCAGGACATGAAGTAAGAATGACATAAGTTCAATGGCTTTGCCACTTTCACGCCGTCTGATCTTTGAGGAACTTCTTAATCCTTCTAAGTCTCGCTTTCCTTGTGGATAAAACAGAGATCCTACTGGTACCTGCCTCCTAGGGTCGTGATAAACATTAAAGGAATTTATGGATGCCCTTAACAGAATGACTGGTTTTGGAAGTTATCATTACACAGCACTGACGCAGAAGAAAAACATTAAAAAGAAATAATTAAATTCAAAGGAGAAAGAAAATCCCACTCATAAATAAGAGATACAGGATTTTGCAGCCAGGAAAATGGCTCTCTAGGAATAGTTTGAACGTACAGGCTGTCCTTGACTCATACCCTCTCAGTGTGAAAGATGACTGGGGAAAAGCACCTGGAAAGAAAAGGGGCCACAGCCCCCCTATCTCCCAGACGCCTGCCCACCCATGATGCTGGGTACAATCTCAGCCTGTGCCATCCAGGGCACTGCAAATGCCCTTGGAGCCTCTTCTTTCTCTCCCCCAACTGCTTCTCTCTCAACAGAGCTGGTCTCAAAGAATACCTTCATGTCTAGGAGAAAACATCCAGGATGTTCATAAAAACAGAAACTTCTGCTTCTGGCTATGGTGCATTAACTGGAAGTGGAACAGCCTTCCCACCATAAACAACTGGAAACTGGATAAAATATGTGGGAAATTGTTTACAGATACTAGACAAAAGGGAGCACAAGACATGATCCTTGAGAGAAGGGGGACAGCTGAGGTGACTGAGTCCTCCGGTTAAGGCAGCTCACCACTGGGACGCCCATCCCAGACTCCAGTGCAGAGAGAGAGGAAACCCAAGAATCCTGGGTCTCATTGAGTATAAGGGACACAGAACAGAGTTCCTGCAAGCAAAGGCCGAAGGAATATTAAGGGAAAGTACCAGATAGGGAGGGTCTATACTGACAAAGCGCTCAAGAAATCCACATGGGGTCTCCTTGAAGTTTGTGGCTGAATATTAAGTTACACATGTGCCAGGTCAACTTCGTAACACTGGGCAAAAACAGATGAGGGTCTACGAAACAAGTGATTCCCAGATCTGGAAAGAAGTTAGGAGACACCTGAGTTTTACCAGCCAGAACAGAAAGTCTTTACTGAGCACCTGGGGCTTCAGGTCACAACCCCAGAAGACTCTTTAGTAGTCTGATACTTTAAAGTGTCTGTTTAGTAGCATGGCTACCTTAAATTTACATAGTGTTATAGGTCAAACATGTTCAATTTTAGAAGGCTGAAAAATATTTCTAAATGATTACATTTACGTGTTTTCCTTTTCAGTCATTGAAGCAATGGGTGATTATGTGGTGGATCATATAATGGACTCTTCAGATATATTCTTAAGATTTACCTGACTGCCCAAATTTTTCAATATAAAAACATTTCTACAGGCTGATGGCTATCTTACAACTTACACTTCCTTCTTATACTCATATCACAAATTAATAGCCTTTTCAAGTTTCAACTTTTCTTTTTCAAAACTTAATGAAAAGGTCGCTGAAATGTTTAAGTATCACTTTGTTCATTAAAAAAAAATTTCATAGTGGGCTTGTTTACTTCATGTATATATAAACCAACACAGAACTTGAATCTCTAGCTTTTTATCCAAAATATTTTCTAAGAACAACTGTATTTCCTCTTCACCTTTATCCTCTGCACAGTCACCAAAGTATCTGTATATTCCAAAAGCAGAGAAGAATGCAAAGCCATGTTGAGATTTAGATCTTAACCAATAGCTGAGTCATCCTTAGCTAAGTGACTCCCCAATAACCACTCCTCAACACACACCACATAAGTATGCATGATGGGGTCCCTGAAAAATGTAAAAGGTACCACATTTCATAGAGCTTTCAACAAACAGTAAAGCCAACACCCATAAATCCCAATTTAGTTGTCTACACAATGGATATTTTAAGAAGAAAAATGATGAAAGTGATTCTGCTGAACACCACAGTAAAACCAGACACCATTCCAACTCTTTATGCATCAGCAGGCTGTCTATATGCAAATAAGAAATCTTCTTGTAGGGGCAACAATTCCAGGCTGTAGCAGTTCAGTAACAGACTCCCCCCTTGTAAATAATTGCACATCAGGAAGTTTTATCTCAATGTCAGTGCTTGTCATGTCCCATGAGTCTAAGACCCATACTGTAAAACACAAAACAACATGAGTCTTTTAATTATAAAGTGCCAAACTTCAAAAAATACCAAACTACCTAATTTCCCTATTTTCTTGCTCTCCCTATTTCTACTAAGTAGTAATAATACTGCATAACTGATAATTAAAGCCAAGTTTCAGTAAGCTTTACATGATGTTGGAAGGCAAGCAGAGAGAGGCTGAAGAGAAAGAAACTGGAAGCAGAGGAAACCTACCCCAAGGGATGAGTAGACTGCCAACATACAGCACTCTTCATTCTGACTGCGGCTAGTGCTGAAATGTAACAAATGATTCTTATATTCAACAAACATTCTGGAGAGCCTACCAGGTACTAGGCCCTGTGTCGGAGACAAAAGATACAATGGGGAGCAAAGATGGACGTTCTTGGCCCTTATCACAAGGGAGACCAATCACATAACTACAACTACAAAATGGTGAGATGTGTCGCAAGTGAATGTTTCCCGAAGGAAAAGCTGCTTGAGCTGGGATTGGACAGCTAGGCAGGATTTAGCAAGATGCAGAGGATGGCGAGGTCGGTGGCCAGAAGGACATGGCAGGCAGGACAATTAGGAAAAGAGGGGGTGCGGGCATTTAAGCAGGTTGAAAAAGGACACAGACAGTCAGGAGAGGTGGATGTGGCCAGGAGACGCCAGACCATGCAGCCACATGAAGGATTTCAGTCCTTATCCTTAAACAATGGGAAGCTGTTAAAGATAATTTTAAGCAGAAATTTACTATGCCTCCTCAAAATTTTACCTGAATGAAGTATACTAAAAGGAAGCATGGAAATCTTAATGAAAATAATTCCCATGGAGTCTACCAATATGGTATTCATATAATACAGTCGCTTTCAACATGCATAAATGACTTGACTCGATGCAAAGAGAAAAGTTCGTCACAATTTTCATTCATCAAATGCTTATTGAGTACATTGTTATATGCCAGATCAATTCTCAACACTTGAGATTCATCACACAACAAGATCAAGACCCTCATGAAATTTAATTCTAGTGATGAAGGTAATAAATAATGAAGACAATATATAAGTAAATTTTTGTAGTATTTAAGAAGACAAGTGTCATGGAAATGGGAAAAACTGAGCAGAGTTGAGGAAGATCAGAAGATGAGGGGAGCAAGAGGGGGAGGTAGAAAATGACTGTACTGAACAGGTTGTTAAGGTCTCAACTGGAAAATGAAATCTGCATAATCTTGGTTGTTTATCAAACTTTGACAGTTCCTGCTGAAATAAAAGAATTATTTTAGTGCCATTTCTAGATACACGTCAAGTTAAATGAGAAAGAGAGATCAAAGAACTATCAGCTATTGCTCAAAACTTACAGCTTCTGGGTTTTCTGTCTTCCTGTATCGGCCTCCTGTTTCACAACAACATTCTGAATACTGACTGATGATTTTATTGTACTTTCCACTTGACAGTAATCTATTCACAGACAAAAGAAAGCCAGCCTCACCCATGTGATAACTTTAGCTTCTTTCAGCTGGAAAATACGGACAGATTTTTATTTTCAAAAGTCCTCATGCCAGTAAGAATTAAAAAATCTGAAAGGCACCTCATAGTAACAGATACAGCAGGAGGGTAAATAAAGGGTGAATGAATATAACCTTGCAGACTAGGGCAAAATTATTATTAACTAATATTCCTAATTACAAGTAGGTTTTAAAACAGGTTTTAACATGTGTCAAGATCTCAACCCATCCCTTTTCTGGAATTAAAAAGTCTGGAAGTGAAAAGATAGCTTCCTTGACAATACAAACGGTCCCAAAATGATTCCCAGGAACAAAAGAAGCGAGATGACTGTCAGGAGGAAGTGTGCTTTGAATCCAGGATAGCAAATAGTTCTTGTTTACAATAAGCCATGAACAGCCAGCTTTAACTATTAGCAGTTATGTGCAAATGATTATTAACCGAACTGCATAGTGAGGGCATTAAGTCACAGGATGACTGTTGCTTTATGCTGCACTTCTACTAAAACTTGATTTTATTGCCCATTTTCAACAGCTTTTGGGCTTGGGTTGTAAACAACAGCCTTTTGGTAATTCTTCTGCAAAGGATGCAGCTGGTGAGCAAAATTTAATCATATGTGTACCCAACAAGGAAGAACAAATAACGAAACAAAATAACATGATTCTCCATTTATAAGTCAAACAAGTTCTGTGCCTTACCTAAGAGGCTATGTCTTTCATTCCGATCATTAGTGATCATTAATAATGAAACCATTTTCATTTTTCTGAAGTGTTTATCTTTATTATATTAGGAAGCCAAACCATAGTCTAGACTTTTATAGAGAGACAAGTACAATCAAGACGTCATGCCAGGCTTAAAATAATGATAAAAATAATAAAACAGTTTAGGTATTTGCCAGGTGCTGAGTCAGTATTTTAAGTGCTTTAAATATACTATCTAGTCTCTTCCTTGGTACCATCCAATGAGATTGTACTATTAGTTCCATCATTTTACAGATCAAGAAACGGAGGCACAGAGAGGTTAAGTCACTTGCCCAGGATTACACAGGTTGGCTTCTGATGTATGCACAGAGAGCTTAAATAATTTGCCCAGGATTAGACAGCTAGCCTCTGATGCTATAAAAACTGAACAGTAATTCCGCAGTGTGCCAGTTACTACCTCTGCTTTCACACTGCAGAATTTACATTTTTACAAGTCTTGCACTTTGTCAGACAAGAAAATCATAATTGCTCAAGTATTCTCTTTGAGGAGAAGACCTGCAAGGAAAATGCAATCACTCGGTGATGTTTACATGACTCGTGGAAAGGGAAAGGGGAAAAACCAAACATTTACTGAGTCTCCAGGATGGGCCAACACTGTGCTGTGTTGTCCCCATTTTACCTGATCAAATCTTGACAATGTACCTATAAGGTATTATTCTCCCCATTTCTAAGGTCTGGAAGAACTGAGGGTAGAAGAGGTTATGTAAAGTGCCTGAGCAGACACGAGGGGAGGTCAGAAGTCCACTTCTGTCAGATCCAAAGTCACACCACACCCACACCACACACTGCCCCCACCCCCAAGTGGCTGCCCCTCCTCTGAGAGGCATCTTTGTAAGTGGTGGTCTACTCCTTCTAAGGGGCTAGACTGTATCATGGTCAAAGCTGAGACTCTTTGACCTGGGGTGAGACTCCTGGGTTGGAAGCCTAGTTCTGCTGATGACTAACCACGGACAAGTTACTCGATTTCATTCTGCTGCAATTTCCCCAGCCATGAGTGACAGTACCTCTGTGAATATTAAAGGAGCTAACATATATACACCTTCCAGTATTTGTCCCCATAGCATTTATCATAATACACTATATACCAACTAAAATTTTAACCCTTTTACAGTATAGACTGGAGGAATAGCCAAGAGTAGAAGCTAGAATGTAGAGACAAATTGGGCCATGTAAGGCTTTCAAGGATAGTTGAAATATTAAGCAGTTGGAGTTTATCCTAAGGGAAATGAGAAACCACTGCAAAATTTCAAGCAGAGTGTGTGTGTGGCATGACTGAACTCCATTTTAGAAAAATCGCTCCTCTGTTCGCATTGTAAGGACTTTTCTGGAGCAGAGTAAGCACTTGCAAGACGTCTGAAATAAGACAAGTGAGAAAGGCTGATGGCTTGAGTCATGCCATGGAGACACAAGAAACTGATACACTCTAGAAAGCTAACCGACAGACTTTGTGATTGATGGGGGCAGGAAATGGGTTACCATGTTACCAGCAAATGGGTAGATAATGGTGAAGGGAGATAAGGTCAAAGTGGACCTTTCAAATTTGAGAAACCTACTGGACTGCCATTAGACCACTGGCTATTGATAGTCTCCATCACCTACTAAACCTTTACTATACATTACACGGTGTGCCAAGAAATTATATTACCATGCGCCTTTCTACAGACCAGGAAGCAAGCTGAGCCTTAATGAGACACATAACTCAGCCATGCACCACATCGCCCCCACACCCTAACCACCCCTACCACCACCCCTGGGGCACCACGATCTTAATCTCTGATACCAGATTAGTTCTGGCCATTTTTGTACAGTATACAATTGGAACAGTACAGTGTATGCACTCTGTTGTGCACGTCTATATGTACTTTTAAAGTCTGCAATTTAACTTGAGGGGAAAAAAAGGTTGTTGTAGATGGAGACACAAGTATAATCTTAATTCCTTTTCCTGTATTCTAAGGAGTCCTGTCATGGATACACAGTACCTACACATTTGGATTCCCAAGTAAAATCAGTAATGTGACATGAACCCAGAGAAGGGCAAGGCCCATTTCAGCGCTGCATCCTTTTGAAGAGATTGAGTCACCGACCCAGACTAACTGTAACAAATCCCTTCATATGAACTAAAGATTAGGATGTAAAGTAACAGTAATGGTGAGATGGGTTTTAAAGGGAAAGGTTTTTTTTTTGTAATGGCTTAAAGTAAGTTGAGATAAACTTCAGATAATAATAAATTTGAAATCAACTCTAATTACTGCTTTATCAAAGTAATCCCTTCTTCTAGTTAGGAATCTTTCACACAGCTAAGGAATTGAAAATGACTTTAGAAAGTGTTTGGAATGTTTTTAAAATAATGGAAATGACAGTAAAGAAACTTTACTAGTTTAAAGAATTATTTTCTAAAATAATTTCATAGAAGTGGTGCATTTAATGTAGTATTTTACTCTATGATAATTATACTATATAATTTTACATTGTACTTGATGAATTCTGAGTTTGTTTCTTCCCTAGACCTAAAAATTTCTTGGTGGGGTGGGGATTACAGTCTTATTTTTAGGGTAAGAGGATCTTGGCTCTTATAGTCTTCCTATGAATTATACTTCTTTTGCTTTCAATCGCAGTATTAAAAAACTAAAAAAAACTTTACTTGGAATATGAAAACAATCATATTTGCAAATTTACTGCCATCAAACTTTTAAAGGTGCCCAACGTCTGTAACGGGAGAAAAAGCTTATCTATTCGCCATAGTTCTCCACAACAGTTCTGTCTGTCTGTACCTGCACAAGCATGCATATAAGGGTGTAAGTCCATTTCAGAGAAGAGTCTCATCATTTTCTAGCACAGTGAATTGTTTGTTTGAACTCCTACTGCACATCTTTTCATCACAAGTTCTTCTTAAATCTCTAAAATTCCTGATTATATTTTTATGTCCCTCCCCTAGAAAAGAGCCAACATTTAGCCCAGCCTTGTTGAACCAAGCAAGGTTCTGATTACAATCTTAATGAATCACCTTTTGAGAAAAGAATCAACCACCTATGACCTATACTTTGACTGCAGGACACGCTGCCTTTAAACTCAGTGGGAAGCAGCAACTTCCAGATGACATGCAAAGTCAGTTTATATTTTAGCTGAGAAATTCTGCACCTGGGTGTGAAAGACTAGCTTCCCTGTTACATCTTTAATTTTTCTCAAGGTTTGATAGATAAGAATCTGTGAAAATTTCCAAATTTTAGCTATTTTTTACTTGTTGTTTTTTGCTCTTATAATTTCCATATTTATTTCCTGTCATAGATGAGTTGTATATTTCAGTTCCTTCACTCATTTAAGTCTGATGTTCTATACGCATCTCTGGCTTATTTAAATTTCTTAAACTTGTAGGTGCAGAGTTCAAGCTCTGATATATATACGTTTTTAACTAACCAACCATGCAGGATAACTATGTAAAAATTAGTAACATGTTAATAGTAAACTAGAGAATCCCAGAAGTGAATACAGCCATTGCAACTTTATATATATACACATATACAGAAAGAGTATAAAATTAATACGCCTACACCCAAAGTGGGGCTGTTACTGATCACTAATAAGATATTCTAAATGAGAACTAGAGTTTCCTTATTCATTTTTAAGTTTTTCTCTTTGAAAAATCTGATTTGCTCCAAATTTGCCTGCCAACTCTTTAATAAAAATTTTCTGAAACTTGAGAAATCGTGTCTAAATGGATTAGAGTAAGAACTAAATCTCCATCTGCCAGGATATCTGAATTTGCCTCCTTTCACTTTAATACATAAAGCATCAGTGGTGAAATAAAGATTAGAAGAAAACAGCAAGCATTTAAGAGGAAAAGCCTACTCCATGCTTACTGAGTATCAAATTTCAATTGATTATAGCCAGTATTTTATTCAAACTTACATTTACAGTTTTACATGTGAAATGAGTATTTTAAAATCTCATTAATAAAAACCCACTTAATAAAGCAACAAGTTTCATATCATTTTAAAACAAATCTAAAGCAGTCCTATGTCCTTACCTGTCTCTTACTCACAATAAACAAATCATTATTTCCTACTTTGCCTTTGATCTTCTCTGAGTAAAAACCACAACTCTCATTTACCTGAAATGATAAATGGATAGATACAGAGAGGGAAAAAGTCACTATAAAGTCTCATTTTCAGTTATGTCTACCTACGACTCTTTAACTAGACCAACCACCTAGGAGGAAAACTGGATAGTTTACATTTCCCTTTCCATCCTTTACTGCTTCCTGGCGCAATATCAAAAGACAAGCAAGCAACAGACTCTAGAGCAGACTCTGTGTCCTAAACCAAAGAACAGAGCATTCTTCCTTGTGCTCTCTGGATTCTAACACCTCCTCCATCCCCATTTTTCATCTGATACAAGTATACTATGTTGGTCACAGGCATTTCTTATTTTGAATCTTCTAAGTAATATTTCTAATAAATCTACAATTCCATTCAGCAACAAGTAAAAAGAAGAGTTCCTCAAGCTTCAGTTTCCCAAATAAACTTGGAAAATAGCTCTGTGATACAGCACAATGACCATTCATTGCTCAGTGGACTCAAAAGCACTTGGAAAACGGCCCTCAAAGTCAAAACTCCACAGCTCTGGCATGGGACTTCTGAGGCCTACTTCCGAGGACACCATCGTCAAAGCCTCTTGACTTGACAGGTAATCCAGACGGCAGAGCTCATTAATTCTCTGCTGAGGCAGTGCAGTATGAGTTTGATATCCAGTCCTGCTTGTGTAGGGTGAACAACTCTGTGTTCAATGCTTTATTCTACTGAACTCTGGAAACTCCCTTGACACCAGTTTTTTAAAAATTTACCAAAGTTGCTAAAAACACAGGCTATTCAGTCTGTTCCTGTGTCTCTGATATCAGAGGTCCCATTAACTTCGGCATGATGGAGAGAAGGACATAAAGAGAGGTCACACAATTTTGTAAAAGTATATATACCCTGTCATTCCTTAGTTCTTAATTCAATAGGGTAAGGAGGTGGAACATCAAACACTCTTTAAAAGTCCCTTTACCACATTTGCATGAATTTTATTTCTCTAGGGTAGTAGCATCATGAGAGTTGTCAATCCAAACTCTGTATTAACCATTAATATGTCCCTATAATTCCTAGTTCAAATACACTCCTCCCAATATGCAATGCTGGCCAGGTTTCTCTTCACATTTACCTTGGCCTTTGACCCATCTCTCTAGATACATGTTACTTCTTTAGGTTTTACTCCATTAGTTTCTCTTCCTGCCCTTCCTTCAGTCCTGCTCTGCTCCCCGTTCTCCCCTCTGTGTATCCACAGAATATGTAACGGGCATTCCCTGTCTCCTCAACTTCACCATGTTAAAGAAGAATGGCTTATCCTACAGGTCAGTGCCCATGTTTCCAAAAATACTGGTATTTCCCATATGTGATAACATTAAACAGGTCACACTCTCTGCAAAGGGTCAGAAAGGATATTTTATGCCAGGTATTCCTGTGAGAGTTGTTTTCTTTACTCATCTCAGGTTTTCAACACATTAAGGTGGCAGAGGTGGAGCAGGGAGGCGGGTAGGAAAGCAGGGCAGGAAACGATGATGCAAAGGACTGTGCAAAGAAAGAATGGTGCTTCATGGGGATATAAGAACATGAGTAAAAGTAAGATTAAGAAGTTAACTCTTCCACAGATCTTACTATGTGGCAGTCACTGTTCTAAGGTCTTTACTTATACTCACTAATCCTCACGTCAATCCATGAGATTAATTCTGTTATTGGCCCCAGTGAGGAAACTGAGCAGCTAAAAGGCTAAATAACTTGCCCATATCCCACAGTCAGCAGAAGGGCCAGGATTCCAATACAGGTGATCTGGCTCCAGAAATCTTGCTCTTCACCACTGATTTGCTTATTTTAAAGATAACAGAGTTGATTATTTCAATACTGGAGTGGCTGAAAGATAAACTGGTAGTGACTTATGACTAAAATGGTCCCATTCCTTTCTGACTAACATATGAACCCTAATAATTCAAACATATACTAATTTAACTGGTTTTTGATGTTTACTGATAATACAGAAAAATTACTTAAATGTTGTCCAGGAATGATACACATGGAATACATTTTAAAGTATCTGGGCTCAGGTATAGGGTGACCACATGTGCTAGCTTGCTCAGAAAAATCCCAGTTTATACCTGCTGTCCAAGCATGATTATACAGCACTTCCTTTCACTTTCAAAAGCGTCCCATTTTGGACAATAAAGTGTACAGTCATTTCACTTATGCACAACTAGTGTAACTGGCACAAGTTAAGTTGCACAAAATCCAGATCCAATCTCCTTATCGTATTATTTTCAGGTCATTCTTTTTAGCAACTCCAGGAGCTATTGGTCTGTGCCAACCACCACCAATGGCTCACTGTCCAGCATTTATTCCATTATCTCTATTTTTTCTGGTTTCATGGTCCCATTTCCAAGCTTTCTATTTAACAAGAATCTTTCACTTAGCTTTTTCCACCTATAAAATTAATTAGGATTACTGATTAATTCTAAAACTTCTAAAAGACAAAATCAATCCAAAACACCCTCCTTCCCCACCTCAAAATATATATAACTAAAAACTTTCTGTGCATCTAAAGTTACATAAGGTTATCTGTATAAATACTAGTTTATAATCTTATACGCTCACAAAAGGCAGAGTTCTACTGATCTTTTCCTCCCAAACACTTTACAGAATCTGGTACATCATCATGTGAATTTCAAATGATCTTTTATTCATCTTCTGAGAATCAGTATCTGCATACAAACTGAGAAGCGCTGCATCTGGTTAATAATCCTGATTCTTTCATTTCCTCATCCTAAAACTCAGTTGTTTTTACCATCACGAGCTCAGAGGTGCTTTTTCCTATTTCTCTTTTTTCTGCCTCTTCCTACCTTCAAACACTTCATTTCCCTCTAGTCCTTCTGTCAAATTACTGCCTCTCCTCCTCCAGTACTTTCTAGTCTATAATAACCACTCTAATGACATTTCTGTCCTTAAGGATTCCGCTGTCACTTTTTGGAAACAAGCCGCTATTCAGTTGTACTCTCTCACATGCATCTAACAATACCTCCAACTCTGCAATTGCCTTAGTAGGCCTATGCTTTTTCCATATCGCTTTATAATTCTTCTGAAAAATTACTTACTTTTGGTCCTTTTATACAAAATCCTGACCTCCTTACCCCTGGATCAAATTATCCACTCAGATATATAGTCTACTTGGGAAACTCAGCTGGCAAATAACTTCCTAGCTCCTGGGCTTCATTCACCTTATTGCTTATGAAGATCCTCGGGAAACTGACTTACAGAAGGAAGGGAGGAAATTCCTGCCCTCCATCCCTAGATTAGTGTACGTGCCCTGAAGCACTGGATTGCATGGCCTTACTCTTATCTCGGTTCACAGAGCTACAGATGTCGGGAGGGTACCGTCCATCACTAGTTCTGGAAAGCTGATCCATGCCAGTGTGAATTAGTATGAGGGAGACAACAGCCTACAATGTCCTGCTTAGGGATTTAAAAGTTTTGACAACGTTCTCTCTTTTCTGGCCAGCATGGGTTCTTCAGATCTTAGGATTTAAATTTTTCTTGATTATGATACCCAATACAGAACTATATTCATCTTTAATTTCCACTAAATGGCCTCAGCTATCCAAAGACAGGTTTAATCTCACTATGATAATGACATATCATTAAAGGGTTTTCTATAAAAGTAGCTTTGAATGTGTGGTAGTTTTCTGGGAGAAAAAGCTGTAAGGTTTGAAGATCACATTTAGTAGAAAGAAGTGAATTTCATTAAAGATGTAAGGAAAGTAATTACAGCTTCAGAATCATATGGTCAAAGGCAAATTATACATTCCATTCTATAATAATGTTTTAAACAGACATTTATTTCTAATTACCTTTACCTTGTTCCTTCATGAAAATGGTCTTATTTGAGATACGTAGACATCAAGAACAAAACTGAAGTCACTGCAGAGACTCCACTGTATCAGGTATTTTAGATCTACTGAGGTGATTGATACTTAAGATAAGCACGTGTTCACTAGAACGTCTACCAGAATCTGACCAAATCTGAATCCCAAATCTGAATCACAAAAAGTGAGCATGACTCTGAGTGTCAGCTTTACAATGAGACTCCTCTAGGAATTTCAGCAACCAATTTGTTCTTTGTCTTTTTTGGACAGAGACCGTAGTTACTAAGGCAAAAATCAGTATGCTTGGAGTTAAATGTTCCAACATGCAATTCTACTAGAGTCAAAAACATGCAGCAGCAACACCTCTGGGCAGACGATCAGAATTCAAACTTTAAAACATCAACAAAGATGTTTTAAATCTGGTGAGTAAATCAGACAACTGCATGAACCACAAACACAGATAGGGGACAGAGAAGAAAAAACATAGTTGATCTCAGTTTGGTCTCACTGAAAACATGGTACTTGTTTTTATTTTCGCTTTACATTAGATAGAATAGCAATGTCTAAAAAACATTTTAAAAGGCTAATTTGAAGATTTATTTTTAATTAGATACAAGCAGTAACTCTCACATCAAATTAATTTTTTTTTTTGCTTTAACCTTTTACAATTGCAATATTGTACTGAAAGTAAAGCAGAAATATTTAATAGTCTCTTTCAAGGACTCTTTCCTTAGGAAAAAAAAAAAAAACTACAAAATAAGCCCTTAGGTACCAATTTCACACAGGGCACCTAGGTTTTCCAAGGCTCTTATTTCTCTATGCCCTCCCAAATCATAGCCTAGACTCAGAATCACTTGGATAAATGGCCCTTCTGCAATACACAAAAGTTACTGATTTATCAAGAAAGGCTTCAGGCTCTATTTCTACTTCATCTAATACTCCCATGTACGATGTTTAGAGCAACAATAGAAAAAAATCATCCTCCATCAATGAGTCAAAGACAAAAGCAAATGGAACAATTGTAAGCATACAAAGAGGGAAAAACAAACACATACCTTGGTGGGATGATACTGAGGCATTTCTTAGGAGCCTAACCTCTGCATTCCCGGATTGTGACCGAGACGATAATGAGGCGTTGAGAGGGATGAGCGACCTCACTGTCACCACACATAATTCCAGCCACAATTCGACTTTGCACCTGAGAAGAAGCTCTCAGAACCCATCTCACAGTCATCCCTCCTGGTCAGACATGGTCCTCCTTGGGTAGAGGCTGGAGTGGATTCAGCAACCGGTTTTGCTGAGCCTGAAACCTACACTGCACAAGGTCTGTGTTAACTGAAGACACACGTGGTCCGGGATGCAGAGAGTAAAGACTGAGAGAGACAGAGTTAGAGACAGGATCACATGCAAGCTCAAATTTGAAAGTTAAACATTAGTCTCTGGTTTACTTGTAAAGTCAGTGATACAATCAGAATAGATAAGAAGGTCTGTTTTGCTTCATTGTTTGAATTTGGGTCTGAGGACCCAATAATTCATGATAATGCTCACATTCTTTTGAAACAGTTCCAGAATCCATGGTTGTTAAATTCAGTAAGGGAAGAATTCCATTTGGCTCCACTCATGTTTTCCTCCCTGAGTAGAAATGAGGATTAATAAAAAGCATGGCTGAGTAGAAATCTTATTTGTCTACCAAGGGTGAATGGGGTATTGGCCAATTTGTAAAGGGAGCTAAAATTAAATTCTTAATAGAATTTAACATCAATTAAATGCATGTAATGCGAATGACCACCTTGAAAATTAATCTACTTAATAAAGTATAATCAAATTGGTCTGTTCTACAAATGTGACTCTCCTTCCTTTCTAATTAAACACTATTTTATGAAGTTGGACTTCACAGAGGCCTGGAATTTTTTAAAAGATTTGAAGGCATATCTTCAAAATGAGAGGGACTTTGCTATTGCTTATGATAGAAAAATTGGTTTCTTGTCTTAGCAATTGTCAATTAACTTCATAACTCCAGAGAGTTTCAAAGACAGAAAATCAAACTAAAATCAGAAAGGAGAATTATGTAGCAAATATTATGGTTTACACCATTACCAAATCACAGCACTGATGCATTCTGTGATCTATGATGCTGCTAACATGGCTCCTGCCAGGTCCGGCAGTGCCATCTCCAGGTGGGACACCCCAGTAGAGAATCAGTAGACACTCCAGACACACCAGTAAAGTATGAGTGTGCCCACCAGTTTGTTGTTTCTTGTTGACGCAGATGGCAAAGCTCATTTTGCCTTTCTACACCCCAGTCCCAACAATATCAATTTCTATGTATAGTCCTCACGGCCATCATTTTCCAGTCTTTAAAATTTCATCCTCTAATACCCTCCAAATCATCCCTAGTGACTGAGCCCTAAATTAGATGCTGCATTTTAACAGAAGGCATGTGATCGCCAAGAATTGCCTCAAATGAGGTCATGGACACTCTAATTTCACAGTTTGAAAAACAAAAGCACTTCCTTTGTCTTTTACCTCCCAGAGATTTTTTTTTTCTTTACCAGAGATAAAAATGGGACAAAGTGAAAACATAAGCAACTGACCATGTAGAGCCCAACCCTGATTAGCATTTCCCTATTTCTTCAGTGTTTTCACTTTCTGTTTCTTATTTTAAGAAACTGTCTTCTATGACAAATTTTCACAACAGTTGATTACTTTGTTTTCCAGTTTTGGAAAATACAATCGCACATGGCCTCCTGCCCTCCACTGCATAAACATTTATGGGGCATGTCACTAGACACTGAGATCATAAAGATAAACCGTGGCTCCAGCTCTTAGGGAGCTGCACCCAGTGTAGGGGCCGGGGCCGGCTACAGAGAAGTCACATCGTCATTACCATTGGGAATAATAACTAGAGGGCAGCAGTAGGCCCAGGTTCACTGGGAGCACAAAGGAAAGAAACTGGATACAGACTGGAAGAGCCGAGGAAAAGGAATTAGCGTAGTTTTTCTAGACAACACAAGCTGTGGCCCAGCCCCATGCTGGCTGTACAGGAAGCATCGGAGCTCAGTGAGGGCCTGGTACCTTCAAGGGCATGGAGAGTTTAAGCTGCCTCCTCCTGTGGAAGAAGTCCAGGAGACAGAGGAAGGAACCCAGAAAAGAGAACTGTGCTGAAGGTGATCAGAAACTAGAGTTTTGAAAAAACATTTTTTTCTTTTTTTGGTATCTATATGATGATGAATGTTAACTAAACTTACTGTGGTCATTGTTTCACAATATATGTAAGTCAAGTAATTATGCTGACGCCCTAAACTTATACAATGCAGTATGTCAATTATATCTCAATACAACTGGAAAAAATTATTTAAAAAATTTTTAAATGACATTTTGAAGCTATCACCTTTCCCTTCCTGAGGTCCTCACTGAACTTTAAATGTGTACTGAGGGTTAATCCTTGAAGATACCTACACTTTCCTACATGAGAAAACCTGTCAATGCAAAAAAATTATGTCTGCCAGTGTTAAAATACTCCTTTTCGAAGAACAGACCAACCACACTACTCTAAATGTGCATTCTTCCCCAAGGCCTGAGGAGGAGGGCAGCCCTAAATAAGTGGATGCCAAACATGCCCACAAAAACCTGTGTTTGGTTACACACATGCCATCTGACAGCCTGGGCACAGAGGAACGTTCTGTTGTGATACCACACGTTACACGGAGAACAGTGAGAATAAGGCAGTATGAGAAAATACGATGAGTCCTTCCCATAAAACATGGCACAGAAATGTTAGAATACAAGAGGCCTGAGTTGCTTAAAACCTGTTTCCTCGTGGGAAAAACGAAGCTAGACGCTTTCTGAGGATACTCGGGGCCTCAGATACGCTGCCTGAGGAACAGGCTGTGTGTAATCAAGGCACCACATCAAACCCCAGGTAAGGAGCAGCATCTGTCCAGCCCAGAAATCGCAGACGGCGCTGGCGGGGAGTGTTCGCAGGAGACAGCAGTGTGTGTTTGGCTTTTACATTTCTAACTGTCCTATAAAGATATGCTGCTAATTTGCTACTCAGGACTTCAGCTCACCTTTCTGGAATCTGTTTTCAGTGTGTATAGCTACTGACTAGATAATGTGCAAACAGACCAGATCAGTTGCTTGCTCTAATTAACTTTCAGCTCAAACATTTTTTGCCTCATGTTATGATTATATTGGTCAGAGATGTACTAGAAGCTTTCACTCCAAGCTCAGAAATACTTCGTTAACGTAAGAAAACATTTTTCCGTGTCTTGGCACAGAAGATTAGGGGCTGCTGGTCTCACGGGCAGACCACACACCTGCACAGGGATCCAAGGAGAGCACAAGGAAATGAGAGCAAACTCCCGCTTAGGAAACGAGCCTTGGACTGTGGGTGTGAAGGTCAAAAAAAAAAAAAAAAAAAGGATTAATTCCCCCTGTCTTTCTATTAGAGAACAGAATTTCCAACCTCATGTGGGAATTACTGAAAGGCTTCCGTTCCCTCTGCACCTTCCTTGAGAAGTGGCTAAAACTCAGTACTTTCCTGTGCCCTGATTTCATTAAATGCTGATTGCCAACATTTTTCACCTCTGAGAACAGAAATACCCCATTCATACAGGTATCATCTCATAAACCCAAGGTACTCCCAGCCTCTGCCCCACCAGCTTTCTCCCATCATCCCCAAATGCCCAAGCCACAGTTGCTGGCCACCATGGCAATGCCACCTTGAAGTGTCCTGATTAGAGGGAGACAACATAGAATAGCAGCCTCCAACCCAGCAGGCTTTCTAGCTTACCCCTGGGTTAGCCACAGGCTGTTTTTGTATAGAACTTGTCCCACACTCGCTCAAAGCTAATCCCTAGGTCCTGAGGAAACACTCTTAATACTATGAGAGTTCTCTCCAGGTACACAAAATGGTTGTGATAGCTGTAAATATAAAGATATCCTGGATGGAAAAACAGGAGAGGAAATTTTAAATACTAATTTGACCAACATTTTCTTAATTTGTGGGCCAAGAGCCACCTGAAAATGTATGCAAATTTGTACAACACACACGTGTACTTTTCAAAGAGATCTAAGGCTTTTATTAGATTTTCAAAGAATTCTATGACTTGAAAAAGCTAAGAACTACATGGTAAAAAAGTAACTCCTCTTATTGTGAAATGTAAAAATACAACTCAGGTTCCCAAGCTAGAAGATCAAGAAAACATAAAATACATCACTTTTTGCTTTCATCTGAGTATCTTTGAGCAGTGAATTCCAAATTAAAAGACAGTATTTGGCATATATGCTGTTTGTGAAAAGTTACCTTGCTACAATAGTTCATCAAATAATTTTGACAATACAATCTGTAATTTGGCTTTAAATAAATTCATTCTAACATCAGAAATAAGATATCCTGGATGTGAAATAGTTTCCCCAAATAGGTACTGATGCAGTAAATGGTTCATTTAATTGAATATTGGCTAAATTTGAGCTCCAATCATACTTGGGCATGTGGAGAATTCTATTCTAGGGATAGCATAATTCCAAGATGGAAAACCTGTAACTTAATCTCTTTCACCACTTTCCCAAAACAAAAGGGGTGCATTCCAGAATGCCAGCAGCCATGGGCTTAATTGCAGCTGACCAAGTTGAGATGACCTATAAAATCTGCTCTGTTATTAGTAACATTCTTGCCTTCATGGAATTACCAAAATGAATGTGGAGGTCAGGGTTTCATTAGTGTTGAGTTAAAAGTCTTCTCCCCCACCTGTCCTGTATCCTGCTAGTGCACAAAACTGGGAACAACAGACATCTCTTCCACAATTCATTCATTGAACTAATCCCATCTCGCATATAAAATCTTGCAAATAAACATATAGACGTTACCACTACTTCCCTCACCAATTTCTCTGTACATCCAAGCTGAATTATTAGCCCCCCTTTACACCCTCTTTTTGCCCCACACCCTACTCATACACCAATATATCCACATCACCTAGTACATCTAAGTGCCAAACTGAAACACCTCTAGGTGTTTCCTCTAGGAAGCAAAGCCTGGGTTCTCTCTAGATGCATAAAGATACATAACACATGATTCCCAATGGTCTTGGGCTCCCTCATAAGCTCTTCAAGCACAGAAGCTGCATTTTGTTTAGCTGTGATCCTTCACAGTGCCCTCAAGAGAAGATACTGAATAGATATGTGCTAAGAAAGAAATCAAAAGAAATAAATAGATGAATGAGCTGAATGACAGAGAATCTAGAGGTCTCTATTTCCTCAGTTAAAATTTGTTTATTTTTCTTACACATTTACAATGTTAAAACAGTTACTTGGATAAAGTGTTTAACATACTGTTTTTTCCATCAATCAAATCTGTTCACTAAATGTGCAACTCTCACTCTTCCCTGGCCAATCCTTGGTTTAATTTCCAGAATGCTATTACTGAATTCCTATTTTTGTTTCTCTATCCTATTCCTTTAAAATATGTGAGCTAAGATCGTTTCCCCAATGTCAATCGGATGGTATATTTGTATACATAATATATAGTGTGACTCATATCCATCACAAACCGAACAGGGCAAAAAACATTAACTAAAGACTTCTGAAAAATCTGGGCGATTCTTCCACTGACTCTTTGTTCCCTTGAAAAGTCATTACGCTGAGATTCAGTATCCTCACTGAAAAATGAGAGGTTGTAACTCGTGCAACCTTTAGTGCCTTTCAGCGTTATGTATTCTAGAGAATAAACTCTCTGCATTTTGCTGTGATAGGCTTACCATACAACTGTTGTGAGAAAGCAGAGCAGGAGTAGAGCTGTTTACATCAGGAGACTGAGTTCTGTGACCCATGGGCCACATCCAGCCCACTGCCCTTTTTAGTACATAAGGTTTTATTATCACACAATCATGTCTGTTGCTTTAACAACTGCTGCGTTTGTGCTATCAATGGCAGAGTTGCAACAGAGATCATATAGCCAGCAAAGCCCAAAATACTGGTCTTTTGCAGAAAATGATAGCCAATCCCAGGTCTTCAAGATGTGCATTGAGGTTTGTGACCTTCTGCCTAAAGATCTCACCTCTCTTCCCCAAATGAAACCTGGAATTTCACCATTAGAGATTAAAAAAAAATGTATATATGCTTTGGAAAAGCAAAATGCCTTAAGCGTTAAGCAGATAGTCCTTTAGTAGTAATCAAATGATCCCTACCTGGGACAGTAAAGGAAAATTGAAAAGCCCCAGGAAGCCAAAGCAAATTGAGCAGGCACCCAAAATACATGTGCCTACTTTTCAGTTTTGCCTAGGTCCACCATGGAGAGATGAGTCTCGGGATTCTGATATTGTGATGGGTTTTAATCTAAACCTGCCCCCTCGCCTAGCCCCTCTTTCATGCAAGTATGATAAAACCACCAAAAATTTTTACCTTTACATTTTTACCATTTTTAGGTTCTGATGAAATGATGTGTTTGAATCTCAAAAGCCATTACTCTGAGTAAAGGAACGTGGACACAAAACAATATATACTGTAACATTCTGTTTATATGACTTCCAAGAATAGGCAATGTATGGTGACAGAAGTCAGAAACTGGCAGGAAGTAAAAGGGACATGAGGAAATTTCTATGGTGTCGGAAATGTTCTGTACTTTATTTTGGATGGGAGTTACATGGGTTAAAAATCAATTAATTGAATACCTAACTTGCGCATTTTACTGTATACTGAGTATACCTCAACTTTAAATTTTATTGAGTGACTATTATCATTGAATAAAGACTTTTTTGTTTGGGGATGTATCTTCAGAAATCTTGGCGATCTTTAGGATCACTGCTCTTATACAAGTTTCCCTCCACAGTAATGGATAAGGGAATGAGGTGACAGAGAAAGGAGGTGGGGGGCGGGGTCTTGACCGCTACACCCACTTTCCTCACAGGACATCCCTGCAGTATGTCAACAGATGTCTCAGTTTAGGGACCTAGTCTTTCATCAAAACTCAAAAGCAGAAAATGAGGAAATAGGTGAAACAGATTTTTTTCCTTAAAATTGTGTGTGTGTTGTTGGACTATTAAAAAACACAGAGAAAATATACAACGTGCTTGCGTGTTTCTTGGTAGTCTCTGCTTTGTATTAAATTTGCTCTAATTTTGCACCAATATAAATAGAAGTATTAAATCTAGCACATGTGATATTAATAAAATTTATCTTTCAAAAAATCAAGTTATTAATAAATAATGTTTTAAGCCTGAACAAAAAAATAATAAAGCACCATGGCATTCTTAAACAGGATCTATCATTACTATTAACTGGGCTACCAATCTACAATCATCTGAAAAATAAAAATCAGTTCTGCTTACTGGAAAGGCTGTATTTTTCTAAGAAAAGCTTAAAGACAAATATCTTACTGATGTATTATCCTAGCTTTGGTAGTTTTTTGAAATGAACCAAACTCTACTTAAGAGAAATCAAAGGTACTAAATTAGACAAGAGTGCATCCTTACTATACAGAGTAAGTACCCAAGAGATCATTTAAATAAGCAAAGTTAAAGGACAAAGGGAAATGTGTTATTACAAAATTAGTACAGGTTTGTCTGAACTTATGTTTTGGTTTAAAATCTAGGATTATCTAATTACTTTCATTTACAACTTAATAATAGAGAAAAAGGCAATTTAAGGGTTAGAAGAGGCCCAAAAGGTCAACTAATGAAAGACTTTCATTACCCTAATGAAGAAACTGGACATGTAACTGGGTTCAGTCTGACCCTCATCATTTAACCCCAAGGACATATTAAGAGGTCTCCTCCCTGCCTGGTCGCACACACCAGCAACCGTGGCGACACATGCTGTCCCAACCCCTCAGACTGCTGCTTCTGCTGAAAATACTCTTCCCACTCTCATTCCTCCTCCTAACTCATGCTCATTCTCTACGGCTTAATGTAACTATGACTCCTCCTAGGTCCTCTCCTCAACCCCTTTCTCACCCTCACCAATTTGAGCCCAGTGTTAGTTACACCGTCTCAGCTTTCCCAGAGCACTTTATGCATTTTTCCTCAATCATTCTTTCAACCATTCAAATGTTGAATGTCCACTCTGGGCCAGTGGGCTAATGCTGGGAATACCGAGAGAGAGAGAGAGACAGACAGACAGACAGAGAGAAGTGGTTTCTGCCCTCAAGGAGCTGCACTTCAGATGCAGCTGAAATGCCTAACAGTCCATCTATTCTCACTGAAGGACTATTAATCATTTTTGCAGAATCTGACAGAGTATATGACACACAGAGGCTCAATAAATGGTTGCTCAATTTCACTTTTATTGTAAAAATCGAGTTTATATTCTTCTTGTTCTAATGAGTGAAATGACTCTTAAGCAAAACTGAATCATTAAAACAGTGGAGGGTATATTTACCTTCTATTAATTGTCCATGCTGCTCTCAGTTTTATGTGTCAAGGCATTGCATTTACAGTTGCCAGTTTTGATTTTTATTAATTATTCTTTACTTCATAGCATATTACCAGGAGTTTATGTTATCATATGACGAAAGGCTAATTTAGCAGATTCTGGGAAAGCATCTGGGAAAGGCAGTACATAAGGTCAAAACAGTATATTCCCTAACAGAACACTAACCCAAGATTTCTAATGCTTCTAGGGTCAAAAATAATAGCAAGTTATGAAAATATCATCATCTATTAAATGGGAATATCACCTTCACTATTATCTAATGAATTAACTGTTCATTTACTTGGTAAGCATAGGTGTACAAGTCCAGGGGACGACTTTTAGTCTTGACCTTATCAGTCATTTAGCTATCCTGATATGGTTGTCCACTCATTCTTAACCTAATGCCTTGGCTTCCAGAATTCTCCTGCCCTTCTGGTCTCCATCCAAGACTCCCAAAGCTCTGCCTTTCCCTAAATGGCACTGCCCCTCAGGTTTCCATCTTTGCTCCACTGCTGTCTCTATATACTCTATTTTCTCCTGCCAGAGCTCATCCAGTCCCAGTTCTAACTATCTCTCAAATGCTGAAGTCTCCCATGAATAAACAGCTTATAACTTTCAACCTTGATCTCTTTCCCAAGCTTTCAATGTGTATAGCCAACTATCAGCTGGGTATATACACTTAGCTCAAAATTTCATAGGCTAAACTTCTCCCTATCTACAATCCAGTCATCCACAAGAATTCTCAATTTCAGTTAATAACATTCCAAAACAAAAACCCAAGTTTTTTTTCCTGGTCCCCAGTATGTATTTAGTCACCAAATTATACCAACTTCACCGCTTGTTTTCTCCACAGACTCCATCACTCCCTTCCATCCATATTTGAATGACTCCATTCCAGGCTCTCATTATGAACAACAGCATTAGCCTTCCAAATTATTTCTCTTCCCTGCAGTCATGGTACTCCTTAAAACCATCTTTTGACTTCAGAGAAATAAAGACATTGGGGGATCCTGGAACAGAATAAGCAAACAGCTATAAGATCACAATTTTTACTTTACGGATTTTAATTCAATAGCTCTAAAACCAGATTAAAATTATCTGAATTGGATTTGAGAAGGGTGGCAGTGGGGAGTGGAAGAGACAGAAGAGAGACTAAATCAGGGTAAAATTTGATTAACTGAAGAGAGTTCCTTCTTAAGACACATTAAAAGGCCCTCTGAGTAGCAAAGTACTTTCATAAACTCAAAAAAGAATTGGTGCTAATTTTTTTTTGACTCACACAATTAGAACTTTTTAAGGGTCTGGATAAGAGCAGTATCATGTTTACTTAGGGCTGGTATAATTGAAATCAGCTTCACTTGGGCTTATTCTCAGCAATGACTCATGTTGTTTTAGCTGGTGTTGACTCACTGCCCCCACAAAGGATGACACAGCTTTAAACAGGCAGAGCCTGGCCTGCTTTTTCCAATTACACGCTTCCAACAACTGAAGATGTGGGAGTCCTCTGGAGTGGAGCTTTCTGCAACTAAGCACAATTTTGATTTTACACAAACAGTTGCCAAGTCAACCTTGTAATCACTGAGCTTTATAAATGAGGAGGAGAGAACTGAAGCTGTGGTATGTTAAAAATCACAGGAGCCAGGCATCCTCTGTTTTTTCCAAAACAGAATCTGCGGAAACTTAAAGTCAGCTCTTTTCCCATTTAATTGCTTACTCTATTGAGGTCATCAAATGTTTTTCTTTAAGATGCCAATGAAAAGTTGCAGCAAGTGTGTTTTCCAGACTCTCCAAGTTACATCTGGTGAGATAACGTGCAGGGGGAGTTGTAACAGTGTTTGAAAGGAAGCTAGGAAATGTCGTTCTCATAATAGTCACCACCTTTTCTCCAGTTCTAGGCCCTTAATGTCCTCCAATCAGGGAGCCAGTTTTTCCCTCCTCCGTGTTTTCCCTGCTGTTGGCCTGACTGCTCCCAGAACAGGGATTCATGTCCATGCTGTGGGCCTAAGTGGGTAACCTGGTAATGCAAGCAGGTGACGAGGGGCCAGCAGAACAAATTCAGAGCCTGGCTCAACAAGTTGGTTATTCCTTATGAGGCTTTCAGCAAGACACTTTTCCATACTTTGCTTCCCAGCTGTACCACAGAGATTAGTCCTCACTCGTTACACGTCTTTCATGATGCTTCGTTCCTATTAGTAACACTCTGAACAACCTGGCTGGTTAAGAATAGTTAGAGATGTCTGAAGACATGCGGTTAGCAGAGGAGCCCAGCCCACAATGTTTCTATGTAACTGAAATGACTGCCCAGTCTCTGTAGTTCCGGTGTCCCAAGAACCAAAGTTTATCAAAATGAATACCTGGGAAAATGAACACAAGTGCCCACACAGCCTGGAAGCCACTCTGATTCTGACCTCTCCAGAAGATTCGAGTCCAGACTACAGTGGGCCCTGGATTTGTTTTCTAAAGAGAAATCCTTGAAGCCCAGTTGAGGTTCAGTGTCATCCAAGGCTCGAAGGCCACTGACAGCTAAGGGCTGCTGTGTTCAGGCTCACAGGAGACCAGGGACAGCTGGGGTCGGGGCGGGACAGCACACACAACCTATCTTAACTCAGCCTCAGTTTCTGAGCAACATTTGGAACATAACTGGTCTTCACAAAGGCATGGTCCCTGACCTGCTGGTCCCTTCCAAATCAAGATGAGGTGAAAACTTGACTGAGTATTAGGAGAGAAAAGAAGAAAACCTCATTAATTCTCATGGAGCACTGCTTCTCAACCTGCATTAAGAATTGTTATGTTATAAGCCATGTGCAAGGAACAAAGTGAAAAATATGGTTTTAACCACAAGTATCTTAGTAGTTAAAGAAAGCAATTAATAAAACTAAAATGAAAAATTCTAAGAACACGAACCTAAGAGTTAAAGGATTAAAAATTACCCTCCCCTACAACTGCCTAAAAAGAGCCCTAGGAAGATGATTTCCTATAACTGATAGGCTCTCACTTTCTTGGTCAAACTGAATGACTTCTGAAGCT
This sequence comes from Camelus bactrianus, assembly GCF_048773025.1. NCBI lineage: Eukaryota > Metazoa > Chordata > Mammalia > Artiodactyla > Camelidae > Camelus > Camelus bactrianus. The sequence goes on from NC_133562.1 coordinate 3,679,298, forward strand.
CATTTTATCGATTTTAAAATATCGTTACCCAAATATGACTGCAAAAAGGGTAAGAATATAGCATTTAAATTTAAAATATACTATTACTTCAAATGGTAACAAAATTTCTCAAACTATTTATATCCATTCATATTTAGCTCACTCCATGCTAACTGCATTAAAACAGAATAGACATGATTGCAAAAGAAAAGACTAAATCAAAACAGTATAATGCCTACGATGTGAAAGTTTGTACTGCTGGTCGCTGAGGGGAATGTGATAACCCTATCCCTGCTCTCAACAAACCTATAACCAAACTGAGGCAGAAAAACACTAAATCCATAATATACTAAATAATGGTTCAAGATTGAAATAACAGGATAAAAGCACCAGATTTGGAAGGGCTGTCATTCCTTTGCTGTGTGATCTTGGGCTATTTCTTGGTGCCTCAGTTTCTTCCTGCGTCACTGGATTGTGCTAAGGATTAAATGAGATAGTGCAAGTCAACCTCCATAAGCTGTCAATAAAAGGACGCCATTTTTTTAAGAGAACTGACACAAGATAGTGTGTGATTTAATTATCAAAAGATCATCATTGTTACAGCAGGTGAAAACTCTTTGGTTAACTATTGCCAAGGAAATCTTCCGAAAGGAAGTTTCGTCCTTCCTTCTTGAACTACATTTATTCTCTTTTGTTTTGCTTTTCATCTCCTGCCACTTAAATATGGGTTTAGTCCCAACCACTGACCTGTTAACTTTGGCTACTGTGTGAATTTTTCAGAATGGTATAAAGGTAGGGAAATGTGGGGAGGAAAGAGATCAAATATCATATTATTAGTTATAATGTCATTTTAGTATGTTTACCATTTTTCCTAAACACCTGTCAGGTTTCTCTACAGATCTATAAAAATTTAAATCCACTGATGGGCCTCTGTGTAAAGACAAATGCACTGTCCAGTGTTTCCAAAATGAATTTTCATAAATGAACACTCAACAGGAAACTTCAAAGGAATTCTTTTTCTTATATATTACAGATATACAAAAGCAAGTTTTGTGGCTGACCACAAAATTTAACATAAAGATTCATCTCTTATATGTAAAAGATAATCAGCACCACAACATAGAATTACTAAAACGGTACAAATAAATCTCAAGTATTTGACAATTTGAAAACTACAACCTACTACTCTGTCTTTGGTTCCAGCTTCTCCTTCCATCCTTGGTACTGTGTGTATGCCGCCGTCACCTACTCATGAAGGGGTGAGGAACGAATGTACAGGCTAATTCGTTTTACAGAGTAACGTGGAACACCCTGGCTGGTTTGCAAGTTGACATTAGTATATGTTCTCCTACACTTGGGACTACTTTGCACTTGATGCCTGTCAAATAGATAGTTTTATCTGTAATACTCATTTATTTAGGACTGACCTAACACATTTGATACTCAAAAGAATGTGTCATAAACCACAGAAATTTAAGAAGATGATATGTAGTAAAACAATCTACTACTTTCTTTAGTTTCCACTTTAGAAGCTTTTGGACACATTAACATTTCTGATGCACATCCCCTAATAATCACAAAGAAATGGATACATGAAATTTCATGTCATGAAAGAACAACACGTTATACAAAACTCACTAATTCAAGTAAGCATAACATAGCAAGAAATTCTGTTAATTCTTACTGTCTTGATGACAGTCCTTTAGAAAAGGTTCTTTTCTGCACTATTTAAAGATACACTTGACTTAATATCTTCATCCAAAGAAGCTTTAAAAGCAAAACAAAGTCTGTTGCTTAAATGGATAATTTTTATTTCCAAACTTTTCTTCTAAGAAACATTTTATTTCCTTCCTTTTCTTTGCTATATAACATTTTACTTTTATTCTTTGCTGGAACCAGTATCTAGAGACCATAGACAGAGAAACCAGAGAATGGAAATGACTTCAAAAATGAAACAGTTTGGTTTAAGGATGAAATGAGAAGAAATTTTGATTCTATGCAAATTTGAATGTTTACTTTAGTTATGACTTACTTGCAAATGTTCAAGTCACATCCCACGAACACTGGCAAGGGGAAAACGTTTCCCATCAGATGCTAATAGTTCTGTGAGAACAGAAAGACAGCCCAGGTAACAAGCTCCAGCCAAAGTGGGATCTAACAACTACCATCTCTGAATACAGCAATTAATTTAGTAGCTTTCCGATTATTTTCTATTAAGCCTGTAAAAATTTGCTTTCAAAAAACTATGGACTTTGAAAATTACGGAATTTATCTTTATAAGTTTCATGAACTCAGATCAGATAAAACTAAACCATTTTATTGCACTTTGTGGCAAAAGTGTGAAAAGAACAGTAGGTTAAATGGCCAACTTTTTAAAGGCAAAAGTAAAAATGAAAAAATGAGAGAGAATACTGAATGTGGACTTTACAGCATGTAAAATAAGTCAAACGCAGAAGGAAGTAATGAGAAAAATTAAAAAATCACTATTAGAACATCACTGTAATAAACGTTATTAGCAAGATCCATATGGATGCTAAAATCAGTGGAGGAAAGTTTGAAGAAAAACAGGATGTTAGTACAGTTGAAAAGTACCTCTCCCAAGATATTTATTAATTGTGCAAGAGAAAGTAGCAGCTTCACAGTAGGGAAACCTGGCAGACACCACCTTAACCAGGTGGTCAGAGGTAACATCAACATTAATGAAACAGTAACATCACATCTCGACTCCCAATATGATACACGGAGACATAATTCTGCGGAATTCTCACCCAAAATGCATAACTTCAGTCTAACCATGACAAGACATCAGACCAATACAAATTGAGGGACTTCCTATGAAACAACCAATTGATACTCCAAAAGTGTACCAAAGTGTCACAAAAGACAACAGACTGGCAACAGATTGTAGGAGGTTTGGGAGTTATGACTAAATTCAATGTGGGATCCCAGAGTCAAGTCTACTACAGAAAATTTCCAATTCCAGTGGAAAACCTGGTGAAATCAGAATAAAGTCTATAGTTCAGTTAATCATATTGTGCCAGAGTTAAATTTTTGGTTTCAATAATGGAACGCAGTTCTGCAAGATGTTAACATTAGGGGAAACTGGGGAAGGTTAAAGGGGAACTTTCTGCACTACTCCTCCAAGTTTTCTAAGTCTAAAACTACATCAAAATAAAAAGTTAAGGGAATGTTATCATCTTCGTCCACATGAAAATGATTCTACAACACTCTAAGTTCCCTGAATTTTTTCAGATACATTAAGGATTAATGATCAGGGAGAACTGAGGTTAAAAATGGACAGAGCAACTGGCCAAACGTTTGGCCAAACAGGCTCAGAGGAAATGCGCCAGATGTTTTCCAAAAGCCCCGCACGTGGAGGCACCTACAATCAGCAGGGACCTCACTGTAAAAAGAAACCAGAGACATCAACTCTGGTTTCAACTATCACATAAAGAATGATCTATAAATACCTTATTCTCTCCTAAGAATCCTATTTTCATTATTCTTTCTGAATCCTCTAGAAAAGCAGACCTAATATGCCCCAGAATCTGGTGGGCCTGTGTCTGTAAGCTCATAAAGACCTACATTAATGCTTAACTGAATAAGAGTTGGCACCTTTAAATCAATGTCTTTTTGATTAATTAATTTCAATCCAGTAATGTACCAATAAACATGTCACTAAATGTTGCTAACTTTAGTCTTTTCCACAAATAAAATATTTACTTTCTATTCATCATTAATTCTATTTTAATCAACTTATTCCTATTATAATAAATCATTATGCTATCAGGAAACAATATGCCCTTGACAAAAGTTTTAACATTGCTGTAGAATGAGAATTCCCAGGGTAACCTTGGTGAGATTCTACATTTGTTTTTGAGGAACAGCTGCTCTTTTCCTCCTCTATTTTGGTCCTTTCTCAGGAAGTTTATGGTATATTGAGATAAACATCAGAAACACTCATGACCATTTCATACTATTCCTTCGCCAAAATATTTTTATATATAGGAAATCGTTGAAAAACAAGCTCCACCTTCAGCTACCTTTCATTTTGTAAGTGTAGTCATTTTGAACATATGTTAACATTTTCACTCTGGATTCTGACTGAGGGTCTAGAAGCTTAGCCTCTCTGAAAATCACATGATTCCAAAGACAATTCCAACCATTTGCTGTAACGAAAGTGAGAATTTATAATCCTTCATTCTCTTTTATCCTTACAACAGAATGTAAATATAGAATGTTTGTGAAACAAGGAATTGCCTTCTCTCCTTCCAACAAATGCTTAGTACTCTTGAGTCTTTTTCCTGCATGAGTAAGTTTGGGGGATAGGTACCAAAAATATTTTACTCCTCTTTACATCAACTGTGATTAAAAGCAACAGTAGTAACAATACAGCTAACAATTGTCAGGTGCTTCCTTGGTGTCAGACACTAGTCTAAGCAGCTGAAGCAGACTGTGCAAAGTCACGTGGTAGGAAATGGGGTAGGAGACGAGCAGAGTCTGGCAGTCTGATCCCAAGCCTGAGTAACTGGCAAGTACACTTTACATTGGCTACTACTCATTTTAATAAAATAAAACGGGCAGGCCCTCAAAGAAACTGAATGGACACCCAGCTTCAGTGTGGAAGAACAGGGAGAAGCGTGTAGCCATAATAGCTTCAGCCAGTGAAGGCCTGAGTTGCTGGATACTTTGATAGCTACATTTTTTTTTAATGGGAAGCTGAAGGCCAGATTTATATCTGAAGCCTCTTGATTTTGAAATGTCGCCACTTATTTCAAGCTTTTTTCTATAAGTTCTATTGGTCCAAAATGTAAAGGGTCACATTCCTAAGGCAGGGTCTTCATCTCATTCATCTTTGTATCACTAATGCCCATTACATTTCTGGCACATAGTAGGTACAAACAGGTTAATTTCTGCTATTCAGAATCCTTCCAATTTATTTTGGCCATTTTGTAATCTTGGTAGGGATTCGTTAACTTATTAAGTTACTACAGTGACCAGACACTGCTCCAGGCACTGGGGATACAACAGTGAAGAAAAGAGAACAGTGAAGAGAGAAAGAGATACTATTTTAGTGGGAAAAATAGGCCAAAAAATAAAGATAAAAGCACATAAAGTAAATGAAGTGGAGGTTTAGAAAATAAGGAGATGGTTTGCTTTGAACTGAAACTATGCTACCCAGAACTAAAGAACGACGACACTTAGAAAGTCAAATAAAATTGTCCATGCTTCCTAGTGCCACACTGGCCACTGCTCCACAAATACATTACACATATGCAAGCAATTTAAAGGAAAGGGTATTCTTGAAAGAGAGAGTGCTCTCTTCATAAGTAGAACAATATGGTCTTGCTCCTTGGCTTGAAAGGATGTATTGATCAGGAGTTAGTGAGTCAAAGGTTAATAACTCAGGCCTGATTATTTCTGTTATCAGACTCATGATTGATGGTGTCCTCTGGCTCCCTGTAAACACAGGAACCCCTTTTGATTGCTGTTCCTGGGAACCAAGGAATTAAGCTATTCTCTCATGATTTAGTTGCAGGGGGCAGTGGTCTACCTCCTGCATCAGAGGGTGAGTGGCACAAAGGATCATGCACCTAAAATGCAAACTTGGGGCAACATAAATCTGATTGGCAACTGTATGGTGAAACACCAACTATGACAGGCAATGCTTTTGCTCTCATATGTTATTACTGCACAAGACCACATGCTGAGTTAATGGAACTTCTCCAGTCTGCTTTGGAAAGGGATGTAATTTCGGATAGCCCAAATGGCACAATCTGGCTCTTGCTCCTCGACAGCTGCAGGGAACCACAGACAGAACAGCTACCCCAGGACCACCTAAAAATGCATGAACCTGGCCCTTGCTTCTCATCAAATTACTTATATGTTTAGTTACTCATAATATGAGTAATTATACTCAAGAATCATGTTTAGGAAAGAAAACACCCTAAAGGCAAATGCAAGTCTGTACCTTCAAGCAACCTCTAAAATAATATGCCAGAAGAAAAATGTTATTTGCTCACTGTCTTTTTATAAAAATTAGATTTCACTCAACCTGTTCTTTTTGGAAGAAATAATATTTTCTTTGTTAGCCAAGTCCAACACAGATCTCATGCCAGTGCAGTCTGTGCTTCTCACGGATGCTAGCCAGGAGGATATTCCTTGAAATAAAATCACAATCTGTTGAAAACCTTGCAAGTCAATTAAATTAGGAAACAAGTAATCCTTATCACATAACTAAAGTAAAAGTAGAAGAAAAAAATTACTGAAAATAAACATGCAGAAAAGCATACCAAACTCCCCACTCGTAAAGAAAACCGTTCATCAATGGATCCATGGCAGATAAACAGTCACATTTAAACTAATACAACTTCCCCGAATACGTGTCGGATACCAAACTATCTCACTATCCTTAATATTTTCGTCCACCCACAGGAACTTCCTAAGGGTCTAACATTTTCAGTTTAGTTAACAGAAGTCTCACATGAACACTCATAGAGCAATTTAACACAAGTCCTTGATTCATTAAATCTAAAATGCATAGTGAGAAACTTACAGATCTCGTCTGACCCAAAAGAAAATTATAATTGTATTTATAGAGTCAACATTAGCAATAACACATTAGCAATGACACCAATGTACTTACACAATTGAAAGGTTTTTTTAAATCTAGAAATAAAATTGTTTTTAAAAGTCTACTGAGATTTTCTTTTTGGAGAATCTCTACATCTGTGTTTTAACTCGTGTCTAATGCAGTTACTAAAGTTCTTCATAGTTTGCGGATCTAAGATAACGTATTTTACATTTATTTTCCATTTTCTGCTGCTGTTTCATTTTAAATGACTTTTAAAAAAAAATTCTCCAATAGTTCAATCAGTGAATTTGGCAGAAATGAGGCAAATGCCTATTAGCAAGCTGTATCAAGAACACAACTCTGCCGCTAAACACTGCTAGCCAAGTCTCTAGCCATCCTCCTCGGAGCCTGGGTGGGTTTCCCACTTCCAACCAAAGACAACACAAAGAAAGGGAGGCTCACTCACTGAGTCCACCAAAACTTGAAACAACAATCAAGTAATGCTGGTCCAATGCTCTGGCGGAAAACCCAGCAGCATATGAACCCCCAAGCCCAGGAAACCTCTGCCCCTTCGGCGCGGCTCGGTACCTGCTGCCCGGGTGGCTAGCGGCAGCCCGGGGTGCGCAGCGCGGCTCGGAGCTGGGCGGCTGGGGGCGAGCGTACGAGTGGTAGGCGGTCAGCACCACGCCGCCCGAGTCCTCCACTTCCATCGTCAGCCGCGCATGTCTCCGCTCCGGCCCGAGAACAAAGGCGGGGACCAGCATGGGCCAACGCACCGGACCGACCACGGTGGGGAGGCTCGGCCCGTCCCGCTCGGGGGCTCCTCCCGCTGCTGTCAGGGGCGCAGGCACGCGCCCCGCCGGCCGGGCAGCCTGATTAGCATAGATTTAAATACACGCCCACGAGCCCCTTGGAGGGGGGGGCGAGTAGGGGTGCAGGGAGGGTGGGGAGGGGAGAGGGAGGGGTGCGATCCCTGTTTCTAGGTAACTGGAAACCAGCAGCGATCCTTAGGGGCTCGGGCTTGCTGTTCTCATAAAGTTTTTCTTGCTTTGTTTCTTTTCCTTTTCCTTTTCTCACCCCCACCCCCACCCCTTCAAACGGGAGGCTTATCCCGAGGCCAGGAACATTTCCTGCTTGGCAGCACGAAGCGAGAGAAAGAAACCCTGCCCGGGGAGCCCCGGTTGGGAAGCAGAGGGGCCAGGTCAAACAAGAGTGGTCTGAGGAAAAAAGGAAGAAAATGTGACACTCTCTCACTTAAAGCATCCACATCAAAAATGGAAGAGCTGGATTACGTTGCTGTTTACTTAGCCAAGTTACAAAAACTTGATTTCCTTTCAGGCAGGTAATTCCCTCTTAAAACAAGCAGAATCCTCACCCTCAGTGCCACAGAACCAGACTCTTACCTCACTCTACATCCCCTTCCTCCTCCCAATCCTGATCAAATTAGCAGATATGCTTTCAGCTGGTCTGAAAATTAGACTTGATTATCATGGGCAAAATGCATGTTACTCCCTGAGGTCTTCACTGAGGGAGGGGACGGGGTCTGGCAGGGAGGCCCAGTCAGAAATTTGGGGTCTGATGTCTTTACCTATATCAGACTAATGGCACAAATGAAAAGTCAACATCCTTGTAACCAGTTTAAAAGAGAAGCAGAAGATGCTACAGAGAGGCCCCCCGGACAGGGGTTTTACCTGTGGTCTCTTACACTCCCGTGGGAGCATGTGGACTGGAAAGAGGACTCAGTTCACCCCTTACTGAGGGGTGAACTGGATCCTGCTACTTAACTTCTCACTATCTGTTTTTGTATCTGTGAAAATTTTCATGGGATCAAAAGCACCAAGTGAATCGCTAGTTCTCAAGAAATGCTGGTTCCCTCTGCGGCTTCCTTCACATTCTTCAAGAAGGGAGACATTTGTTTTCACTGCACTTTCAGAGATTGGGAAAGCAAAAAAAAAAAATCATCCAAAATGCTTTTTGAAAATGTTTTGTTGGCTAAAGGGGTGGGATAATAAGGACTAACATTTACCAACATACTTTCTTGTCATGTGCTGGATCCTGCACATTAGCTCTGTAAACAACTGTGGGGTAGGTAGTAGCAGTACCACAGTTCAATGAAGAAACTTCTTAAGTATCAGCATGTGGAACAGGCACACACAAAGAATGCTTATTTTTCCAAAATTTTCAGATACAAAGAGGCATCTGTTTACCTACTGTGTTTAATAACAAAACATCAAAACTAAGAGAGTATTTTCTTAAAATATGAAGTAAAGAAACAGTATAAGTATTGATACACAACCACGATGCCTCATCTAAAACTTCGGGATGGAATATGTTTTAGAATTTATAAACATTTTTTAGTTTTAAAAGGTAATTTGGTACATGCACCATTTTATATAGAACACACTTTATCCACTGCAATTTGGGATAGTACCCTGTATTCAAACATATTATTTCTTCAGCAAAAAAAAACTGACCCTAAGTGGGATAAATAAAGTCTGTTAATAGCCTTAAGATTTTTTTCATGGCAGGTTTGTCACCAAATAAGTCTTGACACGAAACTTTTTTAAAAATGTGTAATTTGACAGCTTTTTGAATTTTGGAATTACCGTAAGGAATTGTAGTGGTGTAACCTTTTCTGACCACAGAATTTCTCCCTGGCATTTTTTGTTTGTTTTTGAACTGGAGTGGAGACACAATTTTAGATATGTGCAGGGTATTTCCTTAAAAATATTTTGGCTGTAACTCACGTCCAACATTTTGGAGCGCTCCCTCACGTTAGCTTCAAGGGTCCTCCTCTTTCTCTTGACATTCCTAACTTAGACACTCTGGAGTCACTCTGGTTCCTCCCTCCATACAATTATCACATCTGTCATTTCCTTCTCAAAATGTCTGCCAACCATTCTTTCTGTTCCTACTGCCACTGTTCTTGTTCTCACAGCACCATTGCTTTCCTGGGTGATGGCGATCTTCCTTTGACATAGTTACTTTCCATCACGCTCCTCTTCATCCCTCCCCACATTCAGAGTGCTGGGAAAGTGACTTTCCTGAAACATAGGACCTCCCCTTTTTCAAAAACCCTCAATTGCTACAAAAAAGTCCAAGTTCCTTACAATAGGTCCTTATTAATCTATTTTGGTCACCTACGACTTTTTCACTCCCCAGACCCTGTGGCCCACTTAACACCAGCCTGTCCTGCATTCTTACTTTGCCTTTGCTCTTACCTGTCCTTTGCCTGTCTGGAAACCCTTAAAACCCCCTACCGACCCCCACCAAGCCTTCTAGGGTGTTTCAAACTCAAAGTAACCCTCCTACTACCTCTGTAGGGATCACTTTTGCTCCTGTGGTGGAACAAGCTCATTCTGCCATGTAGTGAAAGGACAGCCAGCCAGAACCATGTGTGCACTCACACACCCAGCTCCTGCACCCCCTCACACGTAGCTAGTGGGCAGAGCCCCACTGTGCCCAGATGTGCCACGAAATCCTTCTCAAAACAGAGCTTGCAGCAGCAAGATAGCTTTCAGATGAAACTTTGCTAATCCAGGATCGTATTACTATTTTCCAACAAATAGTGTCTTCCTAAGTTGTAAGCTATTGGAAGTAGTACTGTCACATTTTTGTCTTTATATCCCAGAGACTGTTTTGCAGAGCAGTCAATCAATAAAGAACATCTGTTGAGTGAACTTATGAATGGATGAATGAATTGGTGAATGAGATAGCACTCTTGAGTGCAACAGTTGCAATCTATCAAAGTAGCCAAGGAATTATTATAAAAGGTTCATAAGTCTCTATGGCACTGCAAACTAAAAAAATAAAGTTTCACATGTATGTATTAATATTTTTGTAATGTGGGTATATGGTGTTGACTTAATAAACGACAACTCTTTAAGCATTCTTGAGTTTTCAGGTTTCATAAAGGTGGTGGAGTGCATATATTAGTACTAGAGAATGTGCTGTGCAAGGATTCTCCTCTCACCCTCCAGATCCACCTGCCACCCTCACGACTCTGCTTGGTGCCTAGTGGCTCGCCTTATGGCTTGCACCTGTGAGCTCTCCTGCCTCTGGCTTCAGGTAGAGTGCAATCAAAGAAAGGCACCAGCAGAAGATCTAGAGAAAGAGAGAAAAATCGGGTTGGGTATTTATTTCTCAGAATGCTTCTCTGCTACTTTGCTGCTGGTTGGTTCTTTCCACCCAAGGCCACACCTCTGACAGTGGCCTGCTCCCATGTGCTCTCTTGGGGTTCTGGTAATTCTGACGCTAGGGTTGGTAACAGCTCCTGGTTCATCACGTAATCCCTCCTTTTGGCCTCCTGCAACATCCCTGTTGGTCCCTCACCCCACCCACACCTCTACAGATAGTCCTTTTACTAAACTCTGCTCATTTACCTGGGCTGAGCACCCCATCCCTTCCTGCCAAGACCCCAACTGATACATATCTCCACGAGATCTGGGCAGTATCCTGTAGGCAAAAGCATTAGTACATCTGCAGTTAACTGTGTGAGTACTCACTATGATGGATAAATACAATAAATAAATCATATCACTTCAGGTGCTTGGTCGCCAAATAATTCAGGTCTGAGCAAGTTTTACAGTTAAATAAGTTATGAAAAAGCTTCCAGATTTGAGAGCTTTTTGGATTTCAGGAAGGAAAGATATGGGATTCTGGATCTGGCAGAGTCTGTTTACATTTTTGGCATGCTGGGAACTACTGGGCTGGGGGATGACAGCACAAGACTGTGACGACTAACCAGGCAGCAGAGTCACCAGGGACACTCGGAAAGATTCTCCATCTGGGAACTGGGTTGATAAATTGTCCCTGTAACAGACAATGGATACTCAGGGCACAGAAATAGCATTTTCAGTTTATTTAGACTAGGTGCAATGGTAAAGGGAAAATTCTAGTTTGCCACACTGCATTGCTCTGGTGGTCACTATAGTTCCCAGCACTGGACAGAGAATGGGAGACCTGGGTGTCTGTACCAACCCTGCCACCAGCAGAACACTGGGACCCAAGCGAGTTGCTGAACTGCAGACCTGCTTCCTCAACGTAAAGAAAACAAAATAGCCCGTGTTTACTGAATACTTAACCATGTGCCTCCTTCTGTTCTAGGCATCAGAACCCCATTCATAAAATGCTCACAGCAGCCCTCTGAGATAAGTATTGTTACAATCTTCATTTTACAGAAGAAACTGGCTATAGTAACTTGGCCAAGGTCGGTCAGGCTAGGATGTGCCAAAGCTCAGGTTCAAGCCCAGGGAGTCTGGCTCCCTTCATCCAGGCTCTTAAGTATTATAGCTCTTTTTCATAAAAGGCTTGCTGAGATTCAAAATCCATTCCTCCTCTATAACGTAAAGAAATGGGTAGGGTTTATGTTTCTTTGTAGCAGCTTTCCATAAACCTATTTAGCATATCAGAGGAAAGATATCACTAGCATATAATAATTATAAAATGTAATAAATGAAGAAATGCATGTATTTTCAAAGTACAATACTAAGTTCAAAATTTATATATTTATGTATACATATATACAGTCATTAACTGCTCTTAGAATGCGCTGAAGGCTAATTCAGTATTTCATTCTGCCTTGTAAATCTGTCACTGGACTCACATACATAAGGCACTAGAGGGTAGTGACATATGTGACCTACAGGTGCACAAGACTCCTGCACTTTCCTAATAAACAGAGGAGGCAGAGTGGTAGACCAAAGAGGGTCAGGCAGAGTTGAGCTTGAGTTTGAATTATGAATTTGCTACTTACTCTCTGTGTTAATTTTTCCGTTTTAATTTCCTATTTTGAAAAGTGGGGGATCTCCTCAGAGAGTTGACGGGAAGATAAAATGAGACTGCATCTTGAAAACACCAGTCATGGTGCTAAGCATATCACAGATGCTCAGCAGAAGTGGGTTCCTTCTCCCTTTTTCACTATCCCCTGTCACTGTCCTCTACCTCAGCCTTTCTAGAAGCATCACTGGAGTTCAGCTCTCAAGACTAAACAATCTGATCTTTGGAATTCCAGAGGTGTTTCATAAACTTTACTGAGGGATGAGTCAGACTTAATTCACATAATGAAGCTTACCTGGGAAAGCCTCCCCAACTCTGGGTCCCCAGTGAAGGACACACAGCAGTAAGCATTAGGAAACATGGAGATACTTCAACATGTTCAACCCCATCAGGAAAGGCAAGAAAACAGCGCATGTGTGCAAAACCTTAACATGGACAGAAGGAAAGTGTCTCTTGTGGCCATGGCTGCTTATCTGGCAAAACTGCTGCCAGGATAATCGTCTGGTACCAGAGTAGGGAAACAGCTGCATCTGCATGAGTCTCTGCAGCCGCAGAGGCATTCCCACAGCAAGTCACATGGTCACCAGCCCTATCTTGCAGGAAATGAAAGCACAGTTCTTACCTATGAAGAGAAACTTCTTAACTCTGTCAAAACTCCATCTTAACACACATTCACCACTTCCCCAAAATCCTCTAGAAAGACTGGATAAAATTAGGGGGAATTAATGCAAAATTGGAGGAATTTCATTTATATAAAGAAAAAATACTTTAATGAAACAAGTATTTAGATAATAATGAATAAATTCTTCATCATTGATTCAGCTGATAAATCTTGAATTTCTACCCTGAAATATTTTTAAAAACTGACTGGCACTAATTGAATTATACAAGTTTATTTTCTGAATGCTCTCTAGAGAACACAATTTTTAGACTACTCTGATTTTCCTATTGTTTTCTTAGCATCTATTTTTTAAAGACGTTAGGGCCTATTTTCCTTCAGTAATTGCTCTACGTTCTATCATCAGTTTGGTAATCAGGTTAAGCAAACTATGTCACCGTGAAAGCCTGTCAGGCAGGTCAAGACTTGTGTTATTTATGTGATGGACATAACTGAGCCACTAAAGTGACTTAGCTAAATGACTTAAGTGACTTCTACAAATAAACTGAATCATTATTGATTAGAAATGAATCACTACTAATAGAGCCAGGCAGAGTGGGGGAAGGCAACAAACATGAAGCTTTGGTCTAAAAAGACTTCCACTATGGAATACTTTCTACATGTTTTGTGATTATACAAGGGCTTCATCTATCCATTCAGCCAGCCATCCATCCTAAGAACCTACAATCATCATTAGTACCTACAATGCTAAGCACCAAGAATGCAAAAATGATTAAGAATTTGGAAGCAAAGTCAAGAGTAGCAGTGGGGTTGGACTAGTAGGTCACCACAGAACCCAGAAGAGGTAATGCTAGAGACAGGTCGTAAAAGATGAATAACAACTGGCCAGCTCAGGAGTAGGAGAGGGCAGTTGTAAGGGATGAGAAGAAGGGAAATTCCAGTGAGAGATAACAGACTGAAAAAAAGGCACAGAGGAAAGAAACAATTAGGCATAAACAGAGAAGCAACTTTAGCTTAGCTCTGCTGGAGAATCAAGCTAGAGATGAGGCTAAATACAGAGGCCAGGCACCAGGGGTCTGCTTGCCGAGTGAGGGATTCAAATGGGAAATCCACTGTAGGTTTCCAACAGGGTAGAACCAGGATCTACTCGTGTCTGTAGATCTACTTGTGTCCTCCCTGGGTTCTGCACAACATGGTCCTCACTCAGCTCTTCTGACTTAACATCTCCTATGCACCCAACCTCCTTTGGAGAACAGTATACACTGAAATCTGGAAAGAAGAAAGCCAATTATAAATGGCCAGATGCTAAGTTCCAAACAGACTCCTAAGACAAACTCCAAGAGGATTTTAAACAGCTGTTGAGAAGAACTTCAGCTTCATAAATTATGTAAGTGCCTCAGAGGAGAAGCTGAGGAAAGAACTCTATCAACCCCCTCCCTCTGTCACTAGCTCAATATTACAGACAACTTACCTACTTCATTAACAGTCATCCTGGGCAGTACAGACCACCTGACCTGGAAAGTGAAGGAATGAGGACATAAGGTTCCACCGAGCTGGTAAAGAAAGAACATAACAGTAAGATGCCCAGAGAGAGATGTGGAACGTGGGCCTACCAACGAGGAAGGAAGATTTATTATGAGTCCTTTGGTTGCAAACCACAAAAACATTTCTGATTCTGAAACAAGGAAGACAGTTTCAGAAAGGTCATGGGAATATCACAGGATTATGAAGGTCAAGCTGAAGAACAAGACGTGGGGCACGAATGGGAACACAATCTTCCAGAATACAGTCTTGCCTCAGAGCTTCTGACACAATTAACTACTTTTAACTGTTCTCCCATTCTTGCTTCATTCTTCTCAGGACATAGAGTTCCAGAATACTGCATCAGATCGGCTGTGCCTAGGCTGAATGCTAACCTTTCATTTGGCAATCCCTGGGTGTTAAATGATCTAGTGACATGGCCTTCAGGGACCCTTTGCCTTCTGAAAAGGATCATGAGTAGTAAAGATATCCAAGAGCAGAGAAGGAGTTTCACAGAGTGAGGAAAAGAAAGAATACACCTGCTCACCTTGCAGTTTTGCCTAGATGTGGCTCCGAATAAGGACGGGGGTGGAGGTGGGGAGGGTTTTATTTCCTGAAGTTTACAATCAAATTGACCTGTGATTTTGTGATGAGAATAGAAAGATTCAAATTCCATTCCTTCCAATAGGAAGATTCCATATTGACAAATCAGTCCTCAAATGGGCTCCGATTACATCATTCATTAAGACTTACAGGATCTGAACTGAGTCACCTGGGTGTGGGGAAGTGTAATTGAAGGTATAATTTTAAAGTAAGTTTATCACGTATGGTTAAAGGATGGTGGAAGGAAGGCAGGGTTTGAAGCAGGACAGACAGATCAGTAAACTCTCTTCCATCTAGTGCCACAGGACTATGCGCCTTTATTTAATCTCTCTGGTGTCTGATTTTTCTCACCTGCAAAGTGAGATAACACCTACCATACAGGGTTGTTGGCTAGGATTTAGAAAGGATGACCTGTAAAATCAGTACATACATTATGTTCGATAAACGTTATGTTCTCTTTATTATGCTAAGCTTTCATGACATTGTTATTCTTTGTTAGCGGTACTTATTTGAGGTTCCAGGGGAATTCAATAAACTCTAGCCAACATTGTTAGTCAGATAATAAAGACATTTCAATACACTCCAAAGCCTATAAATATTTCTGCAGAAAGGGTCATGATTGTAACTGAGCCATCTTTTGAAACTGAGAAGGCAAGGGAACACAGCAAGAAACTGATGTTTGTCTGTTAGTTGAAACATTATTTAGTGATGTACCTAGTTACCACTGATTATCATCCAGCTCAAAAAAGTCACAGAAAGCCTGACTGCCTTGGCATCACTAGGCCAGAATACTGGCATGGCCTCTGAAAAGGAAGTTCTGACTCACAGCGCTGGAATTCCAGATCAGTCATTTCTGGTTGGGTTCTCAGAAGGCTGCTAGCAGACTTACTATAGCATCTGCTACAAAGTAGGCTTAAACAGCTACTTGATGAGTAAGATGCCCCTTGTCCACTCAATCCTCACTTTCTATATCTGCATATGTGAGATGAAATTAGAGCTGCTACCTTAACTGTGCTTTTCTCAAAGAAGGGGGAGGACTCGAAAGTCATGGGAGAGCAGTGCTGGTGGGCCACACAAGTAGAGGGTAGGATGCTGTGTAATTTATGCCCCTGCTGTTGTGGGATGCAGCCCTGATAGAATGGCCTTGAGTATTGGTGGCTAAATTAAGTAACAGTTGTAATAAAACTTGTGTTGGAGGGAGATGACAATTCTGATCTCTCCTGTGTCACCTGCTATCCATGAGATGATATGTACACATAATATTTATTCCTATTTCTTCTTGGTTCCTTCCTTTGGGTAATTACATTAAGTGCCTTCACAAAGGAATCCTCCTCAGGCCTTGTAGTTTGGACTGGGCATACCCAGCCCTCCTTACTCAGTGCTTGTCACAAGACACAGGCCTGGATGGCAGGGATGGGTATATGGCCAAAACTGGGCTACTCCCCTGGGACCTCTGCCAAATCTTCATAAAAAGAATTTTTCATTCCCTGTAAGGATAGTGCAGCCCTGCAGCTTGCAAACAGCCATCTTGCTACCACAAAGCTTGTCTGATAAATCTTGAAGCCAAGGAGAAGCAAGCTGAGATGCTGGGGTGATTTTGAACCTCTTTTCTAAGGCACGCCTAAAGCAAATATTACCACTTTTTCTTCTACAGCTTAAGCTAGTGTGAGTTGGGCTCTTGTCACCTGCAACCAGAGAATAATAATAACAGCCAGCATTCACATGGCATTTAGTAGGTGCTACGTGCTGTGCTAGGTACCTGACTCACTCAGTCCTCACAACAGCTCCACATGGTAGTACCACCATTATCATTCTCTTTACTTTGCAAGGGGAAATGGGAGCCCAGACTTGTTAACTCATCCAAGGTCACAGACCTAGAAAGAGGTGTAGGTGGGATTCAACCCAGGTAACCTGGCAAAGAGTTCAGGAACTTTGCAACAACACCGTGCTGCCTCTTAACTGCTCAAATACTGTGAACCTGGACAAGTAATTCACCATCTCTAACCCTCCAACATAAGAACAAATATATTTCAACATTTTATCAGAGTGGGCTCTGAGTAAATAGCAGTGATTGCAGTGTTTGTAATTACTCAGTACTTCATTCCATTCCGTTGATTCTGAGTGTTGCTTGATAGGTGGGAATAAACAAATTCATGTTTACAGCTTTGAGGATTTGGGATGAAAGTTGGGTTTTAAGAATCATGATGGTCTGTTCCCTAAAAACAAGTAACAGTTTTGTTCATTTCCACAAAGAATGGACCATCAGTGTGTACCTGATGACTTGATTGTGTCTGTCCCTGTCGCCATCACATGTGGGAATAAACAGTCACTTTAGGCTTGGCTATTTTTAAAAAAATCTTCTCAAAGTGACCGAAAAGAGGCTGAAGATGATGAGATACTTGAGAAAGAATTATTATACCCTTAACCACAGTGCTTCAAAGATTTAGAATCCCTTTGTTCTGAATTCATTTCAAGTGCTAATGGTGGAAAGGGGTATATTTCCTAAAGTAGATGAATCCTTATTATCTACAGATCCCAAATCTGATCCAAACAAAATACAATTCTAAAGGTAATTTGATTAGTAGCAATTTACCTTCAGGTAAACTACAGTCATACAGAGTCTGCTTCTTTTGTAATTTTTCTTCCCTGCAGCTTCCCCCTTCTTATTTGGATCTGTTCTCTGCAGACAGAGGAGAGGGCAAACTAGCCACTTCCCTCTTCTGGGCTGGTTTGTTTCTCCAGGCCTCCCTGGAGAAAAGGACTGTGCCCATTTCTAGGTGGAGCCACTTGGCTGTAGCTTTTGAAGGGAAAAACCACCCTGACTTACCTCCCTAAATATAAATTTCATTCTGGGTTTTGAGGGTACAAATACAACAAGATGATATTATAAAATGTACTCATATGCTTCCTTTTTCATATTTCCTCACATGATATTCTACCTTTTCAGCCAGAGGTTACAACTGCTTTAGTGTGGATTGTCCACAGGTGAATCACGAACACACAAAAGAAGTGCAACATGGTCTCAAGATGAGTGTATGACACAAAGAGATCAGAACTGTCCTCTCCCTCCAACACAAGTTTCATTACTACAACTATGACTTAATTTAGCCTTACACTCCTGCCTTCAGAGCTGTTCTAACAGGGATGCACCCCATAACTGCAGGGGCATACATCACACAGCATCCTATTCTCTACTTTTAAGGCCCACTGGCGCTGCTCCATGACTTTTGAGTCTTCCTACTTTTTAGAGGAAGTCGCAGCAAGGTAACAGTCCTGTAGTTACACTTTACATTTGCAGATGTAAAAACTGGTACAAGCTGTTGCAGCTGGAAGAGAGAAATGGCTAAAGCTTTACAGTTCAGATTTTGACTTTCGAGATTGGCTCCTTAGAGACATTCCAGATATATTAGTCAAGAAAACTAGGCTCCCATGACCAGAGCTTAGCACTTGAATTTCCTAAATTCTAAAAACTTCCCATTAATCTCAAAACCAAAGCCTGGAAGACTGAATGTGGAGATTTTTAAACCATGATGAGTAAGGCTACAGACCGTGATGTCAGGAGAAGGGCAGCACTGCTTCCACACAAAGGGGACTTCAAACTTGCACAGCTTGGGAGAGACGGCAGAGAAAAGAGAACTATACTCAGGAGGGGCTAACCCATCTGCCCCTTTCTGGGTTAAATCCCTGGGATGCAGGGCAGTATGAGCGATAGGCTTGAGTACTGGAGGACGGAGAAGCTTGTGTGCCATTCCCACCTGAGACTCCGGGATAAGGCAATCCTGTGGAGGACTGGAGGCAATCCACACCTCCCAGACACCATCATGGAGGGCATGGAGGAGATCAATAATCTCCCATGTTCCCCAGTGAGAACTGACCAGCAAGCTCACAAAGGAATCACTACAGCTGAGATGAAAAGAGCATGTGGCAGAGGGCCTCAGGGTTCACAGCCCAACCTGGGGAGTCAAAGAGCAGGCGTAGCCAGGCCACAGGAGATCCCGGGGCCAGACTGGAGGCGGGGTGTGAACAGGCGTGGGGAAATGTCTGGAGCTCCCGACGTGCACTGCCTGTGTGGACAGTGAATACAGAGCTCCACCAGCAGTGGGGCAACACAGACAGCCCCTCTACCCCCCTACCAAAGGGAAAAGCAGATGAGCACAGTCTGGAGCACAGCACAAAAGCCCCCTAAAGTTACACAATGTCTCCTGTTCCCAGACACAATCTCAGGATCACAGAGGAGGAGGAGGAGAACCAGGGTATTTTCACCACAGAGGACAAGAACCATGATGAGAAGCTGTAATGTTAACGGTCTGAGCTTAAATCCTGAAATTAATTATTTCCTAAAAAAGATGTCTTTGACTCAGAAGACACTAAGTGTCCCTGAAGTAGTAGAACAGACTTGAGTTCAAGGATAGATGAGTAAAGGTACACTTTTTGCACATCTGACTTGTGGCTGCATTCAAAATGTAAAACCCACCGTATGAAGATGAATGTGATAAAATTTCTGCCTTAAAACCGTATCATGGAGGGGTGCTATAAGGTGAGGCACTGAAGCTAGGAGTTTTCTGCCCTATAACTTTGCATATGATTGATCTTGACATTTTATGAATAAATATGTTTCATGCTTATAAACTGGGCCTGTGGGGGCTAAAGTGAGAATAGACAAAGCCTAGGGCCAGAAGAGCTAGTTATACTGCAGAAATATGATGCTGACTGAGAAAAACAATTGGAAAGCTCAGTAAAGGACAATATAAGCAATCACTAGGTTGAGGAAGATGCTTTATGAAAAGAAATATTTATATGATAAACCAGTCAAGAAATGCAAATACTGAGAGGGAACAGAATGAAGTCTATCTGTTTTTGTTTTTGTTTTATTTTTTAAATATTGAAACCATCATAGACCATTACTCAATCTCACTCCAAAAGAAGTCAAAAAATGAGTTGGATAGCTCCAAAGTCTGATTCACTGTGGCAGTTTTCTTGACCCAATAAACCTCACATGATATCAGAAGTGACATGATCCCAGGCATTTGTATTTTATGTGCTAGGGAGGTGGGCAAGGTTCACAAAGCATGTTCATTGGTGCTGCCCAGGAAATTTCCCAGAGATGGAGGATCTGTTTTCAGAAAAAACCCCAGTCAAGAAGGGATTTTCTTCCAAAACACCTTAAAATGAGACACTGAGAAAACCCATATGCAATGTAGAAGGCGGCTCATCCCCCAGGGAAATCCCAGGCACAGAGACACTGTCCACATGGAGCAGCCTCAGGAAAGCCGCAAGAGCGGCAGCCTTGCATGCACTCCTAGGGCAGACAAGACAAGTCCCACGATTCAGGATAGGCTTTGGGCAAAAAGCCATAAGAAATGGCTTTGCTTTGTACCCAGAACCTTGAAGCAAGAAGCAGACAACTCAGGACAGAACAGATTTCGAGTTCTTATGGCAACAATCTGGCATGTAGCAGAAGAGGTGGCTGGGGCCAGCAAGGCCATTCAATTACAATAGAAAGCACTGTCATAATTCCTCAGCAAGGAAGAAACAGACACTTGCATAAAAACACACTCTGCTTCCTTTATAGTTACTTTTACATGTTCTAAATTGTAAGAGGTCTTATTACAGAGCATGAGTTTAGTCATTGCCAACAAATGCTTTTGATGTTTCCATAAAAATCTAAGTTAAATATGCCCCTCTGCATGGATCCTGACTGGTTATTAAAATCAAGATTCTGGTAAAGAGCGGCAAGGACTGGTTTCTGATGAGTGTGCTACATGGGCTGTACTTTCCTATGCTTCCACAGCTCCTGTCCCCTATCATTTTTCCAAGCTGTACAACCTCATGGTGGTTTTCAATCTCTCCTGATTCTCAGCTGGGGGATGTGATTTCCCCCACGCACCCCCTCCTAATTCTGCGTGTAAGACCCCCACAGCTGTGCCAGAGGTGTGCTGGAGCTGATTTGTACTGGCTCACAAAAGACAATTATTAAATTTTCAGGAAATTTGTGAGCCAATTGCTAGTCACAGCTGTTCTTTAAATTGAATTGTATAAATTTACAATTAAATAAATACTTAAACATAAACAAGAAATGCTTTCTAATTATTTTGTTACATCTTACTATTTTTTATGCCTTTAAGGCTATTTACATCTAGTGTTCCTCTATAGTGGAAAAACAACGTAACGGTGTGCTACTGTGAATCTCTTCACAATTCTCCTTTCAGTGACATGATGTCTATAGCTTGGAAGTGGCCTTGGGGAGGGGTATTTACACCAAGGGAATCAGCAAAATACTGTAAAAGAGGGCTTGACTGTTTTGTTGATTGCCTAGAATTAAAAGAGTGAAGAAGAAAGTGTTCATGATATAGATTAATCTTAAAAGTACGCAGTATCCATAGCCATTACATTGTAAGTAACACAAATAAATGAGAAAATAAATATGCTTCTATTATTCAAAAACCATTCTCTGGTTCAGCAAAGTAACTCAAGTCATCTACAAGAGTGAAGTTCCAACCCATGTCTTGACTGTTTCACTGTTGCCTTGCTGGTTAACATAAATGCAAATAATAGCCAACATTCAAGTCCAAACTATACTCATTCATCAATTGCTACCATAGGTTACCAAGACATATAAGGAAGGGTTCAGCCCCCCCCCCCAAATCATTAAAAGCATTTTATGAGGATCAGTTGGCTGTATGGAGCTTACAATAAGGCATAGTATATTTATTATTATTTATAAATTGTGTGGTACACACCATATATACAAAATTTATAATAAACTTTTATGTAGAACACACCCATTCTCTTCCAGAGAGACAGCTGTCAGTCATCAGCACACCACTAGCTGTGCCTCACTCTCATCTAGGAAGTGGGGGATTGGTCCAGTTTTGTTGTTGTTGTTGTGTTGTTTTTTTTTTTTGGTTAGTTTTGTTTTTACTCTTAGAGAAGACAGACATCTCTCTTTATTCAGAAATGTCCAATTTCATATCTCTACCTATTGGTCCTTTGTTGTTTTCTATAGTGTTGAAAGGAGCTTGGCTTAAGGGCTACTACAAGGAAAGAGAAGGCAATTAATTATCATTCTACTTTCTTCACAATTAAAAGTGGCTTTTTAAAAATGAGTATGTACACAGGATATTACCTGTGCTACTCAAGCTGACTCCAAAAGTTTCAGGGTGGCTTTGAAATTATTTTTGAGTTTGAAAAAAAAATTGTGGTGTTTGAAAGAAAATAACAGCTTATTTATTTACTACTTTTTAAGAAAACAATATTGCAGTGGTTAAAGGTATGGACCCGAGTACCAGAATATCTGCATTTTAAATCCAAATCTGCGAACTGCCAACTCTGTTATCTGTTTAGATAACCTCTCTGTACTTTAGTTTCTCCATCTATGAAATGAACATGAGAAGACAATCTACTGCATAGGGCTGTTGTAATAATTAGATTCGTTAATATGTGTGAAGTATCTAACACAGTGCCTGGCACACAACAGAAGTTTTGCCATTTCATTACCACTACGATCACTACAACTGTGGTTGCAGCACAGAGTAGGCAGTTCGCTGACTTACAGATATTAAACTGTACAGAGTCCTGATCTTAGATTTACTCTGGGGCAGAAAAACTGACTTACCAAAGATCACACAACTTTTAGTATTAGAACCCAAAATAGGTGTCACATCTCCTGATACGTTCTCTTGTTAAGCTTAATGGCTTCTTTCTGAGCTACACTGCAGTATTTATCTTAACTAGTTAATTAGTCAACTTCCAGGAGCTATATGGCTCTTACATGAAAAAGAACGCTTTTATCTAAGTGTATTAGGATGCTTTACAGGTGCACTGTCCAATATGGTAGTCATGTGTGACCAGTGAGCATTTGATGTGTGACTAGGATGTTTAAGAACTGCAGTAAGTATAAAGCACACACTGGATTTTGAAGACTTCATGTGAAAATAAAATGTTAAATGAGCATTTTTATACCAGTTACAAGTTTAAATTACAATATTTTGAATACATTGGGTTAAATATATTATTAAAATTAATTTCACCTATTTCTTTTTACTTAATGTGGCTTCTAGAAAACTTAAAATTACGTATGTGGCTCACAAGTGTGGCTTGCATTATATTTATATAGGACAATTCTATACAAGATTAACCTTCATGTCCAAATTTGAAAGCTGAAAATATTGCTTTGTTTAATAAATCAGCAAGTGTTCTCTGCTTCATTTAATGGTATAAGCATCCACCTAGCCATCCAAGCTAGAAATCTAAGAGGTATGGTTGACTCTTCCCTCTTCAGAGGAGTACTGCCCACAAACAGAATTTTGGAGGTTGACAGGTGGAAACGTAAGCCCACTTCCAGTAGATGCCTAAAGGAGACATATGTGAAAGCCAGCAACAATGCCATAGCAGAACCTTTGTAAAATGTAACCTGACTATAGTCTGTACACTTGAAGGCAGATCACATCAAAGACAAAGTTATATTGCTATATAATTTACTCTTGTGGTTAGCAATTAATTTGAGAAAATGGCCCAACGATAAGGATGGTATCTTGTACTTTGTGGCTGAACCATACTCCTCTCATCAACTGCATCCCATACCCCTGATAACTAGCACTGCCTAAAAATAAAAATACATTGAAGTTCATTTAAATGTAAGGGATTAGTGATAGGGGTGTTATTCTGCTGCGTGGGAGTACTCAATGAAAAAATGTCTTTGCAAATCCTAGTCATGTAGATGTTACAAGAATGGAAGAGGTGAACAAAATTCTTTAAGCCATTAAGACACATATAAGGTATCCCCAAGCAAAGGAGAAATTCTCTTGATCTTGGGAATTAAAAAAGGGAATTTAAGTTGTCTTGTAAGAAAATCTTAGAGCAAAGGGGAAATTTTTAAGCAGTGGGGAAAAAAAATCCATTGAGAACTATAAACAATCAATAATTCAATCAACATTCTAAGAAAAAGAAATACAAAATCAATTCTCCCACTCTTGAGACAAAAACATAATAAACATGTATTTCAGTTCAGTATTCAGGGTAGACAAGGGGAAAGGATGACAAAAACTAGGAGAAAGAAAAGACCATCACCTCAGGCTTACTCCAATGATTATTTCTATAATGACAGCAACCAATATGGTACATTTTCTTGAATCACTCCAGTTTCAAATATTCTGTATTATTGTTCAGATACATTCATTTGTATGTATCACATGTTCTGACTTTTGGTTTAGAAAATGCTGTCATCAAACCTACTGGTATCCAGTCCTCAGGTTCACTCCTGTTGTAGTCCCAGGTCCTCCCCCTAACCAGTATCTGGACACCCTGTAGTTCCCCTATCGTTTCCATCTCCACTTGCCCCACACCCAGACAACCCTCAGCTCTCATCTGTTTTGGCTCTGTAACCTTACCTTCCTTCTCACTGAGACAGCCACGATTCCCAACCTGACCAGCCTTCAGACTTCCAGCCTGAAGTGCTCTCCAGCCTATAAATTCCATCCCATCCTCCACCTCAACTGGACAAAATCAGTTTGCTTGGCTCTGTGCCTTGAACTCCCTAATATCCCTTGGCAGTATTTTGGCCACAAGTTCCCTTTCCACAAACCTCAACTAAAAAAACATATTTTAGGTACTTACCTTTAGTCATCCAACTACCTTTAGTTCCTCCCTCTCTGAAAGGGTCTCTCACAGTGCAGTTAAGATGAAGAAATAGTGATAGTAAAAGCAGTTCAAGTTCTCAAATGTTTACTAAGCATCCATTGTATGTGCCAGGTAAGCACTGGCTAGTAGGGGATGGAACTGACACACCTCAAATCAGTAAGACATCCTTTGCTCTCAAAGCCCTTAGAATTAAATGGGTAGGGGACACGGGTGAAAACTTAACTAGGATATACGAGTGATTCTTAAATGAGATAAGCTAGCTTCACTGGCAGAGCAAGTTTTAGAGGGAAAGGATGAATAGGGAAACATGCTTGCCTCTCTCTATTGTGAGCACAAAAGGGGAAGCAATTGCTTCTGACCAGAAGACTGGCAAAGTCTTGGTGGCAGAAATGGCTTTTGGACTAGACCTGGAAGGTAAGCAGGTTTTCAATAGCAGTCAATGAGAGAATGCACAGGAGAATGTTCTTGGCGTCCCTGCCTATGTCATGGCCCTCTGGGATCTATCTGGCTGCTCTCACTCACTTTGCAGGGGGAAGTGCATTACTTTGCTAGGGCTGCTGTAACAAGTACCACAAACTGAGTAACTTAAACAGTAGAAATGTATTGTCTTATGGTTCCAGAGGCCAGAAGTCCTGGATCAAGTTTCCTAGCAGGGTTGGTTCCTTCTGAGGGCTGCGAGGGAGAATTCATTCATGCCTCCTGCTAGCTTCTGGCAGTCTGCTAGCCATCTTGTCATTCTATGACTTGTAGAATCATTACCCTGATCTCTGCTTTCATCGTCACAAGTTTTATTTTTCCCTGTGTACATGTCTTTCTTCAGATTTCCCCTTTTTATAAAGAAATCAATCACTACACTAAGTATGATATTAATATATATACACACACATTTAGAAATGGACAGTTATAAAGTAAGGAAATGGATTCTTCTGTATGGTTTGTGAAAATCTCTCTAAATTTACTATACATATTATGTAGATAAATTAGAAAGATTTCTTGTAGCACAATGGCATTTTCATATTTACAGATTCTTTTTGGTGGAATATTGGTCTTTCTCAAATTCTTCACCTCAAATCCCATAGCACCTTGAAGAAACATCTCAAGTTTCATGTTTTTTGTTTTTTATTTTCTTTCAAGTTTCATGTTTTTAGATTCTCTATATCTGGGCAATGCCTACAGATTTCAAGTCCACAAATGACTTGTTTTCTTCCCATGAGAGGTAAACGAACAAAGGGAACAGATAATGCATTATAGTACAAACAGGATCCAAATAAAAATATTAGAGAGCTTGGCTCCTGAACAAGCAATAAAAGGTTTAATGCCATCTACTCTTACT
This sequence comes from Camelus bactrianus, assembly GCF_048773025.1. Lineage (NCBI taxonomy): Eukaryota > Metazoa > Chordata > Mammalia > Artiodactyla > Camelidae > Camelus > Camelus bactrianus. The sequence goes on from NC_133562.1 coordinate 3,705,344, forward strand.
GTAAGTTCCGTTCAGAGGATATTCAGTTTAAAAGGGAGGAAAGCAAGAGAGGGTATTTTCCTCTTTTCATTTTGGTAATAAGAGTTGTATTGAAAAGGAGTCATAATGGTAGTAATACTTTAGATTTTCATAGTGCTTTAGAATTTTCAAAGAATTCTCAAATATTTTATTTCACTTGACTACAACAGCCCTATTTGGTGGGCAAAACAAGGGCAATAACCTCCATTTTATAGATAAAGACACTGAGAGCAGAGAGTTTAAGGGGTCTCCCAATGTGACCCAGCTGATAAATAATAAGAAACACAAACCTTCAGACCAGCTTTTTGTTAGCCTTTGGGAACAGCACATACCTCCCCAACATCAAAACTAAATTGATTTATGAAGCACTTCACCAAGAATCTGTTGCAAAAGATGTTCAGGCCAAATGTTCATTAGCTGTTTCAGGCCAAAATGTTTATTAGTTATTAATCAAAGTGTTCCTGATAGAGCTATATATTACTTCATGAATGGCTGCCAAACATCACATGTAAACAATGAACTACAAAAAAAATAAGCCACCACAAGACCACATCATTCATCCAAGGTATTAAAATATAATTAAATGTATTCATTGATTCAACAAATGAGCTGAATGCTGAGCAACTACCATAAGCTATACATTGGGCTACATACTATAGGGGTACAGTAATGAGCCAAGTGAAATCATCCCACCTTTATGGAGCTGGCTGACTGGCACGTGTCGCGTGTGTGTGCCTGGACATACACATGACGTAAGTATATAATTACAAAATGTGCTATGAAAGAAAATTGAGACAGGAAGACCTCTTCTAAGCAGATAGGCTGGAATAATCAGGAAAGTCCTTTCTAAGGAAGTGATGTATGAGCTTAGATTCAAAGTATGTGGAGGGTGCAGTAAAGAGGAAAAGGATACCAGGCAGAATAAATAGAGTGTGTAATGGCCTCAAGTTGGGAGAGAGCATAGCACATCTTAGAATACAGAAGAACTGTCTATTATAGCCATTCTACTTTCTCTCCTGTTTCTCTCTTTAATGCTGTTCTCTTAGGTTTCCACCTCCACCACTCCACTCAAACTGTCAGCAATGACCACCACATTGTAAATCCAACAGACACCTTTCTGTCATCTTATTCACTCACTCACTGGCATTCAAACTGGTAATCATCTCTGCTCCCTCTTAAGAAAGCTGGTAACAATCTCTAGGTTCACCTTCTCAGTCTTCTTTGCTCACTTTTCTTCTTTTGCTTGAGTTTTTTGTATTGGAGCCATCTGGCACAAGATTTGATCCTAGGCCCTTTGCTTTTCTGTATCTACATCTTTAAGAGATGTCACCCAGTCCCATGGCCTTAAACTCATTATGTTGTCAATCTCAAATACATACTTCTAGACTTGATGTTTCTACTGAGATTCAGATTCATATATAATTTCCTTGGGCCTCTCAAAGTTAGGGGAAAAAAGTGGATTCCCATCCCCTCAAAACTGCTCATCTTCTGTGGTATATTTATACAATGGAATACTATTCAGCCATAAAAACCAACAACATAATGCCATTTGCAGCAACATGGATGTTGCTGGAGAATGTCATTCTAAGTGAAGTAAGCCAGAAAGAGAAAGAAAAATACCATATGAGATCGCTCATATGTGGCATCTAAAAAAAAAAAACATAAATACAAAACAGAAACAGACTCATAGACATAGACTACAAACTTGTGGTTGCCAAGGGGGCGGGGGGTGGGAAGGGACAGATTGGGATTTCAAAATGTAGACTAGATAAACAAGATTATACTGTATAGCACAGGGAAATATATACAAGATCTTGAGGTAGCTCACAGAGAAAAAAAAATGTGACAATGAATATATGTATGTTCATGTGTAACTGAAAAATTGTGCTCTACACTGGAATTTGACACAAAATTGTAAAATAATTATAACCCAATAAAAAAATGTAAAAAAAAAGAAAAGAAAAAAACAAACAAGATACTTTAATGAATCTTAGATATAATATTAAATAATACATTTAAATCTTAAAAAAAAAAACTGCTCATCTTCTAGTCTTCTCCATCTTAGTAAATTAGGGACTCATCCCTCATTCTTCCCTCTTCCCCTTACTCTACCCCCTCATAAATATATTAGCAAGTTTCTATCTCCAAAATACATCCTATAATCATTCACTTTCTCCACCTTTATTACTATCACCCTAATCCAACCAACCAAGCCCAGACGAGTCTGCATATTCCCTCACTAGTCTGTTGCCACTCTTCCCTCTTTAAATTCAACTCCACATAGTAAATCGTATGTTCCTTTTAAAATGCAATTCAGATCACTTCACTGCCCTTCTTGAAATTCTCCAAGGGCTTTTTTTTTCACTGGGAATAAAATCCAAACTCCTTAATCTAGCCTACAAGCCTTTCATAATCTAGTTCAAGCCCATTTCTTTAACCTCATCTCCTTTTACACTTTTCATCTTTCTTTCACACTGTGGTAGGCAGAATAATGCCTCTCTCCTCCAGATATCCACATCCTAATCCCTGGAACCTGTGAATACATTATCTTATATGGCTAAGTGGATGTGGGGTTGCAGATGAAATTAAGATTGCTAATCAACTGACCTTGAAGTGGGACAATTATCTTTGATTATCGGGGTGGTCAAATGTAATCAGAAGGGTTCCTGAAAGTAGGATAGGGAGGCAGAAGAATCAGAGTCAGGGAATGAGATATAACTGAAGAAGCAAGGTCATCAACATGATACTGTGTAAGAAAGACTCAACCCATGTTGCTTTGAAGATGGAGACAGAGGACCATGAGCCAAGAAGTGTGAGCAGTCTCTAGAAGCTAGAAAAGGCAAAGAAATGTATTCTCCCCTAAAGCCTCTAGAAAGGACTACACTTTGATTTTAGCCCACTGAGACCCATTTCAGGCTTCTGATTTCCAGAACTGTAAAGAAAGTAAATTTCTTTTGTCTTAAGCCACTAAATTTCTGGTAATTTTTACACAGTAAAAGAAACCTAATATACTACCTCACTATGGACCAGACATCGGCCTATTTCATGAACAAATTCGTTTCACCCTCAGAGCTTTTATTTTTATGGTCATCACTACCTGGAATGCTCTGTTCCCACGTATTAACATAACTGACCTGGCCCCTTGTCATTCTGAGCTCCACTTCACAGAGTGGTCTTCCCTGACAACTCAGTTCTAAGCAGCTAGTTATCACTTTTTTTCTACCTCGTTATATTTTATTTTCTTTGTAGCAATTTTACCATCTGAAACTATCCCTGACATTTATTGGTATGGCTGCCTGTAGCTTAATTCCCTACTCTAGAATATAACTTCCATAAGAATAGGGTCTCTGACCTTGTTCACCGCCCTATCCTTGGTACCTGAATAGTATTTGACACAAGGTACATACTTAATCATAAATGTTGACCAGTGAATAACTGAAACCCACTATAGGTGGAACATAGAGTACTGGAGAGAAGGGTGTAAGAAGAGGCTGGAAAAGTGAACAGAGGCAGATCAAATGGTATCTTAGAGTCCTTGTTAAGACCCTGAGATTTATCTTAAGTACAATGAGATGCCATGGAAAAACTGTAGGCAGGGGAGTAATGTATTTGTAGTTCTGATTTTAAAAGATTATTTGGTGACAGACTGGAGTGAGGGCAATGGTAGATGTGAACGTAAGGAGGACAGATAAGAAGAATGCTGCTGGGTAGCTTAGGCAAAAAATGATGGTAAACTTGGACTTGGATAGTAACACTGAAAAAGCTAATGTATTAGAGATATAATTGGAATTAAAATGAACAAGATTAGGTGACAGATTGAGATATAAGGAGTTCAAATGAGTAGAGCTCAAGAATGACTTCCAGATTTATATTCTAAGCAGTTTAGAAGACTATGATGCCAATTTCTAATATGGGAAAACTGAAGAAGGATCAGGCCTGAGTGTGTACGTTAACGGGAAAGATCTGAAGCTCAGTTTCAGCTTTGTTAAATTTGCATTGTCCTCAAGACATAAAATTGGAGACATGTACAGCTAAATTTTGATCCAGGAACTCAGATTAGAAGCAATGATGGCACATAGTGTGTTTTGAAGATAAAAACACTCAAAGCCATGGGAATGGATGAAATCATCTAAGGAAGGAGCATAATGAAAGAGAGTTCAGAATCTTGCAAGTTCTCCTGTACTGAGAAGACTTATCAATGTTCCTCACTGCAACAAGAAAGCTGACCAAGGTCCAGCTGGAAAGATGCCTGTTGTACTTTGAGAATTTGTTTAGGCCATGCAAACTACCATGGATGGGATTCCCTCTTTTCCACTCTTCTCTGCATTTAGGTAAGGAAGGAGCAGGCAAAGGAGACTGACAAAGAGCCATTAAGAAGGCTGAGGGAAATCAGGAGAATTTCATTTCACAGAATCTATAATAATACCCCAAATTAAAAGAACAGATAGGAGAATAGTGATTTGTGTGGGATAAATGACTCCTCCCTTATCAGAGCATTATGAAACCAAAGCCTCTCATTTTATTCTAAATTCTTGCATTGGATGAAAATTTAGGGAGTATCTATCTCAAGGAAATGTTAATTCTTTTTTTTTTTTAATTAAAGTATAGTCAGTTACAATGTGTCGATTTCTGGTGTACAGCACAATGTCCCAGTCATGCATATACATACATACATTCGTTTACATATTCATTTTCATTAAAGGTTATTACAAGATATTGAATATAGTTCCCTGTGCCATAAAGAAAAAAAATTGTTTTCTTAATCTATTTTTACATATAGTGGTTAACCTTTGCAAATCTCAAACTCCCAAATTTATCCCTTCCTACTCCCTTTCCCCCAGTAACCATAAAATTGTTCACTATGTCTATGAGTCTGTTTCTGTTTTATAGCTGAGTTCATTAGTGTACTTTTTTTTCTTTTCCTTTTTTTTTAGATTCTACATATGAGTGATATCATTTGGTATTTTTCTTTCTCTTTCTGGCTTACTTCACTTAGAATAACAATCTCCATGTCCATCCATGTTGCTGCAAATGGCATTATTTTATTCTTTTTTATGGCTGAGTAGCATTCCATTGTATAACTATACCACAACTTCTTTATTCAGTCATCTGTAAATGGACATTTAGGTTGCCTCCATGTCTTGGCTATTGTATACAGCGCTGCTATGAACACTGGGGTGCATGTATCTTTTCAAATTAGAGTTCCCTCCAGACACATGACCAGGAGTGGGATTGCTGGATCATATAGTAAGTCTATTTTTAGTTTTTTGAGGAATCTCCACACTGTTTTCCATAATGCATACACCAAACTACACTCCCACTACCAGTGTAGGAGAGTTCCCTTTTCTTTATACCCTCTCCAGCATTTATCACTTATGGACTTTTGAATGATGGCCATTGTGACTGATGTGAGGTGATACTTCATTGTAGTTTTGATTTGCATTTCTCTGATAATTAGCAATATTGAACATTTTTTCATGTGCCTATTGGCCATTTGTATGTTTTCATTGGAGAACTGCTTGTTTAATTGTTGTGCCCATTTTTGGATTGGGTTGTTTGTCATTCAGTTACATGAGCTATTTATATATTTTGGAAATTAAAACTTTGTCAGTCACATCACTTGCAAATATTTTCTCATTTTGTAGGTTGTCATTTTGTTTTACTTACGGTTTCCTTTGCTGTGCAAAAGCTTGTAAGTTTAAATTAGCTACCATTTGAAAGTGAGAGGATAGAAAAAGATATTTTACATGAATGGAAATGACAAGAAAGCAGGAGTATCAATACTGATAGCGGACAAAACAGACTTTAAAACAAAGGCCATAAAGAAAGATAAAAAAGAACACTATATAATGATTAAAGGAGCAAAATAAGATAAAGATATTACACTCATTAACATATGCACCCAATATAGGAACATCTAAATACATAAAGCAAATAATAACATACATAAAGGGAGAAAACTGATGGGAACACAATCATAGTAGGAGACTTTTAACACCCCATTAACATCATTGGACAGAATTTCCAGACAGAAAATCAATAAGGTAATGGTGATACTAAATGATTCAATGGAACAGTTGGAGTTAGTTGATATTTTTCCCCCAAAACAGAATATACATTCTTTTCAAGTGCACATGGAACATTCTCTGTGATAGATCATATACTAGGGCACAAAAGAAGCCTCAACAAATTTAAGAGGATAGAAATTATTTCAAGCATCTCTTCTGACCACTATGCCATGAAACTAGAAATCAACCAGAGAAAAACAAAGGAGAAAAAAATGACACCATGGATATTAAACAACATGCTACTAAAACAAACAAACAAAAACCCACCAATGGGTCAACGATGAAATCAAAGAAGAAATTAAAAAATACTTTGAGACAAATGACAATGAAAACACAACCAGACAAAATCTATGGGATGCAGCAAAAACAGTCCTAAGAGGGAAGTTCATAATACAGGCCTTCCTCAAAAAACAAGAACAATCTCAAGTAAACAACCTATCACCTAAAAAAATTAGAAAAAGAAGAGCAAACAAAACCTAAAGTCAGCAGAAGGAAACAAAAATAATCAAGGATACATAATTCTTGATGCAATTAGTTTTCCTATAACAATATTATCAAAGAGGTAATTTGTCAAAGAACCCCCATCTCTAGGTGTCTGTTACAAGCAGCAGCCAAATTCAAGCCTCCAATCTGTCTCACTGTGAAGGTGAGATGGCACCTCCCAATTTTCTATCCAGAGGTTCAAAAAGTGGGGACCTTGGGGTTCCCAAGACCCTTTCAGGAAGCCTACAAAGCCAAAATTATTTTCATAATAATACCAAGATGTTATTATCTTTCCCTCTCTCATTCTCTCTGGGTTATACAGTGAAGTTTTCCAGAGACTTTATGACATGGGTATCAGACTGTTTAAAGAGACAGGACACATTAAAGCGATTCGAAAAAAATGTAAAACACCACCACGCTTTTTTTGTTTGGTAGAGTTATTTTTCACAAACCTGTTAACATATAAGGAGTTCGTTACTGCTGTGTTTTAAATAAACTGAAATAAAAAGTTCCCCCGTTTTAATTTCTGCCAGTAAAGATTAACAGATGAAACCCATATGAACGGAAACTCTTTCAGGGTTCTCAGTAATTTTTAGCTGAGTGAAGAAGTCCCGGACCTAGAAGCACTGCCCTAAAAGGCCCGAAAAGGGGTCTGAAACTGGGACAAAAGACAGCACGCTCCCCAGTCCCTCCCCCTAGCTAGCAAAGGCTCATCGTGCTGGAGCTTTGGGGTGCTCTCTCCCAAAGCCCCTGGTTCTCCCTGGGTTTGAGTCCAGATCTCACCTCAAAGCCTCGTCTGCCCGGAGCCTGGTCAGCCTCTCGGCGCCTCAGCCCCGCGTCGCCCCGGGCCTCCAGCCCCGGCCCAGCCTGGGTCTCAGCACACGCATGACTCCGGGTCACTGTTGCGGGGAGACGTGGGAAGCAATTATCCGGAACCTCCGCGGGCCGAGCCGGGCCGCTCACCTCACCGCGTCTCAGGAGTCACAGGAGCCGCCGTTTCCCTCGAGGGCCGGCTGGCCTCGCCCGACGCCGGGAAGGCCTTCTTGGATTTCTGAAGGAATGCTGGGCACTTTCATGGTTCTCTCAAGCCCTTCCCTCTCCTCAAGGCGGGAAAACACGCAGCAAAGTTCTTCAAGACTTCGACTTCGGGGTTCATGTGGCGAAGCGTTTGCGATGCTGGAGCCACGCGACGCGTCGTCCCTCAGGTGCGTCAGGTGCTAATAGCGAACTCTGAGTCTGCGCAGTAGAAGCGGAACATCTCCCGACACCCTCTCCTGGTGGCTGCGCATGCGCGGGCCTCGGGCAGGCGCAGGGCAACCTCGAGAGAAGGCGGGGTCAGCAAACTGGGTTGCATCTAGCGCTGATAAGCTTTGATTGATAAGGGCTGGAAGTATATTTTTTGTTTCGGTTCTGTTTTTAGAGGATAGAAATGTGTTTTAAGATTTTAAAACAAACACACTAAGGAGCAGAACACCACATGTATGTATAAATAATAATTTGAAAGAGAGTAGAGCCAGCCTACCCCACCTAGTGAGGATTGTGAAGAGATAGGACTGGAGGTAGAGAAGCGTAATCAATATCATATTCACTGGTTTCCTGGTTGGAGGATTCAGCCAACTATAGATTAAAAATATCTGGAAAGAAAATTCCAGAAAGTTCCAAAAAGCAAAATCTGAATTTGCACCAGCAACTATTTAATATAGTACTTACAATTGTTGGAATAGCATTTACGTTATATTAGCATTGTAAGTAATCTAGAGCTGATTTAAAATAAACGAGAGGATGTACATAAGTTATGTAGATTATATGCAAATACTGTGCCATTTAATATAAGGGACTTGAGCATTCTAGGATTTTTGTAGCCACAGGGGTCCTGGAATCAAGCCCCCCTCCCCCCACCGCCGTGTATGGTTCCACTGTATTTAGTTCAACTTCTGCCAAGGAAACCCTGGAACTGCCTGAGGCCAGGCCATCTGGTGCCCACTCTGTCAACATCTGAGTGAGCACCCACCTTCTCCTGTCCTGAGAAGCCACAAAGCAGTGTGTGGTCCAGCAGGAAAGATTCCTCTCTGCACTTAGAGACTTTTCTCCATCCTTGGACCACCGTGGGTGGAACACCGGATGCCCCAGTGGCAGTGGTGGTGTGAAACAGAAACTCCTTACAACCTTGACATGGCTGGGAATTTAAGGACCCAGCTCAAGATGTACCATCCCTCCCTATCCCCAAGCCCAAGCCAGAACACTGGTGAAACCCCCTTCTTCTTATTGTCAGGGGCTTGATTCCAGAAGATCATGACCCAGAGGATTTGATCACAGGCCAAAGAAAGACCTTTAAGTTCAAAGGTGCTAGTCAGGGGAGGACTGATCAGTAAGCTCCAAGAACTTGAGTTTAAAGGGAGTGGAAACCTTTAGTAACTCTCAGAGCAAAAGGTGCTCTGTCTCACAAACTCCAAACAATTAACTATGATAGCCTCTCTAGCTTCATTCTCGACACTCTCCACCAGATATTTTCTGGGTTATATTGGGGCCTTCCAGTTAAGAAAGTCTTTCTTTTTGCAACTTGGCTTTCCAATGTCCAATCTAGATTGTCTAGCCATTATAATTTTTTTTATGTAATCTTTGATGCCAAAGTAGGGTAAATTCAGCAAACCATACTAAATTCAGAACAATTAGCAAATTAACAGATTGTAGTTCTGATCCTTCTATTGTTACATCTAATGATTTTTGTGGAAACAGAGCTATTTGATGGATGTATATACATTAAAATGCATTCAGTTACTGGCTCCCCAGAGTCAGATTGATAGATCGATTGATTGATTGATCTATCTATCTATAGTTACATATATATCAGAGCTACAGATTTAGAAGCAAGTACCTTGGTAAAAATTCAGATTTGCGTGTACCAAATGTTCATGGTCTCTGGTAATGCTACTCAATGCTAGATATTTCACATTGAAAAATGTTACCCTTTTCAAACAATGACCTTCACATTGAATATGTAAATCCTGGTTAGAATCTCCTGAGTCAGCTAATGAAGAGCTTTATGTGTGTGTTTAAGATCAAGGCAAATTACAATACACAAAGTTTTCGTGCACAGGAAATGTGAAGAAAATAGCATAAGAATCACTGAAGTGAATTCCTAGAGCTCATAAAAAGCATTTGAAAACCACTAGAAGAACTGCATCCTGGCAACTTTTCAGAAGTTTTGCAACTCTGAAAAGTTTACCAATACTCAATGCCCATCAAGAATTGAATGAAGTCAGATTATGTGTTATGTTCGATTCTGTTCAACTTTTTCTATGTGGTTGTATTTGAGAATGCAATAAGGGACCTAGAAAGCTGTGTCACAATAGATATTTTGACATCTGGGAGACTCTATCACCTTAGCAGATTACAAACATTATCAGATATCATTGACAATGACACAGAAATTGTAGGATGTAGATGGATGACTGTGTTCTTAAAGCACAGACGTCGAAAAAGCAGGCAATTTATCACTCGCTGTTTGCAGAGTCAGCATAACACTGGGGGCTGGCGGTGAGCCTCAAGGAGCTGGAGATCAAATGCCACTTTACGCAAGGGAAATATTGTACCAAGTCTATGAGGTTTCTTAGAAAATGAGAACTGTCATTGGGTTCTGCCTCTGAGGTTAAACATTATCTAGTAACGATTGATGCAGGAGGAGAGAACTGGATTGAAAAGGAGAGTGAGAGGTGAGAAGGGGTGTGCACCAGAAGAAAAAGCAGCTTTCGTATTTAAAGATTGACAAAAGTGAAAATCACATGGCTTCCAGGCAGAAACTCCAGGCAAGTGGCATGATGGTTAAGCATCAGGACTCGGGAGTATTGGGTTTGAATCCTTCCTGCCTTTGTCACGTCCCAACTTCACAAATTGGGCAAGTGAATTTCAACCTATTTAATGGGGATGATGGTGATAGTATCACAAAGAATTAAATAAGGAGATGCATAGAAAGCATTGGGCACACAGCATGTGCAAGGACGTCTTTGGCATGGAGTGGCAGGACAAGCCCTCAGGAGTGAAGTTCTAGACTGAGCCCATCTCCAGGTATGGAACCGTGCTCATCTCAGCCCCGAGATGGGCCCGACATGAAAGGGACATGGTCACAACACAGACCTAGGCTGTAATGGAAAAGGAAGTGATGATCACTGACAGGTGAGCGTGAGAGACTTCTGGAAGATCCACTCAAACAGACTTGAACACAAGTCCAAGTTACAGACTGCCATAGGTTATTTGGACTCCATGTGGGAAATAATGTTGGCTTCACATGATTTTCACAGCCTTAACCACGCAGATTCCAAGGGCATAGTGCACAGCACCTGGGACAGGGTCCAGAGACCCAAACTCCTCTCAGCTCCCGGCACCCTTAGCTCTAGGCATTTCATTCAACCTCTCTGCTTCCTCAGCCAATATGTGAAGGTAATAGAATTGCTGACTGCTTGCTGAACACATTTTGTTAAGAATAAAGAGACAATGATTTATAAGCATTTTGGGGAGAAAACGAATTTAAGATATAGGAACTGAACTATAATTCTACAGTGTATTATGAGATCAATAAATATTCTCTGAATTGAACTGAATGATTCATTGTAGTAACAGTTGATGGATATATATAACATACACACATGTGAGTCAAATATACACAACCAGAGCTATGTATTTAGAAAGACAAGACCTGGGGTTCAGTCTCAGTTCTGAAACGAACTAGCTCTCTGTGACTTTAAACAAGTCAGTTAATCCTTCTTTAGTTTTCTCCAGCTAAAGAACACAGATAATAAATTCCTAACAGCATTAGTTTGAGGATCAAATATACATAAATGAACAATTTATGATTTCCTCTAGAAAATACAATGTTAGCCATTAGTATCAATAAGACATTTAAAATTTTTAATTGTGGTAAAATACACATAACATAAAATTTCCCATCTTAACCATTTCTAAACGTACAGTTCTGCAGTATCAAGTACATTCACACTATCTTATAGCCAATTTCTAGAAGTCTTCCTTCTTGCAAAATTGAAACACAATATCCATTAAACAACAACTCATTCCCTTCTCAGCTCAGTTCTGGCAACCACCATTCTACTTTCTGTCTCTATGAATTGATACTCTAGGTACTTCATATACGTGGAATCATACAGTATTTGTCTTTTCATGACTGGTTTATTTCACTGAGCATAATGTCCTCAAGTTTCCTCCATGTTGTCACATGTGTTAAAACTTCCTTCCTTTTTTAAGGCTGAATAATATTCCTCCATAGGATATTAATGCGGATAAACTTCTTCTTTTTGATGTTCATTATTTGTAATTCATTTCTTCCAAAGGTTTTTTATCTTTATATGTGTTTCATTTATCACAACCGGCCTGATAAACTCATTCCTTTCACATCAAATGCTACTCTGCTTTCTTCTGAGAACATCTGGTTTATAAAAAATGAGGAGCCTGACAGTAACTATAATAGGCTAGTCCCATACCTGCCTGACATGAAAAGCATTTCAACAAATTTGACATGATTAATGATAGTCTCTTAAATAAGCTGTATGGAGAGAAACTGTAGTGATTTGGCATGTATGTCCCTGTCCTCAAAGAAAAGCTATTTTTTACAAGACCTATCATGTCTATTACTATAATTGATAACGTGGCCTAATGCTAAAGTTTAGTGTTGCTGATTCTGCCAGGAGAGACATTTGCCTAAACTAGAAAGCATTTATTTTAAATAATTTTTTGCAACTGCTTATTAAAGGAAAATTACCCAAACACGCAGACATTTATAGGATATAGTATTCCATAGAGATTGGTTACTGAGTGTGTTATTTCAAGAGTTTAAAAAAATTATCTTCCTTTTCCCTCTTCATTAGTGAAAATACTGTTATGTAGCTTTTTATCTTACTACACAGAGAAAATTTAAAGATTTAAAGCAAGCCTCAAATCTTTCTAAATTATTTCTTAGAATTGTTTGGATTTTTTAAACTCCAAGTAAGGAAACGTCCTTTCTCTCTCTCAGCTTTTATTTGCATACGGTTTGAATCATCTTCTCAAACATGAGAGGTTTTAAAACATAGAGGATGAAATGAATCTGAGATGAATATCAAGGAACTTGGAGAGAGAAGTTTGGACTTTTTGTCTTGGCTTATCATTTCTACTGCAATGTTCTCTCTCAGTCTGAGCCAATAATCTTCTCTGTGTATTTCAGGAAACTGGAGTGAAAGATGCAAAGTATGGCATTGATCAGTCTGAAAAGCACTGCTTCCCATGTGTAGTTTATCCTGTCTGCTGAGCAGGGGCTGCTCAGTCCCTGAGTGTGGGGTGCCTGGATCGTGCCCTCTAGGCTTAGCCGGGAGACTGGAACAGCTCAGCCACACTCGCCCTACTGGCTGTTGCTTTGTTTTAAGGCCACACCTATAAAATGGCTTCCCTTTTCAAGGATGACTGTGTCCTATACTACACTCTCCCTGCAGGGGAAGAAGCAGAATGCCTCCCACAGCAGAAGGGCAGAAGCACAATTCCCCTGCGTATCTCCCCATGTTAGAAATCATCATTGCGTATGTTTCTCTTCCCTGCTAAGATTTTCTCAGCCCGCCACCTTCCTGCTCCCAGGAAAAGGAAGATGGTTTAGACAGCCACCTGTATCAGGAGTTGGCGTCTTTCACTAAACACAGGCAGGCTTGTGCCTGGCCTGTGAGATCTGGTATAGAGAAAGATGGCTTATTTCCAAAAACCTTTTGGTGATATCCAATTTTTGCAGGTATTTTTGACCCAAACATGGATTGATGCTTTTTAATGTAACATTTTTTTTTCTGGTTATGAAAGTAGTCCAATCCCACTTCTTGTAATCTACCCCAAGGAAAGAATCTGATGGTGGCTAAATCTTGACACACAACTTTATTCATCACATTATCATTTATAATATCAAAAAACTGGAAATAATCGTAATGTCTAGCAGTAGAGAAATGCACCGCAACATTCCAACTTCATTAAAAATGGTGTTTTAAAAATTAAAGATAAGTAAAAACCTTACCATATAATCCTAAGAGAAAAAAAAGCAGGATACTTAACTTGAACACCCACTGTCAACTTAAGTTTAACAGGTGTACGTTCATATCTGAGTGCACAGAGAAAACAGAAATGAAATATACCAAAATGTTAATGTTTGTTTTCTCTAGGTGATGATCTTTACTTTTTCCCATATACTTACCTGCATTTTCCAATTTCTCTGCAGTTGTCATATATTGCTTTTACAATTTTTTTAAAAAGCTTTTAAGAATGCATGCTTGTTACAGAAAATTTGGAAATTGCTAAAAAAAAAAAAGTGATAAAAAAATAAAAGTACTCATAGTCTCACTATCCAGATTAACAGCCTTTAAAAAAATTTCTTTTTTCTGATCTCTTTTCCATGTGTACCATGGGCTCACATTATATACTTACTTGACTTGTGCAATTTAACTGAAATTTAAATAATACCACTCGGACCTCTGGTCTCCTCATTCAAGTTCCTTCTGTGACTCTGGTCTTCTTGCCTCCATTTCACAAAGACCCATGCAATGTTATAAGGCCCCCCTGGATAATCCAAGTTAATCTCCCATTTCAAAATCTTCAATATCTCAACATCTGTAAAGTCTCTTTTTCACAGATTTCAGGAATCAGAATATGGACATCTTTGGGGGGCATATTATTCTGCCTTCCAAGTATGGTTAAACATCAATTAAAGTTAAGTGAGAAAGCCATCAGGATCTCTTGGCATAAAAAGAGATTCTCATTTCCTGCAGCTGAAGGACAGAAAAAACTGAGGCTTAAGTCCTGGTACTAATTTAAACACTCTCAGAACTCCAGGCAAAGTTGAATTCTCAGCCCCTCTCCTCTGTTTTAACAGGGCAAATGTTCTTCCCTTTAGGTGAAGACAATGTAGAGGCCTCTGCCCTGCCAGACAGAGCACGCTGCCCTCAGTGTTTAACCCCATTTTCCTCGCTGGCCACCAGTGACTTAACCAGATTTAATTACAATATAATCTCACTGTTGTGTCTGTTAAGAGAGGAAAATAATTACACTCCCAAGAAGCTGTAGGATCCCACTTGGAGCTGAGAGAATATGAGTGGTTCTGTGTCCTGAGGGTGTGTGACGAGGAGGAGTGGATAAGGGAGAGTTTATCCATGTTTGCGCTGGCCTGTGGCACTTCAAAGCTTGGAGAAGTCAATGCCCCACATTAAATGAATTAGAAACGCCAAAATTGTTATGGCAGATTATAAAGAAGGAACCAAAAGTCCTAGAGAAGTAGGCCTGCTAGAGCAAATATACTATGTAACCCACTATGTGGCTCTGTGCTCCAAGCTGTGGCCCCAAGGACACTCCATATACCTAAGTGAGAAGGAATGAGCACCATGAAGAAGCTTGGAGGTGGCTGTCCTCTGTTGGCCAGGGTGGTGAGAGAAGACATTGTTACAGAATTTTGCTCCTAGGGAGCAACAGGGATGATAGGGTCTTGACCTAAAGGTCTGGGTGGCAGTGCTTCAGTGTCAGAAGAAAGTGGGTCCCTTTATCATAAATGGCAAGATCGTGACATGTGGAGGTGGAGGTGGATAACAGCATATGACACTCCTTGGGGTATGATAGATAAAATAAATCAGAGTATGTTTCCATCTACAACCAAAAGAAATCAAGGATGTGTGATCAACAGATGGAAGGTAGATGCCCAAATTAAAAGTCATGGTCCCTTGTCCAGTTTCCAGACCAGAGCCAATTTCAGACCCACAGTCCACTGATGGAAGAAAGCTTAGGTTCCCCAGGAGAAAGGACCTTGCAGTACAAGTGTACACAGTGATATCGCCCAGTTCTTCCCCAAGGAGACATATGGCTATTGACTCAAATAACGACTGGTTGAAAGGAGAATGCCAGACATTTCAGGGATTGTTGGACACAGAGCCTGAGCTGACAATGAGATGTGAAGACTTGTCACAGTCTCTCTGTGAGGGTGGAGTACAGGAGAACCAGCTAACAAATGGAGTCCTGGCCAAGGTCCAACTCACAGTAGTTAGTCCATAATCCTAATCAGTGGCAATCGCCCCACCCTCCAGTTGTTTAATTGGAATGGATATATTTGATTGTTGGTAAGAACCTCACAGTGGTTCCTCAGCTTGTAAGGCATGAGCAGTTATTGTGGACAAAGCTAAGCAGAAGCCTCTGGAACAATCCTCATTCCCCCTCCAGTACCCTCAGACACACAGACACACACACGCACACACACACACCCCCCGGCCAAAGCAGTATCACATTTTGCAGAAGCAGCAGCGATCAGTGCCATGCTTACAGACCCTAAGGATACAGGGGGAGTAGACCCCTTCTACCCCTTCTATTCATTTAATCGATCACTCTGAGTTGTTTAGACGAACCCTGTCAGCAGCAGAACAGAGCACTTGACACTTCAGTTTACCCACTGTTGGCTTTATCTTCTCTAGCTGCTGCTTAATTTTTTAGGCCATCAGTGTCATAT
Source organism: Camelus bactrianus (assembly GCF_048773025.1). NCBI lineage: Eukaryota > Metazoa > Chordata > Mammalia > Artiodactyla > Camelidae > Camelus > Camelus bactrianus. Next base: position 3,721,415 of record NC_133562.1, read on the forward strand.
ATTCTCTACATAAATTACTGTTCACTAAATTCTGGTTGATGTATCACTGAATTTAAGACTAGACAGAAATCGAATAACTTAGTCTCAATGGAATCAAATTTGACAGGATATCCCCATATCACCTAGGAATAATTACCAGATGACTTTACTGCAATCTCTTTCACTTTCATACTTTAAAAAAAAAAAAGAAACTTCTCATTTCTTATAAGTGGTTATTTCCAATTTCACTTGTAGATGAAAAATTAATTTACATTCTAGGAACGACTAGCTAACCTGATAATACCATAATCATGGAAAGGAAAGCAGTAGGAGTAACCAATTCTTCATGAAAAATGTGGACTCAGAGAACACAGGGGTATGAGAAACACAGGGAAAGGAAAATGGCCCATCAGACTTCAATAATTTTTTAAATCTTACTTTGTATTTTACCTTTTGGGTTAAAAAACCCAAAATTTTTATTAAGGATCTAATATAATCTCCAATGATTCTATATTGATTTGTTTACAACTTCCATAGGACATAGAACAATGATTATGAGCTATGACTTTGGGGTCAGATTGACCTGAACTTGAATCCCAGCCGTACTACTTACTAGCTGTCTTATTTGAGAATGGTATTGAAATGTTATGGTTCTCAGTTTTCTAGTCAGAAAAATGGAACCAACTAATGGATTTGTGTGTATGCTAAATGAAATAATATTTGTATATATTTGGCATGATGTCTGTACATAGTAAGTGTTTAATAAAGTTTAGCTATGGTTGATGAAATTATTCTGATGACAATGATTGTCCATAATGAGATTAAGAGTTCCTACTTCAGATATTTTCAGCTAAATGCAGAGAATCAACCTTTGACTGCAATTATTAAAAACCACATCATTGCTTTTTGATTTGTGAGAAATTTTCAGAAATTAGAACTTCCTAATGCAGGATTTAAAGCAATTATATGAGACAAATAGGAATTCTTTGCTAAAACAAAATCATTGTAGTAGAATTATTGGAGACTATTCTTCTTATAAATGATTCTAATTGGCCACCTCATAAAATTTAAAGTTCTAGACAGAAATTTTCAGGGAAGTCTTTTCAATGTTTTTGGTTTGGGTCCTGCGGGCTTCAGTTTGATATATGAGATGACCAATGCTACTAGGAGGTGAGGTTTGACAAAGTGTTGTTTGGATTCTAAAGAAAGATAGTACTTGTATTCACGGAGCACAGAAACGTATCTTGAGTGGGCAAAATCTACCTGCCTCAAGGCTGAAGGCTGAATTAGGTAATTAAATGTGTATGTTTGTGACATATAACTTACATAGAGAACAATGCAAAAACAAGTAATCATCACTCAGATCAAGAAAGAGACACTGCCAGAACCTCAGAGCCTCCGTGGGTACCCCCCTGATCATAACACCCTTTTATTTCCTTCTGAGAAAACTATTAGCCTCGTTTTCATTGTTTTCAGCAGTAGGGTTGATCTAAATAATCTAGCTGATCATTTGCAGAAATGGAAGTTCTGGGTGATTTTTAGAGACTCCTCTTAATCTTACCATTGAATCATCAGCTCAAAAGGAGAGGTCCATATGAGCAGAGTCCTGTGTGGGTCTCTAATGTAGTAAAAGGGAGCTACCCCTAATTGGAGGTCAAGGATCTCCACTGAGCATTAGGCAAAACTCAGCTGACCCGAAGGAGGGGAGAAAAAAACTTGAAAACTTCTTAAATAATATTCATAGGTGTCTCCCATGATAATGTCTAGTCTCTTGAAGGAATTACTTGTGGCTTCCTCTTTCACTGAAACTGCCCAATATTTATTACACCTCCGTCCCTCGCTTCTCCTCTCCTTTGCCTCCCCAAATTTCACTTCCTCACTCACTTAGCAATTCTTTGAGGAGCTCTAGTGACTTACTGACATTTACTTCTGAATTTCAAATTCCACTGTAAACAAAGACTCCTTTTCCTATTGATTTTGTCCCAGGTTTCTGGAAGCTCTAAATGATTCTTGGCTTCTCTACATCAGCCTCAGAGTAATCTTTCTTTTCCCTTCGGAGCTTCTTAAAACAAATCAGCATAATTGTGTCTACTTACTCCTTTAGCATAAAGCCTTCATTCTACTCTTTTAAAACCACACAATGCAGTTAGAAATGTTTTGTTCACGCTTTATTTTTAAAGCAAGTAAAAGCAAGCAATCCAAATATCTGATTTATTTTTATTAACAGTAAGACCTAGAAGAAAAAAAAACCCTTTCTTCCTGAGTGGTAAAGGTCTATCTGACATTATTGCTTCAAACATAATTCCTTAAAATATAAGACTGTCTTTCTTAGGAGACAAGCACACTCAAAGCTGTCATTATTCAGCTGAAACATGTCAGATGAAATGCATCTCTTTTCTTCCCTCCAAGATCAATAAAGTACCATACACAAATGGAAAATTATATCCATGAAGACAAAAAAGGGCTTTTCAGGGGGAAATTTGAATCAGGGTGAAATGAGATGCTGTTTCTCATTGTAAATATATATTCTCTACTCTGGAAAGGGCCACATAGATCCTTGCAGTAGTTGCTTAAGCTCATAGATAATAATCAATGACAGTTCCACTTTCCAAGAGAAAAGAAATATTATTGCTCAGGTATATCCAAGGGTTTCCAACACATAAAAGGAACTTTCTGAGTGTTTCCTGTAAGGTAAGTAGTGAGACTTATAAAGGTACAAGAGTCTTCCCTACAAATTTTCATTTTTAAAATAATAAATCCTGGAAGGAATCTCAAATCCATTAATATAGAATTATTTAAATAAACCATGGTCTGGCTATATATTAGAATACTATGTAACTCTTTGGCAGAGGATGTCTACCTATATGCAGAGACAGGGAAAGAGCAGTAAGACTTTGTGCATGTGTTTCAGCCTACATGACTACCAGTCTAAAGCAAATGGGTATAGTGAGGGGTTAACATACTTGAAAAACAAAGTCTACTACAAATCAAACGCATGCAAATGGAGTCACAAAAACCAAAAAGAAACCAAGCTGATACAAAAGAAAATTATCAAATCAGAAAAATACCATATGATATCACTTATATGTGGAATCTAAAAAAAAGACAAGTGAAATTATTTACAAAATAGAAACAGATTCATAGACAGAGAAAACAAATTTATGGTTACTAGGGGGAAGGAGGTGGGAAAAGATAAAGTGGGAGTTTGAGATTTGCAAATACTAACTAATATATATAAAGTATAAACAAGTTCATACTGTACAGCACAGGAAATTATATTCAATATCTTATAGTAACCAACTATGAAGAAGAATATGAAAACAAATATATGTATGTTCATGTATGACTGAAGCATTACGCTGTACACCAGAAATTGACACAACATTGTAAACTGACTATACTTCAATAAAAATATATATTAAAAAAGACTCCTTGATTTAAACACAGATTATGAAATAATACACATAATTCACTTTATTTGAAATCGCATGCTTCTATATATGTATGCACGTGTAGAGTGAGATGCTTAGAGAGATAGTCCCCTAAATGTTTAGGATGCCTAAGTCTGCGTGGTGTGATTTGGAGTAATGTGACTTTTTTCATACTGTTTTGAACATCCTCAAGGTTAAAATTACCTGATGGTGTTGTGACACAGATTTCGCCAAAATAAAAAGCCATGAGTCTATATTATAACTAAAATCAGGGGGAAAAAAAAGTGAAATTACCTTTATTTGGGGAAAGAATTGTCTAGCTAATTGATTTAGTTCTTCACGCTATTTTCATAGCAGCAACTGGCTAGAAAGTGAGGCAGAGAGATTCAGTGAAACAGTCACCATCAGGGTGGACTCTGCACAATGTCTCGGAGATACTCTTGTACTCCAGTTTTCTCAGGAATATTTTACAGCAGATTTTAATTTGGGGTCTTTTTACAAAATGTTTTAAAATTTACACTAAATGTAAAAGATCAAATGACAGTGAAATAGCTGATTATTACTTGATACTGCTATATTATTTCTATGTTGTAGCCTCCGCAGAGACTCAGTATTCAGAATGTGAAAAGCACTTTGAGTTCTTGCCCTCTTGATTTTTTTCTATGAAAGTATTTTGGAAGCCTGCCAAGCATGTGTTCAACAAATGTTTTATACTAGAAATTTTTTGCCATAATCACAACCTGATTGGATAACCACGATAATTTAAGTGTTCTTTTGTTCATGTGCCTCAATGTTTTGTTCATTTGCTTGAAATATGTGCTTTGTTTTTAGCTAAAAGCAGGTTTATGTGTGTTGAAAAATAAAGAGCTGTATGCTTCCATAACCATATTCTGGTAACATGAGGTCTGCAAACGATTTTAGAAACAAGTTAATAATCACTTGGCATCAAGTGAAGAGAAAGCTGTATATGGGATATATTTTCATAGTAAGAGCATTTGATTTTGGTCAAATTCATGTCAGAGAAGAATTAGAATTAATTTTAGCTTTGGTATGCCTATGGTATGGACAGCCAGACTATCTTAATAGGAAACACATTTTCACATTCAGAATTGCTTACTCTCAGGCACAGCTTCCATTTCAAACACTGGAGCCACATACAGCAAATATCTCTCATTTATCTGAAAAACCTCAACTATCCAGATCACCGCTAAGAATCAGGAACAAAGGAAAAAAAAAAAGCCTCTAAAGCATCCAAGTAGAAGTCACAAATAATCCTCAGCGCATCAGCCCTTCTCTTAGAACTCTACAAGAGATTAAGAACCCCAAATTCGGAAAGGCTTTTAAAACTCAAACTGAAAACAGTATGAAGTAGTGACTGCTCATGTTGTGACAGCCCAGGAGGAAACAGAAAAGCTAGAAAGCAGGCATGATCGGAAAACCGAAGTCCAGGGCTAACTCACGTAGGACCAGTGTACTCTTCAAGGGCAGCAGCGTTGATGACAAAATATAGTAATGGATATCTTTATGATACTGTTTACTTGCCCCCAAAGCCACGTCCTCCAATGGTGCTGCATGTACTGGGCCACCTATGGCTCTCAGTGCCTTTGTGGATTGGCTGTGTGGCCACTGGTGAAGTACACAGGCAGCAATTCTAGGTATGCAGAGGGGGAAGGATCATCTGTTTATCTACCCTCCTCAGTTATCCTGATTTTATCCTCATTGCTTGTATTTACATGAATTAATAGGATGGAAATAAAGAAGACAATTTCAGTGCACAGGGCCTCTCAAGTGAAAATATGGCTGCAACAATGGCATATCTTGGCTGGGACCATATTCATATTTATATTGTGGGACATTTCCAGGTTTCTTGTGGTCCAGTAGGATGTAATCAGCTTTTAAACATAGCTCACAAAATTATATGGTGATTTTGCAAGTGTACTATTAGGTTCCACCAAATGAAAAGAGATTTGGATGAGTTTGTTTCCCAATGAGCAAAAGCATAGAAAGATTAGGAAAAAGAAACACGGATCCTGTCTGGACTTTGCAAACAAGGATTTCTTTTTCTTTGCCATCACAGAAAGTAGAGATGAAGACTGTTATAACCATCACCAAACTTCAAAACCCCACAGGCAGGGGATGCCCTGACACACCCCGGGCCTCGCTGCCTTAGCCACAAAGAAACAAAGCAGGCGCACCTGTGAGCCGGCAAAGTAAAACTTACAAAAAGTTAGGCAAATCCTTGAGGACTTAAAAAAAAACTTCTAAAATATTTTTAAAAATATTTAAAAAGCCTTTTTTTTTTTACCAAAAAAGGTGAAATTTAACTAAAACATTCATTTTGTGGGGTTGAAATGTTATAAAAGAAATGTTTAGCATTTGCTTTTCTTCTGCTGCAGGGGAGGGGACACTACACTTTCCTTAGCACTTATAGCAAGTGCTAACAAAAGCAATGTCCTTCTCACTTTGCTTTTGTGTGGATTGCATAACCTGTATTACATGATTAAGTGCAATGCTCCCTCTTGCTAAGAGGTGAAGAAAGATGAGTTTCACATGCCTGGCATCAGGCTGGTGCTCATCCAGCATCCAGCATCAGGCTGGTGCCCATAATAACCTTGACTGAAATCATACTGTATGTTTAATTTTGTTTTGGACAAAAGTACTATATGTTGGATATTGAGACATCAATGAGTGAACACAGGCATGAAATAGCAGGTGAAAACTCCTTGAAATAAGCATCAATCTTTCATGTGCCTTAGTCATACATTTTCCTCTTCAGCAGACTGAGGGCGATCTGGTCGTGATATCTGCAACCCTGGACAGGGTTGGCCTCTCAGGAAGTTGTATCTCTTCTCTCTCATAGAAGCAAACTCTGCTCAAGGGTAGAGTCTTCCCAGGATAAAAATATGTACCTTGGTTAAGAGAGGATGAGTAGTCAGGCTGTCCTAGAACCCGAAAGCCGGTGCCAAAGGTCCATTTGACAGAGCTTTAGAAATGCCTGTCATGCCAAAAGGTACTATCCAGCCCCAAATTCTAAATTATTAAGTGTTCAAAAGGTTTTTAAATAATCTCAAGAACTTCCATTAAATTGACACAATGATCCATCAAAATTTTGCTGAATTAAGCTGATATAAGCATACTGCAAGGCCATTACTACAGCATTATGTTATGGAATATGAATTTAAACAAGAATAATGAAAATAATGGAAAGAACCTAAATGTCCATCAACAGATGACTGGATAAAGAAGCTGTGGTATGTTTATACAATGGAATACTACTCAGCCATAAGAAAGAATAAAATAATGCCATTTGCTGCAACATAGTAGACCCAGAGATCATCATTCTAAGTGAAGTAAGCCAGAAAGAGAAAGAAAAATACCATATGATATCACTCATATGTGGAATCCAAACAAAGAAAAAGACACAAATGAACTTATATACAAAACAGAAACAGACTCACAGACAAAACAAACTCATGGCTACCAGGGGGAAAAGGAGGTGGGAAGAGATAAATTGAGAGTTTGAGATTTGTAGATACTAACTACTACATATAAAATAGATAAACAAGTTTCTACTGTATAGCACAGGGAACTATATTCAATATCTTATGGTAACCTATAATGAAAAAAGAATATGAAAGGGAATATATGTACATATGTGGATGACTGAAGCATTATGTTGTACACCAGAAATTGACACAACACTGTAAACTGACTATACTTCAATTTAAAAAAGACAATAGTTATTGTGATACTTGCTTACATTCATACAAAATCTTTACCCTTTTGGAGTTCATGGCTCCAAAAATAGTGTCAACATTTTAAGCTGCCAGATTTTATTTGGCTAAACATGATTAACAGACATTCCTTGCTTAACACACCCAGAGGTTAAACATAAGCCAGAAACCAACACCAAATGCAGTTCAGGCATTCCTGAATCAAATACCTCCGTAGAGGAAAATGATAAAATCTCAGGTCTTCTCATTCTTGGCAAACACTTCTACATTTTCTTTTCTAGTGTTAGTGTTAAGGGAGAATTCCCAGAGAGGAGGAATTGCCTATAAAGTGGGGATTTCCCTGTTGTGTGTTGCCTACTCCTCCTAAATTAATTCACAAAATTGTTTCATTCTCTAATCCATGGCTGTGACTCCTTTGTCATCCACCTGTGCTTGTTTCCCTGTGCAGGTTGGAAAGATGACCTGGTACAGGGGTGAGTGTGAGCACACACAATGAGAGCGCTGGGGGGAGTCTGCTCAGCTTGGTTTTTGCCCATTAGTTCCCGCTGTAGCCCCTCTTTTTGATATGGTTCTACTGTTCTTTTGCTGTGGCTGGTGGTGGTGGTGGTTTGGTTTTGGGGACTACACAGTTCCTGGCTTTATCCTTTGGCTTCTTAATCCTAAATGGCAAGTAAAAGAAAATCAAAATTTGTGTGGAGACCATGGATATTTTAGCAGAGTCCCTCCCCAGATTGTTTTCCTTGTCCAAGTGGAATATTAAGAACTGTAGGCAGAGACCCACTCTCAGCACTGAGCGTATTGCTGCTCTTGTGGACAAGAGTTAATGGGCCCAAAGAAGTGGGTTCTCTGTTTCAGCTCAATCCCTTGGCATTGTACATTTGTCTGTTCCTTTCAGAAGAGTTCACTTGCCTTAATCAAGTTTGGCATATAACTGAAGGAACTTAACACTGATCTTAAATTTTAGTTTATCTTTGATTTTTTTTTGGTTCCCTCTGGTGCCTTGGTAAAATGAAGGCAATAGAACTTGTGGGGAAAAAAAAGAAAACAAAAAGTCAATGGGATTTAGTCTTAAACATTACAGGTTCATGAAAATTTCTGTTTTTTACCTACAGAGGGTTTTAGGGTAAATGTCTCTGCCATTATAAGGTTCGTATAAAGCTGTACCATTATCTAATGAAGTTTAAACAATTTCCAAATTCTCCATAATTATTTAAGGATTTTAAATCTTTAGCTCTTTATTTATAGAAAACTTGGTTGTTTAAATTTAGATTAATTAAATAAATCACAACTGGTGACTTACATTTTAAGTATTGAAGGTTCATGGCACCATGGGCCAGGTCGATGCTAAGTTTCAAAACACTACAATTAAATATAAATAAAAATAATAAGGCTCAAGAAAGTGAAAACACTTTCTCAAAGACTTACTCTGGAAAGGAGCTAGTTACAAAATACAAAGTTTTATTGATCTATTGTTAAAAGCAGAGCAGTCTCTTAGAAAAGGAAAGATTCCTATCACGGTGAAAAACCTGAAACTAATGTAATGTCAAATGTCAATTATATCACAACTAAGAAAAAAAGATGAAAATGATTCCTAAAATTGGAGCTATATCATGGGGAAGAAATTTATAGGATAAAGCCTTTCCAGGGCACATAAGATATGTGCTAACTTCTGATTACGATAAATGATGCTTAAAGAGAAGTGCCAGTGAGAAGTGAATAAAAACAAAATAACTTTAAGCCAACTCATTCAAATACCACTACATCTGTTACTGACTGCATCCAGCAGGTCTGAGGCTGGAAACCTGAGCTCTGCAGAACGTGCAGCGACACCAGATGTGACTTCTGAGCAAGAAGAGATATGGCTGGAAAGTGTACAAAGGTCAGACCTCCAGCGAAGCCTGGTTAAATCTAGCACAGGCTTCTAGAAGCAATCTGCCTGCGTGCGCGCGTACACACACACACACACACACACACACACAGACACATCCACATGCTTTTCATTTTATGACTTTATAGTATTTGGTATTCCTTAATCTCAAGTTCCTATCTGTTATCCCTCTCTTAATTCATACCCGTTCTCTTAAGGGTCTATGCATTTATTTGAATATCTGTTTATGTCCTTTTAGTCTGGGACTTGCTTTATGCCATAACTTGACCCTTTTTCTCTTTGCAGATTCTATCCCGGTGGTCCCAGAGTCCCACTGCTGCCAGGGATCATTATAGTCATCTATGCCATCTTTTTGCTCAGTGAAGGATTCCTGGCTTTTTTTTCCCTAAAGAAAGATGTTGGGATTCAGCTTTGTTGCTCAGAGAAGTAGGAACTCCCCAGGCCAGTGCTGCAAAGTCCTCACATGTGTTTGCACCTTTCCCATTCTCACTTCCACTCCTACTAGTCTATTTGTGGCCAACTGAGTGGTTTCCGCTGATAATATTTTTCATTGTATTGTTAAGCAGGCTCCTTTCTTTCTCCATCTCCTCCCCTTCCATTCTTCACACCCCTTAACAAAACATGATAAAACTATTTCCACCAAGCACTCTTGCTAATTTGGCTAAAAGCATATGCCACCTTAAGTAGAGACAAGTTCAACTGATACGTAAGCACGTAGACACACGCAATGCACACACACACAACACACCACACACACACAACACGCCACACACACATACACACATCCATTTCCTACAAAGTAGTATCAAATTTTGCTGTTCCTTCTGTCCATAAAAAGAACTTCAGGTTTTTCACCTACATCTGGAATTTGTATCATTCGCAAAGAAATAACAAGGGTGCTTGACATGTAGAATTCTGAGTCTTAATTAACCTTGCAGAGATAAATACCTTTCAACTCCCAACACCAGGCCTTTGAGGAAACCTAAGGCACCTTTCACTTTCCTTTGGCAAAGGGCTGGGGTCCACTGCTCTGATTTCTTCTGAGCCCCTCCTTGTCCTTAATGACAAGGGCCAAAACGTTAAAACAGAATTTGCAAAATGGCAGCCCACCAACTGAGTCTGGCCCTCGGGCACATTTTAAATAGCCTGCTCAGAGGTTTAAAGATCGTTTTCATTTTGGCCAACATTTCCAAATGAGGACACTTTACTGAAAAGTCTGGATAGCTGTGTCTCTGAAACAAGTAGAAGCTCTTACAACCCCAAGGCCGTGTTCCTTCTTGGCCACCATTGGCAGGAGCTGCACAGCAGGTCACGGAAAACACGAGGTGTGCTCCCTGTCTCAGCACGGCCTCAGCAACTCACTTTCTCTTAACATCCATCCCACTGCATTCTGTCGCCTTACAGCCCTGACCCCCACAGGCAAGTGAGCTGTTCCTCACATGGTGATGCTTGGAGTCTGTGTGTGAACTGACTTGAGAGAAACACACAAATAAAACCTTAAGTGAACCGCAGCTGATGGCATGTATTGATGGTGAGAGTAGAGACTTTGGAAACATGGGTCAAATAGAATCTGAGATCCCGAATGAACAAATTTGCACCTTGCTGGGGTACATTCTGTGCAAGTACCCCATTCACCCCAAATTGCTAATATAACCAAGATGGAAAATTGGGAGCAACAAAATGTGATAGGGAGACTGCTGTATTCTCGCCAAGTACAATTCCTTTCCCTTCTGGGCACTCAGCCAGACAACCTATCTCAGCCTCACCTGAACATGGATGTCTGCTGATGACTCAGAAATTGGGCAGAATGAAGGGCATGACCTACAGGTCTGATGCAGAAAAGCTTCCAGCAGAACCTTCCCTGCAACCAAATGGAGAGGACACCAAGGACATAAAGGAGTGGAAGCTGGAAGGGGTCTGCGGAGCACGCCCAGGTCCATCCCACCCCCAGATCCCACTGCACACTAACCTGCAACTTGAAGTAAGAAATAAGCATTTGTATTCCACCGAGATGCTGAGATTTGGGGGGTGTTTGTTACAACAGTTAGTCTATCCCTGATTAATGCGGAAGGCTCCTAAAAGCTGGCTAGGGAATGGGTGGAATAAAATGTTCCTGAGGATAGGAATGATTGCTAGTGTCTGTGCCACCAAAGAGATAAGGATCTGAATAGAATAGATGTGCTTAGTCCTTAGTGAGCTAGGAGCCTGCTGCTTCCGGCTTCCAGCTCCCTGCTGAAGGACAGATGAAAAGGTGCGCGTGTACTTAAGAAATCTCTTACACAAAATTGCTCAGCGCAGCTGTGCTTTTCCGGCCCAAGTGGAAAGGAACGCATAAAGGGAAAGCCCGTCTGTTTGGGGACCGTTAATGCGCCCCAAGGCTCCTCTGTAACACGTACCTGAAAAGAGCGACAGAGAGATTATCAAGATGAGACCTAATTCTGCTTGAGGATGGTGTCTGGTACCCAAGGCCCCCTAGAGGGCCACACAGTTCCAAGTTAGAACTCTTTATTGGTTTAGTGCTGTTGAAATGATAGGAGTTTTAAAATTCTGCTTTACAGAATTAGCCTTAAACTATGGATACATTGTTCTAACCTCAAATTTTCTCTTTTCTGTAGTGTGGAGACAACTGTAGGGAAGGATTTAGCAACTCGTTGCAATAATTAGGAATAAAAGAAGGCATGACATAATAGCTAGCTTTTTTTCTTTACTCTACTTGTTTTGGGCTGTTTGTCATATAGCAATTTCATGTAGAACATTTTAATGGTGATGACCTTATTTTCTGGGGATTTGCCCAAAATGAGAAAGTTGGTTCCTAAGTAGTTCAATTCACAAACTGAGACTTGACATAGTAGCGAATTGAGTGCTGTGAGAAAGGCTGACTGTGTCACAGGATGGCAACGCCGGTGTCTGCCTCCATTCCAGGGCACGGTTCATGCAGTGTCATAGATCCCAATCTATTTGAAGGAAGTCTTATAAGTAATTAACTTTAATGTATGTACTCTGCCTCTGACGAAAATGAGGACGATCAAAACAAACACATGTATAATAAAGTTAAGAGAAGAGGAACCAGTAATCAAGGCCAAAGAAGAGGTTTTCCGTGAGGTTAGTACAATGGCTTGAAGCTGGTCACCATAACTGAATCAAAGCTGGCTCTGAGCTCCTGACAATGAAAATAAAGAGGACGTGGAAAATTGTGAAATCCTCTCCTCGTCAACAGAGCCTGAGTTTACACTGGCCTCAAATTTTAAAAGTTTGAATCTGGAACTTCAAATTGGGCATCACTGGGTAACAGGACAACCTCCTTAAATACAATTTTACACACACATACACACAACAGAATTTGTTAAGAAATATAATGTAACTACAACTCAATGAAGGTAATTTGGGGAGAGGAAATTCTGGTGATTCCATCACCAGTGACTTTCCCCAGGAGAAGCTCGATAATACACACACTGAGACTGTATCAACCATCTGCTTTTGTGGTATCTGAAGCAGAGTCAGGCATTTAAAGAGCTGCTCTTTTTACTATAACACAACAAATAAAAATTTAAATGATCAAAAGATGCTCGTTTATGTAACTCCAAGGGTTTGTGATGTACACACTGTATTTGACTATTTAGACACTGTCTGTAGAGACATGAACAGAGGCTCAGTGACATCAGTTCTATATTTCAAAGCACCTACCATTTAGCCTATCTGGCAAAGTCCCACTGCATTCAGGCAGCTCTGTGGCGTGTGGCATGACAGTCATCTGTGCCTTAATCATGTGCGCTAAGACACATGTCAGGGAGCACATGGTCCCCTGGACACAGTGAAGGAAGAAGCGTTGCAGCTTTTTAGCTCAAAGGTTCAAAGGCTGGTTTTAAAGCCTATGTAGGTTCTTGGAGGCTGAGCAGCTGTTTCCCATATTCTTAGCCATTAAAAAAAGAAGAAGAACTACCATTTATTGAGTCCTAACTATGAGCCAGGAACCAAGCACTTTGTACACAGCATTTCAAGAAATGCTCTCAACGACCTCGTGGGTTCAATATTGTCAGCATCTTTATAGTGATGAGAATTCTGAGACTTAGAAAGTATTTTGCCCAAAAGTTACAACAGCTAAACAACAGGAAACTGAGGCACTGAGATGCTAAATAACCAGCTCAAGGTCAATCAGATAGAGGGGAGCAGTCTAGCAATTTCAGCCCAGACTAGCTCCTGAGCCCATGCTCTTAAGACCTTTAGTATATTGAATTTCCGCTGAAATAGTCTTAAGCTGTAAGACAAATAAATGTAGTTTTATATAGACGCCTACAAGTACATTGGTTCAGAGCATCATTTGCATTTCTGAATATGGATGAGTTAAGGGGGAAGGAAGCAGAATCAGGAAGGATCAGAGGCAAAGGAAGGCAGGAAAGCACTACAGACTTCTAGTGTTTTCCTTTATTCTCTAACTTTCCACCAGCAGGTGGGCTTATGTTGGGGTTCGTATTGAGGCTAAGATTCTGGCTCTCCTAAGAGTCCCAATCCTCTTTGGACTTAGGAAGACATTGGGATGAACTGGAGCCTCTAGGCTCCTTAATTACCAAAACAAAAAAACCCCTTCAAGCTACAAGCGTAATTATGCATGGGGAGCAATTTAAGAGCCTTGCTGGTTAGTCTGCAGAAACTCGAGTGAGCAGTGACTTTCCCATGCCCCCTGCAAACTCAGCTTCCATTTTTTTTAAGTAATGTTTTTACTGTCTCTAAAACCAGGCTTTTTGGTTATCTCAGGTTAAAGTGAACTGCCTGAAAGGTAGAGAGGATGGATTGAAGAATGGATTGTTAACCTGAAATTAAAATATTATCTCCCTGATTCATCTTTCATTAGCATACTTGGTCGTTCAATTGTTTATTTACCCAACTCTTACTGAAAACACTCCATGCACCCCAGTGCACTCAGGGTCCTTTGTGAGGGAGAAGGAAAGGGGACAATGACAGTTCCTGAGCCAATCTCTAGGTCCAGGTCCCCAGACACAGCCCCAGATACCAAGGAGGGAAAACGTGTGCCAGTGAAGCACAAGATGGGGGCCGATGCTGGGGACCCAACCAAAGACAATCCTGTTACCAGTCTGCCAGTGCATGGAGATTCTCTGTGGGGAGGGATGCAGCCAAACACAATGAGATAAGAAGATGGAGAGACAAAAAACAGGGCAAATGGGGCATTGCCTTAAAGATGTGACGAGGAGAGGGTTGGAGATGGGAACATGGCTGATGAGATGGCAACCAACAAACTGAAGGGCAGGTCATGACCAAATTCCAGAGGACACAGCCCACTCCTGCGGTGGGTCCCTTACTAAACAGTCCCTCCAGCTTCTTGAGGCTGGAAATGTACTTGTAAAGAAATAAACTGCTCCAAGCAGATAGAACTTGGTGACCAAATGCAGTGCATTCAGTGGATGAGAAAGAGGAGTGGAGGGTACAAGTGTGGGGCGTGGTGAGTTCTGCCTGCACGGCTGAGAAGCCTGTGGTGCCGCCAGGTGGGGTCATCCCGTGGGCAGGTAAATATGCACATCGGGTGCCCAGGAGTGATGGATGAGGTAGCCACCGGCCTATGGGCCGGTCACCTCCTACAGAACGCTGTTCCAGTGTACAGTCCATCTTTTTTTTACTGAAGTATAGTTAATTTACAATGTTGTGTTAGTTTCTAGTGTACAGCATAGTGATTCAGTTATATATACATATATATTCCTTTTCATATTCTTTTTCATTATAAGTTATTACATGCTATTGCATATGGCTCCCTGTGCTGTACAGTAGGACCTTGTTGTTTATCGAATCTATATCTAGTAGTTTATATCTGCTAATCCCAAACATCCAATTTATCCCTCCCCTCGACTCCTCCTGGTAACCATAAGTTTGTTTTCTATGTCTGTGAGTCTCTTTTTCTTTTATAGATAAGTTCATTTGTGTCATTTTTTTAGGTTCTACATATAAGTGATATCATATGATATTTGTCTTTCTCTGTCTGACTTACTTCACTTAGTGTGATCACCTCTAGGTCCACAGTGTAGATCCCATCCTGATGGCAGGTGATCTCTTTATATACCAGTGGATCTCCAACTCAGACACGTCACTAAATTCCCTTCTAGGAGTCTGATTCTGTGATGCTGGGCTTCAGTTTTCCCTTGGGCCCTCACTCTTTAGGAAGAGAATTGGTTAAAACATTTCCTTGATACTCTTGAATTTCTCATCTGCTTTCAAAGAATTGTGCATTATTATTACAGAAGAAATATCTCCATCTAAAAATAAGCCTATAAAAATCAGATAAAGCAAATCGTCAACATGGCTGCCACCAGATGTTTTTGATATTTCACCCACACCAGAGCAAAATAAATTCACACTAAGAAATCTGACTCCTTACCCTCCTCTTCTTAACCCCTCGTACCATAGAAATTCATGGTTTGAGGAAAGACTGGCCCATGGCGGGCTGAGATGCTTATTAATTTCAATGCCCAGATCCATGGAACTCCACTGTTGGAAGGGAAAGATGGAAGAAACCATAGAAATGCTTGCAGCTTAGCTCAGGAGGGCTGAGAAATGCTGCCCTGAGATCATCTCTTAGGAAGGTAATTCACGCATGTGGGCACCGCCAGACCCTGCAGTCACCGGAGGGAAGCAGCGGGCAGAGGAGAACTACGTTCTGCATAAAGGAGAGAAGTGCAGACTGCTCACTAACTGCAGAGAAGCAGCACATTGGGAAGGTTCAAGATTCATTTATACATCAGAATGTTTCGTCTTTTGGTCTAAAATGAAACCCCCCCAAGTCAGTGAAGTGGGGAACAGAGCATCTCTATCTGCGGTTTTACACTGCCTCTGCTCCCCCTCCTTTTTTTTTTCACTAGACTATTTTTATTCTGTGAGATCTGTTACTACTTTTGTGAGTTAAGTATGTTGTACAGATGGACTGCTGACAGCTTTGGGATTTGTCTTGTACAGCAGAAGGTGGCCAGGATGCCACATGCAGTGTGACCCCTGGGCATGAGCTCTGGCAAATGGTCCCCGCTCCAGTCTGTCCTCACCCAGATCTGGTGCTCCCACCAGCAGGGGAACAAACAGCCCCTCACTCTCACTCCTGCCCCAATGCGGCCTGAGTTCCAGGGCGGCCGTCCAGGCTCTGCCCCTTTCCCAACCATAATCATCCCTCAATCCCTCTTCCCGAATATTAGCTTCCTTTCCCCTCTTACTGTTACCCCCCAGGCAGGAGACCCCACCAGCAGTCTCCCACAGGCCATTAGCTCAGGCACAGCCCCTGCGTGAGGCCCCTGCTCCAGAGGTGGGCTTGGGCTCTGCAGAGAGGCCCGACCCTGGGAAGCTAGTCTCCCAATCGACAGCACCATCTGAGTCAAAGAACAGAGATTTGCTTCACCATGGAAAACCTCAGGACATAAGGTTTAAAGAATACATGGATTCCATAGCCAGATTTGCTGTTTCACCACAGATAAGTCAGGAACCTCCTTAGAGACGTGTCATTAAAGGCATTTTAAACCCAAACAGCCTTACTCAAGCATCATTCCATAAGGGATGCTACTTACTGAAAACTAGCGGTCAAATCCCACATCAGTCGCTCTTTGAAGAATGAAGGTAGATCAACAAAGATGGCAACGATGAGCTGTCACTAGATGGCCTTGTCAGATGATGTACAATGGACATCCTCACCCCTGCAAACCGCCACCATCCTCATCAAAACCAGTCTCAGCTTTCTGCTCTGTAGCAGCTTCTGGATTACAGGTATGCAAAGTAGGAACTCAGTGGCTTAATCCTGACTGGCTCCTGTGACAGTTTCCCCACTTGGACAACCAGCCCCCATGTCTATGCACCTTGGGTCATCTGACCTTTCTTGGTGGACTGAATGCTCCCTCTCTCTTCCTCAACAGCTCCAGCTATGAGTTCTACACACAGCCTTGTCCCGACCACTCTCCTGCTCGCCATCTTCGGACCAGAGAGCAGCCTGCTTATTCCAACAACCCTCCCACCCGAGCTCTCCATCAAAGCCCATCTAGGCCCATGTCTCTCTGCTTGGCCCCCACCAGGCCCACCCTGGTCCTCAGCTCAGAGCAGAGGGAGTACAATGCGTGCCAAGCCCTCCTGTTTCCTCTTCCCCATGATCATCATTCAGGGTATCCTAACAAGACATTTTCCTAGGAATTCTGTAGAAAGGACCAAAAGGGCTAATTGGGAAACAAAAACAACCTTATGGTAAGTAACCTTGGAATAACGTGTATACGGTTCCAACAGATACTTACTTCCAAACAAAAACTGTAAATGTTATATGATGTGTGTCCAGTTCTGTCTCTTGGTAAAATATTCCATTACGTGTAGCAAAGGGATTCAAGCCTTGGAGTTTTAGCCAAATTTCCCTCTGGGCTGGTGACTTTACCCAACCTGGTTCCTCTTCCCTGCTGATGAGCACATGCCTCGGGGCTGCAGACCGACTCTGGGGTCCTTCAACTCTCTCCAGCTACGATTACTCGGTGTTCAGACCTGAAGCACAGGCACTCCATTGACCACTCACACAGCCTTAGCTATCTGACTCCACACGCGATCACACAATTCCCTGCAAATCTCAACCTTAATTGCATTTGCTTCCAGCAAACTACTTCCAGTAACGCGTTAGCGGGAGCTGTGTGTTACCCAAGGATAGATTCTTTATTTTCAGGTTGGATTCCGCTGAAAAAAAAAAACCCTTGGTCCTCACACATTCTGAGTAAAGCATGTGGATGAAGGCAGTCAAAAGGTACACACTGCCAGTTATAAGATAAATACGTCCTGGGGCTGTAATGTACAGCCTGGTGATTACAGTTAATGATTCTATGCTGTATATTTTAAAGTTGCTAAGACAGTAGATCTTAAAAGTCCCCATCACAAGGGGAAAAGATATTTGCAACTACGTGTGATGGATGTTAACTAAACTTAATGTGGTGATCATTTTGTAATATATCAAATCATTATATGACTGACACCTAAACTAACGCTAAATTAAACTAAAACAAGCTCAATGTTACTCCAATGATATCTCAATAAAAATACATTCATTAAAAAAAAAAGAAGGCCTTGTAACAGATGATAATAATATATATGTCCCTGATGACCAATAAAAAATTAAATGTCATAAAACACTTTATCATAGTGTGTCCTTCAAAAACGCTCAGAAACAAAATGCAACTAACAGGCTGCACGTTCTAAATTGTAAAACACTGGAGGCAGGCTTTCAGACACTACCTAACACAATCCTCCAGGGCCCTGTTGAAATCAAATTACTTCTTCAAAGAGCAGACCAAACACACACATATTGGACCAGCGAATGTGAGTGCTATAATTTTTTTTTAATTAAAGTATAGTCGGTTTACAACGTTGTGTTAGTTGCTGGTATACAGCATAGTTTTTCAGTTATACATATATATATTCCTATTCCTATTCTTCTTTTTTCCTTTTTGTTTGTTTTTTCTTCTTTTTCCTATTCTTTTTCATTACAGGCTATTACAAGGCATTGAATATAGTTCCCTGTGCTATACAGTAGGACCGTGTTCTTTAAGAGTGCTATAATTTTACTGCAAAATCCTGTAGGTTTTTTTTTTTTTAACTGAGTGATTATTGGTTAAATTCTTTGGTGTGACTTTTTATTTTGCCACCCAGTCCTTTTTCTAAGGAAAATATGTGTATGATGATGCATCTTGGTCTTATATGTATATATATTAAACAGAAAAACACTCAGAAACAAGGCTACATACTGCCAGAAATGAGAAATGATCTGGTCAAAGTCTTGGGAATTTGTTCGCTCAGGTTCTCTAAAACTCAGAACCTACGACAAAGCTCTGGTGCCAGTGTTTGACCTGGGAGTGCGACCTCAGGGCAGCGAGAGTGAGGGAACAGAGAGAGTGAGACAAGAAGGAGGGAAAGCAGATGCAAAGTGGTCCATGACCGAGCTGGCCAGAGGTTCTCAAGGAACCACAACAGCTGCTCTTTTGCATCAGCCACGCTCTTTTGCATCGGCCACAGACAGGATGCTGTTTGAAGCCCTTTCTCCTATCGGGAATAAGAAGGACAAACATTTTACAGGCCGGATTCTCCTCCAGACCACCCCAGTGGGGGCCTATCTCCCCTGAGTTTTGGGGTTGGTGAGGTGCAGCCCCTCCAGGAGCTGCTGGAGACTGGCTCCACTGGGGGGCACTGGAGCTGTGGTGGCTCCCAGTACAGCAGGTGCAGTGGGGCCCATGCCTCAGCCTGGCCCACGTTTCCCAGGAGTGCGGGAAGGATGGCTTGCATCAGAGGATAAGGCAACGAGTCATGGGTGGCCCCAGCACCCTGGGACTGTGGGAGCTGCTGTGGGAGCTCCCAGAGCCTGGGAGGACGAGTGGGACCCAGCAGATCCGGGCAGTGGTACGAGTAGCGTCTGCCGTAGGAGCAGCGGAGGGGATAGGTGTCATTGACCCCTCATTTCTGGCCATGTGACATTGAGCAGGTCAGGCGACCTCTTTGTGCCCAGTTACTGCATCTGTGAATCCTCAGAGGAGGAGAAGGAGCAACCTCAAGACTGGCCCAGTGTGAAGACACAGGGCTGGAAGCTCTCTCAGACTTGGAGGGACATACGCTTACCTCTCGCAGCCCTGCAGGGGTCTGTCTACAATGCTCTGATCTAACATCTTCATTGTGCACATAGGAAACATCACAGAGAGGGGCCTTGGGCTTTTGGTTCTATCTTATAACATTTAGAGTTGGCAAAGAACTTTCATACTTACCATCTCACTTGCCCCTCTCCAGGGCCCTCAAGGTACACATGTTAGACATTACTACCTGCCTCTGACAGTACTAAGAAATGGAACCTTTGTGCCTGGATTCTGAAGCTAAGGGCCTTTCCATCACACTTCAGGTCCTGTTTTTCTTGCATTCTTCTTCAGTTCAAGGAGGCGTGGCTTTCTAAGGCATTCTAATCAACCATAATTTGCTGAGAAGCCCAGTAACTTCCCATCTGTTAATCCACCCAGTACTCAGTGCATCATGAATTCTAAGTACTTTAAGTATTTCAGACAATGTGTTTGATATTTCGGACAACGTGTTTGATCTGTGTTCCCTGGCAGGAGTTCAGGTAGCTTGGCTCAGGGTTAGTTCCACAGCCAGGTTGTGAAGGAAGGGGTACCCACAATTATTGGCACAAGTTACAAGACAGTTGACAATGACTGGGTCTAAGACGAGATGCTAGGAATCAGAGCTAGAGAATCACATTTGGAACCCGAATGTGCTGTCAAATCCAGCAAGGCCAGAAGTAGGATTTAGTGGCTGGAGGACAGAGCCAGGGGATTATGGAAGAAGAGCCTAAGGAATTGAGGGTTGAAATAAAGGAGGGAGGGAGCTCTGGGTAAATAACCAAGATGAGATTGTGGCAGGTGTCTGAGCTGGTTCGGACTGTACAGCAGGACTGAGCTGAGCTCCACTGAAGAGCCAGCTACCGAACAAAAATAATACATTTTTCTGCTGCCTCATGGGAAATTCCAAATTTGATAATTATTTATGAAGTGTCTACTTTGGCTACATATTTAAGGGCTCAACCCTTAAAATGCTTACATTCTAGACAGAAATATAATTTGTGTACATATTTGCTAAATCACAAGAGTGTATGAGTGAGGTATCCCAGGAGTAGTGTAAATAATGTACTCTCGTTATTCAGAGGGATAGGAGATCTGAACTGTGAATTTTAAACCCTAGGTTTTCGAAAACAAAGTGTGCCACTTTGTGAAGATTTACCTGGAGGCAGAATATAAAACAGATCAGAGAGGAAGTGACTGAGACACAGAAATCAGTGAGGAGATTACCGTAATAGTTCACACAAGGGCAAAGAAGGTTTAGTATAAGTCATGGCAATAAATATAGTTTGGATTTACTCATTTAAGTTTATCTCTTTAGATTTTTTTTTTCTTGAAGACATAGTATCAAAGATGAAGCACATTTGACTCATAAAGTCCATACTGAACTGAAAGTCCTTTGAGCTCTCTCTTCACACAGGTTTAGCTTTGTTCACAGGGTCTGGAAGTTGGAAGGCAGGGACAAAATAGGAGAGAACAGTTATTACTGGAGGAGATGGAATGGTAACATATTTGTGTCTACATGAGTTTTAGAACCAGACACATCTGTGTTCAAATTTGTTTGCCAGTTTGTAATCTTGGGCAAATTACTTAAAAATTCTCTGAAACTCAATTTCCTGATCTATAAAATGGGAAATATAACCTACTACGGGGTCATTTAAATGATCACATCTCTGCCATTTTACATGACAGTGATATCACTGACAGATTATCTGAAACTACATGTATTCTGGTCCTGTCACACTTTAAGTTGTCATAAAGACAGTTGAAGTTGTCATAAAAACAGATACTGTGTCCATCAATAGATGTTGTGAATTAATTTTAAATTTAGTATGTTCATTTTAAAAAACTGAAGTTAAGACTTGACAAGTCTATTTAACTATGCATCAATGCAAACTAATGTTTAAATCTACATTGCATTTCTTTTTTTGAACATTTTTTATTGATTTATAATAATTTTATATATTGCATTTCTTAGTGCAAAGATCTAATACTTAAAAAATATTTTTGAAATGCCAGGTACAAAAGTGTATGCTTACATTCGTGCCTTATTGAAGCCCCTTCTTCCACGTGTCTGTGTGTGCACATGTAATGCACATTGCTCTAATGATTAGATTCAAGGGCTGCCTGACAATAATTCGACCTCAGAGAATGTGGAAGAGGATTACCTGTTTCTCTTTTTGTTTCATGTGACTAAGTCCAATCAAGAAGGTAATAACCCTGAAAGCACTTTGATGCAGAATTTAGGCTTTGAGGGAGGAGGGGGGACACGTGGAAGTCAAGAGAGACGGAGGCTTGGGAACAGAGTTACTGGGATTTGTCGGGTGTTCTGGTCTCTGACCCGTGACGACTGAAGGGAGTAGGCAGGCAGCAGAGTCAGCGGTCACCCTGGGTGTTCCAGTCCCCTTCATTAGGTAGTATTTACTTGTGATTCCTCTTCCTTCACATCCCCAAACCTGACTCTAAATACCAGTGCCTGTATATGCACAGAGACAAAAACTCTCAGATTAATACTCAGACGGCTATTAAAATTATTCTATAATTAATATAACTATATTTGTTTATAGTTAAATATAATTCAAGTGTTAGGATTCATCCAGAAAACAAACAAAGATTACCTCCAAGGACCTACAGTTTCTTCACAAATATCAAAATCCCTTCTTCTATGAAAAAAATAAGGAAAAAACTCCAACATATAAAAATGAATTGCGACCACTAATCACTACCTGCTGTAATTCTGGAGTAGTGCTAGCATGAATGATACCTGCTACGTGTGGAATATCACATGAAACTATCTGTGATTTATTCTGGCCACATCACAGGGACTGTGGCTATTGCAGTGGTTTGTCGTCTGCCTTCCAATTTGAAAAAAATGATCAATTTTAGTTTGACGTTAGTGAAAATAAAGTTATCATTTTCCCCACCCCCAAAGAAATGAATAAAGAAACACAAATTGCGGAAAACTTCAGATAGGATGTTCAACATGTGGGTTTCCAACCCCCCAGTAAGCATCTTTCAGATCCGTTGGCTCCAGTTTGAGGCGACAGTACAGGGAAGATTACAAAAGGAACACCCGGCTTATTACACTGCTCACTGAGCACCAGGGATGAAGGTTAATGATCTGTGACTCCTCCAGGCGCAGACCACCTAGTCGAATGCCTTTGATTCGTCTGGCCGGGAGAAATAACCTCCTGAACCCTGAGGAGATGTGGCAGACAGAAACGTAAACATCACCCAAAGCAGCAAAGTCATAGGCATTAACCTTCAACAAATATTTATTGAATATTAGGCAGCCGAGATGCTCTTATTCCAGGAGGAGCTGGCAAACTGAAGGAGGGAGAAAGGGAGACATGCCTAGGACCAACCACAATTTATTTTCACAAGTGCTACATGAAAGAAGAAAGAACTGGGAGAACATATCAAAAAAAAAAAAAAAAAGGCAGCAATAATATTCTGCCTGGGGGGTTGGAGGAGCCTGGAAGAACTCACAGAAGTGGTGACATTCAAGGAAGCCCTCAGGAGGGAAAGAAAGTCACCAAGCAGAGCAAGTGGCGAGGACAGTCCACATGAGGCTGGGAACAGCGTGCACTCCTTAGGGCAGCAAATAGCACAGGGCGAGTCTATGGATGGGATCGGAACTGTGTAGGTATGAAGGAGGCAGAGAGGATTAAAAAGTAATATTGGTAAGTCTATTCCTAGTCTTTTGAGGAATCTCCATATGACCCAGGAATCCCACTCCTGGGCTTGTATCCAGAAGGAAATCTACTTCAGGATGACACCTGCACCCCAATGTTCATAGCAGCACTATTTACAATAGCCAAAACATGGAAACAGCCTAAATGTCCATCAACAGGTGACTGGATAAAGAAGATGTGGTATATTTATACAATGGAATACTACTCAGCCATAAAAACCGACAACATAATGCCATTTGCAGCAACATGGATGCTCCTGGAGAATGTCATTCTAAGTGAAGTAAGCCAGAAAGAGAAAGAAAAATACCATATGAGATCACTCATATGTGGAATCTAAAAAACAAAAACAAAAACAAACAAACAAACAAAAACAAAGCGTAAATAAAGGACAGAAATAGATTCACAGACAGAGAATACAGACTTGTGGTTACCAGGGGGGTGGAGGGTGGGAAGGGATAGACTGGGATTTCAAAATTGTAGAATAGACTACACTGTATATAGCACAGGGAAATATACACAAAATGTTACGATAACTCACAGAGAAAAAAATGTGACAATGAGTGTGTATATGTCCATGAATAACTGAAAAATTGTGCTGAACACTGGAATTTGACACAACATTGTAAAATGATTATAAATCAATAAAAAATGTTAAAAAAAAACTACTTACTACTTAATAAACATCGTTGCATGATAAAAAAAAAAAGTAATATTGTACTCTGGAGGAGTCTGAACGCCATGTTAAGAAATTTGGGCTTCTGAAAGTATTATGAAATCGTTAAATCATTTGAACAATATTTTAGAAGACCTACTATGTGCTGGGTGCTGTGCTAGCTTCTGAAAATTAAGACACAGGACCATCTTCTATCAAGGAGGGCACACAGCATACAGTAAGTTAAACACTGAGAAGAGGGAACACTGGAGAACTCGAGAGACAAGAGTTAAGTCTGCCTAAAACACAAAAAGTCGTAATATCAACCACAGCTAGTTACCTGGCTTTCCCTAAGTGCTGGAGCTGTTGTGCTCTGCCGACGCCGTGTTCACTGAGCCCTGCAACGACCACAGGAGGCAGGCGCTCTTGTTCTGTTATCCACGGTCTGTGGATGCTCAAAACCAGGCAGAGCTGCGGTCTCCAGTGCACATGGCGGGTGGGCGGCAGAGGTGGGATTTGAGACTGGCAGTCTGGCATCAAGCCCGAATGTTGAACAACTTCACTGTTTTTGTCCCTTAAAGAAAAATATAATTTGATATGAGGCTCGGAGGGTGACAACTTGAAGGCAGAGTCCTGTGAGGCGAGGCTGGTGGTAGGAGCTGGGTTCCAGGGGCGCAGAGGCAAAGGGGCACAGGTGAGCCCGGGGGGCGCCCGGGCAGGGGTTGCCAGGCAGGCTCCGGGCTCCAATTAGCATCTGTCAGTCAAACCCAAAGGACATTCTGGGGGACAGTCACTTTCTAACTTGATACTTGTAGGTTTTCAAGGTCCCGATTGCTGTCTTTCTTGAGCCATACCAGTATATCCCCCATATCGCCGGAGGGGATCAGGGAGCTAAGACGTTGCCTGCGACTTGAGCTCCTCCCAGGTGAGGCCGCGAAGGTGCGGCTCAGCCCGGCCGCAGGGGCTCAGCCCACATCCGGGGCGTCCACACCCGGCGCCCCTCCAGCCGCTGGCCTCACCTGCTCCGCCCCTCCCTGCGGCCCTCGCCGCCTCTCTGCCTCAGGGCCCCTGGGCCTCTCCGCTTCCTCCGCAGGCCCCGGGCTCGCTCAGGCTGAGGTGCAGCCTGAGGCGTGCGCGGGGCTGGCGATAGGAGCGTGGGGAAACGCCCCACTTCCGGTGGGCTGTGCGCACGCGCCCTCCCTGCTCTTTGCCGGGACCACCTCCACCCCAACTACCTGCGCCCAGCTTCATCTCAGGCTCGGTTTTCAGGGTAACCCAAATAAGATGATTTCTTTGCATCCCGTTGAGTCTCCTCCTCTTAGAGCTTCCTTTAACACCCTCCCACCCCCACCCCCCCAGCAGGGATCTCCGGCTGCCACGGGAGCCTGGGAAGGGAGGCTAAGGTGGTACTGACTCTCAGGAAAATGATGTCGTCCTTAAACGAAGCGAGGAGAAACTTTTGGTGGCTTGTACGTATCCGTGGGGAGAACTGCGAATGTACTTCCCAGTTTTCTGCCCTCACCGTTGAGATTTCTATCCCTAAAAGAAGGGAGAGGAAATGGAGAACACTATTCCATTTGTCACAACCTGACAAGTCTGTAACGAGAGTGCAAACCCCACCCCCCCCGACCTCCTGGTGCGCTGCTGTGAGTACCCAGAGGGGTGGCCTCCCACAGCTTTGAGGATCTGAAAGCTGTAGGCAAAAGCTGTACGCCTAATGCCTTTTTTACAACTGAAATGTGTGTTTCCCTTCCTTCCTTCCCTCCTTCCTTCCTTTTTTTCATTTCTTCTCTCCTTCCCTCTCTCTCCCTCCTTCTTTCTCTCTTGTCTCTTTCTTTCCCTCTGAATCCCAAACTAGACTCCTCCAAATCCCAGGATCCTTAAGTGTGAGTGTAGATATCTAAGGACAGAAACCAGGCAACTGGGTGGGGCATCTCAGAGCCCAGGGAAGACACTTCAGCTCTTTGACCCTCACTTCCTGGTTTGTAAAATCAGGATGAAGGGAGAACCAGAAGAGATGACCTCTAAGGATTCTTATGAAATACTGTGACTTGAACACAACGCAACAGTGAAATAAAGCTGCTTCCAAGGTAATAATGAGGGAACACTAACATCTCAAAGAACAGAACTGTCATTTCTGCTGAATGTGAAAGAGACTCGGAGGCAGTAGCTAATCGGCAGAGCCTTCCAAAGAAAAGTTCCAGAGTTTACACTGGGAGTACCTCCAAATACTTGGTGAAGTACCTGCAATGGCACCACCTACCTCTCTCAGAACCTGGGGGTAGGGAAGGTAGACCTGAAGGGAGACCTTCAAGGGTCTTCCTCCTCACCGGGTATCAGCGAATTCCCTCTGATGTGCTAAGTGATGATACCAGGGAGGTTTCACTCCAATGAGGAACTCTTACACATCAAAAAAACCCTTCAGATGAAAAAGAAATAACAAGCTAATGGAGTGAATCCAAGCATGATGACAAACATGAGATTGATGCTTGAGAGAGAGTCAGGAGTTTTCATAGCACCGTTAAATTGACATCCTGTACAGGGCTCCTAATTGGTTGACTTGTAATAGAAGACCCCCACCGCCACTATCAGTGCCCTGCATGATGAGGTGGGGGGCATCAGAAAACAGATGATTTAATTAGCCTCCACCTGCACTTACCCACAGAAACCTCAAGGAGTTCATGGGAAGACAACATATTATTTCAAAATTAACTGTGAAGCTTGCAAATAAAAACAGGCTGCACTTATGTTTACCGGGGGGAAGGGGGTGGGAAGGGATAAATTGGGAGTTGGAGATTTACAGATACATACTACTGTATATACAATAGATCAGCAAGGTCCTACTATATAGCACAGGGAACTATATTCAATATCTTGTTTTAGCCTGTAATGAAAAAGAATATATGTATGTATATGGATGAGTAAAACATGATGCTGTACACCAGAAACTGACACAACATTATAAACTGACTGTGCTCAATAATAATGCAAGAAAAAAAAAAGCAGGCTGCTATTTTCCTGCCTTAGGGGTAAGCCCACATCAGGAGCCGAGGGCGGGGTGGTGGGTGGGAAACGGACTGATAGAGACCATGGTTCTTCCCAGGGCGGTGGCAGGGCTAATGATTCCTCTGAGACCTCGCAGCCCGTGTGCCTACAGCACTGGTGGTTCACTTCGGATTCGCCGGCTCATGGCAAAGACGACCAGGTCATTCAAAAATAATACAGCCTTTATTATAAAGAAAGAAATGCAGTGATGCCCAGGCATTTGCTTCAGCACAAGATAAAAACATAGTTAGTTTGATGGCCTTAAGGTGAAAGAAGAGACCTTCCTCCCTACCTTTGTTTTGTTGCCCAGATAAGAGAGTTTACTGGGGAAAAATGTTGTACTGAAAACCCTCCGTATTTTTTTTTCATATCTGAGGAAGGAAAAAAGACACATGAGGAAATTTGGTTTCAGAGAGCCACAGGAATAACTATCAGTTAGCATTGACTAAATAAGAAACAACCCCAGAAATTAGTGACTTAAAGCAACAACCATTTATTTAGCTCATGATTCTGTGAGTCAGCTATTTGGGCTCATCTGGGCGGTTCTTCTGGTCTTGACTGGACTCACTGGTGTGTCTATGGTCGCCTGCAAGACAAACAGCTAGCTTCCGGGGACTGGCTGGCGGCCAGCTGGGCCGACAGAGGGAGGCAGCAGCAGAACAGTACTGACAAATGTGTAAGGACTGGTAAACAGTTGTGTCCATTTTTACACTAACCCAGATACTATGCTATGCCTAGACACAAAATAAATATATTGAAAGTGGAAAAGAAGAGAGAAGTCTTGGCATTATGGCTACTTCTTTGTTACTTTTCTACTTGAACAGATGCAATTCCGAAATAAGCTTTTTGTGCTTTCTGTTACCAGCCTCAGATCACTTTGGCGAACAGTAGTATAGAAAATGATGTATAATAAGCATAGAATGTTATATTTAAAAATCATAATTTTAGCTTGCTTTGCTTTCTGCCTAAGACTTTTCTTTACCTGACCACTATCTTTCGGTCGCCTTCACCCAGAGTCACAGATTATCACTGGAGAAAAAGGAGAATTGCATTAAAGGCTAATCTTCCTAAAAGCAACGGAGTTATTCACTTACTGTGCAGAAAATAGAAACAATTTGCCCAGAGTTAGTTACATGGGGAAACAGTACTGAACCTCAATTTTTGGACTGTTGGCTCAATACTCAAAATTTTTTAAACTATGCTGATTGCCTGGAATGATTTTTATGAAATAAAATCTGATGATTTATTTACTTTTCAGATGACCAGAGTGCTCAGGGACACAGTGCCTAAAAGTTCTCTGCTGGAATAAACAAGATCAGCCAGTAGGGCAGGACCTCCTCAGGCTGCTCGGGGTGGCATTTGCTACTTGCGACTTCCAGAAGTTCTGGCTGACTCTTGTCCATCCCCGTGGCTGTGGGCTGGTAATGCTTGGGCAGGTGAGGGGGCACTGCCGCGCTCACAGCTCTCCAGCACTGCTCGTAGCACTTAGGATTAGTTCTGGCTGCGTAAAAGAGAAAACTGCAAATAGCCGTTGTAGAAGCATCGTTCCCTCGTAAAACTGTTCTCACATCATGAAAGCTGAGTTAGGCAAACAGGGCCAGGAAGGCAGCTCCACAGCCCCTCAGAGACCCGGGTTTCTTCTTTCTTTTCCTAACTGCATCTTTTGCGTATTACTTCTGTTCTCGGGAGCATCACAGGGCTTCTGAAGCTGCGGCCATCCCATCGGCTCTCTGAGCAGTGAGAAGGCAGAAGGGAGGAAGGCAAAAAGAGGAACAGCTTCCTCTAACCCTCTCCCTGGATGAAACACCCAAAAATCCATCTTACTTCTCTTGGCCAGGGCTTATTACAAGCTTGCACTTTGTCACAAGGAAACCTGGGAAATACAGTCTTTCACTCAGACACATCGCTGGCCTGAATAAAAGCAGAGAAGAGGAGGTTGGCAGGTACCTGTCACTCTTTCACCATTGCCCACTAGAGACCGCCAGGTTTTGATGAAATAAAATGCTATTTCTCCTCAAACCAGCATTCCCCTCCTCCTGACTGGGGATGGCCCCTGCACTTCATAGCAGGAGGTCAGAATTTGTATCCAAAGACAGAGCCAAAATCTCTGACACAAGGTGGCAACAGGGCTTCGCAATAGTTGTATATATTTAAGGAGGCTTATTTTTAAAACTCAAATACATTTGATTTATTTACCCTCCATGATTTAACCCCCTTGAAATGTACATAGCACTGAACACTTAAAAGTAAATTTTGGCTAATATGAAATAAGAATAATACTACTGAAAGCCATGAAAACTGCTAAATTAGTCATCAGAAAATGCAGACTCCAATAAAAATATTGGCCAGAATAAGTATTAATAAAGATTGGTTATTAATAGTTGCTCCAATGGAGGAACTGGAGCTCATATACATCGCTGATGAGAAGATAGAGTCATTTTTGGAAAACTGGACATTTTTAGAAATTTAACCATACTACCCTGTAATTCTATTCCTACACGCTCACTCCAAAGAACTGAGAACATATAGCAACACAAAGGTTTGAACACCAATGTTCATAGCACCTATCCCATGCTACATGGTCTCTTCTTGACCACACTGGGACTCTTCAATAGAAATTAGCTTTTCCCTTTTCATGGAACAGAAAAAAAACAACTTTCATGCCTAAACCCTCCTTTTCTCTCTTACCTTTTGTTTCCCACATAGGACGTTTTAAAATTTCATGGAACATATGTCAGGAAATTCCACATCAAACGGGAAGATGATTTAATTGCTGTGGATACACTCTGCAAAGGTCACAGGTGTGTTAGTGTCACGTGTGTGAAGTGATGACACACTGGGGTAGCTTTATGTACATGTTTTGTTAATTCAATAATTTTTTATCTGTGAAAGTCAGCTATGGATACACTTCCAAATAAAATATTTACTTTCTACACTTAACGATTAATTTTACACAGTATAAACTTCCAATTTATATTCCTAGTCTGTCCATTTGCAGATGAAAAATTTGGTACCAAAACGGTCATGCAGAAAAGCTGTCTGATGCTGGCAACATAAACCACTCTGGGTACAATTAACCACCTGGCAGTCCGTTGATGCAGTCGACTAACTGGCTTGCATACAGTTGGAAGCTGGAACTATTTCACTATTTCTTCCCTGAAAGCTTTTGTGGAGGAAATTTTTTTAGGCATACTTCTAGGGGCAAAAATAGGAATATTAGAAAAATGTCTGAACTCTCCCAAAAGGTTACTATTTTAGAATAATTTCTTGGTGACCAGCATGAACTCATTTGACTTAAGCCATTTTTAAAGCTTTCAACAGTGCAAGTAACACATTCACTGTGCATGCTTGTTCTGTAATTTTGATTGTGTTTATCAGAAGAATATAGGGTTTCTCTTAATTTACCTGAAAGGGTTAAATATTTAATCTTGTCAAGAGGCATTTAAGCATAATTTCGTGATGTCTTTTTACAAGCATGTCTTTAATTTTAAGACCAGTTCTTTATAATCATCAGTTGACTCTTGTCGGTGTGTTTGGTAAAATCATGTACATCAAGTCCATGAAAAACTGTGCTGTGATCACCTGAATATGCGTATTTAGCATAAGCTCAAGTGTCATCAACTTAGTGCCTTTTTCTTTCTTAGATCTAGATGCATCTGTATGTATAGAACTAAAATTTAAATGGCCAAATTTTGCTTTCCAGACTCACAGGCAGCTGGACATGTTCCCAGTGGCTGTCCTGGGACTGAGCCAAGTATAACCCTGTATTTGATAGCATGTATCAAGTAATGATTAGAAACGTTCATATTGGAAAAATCGACTTTGTGATTGTGACTAACACCAGGCATTACTACAGATCCCAGACCACTCTGATCAGAAGGAGTCAACTTAATGAGAAATGGGTGAAAAGACACAGGATTAGGAAGGCCTTAGTATTCCTTAGCGTTCGGTTTCCTTAGCTTGATACTGAGGAGCATATGCCTTATCGTTTGTGTGTAGAAATAACATCGCACCGATCTAGTGCACATGGGGCTGTGGGGAATTTACTTAGATTTTGCATAAAAACATATCAGACATAAACACAATATTAAAATTTATGGGCATTTCTTTCAAACACTTAGGATAGCTAAGATACCATTCTGAAAGCTACCGGAGGATGAAGAAGGAAGGAAGGAAAGGGGAGGGAAGGAGGGAAGAAGGGAAAGAAGGAAGGAAGGAAGGAAAAAAGGAAGGAAAGAGGGAAGGAGAGAGGGAGGGAGGGAAGGAAGGACTGGCAATTCGGATTTCATGCCAGTTATAATAATGATTTTCCAAAGGGCTTGTTAATTTAAAATGCTCATGACATTGCCCCTGCTGAAGCTTGCTACTAACAACTCACAGACGATTCTGTGTTGCAGTGCTTGTAAGATGATGTGACAGGCTTCACTTCGGTGCCTTGTGTTCACTCTACCTTGACTGCTCGGAAGGCTGAACCTGGAGGCTTTGAAAGGACACAGAGGCCTTGGCCCCACTCCGGAGTCACTAAACCCTAATCTTGGAGATTCCCCCAGGAATTCTGTGCCTAGATGAATATAGACCCACCGGACTACAATTCTCATATTGAAGAATTATTCTGTGTAGTCTCATGAATACTAAATAATAATATGTATGTCTATTTGAGATACTCTTCATTAGAACAAACTAATACACATTTTTAAAATAAATGATGTGCTTGAGCCGATCACAGGGGAAAATCCTAAAATCCCCCAGTAATTACCCTCATCAGTGTGTGCTCCATCCATTCTCAAAAAAATTGAAATGTATATGTGAATCTATGTCAATTATATAGCCATATAATTATCACCTTGAGGTTCTTTCGGTAAATTTCTCTTAAGCTATAGCTATGAAGCTATAAATTCTAAAATCAGTGGCAGCAGAAGGAGGATACTTTCCAATTAGGGTGTTTTCTGTTAACTAAATAATTAAGTAGCTCAGTTGATTTTAACAGCCTCCGGGTAAGGAAAGAGGAAAATGGTAATGTCCTCATTAGGGAATAATACATTCATGCAGGAAAAGAATTGACAAGAATTCCCAAAGATGAAATGAAGAGAAATGGAAATGATCCCTTAAGCGTGAGAGCTCTTTAGTGGAACTCTGCACTGTTCCATCACTCGAAGCTATGAGTAAGTTTTGGCGTCTCCATAGATTTGATAGTAACCCCAACTTGTTCATTCTAATTCAGAATGTACCATCTCACTTAGATTGACAGAGATGAAAAAGTGTTGACAATAAAATGTATTCTTTACAATGCATTCTTTTTTAATACTAAATAAATAATGGATCAAATGTATTTATAGAGGGTGTCCATTTAACTTTGCCTCTGAATCACTTCAACAGTTAAAGAATTATTCCAAGTATTGTCTATCAATCTTGAGGCCCTTTTCCAGATTCTGTTTTCCCTTTTGGATCGTATTTGCCCCCACTACATGGAGGGGACTAGAAAGTTTCAGATAACCAACTGCAGGTTTAACTATTTTGTGATGTTATTTGTCAACAGAAAATAATTTTAGGCCCCAAACTCTTGATACCAAAAATCTTTTTTAATTTGCCAGTTTAATTTCTGGGGTCATTCATTCATTCAAAAATGTTCCAGGAAGGATGGTGAGTTAATTAAATAGCTCATCTGATAGCAATCCGAGAGTTCAGAGGACATAGTTACTTCAATCTTCAAAAAATGTAAAAATAAGATAAAGACAAGGAAATTGAAAATAAATGAATATTAAATGATGCTGTATTTTTTTTCCTATAAACTTGTCATGGTTCTCTTCCAATGTCACTTGGTGTTTTTTTCATGCTGAGGATGAAGAGATAAGACAAAAGCAAAAAACAGGCTTGAGTAGTTAATATTAAAAAGCTTCAATGACGTTTAAAAGCGGAAGACTGCATTCATTGAATGCTGATGTGGCAGAGTTTACAAACACGCCTCAAGACAGAAAGACAGGTGTTCAGTTAACCAAAGTTTTTCTTTGTTGTTTGGTTTTTCATCCTGAAAGCTCAGGAAAGGAGACAAGAATATTTATGAAGGAAACAGAATTTACCCAACTATCTGCCAACAACATTTATCACATTAAGATATGTCCATGAGTCAAAATCCAAGTAGGCAAATTGGAGGCTTTAAGAATAAATTTATCTGTTATATATAAAAGTAGATTTTTAAAAGTTTCTTTTGTTTAGCACAGAGAACTATGTTCAATATCTTGTAATAACTTTTAATGAAAAAGAATACGAAAAAGAATATACGTATGTATATGCATGAGTGGGACATTGTGCTGGACACCAGAAATTGACACATTGTAACTGACTGTACTTTAAAAAAAAAAGAATAAATTTATCAGATTTGAGAATTGCAGCCAAGGCTTCCCATTCAGATGGTGAGCAGAACACTTCCATGCTTGTCCCTGCCCAACAAGTTCCCTCTGAAATCACTAAAAAGATATTATAAAACTGTGTGACCATAAGTGGACCATGAGTGGCCCAGAAATATTGAGGATGATGTGGAAGTTGGACATGAGTGGGATAAAATTCATAGAGGAGGAAAAAGAGAACACTGTAGCTGAAGAAATAACCCACTACCAAGAAGACTCAGATCTTTGAGGAAAACTGACAACGAGTACTATACTACAGTGAATAATCCCAATAACTGATCCCAGGGAAAATAAAATTAGCTTAATAAACAGAATAGAACCTAAAAAATTGTCACCAGTGTCTCAGAGAAAGTTCTAATCTAGAGGATATTAGGGTACAACTTGGAGAATAGTTTATTTGCTGATTCATTCATTAACTAATTTGACATTATGTGTTAGTGCTTACGATCTGTCAGGCTCTGTTCTGTGTGCTGGGGCTATAGCAGTGTCCACAGCAGACAAAGCCCCCTGCCCTCCTGGAACTTACACAAGGGCACGCAGGAAATCAGTCGATCACTCAATCAGATACTCTACGTCATAAGGAAGTGAAATAATACAGAGAATAAAAAAGCAGAGAATGTCAGAAGGGAATGGGCAGTAGAATAGCGATATCAAGTAGATGGTGTCTTAGTCCGTTCAGGCTGTTGTAACAGAAAACCATAAACTGGTGGCCTATCAACAGCAAATATTTATTTCTCACTGTGCTGAAGGCTGTGAAGTCCGAGATCAAGGTGCAGGAACATTAGGTGAGACATGCCTCCTGGTTCGCCGATGCCCATCTTCTTGCTACAAGCTCATAGGGTGGAAGCGGTGGGTAGTCCTCTGGGGTTTCTTTTATAAGAACACTATCCCTTAATGCCACTTGCAGCAACATGGATGCTCCTGGAGAATGTCATTCTAAGTGAAGTAAGCCAGAAAGAGAAAGAAAAATACCATATGAGATCGCTCATATGTGGAATCTAAAAAAAACAAAAACAAAAACAAACAGAGCATAAATACAAAACAGGACAGACTCATAGACATAGGATACAAACTTGGGGTTGCCGAGGGGGCGGAGGGTGGGAAGGGATAGACGGAATTTCAAAATTGTAGAATAGATAAACAAGATTATACTATATAGCACAGGGAAATAGACACAAGATCTTACGGTGGCTCACAGAGAAAGGGATGTGACAATGAATGTATGTATGTTCATGTATAACTGAAAAATTGTGCTCTACACTGGAATTTGACACAACATTGTAAAATGATTATAAATCAATAAAAAAATGTTAAAAAAAAAAAAAAAAGAGAGAGAGAGAGATTAGGATGGAGACAGACACAGAGGGAAGACCAGGCGAAGACACTTGGGAGATGAGCCAAGGGGAGAAATCCTCAGAAGAAATCAATCCTGCCAACATCCTGATCTTAGACTTTCAGCTTCCAGAACTGTGAGGAAATAGATTTTTTTTAAGCCATCCAGTCTGCGGTGCTTTGTTAAGGCTGCCCTAGCAGATGAGTAACTCACACTCACCAAATTAAGGATTTGCTAATAAAAAGGAATTTATGTCTTCGGAAAAAAAAAAAAAAAAAAAAGAACACTATCCCTAATCATGAAGTCTCCACCCTCATGACCTAATCTCCCAAATGTCTCACCTCCAGATACCATTAGCCCGGGGATGAGGTCTCAACATAAGAATTTGGGAAGGGACACGGCCATTTAGCCCGTAACAGAGAGGTCAGAAAAGACTTTGCAGAGATCTGAATGAACTGAGAAGCAAGTCACATAGATACCCGGGTGGAGGGTGTCCCGGCTTAAGAAAGAACCAGAGCAAATGCCCTGGGGCTGCTGTGTGGTTGGAAGGGAGGGAGGGAGGGGGCAACGTGCAGAGGAGTCGGTGAAAGAAGAAGTCGAGATCAAGTAAGACTCTGTAGACTGTGGAAAGACTTTGAATTTTACTCTGAATGAGACAGAAAGCCACTGAAGTATTTTAAGCAGAGGAATGAACTGATGCAACTACATTTTAAAGAGATCTTTCAGCTCCTGTGTGAAGAACAAACTCTGGAGAGATAGAAGGCAAGGGATACAAGTTAAGAGGTTATTTGAATAGTAAAGTTGGGGGATGAGTCTGGCTTACATCTGGACATTATCAGTAAAATTGGTGAGAAATATCTGGATTCTGATTAGGTAGATGTTTTAATAAAGTTTGATTGGAAATTAAAAAAAATACTATTGCCTAAAATACAAACAGACATCAGTGGATGTGCTGAATTTAAAAATTGGACAAAACTAAAGAGGAAAATTATTAACCTGAAAGGCAAAGTTCAGGAAAAACCTTATAACATTGACTAGAAAACAAAGAGATTAATAATTAAAGTTAAAAGCCATGAAGGAGAGATGCAGGGCATCCACAATGTTTCCAGTAAGAGTTTCAGCTGTGAAGAAAAGAGAAATGGAGTAGAATAAAGAAGTTACAGAAGGAAAATTCTTGGAGGTTAAAAAAAAGACAGGAATCTTCAGATTGCAATCACCAAATAACAAGCAAAGCTAATGAAAACAACAACGAAAATCTTGGGGACAGAGATCTCTAGACAGAAAGTCAGGTCTCCAAAATGGACTGACAACAGACTAGCACCAATTGAAAATTAAATATCTGCTGCATAGAGGGCAGTCAGATTTTTCTGATGTAGATGAAGGCATTTGGAGGTCGTACTAAACAAAGTTGGGATTTTGGCCACACTGATGAATACTTGGCTTGACAGCGTTCACAGAGTTGCTGCTGGACACTCGTTTTACCTGGCTTTGTCAACTCCACGTGGGACGTTCTTCAATCATATGAGCAGTATCAAAACTGCCCCAGTAACAGGGAAAATGGAACCCGTTTAAGTGGGAATTTAGTGGCACTAAAGACAGAAGGAGTTGAACATTCATGGCTTCATTTAATCAGAGTGATTTTGGTAACAGGTCATCCTGCTAAATCGACATTAATAATAAAATTTTCATATCATTTTTTTCCCCTGTAGAGCAAAAATTAAGTTGGCGACATTTATTGAAGGAATTTTGAGAAAACCTGATATATGAGCACTATTCTTAGGATTGTAGCTAGCAGGAATCATTTCCAAAGGTTAACGACAACTCACTGCCCAGCTCACAGCCTGCTTCAGGACAGATTTTCCAAGCTTTTTTGGAAGGAAAAACAATACAGCAAATTGAATTTGACCTTAAGACCAAAGAAATGGTTTCAGAAGTCGGCTTACTTGAATTACCACAGTTGAAAGCTTGCTCTCGCACGGGGACTTCCAGTGGTCAGCACCACACCCCGCAACACGCAGCCTAGGACAGAACATTCCGAGGCTCTCAGGACCACAAACGCTTTGTGTCCTCATCCCAACACGCCGGGGAGGAACAACTGCTCTCAAGGTCAGCTCTCATTGCTAATTGAGTATATGCAAAAAATATTTCAAAGAAAATAATTTCTGTACACAATCTTAAATAAAATGGAACTCAAGTGATAACACCAGGGCATCCTGACAACGGAGAACCCCCAGGAGGCAGCCCAGAGCCTCCAAGAGGACCCCTCCACACCATGGTCATTTGATGGCATGTTGGAAGTTGATGGATGTTTCATTTCAAACTGGTGAGCTGGGCAGATGGAGTTCACGACAGAGACTGTGAAAACCCCTGGTCACCGAGCAGCTCTCATGAGATTCCACAGGACGTACACTAGCACCTTCCGTCTATTTTTGTCCAGCTGCGTTCATGGTAACTGTGCCACTAGAAACCGCTGATGGCCTTAGCTTTCATAGCCCTGCATGTCTGCTGGCAGTTGGAAGCTTCTGGAAGGGACATGCTGAGGCCAGTTGGAATATCAGCTGACAATGTGTCTCTTGTTGCTAGACTCCAAACCCTCCAATCAACAAGTCGGGGCAGAAGGTCTCAGATAGGGCAGCGCGCTTCTAAATTCTCGTGTCAATACTGACCTACTCGAATATTCCACAAGGAGGTCGACAGGAGTTGGAGAGATTAAGCTCTGATATAATCCCGAGGGGATGACTCTTTGAATGTCTGGGAAGAGGGGTTCGGCAGATGCCTTCTACTTTAGGGCAGAATCCTTTTCCCTTTCTTTGTTTTCTTTTTTATTTCTTTTTTTTCTTCGGCTGGTCGGTTGGTTGAAGACTGCTGGTCTCTTTTATGGTACTGAGTTTCAGGGCACAGTCAGAATAGGTATGCTTTTTGTTTTTGCAAATATAAAATTATAATATTCAGTGTGGAATATTGACTATATTGTGAATTGAATATATTGGATACATTCTTGAATTATATATTTATTGTATTCTTTTAAAATTTTGAATTGAATATATTTTTTTAATTTATTAGAATGTATTTTTAATATATGGAATATGTTTTTCCTTTTAAATATTGGATGCAAATTCCATGTTATAATTTTATATTATATTCATATGTATTTCAGAAAAGATCACTCAGGAAATTTTCTTGACATATGATAGATATGTTGAAGATAAGTATTATTTTTTACATTTGTCAAGAAAAAAACTTCTTATAAAATGAGGGACCTTGATGTAGGCTGTTCCTCGTTACATTGGTGGCTCACAGAGCATGTCACCATGATGCTGCACTGGGAATCAAACCAGAGCTCGAACCCTGTGAAGATGCGACCTAGGTCACGGAGATGTTAAGAGTGATTACTGAGGGAGCATCTGGGCCTGGCATCTGTGGGAAATCAAGTGAGCAAAGCTTAAAGTCCAGTGCTAAATAGAAAGGAAGATGACCTGAATGGGTATCTCTCCGAAGCATAATCTAGGAACGGTCTTTTGACTAAAATCTCAAAATTCTTGTGTTTTCTTGCCCTTGGCTTTTTGCTCTGTACACGGAAAAATGTTCAAGATATTTGCAGTTTCTTATTCCTTAGACTCTCAATAATTAAAGTTTTCCACATCCGTCTGCAAAGACAGACATCAAGTTCACTGCTGCACGATGTTTCATTTGATGGCGGTGTGTTTTTGAACATCAAAAGCATGTTTTTGACGTGTGCTGCAGACTAGATGGATGTTGTGGTCAGACATAGCTGTTCCCAGCTCTTCAGAAGGGTGGGGTAGTCTCAGTGGAGCTCAGAAAATCACTGGATTTGGAGACTCCCCAAATTAAAGTAATAAGCATGCTGGAATTCTAGTTTAAGCTGAAGAGAGAGATTTGTCTGAGAACATCGAACACCCTGTGATACCTGTAATCCCGCGATTTGGCACCATTTCATTTTTCAGCTTAATAAGGAGTAGATGAACCTTCAGGCTCAAGTCAAATAAAAAGACTTGAAAAACTAGACTATATCCTGAGACTGTCTGTGAGCTTTACCAGAACTTCTGGTTCCAAACATGAGCATTGACAATCAGACAGAGTTCCTAGGTTTACGATTTTATTCTAGAGACATGCTAGGGCCCAGGCCTGACAAACAGGTTCCTGCTTCTGTGTAAGTGGAACACCTGAAGGGGGAACAGCCAGCCGTGACTCTGTATGCATTTTGCATCTGGGAAGACTGGAGGTCCGTATTTGCATGAGGTAGGCAGACACGTGACTCAGGTCGAACTCCCACCTCCCACTCCCACGTAGAGAAACGGTGGTGAAGATTATCTGGAAACCCGGAGATGAAAAAATGGAGACTGGTGTGCCTCTCAGAGCCCTTTGCTGATTTACATTCTGGTACCAGCTCCCGCCAGTTAAACATCCTCTATTCTTCAGTCCAGGGTTTTGGTGGACTTGGATTTTGCTATCATTACAGCACTCAGTTTCCTACTTACTCTATTGCTAATGATGATCAGTCTGCAATATTAAGACCTCCCAGAGTCCCTCAGATTATAATTCATAGGGCTTTTGCTTTAAAATACTTTCTGATCCAATTATTTTTTCATTTTTCTTTGCTTGCTCCTTTCCAGTTTGTTGGAGCTAAAAAGGGCTTTTTTAAAATAAAAATAAATGAAAAATACAGTTAAATAAAAAAATAATAGGCTGGACTGGTTATTATTTTTCATTTCAGCCTCTGCCCCACTTATGCAAACTGGCCCTCCTCAGCCTGTTCTTTTTCTAATTTTTCCTTAAGAAAAATGGAGCATATTATGCCAAGAGAAATCTTTTCCTCACCAAGCATCTTCCAAGAAACTGAGTTTTGGCTCCAGGTTTCTAAATTATACATCAACAGCTCAAGACGTCTCCACATTTTATCTCACCCTCACATTTGGAAACCTTAGCACCCTTATCTTTGCCGAAACAGCAGTTTCCAAATACCAAGTACAGTTTATTCCATTTTAAGTGAAAGATTTCAACTTAATATATTTTTTTTCAAATCTTTATATCTTTTGGCCCAGACTGTAGCTCTCTCTTGAATAATGCTTAGATGTAAGTAAACCTTTCGCAGGCTTATCATGTCACTGTTGACCCCAAAGGACTCCTAACTCCATCTTCCCCCACCTTTTAATTTATTTAGTTGAAATAGCACAACCTCCAGGATTCCATTAAGTTGTTAACATTTGCTACTGCTGTGTGTTTACCACATGACGAGCCAATGTTAGGGTTGCCAACAGAAAACTTCACCACCTTGGAAAGGTTTGCAAATCCAAGTGCGGTTCTTAAAATGCAAAAGGAGGCCAAATTCATGGATCCTTCATGAAGGACGTAACCTTCTCTACCTCCAACTTGGTTTCTCTGTGCTTAGCTAGCCACGGCATGAACTCTTCACAGAGAAAGGGCAGATTAAGGAAAAAAGATTGAAAAACAGGAAAAAAAAAAAAAAGGAATGGAGGCCAATGAGGCAACTATCCAAGATATGAGATAACTGCTAGGAAAGGGCAGAACTCTAATTTTGAGGATTAATCACTCCTTGTTCTCATTTATATATTGCTCATTCTTTGTTTTGAGTCCTGAAGAGGTTAAGACAGAGAGATGAAATGAATCATGTTCTTAAGCAATTCTGTAGTTCCAGTGACAGTCCCCAGCGCTCCCTCCCGGAGCCCGGACTCCGTCGTCCTGTCACACAGCAGGGATGCTGTAGGACCTGATGGTCTACACCAGTGTTGTTGCAGGAACTGTATCTAATGGGTGTCCCTTTACATCTACTCCTTTTCAAGTAAATCTGCACATTTAAGTGAACTTCTAGGTAGAGGAACAGACTCCTGGGTCGACACTCCCGGGACTGAGCTCACTGCTGTCCCATCCTGGCTTCTTTTGGTGTGTGCTTCTCAGATTTAGTTGCATGGACCTCTGGGAGATGAAGCCATCCACAGGATAAATGGCATCAATTTTCCTCAAACACGTAGGAGGGTGGGGGAGAAAGGAAGGCCAGATAACTTACAACTTAAGAATGTTTTTATGTTTAAAAAAACCACAACGGTTATATTTTCAAGCAGAATACAAAATCTCCACTTTATACAGTAGAACACAAGGCTACACAGAGCTTAACATTTAGGGGGGTTGCAAACCTCAGAAGCACTGACTTTCTTCTATTTGGTAGGTGGCTTCAGTAAGAACATTTCAGAGACACTGACTTAAATCAGCACGGCTAAGTGCACATATTTAGTTATTCTTACCTACCCGGGGGCTGCAGGGGTCATCATCCTCTTTTTCCTAGAAACTGTAATCACAAAAAGAATATGAGTCTTAGGATTCAAACTCCCTTAAGTTAAGAAAATTAGAAAAGGAAGCAAGGAATTCTTAGATTCATACAATCAGAAAGTCAAGGGCAGGTCTGGTGTCATGCTGGGATCCAGGCGATCAACCAGTATCCAGGGACATCATTTTCTCTCTCCATCTTGGCTTTGCTTTCTTCTGTGTCAACTTCACTCTCTAGAGAGCATTCCTGTTGGTGGCCCCTGGCAGCTCCAGACCTTTTGTTCCTCATAGCAAGGAACTTCTGTTCCCAGCAGATCCACAAAAATCCCCAAAAGCCAATCCTGGACCTAATCCTTGCCCAGGGTCATAAAAGAAGCTGCTTGGATCATATGCTCTTCTGTGCACCTACTATTTCAATCTTCGCAGTAAGCTTTGGTAGACACTCTTAAATCCCATTTTAAAGATGAAGAAACTGAGTCTCAGGGAGATGACAGTTGGTATTTACAAAATAGTGACACAAGAGCAAGTCTACCCATTGCCACTTACTGGAACTAGATGGGGAAGTCACCTGGAGTTCGGGAAGAACCCGCTCTCATCAGTAGAGGGAAAGAACAGCAGGTGTCCAAGGCACCTGGGAGTCAGACAGGCCTACCGGCAGATTAGCTTCCTGGGGACACATTTCCTCTCTCGCTCCACACGAAAAAGTTTTTGTGGGTCAGTACTCAACCCACTTCCAAAATGCATAGAGTTCTTAGAGAGTTTAGTAGTCATCAATCATTTGGATATAAGGATGAATTGAATGAATCAGCTGTTTTTCTCCTGACACCTGGATGAAATTGGTGGACTCTGAGAAATGGAATTTTCAAGTGTGAGCGGTAGTGTGGCCCACGCTGTTGGGGGACAGGCCCAGA
This sequence comes from Camelus bactrianus, assembly GCF_048773025.1. Classification (NCBI taxonomy): domain Eukaryota; kingdom Metazoa; phylum Chordata; class Mammalia; order Artiodactyla; family Camelidae; genus Camelus; species Camelus bactrianus. The sequence goes on from NC_133562.1 coordinate 3,763,388, forward strand.
GGACGGGCTGTGCTATGGGACTCGGGCTGTGGAGACCATGGGCGAGAACAGAGGCAGGTGGTAATCAGCTCAGAAGTGGAGGCTAACAGATCCCAGGGGTGAATTTCTCATTTCCAGTACCAATGATGGTATTTTCACATTTTGAGCAGTGTTGGCCCTGATGCAGGAAACTGCACCCAAGAGGAGGGGTTCTGATATCCTGTTATACCCGGTATGTTGAAATTCCTCTTTCTATCCTTTATTCACAGATCCAAAACCTTGAGTGACAAGGCCTAGTTCCCAGAAAATAAGGGATAAGTGGTTGAGCTGGGCCCTGACTACCACTTACAGCACAACGCATGCAAACCACACTGATGTTTTAGAATGTAACTGCTTCACTCTGGCCTCCTGGTTTCCTTAACTCTCTCCCCATTCCTCAGGAAGCATTCCAGTTCAAACTGGTGAACACAGGATGGGAGGTAGTGTTCAAGGTGAGAGAACAGGTCAGGAAGGCACAGAAGGCAGCAAGTTCACAACCTGGGGATCCCAGCCCGAGTCTCATTAGTCAGATACCTCTTGGAATCCATCTTGGGCAAAAAGTTCCTTCTTATCCACCTACTTTACTAAAACAGCTAACTGCCAAGGTCTTGCTTTTCTATGTGCTCGTGTTCCCTAGTATCAAGTCACACAGAGAACCCGGGAGGCTGGGGCAGGAGGTCCACGCTGGAGGAGCTGATGTCTTCGAAGAGGCCAGTAAGTGAGAGAGAGAGAAACTTCTAGAACCAGGGTGGGGCGGAGGGGGGAGGGTTGTTGGAAGAATAGACCTTTGAGGCTAATTTTGGTGAAAAAAGAAAAATAGACATTCTCAAATCCCTAGAGCCACTCCACTAAAATGAATCATTTTCCTCTTTACACAGTTTCTGGTGGTCTCTGCTCTATTTTTGTCACATTATTTTACTTAATTGGCTGTGTTAAAATAGTTCATAATACTTTTTGTCTAAATGCATTATTGTAAATGGTTTACTGCATTCTTTTGTGGTCTTGGGACCACTTTCTTTCTCTTTGTGGGACACGTTGCTGAAATTAAATGTCAGTTGAAAAGATGATCCAATTTACAAAGATTTATATTCAATGTCTTAAGAAATTAGCTTTGTGTAAAGTAAGGTGGTGAAGAGATGGCTGGGCTGTCGCCTCTGCCCTTCCCCCAATGCGCACACAGGCAGTGTGGGCACCACATGGTCCCCAAGGTATAGACTTTGCCCTGAGACAGTCTGGGAGGTCCCTTAGGTGGTGTGACCTGAGAGGCACAGAGATGGGGGCCACTGGTGTGACCCTAATTCCTCCCCTACTAATATCCAATTCCTTGGAATTTCAGTCAATCCTCTTAAAAAGGAAAAAAAAGGAAAATAATTATATATATATATATATAAATATGTATATATATTTGGGATACATGTAGACTTTGGTGTATAGGCAAATGTGATGTGTGTTTCAGATCCTCCACTTTGCCGCAGAGACTTTGGGCAGGTTGCCTAGTGTCTTGGGGCCTCCCAGGAAGAGAATAAAGACTGGGGTTTAGATGGGGCCCAATGGTGGTTCTCACTGGCTTTTGGTAAATAGCTGCGGCCTCTTCTACATGTGAAGGTACGGACGTGTATCAGGCTCACGTCTCCCCGCCTCTGTGGAATAGCATAATACCCGGTGGGATGGGGGAGGGGGGGGAGAAGGCAGGGCTACAATGGCTTGAAAGGCTAATGAAAGGATTCAAGAAAAGCTCACTGAGGCTACTATCTCAGGGACGAAACTTGAGCTGAAACTTCCATAAGAAAGTAGAGAGAGTAGCTATTTTTCATGGATCACCAACAGTGACAGTGCTTTCCATAGTAGCCTGCTGATTCCTCACAAGAGCCCTAGAAGACAGAGAATGTCATTGTCACCCCTGCTTTATAGATGGGGGACCGACGTGCTAAGTGGGGAAGCTGAGAATTCACATCAGATTATCAGAAGCCGGAGCCCCTGTGTAACCACCACTTTGGGCCATGACTGGCCACCACAAATGGCCCAAGTCCCTCTGTGACTGGTGGGCTCAGCGATGGCAGGAGACATTTTCACTAGTTTCCCAAAATGCCCAGGAACTGACCTATTGATGTCAGGAAAAGGGAGGGGAAGTGAGGAGAGGAGGACAAGACTGGAGTCGCAGAGGGGAGAGCCTGCTGAGCCCCGAGCCCAGCTGGGGCCAGGCCCCACCCAAAGAGCTGCTGGAGTGGGGGCGAGGGGTCACATCGGCTGGTGGCCCCTGATTTAGGCAGAGCTCCTGCAGGCCTGCCCAAGGGGCAGACGGGGAGCCCCCATCCGTCAGAAGTCCCTCCACGGTGGAAATGTAAGCAGTCTCAGGTTTCCTCCTGGCCCCTCCACTGTTTTCTCAGCACACAGCCAATTTTAGCTGTTAGGGAAAAATTACTTTTTCATGGAAGGACTTAGCTTCTCATTCTTTCCAAAAGGTTTTTGTTCATGTTACCTGATGTTCCTGAACACTCTAAGCCTTTTCTTTCATACTCACTCTCTCACAGAAATGCGAGATGAACACTGTCACAACGGACTCTACGGGGATGCTTTGCTTGTTTTTAACGTGTGTTACAGAAAGCATTGGGGTGCTGCATTATTTTATTATAAAGTATAAAAGTAATCAGGTCACATGACAAAAGATAGAAAAATAAAGGAAAAACCCATCCATAATTTCAAGTTACTAATATAAAGACTGTTTTACTTTTGCTCTTCTCATTCCAGTCTGTTTTTTTACATGTTGGTCATCATAGCAGTCGTATAATTTTATACCCTCCTTTTTTTCCACTTACTGTTTTGAAGGCAGTCTTTTGGTCATCATTTTCGATTGCTTAATATACCATTAAGAAGCTACAGCATAGCTGTAGAAGCAACTCTTCTATAATTGGACATTAACTGGTGAAGCAATTTTGATTAATAAGACTTTCAGCACAAAAGAAGACATGATGACTTTAAGTCAGAAGGCAAAAAAATTCTGTTAGCTATGGTAGATAGCTGGTATAGAAATGCTTTTGAAAATAAAACCATGGAACAATTCTACAGTGACTACTGTTTTTCATTAATGTGTTACTAGAAAGGATAGCAGCTAATATTTATCCATCCCCTCCTATGTGTCAGGAAGAAGTCTAAGGGCTTTACAAAATTAGATAGCTGCTAGTTAATTTCACCCACACCCTACGCGAGGGAAGGACTATTTGTAGCCCTATTTCATCAATAACGCCACTGAGACTCTGAAGGATGAGCTGTTGCTTGAATGCGTGGGTGCAAAACGCGCAGATGCAAAACCCACGGATGCAAAACCCGCGAATACAAAACCCGTGAATACTGAGAGTCGCCTGTATTCACTGTGCCTCACCATTTCATACAAGGAACTTGAACATCCGCGGGTTTTGGTGACTATAGGGGTCCTGATTGAAACAGACATCTGTACAGGCTCTTTTCGTGCCATGCCCCTCTCTTCTTGGGGAATTTGCATATTCCCTAACTAAAATGATAGGTATAAAGTATCCTGAAAACTGTTAAGTAAACCTTTGCATGACGCCCTTAGCTTTGGATAGTAAGAACCTTATTTTCTCATTTCCTTTGGAAATGAAATTGAATAGTCCTTATGAAAAATTGCTCAAGGATAAGCACTTAAAATACATGGCTACCAGCCACGCTCCTAACGTTTCCTCGTCATTATTTACCTACGTGGGAAGCACGTAGATCATGATGAAGACCCTGTCGCTGCCAAGTGAAAGGATGTTAAGATTATTTTGATTCATTATATTGAATATGCTTTCACTTTTACTGTAAAAGAGATTACCGAGACCCAAATGATTACCCAAAAGTCACTAAGTCTTTTAACATAAGGATGGTAAAGTCTTTTGAAATAGATGATAGAGTAAGACCAAGGATACAGTGAGTTCAACAAAAATCAATTGCTATGAAATTTAGTTTGTCTAGTTTGATTATCCTTGTCTTTCCTGCTGGAGAGAAGAGCTAATGCTACACCAAACCTAGGGCTGGGAAAACCGTCAGGGAGGCCGTTCTTTTGTTTTCTTCCACACAGGTCTCTACTTGGACCTCCTCCCCAACATGTGGGCTTGGGGCTTGCCCGGTCCTAAGGGGAGGAGAGTTCTGTGTTCCTCTCTGGGGGGAAGGGGTGGGGAAGGATGTATAAGGAGATAGTGTTCATGACAGTTAGTGAAGGTGAGTGGGGGGATGGCAAATTATATTATATTCTCAGCAGGTGTTTATTAAATTTAAATCGAATTGTGGCCAAACACTTGTCCAGGTAGTTCCTGTACCATCACAACGCTCGGGGACTCCTTGCAGCAAAGTTGCTCAGTGCTGTGAGTGACAGTGACTGCTTTTGTTAGGCCTATAAATGCGTTGGAGGAGCCCAGTGCAGGTTTTTCTATTATTCCCGAATCTCATGTCTCATCACTTCTGAGATGGCTGTTCCAAACTGAGATCTGAAGTCATGTCGGTGCCAGAACGGTTCCACCGATTCACTCTCCTCGTAATAGGACTTCAATCCCATCAGCAGTCTGCTTATCTCTGATTCTGTCTTCCCTTTCGTTTCTCCTTCCAGCTCCTATAAAATGTTTTGAGGCACTCTATAGTGAACTCTCTTTGAACTTTCTCCTTATCTCTGTTTCAGAGTGAAACTTCTTACTGTGCAGAGAACTAGCATCCATCCATGGCTGCTGACAGGGAACTTGGGGAAGCCTTATAAAGTGATGGTCAGGAACGGAGGCTCTGGGGTCTGACTGTCTCCATCTTCACCCCAGCTCTGCCTCAGTGGCTGTGTGAACTTGGGTGAGTGTGCTGACCTCTCCAGGTCTCTATGTCTTATGTCTTCCTTTGCAAACTGAAGATTATCATCACAGTGCCTTTCCCACGGGCTCGTTGAAGATGAGAGTTGTTTCATGTGAACAGAGTGCTTAGTGTAGCTCCTGTCTTGCAGTGAGATCTCAGTGACCACTACTGCCCTTAAGAAAAGGTAAGGAAAGGGCTGCTAAGTGACACTGTGACCCTTTCAGACCACACCCACACCCCCACCAGCATCGACAGTTTTTGTGTCTACTGGACAAATGGAAACATTTTACAAAAATGCAACATTTTCAGCTAGAAGAGATAAACAGATTTCGGTGTCCAAGGCTTCCATTTTGAAAGAGACAGGAGGCCGAGATATTAATGGCCAGGAAAGTCACACAGTGGCTAGGCTGAGACCTCGGGGCTCCCCCACCCCTCCGCACCCATGTTAAGGCACAGCTGGCCCATCTCCCCCCAGGATAGCTCTGAGTCCACACCCAGCCAGCAGCAGCCTTGCCATCATTGCTCAAGGTCCTGAGAAGTCCAAGGCACAATTATCCCCATTCTCCCTGTGATTCTAAGTGGCTTCGAACTGACCCCCACTGCCCTTACATTGTACTGTTTACCTGCTTATGGTGTCAACTTCATCACTAGAATCTTCTTCAAGAAAAGACAATTTCTCAATCCTTTATGTCATTAGCTCAATGCAGGCACCAGGAAAAAAGCTAATACATAATTGTTAAACATTGGACACCATACCCACAATTTGCTCAAAATCTGAGTGGTGGAGTGGAGGTAAGACCCGAACCTATGACCCAACAAGTAACTCCAAGAGCCCGGGGCCATCAGGAGGTGTTGGCAGGGTTCTGAGTCACAGGGAGGCCTGAGCTGTCCCACGGACTGGGGCTCTCTCTCTCTCTGCGTTCCCGCGTTGGCTCCGAGCCCTTGGGAATCGCTGTCCTTGTCACCTCTGGATGTAACGGAAACGAGTGCAGCTGGTTAAGCCCTCAGCTGTCAGGCGGCCGAGCAGCTGCCGCACAGGAGGCCGGCCAGGAAGTGCCTGTGCCCGGGAAGGAGGGAACGTGGGCCCCGCAGGAATGCAGTGTATGTAAGTGGCCTGCTCCTTGCCAGACTTTCTCATTGTCTCCAGAACAATGTGACTGCTAGCTGCTGATTCTCTTGGTGACCATTGTGGGGGGTTAGTGACATCTCAGTTAACCAGCCAGGCTAGGGAGTGAGTGTCTTCTGGTAACGACGTTCCTCGGCTCGTAGAAGGAGTGAATACTCATCCTGCAGTGGCCCCTTCCCAGCACGGCTGCCTCTTCTCACCGGCACCACTGCTCTAGTTCATGTTCCATTGTATATTCCCTTCCCTTTCCTTTCCTTCCCTTTCTTCAGTCTTTTAATCAGAGGAAACCTTTGCTACATCATCAACATATTTTTAAAGGCCTCATAACAGAATGATGTTGGTTTTTCCTGGGTAACTTTGGGGTAACAGAATCTTTCTGAGGGAAACCAGTTATCATTTCTCAGTAGGCAGGAAGAGAAAACAGTCCTGGAGGAGAAACACTGATTGGAAGCCAAGCACTTGCAGGAATTTGGGGAAACAATGGGGGAATTTTTTAACATGTTGAGCAGTTAAAACATAAATGTCAAGTCGCCTACTAACCCCTCTGCCCAGCCTGGGTGAATAAATAAAATGGAAAAGTTGGAATTATTTCCCTCTTTGAAACCAGAGCTTGAAAGGTAGCCAGCAGAAAACCCCAGAAGTCGTGGAGAAATGTGTTACGTACATCATTCATCATCCAATCTGCTGTCCGAAACAGCTACAGGAGCTGCAGGAGCTGCTTTCTGTTCTCTGTAGCTTGTAGACCAAGAGCTTCTTAGCTGCCACTGGGGGGCTCTGGCTTTGCCCAGCTTCCACACTGGGGCGGGGGGTGTGAGGTCCTGGTGGTGGAGATCAATTCAAGAATATTTGTAAGCTGCATACGCAGTCGTGGGGGAAGTTACCAAGCTTTATTTTTGCCCTACTCTAGCAAATTCCAAATGGCCCTGTGGTTTAGTCACAAATTCTTGTTTCTTTTGGATTCTCTAAAGAGCCTAATAGGCACCAATTAAGTACTCACTGTGCGGCAGCTGTCTTGCTATGACCAAACAAGTAACTTGGATGGCTTTGGACACGATTGTAGTTTTGTTGTTGTTGTTGTTTTGGGTTTTTTTGTTTGTTTGTTTGTTTTTAACTTTAAAAAAAAGTTTGGGGGGGAGTAATTAAGTTTACTTATCTATTTACTTTTATTCAACTTTTTTTTTTTTTTAAATGGAGGCACTGGGGATTGAACCCAGGACCTTGTGCATGCTAAGCAGGTGCTCTACCACTGAGCTGTACCTCCTGCCAACACAAGTATAGTTATCAGAAGAAGCAGCAGGCTCATCCCGAGGTCCTTGTTGCAGTGAGGAAGGGCTAGAACATCTCTCGGCCTCTTTGGGGACTGACCTCAACTGTTATTTAGACCCTGACGCCTAACTCGGTGCCTGGTCCTGAGGAGGCACTCACCGACCCCAAACCTGCAGAGATTCCTCTTCCCTGCTGACATGGGAGGACAGAAGGGGCTGCCCTCGTGAATAATTCGTAAGAGGTAAATCGTCAGACCTGGGTGCTCACCTAGCTATGGGAGTAACTTTGGGCAACTCATCCCACCTTTCCGAGCTGAAGTTTCCCAGTCTGTAAACTGAGAATTCTGAAACCCGGCTTCTAAGGTTATTACGAGAGGTGAATGAGGCAAGGTTTACAAAGCCGTTGGTACACAGTAAGTGCTCAATAAATGGTCGTTCTCTTCCCTTTTATTCTATCTGATAATTCTTTTCCATCTTCAGTTTCACGTGGGTTTGGGTGATAGTCACTTTTCCTGTTAGAACTTTAAAACGCCAGCTGCCCCGGTGACCATGGCTTCTCTGTAGCACATGGACTAGTGAGGATTTGGGCGGCCCAGAGGGAAGTTTCTGCAGCCAAGAGTCCAGGTACCAGGTACCAGGTTTTACACATCGTGTTTACAAAACAGTGTACATTTTTATGCTAGCTTTCATTTGGAAATGATTTTTTTTAATGGGAAGACAAGATTCTGGCCAACTCAAACTACCATGTTATGATTTATTCATCCCAAATCTATTCTCTAACTACAGTTCTGATATTTTAAAAATACATCTTGCTCTCAGGAAATCTGCAGCTACTTTAGGGATTTCAGAGAACTAGAAAATGCAGATGAAGTGTGGGCGAGGATTACAAACCCAGCCGTCCCGCCCTGCCCACTCCGTGATGCTGGATGGAAGTCCCCTGCGGTGTCCACCACGTGACTGCCAAGCTGTCACTTTCAGGGGCTGTTGACTCATTCCAGGGAAGCTTCTTTAATTCCCAACCTGTAGCTGGCAAATATTACAGGCAGCTTCTAGTGAATCCTCATTATATTTTATAAAGTATGTTATTATTCAGTTATTCAAAAATTTTTTAGTCATCTCAACCAATACAATAGTAATCATCTAATGGAAAATTTGATGGGTTGAAAAATAACTAACGAGGTTTTTTTGCCTTAAAGGAGCGTTGGCCTGGGCTGCGGGCAGGTGAGGTATTTGTGCAGGCTTCCAGAATCTTCCTTTTTAGTGCTTCTCTGAGGAAATGTCTTCATGGAGAAGATAGCCAATATGTCAGCATAGTATGCATCTCTAACGGTGGAGAAAGGAAACTAGCCTGTCCCCTCAGTGTGTTCTGAAGGGACAGGTCATTATCCACATGCCTATATAAGTAGGATCCTATTTTACTTATAGTATATGCTTGACAGTGCAAAGCGTACAGTGCCTTTTGTCTGACTTTTCTTCTAAAGGACTATCACTATTCTTCCATATTATCTGGTGGCTATCAGCTCTCTTAAAAAAAGTACAAATCCTCAAAAACTCTTTCTTAAGTGACATTGACGAACTGACTCTCAAAGTTTTCAGGACTGTCCCAGTATTTCACAGCAGGAGGTGTAAAACCTATTTACTTTCCACTGCTACACAGTGTGTTATAGTTTTATTTTTCTGGCATAGCAGATGCTGATAAAAATATGGTGTTCTCACAGTGCTTGCTGAGTTTTCCGCATTGTGCAAACTTTACTGCATTACACGATTTTAACCATAAACGCCAAGACATCCACGAGGGAAGTCCAATCAGGTTTATTTTACAGGGTACTCATAAACATCTCAAATTCATCCATCTTGGGAATTTATCAGCACACATC